>NC_132782.1:94164768-95414768 GCF_048418805.1 Vulpes vulpes
TTCACCATACCCCTTATCTTCCTTCATTATCATTGTCACAACCACCACCACTACCCTATTATCACCATCCCTGTTCACCACACTCCACCATTATCAACATCAGCCCACTGTCCTTGTTATATTATGACCATGATGATGATCATCACCCAAGGTCCTACCACCAGCATCATACACCGCTGTCACCAAACTACTGCCACCATCACCAAACCCTTAGTGTTACCATGTCTGCCATCATCGCAACATCATCATCACCACTACAGTCACCATTATCAATCCTATCAGTACTGTCATCATCACCCCTATTCTGTGAGCCTGTTCACCATCATCTCTTACCATAGTCCACCACTGCCATTACTACCCAACTGTCCTTGTCACTGCCTGAGCACCACCATCATCACCATCATCACCATCATCACCACCATCATCACCACCACCACCACCACCATCACCACCACCACCATCACCACAACCATCACCATCATCACCACCACCACAGTGTCTTCACTGCCACCATCACCAATATTCTTGTCACCACCACCACTTGTAATTCAGTACAAGTCACAGATATCTTATGAGTCTTTCCTGTATTTTAAGCTTGTGTTAAATGCCAGGATATGAACATGATTAAGAAGAGGACTGTGATTCATGTTCACCATCATTACTAACATCATCAGTTATTAGTGGAAACTCATTAATGCCATATTAATTGCTACCCCTGCCTAAATAGTTGCTTTGAGCAGAATAGCATCTTGCAAACTTGTGAGCTCATCCAATACAAACTGTGTCCCAGAACCCGCTCCTGCTTTTCCTCCCATCATCCCCTAGCCTGATCTCTCCACAGATTTCCTGTTGGCTCTGCCTGGGGGAAACCAGAGGGCATCTTCTCCCCCTTTCATCTTATCTAGGCTTCTTCATACCTGTCTGACCAACTTAGTGGACTTCAATGTTTCCCAGGCCCAATATAATTATTATTCCCATTATTATCACATATTAGGAGGGTTTTATAAATCTTAATTACATGTCACTTGGCTGAAAGCAGACGATAGAAGAAATCTGCTTCCCATTACCAAGCTTTACAAGGCCTCTGGAAGGCTGTTGTCTTTTGGGGACTGTATGGGGATTCTGAGGAAAACAATCTTAACCTCCAAATCAGGTCACAGAGAGTTAAGAGGTGCCAAAATGACCGGGTTTGCCCCACATGACCAGTCAGAAGGAAGCTGATTTCAATTTCGCTCAAGAGCCTGTGCTTGGTGGGTTGGATATGCTTGGTGGGCTCTTCCTGGCTCTCTGCACCCTGTCCCTTTCTGCTCTGACATGGCTTCAAGGAGCCCTACAGTGGCCGAGGGCTAGGAGAGGTCTCTACCCCTGGACCTGTACCCACCTGTACCCCTGTTGTACTTGGAGGCAGTCTACTTCCTCCTTGCTGTGTGATCGTGGGCAACTTCCCTGAATTTTGGGAGCCTTGGTTTCCCTGACTATAAAATAGAGGTAGTAACTCCTCTTCTGCGTGTAGCTCTTCTTGTACTGAGGGTGCATGAGTTCCCCCCACCAAAGCCAGCACAGAGTTGTTCCTCCATAGTCATGGTCAGGACCAGCACTGATGGGGATGCTACTAATGATAAAAATAAGGACTGGAGGGACTCCCAGCTGGCTCAGTGGTTGAGCGTCTGCCTTTGGCTCAGGTTGTGATCCTGGGTCCTGATATGGAGTCCCACATGGGGCTCCCCATGGGGAGCTTGCATCTGCCTCTGCCTATGTGTTTGCCTCTCTCTCTGTGTCTCTCATGAATAAATAAATAAAATCTCAAAAAAAAAAAAAAAAGACTGGACTCAGGGGCTGAGGGTTTGGTAGCCCACATCCATCCTGACACACCTTGAGTGAGTGACACATTGTCACTTCCCTGTTCCTGTGCTGTCAGGCAGCCGTGCTCCCTGAAGGGGGCTTGACAGAGGCAGTGGAGAGATTTGGGTGCAGCCAATTGTGTCTCTGCTACGTTCTAGCTGTGTGACCTCTTACAAGTCTCTTAGTCTCTCTGTGCCTCAGAGGTTGTCAAGTAGTAGGGTAAGGTTGTGACCACCTCACATAGCTGCGGGCTTGGCGCGAGGTCGGCGTGCAGCAAATGTTTCCTGTTGCGCCATCCACAAATCAATCAATTGAACAAGTGTATTGGGGTTCCAGTAGATTCAGGCATGTTTGACGTGTACCAGGAACACCAGTAGGGAGTGTCATCCGTTCACACGAGCCTGAGGACAGAGAAACTTCTAGAGAGCAAACCCCTCAGGGGCGGCAGAGAAGCAGGCCTGGTTTCTGGCAGAGGCAAAGGAGGCCCCCAGGACACAGGATATAAGGAAGCCTCCGCCCTCAGGTGCCGGCTCTGCACTTCCATGAGCCTGAGAGTGAGCACCTCCTTAAATCCTGCATCCTGAGCACTTTGCTTGTGTCCCCTCTGTCCCAACTCTGGGACTGAGCCAGACTTGTCAGCTGCTCCAGTGGGCAGAGCAGGGCCTGCAGGCCAAGCAGCTTATATGATAAGAGCAATAGAAAGCCAACAGGAGTAAAAAGAGACATTACTACAGGGATGTGGGGAACATTTGTCGTGCTCTGTGGTTTCTTTTAGACACCTTTGGGAAGTCGTCTGCCTTCGTGGCAGGATAGAAGCCGGGAGTGCCATTAGGCAGCCCACCTTACAGACAGGGTGTGCACCACCCATCAGGTCAGAGGGAGGGAGGTCCTGGCGTGGGCCCGGCTCTGGTGGCGTGAGTGGTAGCCCTGGGGTCTTTGTAGTGCTATCCTGGCAGGGTCATTCCCAGCTTTGTGGCCTCCCGCTCTGATTCTCTGGCTCTTCTGAAGCCTTGGTGAAAATAAGCTGGAGGATGCCTCTATCACCTAAACGAGCCTGTTTGTCGGGAACAGAGAACCCCACCAGGCACAGGGGTTGCAGAAGCCCTTCACGGAAGACAGGGGCTGGATAGGCCAAAAGCCAGGGAATGGAAAAGCCTCAGCACGCTCTTTCTCTCTACCTCTCACCAATGCTTCTCTTTATCCCTGTGCACAGATAACGCTTTCTCAGATTTTTTGTTCATGTGGGTCAGGTTTATGAGAAGCTCTAGCTCTCATAGAAATAGACCCCATGTTTCTTGGCCCAGCATCCAAATTCTTGCAAGAAATACATCTGATTGGCACAGTCAGGTGTCCAGGGAGTAGAGTTACATTGAACAAACATTCCTGCCGAGTCCCCTCCCTTTGGCAGTTCCTGGGACGGGGAATTTGTTATGAGTTAGTTAGATATCCCCAGGGATCTACTGCATTCAAGAAGATTCTATGGCTGAAACCAGAAAGGCCACTCTGGTCTTTTTGAGGGGGCCCCACCCCGTGGGCGCCTGTCTTGGTCCAGGGCTGAAGACGGCTATAAGTCAAAACAGAAAGAGCTGTTTTGTCCTGGCACACGCTGACCTCAAGTGGCTCTGATATAACAGTGAATTTTAAAAACCTAGTTTTCCTCCTCTACGTCTCTGTCCTCGCCACAGAGCACACCGTAGTGACATCTGGAGGTTTGGGCTGCGGGGCCTTTGGTGCCTAGTGAGATGGTTGCCACTCCCGGCGGGCTCAGATGGATTTGTGAGTACATGTGGGTACCCTCTGGGGAATCTCATAAGTACTGCTGGTGGATAAATGGGACTCTTGAGGCCGAAAGTTCTGGTAAGAGCAGGTAAATCTGAGTCACCACTAATCAGGCAAGTAGGCCCGGGGAGCTGCAGATTTGCAGAGTCCCATGCTCAGCACCTGCCACGTGCCTGGCACGCAAGGGTCATGGCCCGCCTCCCAAGCACCAGCGCCCAGCGCAGGCCAGCCTTAGAGCATCCAGGGGTCTAAACATATGCAAAATTGAAAGTGAGAAGAAAGCCCTGACCTTTGGGTCAGTTTTACAGAAGCAAAGTGAAATGTAATGTTTCATAGAATCTAGACTTTTCTGAAACAGAAAATCCCATGCTTTTATGAATAAAAGGTTTAACTCACGGGAAGCGCAAAACACACCCACATGGGGATGGCCCGTCCATATGCAAAGTCCATGCATGTGTGAAAAGACACGCAGGCCTCTCTCCCTTCCATCTGGGGTCCTGGCCGCCGGGAAGGCGTGATGCTTCCTCACAGCAGCTGCCCACAGCCTTCTGTCCTGTTCTCCACCACCAGCACCTCGTCTTCTGTCTCTGGGTCCCCAGAGACAACAGACGCCTTCTCCTGCCTCTGAATGTTTAACTATGTGGAGTCTTTGCCTTTTTCCAGCTTTTGTTCAACTGGAACATCTTGATCCTTCTTCCAGACCCCTCAAGCCTCCATTTGGCGGCAGGCACAGGATGTGGGTTGCCTGCCCAATATCCACTTTGCCTTCTGATATCAGAACTCAAATATATATCTATATCTGATGGAGAGAGTCACCAAATGCCTTCCCCACCACCCTTGCAGGGACGTAAGCACGTGCTCAGCGAGTGTGACCACGGCCATGGTGACTTCCCCAGTAGAGTGGTTGAGATGGTGTGGTGTCTGGCCAGGATCTGAATTCCCAAACATCTTCCTCCTCCTCAAGCAAATGGTTTTGGGATGGTTTGGAATCGACAACCTGCTTCCCAATGTGGCTTCTGCATAACTTCCTTGCTATGGGATCTCAAGCTGATCCTTAGTTCCTTCATCTTGATGCAGGAACGTTAATAATGCTGTCTTCTGGGGCACCTGGGTGGCTCAGTCAGTTAAGCATCTGCCTTTGGCTCAGCTTGTGATCTCAGGGTCCTGGGATCGAGCGCTGCATTGGGGCTCCCTGCTCAGCAGGGAGTCTGCTTCTCCCTCTCCCTCTGCCTCTCCCCACAACTTGTGCTCTGTCTCACATAAATCAGTAAAATCTTAAAAAAAAAATGCTGCCTTCTCAGGCTCTTGGCAGGACTGGACCTGAGTGTAAACTCCATGAGGGTAGGAACCTTGTCCCATTCATCACCATGCACCCACACTACACTGTGGGTACACAGTAGGTGCTTAACAGTTGTGTATTGAGTGGATGGGTGTGCAGGTCTCAGCAGAGTGACTGGTTCAAGAAATCTTCACTGAAAAGCTAAATGAATACCCAAACAGCACCCAGGCCACAGGTTCCAGTGGGAGACATGGGGAGGGAAGGGTTAAGTGATGGGTCTCTACAACCCCCGCACCGCTCCCCATCAGAGCAGATCAGCTTTTATCAGATTTATGCAAGGGATTCGTTCCTGAAGTTATGCATTATTCAACACTAAATTTCCCAGAGGGATAAATGTAAAGCAAGATCTGCATTATTTCAAAATCTGAGCATACGGCGAGTCTTTATTAATATTTTTAAATCGCCTGATTTCCAAGTCACATAATACAAATTTGCATCAAATGTGACATCCTGTTTCAGAGTGCTGGATGAAGTCTGGTGGGCAGAAAGTTTTCTGAGGGTTAAAAAGTTCAGACCCTCCTCCTGGCCTCCCACATTTGTGGCAAGAGGTCTGTAAGGCGAGAGGTGAGGTTTGGCCATAATCATTTGGTATTAAAAGTAGTTAAAATACCAACGTGGAGGGATGATTCACTTTTACCAAAAATCACTGTTGATTCAAATTTAGCTGTATGGAGCTGTGTGAATTATTGAAAAATTAATCGCTGTCTTTTTTCTCACTGCTTTAGGCTCATCAGAAGGGAATAAAGGAACTTTTCTCCCATTCTCCCGGGACCTTGCTACAAGTGCAGGAGGGCAGCATGCAGGGTGCTGGCTGAAAATGCAGACTCCCGGGTTCTACACACCAGTTTTGAGGTGGGCCCAGGACTCTGCATTTTTAACAGGAGCTTCAGGACACTCTGGAGCAGTGGTAAGTAAGGATGCTGGAGATTTGAGGCTCCTTTGAGAGGAATTTAGCTGGCTCATGGACGAGAGGGGTGAGGAGAGGTGAAGGGGGCTGGTGTTGGAGGAGAAGGGGACATTTTGGTCTCGGGGATTAGGTGGGGGAGATGTTGAAGGTGGTGGAGGGGTGGCTATGAGCCCCCTTGCAGTGGATCCCCCAAGTGGCAGGTCCTGGGTGGGAGTGGCTCCGTGAAGACTCTGAAGGCTGGACTCAATCCTGCAGCCTTAGGATGTTGTCTCCAGTGCCCCAAACAGGCTTGCATCAGTGGAGGGGACCCTGAAAAGTGCCTGTCACCCATCCAAAACGGCAGATGGACACTGGACGGGGGCGCTGTGCATGATGCTGATGATGTTAATAAGAAATATTCATTAGTGCCAGGCACTGGTCTCACTGCGTTACATACATGAAGTCATAGGTCTTGTTACCCTTCCTTTGACAGATGAGGACACTGCGGCACAGAGAGGTTTAGCAACGCAAAGTCACACCGCCTGTGAAAGGCAGAACCAGTATCTACATTTGAGCAATAAGCTATAGTCTATTCTTGGTCCCCTTGCTCTTCAGCCACAAGTAGTAAGTGTGAGGATGTGATCACACCGACTGGAGACTGCATCTTTCTTTCTAATCATTTTGGCCCAAACCCTGAGACGCCTGTAAGATCCACAGAAAGGAGATGTGTCCTGAAATTGAGCACCATCGAACTTACTCACCTACATTAATAATGGAGATAAGACTTGATTTAGAAATGTAAAGAAGTGGGACCTATATTGCACGTTCAGGAGTTTACAGAGCAACTTACACCTGTGGCCCCAATTAGAATGTCAAATTCCCTTGCTTGCTTTTTTGATATGCCTTCTTTCTTAATTTATTTTTTTTGAGCAGATCCGATGCTGTATTTACGTAGTTCAGAAATAAAGATAATATAAAAAAGAGATTTATAAAAAAGCATCAATCCCTTTACTCACCCATTGTAGTCTCTGCTTCCCTTAGGTGACATTTATCACCTTTATTTTTTTCCAGCCATTCTTTATGCAAATACAAGCATCGTGTATGTGTGTGTGTGTGTGTGTGTGTGTGTGTGTATGTGTGTGTGTGTACTTGTAGGCCTCTTCCTTGATTACACAAAAGGTAGCAAACTGTACATGCTGTTTGATATCTTTGGTTTTCCCCTTACCGGTATATTCAGGAGCCCTTCCCATATCTGTACACAGAGACAGATATGATAGATATCAGACAGATATGATAGATATCTGATAGATAGATATCATATTCCTCTTTATGATAGATATTATTTTACAGCTACACAGTGGAGAGCATACTAGAATCCACCATACTAGCTCTGGAGAATGGATTCTTTTTTTTTTCTTTAATGACTTTATTTATTTATTTGTCAGGGAGTGTGCACACACCAACAGGAGGAGGGGCAGAGTCTGATGCAGGGCTCCATCCCAGGACCCTGGGATCATGACCTGAACTGAAGGCAGAGACTCAACGACTGAGCCACCCAGGTGTCCTGGAGAATGGATTCTTTTTTTTTTTTTTTAAGATTTTATTTATTTATTCATGAGAGAAACAGAGAGAGAGAGAGAGAGAGAGAGAGAGGCAGAGACACAGGCAGAGGGAGAAGCAGGCTCCATACAGGGAGCCTGACGTGGGACTTGATCCCAGGACTCCAGGATCACACGCTGGGCCAAAGGCAGGCACTCAACCGCTGAGCCACCCAGGGATCCCTCTGGACAATGGATTCTTAAACTGACAAAAATTTTGTGAGCCACTTGGCCACATGCAGGTAGCTTGACATTGGCCATGGTGGAAGTATTTGCACAACAAAAATGGGCAAGCTCTGCAAGCTAGGGCTTTCCTCCTCAGACAGCTGGCTGTTGAACATTTATGGCACCATACCCACTGTGTGGCTACTCCGGGGTTTAGCTGACTAGTCTTTTCTTTCTTTTTCTTTTTTTAAAGATTTTTATTTTTATACATCAGAGAGAGAGAGAGAGAGAGAGAGAGAGAGAGAGAGAGGCAGAGACACAGGCAGAGGGAGAAACAGGCTCCATGAAGGAGCCCAACGGCGGCCTCGGTTCCGGGTCTCCAGGATTATGCCCTGGGCTGAAGGCGGTGCTGAACCACTGAGCTATCCGGGACGCCCCGACTAGTCTTTTCTACACAAAGCTTTGGGGTGTTTCAGATCTTCTGCATCTCATAAATGGTGCTTTGGTGAATGCCCGTCATCTGTCATGAGAGGGAGAGAAAGGGGACACCGTGGCAGCCACAAGGATGGCTGAGCTCCTACCCTTACCGCTCAGTGTGGCCGAGAAGCAGGCCGCACCAGCATGTGCAGGGACTTCCTGGAAATGCCCATTCTCAGGCCCCACACCAGAACTACCGAGGCAGGCAGGGTCTGCATTTTAACGTGCCTCTGCGACCCACATGCACCAAAACCCTCGGGAGGTTTCCCCCGGCTGTCTTTTCCGTCCTGCAGTCCAAGGTGGGGCCGAGAACCCCCAGAAGCATCACCCACTCCTTCTCCCATCGCAAACGTGGGATGCGTTTGCTGCTCTTTGTGTAAGGACATAGCTGTCGGGTCCGGAAAGACCCTCTTAGAGCACAGTAGTGGAAAAGAAGCATTTGCCCCACTGCTTCTGTAGGACTGGACTGTGTGACCCAGTCTGACTCTCCCTGGAGAGGGGAGGGGTGGGGGGCGGTGGGGGATGGTCCTTAACGAGCAGGAAAGCCCAGGTTACCTCTCAACCATGCCAGTCCCAGGACCAGGGCTTTCAGGAGTGAAAACTGAGAGAGGATGGAGAGGGCGGCTATGAATGTGTATGTGTGGATGGGAGGAGGGAGGAGAAAGGGGGGACGTCGAGCGCCCCCTGCTGGCTGACCTGGGTGGTGACTGGCACGGGGTGCCCAGGCTGGGTGGGAGCAAGAGAGGACAGGATAGTGACCTTGCAGGTGGGCTGCAGATTGGCCGGGAAGAGACCGTCCTCACGCACGCACATGCACGCACGCATGCACACTCGTGTGCACAGCCTGCTATAAGTGAGCGATTCCTGAAGCTGAGGCCGCCCCAGGTGGCTCCCCGGAGCAGGAGCACCCAGGGGGAGAAAGCAGAGCCAGAACCCAGGCTGTCCTGAACAGCGTGCCCACCTCCACCTGGCCAGGACGCAGGGGGTGCACTGTCTGCAGTAACAGTGGGGAACTGAACACTCACTGGGAACTTTCCTCCAGGAGCTGCCCTTGCTATACCTGACTGAATCCTCACCGTAACCCTCCTATCTGAGGTGTAGATTATATGCTCAGCAAATGTTAGCTGGATGAATCAACCAGCCCTTGGAATTGGATCTTATTGTTAGCTCTGACTTCATCTCCTGGCACATTATCTTCCATGCTGCTCCCAACCACTCCAGGCACTCCTGCCTCAGGACCTTTGCATGTCTGTTTTCTCTGCCTGAAGCTCACCCAACATCCAAGCGGCTGTTTCTCACCTCATCCTCAGGCCTGTACTCCAATGGTCCCTTCTTCATGGGGTCTTCCCCCAAACACCCTAAAACTGTCATACCCTCTCCCTCCTTTCCCTATCTAATTTTTCCCAAATCTCTATCCACATTCTCTATATATACATGGTCTCTTCCTGACCATGTTGGTTGTCTGCATTGCCCACTAGGATATATTTCCCTGGGTTCCTGTGACAGGCCCTGGCTCAGCCTAGGTGCTCAGTAAATAGTTATTTATTGTATGAAAGAACGAATGAGTTCTCTTTTTACAGAGGAGACGACAGAGGCTCTGAGGAGTGAGCTGATCACTGTCCAGGGTCATATGGCAAATAAGTGGCGGAGGTGGGATTCAAGTCCAGGCTGACTCCAAAGCCTGGGATGAACGTCCTAACCCCACACCCCCACCCGGGGAAGTGCTGAACCAGTCTTTTTAGGTCAGTTGCCTTCACGGTGTAGGGAAGGAAAAAAAAATCCTTTTCCCTCTACCCATCTTAGCTTCCTGGATGGAGCCCCTGCATTAGACCCACAAAAGCCTGATTGAGAAGAGATAAACAACCAGGAGTTCATGAATACGTGCCGTTCTGGGTAATTCGGAGGGTGGTTAGAGCTGGGGCGCACCTCGCCTCCTAACATAGACAAGTAGCAGGACGAAGGAAGAGAGGACTTCGAGTTTCCAGGGTAGCAGACTGTGGGAAGGTCACTACAGGGAAGGTAGGGGCTAATTAGTGAGGTTTGCTGTTGATTCGCTGGGCTGATAAGAGTCTAGAGTTGCCTCCAGTGATGAACTTGTGTCCTTTCTTGGGGCGGGGGGAGGCACCTTTATAAATTTATGTTCCCTTTCAGGTGCGTAGGGGGCAGGCAGAGAGCTTTTCGCCTCCTTCCTGGTTTTCTTCAATTGCATTTCGCTCGGAATAATCCTTAAGCCAGAGTGGAATATTTTGAGGTGGCCTATCTGGCTACTGTTCAGAGGCAGAGGGTTTCGGGGGGCCGAATCTTGCAGCCCATACACAAGGGAAAGCAAAGAAGCTCCTGCCATCCCGGCCGCAGCTCCCTGTAAGCCGCAGGTAATGGGAACAAACATGCGCTGGGACGGAGGCCAGTCTGGGACATCATGGTTGTTGTTTCGCTTCAAGGGACATCATGGGCTCTTTTTCAGCCTGTTTGTGGGGACCTCTGCGTGGACAAGTGTCCTGTCTGATAGCCCCTCCCCACGGGGACCCTGGATGCTATGCAGCCCAGCCCCGGGAATGAGCTAGGGCCTTCATCCACGCCAGGGCACCCAGGTAGTTCAGTGCTCCGGCGTGCCCAGGAGCTGACACAATCAGGGAGTGAATTAACTTCTGCTTTTCTGGCTGTATTTTAAAGGCATTTTTTAAAATGCCTTTTTGTTTTTTTCTCCTTTGGAGGCTATGCACTCTTCAGAAATTAAATTTAGACTGTGATTTTATTACCCTTTTTATTTAATTTATCCTAACGGTTGCATTCAAGCTGTGAGCCAGCTGTTGACTTTGAAAAAACATTGTTCAATTTGAAGGGAGCATTTTAAAACTTAATGTAATGGCTGTAAGTAATCACTACAGCAATTACGTTCCCCGGCACCGCAAGAGGCACGGTCGGGGATTTGGAAGAGTGCTCAGGTGGGCAGAGGGATGGCTTGGGCAGGAGGTGGGCATGCAGACTTGGCGGGGAAGGGGACGTGGGGGCGGGGACACAGAGGCCTGCTGCTGGCCACACAAGCCTGTCTCTCCTCCCGGGGCCAGCTTGGGGACCAGTTTGTCAGAATTCCAGGCTCCTGGGTCAGCTTGGCTTCCGGGCTCCTGCTGTGTCCCCTGCCAGCCATTTAATCCCGTCTGAGAGGCTTTGCTCTGCCCCCAGCTCCTTGATGCAACAGGTTCCCAGGTCGGACACCATTCAGGGGCTTAAGCTGGACATGCCTTTATGTTGGTCCCCCTCTGCCTTTGGATTTATCCATCTGTTCCCTTAATCGCTGTGGTACATTGCAAGAAAAGTAGGCACAAAATCTTCCTATCCCTTCATGTGGTTGATTTGTGCTGGGCTTCTCCCCGTAAGGAGTGAAGTCTAGTTCTCTGAGTCTTGGATCTGAGCTTGGTTCCACAATACCTGCAGAGCCGGCTGCCATGTTGACATTAGTCTTCTCTTGCAGCCCCGAGACCCCTCTGTGAAGAAGGCCAGACCAGCCTGCTGGGTGATGAGATACCCAGTAGAACCCTGGCCCAGCTGGTGGGCCCAGAAGCAGCCTGCTGGCATGCAAGGGGCCACCTTAGACCCTCCTGCTCCAGTGAGCAGCCCAGCAAAACTACCCGGTCATGAGCTAAAGCAAGTGATGGTTGTTTTGGGCCACTATATTTTGGGATGGTTTTCTGTGCCGTAAGAGTAAAGCTAAAACAACACCGCTCAGCAAGTATTTAATGGTGCCTAACCCATGCCAGGCATTGCACTTGGCCATGGGGATGCAGAGCCCCCTTGAGCATGGCTTTTTTTTTTTTAATGTATTTTTTTATTTGAGAGAGAGAGAGAGAGACAGGGAGACAGAGAGACAGGGAGAATGAGCGAGGAGGGGAGGGGCAGAGGGAGGAGAAGCAGACTCCCTACTGAGCAGGGAGCACAATGGTGGGGCTCGATTCCGGGGCTCTGGGATCATGACCTGAGCCAAAGGCAGACACTTAGCTAACTGAGCCACCCAGGCGCCCCGATCATGGCTTCTGATTGGCTGGTCACCTCTTGCCTGGGGTGGGCCATTCTACTGTGTTGTCCTGCCCTGTTCTGCAGACTGCATGGTCCCAGGGTCCCAGACTCATCTCTGAGCCCCTCCCAGCAACACCCTGAGATGGACAGTGGGTGCTGTTGGTAAAGCTTAGTGGTTGATGGCATCAGGCCAGTGGAGGAGGGGGTCAAATCCTACCTCTCTATTTCTCAACATTCATCATCATAAACGTAGATGGTAGGTGAGACTGTCAACATTCATCATCATAAACGTAGATGGTAGGTGAGACTGTCTGGATTCCGGTCTTCTCTCTGTCATCTTGAGCCAATGGACACAACCTCACTAAGCTCTGACTTTCCTATCTGTAAAATGGGGGTGAGACTAGCCCATTCACAGGGCTGTTGTGAGGGTCACCTGCCATGTAATAAATACTCAGAGAGATGAGTGTCATCACTCCCTGAGTGTCAGTTTCTCTGTCTATGAAATCAACTGATGTCACGCCACCTATGGCTTGCAACCACCTCAGGATGCTGTAAGGATGAGAAGTGATAAATATGTTTGAGGGACTTACCGCTGGTGCTTGAAATGTGCCCCGTACTTGGTAAATACTAGTTTTGCTATGAGAGTTGTCATTGACCAATCAGGGTGGGTTCTTGGAGAATGCTCTGGGACGAAGCTAGCTTTCTGCCCCCTAGCACTGAGCACTTGGGGTGCTTCAGGCAGTCTGTCCCCCATTTCCTCCACACATATGTCTTTGCTTCAGTGTCCATATGGCCAAACCAATTTACTGCGTATGCAGTTCATGAACTTCTCTTTTCTAGCCTCATTTTCCTTGTAGTCAAAATGGATAGTTCCAGAATAGCAACTAGTTTCATTTTATATTTTTAAAAATATTTATTTATTTAAGGAGAGAGAGAGAGAGAGAGAGAGAATCTCAAGCAGACTCCGAGTTGAGTGTGGAGCCTGAGCGGGTCTCAGTCTCACGACCCTGAGCTGAGATCATGACCTGAGCCAAAACCAAGAGTCAGATACTTAACCGACTGAACCACCCAAGCACCCCTCAAAAAGGCAACTAGTTTTAAATTATGCACTGCCTCTGATCAATTGGTAATGTCTGTCCAAGGTCAGGAATGAAGATCTGGCCACACAGAGCTCAGGCTCAGTGGGAGGAAGTGTCATGATTCATTGGTGATGTCTGCAGTGGACGTGAGAGGGAAGGATGGAGTGCATTTGCTGCCCCAGACTGCTGGGCTCTCGGGGGTCTCCTGGGGATGCTAAGATTCTGTCTCAATGTAGATTTCTTTTTTAAAGATTTTATTTATTTATTCATGAGAGACACAGAGAGAGGCAGAGACACAGGCAGAGGGAGAAGCGGGCTCCCTGTGAGGAGCCCAATGCAGAACTGGATACCGGGACCCCAGGATCATGCCCGGAGCCGAAGGCAGATGCTCAGTCGCTGAGCCACCCAGGCGCCCTGCATGTAGATTTCTGACCTGACAAGACTATATATCAACTTTAGTGTTGTGGGTGCTTCAGAGTGGAGCTTACATTATTCATCTTCATATTCTCAGGACCTAGAAAGGAGTCTCGATCCTCAAATGGCTCAGAGGAAAGAGCACAGACTGTGGTGAGATAGACCTGGATTTGCATCCAGGAGTGGCTGTTTCCCAGCTTTGGGACTATGCAGTGGCAACCACAAGTGCTGTTGGGCCAAACATTCTGGATCTCCCATTTTTGTGGAACGGGGTAGGATGGTCAAGTAGGATCATGGGACTAACTCAGACTAATGGGTTGTGAGCAGAAGTGAGACCCTTGAGAGATCCCTCTTTCCTTGTGCCATGACAACCAATAAAAATGTTCCAGGTGAGGGACACCTGGGTGGCTCACTGGTTGAGTGTCTGCCTTCAGCTCAGGTCGCGATCCCGGGGTCCTGGGATCCAGTCCCGCATCAGGCTTCCTGCGTGGAGGCTGCTTCTCCCTCTGCCTGTGTCTCTGCCTCTCTCTCTCTGTCTTTCATGAATAAATAAATAAAATCTTCCATCAACCATCGACCCCAGCATGAAACTTGGGCCCCCTGGTAAACAGACTCTGAGACGGAGATTTACATGCATGAAGTTTACCAGGATCTCAGGATCCACTCTCAAAGGGGAGTGGAAAGATGCAGGAGAGGGCAGAGGAGATGTCAGACTTCTGAGTTAAGAAGCTGGGTTAGTCTGTCAGAGAGGTCCCAAGCTGGGGCACAGGTCTGAGCCTTTATACACCCACATCAACCACTCTTGGGGTGGCAGTTAGCCTCAGAGAGGAGATGTGAGCCATGTGAGATGGAGCTCTGCAACTCTGAGCCATTCCTGGAGCGGGATGCCAGCCGAGGGCTGAACGCAGTGCTGCCAGCTGCCGGGGACTAGCAGTGGCAAGTGCTGGTGATTGAGCATTCAGGAATGTTATGAGCTAGTTATTAAATACAGGCATCATTTAAAAATTATGTAAAGTTATAATTAAATGTGTTTTATTAAAAAAAAAAAAGGTAAGGAGCACCTGGGTGGCTTAGTGGTTGAGCGTCTGTATGCCTTCGGCTCAGGGCGTGATCCCGGGGTCCTGGGATCGAGTCCTGCATTGGGTTCCCTCCATGGAGCCTGCTTCTCCCTCTGCCTGTGTCTCTGCCTCTGTCTGTGTCTCTCATGAATAAATAAATAAAATCTTAAACAAAACAAAACCAAAGGTAATAAGGGCACCTGAGTGGCTCAGTAGGTTAAGTGTCTGACTCTCCCTTGAGGCTCAGGTCAAGACCCTCAGGTCATGGGACCCAGCCCTGGGGCCAGCTCTGCGCTCACTCGGGAGTCTGCTTGAGGATTCTCTCCCCGTTTCGCTGTCTCTCCCCATACTCATGCTCTTGCACTCTCTCTCTCAAATAAATAAATAAATAAAATCTTTAAAAAAAAAACCCAGAGGTAATATGCTAGTCACATTGCTTCTGAATTGTTTTACTACATTTTACCTAAATCTTTTTCTAAAAAGATTTTTATTTACTTTTATTTTAATATTTAATTAAATAATTTTTAATATTTTATTTAATTATAATTAATATAGATTATATAATTGCATATTTATATGTAAATATATTAGATTTATATATGCACATATTAAATATATTATTTATATCTATATTTAAATATATATTATATGTAAACATATTAAAATTATATAAAAATAATTATATAATTATAATATATAAATATATACTATAATTTTAAATAAATTAAATATTTATTATTATTTATATATTTTATTTATTGAGAGAGAGCATGAGCAGGGGAAAGGGCAGAGGGAGAGGGAGAAACAGACTTCCCACCAAGCAGGGAGCCTGATGTAGGGCTCGATCCCAGGACTCAGATCATGACCCAAGCTGAAGGCAGACACTCAACTGACTGAGCCACCCAGGTGTCCATACTTTTACATAAGCTTAGAGCTTACTCACGTCCACTGTATCTCCAGGGTGGAACCACTGCCTGATGGTATACATCACTTACCTCCAGCTCTGCCTTTGGGGACCTTGGTGACTTGAAATTGACCACAGTGGAGGTATTTGTACCACAGAAAATTGGCAACTGCTGCAACTTGGGGCTTTATTCATTGGTTAAAGAAGGGTTGGGAGAAAGAGGTGATGGGAAAAACTGAAAAGTGTCATATTGGTGGCTATTACATTGGGCATAGTAAAAATATTGTCCAGTCATGGTCAAAATGCAAGTATAGGCAGGCTATGGACTCAGTAGAAATTAACAAAAACATTCCATGAGAATTATTTGGCTATATGGAATTTACAACACAGAGTGCTGTGTATTTTATTATTAATTATAAACGATACTGCACATCCCTTATATAATCAACATTTGTATTACATATTTGTGTATATATGTATATGTATGTGTGTCCATAAATATATATATATATACACACACACACATTCATTTCTTCCCTCAGACCACCAAGTTAAAAAATTTACTAGCCCATCATGGGGAATAGGTCCTCCTTCATCCTTTATGGGGCTATCCTGGTGATAGAGTACAGTGTCCATGAAAGAAGACATGGAGGAGTCACTGCCAACCCTTGATGGACATGTAGCTTGAGCAAGAGTTAATCGTCTGCTCTCTGTCATTTTATACCACTGGGATTTTGGGGAGTGTTTGTTACTATAGCATAACCTAGCCTATACTGACTGAAACACGTGGGCAAAGGCACTTAATTCTCTGGGCTGTGGTTTCTTCATCATAAAACCTCCCTGTAGGTTTCAGAGAGAACCAGAGATGATGTCTCTATGTTTCCTTTTGGCACCCAGTAGGCACTCAAAAATAGAAACTCTTTTTATTGATAATAGAGTTTTAATAATAAGTGATTTATGCATTAGTTTATCTGATTGAAAATGCTCTTGAGCCGATTCATACAAGTCAGCTTTGTATAGTTGGAGATGAGGACACAGCCCTCTGTCTTTGTTCTCTCCACTCACCTACATGTCCAGCTCTAAATCCCAAATCCAATCTCTAGACTGAACCCAAAGTTTCCCATCCCAGCTGGGAAGGGCAGCCCTGTGGGGGTCCTGAAGTGTTAACTGCCAGTTATTGTTGCTGCAGCTGCTATGTCCCCAGGTCTCCTGAGTGGAGTCAGATGCCACCTCGAGAAGCAGTGGCATAGGAGGGCCATAAAAATTAATGTCCTGAGAAATAGCCCAAAGGCAGCAGCCTCCAGCAGAAATAGCAATTTTAATACAAAATAAAAACAAGGCCTGGCTAGGCCTTACATAGGCTCGAGAAGCTGAGCTCCAAAAGGGGGCCACTCCGACCAAAGCCTGCAAGGGGCAGCCTAGCTCCCCGGGTAATTCTACTGTGAGGCCAAGATTGAGGATTTACAATTCTGACACCAGTTCCATGTGGTGAGGTTTGTTTGTTTTTTTTCTCACACCAAGCAATTCTCTGACGCACCAGCTGTGCATCCTACGATTCAGGTCAATTTTGATACCATCTACCCAGAGATGGCATCAGACCCCACAGGTTAAGGGCTCAGTCCCACCAGACTGCCTCCACTTCAAACACCAATCTCAAGTGCAGTCTGTCACCTGTGTTTCTGACTGGCTATACATCAGATGTTCCCATCAACCCATCCTTGGGTTTGGCTAATTTGCTAAAACAGCTCATGTAACTCAGAGAAACATTTTACTTACTAGATTACCAGGTTATTGTAAGAGGATGTAACCCAGGAACAGCCAGATGGAAGAGATGCATAGGGTACGGTATGGGGATAGGGCACAGAGCTTCCAAGCTCTATCTGGGCCTCCATCTCCTTGCATCTCCACATGTTCAGAAGCTTTCCTCTGTGTTCTTATGGAGGCTTCATCACATAGGGTGGCTGATTAAATCGTGACCATTGGTGATTAATTCAATCTCCAGCCCCTTTTTCCCTCCTTGGGGCACAAGGGTGGGTAGCACTGATAATCCCTCTAATCACAGGGCTGGTTTCCCTGGCAAGCAGCCCCCATCCTTAGGTGCTTTCCAAAAGTCACCTCATGAACAAGGAGTCAGGTGTGGTGGAAGGGAGTTTGCTATGAATATCAAGACACCTTTATTGCTCCTACCACTTGGGGGACTCCACAGGTGTTAGGAGCTCTGTGCCAAAAACAGGGACAAAGACCAAAGACCTATTTCTTCTTTTAAATCACAAAATCATGGGACTCCTATTCAAAGCATTTTGGGTGGTACAGGCACTTGGCCTTTGAAATACGTTGACCTGCCTGACAGGAATAACACGTGTGTCTCATGAGGTGGTTGCGAGGAGGAAAAACAATGCACTTAGTAAGGCCAGTCAGAAGGAGACTGGTTAAATAAATTACGATTATCCGTGGCTGTTTAAAATTATGAGACAGATTTACAGACATTGTTATGGCATCTCCTCCCATAAATATTAAGTGTAAAAAACAGGATGATGAACGTCTTTATGGTGTGTGTCCATTTGAAGGGGGGAAGGGACGTTGGAAGGGTCTATTCATGTCTGGTTGCATATACATGACTCTTTCTAGAAGGGGCATCCCTAAAATTGTTATGGTGGTCACCTGTGGGGACTACAAATGGGGACAGTATGGCTGAGTTAGGTGGAAAAATTATATTTTAGCTATATGCCCTCTGATACTCCTTCAATTCATTATCACTAATATCTCTTTTGTGTACCTGTCTTGTTAATTGCAAGGAAAGAATATTCCTAGGCGGATCTGGACCCCCATCAGGTTTTGGAACCATCGTCACCATCCATGGCACCAGCCCAGCCAAGTGCAAAGTCAGTATTGACTCTGTGAAGATCCCAGGTTCCCTAAAGGTTATTTATGAAGTCATGGGTCTGGGTTTCCTAAGAGGACTCTGAAACCCTGGGCAGGAATAATGTGGGGGAAATAACAGAGATCCAGTCCTTCTAAGAGATCAAAAGGAACCAGAGATTGTTCGTGCTGCGTGGAATGATGTTGGGAGACACAAAAGAAATCTAAATTGTCCTGCTGCTGTTCTGCCTTGTTTCTGATTCTGTTAATTATCAGGCCTCTCCGTGGTTATTATTGGGCCCCTTTGAACTTGACCTTCCAGACCTTGGAGTTGTCTGGATGCCATCCCAGGTGGGTTACTGGGTGGCTGGTGTCTGCTATTTCTGGGTATTTGGGTGCTCTGATCTGCAGGCCTCCTGGGATGGGGCTGGGGGCTGAGTTGGAATTGCTGGAGTTCCCAGGACTTAGGGAGTTATGTCTCTGGGACACTTTCTGGGCCAGGCTCTCTTTTCCCTGATTCCTTTGTCCCAACCTTGGGCGTGGTCTTTCCGTCTCTCCCTCCTGATCCTACCCGAGACTGTTTATCCCCCTCTCCCCAGAAAGACCCTTGTGCATTCTTCAAAGGGGTTACATCTGAGAACTTCCAAATTGCCTCACTTGAAACAATGTCATGGTCATCCAGAAGAAATGGGGCAGAGAGGATTCATGGATTGGCAACAAGGCCCCAGGACACTGGGCCAAAGGATGCCCTCAATGAGTAAGGAAGCATTCTGGGGGAAAGTGAGACTCTCTGAGTTTTGTCTCGTTATACTGGTAGCTGTCCATGGGCTGTATGGTGGATTTGCTGGTCTTGTCGACGGTACCTGGTACAGTTGGTGTCTTCAAGGCACAGCTGACCCCATTTCCTCAAAAGGAAAACCTGCATAAAGGTCACTTACAGGGCTGTGAGTGCAAATGTACAACACAGCATCTGGCTGAGTGGAGGTGAGTGCTACCTACAACTGGATTTGGGTTTTAGTAGGAGAGGGCATGTCTTTGAACTGCACCTGTCGTTGGGACTTCCATCCAGGCATGCACACTTCTTCCCTTCTCCCGGCAACCTACTGGGAGCAGGTGTTTGTGCTGAGGTGGGCACTACTGGGGTTGGAGAAATGAAGGCTGGGCTCATGGGGGAGGTTGTAGGGAGAACATCCCTTGTTGAAGATGGTCTACACCAGGGTAGGCAATGGGGGCTTGGACACATTGTTGGGTAATTGAAACCCTCATGGGCCCACTGTGGGACCAATGCCTAGAGATTCAGCTGGTTGGATCACTGGAGGCTTGAAAGACAGAGACAGTGGACCAACCCTTTGGATCTGGAGGTCATTACAGCACAACTCAATCTGGTCCCCTCCACCTTCCATTGTGTCTTCTTCTGGCTACTGATCCTGGCCAACTTCCTTTGGGTGTGTGATTCAAGGTCTGATTGATCTCATGGAAACTCTATAAGAATTTAGGGTGGCATATGGAAAGCCCTGGAAAGGACTCAATGTAATTTTGAGCTAGTCTTGGTCCTTTCCTGGGCAGAGTGGGTAGAATGAACCAAAAGACAGCTAGTTTTCTCCTTTCTGGTTCCTTCAAGCTCCATAATATTTGGGTACCTTCAGGACTCATGATGTGAATAAATTCCTACATGGGGACACCAGCATCCCAACTTATCCCCTTAACTGTGTAGACCTGACCTAGAAGGATGAATGTGGAAGAGCTCAGGAATAAACCACCTTTGGGATGGACCCTATTGTTTCCCCCAAAGTTTCTGGAGCAGATGTGTTATGTGCTTCCCCCCACTGTCTCCTTTAGCAGCCACCAGGAGAGTGAAGCCTCAGTACCACCCAGCAGGAACCAGCTCATTTACATGTCTCAGAAACAATGTTTGTGAATTTAATTAATCACAGTTTACATGCTAATAACCCTCAAAATATTTTTATGGGTAAATAATGGTTATTCCCTGCTGTGGGGGGAATCCATTGATTCCAGCATTCCTATTTCATTTCCCATTGTGTGATTAGAGAGTGAGGCGGGTGCCTACCGTCATGATAGGAGGAGAGAGAAGTGATTTTCATATCATGGATGAGGCCTGGAGAAGGTTGGCTCCTTGCCGGTAAATGCTTGATGTCAACATGGGGCAGCTGTGGAGCCAGTCCCCAGTGTTGCCACTTTTACTTCTAAGCCTCCTGGTATAACATCATTATTATAATTCTACTACCTTAATCTTTATTATCACTACCACCACCACCACTACCATTATCACTACTTAAAACCAGTTTTACCACCACCATCACCATCATCACCACCATCACCAAAACCATCACCATCATCATCTCCACCACCAATGCTACCATCACCACCACCATCATCACCATCACCACCACTGTCACCAATACGACCACTAGTATCACTACCACCATCACTGTCATCACCGTTATCACCACCATCACCAAAACCATCACTATCATCACCACCATCACCACCTCCATCAGCATTACCACCATCACCACCATCACTACCATTACCACAATCACCACCACCAATCACCACCACTGACACCATAACTATCATCACCACCACCACCACCATTATCACCATCACCGTCATTTCCACAATCACTGCCACTATCACTTCCATCACCATCACTTCTATCATCTCCATCATCCCTATTATCATCACCACCACCACTATCACCATCACAGCCTGCAACACCACTGTCCCTATCACCATCACCACTGCCTCAACTGTACCATCTCAATCTTAAGTATTGTTTTGTATCTTGGAGATGCTACTTCATCCCATCCAGAAACCCAGCATCCTCCTTGGGCCTTCCCAACCCTCTTTCTCTTTCCCTACATCCTCACCATTCCACAACTAACCAATCACTAAATTCCACTGATTCTGCCTCTTGCACATCTCTTCAAGTTATGTCATCATCCTTCCATATATATATGTATTTTTTCCATATATATAATCTCATAATTTCTCAGTTAATCTCCTGAAAAACCTGTCTATTTCTATCCAATGTGGTACTAGAATGTCTTCCTAATATGGAAATCTGACTTCTGTTGATTAAAACTTTTTCTTGGGACATCTGGGTGGCTCAGCAGTTGAGCCCCTGCCTTTGGCCCAGGGCGTGATCCTGCAGTCCCAGGATCGAGTCCCACATCAGGCTCCCTGCATGGAGCTTCTCCCTCTGCCTGTGTTTCTGCCTCTCTCTCTCTCTCTCTGTGTCTCTCGTGAATAAATAAATAAAATCTTTAAAAAATTCCAACTTCTTAAAAAAAACCTTTTTCTTATGGTTTCTTCCTCATCATCAGTATTCCAACTTGACTACTACATAAACTATTATATAGATAATTTTCTATGGACCTCATGTTGGCTTAAACATTCTTTATTTTAATGTTACTCTGTTGTTTACAAATAAAACCAGGTATCAACTTATTCTACGTGTGACTCTAATCCACCATAAGTTGTAGGATGCATAGTTATTTTATGTAGCATTAGAGGGAAAAAGTGCTGTCAGTTGTGCTTGTAAGAGGCTATAGATTTTGAGATGATCCCAATTTCAGTCAAAAAGTGACAAAAATTATGTTTTAGAATCAATGACAAAAGAAATTCATAAGCAGCTTTAAGACTAATGTAAACTAGAAGCTATGTACAAATAAAAGTGATAAAATTCAAATTAGTGTTATTTCCTTAACATGATAGATGATGTTGTCTTGGTGAAGCTAATCTGTCACTTACTAAAAATGAATTGCTGTTCTAGCACAGGTTTTTTTGAGTTCTACTGTCTTTATTACTTTGGGTGGTGTGGAGACTCAATCCTCCTACCTCTTTTTTCTAAGAACCTTCATTGGCATAGCAAGCCACCCACCCATTGGCCTTTATCTGGCACAGACACATCATTTGTGTATCAGCTCTATCTCTTTTCTTTCCCCCTTGTCTCCAGACAATTAAAACATTCTTACTAGACCCCAAAGTGATCCCAGACAAAAACATCACATAGTCACTGACATTCCATGCTGGTTGTCAGGGAGATGATCTAGAACGTGCTGGTATTTTGTGAACACACCAAAGTTTTTAAAGTTCTTACTGAGCACTCATAAACCCCTATGTGTATATTGGCAAATTCTCGGGGATCCTTTAATGACAATTTTAGACACTCGTCATCAAGATAAAGCCTCCATTTCTAGGATCTAGCCCTGCCTTATTTCCAGCTCTGTCCCATTCTCCTCTGTAGCCTTAACTCGCTCCTTGCTTGTCCTGAACGTCATGCACTCTTCTGTTCCTGGGTCTTCACGTATGCTGTTCCCTTTGTCTGAAGGCTTTCTTTCCCCTTGTCTGCAAGAAAGTTGTTCTACACTCTTGATGCCCTTCAGTGAGGGCTTACAGACCTCTCAGTGGGGGAAATCTGGTTTCTCCACATCAGAACAGTAGTTATGCATCATTTTACAATTGCTTGAGAATGTGGACTTCATCCATATTTGCAATGCTTAGTACAGAGATGGGTACAGGTAAGTGTAAGTAAGTATACTAAGTATATTGAATGAAGAACTTTCATTTTTCCTTTATTATGAAAATTATGTTTGCACCCAAACTGCTACTTCCTCTGCCATGCCCACTCCTCCTCTTCATCCCCCCGCACCCCCCCCCCCCGTCCTCTCTCTTCTCCCTGCCCCCTTTCTGTCCTCCCCCTGCCTCCCCTCCTTGTCCTTCTGTGTTTCCTCTGAGTTCCCCTGAGCTCTGTCTCGTTGTCTCTTTCTTTATCATGGAATCCTTGACATTGCTATTTTAGCTCAGACATCCCTCTCTTGGCTGGACCCAGGTAGCAGATCTGGGGGTCCCTGAGGGCTGTGGAGTGTGCATAGGCATAGACTGGCTCTCCTGGGAAGAGAAGAGCACCCCAGTGATGTCTCAGAAAGCAGAGGTGAGGATGGCACTCTAGAGAGCAGAGAGCACCTTTCCTAGAGAATTTCTAGGTTCCTTCTTACAGATGCTGAATCCCTTCAGAGTCCCCAAACTGGTCAAGTGATGCAGAGAAAAGTGCCTTACCCCTTTGAGCCTCCACTGTCTATTACTGAAGGGGGGGGGGGAATGATAACACAGGGGCCTGGCAGGGGAAGACGGAATGAACAAATGTGTGATAACGCTGAACACCGTGCCTGGCCGTAGTAGGTGGTCAATAAATGCAAGTTTCCTATCTCCGTTTGTCCACTGCCTTTGAAAACAAAAAGCATTTTTTTTAAAGATTTTTATTTGAGAGAGAGAGAGAGAGAGAGAGAGAGAGAGAACCAGTAGAGGGAGAAGCAGACTCCCCGCTGAGCAGGGAGCCTAATTCACGACTGGATCCCAGGACCCTGGAATCATGACCTAAGCCGAAGGCAGGTGCTTAACCAACTGAGCCACCCAGGTGCCCATGGAAAGCCTTTTTGTTGATGAAAGGGTTAGAGGAGAAAGTGAGAAATCTGTGTTCTAGGCCCTGTTCTGGCATGATGGACTTCGGGCATATCACCTCATCTCTCTGAAGCTCCATTTTCTCATCTATGATGGGAGGATGAGTGATAATAAGGCTAACGACCTCACAGAGTTTTGGGAAAGATTGAATGGAACGAGCTGGTGTTTGAGTAAGAGATGGTCACGGCGCACGGCAGGGAACAACAACAGCATTTACTGTGTACCAGGCAGGGCAGTGGAGATCTGCTCTCCCATTTGTTCCTATGTCATCCGCAAGAACTGTTCCACCAGCTTGGGGCATCGATGAGGCAGAGAGCTTAGGCACCGACACCGACCTGCCTTGCTAGGAGGACGTTTATAGCCTTTCTCTCAAGGTTTTTCCCCTGCCACCCTCCACCCTGACCCTGAATGACCTCTGAACCCGAGGGGATTTCTTAGTTCCAAATGCTGCCTGTCCACCTCCTGTGCAGACCCAGCAAGAGCAGGAGTCTGGTTGGTTCACTGCTGCAGCTGCTTCCTGGTCCCGAAGGGGCCGCTGTTCAGGCTCAGTTCCACACGGACTCGTGGATGCTCTGTCCTGTGCCTGTGCCAAGTCCAGTTTCTGGATGTCTACTGGTAAAGGATGATGTGATTTCTTTAGTGCTACATCTGGCCAAGGGTTACACTTATTTGACCCCAGGGCCACATGTCTATGGCAAGTTCACATATACAGTCACCTTTAGGGTACAACCTGGCCCTGAGAGCACTTAATTTTAAAAATATTTTAAGATTTATTTATTTATTTTAAAAAGATTTTATTTATTTATCTGAGAGAGAGAGAGATAGAGAGAGTGAACAAGTAAGTGGTGGGAAGGGGCAGAGGGAAAGAGAGAGAGAAGCAGACTCCTGCTGAGCGGGAAGCCTGACACAGGGCTCGATCCGCAGGACCTGTGTCATGACCTGAGCTGAAGGCAGGTGCTTAACTGACTGAGCCATCCAGGGGCCCCTAAGATTTAATGAGAGAGAGAGAGAGAGAGAATGAGAGAGAGATTGAGCGGACAATGGGGAGGGACAGAGGGAGAGAGAGAATCTCAGATTCCATGCTGAGCACGGGGCCTGAGGCAGAGCTCAGTCTCATGACCCTGAGATCACAACCTGAGCTAAAACCAAGAGTCAGATGCTCAACCGACTGCGCCACCCAGGTGCCCAATGAACCCCTTAAATATTATTATTATTACCTCCTGCTTCCCCTGTGATCTGATTACCAGATAACTTTTTGGACCTAATTATTAGCAATTATTTGACTCTTTCAAACCTCAAGGCTCTTGCTGTATCCATCTTGAAGGACACCCGCTTGAAGAGCCAATTGCTTCCTATCTGCCCTTCTGTGGCAGGCCACCCTTGGTGATTACAAAATGTCGCCTGTTCCTCGTCACGCTCCGCTGTAACTGGCTGCACAGGGCTTACTTCTTTAAAGTCGAGGTGGGGAAGCCACAAGTTGATGTTCTACACGGCAGTCCTACCATGGAGCACAGTTCCCTGAATCACTCACAAGGTAAAAGCTGTGGTCTAGAGCCAATGTAGAAAGATTACACGTATTGGAAACAGAAATTCTATCTGTGGTGGAAATCAATTATATTTGCCTGATTGCGCCTTCAACCCTCATAGAACCTCAATTTTCTTTTTGGGAGCCGCCCCTCCCTTGTTCTTAGTCCATGTGGTTTATGCCAGACTGGTCCTACTTCTGTCCTCAAGTGGTGGGAATCTGACCCAGGTCTGGTCAGAGGACTGAAACTCCTTGGCTGAAGTGATTGATTCAAGGATCAGCACGTGACCCAGGGAGGGCTGATGAAAGCCCAACCTGAGATTCTGGCTAGAACTACGGAAAGAGAAGCATCCTCTTTCTGTTGGGAATGCTAAGCTGGCAAGATGGAAGCTTGAATTCCAAGCTTCTGCAGAGAGCAATGCCAAGAGATAGGGAGATTCTTAAAGATTTTTTGAGCACCTTGATCCAACTACGCCTGAAGCCAAAGCTTCTGATGGTCTTTCATGAGCGTGAACATACCGATTTTCTCTTTAGGTCAGTTTGAGTTGCCTGTTGATTTTTGGTCACTTGTTAGAGTAGAGTACACTGTAGTACACTAATCTGTAGTGTAAGAGCATTACATTAAACTGAGGATGTTGCAGGCAGACAGATGATTTCTGACAATTAGAAACCTCTTCCCACCTCTTTACAGGGTGGAGCCACCCCATCCCTCCCTGCTAGTGGCTCCGCTTGTGTCTCCTGCAGCCAGGGCAGGGTGCCAGTACCAGGCAGGCTGCAAATATTACAAAACGTCTGGGGAAAACAGCATTGTTCCCAATTTATGTTTTTGCAGCCTTCCCCGTCTCTTGCATTTTCGCTTTTATTTAAGGCTGTGTTCAATGTTGTAATTACTTTTTTAATCGGTAACGTCTGTGTCTGGGGCGGGTGGCTTCCTGCCGTTGCGGGCTCTGGCACTGTAAACAAACACCGGCACTTTAGCTGAGAGGCTCCTGCTGAAATATTGCCCTAAATAAATAAAAGGCAAATTAGATATCGGAAAATAACTTTAAATTACATTTGAATTCTCGGGGAATTACATATTACATCTGCATTCTGGACAAATGAGTTCACCGTGAATAATACGTCTGGAGTGAGTGCCAGAGAGAGGAGAGCCGTGCTGGGAGCAGAGGGGAGGGAGGATCAAAGCGGATCTTTCCAAGTAGAGCGAGTGAGGCAGAAAACAGAGGGCTTTTTTCAGGGGCGCTTATGAAAATGGGGAGGGCGGGATGTGTCACTCCTCAGAAACTGTGGATATGCTTGCGGGATCTGCCAGAGGAGTGGGGGCTCCTTGGAAGGAAAGCCACTAGGTTCATTTAACTGGGTCATTCTCTTGTGGGTTGCGGGGGGCTGCTGACATCATCACATCCCTACTGTGTACTGGGTGCCCCACAGACCTGCAGGGTTGTGGTTGCCACGGGGACCTGGGTACCGATGCTGGCTTTATCACTACCCCTGCTGACCAGTCGGTGGACACTCGGCGTCAGGGGACTTCAGTCTCCTGACTCGGTTATGGAAGGACTTTAGGACAGAGAGGGTTTTATGTCTTCATAGCAAAGGCTTGGCGTTGTCCGACTTGGGTTCGAATCTCTGTGCTGCCACTGCCTACCAGGTGCCTTTGGCCAAGCCACTTACCTCACCAAGCCTCAATTTCTTCATCTGTGAAATGGAGATCATACCAGTAGTCGCTCGTCTCTCAGAAATGCTGAAGGATTAAATGTGACAACGAAGGTTGCTTGCAAAGCATAACTGCGCTCACCGGATGGTAATGAATATAATTCGGTCTTGTTATCTGTACAACAGCCTCGTGTAACAAGATGTTAAAATCGAGATTCCAATTAGGCACCCAGATAAAATAGATGTGCGATTTCAAAGTGAGGTGTCAATTCACTATATGCAGGCTCTTGGAAAGGTCTACCCCAACTCCCAGCCCCCCTTGGCTGCTTCACAAGGGGGCCAGACTTGAGCTCTGTGGGCTCAGGGATTGGTAAGCAGAGCCTGGGTGGATTTGGCCACTTGGGATCCCCCCCTCACCCAAGGATGTGTTTGGTGGGGAACCTGCCGTCTCGCCTGCGCACAGTGGTCCCACTTTACCTCCACACACAATGTCGCTCGCCCCTTGGTGACATCCCGACCCACATTTGTTCACATAATGCATCGTTGGGCTCTGCTGGCCCCTCTCTGTTCACGTCTCTCCAATCTCAGGCTCCCATTTCTCTTGCTCAGTGGCTTTCAACCAGCTGCACTGTGGCATCCCCTGCTGTCTTCAAATTCTGATGCCCAGGCCACCCTCCAGAACAATTGGAAGCAGACTCTCCTGGAGTAGGGCTTATGCATAAGATTTTCTCTTCTCACTTTTTTCTTCCTTTTCTCTCTCTCTCTGTTTGAAGAACTCAGTACCTTTGAATATGCCCAGAGTGGTGCATACATTACCACCATTTTTTCCTTGTCATTGAGATATAACTGACATGCAGCACTGTGTATGTTTACAGTGTACAGCGAAATGACTTGGTTTACATATTCTGTGAAATGACCATCACGATAAGTTTAGTTAATATCCATCATTTCTTAGAAACACAAAAGAGAAAAAAGAGGGAGGGATGTTTACCACTATCAATTTATTTTATTTTTTTAAAGATGTATTAATTCATGAGAAACACACACACACACACACACACACACACACACACACACACACACACAGATAGAGATAGATAGAGAGGCAGAGACATAGGCAGAGGGAGAAGCAGGCTCCATGCAGGGAACTCGTGATCCGGGGATCACTACCTGGGACCTAAGGCAGGAGCCTGACTGCTGAGCCACCCAGGGGTCCCTACCACTATCAATTTAAAAGCATTTTGGGGGTCCCTGGCTGGTTCAGTCAATGGAGCAGGCGACTCTTGATATTGGGGTTGTGAGTTCAAGCCCCGTTGGATGCCGAGATCACTTAAAGATAAAATCTTTAAAAAGTTAAATTAAAGCACTTTCATTACCACATTTTCATTACCCCTTAGCAGTCACTTTCTAATCCTCCCCATCTTCACCTGTCCCCCCTCCACCAACCAGCCACAGGTCACAAGTAATCTATCTTCGATCTCTGTAGATTTTCCTATTCTAGAAATTTCACATAAATGGGAACATATGATATGTGGTCCTTTAAGCCTGGATTCTTTCACTAAGCATCATGTTTTCAAGATTCATCCTCATTGTAGGATGGATCAGTACTTCATTTTATTGTTGTTGTTGTTGTTGTTGTTATCGAGTAATACTTTATTATATGTGTATACCACATTTTATCTGTTCCTTCATCAGTTGATGGAAATTTGGGCTGTTTCTACTCTTTGGCTCTTATGAATAATGCTGCTCTAAACATTTCCCTATGGGAATTTTGTAGGGACATATGTTTTCATTTCTCTTAGGTAGACATCTCAGAGTGGAATTGCCAGATCACATGGTGACTCTATGTTTAGCATTTTTTTTTAGATTTATTTATTTGAGAGAGAGAGAGAGAGAGTGTGAGAGAGAGAGAGAGAGAGAGAGAGAGAGCATGTGCAGGAGGGACAAAGAGAGAGGGAGAGAGAGAATCTCAAGCGGGATCTGTGCTGAACATGGAGCTTAATGTAGGGCTTGATCTCATGACCCTGAGATCATAACCTGAGCTGAAACCATTGGATGCTCAACCAACTGAGCAACCCAGGCACTCCTCTATGTTTAACATTTGAAGAATATTTCCCTAAGTGGCTGCACCATCCTACATTCCTTCTGGCAGAGTGAGAGGGTCCCTACCTCTTCACATTCTCACCAACATGTGTTACTGTCTATCTTTTGGTTTCTAGCCGTCCTGGGTCGGGTGAGGCAGTCTCTCCTGGTGGTGTTGACCTGCATTTCCCTCATGGATAATGTTGAGACTCTTTTCATGGGCTTCTTGGACCTTTGTCTATCTTCTTTGAAGAAGTGTCTATTCAGATTCCTAGCCCATTTTAAAGTTAGGTTATTTATGTTTTTATTATTGAGTTGTGAACATTCTTTATAGATTGTAGGTGTAAGTCAGCTATGTAATTGGCATCCTCTTCCTCCCCTTCTGTGAGTGGTCCTTCCCTTTTTTAATTAAAAAATTTTTAGATTTTAAAAAATTTTTAAAAT
The DNA here is from genome assembly GCF_048418805.1 of Vulpes vulpes. Taxonomy (NCBI): domain Eukaryota; kingdom Metazoa; phylum Chordata; class Mammalia; order Carnivora; family Canidae; genus Vulpes; species Vulpes vulpes. The sequence goes on from NC_132782.1 coordinate 94,194,371, forward strand.
AATCTCTACACCCAACATGGGGCTTGAACTCATAACACTGAGATCAAGAGTCACCTACTCCATTGACTGAGCCAGCCAGGTGCCCCTTCCCTTTTTTTTAATGGTGTCCTCAGAGGTACAATGTTTTTAATTTTGATGAAGTCTGATTCTTCTAGTTTTTCTTTTGTTGCTTGTGATGTTGTGTCACATCTCAGATCCAAATCCAAGACCACCAAGATTTTCTGTTATGTTTCTTCAAAGTATTTAAATAGTTTTAGCTCTGACAGTGAGGTCTTTGATCCATTTTGAGTAAATTTTGCATGTGATGTAAGGAGGAGGAGGTTCAACTTTGTTCACTTTTTTGGATGTGGATATCCAGTTGTCCCAGGACCATTTATTTGTTAGAAGGACTATTCTTTCTCCATTTAATAGACTCTCAGCCCAAATCAACTGGCTGTAGACATAGGATCTTATTTCTGGATTCTCAGTTTTGTTCCATGGAGGTACAAGGTCAATACTACACTGTCTTGATTACCATGTAGTAAGTTTTGAAAGAGGGAAGTGTGACTCCTCCAACTTTGTCTTCTTTTTCAAGAATGTAAGATTGGAGATTGTATTCTGGATTCCTTGATTTACCATATGCACTTTAGGACAAGCTGAGTCAGCTGGGATATTGATAGGGATTGAGTTGAAACTAGATCAGTTTGGGAAGTCTTGCCAAGGTGGCAGCTCTACTAAGTCTTCTGATCTATGAACATGGGATGTCTTCTTATTTCTTTAGGTCTTCTCTAATTTCTTTCAACAATGTTTTATAATTTTAAGAGTATAATAAGTTTTGTACTTTTGTTACATTAGTGCTTTTGTTAAAGCTCCCTAGATGACTCCAATGTGCAGCCAAAATTTCATAATGATGTCAACAGTGAACATGCCTTCCACGCTTTTATATCAGGCCCTGTCTTATCTCAGTTATTCCTTATAATAATCTGAAGGGGGATCCCCGGGTGGCTCAGTGGTTTAGCGCCTGCCTTCGGCCCAGGGTCTGATCCTGGAGTCCTGGGATCGAGTCCCACATCGGGCTTCCTGCATGGAGCCTGCTTCTCCCTCTGCCTGTGTCTCTGCCTCTCTCTCTGTGTCTCTCATGAATAAATAAATAAAATCTTAAAAAAATAATAATCTGAAGGGCTGAAGAACCCTGGGGTTTTTTATAGGTGAGGAAGCTGGGGCTCACTTGTTACACATCCAGCAAGTGGTAGAGCTAAGATCTCCACTCCAGGTCACAACTCTGTAGCCTGGCTTCTTTTACTCCTCACCTTTTCATGCACACACCTTTCAAAGCACTCATAAATCATTGTACACACAATCCCCTTTGCCTGACCCTCCCCTTTTCCTCCCACTCCATTTTAGGCTTTGGTAACTTTGCTCTTACTTTTCAATCCTCAGTCTGTGTCACCTCCCTTCAATGGCTTTCCCTGAGTCTCTTCTTATTGCTCTCAGAAGGAATGAAGCTGTCACTCCTGCACTGGGCTCCCTGTACTGCTGGACCTGCCTCTACTACAACACGTATCCTGTATTAGGATCAGTAGTGGCTGCTTTAAAACACTCATCTCCCTGCTTGTATTATGGCTGGCTTGCAGTGCAAATGATGATGTATGGCTTCCAAGGCTGAGTCAACCATGGCCATGCAGCTTCTGCTGTGATCACTAGAACAATTGTTCTAAGAGCATTGAGCCACCTTGTAGGAAGTCTGATGACCCCATGACTGCCCTGATTAAGAGGCCACATGTTAAAGGCTCTGGTTGACAGTCTCAGCTAAGCCTGTTCTTCTACTCTGCCAGCATGGGCATGAGAGCTTTGTTTGAAGAAGCCAATGCGGGAATGGATCTTTCTGTCCCCATCACTCAAGTTACCCCAGATGAGGCCTCAGATGTCAGGGAGCAGAGAAAAACCATCCTGGCTCTGCCCTTTCCAAATCCCTGACCCACAGAATTCGTCAACATACTCGTCGTTGCTCTGCACCTCTAAGTTTTGGAGTGGTCAACCACACTGCAGTAGATGACTACAGCAATTGGCTTGTGCATCTGTCTTCTCCATTAGATCATGAACTCTTTGGGGTCAAGATTGAGTCAAATTCATCTTTCTATTATTTGTTCCCAGCACAGGGCCGACTCAAGATAGGTGCTTATCAAGGTGTATTGAGCAAATGAGTGAAATTGTGTATGGTCCAAATTGCCCTGATTGAGGCTTTGCTGAAAACCTGTCCCACTAACATGGCAGCCATGCACCAAACTGAACCATGGGTACTGTGCATGCACACACCTGGAGCTCCAGAATTTTCTTTGTAGGGTTTTACCCTTTAGGTACCCATTTACATGCCAAATGGAGTACACACAGCGAGATTCATCACAGTGTTGTTTGTAAGAGTGGAAGTATCCACGAAATCATTCATAAAAAGTATTGACAGGAAGGGCAATTGTGTGGCTGGGGATGGAGTTGAGTTTTCAGCTAGCTATACTGTAATACTTTTTGAATTTTGAAGTATGTATTACCTCTTCTAAAATAAATATTAATGTATGTGCTGCACAGTTTGACTTAGAATAGAATATTCTTCTTTAAATAGAATCAATTTTTAAAAAATAAATAAATTTCTTGAAAAGGAAAGTTTACTTTGCCATCCCACATGGAAAATTGGCATCATTTACCATATATAGGGAATGATCATGAGAAGGAACACGTTGGGGCACCTGGGTGGCTCAGTGGTTGAGTATCTTCCTTCGGCCCAGGGCGTGATCCTGGGGTCCTGGGATCGAGCCCCACATTGGGCTCCCTGCATGGAGCCTGCTTTTTCCTCTGCCTGTGTCTCTTCCCCTCTCTGTGTGTCTCTCATGAATAAATAGATAAAATCTTAAAGAAAAAAGAGAAGGAACATTTTGGGAACAGACACTGTTTTGTAGGTTCAGTAAAATTTCTGTCTTCTCCTGTAGGCTCTGAATCCGAGGCCAGAAGATTTATTTATTGATAACGGAGATTAGCAGGGTCAGAGAGCCATGAAAGGCATATTATCACCAGTCTGAAACCAGATGGTTGGGGTTGTGTGACTATTTCTGGCCAATACCCCGTGAGTGGCAGTGTTGAGAGCCACTTTTGGTTGTGACAGTTAAATTCTGGTGTTCCTCTTCTATCTCTCTGTCTCTTGGAGGCCATGTATTTCCAGAAATCAGAGCTGCAGGGCCATCCAGATTTTGCATGAGTGAGAAAGAACCATATTGTGTTAGGGCACTGAGGTCAGGGGTTTATTTGTTCTGCAGCAGGCATACACTGTCCTAACTGTTGTAGATGCATGGCCCACCTTTGGGGAAATACTATCTTTGAAGAACTCTTCATCAGTATCAGACTACCAGAATCATATCACCTTCCTAGATGGGCTCCTTATTTTCTTCCTCTCTATTCCACTTTCCCCTCATCTTCCTCTCTTCCCCATACATCCCACTAACATCCTGGCTCTGATTACTTCCTGTCACTCTGGGCTTTACTTACAGACTCGTAGTCTATTAAGCTTCAGAGATACCTCTGCATTATTTTAGTCAGGCCAGCTCCCCAGCAGGAGTCACCTCTCCACACCTCTGAGAACATCTACTTGCACACCTGCCAGGACAGGAAGCTCACTTCCTCTCAAAGCGGATCCTTCCCACACTGGGCAACTGTGCCAGTGAGGAGCTTCTTGGGACTCATCAGACAACATTTCCACATATGGCCATTGCTACTTGTCCTCACCTAGAGTCCCACAGGATTGCTGTCCCTGACCTGGGATAGCCTTTCAGAATCCCAGGACCCCTCAAGATTTTTCCTTCCCAGATGATCTCTTTCAGGGAAAGACACATATCCTGTGGGGCAATGTGCCCATGGTGAGAGTGAGTCTTAGTCCAAGACACAGGTGTCCAAGAAATGCTACTTTCTTGATTCATTTACTCTGTCATAACTTATCATTTGAGCTCCATTCTTCTGGGTGGTGGGAAACAAGCCTCACTCAATTTAGAGTTTCTTCTTTGCCCTGCGATTGCCTTTATATTCTGTTGGGGGGTGGTACAGGGGGGACCAAGGGGTTGATGAGGGAAACTCATCATCCTCTGGGCTTCTCCATAAGACCTTGAGGCAGGGGCACGTGTTCTGCTGTGGCATATACATGGCTTCCATCCAAATGTGAGGACTGCTTCTCACCACCCTCTTGTGTTAACTTCCGGGTGGTGGGCAGCAGGTGGGTGCCCCATTCTACACTCAGTGAGAAGCCACAGGGAAGCCAGTGAGCCTTTCTAAGGCTTTCTGAGGTCCTTTAGCAGTGCTCTTGTTGCTCTGGGTGCCTGGGATCTGTTCCGCTTCTCTCTGTGCTTGTATGTGGAGGGCTCCATAGACCTTTCTCAGCCTGGATGCCCCACCGACCCGGGCCCTCAGACTCTGCCCAGGAATGGTGGTGTCAGCTGGGATGCCCCAGGAGGTCCTCCCTCACAGGGCTGAAAGCAGTCAGCAGGAAGGAGCTGGGGAAAGGATAAAAGCAGGGAAAGAATGTCTTTTGTTTAGCAGAACCAACAGTTCAAGCCCAGGAGATGTTTGCTATGTGTGTCACCTAATAGCCCCTGATGTGAGCCAGTTTGAGCCAGACTGGAGCTGAGGACCCGTGCAGAAGCCCCCCTAAATTACCCTGAAGTTACCTTTAGCTCATTGCAATATAATATCTCCTCCTAAAGGGGATTTTTCTGCCAACTTTTGAACATGCAGTGCATACTCTAGCAGGTTGACATGCTAGCCATGTACAGTTGAACCAAAGCGCTTAAGTCACAGAATATGCGTAAGTTCCTTCATGTATATGAAAGCTCCCTGCCCCCACTCCCAAATGCACTGAATAAAAGCTTCCTGTACTAACCCCACAGGGAGATGGTGCTTTGAGATCCATCTCCCTGTCTCCTTACTTGTGACACGTAATAAAGAATTCTTTGCTTCCAACACATCTGTGCGGTGTGTTCAATCTATTGTACCCCAAGCGGTGAACCCACAGATCTGCCTACTTCCCCCAGCTGGGGCTCAGCCAGGCCCCCTTTCTTGGGGACACAGGGACATCACATTCTCTTTACTTCCCATCCAATTCTTCCCCAGTTGTGGTACACGGGGCAGGGCGGTGTGCCAGAAGCCTTACACATACGGTAGTCTTGTCCATCTTCACAATGACCCCTTTCTCAGTACATAGTGAAACAGAGGACCAGGGAAGTGAAGGGTAGAGCAGAGCCAGGATTCAACCCAGATGTGTCTGACTCTTGAGTTCAGACTCTTCTATCAGTACCCAGCTACTTCTACAGGAAGCACATCTGGGGCCCTGAGAGGATCCGTGGAGAGTTCTGGGGCTCTGAGAGGCTGGAGGCAATAAAACCACGATTCTGTCCTTTAAAAGACACTTAAGTGCTCCCTCTGCCTTTAAGGGCTTCAGAGTGAGTGTCCTCAGTCCCTCCTTCTAAGTGAACAGACAGCTCTTGTATTAATTCTATAAATATTTACCGAGTTTCTCCTCTGTTCCAGGTATGGCAGGAGGTGCTGGTGCTACAGCTGTGAACAAAAAAAAATGCCCCTGCCCTTTGCAGAACTAACATTTCTATAGGTGGAAATAGACAAAACTCCCAAGCTGATGAATAAATGAGGGGACTGTTAAAAAAGGAAAAATTCAACCGAGTAAATGTGAAGATCTAATTGGCTTTATTCAAGGATTCATTAATCGAGAGGTGTCCCATCTAGCAAGCGGGGGTGAGCAAGGAATGCACTGTTTAGGCAAGGTTGTTCCCCTAGGGGGAGCCTCTCAATATATTCTTAATATTGATATGAAAATTCCATGTTGGGTGGTTAAAGGTTACACTCCTGGTGGTTTGAACATGCAGTTAGGTTAGGTATTAAGTCTTGGTTTGCCCAGATGGCTTAAGCGATGCCATGTTGGGGCTGTGGTTTTCTTTTTTTTTTTTTTTTTTTTGTGGTTTTCTTTTTAACAGGACTCATTTTGGATTGGTGCAAGTCCAGTGAAGGAGATTAGTCAGGATGTGTGATATTACGTGTATATATATGGGATTTCTGTACCCAGTCCCTAGCACAGAGCTCTTAAAATCCTTGTAATGTACTGAGTATTGGGGTAATAGGAGTATCATTGGTTGTAACATTCCATCTTAGTTCGTAGTTTCTGATTAACAACGTCTAAGACCCTTGGACTCTCTGGAGGGGTAAAGATGTCTTTTGTACGCTGATGAGTGGCTGGAGGGGGAACCCTGGTAGCTTCAATGGGGATTGGTTGCCGGAAAAAGCAAGTCCCAACTACACAGTTGGAACTTTTCAGCCCTATCCCTGATCTCCCAGGAGATGGACTTCAATCACCAATAGCTAATGATTTAATCAATCGTGCCTGTGTAATGGAACCTCCATAAAAGCCCTAAACAATGGGGTCTGGAGAGCTTCCAAGTTGGTGAGCACATCAAGGTTCTGGAGGGGGCGGGACACACCTAGAGAGGGCTTGGAAGCTCCATGCCCACCCCCCTGCCCCCAAAACCTCACACTATACATCTCTTCCATCTGGCTGTTCCTGATTTATAGCCTTTTATAAGAAACCAGTAGTTTAGTAAGGATAATGTTTTCCTGGGTTCTGTGAGTCATTCTAGCAAATGATCAAACCCAAGGAAGGGTTGTGGGAACCCCTGATTCATTGACTGTCTGTTGAAGTATGGGAGGCCCAGGACCTGTGATTGGTGCCTGGAGTGGGGGAGTCTCGTGGGACTGTGCCCCTAACCTGTGAGTGCACTAACTGTGGGTAGTTAGCACCAGAATTGGACTGAATTGTAGGACACTGAATTGTAGGACACCCAGATGGTGTCTAGGGAGTTGGAGAATTGGTCGTTGGTGTGGGAAAAACGTATACATCTTGAGTGTCCAAGTGTTTGGAGTGAACAACAGAGTGTGTGTGACAGGTGGTTGGGGAAAGCCTTCCACAACAGTGACATTTGGGCTGAGAGAACAGCTGTGCAAAAAATCCGGGCACTGTGTCCCGAGCTGGATGGAACAGCAAGTATGGTGGCACTGAGGAAGCCATAAGCTGGATGTGCTGGAGGGACAGAAAGAAGCCAGATGAGGCCACAGGGTAGCACAGAGTAGGAAGAGGATGGAGGGCCGCAGTGGCTAGATCACAGGGGTCTTAGTATCAGTCGCTGTCCAGGCACGCTCTGGGGAATTTGGTAAAGGGACTGGTTACAGAGGTCTGGGTAGGGCTGAAGGGTATTAACACAAAGTGACAAACACCCTGGGATCAGCAGCCGTAGCACCCTGGTGGTCACACCCTAATCCTGATGGGGCCAGGGAGGAACAGTTAGGGGAACCCAGGCATTATTGTACCTACAGGAGGCCACCTGCAGCTTCCATCAGAGGGACCTGGCCCCTGCCAACCCCCGGGCCAAGCAGAGAGGAAGCTGGGGGGTCATGCCCTCACCTCTCTCTCCTCCTGCCCCCGATCTGCTGGCACCTGCTATTGGCTGAACCCTCCAGAAGCCAGAGAGCAAAGGCGATGTAGTGCCTTCAGGTCTGCCTCTGGGGCACTAAACAGGTAGACAGGGATGGAGAGTGATCTGGAGGACAGACAGGGAATACCCAACACAGCAATGGAAGCAGTGGCAGCGGAGTGCATGTTTTTCTGAGTTCAGTGAGAAGCCACCAGGGGTGGAAGCTGGGGAGTGACCTGACTTGGAAGCCCACCGGCTTCTCTGGCTGTTCTCTGGAGAGTGGTTATGGTGGGGAGGGGCAGGGCAGGGCAGGGCAGGTAGAGCACTTTGAAGGCTGTTCTCATTGTCCGGGTGGTGAGGACAGTAGCTGGGACCAGGGAGGGTGCAGGGAGGGTGGACAGAAGAGCTTGGGCTCAGGGTTATACCCTGACCTGAAGTGGACAGGAGTTGCTGGCAGAGGACGGGTGGAGCAGTAAGGCCTCGTGAGGAAGGAGCTCAAGGAAGAGAATCATGGGCGACTTAAAGATCGGGAAGTGCACAGTTATGTGTGACACCCTCTGGATGCATCTCCTTTGCCTGCCCTCACCACTTCATAGGAAAAGGAGACTTGAATGACACCCTTGGATGACAGGGCAACTCTGTGTGGCAGGTGTTTTTATAGCAAGTGACGCATTCGCACATCAGAGAAGTTAAGACATCTGCCCAAGATCACACAGCAGGTAGGTGCAGATGGAGATTTGGACCTGGGTCTGATTCATGAATACCCTGAGAAGAAGGACTTTGATGGGGTCTTTTGCCTTACATGGTAGCCACAAGCTGGGGCTTGTGCTGCCCAGTGAGATCTGCCCTTGAGACAGGCTGCAAGCATATCACCAACGTGGCCATCCGTGGCATGCAGGAATTTGGGTAGAGCCCAGCAGAAGTTATTTGGGTTGTTTTAACTATTATTATTACAGAATTGGGGAACAAGGAAGGAAACTAACATTTATAAAGCTCCTTCATTCATTTCTTCATCTTTTAATTAAAAAAAAAATCCATTCCTGAATCCCAGGCTTTGTGCAGGACAGGTTACTTGGATTATCTCCTTTTATTTCCAAAATAAATATCCCAGCCAAGGTGAGCATCCTGCTTCACTCCTGTTTGCAGGCCTCAGGAAATAGGGGCGCAGCCAGGGGAGTGACTTGTTCAAGGTAACACGTCCACCTCTTCTTCCTTCCCTAATGCACCGAGTCTGAGGCCAGCTGGGTGTCGGTCGGACTGTAGGGTGCAGTTGTTAGAAGCGTGGAGCTGAAATCAGGGCGTCTTTGTTCAAGTCTTGGCTCTCCTCCAAGAGAGGTATGACCTTGGTTTCCATATCTGTGAAATGGAGGTAGTAATAGTATCTCTCTGAAAGGCTCTTGCATGGATTGACGGAGATGGGGTATGCGATGGAACAGAACAGGGTTCCGGGCACCTTGACCATCACTGTGATTTCTGTTCCAAAACCAGTGTCGAGTGCAAAGCCGTGGCCGGAGACTCCCCAGCCCTCTCTGAGCTCCCTTAGTCAGCAAGTACCAGAGCTGTCATACCTGGCTGGGGCGACAGGTGCAGACGTAGGCAATAGATCTGCTGGTAAAGGTGAGTTAAAGAAGAGCAGTGACAACAAGTCCCTTATTCCACCCCGGAAATGAGTCACCTTGTTTCCATTTCATTTATTACAGCACTTCCAAGCATCCAGAATCATCTTGCATTCCCTGGTCGGCGGTTTGTTGCCTGCCTTCATCACTAAGTAACTGTCAGCCACCGTCCCCTCGCTGTCCAGCGCTGTGCCTGGCATCTGCAGACACTCTGTAAATTGTCTACTGATCTCAGGAATGGGTGGTGGGGTGAAATGAAACCCCACGTGTCCCTGCCATGCCTCTGGACATGGAGGAGGGAGGTAGGAGACGGGTGGGGAGAGATTGTGTGGGCTCAGGCCAGCCCCCTGATGCCCGGCACAGTGCCCTGAGCACAGCCTGTGTCATCAGGACCGCTGATTGGGACTGCACCCTTTTGGGTCATTTGGGGACACTGGATCCCAACACTCCACCAGCCCTGAGGTTCTATGAGCTCCCAGAGTTCTGGGGAGGATTTCAGGTGTGAGGGTGGGATAAGGGTGTGGGCGGCACAGCGTAGACAAGTGGCCTCGGATAAGCCTCTGGCGGCCTCGGTGTCCTTATTTGTAGGATGGGAGCGGTCACAGCAGCCACTTGCAGCGGAGCCCTGTAGACAGTGAGCTCCGGATGGACCTTCATGGCTTTAACACCCGGGCATGGGCACGTCCTGGCTGTGTGTCCTCAGCTCCTCTGGGCTTCTGTTTCCTAACTGCCAGGTGGGGATAAATATTACCCACGTCGTGGCTTCCCGGGTGCCGGGCAAAGGGCAAGCCCTGTCAGTATTACCCATGTCCTTTCAAGGGGCCAGGCCCCAGCGCCCCCGGCCTCCCCACCGCCGGGCCAGGCGCTGCTGTTCCACGGGACCCCTTTCCCCGCGGTGCCTGCGCCTCGACTCTCCAAGGTCTACCAGCGGCCGCTGGGCTGCAGCAAAGAGCTTCCCTCCATACTCTTTAGATGGGAGCAAAGAGCTTCCCTCCATACTCTTTAGAAGGGAAAAACCTTCTCTGGATTGTTGCCCGCGGCAGACAGTTTAAATTAACTTAAACCATTTCCTGCTCCCACCCCCATCTCGTTATCCTTTTTTTCACGGAGGCGCGAGAGAGAAAACCTTTGCGGGAGAAGCCACGGGAGACGCTCCTCGCGCTCTTCCCTCCAGCGGATGCCAGAGCCGGGGATGCTAAAGTTTGCAGCCGGCGCGCCGGGGTGGGAGCGCGGGCCCTGGAGCGGGGCCGGTTGCTAGGGAACGCGGCGGGGGGGCGGGGCCGGGCCCCGGGGACCGTGCTGCAGTGCGCCGCGCCGCCGCCAGGGTGCAGCAAGGCCCCGCGGATGCCGGGCGCCCGCTCCCGTCGCGGATGCCGATGCCGAGCACGTCCCGGCCGGGCGGGCGGCGGCCAGAGCGGCGGCGGCAGGGGCTGGAGGGCGGCGGCCCGAGACCCTCTTCCCGCCCACCCTCAGCTCGGGGCTCTGGTCCCCGGGGAACAGAGCTCGCCCCGGGCAGCAGCTCGCGGCCCCTTCGTCCCCGTTCGTCTCTCCCTCATTCATTGACTCATCCTCTCTCCCTTCATTCCTTCAACCCCTTCCCACCCTACTATTCCGCGCTCTCTCTCTCCCTGACTTCTTTTCTTCCCTTCCTCCCTTCTTCCTTCCTTCTTCCCACCTGCCCACCCACCACCCATCTATTCTTCTGTTCATCCATCCATCCATCCACCCACTCATCTACCCATCCATCCACCCATCCATCCACTCATCTATCTGCTCATTCATCCATCCATCCACCTACTCATCCATCCATCCATCCATCCATCCATCCACCCACTCATCCATCCATCCATCCACCCACTCATCCATCCATCCATCCATCCATCCATCCATCCATCCACCCATCCATCTCTCCAAATTCTTCCCTCTCTCCCTGTCTTCTTTCTGGATTCTGGAGTAGGACTAACTGCAGACTCCACCACCAAACAACTTTTTCTGGGCAAGTTGATAACTTTTCTGTCTCACCCCTCCTGCATCTGGGCAGTGGGGACACCAGGACCAGCTTCACTCACAGGGCCACTGTGAGGATGTAGTGACCATCCACAGAGGAATCTTGTGCAAAGCCTGGCACCCAGCGAGCACCCCATGTGGGGAGCAGCACCATGCTCTGCTTCTCTGCTCCTGCTGCGCCCTAGACACACCTGGGGGAGCTTTTATTTTATTTTTTATTTTTAAAAATATTTTATTTACTTATTTGAACAGAGAGAGAGAGAGAGAGAGAGCGCACAAGCAGGGGAACAGTAGAGGGAGAGGGAGAAGCAGGCTCTCTGCTGAGCAAGGGGCCAGATGTGGGGCTAAATCCCAGGACTGTGGCTCATGACCTGAGCCAAAGACAGATGCTTAACCAACTAAGCCACCCAGGTGTTCCCTGAGGGATCTTTTAAAACACAGCCAAGAAGGCTGGCTAGTCTGGGGAGCATTCAACTCCTGGTCTCAGGGTTGTGAGTTTGAGCCCCACATTGGTTGTAGAGATTACTTACAAAAATAAATAAATAAATAAATAAACATTTAAAACTGCTGATTCCTGGGCCTCCGCACAAACTCTGGTGGATCCCGGACACAGGTACATTCTACAAGCTCTGTAGGTGATTATAACAGGTAGCTGAGTGGAGACCTGCTGGGAAGACTGTTTGATGGATGCCAATTAGTGACAGGCTCTGTGCCAGGGGGACGGGGTGTGAGGTTGGGGAGTGGGGGCTTTACTACCTTCCTCCTTCACCTGTCTCCCCTCCTCCTGCTTCCTGGTTCCCAAGAACTCCGGCCTCTCTACAGCACTGCTCTCCACTCAAGGAACCAAGCACAAGCATGCCTGCAGACCTTGCACACACTTGCACACACAGTCCCCCTGCCTGGAAGATGCCTTACTTCCTGGGCAGGTGCCCCTTCCCTGGGCAGTCTTCGCTGGCTACATTCTCCAGGCAGGCCACATCCCTTCCTCTGCATCCCCAAATCTGCTATGGCAGTGACCTGTTTTCCTGTCTGCTCTCTCATGTGTGGGAGCTCCTCTGGGGCAAAGCCTGGATTTGATTCTTTTGAGTGTCCCAAGCTTCGCCTAGAGTAGGCCCTGATATAGTCACTGATGTTTCTGTTGTTAGGGATTGTTTTGTTGTTGTTTTTTTTAAAGATTTTGTTTATTTATTCAAGAGAGAGAGAGACAGCATGAGGGATGGGGAGGGGCAGAAGCAGAGGGAGAAGCAGACTCTCCACTGAGCAGGGAGCCTGATGGAGCACTCGATCCCAGGACCCTGGGATCATGACCTGAGCCAAAGGTGATGCTTAACGGGCTGAGCCACCCAGGTGCCCCAGGACTTGGTTATGATAAAACCAGCTGCCATAGTCACCAGCAAATCCAATCCCCCAACCTCCTACTTCCCCAGGATCAGCTGTCCAGTGACCCTTCTGGGAAAGACCACTTCCTAGGTGTGGCATCTCCTCTCCTGAGAGGGGAAATAGTAAGATGCATGAGTCCAAGAACACCTATTCAAAGGGAAAATGTGCTACTTCCAGCCTCTCACTGACCCAACATGTAGACAGAGCCTGTAAGCTTGCCAAAGCTCCTCCACCAACAACACATTGACACGTTTTGTTTGGTGCACATAGAGTTAATTTTATTCCTAGGAAGTATCTGTCAACATTAAAAAGCTGGCAGATTTCACACAAAAAATGGGGATTTTCACCTTGTCTTGAAAAACAACATGCCAACACCTCAACTGCACCGCCCTCCCCCAACAGTGTACCTGGCACCAGTGGGCCAGAATGAGAGTGAGGAGCTGTGCTATGACTCTTTATTTTATGGATGAGGAAGCTTAGGCCCAGAGAGGGCTGCACACTTGGCAAGGGTCACACAACAAGTGTTCAGAGGTGCCTTGATCAGATGGCAGAGATAGAGAGAAGTGATTAGTTCTTATGAAGGTTTCTTCTGGGGAGAGACCTGCATGGAGAGGAGTCTGAAAATCATGAGAAGGAGATGAGGTTGCTGGGACTCTTTCATCTGAGAGTAGAGATGCCATGGGGAGTGACGTTAGTTGTTTCCAGGTGGGAAGGGAGTTTTGTGTGCCTTTAGGAGGTCATGATACATCACAGCCAGCATTCACCGAGTGCTTACCATGTGCCACGCAAAGCAAAGCAAAGCATGTCCCATGCATCATCCTTCATAGCAGCACAAAGAAATAGACACATTCATAACCCTCCTTTTGATAAGAAATGAAGGCTCAGAGGGTTTTAGCAAACTGCCTAGCGTCACTGTGCTGGACTTTACTATTGCCGTGCCTACTTTGGTTTTTTTCTCTTTCCTGAGTACACAGAAAAGCACATTTTTGAGCTCCTTGCAGTTGAGCAGGGCCATCAGACTGGTTCTGGCCAGTGAAATATGGGTGGAAGTGATGGGTGCCTGTTCCGGGCTGGAGCTGGGAAAGCCCTTCTGTAATCATGGAGTCTTCTTGTCCTACCCACCCACCCAGGTGGCAGTGGACTGGCCTTTGTTGAGGTGGTGGTTAGCCTTTGTTGAGGGGGGACGGCCACCCTGCCAAGTCACCCTGACCTTGAGTAGTTTGGCATAAAACTTTTATTGTGGTAAGCTACTGAGATTTGGGGGTTGTTTGTTACTATGGCAGATGCCAGCCCACCTTGATGAATGCATCGCAAAGCTAGGAAGTGGAGTGGCTGGGATTTGAACCCACACCTTTCTGACCAAAGACCCTTTTATCTATTACTTTAGAAGCAGGATCAGTAAGGGTGGGTGCAGATTCTGTTGATCCAAAGACGCACATTTCCCCCTCCACACACATTTTAGCCTTTCCGAAATCAGATTTTGTCTTATAATCAGCAGTGTCTCACAATCATCGTTGGCTTCGTGACAGTGACATAGTTGCCTGATAACTTCTGGCAAGATTTAGAAAAGAAGTGCCAGCATCAAAACTTGAAGAGTGAGCGTCTACTTGAAACAGAATCTCTGGGACAAGGTGGCATGCTCTTTTAAGAAATGTCACATCACCTACACTCTTGAAGTCCCAGAAGATGATATTGTGTGAAAAATGCAAACATCAATGAGTTTGAGTTGAAAAGAGATTCACAAGAGTTGAACTCTGAATGTGAAGATGTTTTAGGATAACTTAACCAATTTATTTTGCTAATGTTTTCTATTTTATCTGTGCATGATAGTGATATAAGATAAAAATCTATGTCTAAATAAGTCTAAGTGAGCCCTTTCAATAGATATAAAATAAAAATTCTAAGTGATAATAAAGCATCATGTCTTGGTTTAATTGGCGGTGTTTTTTCTTTCTTAGTGGTACATAAAGATGCACCCTTCAATCGATGGCATCTTATATTTACAGAAATATAGTCCCTGTGGATCCCAGCAGGCAGACTTGCCACCGCAGGAAGCCTGGGGCCCCTGCACAGCCTGCTCATGTTGGGTAACTGGCACCGTCCTGGGGGTCCCATTCTCAGGGGTCCCTTCTATGGCCCAGGAACCTGGCTTTGACTTTCTTCTCTGCAGATTCTCTTTCTGACAGCTTCTGGTTTATGGCTGCTCAGTGGAGCTGATAGAGTTCGGGATAAATGCAGCCTCCACGGAATGAATGAGGAATTCTCAAAATGTAGTAAAAAGCAAGAGAGAGGGCTCCCCAGGCCCCTTCCAGGGAAATCAAGTGAAATTCCTGGAATGAAGATGAAGACTACTGGTGTCTTTTTCTGTCTGTCTTCCTTAGTGTTGGGGGCCTGGACTGTGGTTGTGGCTCAGACAGCAACACTGTGGGATCAGACCCAGAAAGGGAGCCGCTGTCAAGGGGGTAGAATCTACTAATACCAGTCCTTTCCTGTTCTCATCCCTGCTCCGGGTTGTCCCTGTCTCTGACTGTTTCAGTTAGGGCAGGCCATGTCATGCGGCAGTAACAAACATCCCCACATCTCAGTCTCAGTGGCTTGTGACCACAAAGGTTTCACTCTGCTCCTCACAAGCCCCCCTTCATGCAGGGACCTGGTGGACAGAGCACCCACCATCTGGGATACCCAAAATTGTCCACTCAATAGCAACATCTATCACTTCTGCTCATACATCATGGCTAACCCAAGTCCTGCGGCCACAGCTCATGTAAAAGGAAATGCAATCCTACCACATAACCAGAAGGTTGCGAGACAGATATATTTCTGAAAAACCCTATTGACTGTCACACTGACCACACCCCCATTTCTCACCAGGACCTTGTCTGTAACCATTCTCATTGCTGGCCATGCTTTGTCCCTCACAGTCTCCATGTCCCTGATAACGTGCCCATGAGAGAAGCTGTACTTCTGAGACCATGAGTCCTGGCATTTGCTTCTGGAAATGTAGGCTGTATCTGTTGTTCTCCTCTGACACCTACCATATCATATGCTTATTTCCATGGCTGATTTCCCTGCTGGGCTGTGAGCTTTCATTCTACAGGATGGTGGCCATTCATTCTGTGCCCCTTATGCCCAACACAAAACATACCTTAGAGGAGGTTAGCATTTGGAAGAAGAATGGGTAATTACATGAAAACTATAATAAGACTGTGTAAAAATGAAGTTCTCATGTAGAAGAGTCCATACAACCTAAGCTGAATCCCATTCTCTGACTCTAGATTGACACTGTCTAAATGCCCAGGGATCTCAGAGAATATGTGTGTGTGTGTGTGTGTGTGTGTGTGTGTGTCACATGTGGAGACTCCAGTACTTTGGACACATCCTTAGGAGCTGAGCTGTGGCCTGGATGAAAAAAAGGCAGGTTTGGGTAGGTGGATCTCCCTGTGTCATTTCATTCCTGAGAGAGGGTGTCACCAGATCAACACAGTCTAGACCAATAGTTCTCAACCTCCCTGCCCCACCCCCACGGCAAACAGCATCCACGTAAGCACCTCATTTTGGAACACATCTGGCCTATGATCAGAATCACAGATAAAGCAGACTGTGGGTGACATGCAATCCTCCATAACTGGCTGTGTATACACTGATTTCTTCCTCTGCAAGAGAGCTGATGTGAAAGCGAGAGAGAGAGAGAGAGAGAGAGAGAGAGAGAGAGAGAGAAACCTTTTAATCGTTATTTTTCTCAGGACACTTTTTGCCTGCAGGCGATATAGAACCAGTTAACACATCTTGTGCAAACAAAAGGGAGTTTATTTATCCAAAAAGTTCAAGGTAAATGACTTTAGGCAAACCTGCATCAAATAATGTGGCCAGGTGTCTGCTGATGAGGTTCCTCTGTTCAAAAGAGCACACTGCCATTTATTGAACATTTACTTTGTTCTGGGAGCTGTGCTAACGCTTTACATGATGTCCCATCACACTGAATCCTCACAACCCTACAAAGTAGGTTCTATTATGAATCACATTACGCAGCTGAAGAAATGAAGGCTCAGAGACATTCATTTTGTTATTTTTAAAAAAGATTTTATTTATTTATTCATGAGACACACAGAGGCAGAGACACAGGCAGAGGGAGAAGCAGGCTCCCTGCAGGGAGCTGGATGCAGGACTCCATCCCAGGACCCTGGGATCACGATCTGAGCCAAAGGCAGAGGCTCAACCGCAGCCACCCAGGGGCCCCTCAGAGACATTTAGTAACGTGCCCAAGGTCACACAGCCAGTTGGTGCAGAGGCAGGATTGGATTGCTGACTCTCCGGTTTCCCTGTTAGTTCTTGTCATGTCCCTGATTCTCTTGCTCAGACTCCAGCAGGCAGGTTCCTTAGGACCCTCGGGGCTAGAGATGTTAACTGTCACCAGCCACCGGCCCCTTTCCTGCAAAAAGCTCCTCGCAGCCCTTGCCACACCTTCAACCTGCACCGCGTGCAGATGACTCCACCCCCTCCCTCACCCGCCGCGGCTGATTGGTCCCACCGCGACCACGTGACCCGAGAGCTGCGGGCCTATAGGCTGGCCCACCACCTATCCCTAAGTGGCTTGGACGGGAGTTGGCCAATCAGATCTTCTCCTGCGATTTGAATTCGGACTCCCGGCCGCTCCGGTCGGTGGTGGCGGGTCCATCACGGACGCCCGCTGGGTTACCGGGAGGAGCAGCGCTGGGTCTTGGCGCCTGCGGAAGGCGGGGTAGAGGCAGCACCACGGAGGAGCGGACTTCCGAAGTGAGCATCCTCCTCTACTTTGCGCTTTGGCACAGGGCAGCCCTCCCGGCGGCTCTGGGTGCTCCCCGCGCCCACCTGGGGACTGAAGCCTTTCCTGTCCTCTGCCTTTATCCAGAGGCTCACGGGGTTCAGTGGGTGGAGTCCAGGGGAGCGCAGCCAGTGGGCGCCGGGCCGGCCTGTGTGTCGGGGACAGCGCCGGGCTCCGGGGATGGGGCTGGGATCTGGGGGACACCTGGACCCTGGTCCCATTCCTGCCTTCTGAGGTTGGCTCAGGGGCTGCAACAGTCGGTGCTTCTCTGATCATGGGATGGATATGTCCCTGGGTCCCAGAGCTCTGGTGTGGAGGGCACTGTGCAGGGCCCCGGTGTGGGGGTCACTGTGCAGGGCCCCGGTGTGGGGGTCACTGTGCAGGGCCCAGGTGTGGGGGTCACTGTGCAGGGCCCCGGTGTGGGGGTCACTGTGCAGGGCCCAGGTGTGGGGGTCACTGTGCAGGGCCCAGGTGTGGAGGGCACTGTGCAGGGCCCCGGTGTGGGGGTCACTGTGCAGGGCCCCGGTGTGGGGGTCACTGTGCAGGGCCCAGGTGTGGGGGTCACTGTGCAGGGCCCAGGTGTGGAGGACACTGTGCAGGGCCCCGGTGTGGGGGTCACTGTGCAGGGCCCAGGTGTGGGGGTCACTGTGCAGGGCCCCGGTGTGGAGGTCACTGTGCAGGGCCCCGGTGTGGGGGTCACTGTGCAGGGCCCAGGTGTGGGGGTCACTGTGCAGGGCCCCGGTGTGGGGGTCACTGTGCAGGGCCCAGGTGTGGGGGTCACTGTGCAGGGCCCAGGTGTGGAGGACACTGTGCAGGGCCCCGGTGTGGGGGTCACTGTGCAGGGCCCAGGTGTGGGGGTCACTGTGCAGGGCCCCGGTGTGGAGGTCACTGTGCAGGGCCCCGGTGTGGGGGTCACTGTGCAGGGCCCCGGTGTGGGGGTCACTGTGCAGGGCCCCGGTGTGGAGGTCACTGTGCAGGGCCCAGGTGTGGGGGTCACTGTGCAGGGCCCAGGTGTGGAGGACACTGTGCAGGGTCCAGGTGTGGAGGACACTGTGCAGGGCCCCGGTGTGGGGGTCACTGTGCAGGGCCCAGGTGTGGGGGTCACTGTGCAGGGCCCAGGTGTGGAGGACACTGTGCAGGGCCCCGGTGTGGGGGTCACTGTGCAGGGCCCAGGTGTGGGGGTCACTGTGCAGGGCCCCGGTGTGGGGGTCACTGTGCAGGGCCCCGGTGTGGGGGTCACTGTGCAGGGCCCAGGTGTGGGGGTCACTGTGCAGGGCCCCGGTGTGGAGGTCACTGTGCAGGGCCCCGGTGTGGGGGTCACTGTGCAGGGCCCCGGTGTGGGGGTCACTGTGCAGGGCCCCGGTGTGGAGGTCACTGTGCAGGGCCCAGGTGTGGGGGTCACTGTGCAGGGCCCAGGTGTGGAGGACACTGTGCAGGGCCCAGGTGTGGAGGACACTGTGCAGGGCCCCGGTGTGGGGGTCACTGTGCAGGGCCCAGGTGTGGGGGTCACTGTGCAGGGCCCAGGTGTGGGGGTCACTGTGCAGGGCCCAGGTGTGGAGGACACTGTGCAGGGCCCCGGTGTGGGGGTCACTGTGCAGGGCCCAGGTGTGGGGGTCACTGTGCAGGGCCCCGGTGTGGGGGTCACTGTGCAGGGCCCCGGTGTGGGGGTCACTGTGCAGGGCCCAGGTGTGGGGGTCACTGTGCAGGGCCCAGGTGTGGGGGTCACTGTGCAGGGCCCAGGTGTGGAGGACACTGTGCAGGGCCCCGGTGTGGGGGTCACTGTGCAGGGCTCCAGTGTGGAGGTCACTGTGCTGGGCCCCGGTGTGGAGGTCACTGTCCACGGCACTCGTACGGAGGTCATCAGCCATGTGGGTGTTGGTGGTTAGAGCAGGCAGGGAGGTCCAGACCCATTGGCCTAGCCTGACCAGCGATGTTGATCTGCTGACACCCTCTCTCCAGTCTTTGTGAGGCACAGTGGTTGAGTCTGCTGGGTCCCCTATGTCTGCTGGCCTTTCAGAGCAATGATGACTTGGGGGAGACAGTGGGCATCCTCCTTCCCTCCAAACCCACAACGGGCAAGGTTCGAGCAGAGAATGGAATAGGGGGTGCAGCCTGTCCTAGCTGGCCTCTGTGCGCATGGCCATGCCGACCCTTGGAGTGTTCAAGAGGAGAAGCCTAAGGTCTTCTCTACAGGGACCCAGGAGTGAGTCAGAAAAGCCTGTGACCTCTCCTGGGTGCAGGGACACACCGGGGACGGCCGCCCGAGGATGCTCTGTTCTCTCTCGTCTTTTCATAACTTTTTCTTATTTTCAATTACTGAAAAGAGCATATAAAGCACACACACAGGTTTAAAAAAATGACAGTAAAATAAACACCCAGGTTGAGAAACAACATTACGGATGGAACCTCCATGATGCTCTTCCTCAATGACACTTTCACCCTCTTTCCAAAAATTACCACCATCCTGAATCTTGTGCTAATGTTGTATTCATTTTTGCTGCTGCCTGGTGTACTGTTGCATGAACTGACCACAGATTCTTTATCTAGTCTGTTAGATGGACATGTGGATGGCTTTTCATTTGGGGGGATTATGAACATTCTGGCAGATGTGTTCACAGGTTTATTCAGGTATGTGCCTTGGGTTAAGACTGTTGGATCATGGGGTTTTCTTACCTAAAACTTGAGAGCAGAACTCCAACCTGGTTTCAAAAGTGGTTGGACCAATTTACGCCCTGCCAGCAGTGTACCAGAACTCCTGTTATTCCACTTGCCTGCATTTACTAATACTTTAAAATTTTTGCTCATCTGTTTGGTGGGGATTGACACCTCATTGTGGCTTGAATTTGCATTTTATGATGACAAATGAGATCAAGCATCTTTTATATGCTTATTGGTTGTTTGAATTTCCTTTTCTGGAAAATTCCTGTTGATGTCTCCTGCCTTTTTTTTTTTTTTTTCCCCTGATGGGTTTTGTCTTCTTATTACCAATTCATAGGAATTCTTAATATAATTTGAACAATAGTACTTTGTTTTATATGATGTAGAAATCTTTTCTTACATGGATACATTGTTGAAAAAAATTCAAGTATGGCTAATACTAAAGTTCTGCTTGAAATCCCCCTCCATCCATCCCTCTTTCTTTTCTTTTTAAGATTTTATTTATCTATTTATTCATGAGAGACAGAGAGACAGAGAGAGAGAGAGAGAGAGGGAGAGAGGGAGAAGCAGGCTCCATGCAGGGAGCCTGACCTGGGACTTGATCCTGGGTCTCCAGGATCACGCCTGAGGCTGAAGGTGGCGCTAAACTGTTGAGCCACCAGGGCTGCCCTCCATCCCCCTTTCTTTCCAGATGTAACAACTCTTATCAGTTAAATGCCTTTTCTTTCAACCGTTTTCCATGTATTTGAAACACACATTCCTATAGGAATACTGTACATGTTTTCTTCAGTTTGTTCCAATACAAATAGGATTATACTGTGCTTATTATTCTGCAACACTCTGATGTCACTTAATGTTTTGGGTTTCCTCTGTCTATCGTCATTCATCTAGATCTAGCTCATTTTTTTTATCGACTCTATAGTATTCTATAATTTGATTGTATTATTTTAAAGTAGTCATTTCTGAATCTATAGACATTTAGATTGCTTCCAGATTTTCACTATTACAGGTGATACTTGCAGTGACCACCCCCATTTATGCCTCCTTGGCCTGAATATGAGTAGTTCTCCAGGATACTCACTTAGCAGTGGCTAAAAGAATATAATCTTTTAAAATTGCAGTAGGCCAAAAACAAATACATAAATTAATTAAATAAATTTTAAAAATAAAATAAATAAAAGAGGCACCTGGGTGGCTCAGTCAGTTGAGCATCAGGCTCTTGATTCTGGCTCAGGTCGTGATCTCAGGGTCCTGAGGTTGGGCCCTGCCTTGGGCTGGGCTCAGCACTCAGCAGAGAGTCTGCTTGAAATTCTCCCTCCTTTTGCTGCCTCCAACTCATGTTCTCTCTCTCAAGAAAAAAAAATATTGCAGTAGGCACTGTTAACTTGTACTCCCTAAATGTCCCAGTTTTCATTTCTGGCAACACTACATGTAAATACCCATTTCTCCACACTCTTACCAAGCCTGGATACTTTCTTCTTTTTAAAAAATATTTTTAAAATTTTATTTATTCATTTGAGAGGGAGAGACCTTGAGCAGCAGGGAGAAGCAGAGGGAGAGGGAGACACAGACTCCCTGCTGAGCAGGGAGCCAGATGCGGGGCTTGATCCCAGGACCCTGAGATCACGACCTGAGCTGAAGGCAGACACTTAACTGACTGAGCCACCCATGTGCCCCTGGATACTTTCAATCTGCAGGGTTTTCTTGCCCATTTGATAGATCTGAAAGGGTTTGTCATGGTTTCAAATTTTAGTCCCATGATACTTTGCTGGGTTTCATCTATTAGTCATCTTTACTCTTTTCTGTGGATGAGTTGCCTTTTCTCTGCTTTGTCCATTTTACTTCTTCTTGTTGATTGATATATATGAGTTTTTTGACAATTATATCAAAACCATTTCTCTACCTGCTGGAATTTCAGTCAAGAACTTTTACCTAGTTTGGTTTAATGCAGTAATTTTCCAAGGGATCTGTTTCCAGACCAGATCGGTTGGGAGTGATGAACAAACTGAGGCACCCCAACCCGGATACATAGTGGCTCCCCGGTGAGCTTAAGCTGTTGGCAGCTGCAAGCCCCCATCCACACAAGGAAAACTCATGTTGCTTCTCCATCTGTCCCCAAAGAAGGGGGTGGAGTGTCAGGTGTGTAGGGCTGAGTTACCTGGGATGGTATGCATATTGTCTCGAGAGCCACCATTTAGTGTGGGCCTCCTCTGTCCCCATCACCACACCTATACCTCCCCTGTCCCTACAGCCTCCCTGGGAGACATACATTGTTATCCCCATCATATAGACGTGAAAACTGAGGCTTAGGGAAAGGAGATCCAGCGGCTTCACAGCAACCATTTAGCTGGGCCAGGATTCAGGTGTAACTCTGCCTGGCTCAAAATCTTCTTTTCCATTGTGACACAGTGCCCTCACCAAGAGGGTTGCCCATGGCATGAATTGCTAATATTCTTTCTTTATTGCCACTGCTGCTAATATTACTACCCCTATGACTAATACTACTTAACAAATATTACTCTCACTGCTACTTCTATTACTATTAGTATTACAAATGAACTCAATAAACGCTTTTTATTTTATTGTGATAAGAACGCTTAACATGAGATCTATCCTTTTAATGAATTTTAAGGGTTCGTGCATGATTGTTGACTGTAGATACAACTCTCAGCCAAACTGTCCTTCAAAATGAAGAAGAGGTGAAGACTTTAGCAGTGAGCAACACAATAACATGAGAAAATATGAAACTCGTTAATTTAGTCAACTCTTTGCATGTGCCAGGCACAATTCCTGCAAACCCAGACTTGCTCCTAGCTATAAAGGAGTGTACGTTTTAGTGGCTGATAATAAAGCCAATATTAGTTTGAGTTCTGCCTATGTGCTAGGTGGTTTATGGACACTATTTTGTGTAGTTCTCACAACCTCCCGGGAGTTAGGCACTATTTTTCATCTTCTGGTCTTGGCTCAAATGTCACCTCCACCAAGAAGCCTTCCCTGATTCCTTATGTAAATAGATCCCCCCCACCCCTTCTCTCAATCCTGACACGCTGTGTGTTTCCATCATTGTTCTAATCACATGTGATCATTGTCTGTGGGTTGATTGTCTGCCCTGCTAGGACTGAAAGTGACCTGTGTCTGTTGGGTTTATCACCAAATGACAGGTCACCCAGCACAGCACCTGCCACACAACAGGCAGCCAATCAGCATTTGGGGATAAATTCTCATTTTGTATTTGGAGAAGCTGAGGCTCAGAACGGTGAGCAACTTTCCTAAGTCATACTTCCAGAAGAGGCAGAAGCAGGACTCAAATCTGGGTCTTTCTGATTCCAGTGCCCAGATCTTTCTCACTGTACTGTATAGGAACTTCCCAACTCAGGACTGCGTCTTGGAGTTGTGGGATGCCACTGAAGATGTGGTCACGTCAAAGTGCGGCCTCTTCCTTGGCTTTATAAAAGTGAATCAGCAGACCACACTCGCCCTTCAAAGCAGGTGTTTTGAGAGTCACCATAGGCTTCAAGAAGCCACCCACAGGTTCAGACTAGCAAGGTCCTGTCTGGGAAGATTCCATCAACCTCTCTGATGTGAGAGGACACTGCTCATTCTAGTTGTCTTAACCTCTTGGGGCTAAAGGGGTGGGTGCCTGCGAAGCCCTGGTGCCTTTGTGGGCTGAGAAGGAAGGACTTTGCTGTAGATGTAGTGACCTTTCTATACTTCTTTTTTTTTTTTTAAGATTGTATTTATTTATTCATGAGACACACACACACACACACAGAGAGAGAGAGAGAGAGAGAGGGAGAGAGGCAGAGACATAGGCAGAGGGAGAAGCAGGCTCCATGCAGGGACCCGATGTCTGACTCAATCCTGGGACCCCAGGATCATGCACTGGGCTGAAGGCAGATGCTCAACTGCTGAGCCACCCAGGCGCCCCCCTTTCTATACTTCTGATGTGTCCTGGTCTCTTACCTCAAGGTCCCACTGCTGGGGAACACAGCCCCCCACTACCATCTTTACTTCCTTCACCCGGAAAAATGACCTGTAATCATTTATTGTCACTCAGCTGGAATGTTACTTCCTTGGAGAAGCGAAGCCTTCTAGGGCTCTCCAAGTCATGACTGGGGATGCTGTGATGCGTTCACATGGTATACAGTGCTTTCTCTTGGACCTTCTAGACTCTGAGAGCAGGAAGCTCTTGTTTACCACAAGAGCTGTAACGCCGAGTTCAGTGTCTGGGATATAGTAGGTGCTCAGTAAACATTAGTCGCATAACCATGAGATGTCTGACTAAATAACTATCCTTCTAAACAGAAGATTTGGATCACCTCTGTTTAGAAGAATGCATCTGTACAAGACTAGCCTTGGGTAGGCATGCAACCATACTTTCTGACACTTGGATCTTTTTGATCTCAGACATCTAGCCCTCAGAACTTCTAGAAAATACATTTCCATGTTAAAGCCACTCAGTCTCTGGTGTTGTGGCAGCTATAGCAGACCAAAGACTGATTATTCCCCCCCAGGGAAACTGAGCCAGCTCCCTAACTCCCTTTGCTGCAGCTCTGGCACCTTAGTTTATCAAGAGACTCTTTCTCAGGGATGGCTGGCCTGGGGCCACTGCCTGTGGCCAAGGAGAACAAAACCACCAGCAGTTTCCACCTTTGGAGCCCTTGCAGTCTGGAAAATGCATTTCCTATAAACCTCATTAGGGTCAAAATACACAGGAATGTGCCACTAATATATTTAGCTAACTATTTAATTAGGCTCTTGGCAACAGTTTCAGAGGAGTCAGACTGAGTAACAACAGAGTATGTCTGACTATCAAGAAAAAAATGATAATGTGTCAGCAGGTAGGCACTACAAGAGTACTGCTAAGTGTGTCATCAACATGGTCTACCTGAATCCCTGAATCACTTTCTTCAGGTGGGGACCTTTGCTTTTCTGAAAGAAATGCTGCTGTAATTATGTTCACTTTTAGAGCACCGTGAAATAAATGAGAAACCCCAAATACACTAATATATCTCACCTTAAACTGCCTCCTACAGAATTAGTTGCTTTACCATTTGCAAAGGAGGCTTAGTCTTGGAAGAGTAGTAAGGGGACCATTTGTTGCTCTTCTGGACCTTTGCTGGCAGCAGATGTAAGGGTCCAAACTGTGCCCCGTGGCACTCGTTAGCTCAGTCCCCCAAAATGTCACCTGTATAACCGATGGCCCTCTCCAGCACACCCTGCTTGGAGCCACTCACCCCCTATTCCTAATCTGATACCAAGTTCTGTTGATTCTCCCTCTGTGGTGGACACATTCAGTACAGTGACGGCAGACAGCTCTGCTCCCGCTAGCGCCTATATTGTGAGTGCACTGTGCTATATATATAGCAGCTGTGACCACATCTGACTATGTAATTTTTAATTTTTAAAAAAGATTTTATTTATTTGAGAGAGAGAGAGAGCGTGTGAGTGAGAGAACACAAGAAGGGGGAGCAGCAGAGGGAGAAGGAGACATGGACTCCTCACTGAGCAGGGAGCTCAAAGTGGAGCTCAATCCCAGGACCCTAGGATCATGATGATTAACCTCCTGAGCCACCCAGGCACCTCTGACTATGTAAATTTAAGGTCATTAAAATTAAAGTAAAAATTGAATTTCTCAGTCATATTAGCTGTATTTCAAGTGCCAAGTAGCCACATGGGGTGAGTGGGTACCAAATCGGACTGTAGAGATACAGAATACTTCCATCATTGTAAAAGTCCTATGAGACAGGGCTGCTCCAAAGCCTCCAAAGGTCACTGAGCTGTGTGCACATACCACCCAGATGCACAGGGGAGCTACCACACCTGGGGGAGCTACTTCGTCCAGGGGGGATGGGAGTTCCTCAGGTTCCCTGTCCTCCAGTGGGCCAACTCCGTCTCCTGGAGCAGTTCTGTTTGGTTCCTCTGCTGGTCCCCAGTGGGACTGAGCTGGATCCAGGGGCCCACAGGGCTCATTTGTTCCTTGGCATATAGTTCATCTCCCTTTCCTGTCATATCTTCGCTATGGGTCTATAGCATCAGTGAAATAGTAGCTTCATAAAGTGAATTGGAAGTGCCATCCTCTTCTATTTTCTGGAAGAGATTCTGTAGAATTGTTACTTTTCTTTAAATATTTGATAGAATTCTCCAGTGAAACCCTCCGGGCCTGGAGACTTTTGCAAGTTTCAAATTACAGATTCACTTTTCTTACCAGTTAGAGGGCTATCCAAATTACTGGTTTCATATTGGGTGAGTTGGGGTCATTTGTGTTTTTCAAGGAGCTGGTTCATTTCATTTAAGTTATCAAATGTGTGTGTGTAGATTGTGTGTGTTGTTTGTAGTATTCCTTTATTATTGTCCTTTGGATGCCTGCGGGGTCTGTAGTAATATCTCTGCTTCATTCCTGATATCAGAATTTGTGTCTTCCTCCTTTTTGTTTCTGTCAGTCTTCCAAGAAATTTGTCAATTTATTGATTTTTTTCAAAGAACCAGATTTATGTTTCATTGATTTTTTTTCTACTGGTTTTCTATTTTTAGTTTTGCTGATTTTTGTTTTTATCTTTCTTCTGCTTTCTTGTAGGCTTATTTTTTCTAGGTTCTTGAGATGGTAGCTGAGATTATTATTTGAGAGTTTTACTCTTTTCTCATGTAAGCATTTATTTAAGCTATAAATTCTATGTCAACATTTATCTGTGTCCAAAAATTTGGTTATGTTGTATTTTCATTTTCATTCATTTCGATGTATTTTTAATTTCCCTTGAAACTTCCCCTTTGCCTCATAAGTTATTTAAAAGTGTATTGTTTAGCTTCGAAATATTGGAGATTTTATTGTTCTCTTTCAGTTATCCATTTCTAGTTTGATAGAGAACACACACTATATGATTTAAATTCTTTTACATTTATTGAAGTTTGTTTTCTATTCTAGGATGCAGTCTGTTTGGAAATATGTTTTGTGAGCCCTTGAAAAGAATATGTATTATGCTGATATTGGGTGGAGTGTTCCCTAAATGTCAATTAAATCCTGCTGGTTGATGGTGTTGAGTTCTTCTATATCTTTCCTGATTTTCTGACCATTGTTTTATGAGTTGTTAAGAGGGGTGTTGATATCTCTAGCTGTGTTTATGTATTTGTCTCTTTCTTCTTTCAGTTCTGTCAGTTTTTGCTGCACATATTTTGCAGCTCTATTGTTTGCTACATACAAATTTGGGATTATAATGTCTTCTTGGTAAATGGATTCTTTTATCTTTATATGGTGCTCCTTTCTGTCTCTGATAATTATTTTTGCTTTGGAGTTTACTTTATCTGACATTAATATATCTTGTTTTCTTGGTTAGGTTTTCAGGATACATATCTCTCCACCCTTTTACTTTTTTAAAAAATATATTTATTTATTTGTGGGGGCACAGAGGGATAGGGAGAGAGAAACTCAAGCAGACGCTGCACTGAGCATGGAGCCTGATGTGGGGATTGATCTCAGGATGCTGAGATCATGACTTGAGCTGAAGCCAAGAGTCGATGCTTAACCAACTGCACCACCCAGGTGCCCCACCATCTTTTTATTTTTAATCTACATATATTGTTACATTTGAAGGGAGCTTCTTGTAAAGAGCATGTAGTTAGGCCACTCTGCCAATCTCAGTCTTTTAATTGATGTATTTTGACTACTTATATTTAATGTAATTACTGATATGTTAGGGGTTAAGTTTGCCTTTTTATTTTTTTTTGTTTTATGTTTGTTCTCCGTTTTCTTTTACTTGCCTTCCTGTGGGTTACTTGAATAATTTTTAGAGTTCCATTTTGATTAATTTATAGTGTTTTTGAGTTTATATTGTATGCCTTTTTTTTAGTGGTTTTCCTGGATACATTATATATACATTATTTTAAACAGTCTACCAGTGCCAGTATTCATCAGTTTAAGTGAAGTATAGAAGCTTTTCCTTTCTTTACATCTCTTTACAATATTATTTTAAATATTTCTTCTACATACATTTAGAAACACATCAGATAGCATTATAGTTTTTGAATAAACCATCAAACAGAATTGAGAAAACTCAAGGGGAGGTGTAAACATACTGCATTTACCCATATCTCTTTTATTTACTCTTTATTGTTCTTTCTTCCTCCTTGACATTCCATGGTTCCTTCTTTAATCATTTCCTTCTGTTTAAAGAATTTGCTTTCATTGTTCTTTTAAAGTAGGCCAGCTGGTAACAAATGCTTTTAGTTTTCCTTTATCTGAGGATGTCTTGATTTCTCCTCATTCCTGAAGGATATTTTTGCTGAATTTAGAATTTTGGGTTGATAGTTCTTTTCTTATGGCACTTGAAAAAAATGCTACTCTCTCCTATCCTTTGTGGCTTCTGATGAGAAATCCACGGTCTTTCAAATTGTTTTCTCCATAGGTTAAGTATTGTTTCTCTCACTGACTTCCATTTTTTTCTTTTTCTTTAGTTTTTAGAAGTTCAATATGATAAGTTTTTGTGTGGATTTCTTTGGTTTTATCATATTTTGCTGAGCTTCATGCATCTGTGGGTTTCTGTCCTTTGTCAAATTTGTTAAGTTTCACATCTCTAAGCCCTTTTCAGTCCCACCCTCTTTCTCCTCTTCTGGGACTCCAGTGTTAGAGCTTTGTTACAATCCCAGAGATTCCTGAGGCTCTTTTCAATGTTATTTATTTTTTAAGATTTTATTTTATTTAAGAAATCTCTATACCCAATGCAAGGCTCAAACTCAACGATCCTGAGATCAAGAGTGGCATGCTCCACTGACTGAGCCAGCCAGGCATCCCTATTCAAGTTTATAAAGTCTGTTTTCTCTCTGTTGTTCAGATTGGATAATTTCTATTGTTCTGTCTTCAAGTTCACTGATTCTTTCCTCAATTTCCTCTTTTCTGCAGTTGAGCCCACCCATTGAGTTCTTTCATTTATAGTATTTTCAGTTCTAGAATTTCCAATTGGTTCTCCTTTATATATTCTGTATCTTCTCTAAGACTTTATTTCTTTGCCAAGACTCTCTATTTACTCCTTCATTTTAAGTGATTTTTAAAAATTGCTCTTGGAAGCATTTTTGTGATTACTGCTCCAAAATTTTTGTCAGATAATCATAACATGTCTGTCATATCAGTATTGGCATCTATTGATTGTCTTTTTTTTCTTTCAAGTTGAGCTCTTTCTTGGTATGATAAGTGGTTGTCCTTAAAGTAGGCTTTATGCCCAACTTGGGGCTTGAACTCACAATCCTGAGATCAAGAGTTACATGCTCTATTGACTGAGCCAGGCAGGTACTCCTACAAGTAATTTTTGATTGAACCCTGGACATTTTTGTATTATGTTCTGAGAATCTGAATCTTATTTAAACCTTCTGTTTTAGCTGGCTTCCTCTGACATTTCTCTGACAGGGGGTGAGAGGGTCCTAACCTCATTACTGCCAGGTGGGGATAGGAGTTCAGGTTACCCATTTGACATCTGTTGATACCCATGTGGGAGTCTCCTTGTTACTTCTGGGAAGAGTTGGGAGTCAACCTCCTCACTAGGTCTCCATGGATGTCTTGCTGGATGAGAATGTTTGAAGTGCCTCATCTTTGGTGCCCACTTGGCCTTCATGACACCGTGGGCATGGTGTCATCATTATTATTGGCCAGTAGAGAAATGTCTGACTCAGGGGTAGTGAGAGGTGTCTAATTGCTGTTTGGTTGAAGTTCAGATTCTCCACATGGTCTCCATTGATACTGATGTGATGCAGAGCTCTTCACCCCTTTGTGGGGTAAGTTTCCCCACTGGACCTTGGAAGACTTTGGGCGTCTTGTTCCAGCCTGTTGAGTGTAGCAGTTAAGTAAGCCTTGCTGGCATGGGGGGCAGGCCTAGAACTTTCTGTGGTACTTGGATGCACTAGAGTGGTTATTGTCCACACATTTTCTGCCTTGTTAGCTAACCCTTTTACATTCCTTTGGCTAGAAAGAACCATCTTCTGTTGGGGCTTTTGGTCTGTGACTGATGATGTTTCTGCATTGTTGGCTTCTTCAGCCCTAAGTCTGGGATATATGAGGCAAAAAGGAACCCCAGAGAACTCACTGTCATGTTGTGCCTTGGGTCCCAATGTCCTTAGCCATTCTGCCTCCTCTTTTCCACCTTTCTGAGTCTCAAGATTGTTTTATATAAAATGGCTGGGGTTTTTCAATAGGGCTAAGTAGGAGGAATAGGGAAAAGGATACCTACTCCATCTTCCTGGAAGCATATGTTGATAATATTTCAATGTGTATTTTTATTTTTATTTTTATTTTATTTTTTAAAAAAGATTTTATTTTTTATTCATGACACACACACACACACACACACACACACACACACACACAGAGGCAGAGACACAGGCAGAGGGAGAAGTAGGCTCCATGCAGGGAGCCCGATGTGGGACTTGATCCCAGGACTACAGGATCACACCCTGGGCTGAAGGCAGTGCTAAACCGCTGAGCCACCCCGGCTGCCCTCAATGTATATTTTTAAAAATCAAAGTTATTGCAAAACAATATCCAGGATGAACAGAATTCAAACATTTTAAATAAAGATCATCTCAGTATTATTGACTTTTCCTTTTGTCTTATGCTCTGGTATGGCTTGCCGCAGCACTATGACAGGCCTTATCTTCATCAAAAATGTTTATTTTGTTCCTTATATAATTTTTGCATTAATTTTGATTTTTGGAAATAATGCATTAAAATGTTTGTTATGGGGGCACCAAGTAGCTCAGTTTGTTAAGTGTCTGCCTTCGGCTCAGGTTATGATCCCAGGACCCCAGGACTGAGCCCCACATCAGGCTCCCTACTTAGTGAGGAGCCTCATCCTCCCTCTTCCTCTGCCCCTCCTCCAACTTGTACTCTCTGGCTCTCTCTATCTCTTTGTCAAATAAATGAATAAAATCTAAAAAAAAAAAAATGTTTGTTATGAGGGATCCCTGGGTGGCTCAGTTGGTTAAGCATCTGATTTTTGATTTTGGCTCAGGTCATGATCTCAGGGCTCTAGGATCAAGCCGCATTGGGCTCTCTGCTTATTGGGGAATCTGATTCTCTTTCTCCCCCAGCCTCTCCCCCTGCTTGTGCTCTCTTTCTTAAATAAATAAATAAATAAATAAATAAATAAATAAATCAATCTTTTAAAAAATGTTCATTGTGATTTTTGAAGGTTTTTTTGAGCCCCCTAAATATTATTCATGAGGCAAATGCCTCAGTTGCCTTACCCTGGTTCGAGTTCTGGTACATGTGGCCTTTTAAACCACCCCACCTGGGATGGCAAGTGGTCCTTTGGTTGGGGGACCATGTGTTTGTGAGTCCAGCTTCCTGAGTTTTGGTCAACAGGTCTCTTCCCTCTGGTGCCCTGCTCCAGGGATGTGGCCATAACAGCCCAGGGAGCACATTTTCAGCTGTTTTGAGGGCAGAAGCACTTGGGGCTGATGCAGGGATAGCTGCTCTTTCTGGCTACAGTAGGACTTTGAAAAATCCTCAAAGGCTGCCAAAACTGTTTGGTGACACAAATTGCTAAAAGTTCATAAATAGAACAGAAACAAAGATTTAGGGAATTAATTACCTTGTAAATTGATCATTTGGCAAATTGATTCTTCTATGCATTTGTGAGCATCCCTTGTGAGGTCACTGTTGCCTTAAGCCTGAGGTTGTCTCTAGTGACTTCCTTGCCTTCCAAACAGCGCCTTTCCTGGGTCTCCACCATTTTGCCTATACTGGGACAGGTAGGCAGAAGGTAGCTTCAGAATGTCCCATGGGAAGTGAAGGAAATGAAGGGAACAAAGTGACAATAGGTGATAAGCAGGAGGTAGCTGCTACATATAGGCAGGGTCCCTTTGAGGAGGTGATCATTTGGCTGGAGAGGGCGATGGCCATGGGAAGAGCATTCCCAGCAGAGGGAACAGGAGGTGCCAGGGGATGCGGCAGGATGGAGAGAAACCAATGCTGTTTTGAACCCTTCCTCTGCCACTTCTGAGCTGGGTGCTCTTGGCTTGGGCATATGGCTTCTTGGAGGTTTACTTTCATCATCTGTTAAATGAGGATAATACCCACCTCTGAGGGCTGATAGGAGGAGAAAAGAGATTAGAGCTGCTGTGGACTGAATAGGATCCCAGTCCTGCAAATGCATATGTTGAAGCCCTAAATCCAATGTGACTGTATTTGGAGATAAGGCTTCTGGAAGGCATAAAATGAAGTCATAAGCATGGAACCTTAATCTGATAGGATTAGTGGCTTTACAGAAAGAGCAAGAGCACTGTGAGCACCCACCAAGAAAAGGCCATGTGAACGCACAGCAAGAAGGTGGCCGTCTGTGGGCCAGGAAGAGGGCTCTCACCAGAACTGGCTATGCCAGCACCCTGATCTCAGACTTCTAGTATCCAGAACGGTGAGAAAGTACATTTCTGCTTTTAAGCCAATCAACTCTGTGGTATTTTGTTATGGCAGCCTGAGCCTGAGACTAAGACAAGGGCTGAGCATGATCTGTTATTTATTTCTGCAATTCTGTAATCAACACCTATTGAGCTCTCCCACTAATTAGCACGAGGTAGCATTCTAGTCACTGAACAAAAATCCTACATCTCTGCACCTGCACAGTTAGTGGGAAAGAGCAATGGATAAAATAAATGAGGAAATTCTAGATGTCAGATGTCACTTCAGGAAGAGGACAAACTGAACCAGGGCTACAGGATGGGAGAAGTGAAAGGATGTAGTTTAACACAGAGTGGTCACTGGGGTCCTAGCTGGCTTAGTCGGTGGAGCGCACCACTCTTGATTTTGGGTTGTGAGTTCAAGCCCCACGCTGGAGGTAGAGATTACTTAAAAATAAAATCTTAAAAAAAATAAAACAGAGTGGTCAGGGAGGGCCTCTTTGAGAAGGTGATACTTTTTTATTTTTTATTTATTTTTAAAATTATTGTTTGTATTGGAATTCAGTTTGCCAACATATAGCATATCTCCCAGGGCTCATCCCGTCAAGTGCCCCCCTCAGTACCCATCACCCAGTCACCCCAATCCTCCTCCCACCTCCCCTTCCACCACCCCGTGTTCATTTCCCAGAGTTAGGAGTCTCTCATGTTCCGTCACCCTCACTGATATTTCCCACTCATTTTCTCTCTTTTCCCCTTTATTCCCTTTCACTATTTTTTATATTCTCTGAATGAATGAGACCATGTAATGTTTGTCCTTCTCCGATTGACTTACTTTATTCAGCATAATACCCTCCAGTTCCATCCACATCGAAGCAAGTGGTGGGTATTTGACATTTCTAATGACTGAGTAATATTCCATTGTATATATAGACCACATCTCCTTTATCCATTCATCTTTTGATGGATACAAAGGTTCCCTCCACAGTTTGGCTATTGTGGACATTGCTGCTATAAATACTGGGGTGCAGGGAGCTCGCTTTTTTGAGTATCTGCATCTGTATCTTTGGGGTAAATCCCCAGCAGTGCCATTCCTGGGTCATAGGGCAGCTCTATTTTTAACTCTGAGGAACCTCCACACAGTTTTCCAGAGTGGCTGCACCAGTTCACATTCTCACCAACAGTGCAAGAGGGTTCCCTTTCTCCACATCCTCTCCAACATTTGTTGTTTCCTGTCTTGTTATTTTTCGCCATTCTCACTGGTGTGAGGTGGTATCTCATTGTGGTTTTGATTTGTATTTCCCTGATGGCCTGTGATGCGGAGCATTTTCTCATGTGCTTGTTGGCCATGTCTATGTCTTCCTCTGTGAGATTTCTGTTCATGTCTTTTGCCCATTTCATGATTGGATTTTTTGTTTCTTTGCTGTTGAGTTGAATAAGTAAGTTCTTTACAGATCTTGGATACTAGCCCTTTATCTGATAGGTCATTTGCAAATATCTTCAACCATTCTGTGGGTTGTCTTTTAGTTTTGTTGACTGTTTCTTTTGCTGTGCAGAAGCTTTTTATCTTTAGTCCCAATAATTCATTTTTGCTTTTGTTTCCCTTGCCTTCATAGATGTATCTTGCAAGAAATCACTGTGGCCAAGTTCATAAAGGGTGTTGCCTGTGTTCTCCTCTAGGATTTTGATGGATTCTTGTCTCACATTTAGATATTTCATCCATTTTGAGTTTATCTTTGTGTATAGTATAAGAGAATGGTCTAGTTTCATTCTTCTGCACATGGTTGTCCAATTTTCCCAACACCATTTATTGAAGAGACTGTCCTTTTTCCAGTGGATGGTCTTTCCTGCTTTGTTGAATATTAATTGATCATAGAGATGAGGGCCCATTTCTATTTTCTATTCTCTTCCATTGATCTATGTGTCTGTTTTTGTGCCAGTACCACACTGTCTTGATGGTCACAGCTTTGTAGTACAACCTGAAATCTGGCATTGTGATGCCCCCGGTTCTGGTTTTCTTTTTTAATATTCCCCTGGCTATTCAGGGTCTTTTCTGATTCCACACAAATCTTAAGATTACTTGTTCCAACTCTCTGAAGAAAGGCCATGCTATTTTGATACGGATTGCATTAAATGTGTAAATTGCCCTGGGTAACATTGACATTTTCACAATATTCTTCCAATTCATGAGCATGGAATATCTTTCCATCTCTTTGTGTCTTCCTCAATTTCTTTCAGAAGTGTTCTGTAGTTTTTAGGGCATAGATCTTTTACCTCTTTGGTAAGGTTTATTCTTAGGTATCTTATGCTTTTGGGTGCAATTGTAAATGGAATTGACTCCTTAATTTCTCTTTCTTCAGTCTCATTGTTAGTGTATAGAAATGCCACTGATTTCTGGGCATTGATTTTATATCCTGCCACACTGCCAAATTGCTGTATGAGTTCTAGCAATCTTGGGGTGGAGTCTTTGGGTTTTCTATGTACAGTATTGTGTCATCTGGGAAGAGGGAGAGTTTGACTTCTTCTTTGCCAAATGCCTTTTATTTCTTTTTGTTGCCTGATGGCTGAGGCTAGGACTTCTAGTACTATGTTGAATAGCAGTGGTGAGAGTGGACATCCCTGTCGCATTCCTGATCTTAGGGGAAAGGCTCCCAGTATTTCCCCATTGAGAATGATATTTGCTGTGGGCTTTTCATAGATGGCTTTTAAGATGCTGAGGAATGTTCCCTCTATCCCTACACTCTGAAGAGTTTTGATCAGGAATGGATGCTGTATTTTGTCAAATGCTTTCTCTGAATCTAATGAGAGGATAATATGGTTCTTGTATTTTTCTCTTGTTGATATGATTTATCACACTGATTGCTTTACAAGTGTTGAACCAGCCTTGCATCCCGGGGATAAATCCCACTTGGTTATGGTGAATAATCTTCTTCATGTACTGTTGGATCCTATTGGCTAGTATCTTGTTGAGTATTTTTGCATCCGTGTTCATCAGGGATATTGGTCTATAATTCTCCTTTTTGGTGGGGTCTTTGTCTGGTTTTGGAACTAAGGTGATGCTGGCTTCATAGAACAAGTTCGGAAGTACTCCATCTCTTTCTATCTTTCAGAACAGCTTTAGTAGAACAGGTATTGTTTCATCTTTAAACATTTGATAGAATTCCCCTGGGAAGCCATCTGGTCCTGGACTTTTGTGTCTTGGGAGGTTTTTGATGACTGCTTCAATTTCCTCCCTGGTTATCGGCCTGTTCAGGTTTTCTGTTTCTTCCTGTTCCAGTTTTAGTAGTTTGTGGTTTTCCAGAAATGCATCCATTTCTTCTAGATTGCCTAATTTATTGGCATGTAGCTGCCATAAAACATATTATGATATGTTTTTAAATCGTTTGTATTTCCTTAGTATTGGTGGTGATTTCTCCTTTTTCATTCGTGATTTTATTAATTTGAGTCTTTTCTTTTTTGTTTTTAATAAGGCTGGCTAATGGTTTATCTATCTTATTAATTCTTTTTAAAAATGTTTTTATTTATTTATGATAATCACACACACACACACACACACACACACACACACACAGAGAGAGAGAGAGAGAGAGAGAGGCAGAGACACAGGCAGAGGGAGAAGCAGGCTCCATGCACCGGGAGCTCGATGTGGGATTCGATCCCGGGTCTCCAGGATCACGCCCTGGGCCAAAGGCAGGCGCCAAACTGCTGCGCCACCCAGGGATCCCTATCTTATTCTTTCAAAGAACCAACTCCTGGTTTCGTTGATCTATTCCACAGTTCTTCTGGTCTCTATTTCATTGAGTTCTGCTCGAATCTTTATTAACTCTCTTCTTCTGCTGGGTGTAGGTTTTATTTGCTGTTCTTTCTCCAGTTCCTTTAGGTGCAAGGTTAGCTTTTGTATTTGAATTTTTTCCAGTTTTTGGATGGTTGCTTGTATTGAGATGTATTTCCCTCTTAGGACTGCTTTTGCTGTATCCCAAAGATTTTGAACGGGTGTATCTTCATTCTTGTTAGTTTCCATGCATCTTTTTAATTCTTCTCTAATTTCCTGGTTGACTCATTCATCTTTTAGCAGGATGGTCTTTAACCTCCATGTGTTTGAATTTCTTCCAAATTTCTTCTTGTAATTTAGTTCTAGTTTCAAAGCATTATGGTCTGAAAATAGCAGGGGACAATCCCAGTCTTTTGGTATCAGTTAAGACCTGATTTGTGACCCAGTATGTGGTATATTTTGGAGAAAGTTCCATGTGCACTTGAGAAGAATGTGTATTCAGTTGTGTTTGGATGTAAAGTTCTGTAAATATCTGTAAAATCCATCCAGTGTATCATTTAAAGCTCTTGTTTCTTTGGAGATGCTGTGCTTAGAAAATCTGTCATTTACAGAAAGCACCGTGTTGAAGTCTCCCAGTATAAGTGTATTATTATCGAAGTATGTCTTTACTTTGGTTATTAATTGATTGATATACTTGGCAGCTCCCACATTAGGGGCATAAATATTCATGATTGTTAGGTCCTCTTGTTGGATAGATCCTTTAAGTATGATATAGTGTCCCTCTTCATCTTTTACTACATTCTTTGGGATAAACTTTAATTTATCTGATATGAGGATTGCTACCCCTGCTTTCTTTTAAGGACCATTTGTATGGTAAGTTGGTTCTCCAACCTTTTATTTTCAAGCTGTAGGTGTTCTTAGGTCAAAAATGAGTCTCTTGTAGACAGCAGATAGATGGGTCTTGCTTTTTTATTCAGTCTGAAACCCTGTGTCTTTTGATGGGATCATTAAGCCCATTCACATTCAGAGTTACTATTGAAAGATATGAATTTAGTGTCATCATAATACCTATTCAGTTCCTGTTTTGTGGATTGTTTCTTTGGACTTCCTCTTTCTTTTACAGAGTCCCCCTTAATATTTCTTGCAGAGCTGGTTTGGTGGTCACATATTCTTTCAGTTTCTGCCTATCTTGGAAGCTCTTCATCTCTCCTTCTATTCTGAATGAGAGCCTTGCTGGATAGAGTATTCTTGGTTGCATGTTCTTCTCATTTAGGACCCTGAATATATCCTGCCAGCCCTTTCTGGCCTACCAGGTATCTGTGGAGAGGTCTGCTGTTAATCTAATATTTCTCCTCATATAAGTTAGGGATCTCTTGTCTCTTGCTGCTTTAAGGATTTTCTCTTTATCTTTGGAATTTGCAAGTTTCACTATTAAATGTTGAGGTGTTGAACAGATTTTTATTGATTTTAGGGGGGCATCTCTCTATCTCCTGGATCTGAATGCCTTGTTTCCCTCCCCAAGTTAGGGAAGTTCTCAGCTATGATTTGTTGAAATGCACTTTCTCGTCCTCTGTCCCTCTCAGCGCCCTCTGGAATCCCAGTTAAACGTAGATTTTTCCTTCTGAGGCTGTCATTTATTTCCCTTAACCTTTCCTCATGGTCTTTTAATTGTTTTTCTCTTTTTTCCTCAGCTTCCTTACTTGCTGTCAACTTGTCTTCTATGTCACTCACTTGTTCTTCTACCTTGTTAACCCTTGTCATTAGGACCTACAGTTTGGATTGCATCTCATTTAATTGATTTTTAATTTCGGCCTGATTAGATCTAAATTCTGCAGTCATGAAGTCTCTTGAATCCTTTATGCTTTTTTCCAGAGCCACCAGTAGCTTTATAATTGTGCTTCTGAATTGGCTTTCTGACATCAAATTGTAATCCAAATTTTGTTATTCTGTGGGAAAGAGTACTATTTCTGATTCTTTCTTTTGTGGTGAGTTCTTCTTTCTAGTCATTTTTCTCAGTGCAGAGTGGCTAAAAACAAGTTGTACTTGTTAGAAGCGCAAACTCTTCTCTTTGTAGCGTTCCAGTTGTTCTCTCTTTAAATCTCAGGTTGAATTCGTAGGTTTTCAGGATAATTTGAAAGTTATCTAGGTAAGTTGGCGGGGAGAGGTGACTTGGGGACCCTACTCTTCTACCATCTTGCCCCGCCCCCCTCTGAGAAGGTGATATTTGTGTGGTCTGAAAGAAGTAAGGATATAAAAAGTATCCCAGGATGGGGATGCCTGAGTGGCTCAGTTGGTTTAGTGTCTGCCTTTGGCTCAGGTCATGATCTCAGGGTCCTGGGATCAAGTTGCTCATCCAGCTCCCTGCTCCATGGGGAGTTTGCTACTCCTCTCCCTCTGCCCCTCGCTCTGCTTTTGCTCTCTTGAGCTCTCTCTGTCAAAGAAATAAAATCTTTAAAAAAAAAAAAAGAAGTACCCTGGGGTGGGGGAACAGCAAGTGCAAAGGCCCTGAGACAGGAGTCCTGGGGAGGCGAATGTGACAGAGCATGATGAATAAGCAGGAGGGAAGTAGAAATGAGCTCAGAAAGGCCACCATATGGACTTTTTATCAGAGAGGTGGAAGAGCAAAGAGGAGTTAGAGCAGAGGGGGAATGTAGCAAAGTGGTTTAACATGTCAGTCTAGCTGCCATGCTGAGAAGACACTATGGAAGGGCCAGAGTTGGCTGGAAGTACAGAGACCAGAGGGGCTGCTGCAGTGAGTCGGGTGACAGATTCTGGTGGCTTGGACCAGGATGGAAGAGGAGGCTGTGAGCAATGGCATCTTGGATGGACTTTGGAGATAAATCCAGCAGGGCTTGCTAATGAATCAGGTATGAAGGGTGAGAGATCCTTGCAGAAGTGAACTTGTCCAGCCCTTGGGAGGCAGCCCCTGACCCTAGAAGGCCCTGAGTGCATGTCTATGGCCCTGGTGAAGAGGAGATCACCCCAAATGCCTCAAAGATTGGCCACTAAACAAGAATGGTGGTAACATGCAACTCTAATTGCTTTGCATGTTTGCATCAGTGGAAAATCCAGCTCTTTTTATTAAAAATAGATTAGAAAGAGCTGCTCCATGGACACAGCAGGCAGGGCTGGGACACAGGGGGCATGCTAGAGTGTCAGTGCTTATGGGACACAGGTGAGGTTATGAGAGCTAGGGTGTCTGATACTCATGGTCACAGTCTACAGCCTTCCTTGGAACCACAACTGGACACACACTGGAAAGGGGGCAGGGATATCACCTAGATCAATGTTCCGGGCCAATGCCCTGAACAAAAATCCCAAATCTCTGCTTGGCCTCACCCGAGGGGATGCCCCTCCCAGAGGCAGCCATGGCCAGTAATAGGCTGGCTGGGGGTGTGAAGGTCTGGTCCCTTTGTTTCTATTCAGGGCAACTCTGAGGAGCCATTCAGCTCCAGAGCTCAGCGTGGGACAGTCAGCAGCCTCACTTGTAACCACACCATAGGCCAGCTTGTCCCTCCACCAGATCCTGCCTTCCTCACTTCCTTCTGGTGCCTCTCCCCGCAGAGAACTCCATCCGCCCTCTCCCAATTTGTGTCCAGGGGCCTCCCAATTGGGAGATTGCCTCCCAATCTGTGTCCAGGGGCCCCGATCTAGCACAGTGGGCCACCACGGTTTCTAACAGCTACATTGGGTGCTCCCCTGGCAAATTAATACTTGATTTGTCTGGGACTAAGTCCACCATCCTCCCTGCCTCCTCCATATCTGCCTTGGGACCTTCCTCATCTGAGGAATGGCATAGTCACCTACCCAGTTGCCCAAGCCAGAAATACAGATGTTGTCCCTGATACAGCTTCTCCATTCAGAATTTCTTCCCATTCGTATCTCCCTTCCAGCCATGGCTTATTCCAAGTGCTCTTTGAGAATAACATCATTTACTTCCAGAAAGTCCTTCCTTGTATGCAACTAAAATCCCTGGTGGTGCCATACTGTCGAGGTGGAGAGTGTACTGGCTGTGAAGTCACATAGACTTGGGTCCAACTTCTGTTCTC
Source organism: Vulpes vulpes (assembly GCF_048418805.1). Lineage (NCBI taxonomy): Eukaryota > Metazoa > Chordata > Mammalia > Carnivora > Canidae > Vulpes > Vulpes vulpes. The sequence continues at coordinate 94,234,519 of NC_132782.1, forward strand.
CTCGTTGAGGAGCTGAGGAAGCACAGGCAAAGACTGCGTCTCTCTCTCTGGGTCTTTTTCCTCATCGTAAAATGGGACTGGTGAGCCAACTTAAAACTTACTGCAGTGAGTTTTTGTAAGTCACATAAGTAGGTTGTGACCTTCCTGGGTTGCAGGATCTCAGCACTGGGTTCCCCGCTTGCTGTCATCCTGTGACACCTCAGCTGGCTACCCCTTCCTCCTTTTCTCCACCCATAGCTTCATCCTTGTAACTCGGCCACCATGTTCCAAGTGTGCCTAGTCCAGGGCTCCATCCTGAAGAAGGTGCTGGAGTCTCTTAAGGACCTCAGCATCGAGGCCAGCTGGAACATCAGCTTGAGCAGCATGAACCTGCCCAGCGTTGACTCGTCCCATGCCTCCCTGGCATAGCTCGTCCTGCGGTCCCAAGGTTTCCACACGTCAGGCTGTGACAGTGACTTGCCCTGGGCATGAACCCCACCACTCTGTGCAACATATAAAACTGTGTGGGCAATGAAGACATCATTATGCTAAGAGCTGAGGCTGATGCAGACACCGTGGCACCAGTAATGGAAGCTCCATTTCAAGAAAAGATTCAGGGGCTCCTGGTTAAGTGTCTCCCTTCAGCTCAGGTCATGATCTCAGGGTCCTGGGATACAGCCCCACATCAGGGCCCTGCTCTGACTCTGCACCTCCCCCTGCTTGTGCTCTCTTTCTCAAATAAGTAAAAGCTCTACCAAAAAAAAAAAAAAAAAAAAAAAAAAAGAAAGAAAGAAAAGTTTTCAGTCTATGACATGAAGTTAATGGATTTATTTATTTAATTTTTAAAGATTTTATTTATTTATTAATTTGAGACACACACAGAGAGGCAGAGACATAGGCAGAGGGAGAAACAGACTCCCTGCAGGGGATCCTAATGTGGGACTCAATCCCAGGACCCCGGGATCATGCTGAGCCAAAGGCAGATGCTCAACCGCTGAGCCACCCAGGCATCCCAAAGTTAATGGATTTAGATGCTGAACTTCGAATTCCAGAACCCGAGTGAAGCTGTACAGGAAAGATGTCTTCTGCTCAATATGCACCTGTACGCCGAGATCTCAGTCATCCTGGGGACCCTGGTGTAACCAGTTGTGCAAAAGACCTAGTGAGATTTTCTCCAAGGGCAGAAAACTGGGAACAGAAATATTAAGTTGTTTTGTTGGTAGAGAGGAAGAGGCTGTCACCATAGAGACGAGTGAGCCAAGTACAGCTAACTTTTCACGGAGGTCCCTGAACTTCTTCACAGAAGTGGCCCCACCCTCCCCTGTGATAACACTCAATATGCTGCACACAGACCCCTTGTTGTAGGGCATCAGATTGCTGGTGCCGGACATGGGATGCACTATCTGGCTCCCAAGATCGAGGATGAAGAAGGATCTTAGGCCTCTTAAAATCCAAGAAAATAAGCTAAGCTCTCTGAGGATTGCTTCTGAGATGCTAGCATATACTTTTTAAAAAAGATTGCATTCATTCATTTGAGAGAGAGAGAGTGAGTGAGAGAATGAGAGAGAGCATGAGCAGGGGGAGAAGCAGAGGAAGGGGGAGGAGCAGAGGGAGAGGGAGAAGCAGTCTCCTCGTCAAGCAGAGAGCCCAATGAGGGGCTGGATCTCAGGACCCTGGGATCATGACCTGGGCCGAAGGCAGACGCTTAATCGGCTGAGCCACCCAGGTGCCCCTATATATACTTCAGTGTCTTCTGCAACTGAGTGTGTGCCTCTGAGTACATGTGCAGATAATAGTTTTCTGTAAATAACCATTTTTCCCCTCCCGTTCTCTATAATTTGGTTAGAGAATCAAGTCTAAGCAGATCTAGTCTTGTTCATCTGGAAATACTTCCGCCTTACCTAGAAATACTCCTCAGGATTTTTAGAACAGAAGGGGTTTGACTCTATGTGCAGTTTTAAGACTTTTTCTCAATTTAAAGGAGTTATTTGAATTTCAAAAGCAAACCAAGAGTTAAATAAGTAGAAGTAAAGTGTTTAGCTTTACCCTTGGAGCATAAGATGCCAGTACATAGTAATCGTAAAAAAATTTGCTATTTTTATTGTTTCTTTTGTTCTGGGAGTTCCTGATACCTGTCTCTGCATGGGCTTAATGGTCTTTGTCTGGCTGCGGTGCCAGTGCCCTGACACACTCCTGACCCCTCTGAAATGCTTCCTCAGCAAGACAAACCTCTCTGTGGGAATTTTAGGGGCAGGACCACTCGTAGGAGGCCTTGGTTGTTGCTAGATGCCGAGAAAACAAATATTGTTTTAGAAACATTAATAATTGAAAGGTTTTCAGCACAGAATTGGCCAGCATTAAGGGAATTGAAAATTAAGACTAAGACACTACCTCAAGCAGATTTTCTGATGAATAATTCACAGAGTGAATGCCCACAAAGATCTAGAAGAGAAAATACCTTCTGTGTCTGTGCTCCCCACCCCCGCCACTGGCTCCATCACCTTGACTTTTCCCTGAGCCCTTGGCAGAGGGGAAAGGGGCATCTGGGGAAGTAAATAAAAGGCAACAACACAATAGAGTTCTGATTTGAATTTGTATTGCAGTTTTGCCCACATGTTGCTGTGCGACCACAGATAAATTGTGTCCTTCTCTGAGAAGCAGTCCTACCAACTTTGAACAGACTAGGATTCTTTGAGGTCCAAGTGATGCAAGGGACTTTGAGTACCCACTGGAGGCCTCCATTCCCAGAAAGAGCAATCTCCCAAAGCATTTATAGGATCAGGTTTATTCCATTTCAGGTCTCCCTCCTTCCTTCCTTCACAAGTTTGCTGAGTGCCTGCTGGGTGCTAAACATGGGGGGTTTTGTTTCCCCAGTGTAGAAACTGCACAGGCAAGTGGAATTCACAGTGACCTGGACAAAGAGAGTGAAGCAGAGGTAGTGGGTGCAGGAGTGACATCTAAATTCAGCCTGAGGTGTGATCAGGGAAGGCTTTCTGGAGGAGGCAGCACTTGACCTGAGTCCTATGGAGAGAGTTGGGTAGGAAAAGAAGGGAAGGAGGAGGGTATTCCAGGTTAGAGAGGAAATTTGTGTAAATCTCCAGTAGAGAGAGAAGGAAAAGTACTTTTGTGGGGACAGCAAGGGGACATGGGGCATGTGGGGGAGGGGCCCGGATAAGAGGCTGGACCCTGTAAGGCATTAAGGTCAAGTTAAGGCACTTGCCTGGACTTGATTCTGAGGGCAAGGGAGAGCCAGCGAAGGTGTAAGCAGAGTGCTGGGAACTCCATTGATTTGTTTTAGAAAGATCCTGGGAGTGGCGGGCAGAGCACTTGGCGGTGCGTGTTTTTTGGTGTAAACCCTCAGACTGTTGGTGTAAACCCTTCTCAGCCTGATCAAACAGATTGCCTGTCACTATTTTTGAAAAAAATTTATTCTTCCTGTTTCTATGGTCCATCCAATCTCAAGCTGCGTTCCTGTCTCAGTTCATACATTACATCTGATCTCTGTGGCAGGCGGGAGGGAATTTGTGTGGGTTCCCAAGATGGACATCCCCCTGCCGTGCCCTCCAGTTGCAGAGTTAGCTCAGACTTGATCTTGCCAAGTTCAGGGTAGGAAGGCAGTCAGTCCCCAAGGAACACTGGCTTCCTAGACCAGACTTAGAGTGGAAGTCTCAAACTGGTGGCTCCTGCGGCAAATCCGGAACTGTGGTATGTTTTGTTGGAGCAGTGTTTTGTTTGGGGAAAAAAAAATCAATATTTAAAAATCAGATTTCTCATAAAAAAGTCTGAGATTCTGATTTTCTAGAGGTAGCAGACATGGTGATCCCCTTCCTTCAAGACAGCCACTGCCGGACACTGAGCGGTCTCTGCCCTGTGGACGGTCCCCTCTATTCCCTGTCACTTCCCTGTTCTGGGGAGTGGCTTCCATCACTCTCTGCCAGTTGCAATGCTGGTTTTCTCCTACAAAGTGAGGAAGAATGTAAACTATTTCTTGGTATCCACCTCTCCATCAAACACAGAAAAATGAGAGATGACAAAAAGAGCCACATATTTCAAGAAAAATGAGCACATATTTCTTTTTTTTTCTAGAGATTTTATTTATTTATTCGTGAGAGACAGGCAGAGACATAGGCAGAGGGAGAAACAGGTTCCCCGTGGGGAGCCCGATGTGAGACTCAATCCCAGGACCCCAGGATCACTGCCTGAGCCCAAGGCAGATGCTCAACCACTGAGCCACCCAGGTGCCCCGAAAGCACACATTTCTTGATGGAAGTAAGAAAATCATTGTTTGATGTGTACACCACATGGGTCTGCTTGAAGGAGTACAGTCTAAGATGCTCTGATCAGTAAATCTGGCTCATGGGGCACTCATGCCTGTTACTCGTCTGGCCTGACCCTTGTGGGTTTGAGCCCTGGGGGACTTCAGAGTCCCAAATGTCAGAACCATCTTTTCTGTTGTTCTTCCCAGATTCCTGTGGCCTGGGATCCCACCAAGGGGACACATGTGGGATGTGGAGGTCTGGTTGGCTCAAGCCCTGCCTGGCTGCCCAGCCTTCTCCCAAGTGAGTTCTGCTCATACCTGTGCATGTGTCTACTTTCATTTGGGTTGCAGGAGGAATGGATTCAAGGACTTTTAAAAAAGTGCATAAAAGCCATTTGTCTGCTAGAGCTCCTTCATGTACCTTCAGGGCAAACTAAAGCCAAGGAAGGGGACTGACCTACCCATTGTCGCCTGCATGGTCCTGTGTGGGAACAGAGTCTGTGCCCTGCTTCTTTGTTCCCCTGGCTGCAGGCTGAGTGAGGCCCCTGCCCTCCCGGGCTCTATCCTCTGCTCTGCTGTGCTGCTGAACTCTCTGCACAGTTCACCCAGTGTTGTAAACTCTACATGGGCCAAGCCAGAAATGAGTTTGGAGTGGAGGTGGTCAGCCTCAGGGTGTGCTGGCAGGTGGGGATGGAGGCTGGGGCTGCAGGTCTCAGGGAGCCAGCAATTCGGGTCCTTAAGTGACATCTGTGGGAGGGCACTTCTGATTTCTGGCCCCAGCTCAGAGCAACTTGCAGGTGGAAGTGGTGCCCTCTTCTGCCCTGCTTCCCTGCCGCCTGGCGGACGCCTTAGCCAGTGAATGCGGAGTTCATTCATTCATTCATTCATTCATTCATCCCTCTTCAGTTTCTCCTGTCTTCAGCAAACATTCACCTCCATCTGCATTGTGCCAGGCCGTAGGTGGGGACCTGGGGCCAGGGCAGGGAGGGGCTGGGCAGAAAGAGCAGCCAAGTGACAGCAGTGCAGCCTGAGTGGGGAGGGAGCTGCCTGTGAGGAGAGTCACGCAGGCCCTTGGGCTCATTGCAATGTCAACTGTCATTGAGGTTTATTGAGGGCCTACTGTGTGCGCCGGGCCCCACGGGGCTTTACACAAATGAGTTTACCCTTTACGATCCCTCGGAGGACCTGCTTTCATCCCTTTTACAGATGATGATGATGGATGACCCTGAGGATCCAGAAGGTGAAGGCACATGTTCCTTGTATGTGTCAGAGCGAAGACTGGTGCCCAGGGATTCTGCATCCAGAGTCTGTCCTCAAAATCACTGCCCAGTCTAGGATTGGCTTGAGGCCACCCTGTGCCCACACTGGGGTTAACATGATATAGAAGCGAAAGATTTTCACCAGGAAGAAAAGGATTCTAGGCAAGTTTTCACAAAGTCCAACTGACATCCATTGAGGAGAGACTCAGATGAGCCCACAAGGTAACTCTTGTCAACAGTCACATTTATGACCTTGACAAACTTGATGAATGTACGACTTTCAACCTCTGTTGCTTCCCGTATTGTCACCTTTCATATTTTGAGAACTAATATTACAACCAAGGTTTGACCAGTTTCCCCAGCAATGCTGATTCAACTCATTCATTGTGAAGTAGGTATTGAGCACCTACTGTGTGCAGAGCACGCTTCTAAAGATGCTGGAGACACAATGATACACCCACTGTGAAAAGCCATTATTCTAGGCTCCAAGGACACAGCAGTGAGCAAAATCGACCCAGTCCCTGCTCCTATGGAGTGGGAGACTTATAGGCGAGGCAGATTTTAATCCAAGAATCACACAAGGAAGTGTAAGTGACAACTAGCACTATGTGCTGTAAAAGAGAGGGACTTGGTGGCCTGAGAGTGTGTCCTGGGGAGACTGGTGGGGTGGTGGGAGCAGGACAGCCTTCCCCAGGGAAGTGACATGGGAGCTGAGCTCTGCAGGAAGAGTAGTCAGTAACCAGGTGAAGGGGCAGAGCATATTCTAGATAGAGGACTTGTTGCTGCAAAGGTCCTGGGTCGGTGGGTTTGTGGAACTGAAGGCCTCACAGAGAGGAACGAGTTTTGTGATGAGGCTGGAATGGTGAGCAAAGGTCAGACCCTTGATGGTGGTGGTGGGAATTTTGTTCTTTACCCTGAGAGCAGGGGAAGGTCAGCAGAGCATTATCAGTTAGCTTTGGCTGTGTAACAAACTATCCCCAAACGTAATAATTTTAAGCAACTACATCTTATTTAGCTGGGGCTGGCCTGTAGGGCAAAAATTTGTTCTGGGCTCAGTTGGTGGCTCCTCTGGTCTGAGTCAGGCCCGGCTGATCATAGGTGGACTTGTTCAAGCATCTGTGCTCAGCTGGTGGGTCATGTCGGGCTGGCTGGTTTATGGTGGCCTCGGTAAGGATTGGGGGGGGGGTGCTGGAAACTCTCCTCAGGTGACAGGGTAGCCCAGGCCTGGTGACAGGATGGTTGGAGAGTGTGAAGTGTGTGAACAAAAGCCACAGGCCTCCTAAGGCCTAGACCCAAAAGTGCAGAGCATCACTTCCTGTCGGTCAGAGCAAATCACGAGATCAGCCCAGGTTGAAGGGATGAAAAAGTAGACTCCTCCTCTCCATGCAAGGAGTTGCTAAGAATTAGGGTCATTTTTGCCCACTACCATGAAGATTTTAGGTAAAAGAGTGATTTTATTTTTTAGAGGTTTAAAAAGATCCCTTTAGATTCTGAGGGGAGAATGGATGGGAGGCAGTACTTACCTAATATCTGTTCCTTCCGCCATTATTAGTAACAGAAAGCCAGTTTTTATTCCTACACATTGCTTCCTAGAATAAAGACTGGACTTCCTCAGCTCCATGTAGCTGTGTTGTATGAGACTTTTGGGGAGTCTCCTCACAAAAGAAGGTCAAGCCTTTCTTCTCTCCTTCTTCCCCCTGCTCTCCTTGGTGTGTTGAATGGAGATGTATTGGTGGAGTTTGGGCAGCCACATTGGACCATAGGGGTGCAGACTTCATCCTATGGAGGGTGGAATGGAGATCCAGAGGAGCTGGGGTCCTGATCACTCTTTGGAGACACTGTACCAGTTTGGACCGCTGGCCCCACATGGCCACTAATGGCTCACAGCTTTCCCTTCTCTGGAGAGTTGCCTGTTTGGACTGGAGCTGTTCCACCCAGGAGGTTATGTTTGGTGAGGGTGTGGAGGTACAAAGGGCCTGCCTCCCTTTGGCTGATGGGACCTACTCCAAGCTTCAGTAGATGCTCCAGAGCCCCCCACGGGGTCTGTCTGAGGACAATCTCCAGCCCCATCCTGTGTCTCTTACTACGCTTCTCCTTGGAACACCCTATCCATAAACCTTACAAGAACCCCCATCTCAGGCTCTGTTTCTAGACACCCTGCTCTGCTCTCTCCCCACAATGAGCCACAGACTAAGAGTCTGGCTTACCCACCAGGCTCCTGGCTCAGAATGAACCTTAATCACTAGACTCAATCCATTTCACCCACAGTTTTGCAGTGGACAGGGGAGGAGAGGTCCAGTGCTTGACTCCAACAGGGCAGGCCCCATGGTGTGAAGAACTCAAGAAAAATAAACTTCTTCCAGGCTGGGCCGGGGGATGGAGGCCAAGGGAGTGCTCAGGAAGGGAGGCTTCAGATCTGGTCAGTGTGTGGGGCCCACCAGCCGAGCAAGGCCCTCCCCTTCCCGCCTCCCTGCTCCAGGCCTGTTTGAAGTCTGTGAGTTGCCTGGGCTGCTGGATGGACAGCATTTGTAAGCAACTCTCTCCCTGGCCCAGTTAATAATTCAGGAGCCAGCGCCTGCAGCCAACCCATCATTCCAACCCCGCTGCACCCTGAACGCCAAGCTAGTGGACAGGAAAGAAAAAATCACCATACCCACTTGAAAAATGGTCCTTGCTTCAAGTGCTTGTTGTGTCCCCCGTGCTGGGGTGGGAGAGAGCTGAGTTGAGACATAGCTGCTGGGCAGACAGTGAGAGAAAGCTGGAGCTGTGCCGAGGGTGCAGGCATGCACACGGAACGGTGTTTAATTTTTGAATCCTGAGCCACATTTGTTTTCGGACAGTGGGATGTAGTTGCTGTAGTGCAGACCTTGGAGGACCCAGCTTTCTTCTTCTGATTCAGCTGTTTATCCTTCACTCACTGTCTCTACCATTCATTCATTCATTCATTTTGCAACCATTGTTGCCGCTGATGAGCAAGGAACATTGATGATAAAGGAAGAGTAGGGGAGTGACACCTGTCAGAGTGACACCTGTCAATGAGAGCTGCCATGCTTAAGGGGCTCGAAGCACAGCTGGCCGGGGGCTCTGCGTGTGGGGGAGGCCTGTCGCCTGGGTATGCCATGGCCCTATATGCCCAAAGCAGGGAGGGCAAGGTAGAGCAATTAATGGTTAAGATCATGGACTCTGGGGCCAGACTGCCTGGGTTCAAATCCCAGCCCCACCACACATGTACACAGAGTCGGCCTCTGTGTGCCTCAGTTTCCCCATGTATAAAACTGAGTTAATAATGGGAGACTGAGACAAACTACTCGTTATTGTTAAGACAATGAATAGAGACTTTGAGAGCGAAATGAAAAACCCAAACCCTGACAAAGACAAAGTGCTGGCAACTGTAAGTAAAGCTACTTTCAGAAAGTGACTTGGCAGGTTCTTACAATGTGGTACGCGCTTACGTACCAGCCAGCAGTCCCACCTGTGGGTGTACACCCAAATGAAATGCTATACTTATGTTCATACAGAAACCTGTACGTTAATGTTTATTACTCGCTTCGTAACCTCCTCGATTGGGAAACAACCCAAATGCCTCTCAACCAGAGAACTGATGGACTGTGGAACATTACTCAGCACTAAACAGACAATGTGGCTGTTTAAATGGCTAAGTGAAGGTGGCAGGCTTATAAGGCTCCTATGTACTGTGTGATTCCACGTGTGTGACATTCTGGAAAACCGTACGGACAGGAAACTGGTCAGCAGTGCTGGGGTGGGAGGAACTGACCAAAAGGGGCAAGAGGGAGATTTTGGGGGTGTGATGAAACTTATTTGGTATTCAGGGTGTGGTGGCAGATGCCTGACCATCATGTGCATGCTTGTCAAAAATCATAGAACCGTACGCAAAAAAGGGTAAATTTACTGCGTGTGAATTCCAACAGGTTTGAGGTGGTATATATCGAGGTTTTGAAGGAAGTAGCAGGAGTCCAGGGAAGGGAAATGTATTTAGGTCAGTTTGTTGAAGATCCTTGAATGCTGTGTCAGACCCTTTGGACAGTAGGAGGAATCGTAAGTTTTTAAGCAGTTAAGGAATATAGGTAGATTTTTGTGTCAGAAAGATCTCTGCATTCTCTGTTCAGGAGCAGAAGCCTTTGAGTGTGTGGTCCTGCAACTACCTTCAGAAATGTTCATTGACTCCTCCCTCTTTTTGAAAAGAATTAGAATCTGTGACTAATATTGAAAAATCAGGAGATTTTACATAGAATTCTGGATTTCTGGCTTGTGTTTAGACAGGGTGCATGTTCTCCAGTGTGCCAGAGCTCCATACCTATGTCAGTTTTAGGCTCCAGGGGGCTAAAGGGCATTTGAGGGGGAATAGAGCAAGGGCAACGGTGCTTCCCAGCCCTGGCTACACATTATCATCACCTGAGGAGCTTTAAACACTTCTGATGCCCGGGCATCTGTATCTTGTAATTGTTCCCAAGGTGGTCCTGCTGTGCAGCTGGGGCTGGGAACCACTGGTCTGGGGGGCAGGGAAGATGACAGCCTGGATAGGGGGTCAGCAGTGGGGGAGGGGAGATGTTAGGGACTGATGGGACCAGGGGCTGAGGCAGGGGCAGGCTCCATTGTGACCCTCAGGGGCTGAGGCAGGGGCAGGCTCCATTGTGACAAGGGTCCCTGCTTGAACAATGGAGGGGGATGATGCTGTTTGCTGAGAAGGGATGCAGGAGGCAGCGGTCAGGGGAAGGTGGTGAGCTCGTTTTGGCCACGCTGTGTCCAAGGAGTCCAGGCTGAGGGCTCCAGTGTGCAGTGCTCAGCTTTGCTGTGCCTACAGCTTTGCCTCTGTGCACCCTCTGCCCACCTCTGAGAAAGGAGAGCAAGGCAGCGATGGGGGTGTGAGGAGGTGAGGCAGCCCCGGAGCCTGCCGGGAGCTTCTCTGGTCTGCCTAGGTCATGAGTGCTCTGCTCCTGCTGAACGACTTGGCCTAGACGAGGAGGACACGTGGTGCTCTCCAACCGAGAGAGCTGGGTTGATGGCTGAAACCTATCAAACCATCTGCCGATCCATCCTGACTTCTAAGCAGATGCTATGGTTCTATTGCTATGGTTCTATTGCTTTTTGTGTTTTTTTTTTGTTTTTTTTGGTCAAGAATACATTGTCCATGTTAGCAGTCCTGATCTTTGTGTGCCTGTGAGTGAAGCAAGGCAGAAACCGCCATGCCCATTTTATAAACGAGGAAAGGGAAGGGTCTAAACATTTAGTACGGCATAGAAGGTACTTAATATATATTTTCACATAACCATCCTACCTATGCATGAAATAGGGGTTATTGTTCCCATTTTCTAGGTGAGGAAACCAAGCTCATAAATGTTAAGCATTTTGCCCCAGATCACCAGCTGGGAGGTAGCAAAGCTGGCAGCTAAGCCCTCCTCTCAACATAGTTCTTTGGTGTGTTTGCATTTCACTGCTGACTCGGCCGGGAACACACACGCATACACACACTCACAGCCTCTCCAGACACCTTTTATTGTCTTTGGTGCCCCCTCCGCTTTCTTTCTGGAACCTAGTGGACGTTTTTGTTGACTGTTCTGACTTCCAGTCCTCAGTGGACACCCTCACTCCCCAGGGTCTGTGTGGTCAGCCCCCAGGGAAGGGCTTCATTGTCCTGAGAAAGGGCAGACAGAGGCCTCAGTCTTCCCACCCAACTAGGACATGTTCGCTAAATGGTCCAGAGCTGACTCATCCCGGCCATTCTTGGCTGGGTTGGCTTCTGACACCATTAAGGATTGATCATGGCATTGTCTTGCCATAGGAAGCACTGTCCAACCGTCTCCACAAAGACGATCTCTGGCCTCCCTTCTTGTCTCATCCTCCTCTGAGATGCACATAGAGATAGATAAGGGGCACTGGGGAGCGTTTGCTTCTGGGAAGTTTCTGGGCTGAAGCTACCTGGAAACGCTGCTCAAAATGAAAGGGAAAAGCTCTCTTGGAGGATGCTCTTCAGGGATGGGGTTCCTGGAACACAGCCGTCATGAGTGTCCTCTCTGAATGCTGCTGGCTCTTGTGGGCAGCACATCTGACCGAGCTTGACAGGGATCCAGCAACCCCAAGGCTGCGGTTCCCCGCGGTTGGTGCTTCCTTCAGCTGGCTCTCGACATGGACAGTTCCGGCTGTGGCTGGTGCTTGCTTCTTCGGAGCTGATCACGGTTGCTATTGGTTATAGATGGTGTTCATCGCTTAGCATGGTTTCTTCATGGGAGTTTCTAACTTCAGATGGTTCTAAATAGAGTTGGTTTGCTGCTGATCACAATTGTCCCCACCAATGAGTTTTGGCACCGGTGGTCCCACCTCGATGTTTCTCAATACAGATGGTTTTGTCATTGATGGTTTCTGTCAGGGATGGTTGGTCACTGGGGCTCACAATGGCCAGGGGGGTTGATGCAGGTAGGCCTAGCATCGATGGCTCTTCATACAGATGTCCTCAACAGTGCTTCTCAGTAGAGATGGTCTCACCGTCGATTGCTGATTGTCAGTGTGGATGGTGCTCATCATCAATAGTTCTCGCTACACGGGACCCTGCTACAAATGAGGCTTCTCCATGGTTCCGAACTGTCAGTGTATACTTTTTTAAAGGCATTTGTATTGGCAATAACCACTCTGGGTGAAGTCTAGATTGGCTGGGTCCTCACGTCTGTATTTTTCAAGAACCTGGTGGCCAATGGGCCTGCTCATAAAGGCATACACATCTGGGCAGGCTGCTCCCCCTTGGCAACCTGGTCACCAGCTTTGACCTTGCCCCCAGCCTTGTCCTCCTGAGGACTGGTGTTACTTTGCACACCACTTTGCACATTGCCGTCCACTGGGATGTTCTGGCAGCTGCTGGCCTGGCTGGTGGGAAGGCTGCTGACGGAGCTGAGCAGCCCACTACTCACCCGGTAGTTCAAGGCACTGCTGCCCAGGCTGATGAAGCTCATGCTGGTCAGGCTGCTGTCCCTGCTGCTGGGCAGGCTGGTCTCACTTTTCCCCTCCAGTCTGCTTGATGCTGTGGGCTTGGCTGGCTAGCTGGTTCCTTATCTGGCTGGGCGAGTAGATAGCACACAGCTGGCTGGTCGGGGCCCTGCCGGCCTGGGTGAGGAGCCTTCTCTGCAACCTCAAGATTGGAGTGCTGCCCAACAGGCTGACCTCACTGTTCTCCTCATCCCCTGCATATCCACTGCTCAACAGGCTGATGTCACTGTCATTGCATTTCCCCAAGCTGGACTGTTGCAGGCTCAGCAAGCCGCTCTCACTGCTCCATGGGTTTCTTAGGCCACCCCCTGAAACTCTCAGGGGCTTCTGAGTTGCTCCTGTGTCATGGTGTGGCCAAGTGGGTGGCTGGGACTCTACGCTGGGGGGCGAGAGGCTTGGAGCTTGGCCCTGAGCATTCCAGGCAGCAGACTCCCCGTTTCTACCCTGGAGGAAGGTGGGGGGCAACTGATCTGGTTTATCCAGGGGGAGGAGGCCCTGGGAGGCCTGTGAGTGGTGTGTCTGGCTTATCTGGGGAGAGGAGGCTCAATTTATAGGGTGGCCTTTCAAAGGGGAGTGCTCTGATTGGCTGGCCCGGTTCCCATGGTGATGGGTTTATGAGGTGGGGTGGGGTGGGAGGGAGAACAATGCTGACCTGGCACCAGTTACATCAGTGGCTGGGGCTGGAGGTGGGCAGGAAGGGGCTTAGGGCCAGAGAGTGTGGCGAGAACCACCTTGCTGGGGACATTGCATGCAAGGCCTATGACCTCGGCTTTGTCATGTCAGGAGGCCTGGTGTGTATCCCAGCTGAGCCCCTTCTGAGCTGTATTTCTTTAGGATGCCACTTCTTCCGAGCCTCTTGTTCCATGCTGAGAACTTTGGGAGGACAGAGGGAATATGACAGTCAGGAGTTTATCCTAAACTCCGTGCCAGACCTCCAAGGCCCCGGCTGGTCTGGCTCCTCTCTCTCAGCCTGGTCCCACATCACACCCTACTCCTTCCTCACCTCGAGGGGGGTCACACTGGCTGTTTTCTTATTCTGAGCTCTGGCTGGCTGTAGGGCCTTTGCACTGGCTATTCCTACCACCTGGAATGCTCTTCCCTCAGCCCCTTGGCCTTCAAGCTTCACCTCAAGTGTCCCCCGGGAAGTGTCCCTGGCCTCTACAACAAGGTCCCTCTATAATTTTTTTTGTCACTTCCTAATTTATGTGCCTCGTGGCATCAAACACAGTTTGCGAGTCTTTTTATGTGTCGGTTACTTCCTGCCAGTTCCCTCTGCTAGATATCTTAGTGAGGGCAAAGATTTTGATCTCTTATTGTCTGCTGTGACTCCGATGCCCAGCATACTGCCTGACACATAGTAGATGCTCATTAGACATTTGCTGAATGGATGAATGAATGAACTGCTCTGGGGTGTGCATCCCAACCACCTAGGGAACTTTTAAAAAACATGTTTGGATTTCCTAGGACCATGGTTCTCTACCCTGGCTCTACATCAGGATGGCCTACAGATGCCTGGGTCCCACTTACAGAGGTTCTGAGTTAATTGATCTGGGTGAGGCTTTGCACCAGAATTTTAAAATGCTCTCCAGGTGATTCCAATGTGCAGCCAGCACGGAGCACTACCGTGCCAGGAGGCTAGGCTCCGCCTGGTGTGCTTCTCGTTGGTGATTCTGTGTGCTACTCTGGCTAAGTAGCATTGTAGATGAGAACACCTGACAGGGTACTTATTAGTAGATGCTGAATAGATTTCTGCTGAATTACTGGATGAGTCAAAACAAAATTCATTGTCCCCTAAAGGGTTCATAGTTGGGTTTTAAGGGCTTGGGGAATTCACTGAAATTGTAAGCAGAATTTGTGATGAGCTACATATATGCTTTCCCACCAGGAAGGAGTCACAGCTTTTGTCAGATTCTTAAGGGTAGCCGTGATCCGCAAAAGAGCAAGAAGCATAACAACTCAACTGTTGTCTTAGAATTTGGGAGACAGCTGGCCCTGGTGCTTAGCCTGACTGTATAGGTCTAGAGAGGGCCGGCTGGCTCTGCTTGGGATGCAGTGTGTGGGGAGGAGGAAGGCCCTCCTTGGAGAGTGCGCCACTCAGCCCCTTGGCAGTCATCAGTGCGTCTGTGTTAATTATCACTGTCGTCTTTATTATGAATTCCTTTCCTGTTGCCTGGGGCCATTCAGCTTCCCTCTGCTGTACACGGAGGCATCTCTTTTGCTGTGGATATCCTGATCCTTCTGGGAGATATGAGGGGCTTCTCATAGCTGCTAGGGGTCAGAAGGGAAGGGACAGACATGGTGGCTTAGCAGTGATGCCAGAGGAGGTAGTGTGGTGGGACTGAACTGTTGTGAGAAGCAGGGACCAGGTCTAGCTTTAGGGGGCTGGCAGGAGAGAGGCAGGGTTGGGCACCAGGCACGTAGGCTGAGGCTCAGGACTGGCTCTGCCCCTACATGAATACAAAGCAGGGCAGGTGCCCCAGTGCTGGGAATTAATGGGGAGTGTACTGTGACTCACTCCTGTCCCCATCCCACCTGCCCCAGTCACAGTGCACAGTGGGCCACGGGAGTGGAGTGAACACCTGGGGGTTTGTGCTGAGACCAGAACCCCCACCCCTACTCTGGCTTATTTAACACCAGAGTCAGTAGTAGCCCATGGATATGGCCGGACTGTGTCAATAGCTGTGGCTTGACCCAACACTCTCCTTCTGGAAGTCTCTCTTGGTTGCTTGTGAAGTCTTGGGAAGGCATATTAGGTGAGCTTTTCATTCTTGGGTCCAGTCCTCTCATTCCTATGTACACCTGAAGCCACCTGAGGGTGGTGCCCTTGTCCCTCTCCAGGCTAGGGGTCAGACCAGAGCTGACCTGCTCAGACGCTGTTTCAAGATACCCTCAGGGGGCAAGTGCTTGAGGGCCAAACAGAGCAGCACCCTTCTGAGTGCATGGTCCCAGAGCCTCAACACTCCCATGTCTGGGGAGAAGTGGGTTGGAGGGTGCTTCTCCACAAGGCCCTTTCTCTTTCTGTGGGCCAGGTATCAGCTACCTCTCTGATTTCCAGTCTTTCTTGCTGTTTGCCCCACCTCGAAACCTCTCCTGTGCCCCCACACACATTCCAACCTCTTTCTCCAGATTCCCTTTCCCTCAAGACTTTCAGATACTTCATACAGATGATGGACCCACAGGACCTCAGCCTGCATCCCGGGCAAGACTCAGACAGGAAACCTGGTGACAGACCCCGTGATCTGTACATCCCGGAGACTGGCCCTTTCCTGATATGACAGACAATGCTCTGTGTTCAGCAAACCATCTTATTTCTCCTAGGCCTGTAGAAACACATGTCACCCTTCTAGGCCTGAGATAGAAACACCTCATGTACATCTGCCTCTCTCTTCCCTTTCTTCTTCTTCTTCTTCTTCTTCTTCTTCTTCTTCTTCATTTATTCATGAGAGAAAGAGAGAGAGAGAGAGAGAAAGACAGAGACAGAGACACAGGCAGAGGGAGAAGCAGGCTCCATGCAGGGAGCCCGACATGGGACTTGATCCCGGGTCTCCAGGATCATGCCCTGGGCCAAAGGCAATGCCAAACTGCTGAGCCACCCAGGCTGCCCTCTCTTCCCTTTCTGCAGAGCCCTGGGAAGCCAAGCACTGAACATGGCAGGGCCTCCCAATGGCTGGAGCCTTAGTCCCCGAGTAGCTGTGTACATAGAGAACCCCTGCGCCCCACCAAATATATTTGTAATGTCAGTGGGCAAGAAGAGATGTCTGTGCTAAGCCACCAAGATGGGGGATTTGTTACCACAGCAGAGTGAGCTTTACACACCTATGTGCCACGTGCTCAGACACTGCCAATGCATTTCATTGGACTGAGCTTTATTTCTGAAGGTGTCTGCAGGGGCTTCTGGGCTGCCTTCCTGCCCCAGCGTCTACCCTCAGCATCTCAGCATCTGTGTGCCCTGATGGGGATGAGAAAGAGCTTCAGTAGCCCAGAAATGCAACCCCCTCTATATTTATCCCTAATATTCCAGCAGAAGCCCTGGCTAAGTCAGGCATTAGTTCTCTGAGTATGACACACTGGGATGACTTCTAACTCAGATGTTTTTCTGGTTTTCATTCATTCATTCAACAAATATTTCCTGACATCCTGTTTCTCCTTCCCTTCCACCAATACTTGCTGAGTGCCTGCTCTGTGTCAGGCAGTGGGCAAGGCTCTGACCTCAGAGATGGGTAGACAGATGTAAACAAGTATCTGTTGTGTGATCATAAATGTGAGAAGGCAAATAGAGCAGGGACACAAGGACAGAGATTGAGGGTATGTGTGTACATGTGTGTGATGTACTTGTCTTTATGTGCCTGTGACCATCCCGGGCCACTGTCCCTCAGGCAGAGCCAGCTGGCCCCAGGAGAAGAGGTCATAGAGGCAGCCATGGGGAGGCTGGGATCTGTGGCTCCAGTGAGTTGGAAGACAGTGGAGACTTTTCAGCATTCATAGGTGAACTGGAGTTTGAACAGGCTGCTGTGGTGGTGGGGGGGCGGTAGTTGGGACAGGCATGGTGCGTCTGAGAGCTAGTCAGGCTATAGCACAGGAGTCCCAGGAACAACAGGAAGGGCCCAGACCAGAGCGGTAGGAGAGCTGGGCAGCAGTGCTGGGATCTGGGGTGTATTTGAAAGGCAAGTCTCAGGGCTCATTGAGGGATGGGATGTGGGGGTTAGTAGAGGAAGAGCAGGGTCAAGGCCAGGTGTGGAGTCCAGGGTCCTCTGGGTTATGGTCTTCTAGAAACAGCTCAGCTTCCTTCTGAAGCACATGGAGTGATGTGTAGCTTCGTAATGACCCAGACAGGGGCAGAGCCTAGTGACTTAGAAGTCAGATGAACATGAGCTTGAGTCTCAGCTTCCCCACTTTAGAGTCATGCTTAAAGATGTCCCAAATGAATGGTGAAGGTTACATCCTCCACAAACATGAACTGAGAGGAAATAAATGCAAAGTGCCCTGTGAGACCCTCCAGAGACAGCCAGGAAGAAGTCCCTCCCTGGTAGACCCCACAGTCAAGTGTGGGTTGGGGCCACAGGCCCCTGGGGCAGGAAGTGGATGGGAGGGTAGCCTGGACAGGGCTCTGTGAATAGCAGAACATCCCTCTCCATCTTGGGGCTCTGGCATCCTGCAGATCACATCCCGTGTCCTCCATCTGTGGCATCCTGTGGCCAACCTAACCTCTCTGAACCCCAGCTTCCTGGCCTGGGAAATGGAGCAACACTGGTTAAAGCACTCCCCGGAGGGACGCTCTGAGGACAGGAAGCACCTGGACAGGGTCTGCCCAGAGCTTCCAGCACACATCGCTGCTGCCCAGCACTCATGGAACCTTCTACTTCAAGATGGAATATAGGTGTTGGTGTGAAAAAATACATAAATGCATACACAAGTATATTTAAACACATATATGAACATATATGTAAGTACGTATGTATATGTGTGCAAACACATTCACAGTATATGTGTTTATATATGAATACATAGGAATATGTGTAGGTGAATTCATAATATATATCCGTATGCATATATACATAGGTAAGTATATCCACATGAAGACACATCTAAGTGTAGTAAATGTGCACACTTTTGAAACCACAAAACCCTCTGGCCCTCAGCATCACCCTCCGGGAGCATCCACTCTCCCCTGAGGTTCTCCACGCAGAGGGCTCTTATCCCAGAGCCTCCCCTGTGATCCTCTGATAGATGCCTTGTTCTCTTTCCAGGAGCCCCCATCATCTGGCTCCATGTGGATGAAGACCTGCATTTATTGCCTTTACAGTCGTGTGCTCCCTGGACAGTGAGATGAGTGCTCCACCAAGAGACAGAGTCAGCGCAGGCAGGTAAGCACAGGGACCTCCCTGGACCAGTGCTAGGGCCGTAGAAGGACCACAGAGGGAGGACATGTTGCACATTGGGCACTGAGCTGGATGTTGGCGTGCATGGTCTCGTTTCACCTCATTCCATTCTCCATCTGCACCAAAGCCCAGCTCCTGACTATCTGACTTGGCTGCTGGGCAGTGCTTGTCATGGGGAGAGGGGGAGGCATTTCTGGGGGCCTGACATGGTGGGCATCTCCCTACTCAGGTGCAACTTGGCCCTTGAACAGGTGGATTCCCGATGGCAGGATCTTGGACTTTTCTACCTTCTCTGGAGAGCAAGACAGGGAGAGCCAGCTTAACCATGGCCTGGAGAGGTGATCTGCCAGGAAGAAAGGTAATTCTTCCTCTGGGTGGGTCACATGATTGATTCCCCCCTCCCCAAGCTGTTAAAATTATTTAAGATCTACAAAAATGAAAAGGGAAGAATAGGATGAAAACATCCTTGTCATCCTTGTGCTCATCACTCAAGAAAGAAGACAATACTGATAAACTCCAAACCCATTTACTGCTCCCCATGGCATTTCTCTGTGGCAATCCAGAATCTCATGCTCACCATTGAACTTGGTGCACACTGAAAAGGATGTACCCCTAAACCAACATGGAATTGTTCTACATGCTATCAATCTTGATATAAATGGCATTCTTTATGTACGCTTCTACAACTTATGTTCAATATTGTGTGTGATTCATCCGTGCTACCTGCGTGGCTCAAGTTCATTTTCACTACCATAGAGTATCCTATTGATGAGTGTCATAATTCATCCATTCTAACTGTTGAACATTTAGGTCATTTCCCCCTTCTCCCTCGCAATAAGCGTGCCTCTGTGTGTGTCTCTCACATGATATTTCCCTTACGGATTTCTGAGAAGTCTCCTCCCAAACAGACTGTGAAAGCTTCAACTTGTTTTAATTGCACATAATGAATAGAGCAGACACCTCTCCCCAACCCCTGGGCCTCATCGTCTATCTGAATGTTTCTGTGAGGTTCAGCTTAGGGATGGGCCGAACCACTGGGATATCTTCAGCGTGCATTACTTGGTCATAAAACATGGCCATTCAGAATGTTCAGCTTTAGCCGAAGATGAGGTCACAGAGTTGCCCCACATGGGTGGGGTGGGGGGTGGTGGCAGGAAATGGGGGGAGGCTGGGGGCACTGAAAGCCCAGGGCTCTTCACCCAGTTCCTGGAATCTGTGGCAAAACAATTGTCTTGTGTTCTTGGTGTGAAAGGGGAGAGGCTGCCTAAGGATGAAGAGGGGCACACGCATATTCCCAAGAACAAACGTGAGAACTGTACAGCACCTGAACCGAGCACTCAGTGTCTGAAGCCAGAGGTGGGAGTTCAAATCCAAGATGTGCTGCTTATCAGCTGTGATCCTGGGCAAGTGGCCTAACCTTCCTGCCTTGGTTTGAGTTCCCTCCAAAGCAGCCCTAAGGCATGGACTTGGATCCAGTAGTCCATTTAGGAAGTGGTCCCAGGAAGCCCCGTGAAGAGATGGGGCAGCAAGACAGAGAAGGAAGGAAGGAAAGCCAGTGAAGGCGGTGTCATAGAGAAGGTGCCAGTAGGCTTGGGCCTCTGTTTCTGGGTCCATCAGATGCTGCGTGGGGTACCTCTCAGGCTTGGCCTGCAGGTTAGCCATCAGCTCCCTGAGCAAGCCTCTGGGGTGTCTGAGGAAGCCCTGAGGCAGAGAGGGACAGAGGGAGGAGGGTGGCAGACGCAGTGCTTGGGTAAGAAGCCGTCACTCAGCACTGTCTGTACCTGAGGCTCATCCCAGAGGATCAAGAGGACATGGATGGGGGCATGTCTGCTAGAGTTGTCTTGTCTGCAGGGTGATTGTTCCATAGGTTGTAGTGATGATTCTGTGAGGCAAGTCAGCACTCAGGAAGCACTAAGTATCAGTACTCCTTATGCTCCCTTGTATGCCTCCAGAAGATGAAGGTTGTGGTAGGACCTGCTTGGAAATGGAAGCCCAGAGAGATGAGGTAAATAGGCCCTGGCCACCAGAGTCTTGGATAGCAGGCCCACGATTTGGACCTGAAGGCCTTCTTAGAGGATGCCGTATCTCATACTCTGGGGGCTTCAGGCTGCAGGGCATGGAGAGGTCAGCACCCCCAGAGCTGGATGCCAGGTGGCTGTTTGCCTCGTCAGCCTCAGGTGGCACATAAGTACCGACTGGAGCGGGTCTCAGGAGACCAGCAAGGAGACAGCAGGGTCCCCCGCACCAGGTAGGGAGTGTGTGTGGGGGTCCCCTCTCTGGCTAGCAGAGGCCACTGAGCACAGAACACAGTGCAGTAACCAGTCTGTGCGAATCAATGTCTCCATTCAGCACTTGACTGAGAGGGTTTCTGGGATGTGGGACTTTCTGTTTTAAACTCAACAGTACTGAGAAACCTGGGACGAGTTGGCCATCCTAACCTGAAGTCACATATAGTCAAAATGACCCCAGAAAACCTATTTGATCTGTCGGGCCCACAGTTTTGTGAAGAGATTCCTCCTCAGATATTCTCAGGCATGCTCAGGCTCGATAACTGTCTGGCGAGATGTAAGGTGGTGGGAAGTCCGTTCTCAGATGCCCTGGCATGCCAGCCCCTAGGCTCTGAACTACCCACAAGTCCTTGCTGGTGTGGTGGCTGTGGCAAGGGCTCTGGGGTGTGGGCTCTGGGGTCACACAGACATGGATTCCACCCAGGCCCTGCCTCCTTCAAGCTGTGCCACCTGGTCAAGTTATCCAAACCTCCTCAGCCTGGGTTCCTCTTTCATGCAAGAGGGCCAGTAAATGCTCTTGGTATTCTTGAGGTCAGGGAGCGTGTGTTCGGACACTGCTGAGTCCCCAGAGCCTGCAAGAGGCTCTTGTGTTCCAGAAAGTTTTGCTGAATGGGTAAAGCATCTAGAGCAGTGATGGATACTTGGAGAGTTCATTATGTTTAATTACTATTCTTATTCTGTTCTGATACAAAAACCTCTTTGTCATCAACAGAAGGCAAGGTAGACTTGCTCATATCGGGGGTGAATGAAATGACGGGGGTGGGGGGCGTTATACCTTAAGCAGGTGCTGCGTCCTAAAGCCAGAGGGATTTGAATGCGTGTTGGGTGGGATTCTGGTTGCTGGGGTGTGGTGTCAGGATGGAGGGAGCTTTGGGGAGCAGCCCGGGCTTATGAAGTCCCAAGTTACAGATAAGGAAACTGAGTCTCGGGGGAGAAGGAGATGTCCTAAGGCCACATGGCTGGCATATAGCAGAGCTGGGATTTGACCCAGTCTTCTGGCTCCCAGTCCAGTCTACTCTGAGAGGCACCCAGGGATTACAGGTTTGCAGGAGAAGTGCCTGAGCCATGAAGCAAGTGGAGGGGAGGATGGGTGTGGAAAGTGTGTGGGGCTGCATGCCCAGGGATATAGGGAGTGGCAGATGGCACTGGCATGGAGCCATTGCCTCTGGGCATGCTGGATTCTGGTGCCTCGGTTTCCCTAATGGTAAAGGGAGGCAATGCTGCCAAATGCCTCTCTCCCTGGGCTTTTGGGGTACAGATGGGGAGCCCCCCAAACTCCTGGAGAAGAAAACATCACCCAGTCTGAAGATGGGCCCTGGCTGCCTGCCCTCTGGCTCCCTGGTTCTTCTCAATTAACAGCCCCCCGCCCCAACACCGGGCGGCTCACAGGCAGAGTGCACCAGCAAGGGGCTGGCCCCAAGTTAGCACAGCCGGGGCTGTCCTTGGAAAGGGGCCACCACTGAAGGGCCAGCTTCATTTTCATCAAATTATTCCTCCACGTTCGCAGAAAGGAGGAATTATTGGCAGAAAATGAGGATAGAAAACCCCGCTAGAGCTGAGCACCTTCTAGGGGCACTGAACACTGAGCACTTGGAAGCATTCCAGCAGATTGGTTCATTTTTAATGGTCGAGGACTATAGTTCATCTGTTAATTCAAACGAGGTGACATAATATCTTTCATTTGGACTTACTACCAGCACGGTGGTGATTCGGCTCCCAGCATTCTCTGGGCAGGATCCTCTGTCATTACTGCCCATTTTCTGTTTCTGGCCAAATTGAAAGTCCGCGGGAAGGGCTGCAGCCTTGGAAAGGAGAGATCAACCGAGAATAGGTCACATCGGGTATTAAGGAATGAAAATGAATTCATTCTTTCCTCCTTGAATAAGCAGCTGTGCTTGCGTCTCTGTGATCCATGAAATAGGCTGTCAGGAAAAGAGGAAATGGGCTGCATTTGAACTTCACCTGCTGATGCTGCCCCGTCGCCCTGGAGACGGGCACTGCAGCCCGGGCAGGGGCAGGGCCGAGGGGCGCTCAGCCTTGAGGGGCACCCACCCCATGCCAGATGCCTGGCTTCAGCAGTCCTGGGAGGGGAGCTGCCCGAGTATCCCCATTTTGTGGATGAGGACAGCAAGGCTCCAAAAGATCCAGAGACTTGCTCCGGGTCATTTAGGCACAGGACCTGGCTTCCATCTGAGGTGCCCAGCGTTACAGCTGTGAACTTGGCCTGGAGAACCTTGAACCGTCACTCTCCCGTGGGCAGGCTGCTCAGCGTCAGGTGTCAACGGGCCACATGGTAGAAATCCCCACTGTTGCTGCCCTGAGGTGAGGGCGACAAGAGGGAATGGACATGATGGGCTTGACACTGGGCTCCCTGTAGAGTGACTGCTCACAAATGTCTTTGTTGTTACAAACTTCTGCTTTTCCATGTGTGAGATAATGGAGTGCAAGAAGGAAGCCCAGAAAGCAAGTGACTTCCCCTAAGACCTAGTGCAAGTGGGTCACGGGACTGGGAGCCCTCCTTGGAGTGACCCAGGAGTCCCTGTTCTTTCTTCTACACTGGGTAGTAGAGAGCTTGGGGTGGGGAGGGGGTTTTGAGATGTTGATAATGGAATTACCCCTTGTCTGCTCTTTGCCTCCCTAAGACCGTTCACCAGCCCTGTGTATTTGACTCGGTTACTTGGTTCATTGTTTGTCTCCCACTCATCCTGGCACTGATGTGAGGGAGGGTTTTGATCAATTTTGCTATTTTGTTCATTGTAGATACTTTTGCATTCATTGTTATTTTTAATAATGTTGTATAAAATACTGGTTATCCTGATTGCTGAGGTTTTTTTTTTTTTGAATCACTCTCTTAAATTTTTCACTTGAGTTGAGTACCTCACTTGCCTTACTCTAGTCCCAGTTCTGCCCTAGAACAGCACCTGTCACCTACTTAAATTTAGTAAAGATTTGTAGAATGAATGATGCCCTATTATGTATCAAGACATTTCCTGGATCCCCAGGGAAATCTTCCAAAGGGAATTCAAACTTCTTTGCATCTGAAGAAAGAAAGCCAGAGCCCCACACTGAGCTGCTTTTACTCAGCTCCATAATCTGGGAATGACTGAGTATTTCTGCTGGTGGTAAACTCAAGAGTAAGGGCGTGTCCCTTCCAGGATTTGATTGTGGAACCAGTTAGAACTCAGAGCTCTAGGACTGCCTAATGGAAGAATGGAATTCAGGAAGCCCATGGGGCTCTGAAAACCAATGTGGAATTTCCTGCTGTCATTAGAGACCACTGCACCTGTTCCTCTTCTGGATGTTTCTTGCAATTAAAAGCCACATCAGGTTGTACTGACAATCATTAGTGTAATGAGACCCGGCTGTGCAGTGCCATGAAGCCCCTTCGCCCAGGTTGAGCACCTAGGCGGAGTCAGTTTGAGGTCTGCTGTGATACCTGATGCTCCATTTTGATGAAGTATCAGATCTTGCCTCTACCTTTGGCTTTATTTCCCTCCAAATCTGAGATTCCATCGAGATGCATTTTTCTAATTAAGGCGGGAGTAAGAAATAACCTCCTATATAATTTAAAATGGTAAAATCATCGATACCTTTTCCAGCCTCAGCTTTAAATCTTAGCTACCAATGACTCCCCTATTAAAGGACCTAATTAAATCCATTTTTCAGGACGTCTTTGGCAAATTTCATTTTAGTAAAACTGTAGGTTTTTTTGTCTGATTTGTCTCTGCTCCCCAGAGCTCTCCTGTGAAAATAAGGACAGGGTGGATGCTTGTCTCTTGTGTCTTATACTCACTGGTTCACTTGACAAATATTTACTGAGCATGTGCTATATGCTTTGGCATCGAAGTAGGAGAGAACGAGGGAAGAGTGAAATGAAAATAAAGGGGGATCCCTGGGTGGCGCAGCGGTTTGGCGCCTGCCTTTGGCCCAGGGCGCGATCCTGGAGACCCGGGATCGAATCCCACATCAGGTTCCCGGTGCATGGAGCCTGCTTCTCCCTCCGCCTGTGTCTCTGCCTTTCTCTCTCTCTGTGACTATCATAAATAAATTAAAAAAAAAAAAAAAAAGAAATGAAAATAAATTTCCTGTCTCAATGGCCAGAAGGGAATGGGGCCCATTCATAAATTTATTCAACCAACATGTTTTGAGTCTACTAATAGTCTACTAACTGCTAAGTCCTGGTGTTGGGGTGCTGGGGTGCTGGAGACAGTTCATACTCAATGTAGTAAATACTCAATGTGGACAGGCTAAAGCAGAGGGTACTGTGAGAGCTCAGAGGACAGCTCCTAGCTCAGACTGGGAAGCTAGGGGTCAGGAAGCTTCCCTGGAGCTGAGCTTTAAGGGATAAGTAGGTGTCAGCCATGTGAAGCAGAGAGAGAGAGGAAGATGATGCAGATGGGCAAAAGGCTTGGGAGAATACAGGAAGTGTGGAGAACTTTAAGCCATTCATTGTGGTTAGGACACTGCTTCTCAGCTCTGGGTGCATGTTAGAATCATGTGGAGGCTTTGAAAAATACCAGTGCTTGCACCTCATCTCTGACCATGTCAATCAGTTTCTGGGGGAGTAGGGTCAGGCTTTGGCAACTTTTTTAAAGCTCTTCAGGTGATGGTAGTGCTCAGTCAGGGTTGGGAGTCACTAGGCTAAAGCATGCAAAGCAGTGGGAGGTGAGGCTGGAGAGGTAGGCAGGGGCTAGATCCTGGAGGGAGCTGGAAACCTGTGAAGGGGTTTGAACCTTACTTGTGAGCACTGACATCACTGAAGGGTTGAAGGCAAGGGAAGAAGGAGCTCATATTTGTACTTCAGAAGGAATTACTATGCTAGCAGTGTAGATGATGGGTGGGGCTGGAATCACTGGAGCCAGAGAAGCTGGTAAAGAGGCTATGACAGTGACCTGAACAGGAGATGATGTGGCCTGGGCCTAGGGGATCATGACCTGGGCATGGAGAAGGGAGATATTCAGGAGGGGTTGGGTTGCATAGTGACAGGATTGGGTGGTGAAACGTGCACCCTGGGTGAAGGAGGGGAAGCAGTTTAGGATGGCTCCAAGTGACTTGGATGACTGGGTGGGTAGTTGTGACATTAATCAGGGAGGGGTGAGGAAAGGATAATTTGTGTTCAGGACATTGTGGAGGGATTTGATTGGTAGTTGGAGCTGAGGTCTGATACTTGGAATTGTGCCCTATGTGGACAGAGCAACTGGGAAGTCAACTGTGATTCCTATTGGAAGGTGTCATCCAAGGAGAGTGTGTAACCTCACTATAAGAGAAGAAAGTGAAGGGTGGTGGAGTCTTTAGGAATCTCAATGTTTAGAGGGTAGTTGAAGTTTCAAGGAGCTGAGAAAGAACTTGATGGAGAATGGTGGAGAGGGTGCACTGAATTATTGTCTGAATGGTGAGGGAGCTGGGGTATTTATCCTCCAGTTCTCATCAGTCATTGGTTGAGGGCTGAACCTCATGGGTTGAGGAAGCCTCAGTTCCCAGGCAGGTGGCCTGACAGGTGCATGAGGAGCATGGGCTCTGGCAATCAGATAAAGTTCTTGTGTGAAAAGACAAAGGTGATGGTATTGGACGTTGGATCGACTTAATGCCAACAATAAAAACTGAAGGGATATGGGTAGGGTACCAAAGCATCTGCTACTGAGGGATTTCATTTTTTCCAGACTGAAAATAGTTTGTCATGATTGAATGGAAGGAAGAGAGGAAGAGAGGAGATCACTGATGGAGAGTGGGCCAGGAAGAGATGGAAGGGGTTATGAATACGAATATAAGTGGAGGGCTTAGCTGAAATGATAGGAAGTTGTGGTTTATAAGGAGGAGGTTGGAGTTCAAGCTCAAGCTTGAGCACATCATAATCATGGATGTGGATCGCTGAAGCAGATAGAAAGGGAGATCCATTGGACTTTACCTCCAAGGAGGTGAAAATGGGAACTGGTTCATTCACACTGGATGTCAAAGTCCGCAAGGGCTTGGGGATGGAGAGGAAGACTAAATCAGCTGCCAAGTTATTAATGAGTATTAAACATCACCATGGACCGCCCCCCCCCCCCAGGCCCACTCACAGGGTAGGGTGAACCATTTGTCAACCACTGGGTCCTGGATCTGAGAGGAGCCATGTCAGTCAGAGGAACAGATCAGTCTGAAGAGGCCTTGTCTAACTGGTGTGTCTGGCTGGAGATTTTGGAAAGAAGTCAGAGGACAGAGATGAAAGGTCGTAGTGGTACAGAGAGTCTCAAATTCAAGGGCTAAGCAGAAGGCCTTGGACAGGAACCAGGGTTGGGAACCAGGGAAGTCAATAAGAGGTTGATAGCCAAGTTCAAGATTAGTTGAAGTGCATGGTTCTGGATGAAGGCTGTGGATAAGGAGAGGAAGTAAGGGCTCCTGACTCCTGGGGGAACATGCAGTCAAGGAGATAACCCAAAAGTACAGGGTGCTGACTCTGCTTAGCTTTTCCTTGTTCCCTGATGCTTCGTACCCACCAAACCCCAGAGCTCCTGAGAATCTAGTTAGCCAACCATTGGTGAAAGGCAGTGAGTTCCAACTCTGGAGTCAGATCAAACAGGGAACAGAGAGAAGAAGCCAGAGAACCACATGACTCTGGTGTCATAAAAGCCAAGGGGAGGAAGTTTCAGAAAAAGGAGGTGAACTGCACTGCTGAATATTGCTGAAAGTCAAGTAAGGGAAGGAGTAAAATTTTTATGATGCTTTCATGTTCCTGATGAATAACTTGGAGGACCAATGCTCGTATTATTGGTACAGCAAGTTGGCGGCATGGGCTCTGTGCTAGTTAGCTATTGGTGTGTAAGGAGGAGCTCCAAAATGAAGACATGGCAAAAAGCTGTGAACACTTGTTATTTCTTATGTCCACAGTTTGGTTGTGTCCTTCTGGTCTGGACCAGGTGTGGCTGACCTTGAACAGACTCATTCATGGTCAGCTGGTAGGTTGGCCCGGGGCTAGCCAGTCTAGCATGGCCTCAGCTGAGACAGCTTCTCAGTGTTCCCTATGTCTAATCCTCCAGCAGGCTAGCCCAGTGGTTGTGGTCCAGGCAGAGGAAACAGCATGTGCAAAGACCCTGAGGTGAGAGCAAGCTTGGATGTTTGAGGAAGAGCAAGGAGGCCAGTGTGGCCAATAGCAGCCTGCACAGACAGGGAGGAGGGTGGCAGGAGAGGAGACCGGAGGCTAGTGCTCAGGAGAGAATATCACAAGCACTCTGCAGACTGCTGTAAGGACTTAGGGTTTTTATTTTATTATTACCATGAGACTTGTTTTCTGCTCTGTTACCCTGGCTGACTCTGGCTTGGCTTCCACTCCACAAAAGAGGTTTTGCATCTCATCTGGCCACGTTGCTCCTCCCCTCCTTGTGCTGACAGGTCCTACTTCATGGCCCCACTGCATGATGCAAGGCAGGTCAACATCACAGGTCTAGAAATCACACCACTCTTGCTCCTAAAAACCCCATCCTCCAGGACAGGAGGTTATGGCTTGCAGGCTACATCTGGTCTGCTGCCTCTTTTTGTGAATAAAATGTGATTGGAATGCAGCCATGCCCATTCATCCACCTATTGTCTGTGGCCACTTTTGTGCTACAGTGGCAGAGCCCGAGACATTGTCAAAGAGCTGGATGGCCTGCAAATCCTAAAATATTTATTGTCTGCTCCTTCGGAGATAAAGTTAAACCTTCTGGAACTTAAGAGGGAATGCATTCAATTCTCTCCTGCTTTGAGGGTTGAGAAAGTTCAGGTGGGTGGACTCGCGTCAGGGCAGTGGAAGGGAGCGCTTGCAGACCCACAGGGCACTCTGAGTTTCCAGCATCTTGCCCCTTGACCTTCCTGCCTCCCTGGGCTGACCTGTCGCCTCGCTCCCTCAGAGAGTGGCGCTTCTGATGATGTCTTAGTCTGCTCTGACTGCTACAAAATTCCATAGACTGGGTGGCTTCTAGTTTCTCCCAGTTTTGGCAGCTGGGAAGTCCAAGCTCAAGGTGGCAGCATAGTCAGGTTCTTGGGGAGGCTCGCCTCCTGGCTTGCAGATGGCCAGCTTCTCACAGCGTCCTCATGTAGTTGGGGAGAGGGGGAGGGAGAGCACATGCTCTGGTGGCTTCTTCTTCTTATAAGGACACTGATCTACCATTTGCTTCAACGTGGATGGAACTGGAGGGTATTATGCTGAGTGAAGTAAGTCGGAGAAGGACAAACATTATATGTTCTCATTCACTTGGGGAATATAAATAATAGTGAAAGGGAATATAAGGGAAGGGAGAAGAAGTGTGTGGGAAATATCAGGAAGGGAGACAGAACATAAAGACTCCTAACTCTGGGAAACGAACTAGGGGTGGTGGAAGGGGAGGAGGGCAGGGGGTGGGGGTGAATGGGTGACGGGCACTGAGGGGGGCACTTGACGGGATGAGCACTGGGTGTTATTCTGTATGTTGGCAAATTGAACACCAATAAAAATAAATTTATTATTAAAAAAAGAAAACTCAAACAGAAAAAAATAAAAAGGACACTGATCTCATTCAGGATCTCTAATTTTCATGATCCATCTGGCCTAATGACCACCCCAAGGCCCAGCTTTCCAATACTATCATGTTAGGGCTTAGGGTTTTGACACATGAATTTGGGGGTGGGGAGGACACAAACATTCCATCCATCCCACTGAACATCTATTCTCTTTGTACCTGTGGCTTCTCTTGGAGCAGGGCAGGGTGGGTGCTGTCAAGAGCACAGTCACCCGAATTAGACACACCTGACTTCAAGTCCCTGTAATCTGAGGGAGATTCCAGAACCCCAGCGAAAGAGCTAATGGTAATTCCCCCTCTTCGGGGTGCTGGGAGGCCCAGTGAGCATTGCTTGGACAATGCTTAGCAGGGGTCAGCAAAGAGTAAATGGTCAACTTTGAACTGTATCTACAGAAGGAATGTGAAGAGACCACCTTTTCCCCCTTTGTGGGAAGACAAGAAAAGTCGGTGGCAAACAGAGCCGGTGGCACCATCAAGTCCGTATTCATCCCCCATCTCAATGATTTCTGCAACTCTGGGCAGGAGACACCTGATTTCAGAAAAGCAGGGGAAGGAAAAAATCAATAACTCCAAGCTTGCAGCCAATAAAATCTCAGGAGTGGCAATTTCATCTTTACCGTGCCTGCCCGTATCACTAACAGTGTACTCAACACGAGGGTGGTGAGGAGTTTGGGGTAAGGGAAGCTCGTAAAAATGACCGATGCAGATATTAATGATTTAATCTGCTAATGTGGCGTGGCTGCCTCTGAGAATCCTATTCGTCAGCATCTAGGAACCCATCAGGAGGAGGCTGGGTGAAAAGCGCCGGGGATAGCACGCAGGGATGTGGTACGAATGAAGATGAATCACGGAGCACAGTATTGATTTGCCTTGCCTGGAACGGCTGCTTTCTGTTTGGAAATATGGAAAGCAAATTAATGAATAAATGAGCTGGCTCTGTGAGCTGCGCCCCACTGGGAGCCCTGGTGTTTAAGCCACATATGCCAACAGGCTCTGAGCGCAGACTGGGAAAGGCGGGGTTTGCGCAGAGGGACAGCATGGCTCGGCGTGGTGGTCTGAGAAACCGCACTCGGAAAGGCTTCGGAAAGTAGTGGCAGGTGTCCTGGTGTCAGACAGATTCTTGATTGAATTTTGGCTCTGCTAAAATTCCCACTCCTGCTAGCTGTGGGGCTTGTGAAATCCATGCCATCTCTGTGAACTTTTCTTCCATTGGCAGAAAGGGGGCAGTAGGGGATCAATGGAGGATCACATTAAATTACGAATGTTCTGTATTGGCTCTACCTCTTATATGCGGTGAGTTATAGGACAAGTTTTCTGACCTCTCGGTGCTTCACATATCCCTCCTATCTTACAGAGATAACAACACCTGTCCCTGGAATACAGTGCTTTTATAACTATTCATCATTTGGCAAATACTAAGGACTTACTATGTGTCAAATACTCCTCCAGGTGCCTGGCATAGAGCTGTGTACAAAACAGAGTGAGTGGGCCTGGATGGCTCAGTCAGTTAACTGTCTGACTCTTGGTTTCAGCTCAGGTTGTGATCTTGGGGTTGTGAGATCAAGCCCCATTTAGGGCTCCATGCTCAGTACCAAGTCTACTTGAGACTGTCTCTCCCTTTGCCCCCACCCCCATGCTATCTCTCTCTCAAATAAATAAATAAATCTTAAAAAAAAAAAAACCAAAGCAACAGAGCATCCCTTCTATCATTAAATTCATTATTATTTTTCTTTTTTTAATAATAAATTTATTTTTATTGGTTTTCAATTTGCCAACATACAGAATAACACCCAGTGTTCATTCCATCAAGTGCCCCCCCTCAGTGCCCGTCACCCATTCACCCCCATCCCCCGCCCTCCTCCCCTTCCACCACCCCTAGTTCATTTCCAAGAGTTAGGAGTCTTTATGTTCTGTCTCCCTTTCTGATATTTCCCACACATTTCTTCTCCCTTCCCTTCTATTCCCTTTCACTATTATTTATATTCCCCAAATGAATGAGAACATACAATGTTATTTTTCATTATGACTATCCAAATGCTCCTGCTCCATTTATTGAAAAAAACCATCCTTCCTCCATTGAACTGCTTTTGCATCTTTGTCAAAAACCAGTTGGCCATACTTGCGTGTGGCTCTTTCTGGATCTTCTACTCCATTGATCTCTCCGTCTGTCCCTCTAGTAATCACACACTGTCTTGATTTCTGTATAGTAAGTCTTGAAAATGGGGAGTATGGCTCCTCCTACTTTTCTTTTTCAAAATGTTCAAATTCTACTTTCTTTGCCTTTTCGTATGCATTTTAGAATAGGCTTGCTTATATCTACAAAAAAAATCTTGCTGAGATTTTGATAGGAATTATGCTAAACCTGTATATCAACTTGGGGAGAGTGGATATCTTTACTATGTTGAGTCTTCCAATCCATGAACACGGTATATTTCTCCATTTATTTAGATCTTCTTTGATTTCTTTCATCAACATTTTGTAGTTTTCAGCATAGAATCATCATAATATTTTGCTGGATTTATGCGTAGTGTTTTATTTTTCTAAGCAATTGTAGATGGTATTTAATTTCAGATTCTACTTGTTTATTGCTAGTATATAGAGATGCAATTGATCTTTGTATATTGGTCTTATAAACCCATGACCTTGCTGAACTCATTTTTAAGTTCTTGGAAGAGAGAGAGAGAGAGAGAGAGAGAGAGAGAGAGAGAGAGAGAGAGAGAGAGAGAGTATAGATTCCTTAGAATTTTCCACATGGATAATTATGTCATCTGCAAACAGGGAGTTAGTTTCATTTCTTCCTTTCTAATTTATATGTTGGAATTTATTATTATTATATCAGAAATCCTACACCCAAATGCTTGAAAGGACCCCTGTAGCAGAGACTGGAAAATGGGAGTCCATGCCAGTCAAGAGGGGCTGCTACTACCCAGCTATGTGGGTCCAGATGTCTAGATTGTGTTAAAAGAGATTTTGATGTTGGATTTTCTGATATTTAGATATTGGTAAGTTATTCAAATATTTAAACACCTGTCAGGCCAAACAGAACACATCTGTGGGCTGGAGTGAGTTTGTACCAGTTTGCAACCTGGCATAAAATAGGTGTTCTGTAAACAGAAGCACCTGCTCCTGCTGCCTGATGTCTCAGGTGGGTGGTGCTCAAGAGATGTGCCAGGCTGCACGTGCAGCTGATCTGCTCCAGATTTCCAGGATGGACAAGGAGATGGCAAAGCTGCATCTGAAGGTTTGCTCTGGGATTCTTGTGGCTTGGAACCACCAGGCTGGATGCTTCACTTTCTCTCTGGCAGCAGTATAGCTGTGGCTCTGGTAGGTGAGCTGGGGTGTGTGGCTGCAGAGTAATCTATGACAAGGGCTGATGGCTACAAGGGTGGAGTCAGGACTGGACCAGACAATATCGGGGAATACTATAGGAGGTGGTTGGGTTGTTAGGGGGCAAAATGGGAGATGGAGTAGGAGGAGATGAGAGAGGGCTGAGCATCTGTAATATGCTGAATCTAATGCTAGGTTGGTCCCTCTCTCCCTCCCACACTTCTTCCTTCTATCCTGCCTTCCTTCCTTCTATGCAACATGAATTTACTCAGAGCCCACTCTACACAAGGCCCTGGGCTAGGCATGTTTCTCCCACTTATTCCTTACATACTCCTACAAGATAGACATCACTTCTCCATTTCACAAATGAGGGAGCTAAGTGTCAGGGAGGGTGAATGACTTGCCTGGGGTCCCAGATCTGACTTCAAAGCTTGTACTGAGGGGGGGGGGCACTTAACGGGATGAACACTGGGTGTTACTATATGTTGGCCAATCGAACTCCAATAAAAAAAATGTGGGAAAAAAAAAAAGCTTGTGCTCTTTGCATCACATTCACCTTCACCTCAGCGAATGGCACAACAGACACTCTCGTGTACTCTAGCAGTCTGGTTCCCAGAGCTCCCATGGGGAGCGAGGAATGCAGCAGGAGCAGAGTTCAGATGGCTGCTGGGCCCATGAGTCAGGCCGACCATGAGCTGGGTTTGGGTTGTCTATGGAATGTCACGTGGCACCAGCAGGAGAACCTGGGACCACTATCCTTCTGTAACTCCTCTACAAATAGACAGGAATCAGGCAGTGCCCTAGGGTCTTAACCCTGTCCTCACTCATGGAGTGATTGAAAAAAGGAGACCTGAGTACCGGGCCCAGGGAGGCTTTGTCCAGGGCCATGGGTGGGAGATTTCTCTCCAAATCCCACCAGATGGGCCAGGCAGAGCTGTAGGGCCATGTTGTACCTCGGGCAGATTTGTCTGGGATGGGTTAGGATGGATCTTATAGATAAGCTGGTGGCACTTAGGACCTGCCACTGAGGCTCTCCTGGGAGATACCCTCCTCAGGCTCCTACTGCTCCATCTGATTTCTATCTGCTTCCTCCTGGGTAACTAAGCGAACAGTAGGTACTGAAGGGAGGAGGATGGCCTGAGGGAGAGTCCATTAATCAGCACCCTCTGGATTACCAGTGCCAGAAAGTCCAATTTTAAAGTATGAATCAAGAAAGGGGTATTCATTGCTCTGCATAGCCAAAAGCTCCAGGGGATGGAGTCTGTCTGCAGGCATAGCTGGATCTAGAAGCTTGAGCAATGTCTTCAGAATATGTTTCCACCTGCCTCGTCTGCTTCCCTCTCTGCTGGCTTCTTCCTCAGGCTCCCTCATGGCTTTAAGGTGACACCAGCCCTCATCCCAGCCATCCTTCCTAGAGAGACCATCCTTGCCCCAGAGATTCCAACAAAGGTCCTAGAAATGGAGTCCTAGGGGCTTGACTTTTCTCGTGTGCCTGTCTCTGAACCAATCACTCCTCCAGAGGAGACATGGAGTGAGATGGTTGGCTAGGCTGGGTCATGTGTTCCCTGTTGGCTTTGGTGGGACGGAGGGAGGGCCAGCCTCAGTTGAACCCCATGAACCAGGAGGGGCAGAAGTGCTTCCACAAAGGGAAAGGGATTGTTGCTCCTTGAAGAAAAACATGTGCTGGCCACAATCTCTTTCCTCCTGGACTTAATGGGAATGTTAGCAGTCTAGCCTTACAAGGGGCTGAGGAGTTGGAAATATTCACTGAGCTAGGGAGGACTTGGTTTCTTGTCTCTTTGCTCCCTACTTCCTTTTTCATTTCTCCTGCTCTCTGTGGACGGATCATTGCCTTACAGATTCCCGTCTTATACCTCTATCCACGCGATGAGCCTGCATTGATGGATGTGGAGTCCCCGTCCCTGAGAGATTTCCAGAATGTCTGTTCAGCATCTACCCACTCTTCTGGGAGTAGCTCCTTGATTTGCTATTGGGGAATGCCTCCCTGACCCCTTGCCCCTGAGTCCATGCGACTGAGGCAAGACTCTTCCCCTCCCCCCATGCCCCAGCTCCAGGAGTGAGCCTGTGACCCAGGCATAGTCAGTCACCACCTTCTAGCCCCTGGCCACTGTGATTTTGTTTTCCAGGATGGTCATATAAGCTAGGTAAGGATGAGCTAGGTAAGGTCCTCACCTTGGAGCTTTTGCTAGGACTTTTGGGAGAGAGACATTCTTTTTGTGCTCAGTTGCAATGGTGGTAGGATAGCCAAGCAGTGCTAGAGGTCATCCACGACACTGAAGAATAAAGCCGATCTAGGGGGAAGCAGCGTTAAGATGGAGTCTTGATAAATTTTTGTTTTTTGAGCCTCTGGATTCAGCTTAAGCCTCAGCTCTACTCTCCTAGGATTTTTGTTCCCATGAACTCATACATTTGCATTTTGCTTCAGCCAGTTTGAGTAGGAGGTCTGTCTTTGGAGCCCAGGATTTCACATGAGTGCATAGAGTCCCAAGTAACCCACTTCAGCTGGCTTGTGGGTGTGCCTATCAGGGTCATGTGGTACGACATGGCTCTGGGCAGAGGACTGTTTCTGGGGAAGAGATTTGTTGGTTGGCCCAGGCTTGCTGGTTTTGGGGATCATGAGTGGCTCATGGCATAGCTGTGTTGAGAAAGTCAGGGAATGGCCAAGGAGGTGCCAGAAAAGAGCCTGGGCAGCTCCTCAGAGAGAAGCACAGCTTGGTGGATTAGGCCAGGGTTTAGAGAGGTGGGGGCCCTGGGTGTAAGCTGTCGGAGCCTCCTCCAGGCACATCTCACCTGTGAGATGGAGACATGCACACTTTCCTTACATAGATGTGAAGGTTAGAGCCTAGGTATGCCACACACCTAGCACATGGTAGGCTCTCCACGGAAGTAGGAGACAGTCCCCCACAGGCAGTATGTGCCAGGGAGGCAAAGGTCTCCTTCCAGATAACTATGTCTGTTCCTCTACACCCTGGTCTCTGCTCGCCACCTCTCCAAAAATGTCACAGTTGGCCCACAGCTGGAGAGGACCGTGTCAACAGTCAACAGTGCCCGTTTTCTGAGATCCTGGGGCAGCAAGTCTCCTTCTATCTCTTTCCACTGTGAGATGCACTTCCAATGTGATCAGGCCTGGCTCAGGACCTCGATTGGAGATGTGCCTGCAGCTTGAGCACTTGAGGCACAGAGTAGGATGCCATAGCCATAGGATCTGACACTTCCCTACAGATGCAGGGGGAAGCTCAGAGAACCCTGGGCAGGTGGGCCAATATGTGCCACTGCATCCCCGTGCACATGCCCATGCACGTGAGAGCCCTGAAATTTCCTCAGCCCAAGTGCCACGTTGATGGGCCCCAGCCTGGTTTCCAGTGCGATGAGGGGACTGCTTGGAGTTTACCCTCAGAACACCCCATCACTGGCCAAGGAGTGCCATTAATAGCCTTTCATTCTGTCCCTTTCTCTTTCTACCTACCTGGGTGTCCATATGGACGGTCAGGAAAAGACAATTTAATGCAGAAAAAATTAATTGCATTTGTCAAATGGACTTGAAATGCTCTGCTGGCTGTTTCTCTGTCTGCATAACAGACAAGGGTCTCAGAAAATGGGCACTGTTGACTGTTGACACGGTCCTCTCCAGCTGTGGGTCAACTGTGACGTTTTTGGAGAGGTGGCGAGCAGAGAGCAGGGTGTAGAGGCAACAGACATAGTTATCTGGAAGGGGATCTTTGCCTCCCTGGCACATACTGCCTGTGGAGGACTGTCTCCTACTTCCGTGTAGAGCCTAAAATGTGCTAGGTGTGTGGCATACCTAGGCTCTAACCTTCACATCTATGTAAGGAAAGTGTGTGCGTGTGTCCATCTCACAGGTGAGGAGCCTGAGTGGGAAGTGATTTGCCTAAATGCAGTCAGCTGAAAGCCATGCTTCCCCTTCTGGGGTGTGTGGACTCTGGATCCTCCAAGGTGAGTCCCAACTTGTGCCTCAGGTCTAGGGAGGCAAAGAGCATGGTTAGTTAAGATGTCAGACTCTGGAGTTGGCCTTTAGGGTTCTGATACTTCCTGGCTTACCTTGGATGAACTGTGTCACCATTCTGAGCCTGTTTCTCATCTGTAAAATGGAGAAAGACCAATGTCCTTTCTTCCTAGAATGGCTGTGAGGATTAAGACAGATACTCTACAGAAAGCATATATCACAGAAGTGCTTAGCATTTGGTACTCCCTGAGCAGGAAGGTCTGGTTGCTTTGGGAAGGGGACCACCTGGAGCAGGATAGATAGTAAGGAGTGGAGAGTAGCTGAGCACCAAGGAGTATCTGCAGGATGGTGGTGGATTAGTTGGTTGTTCAGAAGATATTCCCACCCCGCCCCTCCATGTCAGGCTTGCTCAAAGGCTTGGCTTGTTTTGGTCACTAGATTGTAAGTTGATGGGACCACGTGGGAGTTCTGAGCCCAGGCCTTAAGCAGCAGCAGCAGGGATTCTGTTTGCCACTCTGGGAGCTTCTGCCTTATGACATGGGAGAAGCTTTCCTCACCTAGTCACATGCCCTTGAGTTTGGGCCTCAGTCTGAGATGCAAGGAGCAGAGCTTCTGTGGGCAACCTGCAACCCTGTGAGTGAGAGAAGTGATCATATTAAGCCACTGGTATAAGTGAGGCTTGTTACACAGCACTCTCCTGGCAGCTGCTAACCAATACACAGAGATACAGTGAGACCAGTGGACCTGTGATCTTGTCTGCTCAGCATCTTCTGGGTGTACCACCCCTCTACCCTCTCCCATCCTTGGTTCATGTGGACACTGCAATAGCCTTCTAGCTAGTGTTCCTGACTCCACCTCTTCTCCCCTCCAGTCTTTTTACCATCCAACAGAAAGACATCCATTAAAACATAAGTGCACCTAGGACGCTGTTTGCTGATAATACTCCCATGGCTTCCCATGGTGCTGGGAATACAATCTGAATTCCTTACCATGGTCTACAGGACCCCACATGATTTGGTCCTTGGCTAAGTCCAAGACTTCATTTCCTTCAGCAGTTCCCTAGCTTGGCTTAGAAACAGTGGGATAAGGGGCACCTGGGTGGCTCAGTCAGTTAAGCATCTGCTTTTGGCTTAGGTCTTGATCCCGGGGTCCTGGGATTGAGCCCCATGTTGGATTCCCTGCCCAGTGGGGGTCTGCTTCTCCCTCTCCCTCTGTGTGTTCTCTCTCTCTCTCACAAACAAACAAACAAACAAACAAATAAATCTTAAAAAACAAAACACTTGGGGGACCTGAGGAGGAGGTGGTCTCGGCAGGGCAAAGTCCTGGTGATATTTTTCTGACTGGGTTCAGCTGGTCACTTGTGAGGTTAAGGTGATCAGTTCATGAGCTAGTTTCTTCATCTGGCGGTGGGAGGGTGAACCCAGGAGCCCCCACCCCCTTTATTACTGAGCCCTGCCCCCACTTCCTCAACATGAGTATTCTGTAGGAGAAGGAACCCAGTGGGTTCTTTGTTGGGCGGTGATGGGCAGCATAGGGATAGGGATTTGGGGTTGAATATGGTGTCCCGCTGCATCCATCAGCACAGGATAATGGGCGGGGCCCAGAGAGGTCCCCTCCCATTCCCCTGGGGAGCTCTGGGGAGGGAGAGTCCTGGACATGACCCAGGGGTTCCAAGACTCATTTGCTAAATGATCTTGGGCCAGGCATGATCTCTTTGGGGAACAGTTTCTTCTTCTGTAAAATGGGTATGAGGAGAAGTGAGCTACATTAGATCAGTGTGTGACCTTTCTTTGAGCAATAAACCTCTCAGAGGTTTATTCTCTCAGAGAATCTGATACAAGATGTAGACTGCTGCCCCAGGTATAGGCATATGTGCAGGTACACCTCTGCAGGTCACTGTGATTTTATATGTAACTTTGGAGGATGTGAACCTCTTCAAAGCTTTTTATGGGCTGTGGGTTAAGAACTTCTGGGTTTTACAAGGAACAGCATTGTTGTGTCACCTTGTGACAGCAATGCAGTTCCTTGTGAAGTCCAAGCAAGGTATCTGGAGCCAATCTGCCTAGGATTGAATATCCCTCCAGCACTTATTGGCTGTGTGACCTTGGCCAGGTTACTTAACATTTCTGTCCTTCCTGTCCTCATCTGTAAAAGGGCAATGATAAGAGTACTTCCCACCCCACAGGGTTGTTGAGAGGAATAAAGGAGATTTTATGTATATAGCAGGCACATAACACAACACCCAGTGTACGTAGTGAGTGTTCACAAATCATAGGATCTTTCATATGGGGCAAATCTAGGACCTAGAAGCTTCTCTTTTTGCCTCTAGCTGACAGCCTTTCAGCCTCTCCCTCCCCAGTATCAAGCCCTGCAGGAGATCTCTGTCTCTGCTTGCCCCTTCCTGCTTCTAGGATGGGGGTCTTATCTGAAAAAATTATTCCTGACTTGCTGACTCTGCCTCCAGGCAGTCACCTTGCTGAGTGGATGATGTGAGAGACCAGGTGAGCTGGTCTCCTGCTTCTTTCCCTCACCTTCTCCCACTGTTTCTGCTCCACCTTCTGCTGCTTGGAGGCCTCTGTTGGTCCATCTGTCTGCTGTCTGTCGGTCTCTCCCTGCCCCAGCTAGTAATGATCCAGGCTGACAGGTGGAAGCCCCTGCCCTCAGTCCTGGCGCTGTGCACTCGGTGTCATTGATGTTTTGAAATCCTCATGACGGCCTTATGCAGTAGGTACTGTTTCTTATTTAGTAAGTCTCTATTAGGCCCCGGATGTGATGCCAGACTCTCCTAGGCACTGGTGATCCCCGGGCAAACATAACTGACAAAGGGCAAAGCCTGTAGGAGCTAGCATTCTGGCCTCCGGATGAGGAAACTGCTTGGAAAGGTTATGTGACATGTTAGTAAGAGGCTGTGTCGAGCTCTGTGTGCACAGTCTCTACGACTGGATTCTGGGTAAGGTCTCAACCAGGGTAAATGCTCGAAGATGGGTGTACCGGACAGAGTGACAGCCCCCTGCCCCCGCCAGGACATCCATATTCCAATCTGTGTTTCCTCATGTGGCAGGAAGGCAGGCGTCATTGAGCTGAGGACCTTGAGATGGGGAGATCATCCTGAGTATCTGGGCAGGCCGGGTGCAGTCACAAGGTCCTTCCAGGAGGAGGCGGGTTGGTGGGTGGCAGAGTTAGGGACGACGTGATGATGGGAGGTGGAGAGGTCAGAGAGAGAGTTACTGGAAGCTGCTGCGCCACCAAGAGCAGGACGACTCTAGGAACCTCAAAGGCAAGGACTTGGAGGAAGTGGATTCTCCCCCAGAGAGTGCACGCCTGCCGAGGCCGTGATGTTAGCCCAGTGAGACCCATGTTAGCCTCTGATCTCCAGAACAAGAGGTAATAAATTTGCATCCTTTAAGCCGCTAAGTTTGTGGTGAATCACGATGGCAGCAACAGGCAGGGACGTCATTGGCAGGCCCGTCATGCGGGGCACCGTGAGAGAAGGCGCTGTGGCACTTCACTAGAGCAGCAGGGGGAAGCCAGGGGGCGCCTTCTGAAGCTCTGCCCAGCACCCCGGTCACGGGCCCACTTCCCACTTTCCGTGTTCCCCAGGGCAGGAATGCTGCCCGGTGTTCTGTGACCCCTTCTGATCCCATGCTCATGTCCTCCTGACCCCTCGCTGTGTCCTCCCTGTCCAGACTTCCGAGGCCCGTCCAAGGCAACGCAGGCTCCCTCCAACACATCCCTCGGTGCCCGCTCAGCACCCGCCTTCTGCTTGTCCCCCCGCCCCCACCGGCCATTCCCACACGCCTGTTACAGCAGAACTCCGCTCCCAGGTACCAAAGTCTACATCAGCTACTGGTGGCTGCAGAACAAATTACTGCCCCTTCCACCCACTGCAGAGGCTGCAAACAACGAGCACCTTAGTTTGTGAGTCAGGAATCAGAGTCCATCTGAGCTGGGTGCCCTGGCTGAGGGTGCCTCCAGGGCCACACTCTGGCATCCCCACCTGAGCTCACTCCTGTGGCTGCTGGCAGCTTCGGGTCCTTGCCACGGGGCCTCTCCCTAGGGCCACATAGGGTGGTCTTCTCTGCTGCAGTCAGAGCTCCGGGGATGGGATTAGTCCCAGGCCTTGGTGACCGAATTTCAGAAGTGACATCCCAGCAGGTTTGCCATATCCAGTTTGGTAGAAGCTGGTTACCAGCCCTGGGGTCCACGAAGGTCCTCAGGGTTTCACACGAGGGCGTGAACCCCACAGAAGAGGGGTCCCAGAGGCGTGCTGAGGGGCTTGGGGACCACTGGTGAGGGCTGAGTGGGTGCCCCAGGTTACAGATGGGGAAACTGAGGCACAGAAAGGCTGAGTAGCATGCCCGAGGTGGTACAACCAGGCTTGGGGCCAGGCTGCCTGACTCCAACCCTCAGGCTGTCCCCACTCTGCCTGGCCAGGGAGCTCCCCTGCCGCCCGCCCGGTTTGCCTGCAGTCTGCTTTCCCTCCTCCCCTCCTCCGCCACCTCTGAAATCTGCTGCCTACTTCTGCCTGTCAGCGTGGCTTCCCCATGCCTTCTGATCCGTCACCCTGTGTCGCTTCCTCCTGCTTGCTGTTCTCCGCTTCTTTCACCTCTGCCCCCATCTCCCCGTCTGTGCTGACCTTGCTTCTCTGCCTCGACGTCTCATCTGTTTCTTGTCTCCAAGTCTGCTCGTGTCTCTGCCTCTGTGTGTGTGTCTGCTGTGTCTGGGGTGCTCTATGTCCCTGTGTCAGCCCTGGGCTTTTGTCCACGGGTCTCCCTGTGTCCTTATTCCCACTACTGTCTGTCTATCCCGTGTCCCTGTGTCCCTGCTTCTTTCTGAACTCTTTGCTTCGTCCCTCCCCCACCCCCAGCCTGTCCCTCTGTGTGTATCTGTGTTTTTCTCTCTGCACTTCTTCTGGATGCTGTTCATCTCCCTCCTTCTCTGGCCACAGTGAGCCGCTTCTGGGTGGATCCAGTCTGGGAGGCAGTTTTGATTATTTACGATGCTATCACTTATTAATCATCATCTTTATAACAACCTCAAAATAACCAGCTTCGAACCCTGGCCCACCGGTGGACAGTGGCCTATCAGCCTCATCCTGCTGCCGCACAGACAGATGGAAGCTCCCCGCTTCTATTCATCAGGCTTCGATACGCATCTCCTTTGGAGACTGTCGGCTCCAATGTTACAATCACAGCAATATTAGAATAACAACTTAAAACCAATCATTTTTATGGGGACACACACAGTATAAAAAGACCTGCCTATCTGAGGACACATATAACATCAGTGGCTATTGTCCCATAAAGCTGTCAGTTAGAGAAACATCTCGGGGAGTCCTTGAACACCATCACCCAACTTTAACGAGAGAGAGGGAGAGAGAGAGAGAAAGAAAGAAAAAGAGGGAGAGAGAGAGAGAGGATGGAGAGAGAGAGCTTTGCAAATCATTTTTCATGGAGGTCTGGGGAAAAAAATGTGAACAATCGATTCCATAGGGGACCATCGGATTTAGGTAAATGGCTCAGGCCTGGCCCCAAGTGGTACTTGACATACGTCTCCTGAAATTCTGGAGCAAGCTTTGAAAGGGGCAGGGACAAAGGGGGGCCCAGCATGCATGGCCTGGGCCATTTCTAGGTTCAATTTCCCTGAATCCTATCCCCAGATGAAGCTTTGTGTGTTAAGATTTTTATTTGGAAGCATTCCCAGGGAAAGTCAGAGGGGAGAGAAATGACACAGAAAGGTAGAAGGCCGGGGCCAAAGTGGTCAGGCAAGGTCCACCCCACGCAGTGGACCTCAGGCTCAGTTCCATAGGGTGGCCCCAGAGACATGTGGGTGACACCTTCTCACTGGAGCCAGCCAGGAGAGTATTTATTCCCCCACCACAAGTCATTGGTTAAGGGCTTCCGAGGGGCAGGTGGGATATAGCCCCCAGCCACTTCTGGCCCTTCATGCATGCAGGCAGAGTGGTTCCAGCAGCCTGCAGGCGGGTCTCCTGAGAACAGGGCAGGTGCTGGCTGTCGGGATGAAGCACGTCAGGAGCCGGGGTGCCTGGGAATGGTGAAGGCAGCTGAAAGCAGACATGTGCAGGGTTGACAGCCCCTGCCATGGGGCCCTGGGCAGTGCTTGCATCCAGTGGCAACACTGGTCTCTGCTGCTTCAACTCGGCTTGGGATTGGGGTGGACGTAGACAGGCCTGGGATTCTCTGGGCTGATGGATACTCAATTGTGGTTATAGGGGAAGAGTTTTTTTTTTATACTAAATTTATTTTTTATTGGTGTTCAATTTGCCAACATACAGAATAACACCCAGTGCTCATCCCGTCAAGTGCCCCACTCAGTGCCCGTCACCCATTCACCCCCACCCCCCGCCGTCCCCCCCTTCCACCATCCCTAGTTCGTTTCCCAGAGTTAGGAGTCTTTATGTTCTGTCTCCCTTTCAGGGGAAGAGTTTTGTACCTCCGAAGTGGGTGTCTCTGGTTCGCCCTGAGGCTCCTGAGTGAGTGATGGGCATCTTAAGATGCAAAACCTCATGAAGAAGAGTTCACTACCAGGTACGCTGCGAGAGGACCAGCTCTTTGGAGATGAAATGCCCCACATATTAAGTCATGGGTTCAAGTCAAACATGCTCTAATGGACACATAGTGGAACCAAAGGCATAGTTTAGCAGCAGGTCTTCCGGAAAACAAGCAACCAACACAAGCAAAACCCTGACTTGCTAAGACAGAAGGTGGGAGTGGGAGCAGCTTTGACAAGGTCAGGTAATTCTACATATTGCGTTTGTGTAAATTAGAGCAAGTGCCCCCTGCTGGGTGGATGTGGCACTGCCAGACCATGGCTTGGCAGGTCCAAGGCAACTTTCTTGACAGAAAAAATGCCTTTGGGGATGGATTCCGCGGAGTGCCAGAGCACACGATTTGGTGAGGTGAGGATTTCAGCCCTCATTCACCCCATCTGCTGGGTGCCATTGTGCAGTGTGCACGCCGTACAACTCTACATGACAGTCCTGAGCTTTTAGCTGACTGTGTGCTCAGCACTACCAGCAAGAAAATGTAGATTGTGCATTTCATGAAGGTGAGGGCTAGGTCAGGGCTCTTTACCACTGTGCCTCCTGGCACTAAATACAGTGCTTGGTACAGAGCAGGCATTCAGAAATGCTTGTTGAAAAAGTGGATGAATGAATTGTAAATGTATCATAGATGGTCTGGCATGCCACCGTCAATAAGTGTTTGCCAAACGAATGAATGACTACTGTCAAGTCTTCTGTGAACTTCCGTGGCACCACAGAAGGAGAGGCAGTAGAGCCTACAAGCTTGAACAAGCCTATTTGGATTAAATCCCAGTCTTCTACTGACTAGCTGTGTAATCTTGGGCAAGTTACTGCTACTTTCTGTGCCTCTGTTTCATCTTCTGTAAAATGGGGGTAATTAATAGGGCTTACTGTCAGAGGGCTCTTATGTAGATCAATGTACCCCTCAATCATGTTAGCTACCTGTTGTTATCATGACCAGAGATGATAGGTCCCCAATGCTCTGTGCTGGTCAGACCTCCTGGAGAGCTGTGTTGCCTTCTGGGTGCCGTCTTCTAGAAGAGACAATGACAGCTGCCTTGACCATGAAAGCCCCACAGGAACTTCCTTATAAAGAACTATTGAATGAATAAGGTGTGTCCCACAGAAGTTGTTCAGAGTAGGGGTAATTTAGGATGGATAATATAATATCTAGTAAGCTCTTTTTTTTTTCTAGTCTAGGCCCTGTAGCATAAACTTTTTTACATAAACTCACTAATTAAAAAGCTCCACTTTGACCCTAGTAGCCCCTCAGTGATTGGAGGGGAGAGACCCATAGTCCCAAGGATGAGCTCTCCTTGGATTTATCCAATCTCATACAGATTTGGAGCCATTCCCCCAGGGATTGGTTCACAGGTGGACAGGTGACCCGTTTTGGACCAATGAGATGAGAGATGTTAGCTGGAGGGTTCTGGGAGAAGCTACCTGGACA
Source organism: Vulpes vulpes (assembly GCF_048418805.1). NCBI lineage: Eukaryota > Metazoa > Chordata > Mammalia > Carnivora > Canidae > Vulpes > Vulpes vulpes. Next base: position 94,278,997 of record NC_132782.1, read on the forward strand.
TGATGCCTGCCTGCCTCCTTGTGAGAAGGCCGTCCTGGAAGCCTCCCAATAGCTGTCTTGTCTCCATGGAAGGTTCCAGCCTTGGTTTGGAGCAGCTCCCCTCGACGACAGGGAGGGCAGTTGGCCATCTGGGATGACGCTGCCACCTCTGACACAGCTCTCCTGCTGGCCTCGTCCATCACCTGGACCACTGAAGTCCCGCTGAGGTTTTATCTAGGTCGAGGTCAGTTTTCTGTTATCTTCTGGAGGATGGATGGCTCCTCACTGGTACCCTGGCTCTTCATTTCTTCCTTTTCCAGTCTGCTCCTTATGGTATGAACCTTATACCTTGAATTTGGCAGGGCTCAGTGTTTGGAAGCTTTAAAGCCTTCTCATTTCTTGCATCTCATTTCTTCCTCAGAGCCACCTGTCCCCTGAGTCTGTGCATGCGTGCCTAAGTACCAGGGCTGAGGAATGCAGAGACAAAGGGCTCCAGAAGATAGAAGGGGAAAGCATGGGTTAAGATCTTTAAATGTAGTAGCTGCCGCACTGTGTGAGGCACAGTACCAAGAGTTTTACCTGTGTTGCTTTTCACTTTTCCAGCCCTGTGGCAAATACTGTGGCTATTGCCATTCGCAGATGAGGAAACCGAGACCCCAGGTTGGTCTGTCACCCCTCGGAGTCACACATATGGTAAGCAGCTTCATTTTGTGTTGACCCCACAGAGCTGATGGCTCCTAATCAGGAGCTGTGCCCCCGCCTGGGAGAGAGCACTGGCTGAGAAGCAGGCCAGGCCCTGAAGATCCATATGGGAATTGCACACAGAGTAATTTTATAGACAATTAAATTTGTAAAGATTGGCCGGTATGTGTACTTAAAGCTGTGTGCAGAGGTAATTGCCAAGTTTCCTTCCATCTGTTGAAGAGATTTTAAACAAAGGGGATGGTCTACCAGGCTGAATGCTCAGCAGACCGGTTAGGGCAAGGAAGAGTGGGTTTGGGTGCTAGGAAGTGGCATGGCGAGAGGACAGGGCTGGGGGTGTCCTGCTCCATGGGCCTTCTGTCTCAGGAGCCCATGTGCTGGAAGCCACCCGGACTGGCCAATGCCTGCTTTCCCACTCAAGAACTGTGGGACTCCAGGCGAGCACCATCTCCTTCTGAGCCTCTGTTACCCCATCTGTACAATGGGGACAAAACATCTACCAGCTGGGGTTGCTGCTGGGATTAGATGGGATGATGTCCCAACTGTCTTCCTGTCACATTGTCCAGAGCCTTCGTTATCTGTTCTCTCACCACCCAAACCTGGGGTTTATGGACCATAGTTGGGGAGATCTGCCTGAACTGAACTCTGTATTCATAGAGTTTTCCACCAGCCTCAAACACTTGGGGCCAGTCTTTTCTAAGCCTTTGGGTGATCTTCTCTGAGTGATACAGTAGAAAGTGGTGGTATGACATTACTTAGGGTCATCCACTCACTTGGCCAATAGTCTTAGTTACTTCACGACCTTGTCCTTATGCCATACCCTCTATCAGTTACATATTGTCCTTATAATGCCACACAACAAACCGACCCAAAGTTCATGACTTAAAACAACAACCCTTTATGGCTCCTCATGAGTCTGTGGGCCAGTTGGTGAGGTTGGCTGTCCTGGGCTGGGGTCGCTGCTCATGCGTCTCCAGTCAGCTGGTGGATCCGCTGGGGACTGGTTGATCTAGGATAGCCTTAGCTAGGCTGGACACGTTCTCATGGCAGAAGCAGAGCGGCAAGAGAGGGAATCAAAATATACAAACATTTAAAAAATTCTCAGCTTGTGCCGAGTTTGCTGGAATCCTATTGGCCAAAGCAAGTCCGGGGGTCAATCTCAGTGTCCAGTGGGAGGGCAGTGCCAAAGGGCGTGGATAGAAGGAGGCAGAGATGACTGGAGTCATGACAGCAATCCATCTATCATGTATCTTCCTGGAGATCTGATTGCAGGATCTCGGACTTTCCTTCATATTTTTCATTGTACAGGCAGGGAGAAGAACCCACAGACGCTGTTTGAATGATATGGCTACAATCTCACAGTCTCCAGCCTCAGCTGCATCCTTCATATTTCCTAGATACGCCCAATGACCTCTTTAGCTTCCCTTTCCCTGTAACAGATGACATCTCCCTCCCTCCTAGCAAATGATCTATATCTCCTAGCTCATAGAGATGATAGAAATTGTCAGGAGAGTCTTTCAACTTCCTACCTTCTTTCATTCATTCATACTTAATTTATTTTTTTTTTAATGAGCACCTACTGTGTTCCTGGCACTGTGTTAGATGCTGCTGCTCAGTGATGAGTAGGATAGAGTCCTTGACACCATACAGCTTGTGTGTGAATGGAGGGGGCCATAATGAACAAGTGAGCAAGTGAATTCATTTACATGGTGATTCAGGCAGTGGTGAGTGCTGGAAAGACAATGGAACAGAGAAGAGAGATAGGCATGCCTGGTTGTGTACACGTGTGTGCTCACTCTGGGAAAGTCCATTTACAAAGATGTGACTATGACAGTGAGCTCTGAACACCACTGAAAGGCCAACCTTGAGAAGAGCTGGGGAAGGGTGTTCTAAGGAAGGAAGCAGCCAGTGCAAAGGCCCTGGGGCTGGAATAAAGGGGGCTTGTGTGGCCATAGCACAGTCAGTGAGGAGAGTGGGGGAGAAGAGATCAGAGGGGCAGGAGCAGATCACACTGTGCCTTGAAGACAGTAGTGAGAACTCTGGGTTTTCTCTAAGGACAGTAGAGGGTCTTGAGCAGGAAAGTCATGATCTAGTTGATACTTCTAAAAGGGCACACTGGCTGCTGCGTGGAGAATGAGCTTTCCTGTGCGTATACCCATTCCTTCATGCATTCTTCCTCATGATGTCCTTTGGGCTGCCCCATGCTCTCCAGCCAGGCTCTGGATGCATCCGCTCCCCATCTCAGGCCTCTACTTCTAGAGGATCTCTTCTTGGGTGTGGTCAGGCCCCTCTACTCCCTCTGTTGTTTCCTCTTCATTGGTACTAGTGTGTGTGTGTGTGTGTGTGTGTGTGTGTGTGCCTTTGCCTACATATCATCTTTTTCCATTTAAAAAATACATATTTTTGGACAGGTAATATATCTCTGGGGGACCTCTTCCTATGCCTGTGCCCTTTGCCAGGCACCTCAGAAGCTCCTTGCCCTGGGGATAGAGTGTGCATCTTTGCCCTTTGACTTGGGGCTCGCTTTGGCAGAAGTGACAAGTCAGTTCTGAGCATAAGTCTCTAGAGTAGCTGTGTGTGTGCTGTCCTTTTTTTTTTTTTCCTTTTGCTCTTTATTTGTCATCATGCCTGGGAAACCAGGAGACAGAGATGTGTGGAGCATACCCAGCCCACCACCCATATCCAACCTGTAGCCCACAGTCCAGCCTGGCGAAGCCCAGTCTGAGATTTTGTGATCTTTGACTTTATAGCAATAGTTGATTAATATAGAGAAAGAAGCAGAAGGTTCAAAAGTGCAAGTCCTCCTCTTACCCTGTCATTACAACCCAATTTCCCTCCAGGAGACTCCCAAACTTGCCATGTATGTCTCCAGAGAATCTTCGGCACACAAACCAGTCCTTACGTTTGTGGTCCCATTACACACTGTTGGGTATCTTCCCTATCTTCACTTCATGTGTCTTGGGAGATCATTTCATATCAGCACACAAAGAAGTTCCCCAGCCCTTTTACGGCCATACGGCATCACATTAGATGGATTCTCCATAGTTGATGGAACCAGTGCCCTACTGATGGACACTTGGGTTGTCCAATCTTCCACAGGTTCAGAGAAGGCTGCTGTGCCTATGTTGGGGCATACACATCATTTCTCACACGTGCCGGGCACCTCTGTTGTATGCATTCCTGGAAGCATAATTGCTTGGTGCCTGAGCACATGCACTTATAATGCTTCCAGCTGGAACCACATTGGTCTTCATAGGGGTTGTCCAGTCCACTCTCAGGGATCCTCAAGTCTCTCCATCTTAAAAAACAAACATAAGAATAAAAAAGCAATGGCAAGAGGTCTCAAATGACCCTATCACCACTTCTTCCTTCAACCTTGCCCGGTCACTTTTGCTTCTGGAAAAGGGCTCTGCATTCTCTGCTTTGTTCCCACACAGCCTGTCTGCTTTCTACCTCCACCCTCTTATTTCTTAAAGATCATGGGTGACTGTCTGTTGGAAAGACCATTGGGCACACATTCACTGGATTGGTTTCATATCACTGAACGCAATTTCCTCTTCTTTGAATGCTCTCTTGTCTCTCATCCTGGAAGATATAAGGAATTCCTTCAGCGGTCCCCATAGGAAACGTAAAAAAACCTGACATACTCCACAGGAGGGTTTAGAGAGACCATTGGGTGGGCTTGATTGCTGTCAACACTTTATTCACAAATAGGCCAAATTGTTTGAATGGTGTATTGGGGAAATAGCTTGAATATTCAAGCGTAGTGAGGCTAATGGATAATGAGATGGGATTTCTCTGAGGATGGTGTCAAATCTCTGGATTGAGCCTGAGGTCCAAAGTGTGGCCTAGACTAGTGTTTCTCAAACTTTGACGTGCGGACATTCACTTGGAAATCTTGTTTAAAATGCAGATTCCACTTGAGTAGGTCTGGAGTGAGGCCTAGATTCTGCATTTCTAACAAGATCTCAGAACCATACTTTGAGTATCAATGTGAATGACATTGGTTAGTGAAAGCAGTGTTATTAATAAGTAGAGGGATTGTTTCTGTCTGTAACTTTTTTTAAAAAAGATTTTATTTATTTATTCATGACACACACACACACACACACACACACACACAGAGGCAGAGACACAGGCAGAGGGAGAGGCAGGCTCCATTCAGGGAGCCCGACGTGGGACTCGATCCCAGGTCTCCAGGATCAGGCCCTGGGCCGAAGGCAGGCACTGGGCCACCGGGGCTGCTCTCTGTCTGTAACTCTTTTTTTTTTTAAACTTTTTTTTTTAATTTTTATTTATTTGTGATAGTCACAGAGAGAAAGAGAGAGAGGCAGAGACATAGGCAGAGGGAGAAGCAGGCTCCATGCACTGGGAGCCCGACGTGGGATTCGATCCCGTGTCTCCAGGATCGCGCCCTGGGCCAAAGGCAGGCGCCAAACCGCTGCGCCACCCAGGGATCCCCTGTCTGTAACTCTTGATGGCAATTTTAGTCTCAGGGACAAGTAGTTTTGGGTTAGCACCATGGAGCTTCCCCAAGGAGTTAAGCACATTAACTCCAAGACCTTCCACTTTGCCCTGCCTGGAAGTAGCCATCGCCTTAAACCCTTAAGCAGACAGCAAAAATAGTGGTGGTCTGCATCTAGGCCAGATCAAGGCCAACCTCAGGTGTCCTGGATCCTGGGATCTCTTGGACACTTTGCTGGAGCAGAGAAAATAGGCAAGGATGATTACCATTGGCTTGCCTTCCTTTCGCTCCTTCTCAACCTATCTGGGGTAGACAGATCTGGGATTGGGAAAGAGAAGTTCTCTGAGTGTATGTAGTGTTATCCGTGGCTATGTGGCACGTGGGATCTGCAGCCACAGCACTTGCCTAGCTGGTGGCCTTGGGCAAGTCACTCAGCCTTATTTTTCTGTGTGTTGGCTCAACAGTGGTATAGGCCGAGAGGCTTCCCGAGAATAAATTAACTCAGTAAATGAGTTAACACAGGACAGTACCTGACACATAGCAAGTGTTACATATTTGCTAGTAATAATAACAATAATAGGACAAGTCACCCCCCGCCACATTGTCACTTCGTACTTGTCCTCCTCTATATACAGTCAATCCCCAAATACCTCTGATCTACCTACTAAATTTTAGTAAGTCTTTTCACATATTTCCAGTTCTTTAAATACCACTTTCATTTAGATCACAGGGGAATATATATACATATATGCATATTTTTACACAGTGCTCATCACAAGTGCCCTCCTTAATCACCGTCACTCATTTAACCTGTACCCTCACCCACCTCCCCTCCAGCAACCCTCAGTTTGTTTTCTATAGTTAAGAATCCATTTTATGGTTTCTCTCTCTTTTTTTCCCCTATGTTCTTTTGTTTTGTTTCTTAAATTCCACATATGAGTGAGATCATGCGGTATTTGTCTTTCTCCGGCTGATTTATTTTGCTTAGCATAATATACTTTAGCTTCATTCATGTCAACCGCAAATGGCACGATTTCATTTTTCTTTATGGCTGAATAATATTCCATTGTGTGTTGTGTGTATCACATTTTCTTTATCCATTCATCAGTTGATGGACATCTGGACTCTTTCCATGTTTTGCCTATTGTGGACATTGCTGCTATAAACACTGGGGAGCAAGTACCTCTTCAGATCACCACATTTTTATCCTTTGGGCAAATACCTAGTAGTGCCATTGCTGAGTCTTAGGGTAGTTCTATTTTTAATTTTTTGAGGAAGCTCCATACTGTTCTCCAGAGTGGCAGCACCAGTTTGCATTCCCACAACAGTGTAAGAGGGTTCTCCTTTCTTCGCATCCTCACCCACACTTGTTTCCCGTGGTGTTAATTTTAGCCATTTGGACAGGTGTGAGGTAGTATCTCACAGTGGCTTTGATTTGTATTTCTCCGATGCTGAGTGATGTTGCATATCTTTTCCTGTATCTGTTAGCGATTTGTTTGTCTTCTTTGGAAATATGTATATTCATGTCTTCTGCCCATTTCTTAACTATATTATTTGTCTTTTGGGTGTTGAGTTTGAGAAGTTATTTATAGATTTTGGATACTAACCCTTTATCAGATATATCATTTGTAAACATCTTCTCCCATTCTGAAGACTGTCTTAAGGAATATTCTTTTTTGTTCAATATTTTGTTCTCTGAGCCCACCACAGAGCCTGGAACATAGTCGGTGCTCAGCAAGTATTAGAAGCAAAAAAAGACCAAATGAATGCATGAATGAATGAATGAATGAATGAAAGATCTGGTTTCCAAACTGGCACCTGCTTCCTGCTAGCTGTGTGTTCTCTGACAAGTGAATAAACTTCTCTGATCCTTCACACAGAGTTGTGAAGATTAAATGAGATAACAAATATAAAGCCCTTGCTTTATCATAGTTGACATTTACTTAATGCTGATAATAAGGTGTGTGTGCCCACAGGCTTTTGTCTTGTCTGCGTCTGATTGTCCAAAACACAGATATTCACTGAGTGCCCTTTGTGTTTTCAGGCCCCATGCAATGCCAAGCAGATCAGCTCCTGCCTTCTTGGGATCTACTCTTCAGGGTTTGGGCTCTAATTAAAACTTTGGTTACCTCCAATAACAGCACACCGGTTCTTTTTCCAAGGGCAGGAGAGCATACAGTTCTCTGGACCATGGTTTTCGTGAAAACCTTTCTCTAGATGCCTCTAGTGTTATCTGCTTTCCCTTCCTTGACTGCTCCCTTTGTTTTTGTTTTCTGAAAGGACAAAGCAGTCTGCCTTTTATCTGTTTATCCTGCCAAATCCGCCCTCCCCCCGCCCCCAAGAGGCCAGGCTTTGAAGGCGTGGGCGGGTTGGAGGCAGCTTGATTCGTTTTGCCAGCTAAGCTGGGCACATTCTCATGAGGGAAGTATGGGACTTCCAGAGCAAATCTGGGTATGGGCCTGAGCTGGACAAGACATTTTAAAAGGGAAAAACCAGTGGATAGAAAATGCAGTTTGCCTTTGGAAGTGGGGGCTTCCCATTGCCCAGGGAGGGGTGTGTGTGGATGCTCCCGGGGAAAGTCCAGGTGATGCGGGAGCAGGGGTCAGGCTGGAGTTAGTTGACAGTGAATGGAAGCTGGAGCCCTGTGCCTTTGTGGGGTGCAGGCCTCTGCGTGTGTGCACATCTGGGCACATTTGATGTGTGCTTCCATGTCATTAGTGTGTGTCGTGTGGCCTGGCTCTGTGACGTGCTTTCTGAGTGTACATGTTGTCTGATCTGTGTGACACAAGCCAGTGTGACTCTGGTGTGCATGCATATGGCTCTGAAGACTGGATTTCTCATGAACGTCTTGACTCACTCAGCCATGCAGTCTGCAATCTGCAGAGTACCAAATGCTACATCAGGTGTTGGGATATAAGCAGGGGGTGGGGCAAGAAGGGAGAGAGGAAATGTATTTGTTGCTGTCCTAAAGCCAGAATGGAATGGAGGAGACAGAGACGGACTAAGAATGACGAGAATAAATGGGAAATGGTCCTGGGAATGGATGTGCAGAGGGAGAGGTGCTGGATGCTGTTGGGGGCACATAGTGAAGATGCTGTCTGAGTCGGGTAGGTCATGCCCTGGGCTCTGAAGCTGTGTGAATGGAAGCTGTTTAGGTGAAGAGAGGATGGATTTGGGGTAACATGATTTTTTATTTGTATTTTTGGACCTCAGTTGAACCGAAGTGAATAAACCACACTTCTCAGGTTGTGTGGTGCTGACACACAATGTATGTTGAAGTGCCATAGACGTTTTCTCCTATTTCTTGTTCCATGTCACTGCTCCCCCAGAGGCAGCCACTCTAATGCATTTTAAATGTGTTCTTAAATAAGTATGTATTTTGGAGAAATATATCATGCTGGTTTTAAGTCAGTATGTGTGTGTGTATGTGTTTGTGTCTGTGTGTTTAAGATTTTATTTGAGAGAGAGAGACTGAGAGTGTGTGTGTTCAGGAGAGAGAACACAGTGTGGGGAGGGGCAGAGGGAGAAGCAGGCTCCCACTGAGCAGGGAGCCTGATGCTTGACTAGGACCCCGTGATCATGACCTGAGTCAAAGACAGACACTTGACTGATGAAGCCACCCAGGCACCACTCTTTTTTTTTTTTTTAAAGATTTTGTTCATATATTTAGAGACAGAAAGAGAGCAGGAGGAAGGAGGGGCAAAGGGAGAGGGAGGGAGAGAATCTGAAGCAGACTCAACGCTGACTGTGAAGCCCAATGTAGAGCTTAATCTCATGACCCCGAGATCATGACCTGAGCCAAAACCAAGAGTCAGATGCTTAATTGACTAAGCCCCTGTTTTCTTTTTTTAATTATGACAGCAATATCCCATTATATTTTCCTTTAACTTTATGTATCAGAAACCTTCCCCTGTGGCTTTTCCTTTATTTTACAACATCTGACTCCCTCATAGTATCTGTTCCCCTGGTGTTGGGCACCTACCTTAGCTCCTGTCCCAAGTTACCATGAGCAAGGCTGTGATGAACATTTCTACGTGTATTTGGGTGGAACTGGCTAAGAGTTTGTCTTCATTTAGGTGGCCTTGAACACAGGGCCTTAGACAAAGATTTGGGTGCAGTTACTCAGTTGAGGAGGTAATTCCAGGAAGCAGGAATGAGGGAGCAGAAAAATAAGAGAGGGAATGGGGATGTTAAGTGTGCTGATGAGCTGATTCCCTGCGTGGCCACCAGGGACCTCGGAATCCCTGGAGGTTGCTTTAGGGGGTCCCCAGGGGATAGAAAGTCCTCGTGTATGGCAGTTCCCAATCCTAGCTTTTGGCATCTGTCCCTTGTTTCTATTTTCTCCCTATTGCTTCTTTCTTTACTTGGTTCCTTCTACCAGGCAGTAATCAGTACTCTAAGGATATATCAGTGAATGCAACAGATGGAGTCATAGCTCTCATGGAGATTACATTCTATCTGGGAGATGTAGATAATTAACAAGAGAAATTTCAGGTAATTTCAGACTAAAAATGCTATGAAAGAAATAAGACATGGGAATGGTTCAGAAAGTCCCTGGCACAAGGGTAGGGGTAAGCAATTTAGATTTGACAATCAGGGATGACTGAACTTCTCTGAGGAGGGGACCTCTTCTGAGCTGAGCTGAGAAGGAACTAGCCATGGAAAGGTCTGGAGGAGGAACATTTCAGGCAGAGGGAACATGTGCAAAGGCCCTGAGGTAGGAACATGCTTCTGTTTAAGGAGTGGTGAGGAGGAGAGGGAGTTTTGGGTAGAGTGGGATGAGGTGAGGTCAGAGAGATGAGCAATGGCCAGATCACACAGGACGTTGCAGTCCACAGTGAGGAGTCACCAGACAGGATCTCAGAGAAGGGCCTAGATAAGCCAGTGATCACTGGGCTGATTCATCCTTCTGGTTAATTTTGGCATTAGGCCTAACTACTTAACAAAGAGTCCTAGAACTTCACCAAGAAGTTCCTGGAAGATTATCCCTTGAATAGGAAAGTACCTTAGAGAGGATCTGTTGTCCAACCTCCTGTTGGACACTGCCTGGCAGATGGCAAACACCTGACTGACATTGTCTGTTGTCCAACCTCCTGTTAAGGCTGAAATGCTGCTATCATATCCTACCCAGACTACCATTCCACCTCTGCTTGCACATCTGCAGTGCATGAGGAGCTCATGTAACACCTGTTTCTGTCAGTTAGGACTCTTGGTTGCCAGATGCAAAAACCAAGCAAACCAAAGCAACTTAAATGTAAAAGGAGTTTGTTAGTTCAGGTAATAGAAGAGACAGAGAATAGCTTCAGATTTGGCTTGATCCAGGTCCTAAAGGCTGTCACTCAATTCAGTCTCTCTCCGTCACTGAGCTCTGTTTTCTCTGTGTTGGTTCCATCTCAGACTGACTTTCTTTCCCTGGAGCGGCATAAAACTTCTGCTCTAAAGCTGGAAGGAAAGTCTTTGACCTGTTCCTGGACCGTGTGGCCCGCATGCATATCCCTGAACCAATCACCTTAGCCTCCTGATTGCTTGGGATCTTTGGGTTCTTTCTGCTGTTTACTATCAGATATTAGTATTTTTTTGTTGTTGTTGTTCAGTCACCAGGCAGATGTACCTTGCTTATATTGTAGCAATTTTAATTTAGGCACAAATGCTATGCTTGATGAGTGTGCTTTATCTTCAACAATATTTTAGAAAATAGAATACTGAGGTCGACTTAGCAGCTTGGTTGTTCCCTGTTCTGACTTCTCTGATCTCACTCCAATGGGAGGCTTGGGGTGAGATCAGAGGCTTGTTACTGCCTCACAAGCGTGGAGAGGTGGGCTCTCCTCTTGGTATTTGCTGGTGTGGGTGGTGGTATGGCCACGGGTTTTTGTTCTGTAGTGTTTGGCTGCAGTAGCCTGGTTACTGCCTGGAAGTTTCCTGTTGTGCTAGGCTGCCCCTTCCCTTGTCTTCTAACTGGACAGATTAGGCTTTTGTCAGTGCTTATTTTTGTTTGTGGTTGTTGGTTTTTCCAGATTGCTGCATTCTCAGGTTCCAAGCAGGGAAGAGATCTGTGCAGGGTGGGGTGAGGGGGAAGGAAAACCCAACGAACTCACCCTCGTGTTTCCCCTTGGGTCCCAAGTTTTCTGACTGGTCCTTATCTCTACCTTTCAGGCTTCTGAGGTTTGTCGTCTGAACCATATCCAGAGTTCTGCTTGTGCTTCACTGAAGGAAAGGGGACAGCATGTCTATCACATCTTTCCAGAAAAAGAAATCTGGCTACTGTGACTTTTGAATATTTGTCCCTGTCTTCTGCCTCCATGGGAGAGTGAGCTGTTGGTCCCAGCCTTGCCCCTGGAATGATCCCAAACCAATTCAATGACAGCCTTTTGGAAACTGGGAGACTGTGGCCATGCCCTGTCCCTCTTTGTTAGTCCAGAGACCCTGAGATTTTGTGTTAGCTGCTTGGAGCTCATCAGTGTTGCCAAGTTGACGAACCCCGAGTTGTGTAGGTCACTTGATGTTTGTCTGGGAATGTGGAGAAGAACATGGGGATCGTCCCTGTCTCTTGTCACTTCTTTCACATGCTCATCCATCTGTTAGCCACCCCCATCTGTGCCCCATGTCCTCATCATCTTCACTCCCAGAACCAGACCCACTCCACGCCAGCAACACCGACCTTGAGCATCCAAGCACGTTTTCACCTCAGGGCCTTTGCATTTGGCATTTGCCTCTGCCTGAAAAGCTCTTTCCACAGAAATTTTCACGCCCCATCCCATCCATCTTACTAATAGAGAACTTCTCTGCATGCTCCATAAAATAATGCCCCTTCCCCACCCTGGTGTGGTTCTTCCCTCACTTCCACCCTTTGTTATAACAGAATGTCATATCCCCACAGATTTGTATGTTGAGATATTAACCTTCAATGGGTTGGTATTAAGAGGTGAGGCCTTTGGGAAGTAGTTAGGCCGTGAGGGTGGGGTCTTCATCGTGGGATTAATGCCTTTATACACAGAGGAGGAGACATAGGGTCTCTCTCCTTCTTGCTCTCTGCCGTGTGGGGGATACACTGAAAAGATAGTCATTTGCAAACCAGGCAGAGGGGGCTCCGAAGACACCAGATCTGCTGGTACTTTGAGCTTGGACACCCAGCCTCCAGAGTGATGACAAGTAAATATTTGTTCTTTAAACCACTAAGTCAACAATATTTTCTGGTTGCAGCCCAGACGGGCTAGGCCAGCACTGATATACCAAGTCCTCACTAGTTTGCTTACTTACTGTCTGGATGCCCTCTCTGGACTCAAGGAGGGGGGGCTTGTTTCCAGTGCCTAGAACACTGCCTGGCAGATGGCAAACACCTGACTGACATTGTCGAATGGTTGAATGAATACTCATACTGGGTGCTGTGCTAGATGCTGTGGATGTGAACAGGAGACACCTGTTGCCATGATTTTGGAACTCATGGGGCTGGAGCAGAAGTTGTGCATGATCCAGCTGATCACATGAATAATTAATTGCATTAAAATGCCACAAAGGAAAAATACAGGGTGCTATAAGAACATCAAATAAGGGGCATCTGACTGATTTGGGGGTTTTGCTGTAGGTGCTCTGGACATATGATAAATGGGAATTAGGCTGATCTACTGATAAGATTATTGGCACAACTTCCTTATACAAACATATGTATTTGATTACAAATACAATTCTAAAAAAAAATTATGCATTTGAGAGAGTGCGCGCGCGCGCGCGCACACACACACACACACACACACACACACACGAGCCACCGGAAGGAGGGGCAGAGGGAGACTCAGCACTGAGCTCAGAGCCTGACATGGGGCTCCATCCCATGACCCATGAGATCATTACCTGAGCCGAAATCAAGAGTCAGACACAACTGAGCCACCCAGGTGCCCCTATAAAAACAAATTTATACAAATTGTTTATCCAGCATTTATTGAGCACCCACAACATGCTAATGAGCACTGTCTTGAGCGATTTATGTTCATTATTTTACTTACCCTGCAGAGCAGTTCTGTCCCTGAAGCCGCAGCCGGATATCGGGCCACTTTTCCCTGCAGAGGCAAGTCACGGGTCATCTCTGTGCCTTGTTTTGTCCACTTCAGAAATGGTGATAAAAACCAGTACTAACTTCATAATTGAATGAGTTATAGATACATTTGTCGTTTTATATATGAGGCGATTGAGGCTCAGAGGGAAGAAATGATTTCCCGAGATCCCAGGCACCGGATTCAGTCCCTCACCTGCCTGCTCCATGACTTCTCGTCTGGCCAGTCAGTGTATTATTCCACAGAAACACACCTCAGCCCTAATCTATTGCTCTAATATTTATAACAACGCGGCTACAATTCATTTTTCTGCTGCTTCAATGAATCACCTCCTGATACTTTTGATTTGTAAGAGCAAAATGCCACCTCGATTTCTATTATCTGCCTGAGCCCAGGAAGCAATCCCCAGGTATACTCTTTGCCTGGATATTTTTTTTTTCCATGCCTTATGGCCCATGCTGCCTGATATACAGCAAAATGGGTTTGTGATTTAGCAGCAGAAAAGGTTAACTCTAAATAATGATCAGAAAGTTAAAATATAGAGCCAGAATGTTGCTTTAGTTTTTATAGGTTTTAAATAATTTCGCCTCCTTCCCTGAAGGATTTAGCATAATTCAATGAGAAAATTGCATTCAGGTCCTGTGGGCTGCTCTGACGTGACTGAATTGCAATGAGCAGAAGAGATGCAAAGTGTCTTTCCGGAGATGAACCTGCCTGAGCCATGAGCTCAGGGAGGAGTGACCCTGGGGAGCATCCTGGCTCCCCTGGGCTCCGCTGCCTAATCGTGGGGGCAGCCCAGCTGGGTCAGCTGGAGCCAGTGATGGCCACGACAGGTGTGTGTGCCAGGCAATGAGGAGAGCAGGGATCATCTGCCTGGAGAAGAATCCAGTGGATCAGTGCAGCCCAGAGAGAAGTCTGATCTCACATCTTCTGTACTTTTGACTCTGTACTGCCACCTTTGCAGGGTGTGGTTAGATACCATCCTTGCCATTTACAGATTGTATGAATTAGGATTGTGTCTGGCTGCAATGAACAGAAAACCTCACTGACTCTGGCTTAGGGAGGTTGGGGTTTGTCTGTCTGTTATTTGCAACAAGAAAACTATATAGGCATTCTGGGGCTAGTGCACAGCTCAAAGACCCCATCAGGGACCTAGACTCTGCTTTTCACTGGTAGGCGTTATCATCATGCAGTTTCTGGGTCTCGGGGTTAGTGTGAGGATTAAAGTGGGTTAATATATGTAAAGTCTTTGGTATAGTTCTTGGTACATGGCAGAGGCTCTGTGCTTTTTTAATCAGGAAGCTTATTTCAGTCTGATTTTCCACTAAATGAGGCATCAGGAATGTTTTCCCATCTCAATAGAAATCTGCCCCATCCTTTTTAATGGATGCTGTGGGCTTCCCATTTGTTGTATAATGTTGTATAACGGATCCCCTGTTGTTGGATAGCTAGGTTGTTTCCAGTTTTCCATCCTTATCAGTATCTCTCTTCATAAATATTTGTGCACCAATCCAATGATTTCCTGTGGGAAAATTTCCAGAAGTGCAGCTGATACAACAGGGCTTGTAGCATGTGTGTAGCTTGTGTGTGGTCAGAAGAGGCTGGCACAGGTGCATAAGTTACGATGTTCTTCTCCTATGTGGCCTATAGGCTCAGTGCTTAGTTCGGGTCCTGCAGAGTCTTGTCCCTGCCCTGTCCTCACGCGAAGGCTAGTACAGACCCCACTGAGGTCAAGATGACCATTTCACACTGCCAGGTGATTGGGCTCCTTAGAGTGGGCCATAGGCAGCCTCAGGGCCCCCTGGCCTTTTTCACTCCAGGACTTCCAAAATCGAATCACCTAGTGCTCCCAAAAGGTGCATCCTCCAACACATCCTGAACCAACGTGTTCCAAAGCCAGGGAATGTAAATCAGTAGACATTACTCCTTCCTAAGTTGAAGCTCAGTAACAGCTAATAGTTATTGAATGCTTGCTATGTGGCAGGCCCTGTGCCAAACACTGTAAAGGCACTGGGTGATGACAATACTCTTGGGAGATAGGTAATATTGTTATTCTAATTTTTCAGATGAGGAACCAGAAGCTCAAAGTGGCTGGGTAATATGTTCAAGGTCACAGACTGAATAAGAGGTAGATCCAATTGGCATTGTCTGATCATTATGTGTGGGCACACTCTTGCTTCATCCCCACTGGGCAGTCTGTGTAAATATACTAAAAAATGTCACTTTTTTACCAGATTTTCTAAGGGGGAGACTGGGTTTGGGGAGTTTTAAAGGGATATTATGGATGCTGACTTATGTCAAATAGAGCCTCTTGTGTGCCATGTAAAATCTAAATCTCTTATGACCCAGCATCACTGTGAGAATCCTTTCCTGTGGCTATGCCTCAGGATCCAACCATTCTGAATCTCAACAAGCTTCCAACAAGTTGAAACTTGGCAATGCCCTGATTTGCTGCAGGCCACACATTTTTGGTTAACACAGTGATCATAACTGAGGAACCGAAATGTGGATGTTAATACATGGAGACTCCACACAACATAAATCAATTTAAAAAGCAATTTACCTGCGGTTAGCAACTAATGATAAAATGATAAGATTATGCTGTGGCAGAGATAGCCAGATACCTTGCAGAATTGTTTGTTCCCTAATGTGAGGACTGTCACCACAGCTGCTTCATTTCCAAGTCTCCCTTGCTCCCAAGTGTGATCACATGACTAGAGTCACCAATGGAATGTGAGCGGACCCATTAATGGTCACATTTGGTCTGGGACCTCTAGGAAGTAAGTTGAACTCACTGTCTAGGGAGATGTAGAAGGCTCTGAGGACCAAAGGGGTGCTGGAGCCACAAAATGGAGCCACAGGGTGGAAGGAGCCTGGGTTGCTGATTCCCTGAAAGCAATGTCAGCAATTGGCTGGGAACATGCACATTTGGGAGAAAAAAGTTCAGTGTATAGTGAGCCACTGAAGTTTTGAGGTTTATTTGTTCCATCACCTAGCTTTATTGTAATGAATACATATGCCTGTCAGAAACATTTCTATAATCGGGTGAGGATGTCTCAAGTGGCAAATGGAAAAAGGCAAAAAGTAATGACTTAGAGCTGTCTCTGTGTAAGTGTGTTTCCTGGAGTCTGGAAGCAGCTGAACTTATTCTGGTCACCAGGGGCTAACATAGATCTGGGAACCAGTTTCACCATGTGTAGGGAGTGCCCCATACCTCCAACAAGCAATTCTCGGGACACTAGCTGGGTGACTGACAATCCAACTCAATTCTGACACTATTTGGAAATAGCATCTGATCCCATAGGTTAAGGGATTATTATAAAAGAATATAACTTGGGGTGCCTGGGTGGCTCAGTCGGTTAAGCATCTGACTCTTGATTTTGACTCAGGTATGATCTCAGGGTCATGAGAATGTGCCCCATGTTGGGCTCCCTGCTCAGCACCAAATCTGCTTGAGATTTTCTCTCCCTCTTCCCCTCCCCTTCCCGTCTTCTCACTCTCTCACTGAAATCAATCAATCAATTTTAAAAATAAAATAAAATAAAAGGGCATATAACTTAGGGGGCACCTGGGTGGCCCAATTGATTAAGGGTCTGCCTTTGGCTCAGGTGATGATCCCTGAGTCCTGGGATTGAGCCCCTCATTGGGCTCCCTGCTCAGTGGGGAAACTGCTTCTCCCTCTGCCCCTCACCTGACTTATGTTCTCTCTCTCTCAAATAAATTAAAAAATATATATATTTTAAGGATGTAACTCAGGAACAGCCAGATGGAAGGGACACATAGGGCAAGGCATGGGAGAAGGGACATAGCTTCCATGCCCTCCTCAGGAGGACCAGTCTCCCCAAATCTCCACGTGGTCACCAACCTTGAAGCTCTCTGAGCCAGTCTTTTTGGATTTTCATGGAAGCTTCATTGTATAGTCACTTGATTAAATCATTGGCCATTGGTGATCATTTCAACCTCCAGTTTTTCTGGGCTCCCAGGAAAAAGGGGCTATGCCTAAAAGTTCCAGCCCCCTAGTCACAGGATTGATTGTCCTGGCAACCAACCCCCATCCTTAGGTGAGGTTCAAAAGCCACCTCACAAACATAACAAAAGACACCTTTAAAGCCCTTTGTCATAGGAAATTCCAAGAGTTTTAGGAGCTTTGTGTCTGGAACCAGGGCAGAGACCAATCTATATGTTTTCTATTATCTCACAGGGGCTCTTCCTCTCTGGGAGTGGGTGAGGGTGTCATGTCTGGTAGACCTGGGGTCTCTGTGCCTGTTTGGGAGAAATGATTTTCCATGTGGTCAGGAAGTGCCATAGGGGAGAGTCCAGGTCATATTTTAGAGAATGCCAAGGTCAAACATCATCCAGTCTGAAGAACCAGCTTCAGTCTGAAGTGGAGGGAAGAGCAAGAAGAGCTTCAGAAGCACAATCCCAGAGCTAAACCAGATGAAGCCCAAGATTAACAATGGGGGCAGGGGTGACAAGCATTGAATTAGTTTATATAAGCCATTGGCTATGTGATGGGCAAAGGCGGAGCTTATCTTCCAGACACAGAAGGGGAGACTGATGAGCATCTCCTCCACACGTGGATAGGAGGTGGGCGAGCAGCTTGGATCCCCCAGGTCAGAGCTGGTGTTATATGGCTTGAGATGGAAATGAAAGCAGGTAGTGGTGGGATCGAGTCAGGACCAAGCAAACCATCCCCACTGCATCCCCAGAAGCCTTCTGCCATTGTTGCCTGCCCAGCGGCCAGGTCTCCATCTTTTGAAACAGTACCCTGATCTTCCTGTGGGAAATTGTCCTTTCCACTCTTGATCCTACTGATTCCTGGGGTGGGGGGCTGCTGCGATCTTCTAGCCTCAAAGTTGATGAGTGACCCATACTTGAACAGTTAGCATATGCCACCCATCCTGGCTACAGTGATTGGTTCAGGGATGGGCATATGAGCTGAGATGGGCCAGTGGAAGCCAGCACTGGGACTTCTGCTGGACCTATTGGAAAAGAGGTTCTCTTTACACTGGAGCTGCCCACTGCAGCTACATTGAGAGGGGAGAAGCTTGCCCAAGTGTAACAACAGCACTGAGACACTTCCTGACACCACTCTTTGGTATCCGGATACAGCTATGCTTGAAGCCGGACTTCAAAGTTACCTGAGTCAATCCATTCCTCTCAAAGAAATTGTTTTAAGTTGATTTCTCCAAAGGACAGCGAAAAGAATCCTAACTGATTTCTGGGTTTCTCCTTCTACTCTTTGCCCTTTCTTAGAGGTTCCCTTTTGACCTCCCTCCCTCACAAAAGACAAATGGGTCTTTCTGGGAAAGGCTTCCGTCTGCCTGTTTTCAAGTTGAGCCAGTTTCTCCAGGTTTGCCCCCAACCAAGTTTCATTCCTTTACTTTGATAAAAAAAAAAAGGGACGCTGTGCCCAAAATGGAGTCACTCATGCTAAACTCACATCACCCAATCAGACTTAATCCCTAACCCAACTAAACTTTAAGCCTCTCTCGGGAGTGTACCCCTAAGGGGTCAGCCTCGAATTTTACGGTCAGCACTAGGGGGTATTCCCCTGATAGGCCCCGTGGTCCCCCAAAGGAAGGTGACCTGACTTGGAACAATCAGCTCTTCGCCAGAACAACTTTCTCGCCCCACCTCCTTCTGCCTACTAAAGCCTGCCAACCTGTCCAGCTCATCTTCAGGGCTCCTTCCTACCTGCTAGATGGGATGCCACCCGATTCATGAATCACCAAATAAAGCCAATTAGATCTTTAAATTTATTCTATTGAATTTTTTTAAAAACAACTTAATCCTTCTTATTCTCTCCTTGGTGAAGAGAGTCGCCTTCACACCTTTGAGAACCCTTTAACTCGTGCTTTGGACCTAATTTGAGGCTGGCTCTGTGCCACACATGCCACGGATATTTCATTTAATCCTTATAGAAGTCCTGGGAGGCACATTCTCTTATGCCCATTTTACAGATGAGGAAGAGACTTGCCCAAGATCCCAGAGTGGGTTGGAGGTAGCAGGTACCTGGTCTGAGGCAGATCACATAGTCAGAGGCACCATGCACTCAACAGGCTGTTACTTGCAAAGAGTGAAGCAGCAAGAGGGGGTAGAGGAGCTCCCCCCAGGAGACTGTTTTCCTTCCCCTGGGGCCCCAGGGCCAGGCCTGGGGAAAGGCAGGCAGGGGGTCATCCCACCCCCATTGAGCATTAAGACCTTGTGGCTACAAACAGGGAGTTCCCACTGCCAGGAAGAAAGCCAAACGGAGTCATGCATGATTCACCACCAGTCTCCCAGGCTTTCAGGATTGTCCTCTTTAAAAGAAGCCAATTTATTTTTTATTCAAAATCCATACGAAACAATTGAACAATAAAACTGTCAGCTTCGCTGTCTCTTTCAGCAGAAAACATGATCACCCCTGAAATTAAGCCTCCTCCCTTCTTCCCTCTTTCCCTTCCTTGGACCCTTCCTTCTGTAAATATTTTCTTGAGCACCTACTATGGGCCAGGACTCTTGCCGAGTTCAGATTTCCCCTTCTGAGATTTACATTCAAGGCATCTTTCTGGTTTCCAGACATGGCTGTCATCCCTTATGGGGTTTCAAGTCAGGAAACTTTAAAAGAAAACAACCAGCTCTGTGACTCAAACTGCGACCTTGAATGGGGGTGCCCCATCTCTGCTCCTCAATGCCACA
This sequence comes from Vulpes vulpes, assembly GCF_048418805.1. Classification (NCBI taxonomy): domain Eukaryota; kingdom Metazoa; phylum Chordata; class Mammalia; order Carnivora; family Canidae; genus Vulpes; species Vulpes vulpes. The sequence continues at coordinate 94,298,872 of NC_132782.1, forward strand.
TATGGAAATCGGCACGAAGCTCTTCATGCTGTGTACTTCATTTCTCGAATGTTCTCTAAGAGGAAGTCTCTGTCTTGGTTGCCATTCCTTGCCAGCACCTAGAGCAGGGTCTGGCACCAAGCAGTTGCCCGATGCATTTTTGGGGAATGAACAAATGAAGAAGTGAATGAATAAATGAAGGTAAGTATGGGTTAGGACCTGCATTCTGAATGTCCAAGGATCCCCATTCAGTCCCCGAGGGATCCTTAAATCTAGAGTCATGGGGCTCCACCTCAGAGACTGAAGCCTCATGGGCAGAGATTTAAATCATGGGAGGAGGTGGTGTAGGACCCAGCTGGAGCAACTCCCATGGCCCTGAGCTGGGCTCCGCTGAGCTGGGTGGGAGGAGGACATGGGGGGATGCTGCTGACATGTCACTGGCAGTGCCAGCCCCAGCGCCCGGGGTGGGGGACTGTCTCTGGAGATAAATGTAACCTTTGCAGGTCACATCTTTATGCTGGCCCAAGGCAAGGCAGGAACTGCCTTCATCCGAGCTGGGAAACATAAAACCCCCATGCACCATTGATGAGCTTCTGCCAGCAGCATTTATGGACACGCTTTATCTCTCGGATGTCATACATTATTGACGCTGCCTCCCCCGCCCCTGGGCCACTGCTGAAGGGCAAAGTGGGCTCTGGGCAGGGAGGTGATGGCTCCACAGACCCGCTGGACTGGGGGGAGGGAGCCTGTCTGGAGGCTTGGCATCATCCTCCCACCCCGCCACCATCCCCAGCTGTAGAGGGCTCCGTGGTGGTAACAGCCTGGATTTTAAAGTTCAAGGGTTCGATTTTGTCTTTCTCACCCCTTTCACCCCTCTGGTCCTCTTATTATCCTGTCACTACAAAGCAGGGAGGTCTCTATCCAGGATTGTGTGAGGATTCAGAGAGAATGTGCTCAAGGGACTTTAGAGCCCCAGAGCCTGGCACATCATAAGTCCTCAAGAAACGGAAGCTGAGTCATGTCAGGAAGGAGTTCCTGAAAGTTGGATGCTGTATGCAGGTGGCGGTGGTGGGGAGGAGGAGCCAGGACCTGGCTGAGGGTCCTGCTGCAAGGCAGAGTGCTCAAGATGCTGGGCCTGGGTTGGAAGCTCAGCCCCACCACTTACCAGCTGGGTTGGGCAAGACCCTTGGCTGCTTTGCACCTCAGTTCCCCTCATCTACAAAGCGCCGTAAAGTCAGGGCTTACCTGAGAAAGCCGTTCTGGCCGTTCAGTGAGTTAACCATAGAGAGGTAGAGAGAGCTTGGACTGGCCCCTCGCCCCTTGCACACACCATGTAAGCACCACACGAGGCTCCCCCGTAGCTGCCCTCAGCACTTCTTCTGACTCTCTCTTGGGCGCAGATACTTTTTCTCATATTATAGGATCAACATTTACCCTCCTCTCCATGATGGGGATCGGGGTGACGGATCTTCCAAGTCATTGTGGCAGATGGCATGATGGTCCTCCACAGGTGCACACATCCTCACCCTGGGAACACATGAAGGATTTTGTGTTGATATTAAGGATTTTGAGATGGGAAATTATCCTGGACTATCTGCTGGGTCCAGTGTCATCCCAGGGTCCTTATAAGAAAGAGGCAGAGCAAGAGGCTCTTCTAGGACCTCCCGTGGGAATAGAGCCACCTCTGTTTCAGGACTTCAGACCTGCAGAACTATAAAATAACAATATTGTGTTTGAAGTCATTCAGTTTGTGGTAATTGTTCTAGCAGAGATAGGAAATGAATACAATCACATAACAAGAAGGGAGCACTAAACCAGCCTGCACCCGTCCCTGCCACGTGATGAAACTTTGGGGCACCAGGCAGGCCTGAGTCACTCATCTCCTTTGCTGTGAACATTGGGTGGATTATAGGGCCTCTCTGAGCTTGCTTTTCTCATCTGTACAATGGACACTATAAATGTTATGGAGATAAAACCCCGAGGTCCTGAAGGCACAGACCTCTGAACTAAAAAGCCTGGCACACATTAGGTGTTCAGGGGAGAGCAGCTTCCTCTCCTACGACTCCTTTCGGAACAGCAAAAGTGGTGGCCCTCCCTTCCCTTTGCTCTTTGGTGCCCTCCCACTGCTGGGTATGTGGGCAAAAGTCCAGCCTGGGCCAGCCTGAGGATAGCGGGAGACAGCAGGGACCTGGGCTTAGGCTATTATTTGGTGGGGAGTGAGCAAATGGACCACTCTCTCACAGTCTGACCGCTTCTAGTTCAATCTGTGTGAAGCAGACCCACTCCTATGTCCATACTGATTGCTCTACCAGCTTTTTGTGCCGAGGTCTTAATAATAGTTGTATCCACATGGTAACTTAGAACTTGTTGGAGAATGTTAACTTATAGAATAACCATCTCCTCCTCTTCCCTGGAAATGTTGCTGAGGCTGGGTCCTCAGTCTTCTCTTCTTCAACAAACATTTATCGAGCCCTCAAGAAACGGAATGTGCCAACCATTAGGTGCTAGGGATGTAGCTTTTTTACATTTGAATTTAACTTCTGCTGGATGGAGACTGACTGTCAATATGCCAAGAGGTAATTGAATAGATTGGGGCATTTTAGATTCAGTATCATGGAGAAAATTTTTTTTTTTTTTTATGGAGAAAATTAAACAGGGTGATAGTGAACATAACCAGAGGAGAAAGAGCTCTCTGGGGAAGGTATTTGAGCTAGGCATGTGAAGAAAGGTGGGGAGGCCAGTGGGGACCCTGTGAGTGGAGCCCAAGCTGGGAGGCGCTGTCACAGACCTGATTAATTCTTTTTTTTTTCTTTTTAAGTTTGTTAGTTTATGTACGTAATCTTTGTGCCCAACATGGGGCTGAACTCATGACCCAGAGATTAAGAATTGCATGCTCTTCCGACTGAGCTAGCCAGCCGCCCCAGCCCCCACTAGTTTTTGTCAGTGCTAATGTCAAAAGACCGATACAGTGGGTGAACAGGAATGCACAGTCTTGGTTCAGCACGGTGAATCCACTGGAAGCAGAACAGCCGGAGCTTTTGGGGTGAGGGGCGTATTGCAGGAGTGGGGAGCCCTGGTGAAGCTTGAGATGCACTCTCTCCAGGCCTAGGGACCGGGCAGTGCTCAGCTGAGGAGGGCAGGCAGGTGTTGCAGGGTCTGCTGCTGATGGACACGCCAAAATAATGCAGCCATGCTCTGGGGGAATAGTTTTGGTTATTATTTATTTATTTATTTATTTATTTAATTGGAGTTCAATTTGCCAACATTTAGCATAACACACACCATCAAGTGCCCCCTTCAGTGCCCGTCACCCAGTCACCCCCACCCCCTGCCCACCTCCCTTTCCACCACCCCTTGTTCGTTTCCCAGAGTTAGGAGTCTCTCATGTTCTGTCTCCCTTTCTGATATCTCCCACTCATTTTCTCTCCTTTCCCCTTTATTCTGGGGGAATAGCTTTGACCTGCAGGACCTCTGTGTTCCTCTGGTGGAGGAGGAAGATCAGGAGGTCCCTGTGGCCCACACCCCACCTTTTCCGAAGACTTAGAGATGCACCTATCGTGGGGGTCACAAACACGCACTCTCTAGCCAGATGCCCCCAGCTCAAATCCCAGCTGTGCCACTCAGTAGCTGTGTAACCTTGGGCGAGTCATCAGCCCTTCTTTGCCTCCGTATCCTCATCTGGAAAATAGGGTTGATAGCAGTACCTACTCCTAAGGTTTTTGAGAGTTAAATGCATGACTGTCGACAAAGCTCTATCGTGTGCCCTACCTGGCGTATAAGTGCTGCGCACGCGTGTGTGTAGTCACAAATGTACACACATGTACACACATGTACACACGGTTTAGATTCCTGACATCACATCCAAATAAGACTTACATACCATTATGTTCAGAGATCCACCAACAGGTTCGAAAGAAGCCATTTATTCTCAAACTTTAAATTTCTGTCCCAAACCCGGACCTCACTGCCCATAGGGAACACGGAATTGATAATATTTTAGAACTCCCATAATTATCTTATGAAAAGTATAATTACATTGCTTTGCCTTTTTTTTTTCTCCTGAGGGTTTTAAAATGTTAATATGTTCACTAGAGATGTGCCGTGACTTGTGAGGTTTTTTGGGGGCATTCTTTTATTTTTTAATATGTCAGGAGCCTCAAAGAATGGCAGGGGCTCAGGCACCCCCAGGCTGTAGGTGCCTGTGGACGAGGAGGAGGAGGAGGGGTGGTATGTGTTCCAGCTACAGTGTGTGGGTGTGACTTCTCTTCTTCTCTTACTGCAGGAAGTAATTACTTCAGGGCACTGAGCTTCCTCCACTGTGCTTCTCAATCTTCATTCTCCGACTTGTCACACCACCTGCAGCCCTGTTAGTCATGTCGCAGCCCAGCAAGCAGTGTGGCGGAAGCGATTACTGTTGACATGGTCACACTGCCATGGTGTTTGTTACCCCACCTGTCGCCAGCAGTCAGGGCCTCATATGTGGCCAGTCACTGGTTTTCCTCCCCCTCCTCCCATCTGGTCTGAGACCCTGGGAGAGATGGACAACCAGCCTCCAGGTGTGGGCACAGACACCAGGGCCACCAGCCTCACCCCTGCCTGGCCTAGGGCAGGCTACCCAGTGGGCAGCCCATACCTTGAAGCAGACCAGCCCCAGTGAAGGAAGATTTTAGGATTTCATGGGGCAGCATGGGTGTAGGAGTCACAGAGATTTGGATTTCCATCTTGGCTTTTCTACTTGACTTTTTTTTTTGATGGTGTCTAAACATTTATTGAACAGGATGTCACCTTTTGGATTACATCATGTATTCTACTTGGCCTTGAACAAGTTAATGTTTATTCCACATCCTCAATTTTCTGTGTCTGTGAAATGGACTTTGGTTTACAGGGTTTTGGCAAGACCCGACTGAGATGAGGTTGAGCTACTCGTAACTGCAGACCAGCTAGCTCAGCACATGCACCTAGTAGGTGCTTGTAAGTCATTATCAAGAAAGGGGGCTGGCCCAGCCCTGCAGCCTCAACACCCAATCTTGAGGATCTGAGGAACTCCAGCTGGCTTCCCCTAAACATCTGTCTCCCCATTCTTGGCCAATGTCTCAGCTTTCCTGGCCTGTGTTCTTTATTCTGGCTTGAACTCAGCCTCCCAAATCCAGCCCTGCGACTCCCAGGGTGAGTCCCCATCGCCTGTGTTCTTTATTCTGGCTTGAACTCAGCCTCCCAAATCCAGCCCTGCGACTCCCAGGGTGAGTCCCCATCACATCATCAGGCCCCCTTGGGGAGCCTCTCTGGAACCTGAGGTCCCTAGACCCTGGTGGTGCTGGGTGAGGTCAGTGGATATGCTCTTGTGGGGTCCAGGCACACTGTCCGTAGGGCTTGTCTGTCAACCCAAGAGACCACTCCTTACCCCAGCTCCTCCTGGTTATGACAGGTGTGTCAGCAACACAGCAGCCAGGAGGCACAGGTGAGTTGTCAACTGTAACTGTCCCCTAGTGACCACAACTACAGTCAAGACTCCTAATAGGCAGTAGAGATAGGACCCCTCAGCCACCAGTACTGAGACCTTTCCCTGTGCAAATTCTCTGAACTCTCAGAAAAAACTCTAAGATTTTAGAAATGAAGAAACAGGGGACCAGGAAGTCAGGCCACCTGAGGCCACACGGAGTTATGGGTAAGGAGTAGGGGGACAGGATGAGGATCTCAATATTTATTACTGGCCTGAATGTCTCCGTCCTCTCAGGACAACGGCGGCTGGAAGACTGTGTCAGGAAGCCCTGTGGATTGGAGGAGAGCTGGGGGGTCTTGTTGGGGACAGGCTGGCTGGGGACCACTTGGGGCAGCTGTTCACCAACTATTAGGGAAGGTTGTCAATGTTTTCATGACCTGTACAGCTGGTCCTGGGCGGGACTCAAACACAGGGCTCCTCTTCTTTTTCTTCTGGAAACTTCTCTTGTTTCCCTTTCATTGCCTTCATCTCCTCCTTCTCTGCTTCTTCCCTCTCTTCCTCCTTACTCCTCCTCTTCTTCTTTTTCTCCCCTTTCCTTCAGGAGCCCTCATGGGCAGGAGGATGCCTAGGAAGCTGTACTAGTCTGCCAGGCTGCCAGATGAGGTACCACAGCTTGAGGGGACGTGAAGAGCAGGGATTTGTGTTCTCAGGCTTCTGGAGGCTGGAAGTCCAAGAACAGGGTGCTGGCAGGGTTGGTTTCTCCCGAGGCCCCTCCCCGTGGCCTGTGATGGCCTTCTCTCAGTGAGTGCACATCCCTAATGTCTTTCCCTGTGTCCTCTTCTCTTCTTGTAAGGATGCCAGTCAAATGGGGTTAGGGCCACCCTAATACCTCAGTTTAGTCGAATCACCTCCTCGATGACCCCACCTCCAAATACAGTCACATTCTGAGGTGCAGGGGGTTGGGGCTTCAGCATGATTTCCTGGGGGATGTGGTTGTGATGTTCACGTCTTATCTTACCGTGGTGTGTTTATCAAAACAGATGTTAATCTTGGGACGTTGTTATTAAATAACCTATAGACTTTATGTAGATTTCATTACTAATGTTCTCTTTCCTGTTCCAGAATCCTCCGTTGCATATACCCTTTCACTTGGCTAGATTTCAAAACTGACACACAGAGCAGGGAGGGCCTGGCCTGGCTCGGGTTCCAGGGCAAAGGCAGATGAAAGCCAGCTCTTTGTTTTCCTCCCTGGGCTGCACAGTGGAAACCCCTGGGAGCTCTTGTAATGCCATGTGCCTCCACTGAAGCTGCTGTTACCAACAGGGAGCTCCTGGCCACCTGGATGGTGGCCACCATGTGATTCCTGCACAAATGCCATGTGTTCCCTCACATAGCCACTGTTGGGGCAGGCTTCAGTGTCCTTGTTTCCGAAATGGGGATGATGATCACTAAGTCTATCCGTTATGTCTCTTCTCCACTCTGTGCCTCAGTTTCCTTCTAGAGTAAATGAGGGCAGATTCACATCTGTCTCCAAAATCTGTTGGAGGCTTTGGTGATTTATATATGCAAATCGGCCGGCAGGAACAACATGTCAATAACAATCCTCAGCTCACCCTGTACACCTCAAGGACTTACACTCTAAGGCTTGGGTCCCACTTCCCATCTGGGTATAAGGATTCACAAAGCTCCCTGGGTAATTCTAAGTGTGCAACCAGGGTGGAGAGTCTCTGGTTTAAATAAATATTTCCTCCTGATCCCACCAATCTCTACAGCTTCAGTAAAGAAGCAAGAGTCAGAAATACAAGCATTTGGTAGGAGGGGGACTGGGTGGTCATGGCTCAGTGTTCCTCTAAAATAATGCCACCAATAGCAATACAACAATGATCAGTATTAAAGCTACAGGCACAGTGCTAAGTGGTTTCTCTAACTTATTCGCACAAAGACCTTATGACCCATTTCTTATTCTCTGAGAGTTTGAGCTCAGAGAGTTTGAGTTACTTGTCTAAGGTTGCACAGTTATTCATGGTCAGAGGTGGGCTACAACCCAGGTGCATTTGATGCTAGAGAGGACAATTTTATTTGAAGCCCTGGATCCAGCTATACCTGGAGTCAGTTCTATGTTGAACTTCCCAGTTGCATGAACCAAATAGTTTCTCCTTCCATTTTAAACTAGCTTGAATACAGTTACTATCACTTGAATCCCAGCATCTGCAGTCTCACTCTGCAGCTGGACTGACTTCTAGATTTCCAGATTATACTCTCACCTCCAGCGCCACTTGTGGCTTCCCTCTGCCTGAGACTCTTCCAAATCTACTTTCAGCTCTCATCTAGTAGTTGTCTCCTCCTCCTCCTCCTCCTCTATAGCCCTTGGCTCCTTGACTACTCACCAGTCTCCCTTCTGGACAAGGAGCTTTCCTCGTGTGTTTATTTGTGGCTACATCACAGCAGCTCTGCACAGTGCCCGTAAATGGCATGGCTTGGTAAAGATTTGTTGGAAAATGTCTTGCTCCAAGACATCCTGTATCCTTGAGCAGAGGAGTCATGGGCCTTCAAGGTACAGCCCAGTGTTACTCCAAGTGCTGCCAGGAAGCACACGGTACACTACAAGAGACACTTGAGGGCAGTTTATAGAAGGGACTCCAGACAGTGGCCTGGGCAAGGTTAAGAGCAAGCAGCCCAAGATGGCAATGTTCTCTGAGTCTAGCAGCAAGCGGAGCCATCACCACCTGTTGGCCTGACAGGGCAGAGTCCAGAGGGACCTGGAGGCAAGCAGGAGAGCCACCCAGAGGACCTGTGGGTTTGATTAGAAGAAGCAAAACTACTTCAATCTGTGGCCTCCTGGGAAGAAGGAACTCTCTGATCTCTCCCTCCTGATCTCTCAGCAACTATCGGCACCACACTAAGCCTAAAGCTGGATTGCGAGGGAGCTAACTGATGCAACTGAGGCTAGAAGTTGCAGGCTGAGGATGTAACTGAGGCTAGAAGTTAGCCTCCTGGGCCCAGAGAAGGTAGAAACAGGTAGAGTGAATCTTGAGAGACAAACAGAACATTGGGCACAAACCCGGCAACAGTGACCTGCTACCCCCAGGTGGGCTTGTGCTGCATGGGCCTGAGTCACAGCACCGCCCTGGAAGATGTCACTTTGGGGAGGAGCAGGCTGGACACGAGGTGTGCACTTCTGAAGTGCGGGAGCCAGGAGAAGGACCGCCATCAGCAGCACAGGTAGACAGAGCCGAGCCCTGCGCACATGCCCAGGGCCCAGTGACCTGACCACAGCTAGCCACCTCTCCCGGGTGTGAGCAATGATCGGACATGCTTTGTCACTTGTCACTTGTCTAACCTCCTTGACACCAACGTCCTGGGGACAAGGGACTGGCGTTTATAACACAGTGGATAATTATCCTTCAAATGAATCAAGCTACCAGGGGGCAGCCCGGCTGAATAAATCAAAGCAGATGGGGCAGATTTCATCAAGCCGAGTGGCCACAGCTACTGTCTGTGATGGATTCCTAAGAGGTTTCTTTTGCCGCCACCCAACATTCATAAGCAATGCCCTCCCCCGCCCCCACCCTCCATGTCTTTCAACCATTCCCACGCCAAATGAAGATAAATGTCAGATGAGCAAAACAGCCTTCAAGTTGCTATTGAAAATATTTTGAAAAAGTCACGAAATGCCAGGCCTTTCTCCTGTCCATAGAGATTCTATTTTTCTCCCGAGAAATGTTTCTTCTCCTAGGAGCTAAATACTACCTGGTGAGGTGGGCGGCATGGTTTTGCAGTCCATAGTCGGAGATTTAAATTATTTTAGCCTGAGTGTAATAGAATTCACCAGGGGGATTTTAAACAAGGGTGGCACAATCAGAGTAAGACTGTTGTGGGTCTGTGGGAAGAAGAGATTGTAGGAAGAGGAGTAGGAGAGGAGACTAGGAGACCCCAGGTGTGGGACAGAAGGCAGAGAGGTAGCTTCAGGCTATCCTTGGAGGTAGACCCAGGAGGGTTTGCTGATGGGCAGTTGTGACAGAGAGAGCAATCAAAGGTTCTCCCAAGGTCTTTGGATTGAATATCTGGGTGAGAAATGGTTACCTTGACTTATATGTGGTAGGAGTAGTTTTGGCAGATATTGTGAATCAGAACTTCACTTTGGATATATCATACTGCAGACGCCTCTGAGAAATCCAGGCAATTCAAATAGACCATTGGGCATGTTGATTACAGCCACAGAGCTGCTGCAATGTCCCCAATTTTTGTGTCCCCCTGTGGACATTTGGCTCCCTCTTCAGGGCGATGTCACCCCAATCTGACCCATTCTCCTGTATCATCAGAAGCAAGTATACTAATAGTATAAGTATCTGACCCCTTCCTTAAATTTTAAATTCTATCCATTTCATCTTATAGATGCAGAAACTTAGGCTCAGAGAGGAAAGGGCTTGCTCAAAATCACACAGCATGTAAGTGGCAGATCCGTCATCCCCTTTCTCTGTGCTGAGATGATTTCATAGATCCCTCTGGCCGTGGGAGAAGGGACTACATCCCAGAGATGGCTCTATCGGTTGGACCCTGTCACTAAAAAGCAGGCCCTTAGTTAGCCATTTCTCTGATTCTGCCTTTTTACCCTCCATCTCACTGATGACTTTCACGAGCTCCTAGATTTTCCAAAGTGGAAGCCCCCTTGGAGGCAAACTCAACCAGGGATGGCATTACGTGTCCCCTGTTCCACCAATGCCCACGGCAGGCATTGCCAGTTGATCTCAGATCTCCTCCTCACCACATCTTAAAATCACCCTCCACCTAACATCCCAGGGAGTTGCCATTACAGATTTGGCAGGTGAGTGAAACATGGACCATTGCTTTCTGTGTGGAGATTAGATTCCCTAGCCAGCATGTGAACAGAAAATAGTGGAGAGCCCACATTTTGGAAAAGGATTTTGAATTACTCATGAAGTCCCCTGCCTGTTATTTTGTGTGCACTGTGCTTTTCCTCAATGAGTATGACAGAACCAAACGTTGACCTAATTTTGGTACAGGTGATTCTTGCTTCGTTGAGTACTGGATGAAGGAAGTGACCTGCTCTTAGGAGCCATTCTGTGATACGTGCTTTGAATTCCAAGTTGAAAGCATAGGAATAGCTGTCCGCGGGGCTGGCTGTATCCCTCCCAGAACAACCAGCCTCTCCACCTGCTCTTTGTTATTAATAACATTAGCTAATATTTATTGGGTGCTTGCTGTGCACCTGACACTCTTCCAAATGCTTTCCACTTACTGATTTATTTAATCCTCACAAAGGTCCCATGACACATGTACTATGCCTAACCCCCACTTTTTCAGAGGAAACACATGAAAACCAGAGAAGGGAAGTGATTTTTCCCAATGTCACACTGCTGGTAAGAGGTAGAGCCAGGATTTGAACCTAGAGCTTTGGTTCCAGAGCCTGAACTCTGTCCAGAGATGGGGAATTAGTGGTGACCTCACACTGAAACCCACGTCCTGTTGTTCCCAGCCCAAGGTTCTTTATTGTCCTCCTGATCCCCCCTCTTGGCTGGCTTCCCTGTCCTCTCTCCTGGGGCTGCCACAATGCCAACTGCGGCATTCATCACCTGTTATCCATCCTGGTCTCCAGGGCTTTGGCTAAACATGTACGCTAAAGCTCAAACCTCATTTCTCCAATCCATTCTGAGCTTTATTGATCTTGCCTGACATTCGCCTCTCTCGGATTCTCAGCCCCATGCATCTGGACAAATGGCCTCTGCATCTCTGGGTCTCACAGGAGCCATGGATGTTTAACCTATCAGGGCTCTGGGTTCATGGAAGAGGCATGGGGTGGGGAAGGAGACTGCCGTGGTGGATGGGAAAGGGGCACTGACTTTCTGGGGACTCCAAAATACTCTCCCTAGAGGCTCCTAAAAGGCATTGATCTCAGCACTTTATAGTTTTAGGGCAGCTCTCCAAGGTCCTGGAAGACCCATGAAGTATACTTCCTTCAGGGCTGCAGCATAAGGGATCATGGGTGGACCTTCTTGTCTGTTGGGATGAAGATGGGAAAGCAGACTCCTGGGAATTAGTAAGACCAAGATGTTTGTCTAGACTGCCCAGAAGTTGACATTTTGGATCTGGGATCTCAATGTTTTATCCTGTGCTGTATCTGTGGCTTCTCAAAGCAGGTTTGTGGCAGGAGCTGGAGCATTTTGTGGCCCTGGATGAATGAACGGTATTTCATTGCCAAACAGAAAAAAAAATGGCCATTTTCAGCTAGGTTTTCTGGTCAGATTTTTGATAGTCAAAAACACATCCGCAGAATTTTTTCATTTCCTGGGTACCGTTCTAAACATTTCATTCACATTTAATATGAGCTCACCTAATATTTATGGCAACTGCATGAGGCAGATACCGTCATTCCCTCCCCTGACCCCCCACACACTTTATGAATGAGGAGATGGGGAAAAAGGAGTGTTATCTGGCCCTTAGGATTTACACGCAAGCCTCTGGCTCCTGACATACTCAAAACACTCTTCTGCCACTAACCTGTCACTCATGTCTACTTGGTTTGATGAGTTCTTTTCATTTAGAATCCCTGATCAAGACCACTTAGATGTGCTGAGGGAGTAAAGGTGCTTAGAAGCTGTTTGTTGGGGCCAGAGGGTCTCTATCTGGTGCTGGAGACACATTCAGCCCACCTCAACACAGGCTTGCAGAGAAGAGGCAGCTTATATATTCTACATGGTGATCACTCGTTCCTTTATTCAGTTATTTGCCACTGTTTCCAGTAGGAAGTTTTTTCTTAAATATGTATTTATTGAGCACCTACCATATACATGGCTAACAGGTCTATTAGCTTAGCCGTTAATACATCTTTGTCCACTCAAGGAGTGGGGAGTCAGGAACTCTATAGAAGATGTGACGTAGCTCCAGAAAGCTCCACCTGAAGCTGGGGTCTCCTGGTTTGAGACAAACAGCCTTTAATATGCTTCAAGCTGGGATTTCTGCGCATGGTCTTGGGCATACGTTCCTGATCAAGCCCTTGTCCAAATCTTGTTGTTTCGCAAGCCTCACAAAACTTTGAATTGTGCTCCATGGTTGGAAAGCTTAAGGGCAAACAGGACATCTCCTTGCCCTGGGGTAGGGGTCCCTCAGGCCTTGACGCGCATCCATTTGGGAGACCACTGGCTATCCCCCATCACATGCAGCCCCATATGCTGGTAGAGCTGGTCGCCCCAACCAGACCAAACAAACACAACAGAACCTTACCAGAGGTTGACACTAATGCAGTAATTAGGGGCAGGAGCTCTGGGCTGGGCTGTTCCAGCTCTGCCACTTACTGGCTGTTTGACTTTGAACCAGCTACTTTACCAGCATCAGACTGTGTGATGTGTGGGAGAAATGATCGTGTGGTTGTGTTAACCCTCTGATACTTTCGGGTCGTCACAGCAGTTAGTGAGTACTCCTGTCACTGGTACAGAGAAAGTAGGGTGTTGGAAATTTGAGAAATGCAGTCGGGGAGCACGTTAAAGGGCGGGGGATGGGGGCTTTGTGACTGCCAGGGCTTGAGAGGGATTCTGCATGTGAAGGCAGTTCTGATGAGAATTCTTGGCCCGATTCTGGCTGACACTGACACTGCCCATCCCTCTTAGGTGGAAGGGTTATTCTTTGCTCCCTTCCCTGGTGGAGGAGGACAGAGGGTCCTCACTTGGGCCCTGGGAGGCAGGGGGTTTGCTGTCCCTCCCCCTATGCCTTAGGGCTTTCACTCTGTGTGGGTGGAGGATCTGAGCATGGAAGGTGGGGATTGGGGTGGGGGGGTTTCCAGCCTTCCCACAGGGCATGGGTCCTTCTCTCCAGGCCTGCCCTGCTGAGCATGAAGCTCCTTTCTCATTTCCACCTTGTCTGCTGCCCTTCCTGTGAGCTTGGGGGGAAAGAGCCTCTCAGTGGGGCCAAACTCTTTTCGCTCTGGGGCTTCTAGGGAGTCCTGGAGGTCAGAGTCCACATTTGACCTTGAGCAGCTCTTTAAACTGAGCTGAGTCCCTCAGTCTCACTGGGATGGAGGCCACCACTTCCCCTTGAACCAGGGGCTTCCTGTCCTTCTTCCTGACCTCCCCTGTCCCTGGAGTGGCCTCTCTTTCCTCAGATTTCAAGCTACTTGAATGCGGGGCAGCCTCAGCTCTAATAGTTTCAACCAAGATGACGATTTTGTGGCTTATCCAGAGCTTTCTCCTTTTTTGGGGGTGAGAGACTCCTTGTTTTGGCTGACTGCTCTGAAAGCAGAAGCCTAACAAGTAAATCTTAATGTGAAACTTTCCAATTTTTAAACAGTTGGCGACTAGTTAAAAAGATTTGAAAACACAGTGCAAGCAGATGTAAAAGCACTGCCGTTGGCCCAATCTAACTTGTGGACGATCAGTGTCCCCTCTCTCTGCTTGGAACTGTTGTGTTTCCATCTCTCTGAGGAGTAGTCTGGTTGCCCCAGGGCCCACTGTGCCTCAGACAGACAGAGTGACACAGCGGGCAGCCACGAGGTTCCTTGGGTAAATCCTGGGCCCAACACACTCACCCAGCCCAACGCCTTCCTCTCAGCAGAGAAGGAGGTTAAAGAAATGGTGAGAAGGGGTTGCCAGTTGTTCTTGGTGAGGGAGAAGCGATGGGCAAACTAGAGAACCAGGTGGGGGGGACATCCTTCCAGGGAATAGGGCTTTAGATTTGTAAATAGTTTGGGGACACCTGGGTGGCTCAGCAGTTAAGTGCCTGCATTCAGCTCAGGATGTGATCCTGGAATCCTGGGGATTAAGTCCCCCATCAGGCTCCCTGCATGGAGCCTTCTTCTCCCTCTGCTTCTCCCTCTGCCTGTGTCTCTGCCTCTCCCTCTCTGTGTCTCTTATGAATAAATAAATAAAATCTTAATAAAAAATTGTAAATAGTCATGGTAATGCATGCCTGAGACTTTGTGAGTCCAGAAATGTGGAGGGCAGCCCAGACCACAGCTGAGAGTGAAATTAACAGCCGGGATCTTTTTGAGGTCCCAGATTTGATCAGTGCATGCCTCAGTGTCCCCACAGGCTCCATGAACACTGTTTATTGGTGACGGGGCTGAGCTGAGCAGAAGGTGCTGGGAAGGAAATGTGAACAGAGCTACAGAGGCCCCTCAGCCTTCGTCCTCTTTCTTCCAGCCCCAGCCCAGGGTTGGGGTCCCTGGTGCCCCAGTCCCTGCCCCTGTCCTGCATATGTGCATTCCCAGCCACAGAGACCTGCTAAAGCAGGTTCCTCTCTGCAGGGATTTACAGCCATTCTGCAGAGAAATAATACACTATCTTTTGCTCTGGCTTCTCCTTCCCACTGAGCTCCTCCCCTCCATTCCCCCAGAGATGGGATTTTGAGTGATGAGGGAGGGGTGGAGGATGGGCGGGGGGAGTAGGGGGGACAGGGATCCAGGGAAAGAAGATGCGCACACACATGGAGAGGGGACCTGTGAAGGCCACAGAGGGGTGAGGGGCATGGGGGCTAGGGGCGGGGGCCACCGGGAGCCACATAGAGAGGAGGACAGAGAGGGATTTGAGGGGGTTAAGAACAAGGAAGACACAGAGACGGAGATAAAGAGAGAGATGAAAAGAAAGCCAGTGACAGAGAGACAAGAGAGAAGCAGAGGGAGGGAATGGTGATAGAGACAGATGGACAGGCAGACACTTTCTAGGGCCAAGATGAAACCAGGCAGAAAGGAAGCTGTGGGCCAGCTTAGGGGACAGGAACATGACCCAGAATGACCCAGAGAGATGGCAGCATGAGGCTCAGGGCTGAGAGGGGCACCAGAGAAGCCCAGCTGTGGGATCAGTGGGCCTGAAGCAGGCCTGGACGCGGGATGCAGGATGCGGGATACAGGGTATAGGACGCGGGATACAGGATGTGGGATGTGGGGAGAACGCCTAGAGACAGGGACAGGGGTACACAGGGAGGTTGATATTTCTCCAGAGCCTCCCATGTCAAGGTGGTTTGCACACATCTGCGCTGACCACATTTATCTGTTTCCTCCTCCGACCCTTGTAACTGTCTTCTGGGTTAGAGACATCGCTGATTTTATTTTAAAGATGGAGAAACTGAGGTGTCATGTGGCCAAGAAGTCACTGTGCTGGGACCCCCCTGACTTACCTGGCTCTAAAACCTCTGCTCTCTCCACTCCTCAGGCACAGAGGGCGGGAAACTGGGGCGGATGAAGTGCCCCAAGGCCCCTGGGTCTCTGGTCCTCCCTGGCCCTTCCTGAGCTCTGCATGACAGATTGGTGTTAGAGAAGATGAGAGGTCCAAGGAATGGTTCTGGTGGGACTTGGGGGTCATTCCTCTGGAAGGGGAGGGCTAGAAGGATATTGATCAGGGCAGCAGGATGGTAGGACACGTTCAAAATCTCTGAGCACCTTCAGAAAATAAAAAGTCTAAACTCCTCATTCTGGAGGTTAAAGTTCATCCCCACAGTCTAGATCCAACCTACTTTTAGAGCTAAGCTGTCTCTTATAGGACTGACCTGCTGGGGTCAGCTGCTCTTCGCATGGAATCCTACTTTCTCTGGTTGGGTCTCCAGGTTCTTGCTTGATTGCACTCTGCTTGCTGATGGCACAAAGCACTATCCCCTTGGGGTGTCTCTTCACCCTCATAGAGGCCAAGGCAATTGAAGGGAAGGTGAGTCCCTTAGAGGTTTTGCTGTTTGAGTTACCCTACAAGGGCAAGGTCTCTACAAAAGTGTTTTCTTGGCCAAGGATCACTTGAGAATCTCTGTCGTCCTGTTAAGCAAATACCTAAAAGAAGACATGTCTGCTTCTCTCCTGAGGCCTGGTTTGTCAGAGACATTGGAAACTGAGGTCCCAGGGGTAAGCTGGGTGAATTAATGAATTCTTCACCCATCATGGAGGTGGCTTTGCATTTGCTGGTTCTTGGGATCCATTCTGGGAAGCACTGTAAGGTCTCAGGGCTGGAATAGGCCTGGGATATTTTCCAGGGTGGCTAAAAGCAGATGAAGAGGATAGTGAAGCACTGGGCAAGAAGACCTTAAGTTAGGTCTGAGGGGGAAAGTGATGCCACAATTGGACAGAATCTGGGTAGGGACCAAGAAAGATGATCACCGAGTCACTTTCTGAGAGCTAGGATGGATGGAGGCTGGTAAGCAATTCAAGGTGGCCCAAGGCAAGTAGTTCTGGATGGGTGCTTTGTGGCATAGGACAAGTCTGACGGACTGAGGGTGTAGCACTCTCCTTCTATCCACTGGACATATGTTCTGTGCCATTCCCTGGACAAGACTCTCCCCATTCTTGGAATGACAGCCTGGACATGAATTTAGTCTCTCACTTCCTCTCTGGGGCCCCATTAATGACCAGAGTTTTTCTAGATCCTCTTTTACTCTGCTCCCTTTTGGGGCTGGCCTGCATGAAAGAGGGGAGAGGTGGTCCCATTTGGGTGGGGATGATGACATGGAGGTAGCATAGATGTTGGGCTTCCCCAGCTGGGCATTTCCAGTCTTTGCTTCCAGTTCTGAGGCCCTCAGGATGAGTCTCAGGTGGGGAGTGCCACCTGCCATCTGCCCTGAATGGGGCCTGTCCCCAGGGATTTCCCTAAGGAGAGATGAAGTTATTCATCCAAGTCAAACACATTCACCCTTGGGTCAATAGTGATGCTCCTGCAAAGTGCATCAGAGCATATTTATTTCCCTGAAAGTGAAGAGGTTGAGAAAACCCAGCTGTTAGCACAGGGACAACCCCAGATTGTGAAATTTAATGGCAATTCCTCCTTGGTTGGAGGAGGAATGGGGTCAAGGATTAGCCCCTGAAGGAGGGAAAGCTCAGGGTAGCCTTCAGGTTAGAAATGAGATTCAGGACTTTGCAATTTGAGGCTAAGAGCAACAGAGTCGGTGTTTCTGGCTTGCCTCCTGGGTCCTGACCCATGTTAGCCAGGAAAGTGGCTCTATGAAGGCTAATCCAAGGTGAATGCTTCTATCTTCTAATGTGGGGGAGCGGCTGCATCTCCCTTTTGGCGGGTGGATCCGTATTCAAGGAATCGACAGAAGATGGCTTTCCCACACTGGGAGGCTGCACCTGTGGAGCTCAGCACGGGGCAGAAGAGAAGATCTTCAGAAAACTGTCTACTCCCCTCGCTTTGGTAAGAGAGACAAATGGGTATGTTTGACTGGATAGGCAGGCTGTGGTAAGAGTTTCCAAATGCCAGTGGCTTTAATGCAACAAAAAGATTTTTCTCACATCATGGGCCAGTATGGGGCTAGCACAGGGCCTCTGCTCCATTCCATTTTCAGGAACCCACATCTCATCCACTTTAAGGCTCTGCACTCCTCTGGGTTCTCAGCTTAGGTGAACGAAGAGCGATAGCATGGCCTGGGGACGTTTGGTCAGGCTGGGAGGTGGTACACAGCAGGGTGCCCACATTCCTCTGGTGGAGGGTTTCGTCCCAGGAAGAACTGGCCTGGTTACTGGGGAAGGGATTGGCACCTAGGACCCACTGGTCAGAACGGGGTCCAGTTGGCATTCGTACAAAGGAGGCACTGAGATAACGGTTTAGCCGAGGACATTGCTGCCCTGGACAAAATCTGGGTTTAGGATGTGTGTTCGTGCGCATATATGTATGTACATACATGTGTGTATGCACAGGTGTATCATGTATGCATTCACACGCACATATATGTGCACGTACATATGTGGATGTGTGCATGTATGTGTGAGCATGTGTGTGTATGCACGTGTATGTATTTGTAGTATACATATGCATGTGTGTATATGTGTACACACGTGCACATGTGTATATGTGTATTATATGTATGCATGTATATGAATTCATGTCTATATGCATGTGTGTATGTATATGTGCGTGTATGTGTGTATACACGTGTATTTGTGCGTGTGTGTGTGTGTGTGTGTAGATATGAGGGAGGCATCTAGCTGTCCTAGGCCACGGAGATGTGATTAATGGCACTGGGTTTTGATCCAGACACCCTTGGCTTTGAGTCTTGGCTGCACACCAACCAGTGCCCTCTACACTTCTTGATTTGTGGGTCAAGGGAAGAGAGGCTCAAGGGTGTGGCTGGGGAGAGAGAAAGACGCCTTGGGTGGCCTGGTCCAGTTTGTCCACCTCCAAGAAGTCTGAGCAGTGTACCCCCTCTCCCTATTCCTCTGTGAGCATCTCTGCTTGTGGAATTTGTACTGAATTGGGACATCATCCATGGGGCAGCCCAATGACAGACTGCTCAGAGTGTGACAGTGTTGCAAACTTAAATATCTACGGGACCTGGGCTGATCCTTAAATGAAAAATGTGGCCCAGTGGATGTCAGATTGGAAAGGATTGCCCGCTCGGGTCCCACTGCGAGTGGCTCTGGAGGGAAGCTTGTTGTATCCAGGTTTTCAGAAATGTCAGAGAAGCAGCAAGTCAAAACTTTTATATGCCCTCTTTTTTAATGCTAATAATGAATAATCCTCTAAAACCTACTCAGCAGTACTGTGGCCGAAACCAGACATGTCTGCAGGAGGACTGGCTCCCAAGGGCTAGGCCCTCTCTTCTGTCAAGGCCGGTGTCTCCTCGGATCCGGGTCCCCCTCTGTACACGGGAGGGGCCTGGCTGTCACAATGACACCCTTTTGGGTGTGCGGGGAAAACACGGCTGAATGTTAAATAAACACCCGCTAATTACCCTGAGAATATTTATTGAGGTTTTCCCACGTTGTAATAAGAAATTATTGAAACATATATCACCCACCGAGCTGTTAATCATTGGTAAATATATTTTAAATACAGCAGTCCATTAGTATTTTAATTTAGCCTGTCTCCTGGAGAATATGTGCTGTATGAGACAAATGTCTCCAGCTCCAGAGCCAAGGGAAAAATTTCCTCACCTAGTTAATCTTTATGTTTTCCTCTCAGGGAGGAAATCCCGGCTGCACCAACAAAAGAAATGTTCCCTGGGGTCCAGTATTGATGGTGAGTGTCCTTGAGGAGCTGGTGGGTGAGCCGGGGAGGCCGAGAATCTGGCGTGGAGTGGGAGTGGGTGGGAGATGGGCCAAGGCCAGGAGTCACTGTTGTTGACTGCTCTGACACCCCCCTGCAAATTCACTGAGATGTGAAATTGTGCAGCTGAAAAGAAAAAGCAAGTAATATGTTGAACCCCAGTGGTCATAACAGATTTTTTTGACTTGGACGTTCTGCACAGAATTCTTTAATTCTCCACGGCCTTCCTCCCCATCCCAGGGGCTGGTGCAGACCTCACGCCTCACATGTGCCCTTATCTTAAGTGGGGCTGGACAGAAAGGGACAGACCCAGGGACGGTGAGCCACGTAGTTTTTGATTAAGCTTTGCCTTGGTGATTACCTGGTGAGCCTTGTGGGACCCTCTCTCTATGGCTACCTGTTCACTTAACACACACTTACTGAGCACCAGTTGTGTGCTAGGTATTATTCTAGGCACTGGAGATGCAGGTGTGAACCAGAAAGAGAGGGTTCTACTTTCTGAAGGTATGTTCTTGGTGTGGACAACAGGCAACTAACAGGTCAACAGCCATAAGCAAGGGCATCTCAGAGAGCGATCATGACATGAAAAAACAGTGTTGGGGGACAGTGACTTGCAGAGTGGGATGAGGGTGAGGGCAGCAGCAGATTTCCTGGGAAGAGTGGGGAGCATGAGGACAGAAGACAACACCCTATACCTGAAGGACAGGCAGAGGAAGAAGAGGCAGTTCCCCCCCAGATACACAAAGGAACAGATCACCTAAGAGCAAACACTGACAACCAAATACTCAGGAGGAAACTCTCATCAGCCTTCTTTTCTTCCTTCTTCTGGCCCTTCATGCTCTATGGGCTATGAGGTCATAAGGGTTTTCAGAGGCATTTTCACATCCCTGGCATAGGCTTCTCTGGGGCTATTTTCTTCTCAGACCCTACTGGTATGCAGCCCAGTGAGATTGCTGTGAACACTGAGTGGTCTGAAATCCACCTGCAATGCCGCCCTGACTGGGAAATACCCCTGATTGATTTCCAGTCCAAGTCGCCTCTCCTTCCTGTAAGTTTCTATCTTAATCAGCTCTCACTACAACAACGCTGCATAACAAACAATCCCCAAACTTGGCAACATATAAAAATAAGCATTTGTTTCTTGCACATGTATCTGCAGGTTTGGGGGTCAGCTCTGCTCCACGCATTTCAGGCTGTGACCGCTGTGGCCAATTGAACCATGTCCTTCCCTTGAAAGAGGTTGGCCACTCTCAGAGGGCGAGCCAAATTGTGCCATGTTTCTGAAGGCCCTGACTCTGAATTCACAAACTGTTGCTTCCATTCACATGTTACTGGACAAAGCAAGCCACTGACAGCAGCACGCAAGGAAGCACATCCTCACAGGGAAGCTACACATATGCGGGTAAACATGTTTGCTGACATGTTAACCAAGTGAGCCACAGGTCCCCATTGCACGTGATCTAGCACTCCTTGTTGAGTCTATGACTTTCAACTTGTTATATGCACATCAGTTGCACACACACTATCTTTCGACCACACTGTGAATGTCTTCAGGGCACAATCCATGTGCAGCCAGCCTTAGGACCTTCCCACCAATCAATGTAGAAAAGGATATGGCACTTGGTAATATATGGTCAGAGTCTGGGTATATTTTGAAGGCAGGGAGAACAGGATTTGGTGATAGATTGGATATGCATTATGTAAGAAAATGAGGGAGATGATGCTACTTTTGACCCAAGCGATTGAGAAAATTGAGTTGTCCTATATAGAGATGGGGGGAATTGTGGGAGGAATGTATGCTCAGGAAATTGAAGGTCATTAATATCCATTTCATTGCTTCCAGAAGTGTGGGACGCTCAGTATTTATAGGTGGTAGAGGAGATGATACACAGACCCAACTCCAGTTAACAGTGAATCAAAGAGTTAGAAAGCTATTTATCTTTCAATTCTTTATTGACTCTTTTGATTAGTTAAAAAACAGTCGGAGTTTGGTGCTAGCGTGCCTTTAAACACTTGCTGATCCCCTTTTTAGAAAAGAGATTACGCCTCAGGCTTAGAGACTTGAGCCATTTATAATATCTAGCTAGATTTAATATCAGCATTGTCTTTGCACTGAATTTCTTTTTCCGGATAACTTCTCTCTACGACTGTTGATGCAGGTTCGTTTACGGTCTAGATATACATTTCCTTTACAAATGAATTTATGCATGTTGAAAAGGGAATCAATTTTGCAAGAAATGTTTAAGTGAGTTTATTCCTCCATTTATTTAGGAAGTATTTATCTAGCATTGGCTACTTACTGGACGCTGCTGGGGATACAGCAGTGAATTTAAACAGATCCAGAGACAGGCCTTCCTGGAGCTGGTGGTCCAGCAGGGAAGGTAGGAAACAAAGTAAGTAGGTGAAGTAGGAAATATTCGAGGTGATGACAAGTTATTTATTTACAGAATTAGCAAAGCAGAAAAGGCAGATTGGAAGCAGTGCAGGGGTGCGGATGCATTTTATTTTATTTATTTTTTAAGATTTTATTTATTTATTCATGAGAGACACAGGAGAGGCAGAGACACAGGCAGAGGGAGAAGCAAGCTCCATGCAAGGAGCCCGATGTAGGACTCGATCCGGGATCCTGGGATCACACCCTAGGCCAAAGGTAGACGCTCAACCACTGAGCCACCCCGGTGCCCTGGGGGCACATTTTAAATAGGGTGGCAGGGAGCGCCTCCTGGAGAAGGTGGCATTTATAGGAAGGTCCAAGGGAGCCAGCCACACCAGTGTCTGAGAAAGAGCACCCCCAGCAGAGGGCACAGCAAAGACAAAGCTTTGAGGCGAGCACATGGTTGGCTTGGTCAAAGAAGAGCATGGAGTCTGGTGTGTTTGGAATGCAGAGCACAAGGGGAAGAATAGTACAACAAAAAATCAGAGGGGAGAAAGGGAACAGGAGCATGCAGGGGCCCAGGGGACACTGTCAGGAATTCAGATTTTTTTTTTAAAGATTTATTTATGTATTCATGAGAGACACACAGAGAGAGGCAGAGACATAGGCAGAGGGAGAAGGAGGTTCCCTGCTGGAGCCTGATGCAAGACTCGATCCTGGATCCTGGGTTCACGACCTGAGCCAAAGGTGAATGCTCAACCACTGAGCTACCCAGGCGTCCCAGGAATTCGACTTTTACTCTGAGTGAGATGGGGAGCCATCAAAGGACTTTGCGCAGAGGTGTCACCTGACCCAACAGAGTTTAACTCCATTCCTGTGATCACTGTGTTAGGAACAGACTCGGGGGGAGCAGGAGCAGTGATGGGGAGACCCAAGGCGGGGGTCTGTTGCAGAATCCTGGTAAGGGAAAATGACAGAAGATGTGGTTGGACTCTGGGTGTATTTTGAAGGTCGAGCAAGCAGAACTTGCTGACCAGTTAGGTATGTGCCATGCAAGAGAATGAGAGAGGTGGTGATGTTCTTTGGGGCCAGAGCAATTGAGAAAACTGAGTTGCCTTATATAGAGATGGGGGAATTGGGGAGGACGAAGCTGAGGAGACCTCAGGAGGTCTGCTTGGTCATGTTGACTTTGAGACGCCTACTGGATATCCAGGTGGAGATGCTAAGTGGACTCTTGGATATCTGAGGCTGGAATTAACGGGAGGGTCCTAACCGAAGCTTCCACTCGGGGGTCATTGGCACCAAGGTGGCCTGGGTGCATGGACACGGGACAGAAGAGCACAGAGAGCTCAGGTGCCTTCTTGCAGCCTGCAGCTCCACCCTGCATTTACAGCTGTTTGCTCTGCCGAAGTCTGGGCCCCAGAGGTGATGGGCGCAGGTGGCACTGGGCTATTTTCCTAGTGATTCGGGGAAAATACCTCAGTTTCCTGCAGCCCCAGAAGAGCCGAGAGAATTTGCTTGGAGAAACTGTCATTTCAGTATAATTGCTCTGCATAGCAAGCTTTACACGTTAAGCTTTTCAAATTGATCTGTCCTGTCATTTTGACTTCCTAACCCTTCCCTTCTTTACACAGTTAGTATCTCCACTGGGAAGCAGTTGTCTGAAGCCTGAACTATATATGTCAAAACATCCTGTTAGGGTTTTCTGAGGTTTCTGATGTTGGGCAATCCAGGGCATTTGGTTTCCACATCAGAGGAGGGAAAATTTCTTCCTGTCATTATGTTATCACTGCAGACCGGGTCTTTACTGCCTTAGGTCTTGGGGCCAAAAACAGATGCCGAAGATGTGTCACGGTTTTTGCTACAGGACGTGAAACTGGCTCAGCCCAAAATTGTGAGAACAATTTAAAATAATAATAGTAGCCACCATCAAATGAACACTTATACTTGCCAGGCTCTGTTTTGTATTGGATGAACTTGGTGCCTTGCCAAGAACCTTCCACTGTCTGTACAAACCCCCTCCAGCTGCTGTGGGTGCTGGCTGGTAACAGCCCACAGCTGCCACCTTGGCTGAATAGCAGTCACCCCTCCTGGCCTAATGGGAACCATGTCACTTGGCTGAATAGCAGCCACCTCACCTGGCTGAATGTGAGCCATGTCATCAGGCTGAATGGGAGCCACTTCACCTGGATGAATGAGTGCCATATCAGCTGGCTGAATGGGAGCCACCCCACCTGGCCAAGTAGGAGCCACCTCGCTTGGCCAAATGGGAGCCACCTTTTCTGGCTGAATAAGAGCCTCTCATTTGCCCCTGCCAGCAGTCAGTGACCGACTGACCCAGGTTGGCCTCTTTATCTCAATCTGGGACTAGCTTTTTGGTTCAATTTGTGCTTCAGAGCTCCCTGTGGGATCAGACTGAAAGTCTTGGGTTGAGACCATATGCTTGCTTTTCTTTATGCCCTCATTCCATTCCCCCCCCCCCCCCCCCCGCCCCATCTCAGGCTCTATTCCTGAGGAACTCAGCCTAAGACAAGTGTCTGACGTGTTTATGTCATCAGCCTCTTGACCTCTCAATTACCCCTAACATGGTATTACTATTTCTTCTCCGCAGTTGTGGATGTGAAGGCTCAGGGAGGTTTGTAGGTAGTCAAGGGTCACATAGCTGGACAGGTACAAGAGCCAGGAGTCAAATCCAGCATTTGCTCCAAAGCTCATGCTCCTCACCATTATGGTCTATCGCCTTTCCATAGGATCACTGTCAGATATTTTGAACCTTAAATATTTGTTTTCCTCTTTTCTTTGGGGGTCGAATGTGGATTTCTTTGAGTAGTGTTGGGTGGAAGGTCGGGAATCAGCTGTCTATAGTGATCATCAACAGTTGGGTCCTTGGGAGAGGCAGAGAAAGGTAAGTGGCCAGTGAAGGCAGCCGTGTTGCACTTACTCTGGCTGTGGAATATAGTCAGAGGTTCCCAGCTATTTGTAAGTCCCCCTCCCAGATGGGGCCATAGGTAAGTGCTTGACCAAATACAGATTGCTAATGAAAGAAAGAATCAGCGTTGGCTCTTCTGGGGTGAGAGGATCCAGGTTCACTAGCATAATCCCCAAAATGTACACCTCAGCGCTTCCGCTTCCTGGTGGTTCAGCCTGGGTTTCAAAATGGAAAGCCACACCTCAGCTGTCCAAATGAGATCTGACGAGCGTGCACATAGGGGCAAGATTTAGGTTCAAAACATTCTTGACTCACCTGGTGGATATGAGAGAGTTGGAGAAGGGACAATTCACAGGTAACAGGATTGTAGATTTTGCTGTGGAGCTCAAAGCCAGTATCAGCCAATAATGATGATGTCATTGTGCTCGTAAGACTATAACCATGACTCACACTTGCCTTAAAAGAAATAGAAAACACATGACCTCGTTCTACTCTACATTGATGAGGTTGCAGCTGGAGAACAGAACAATGATGAGGGCTCATATACTTTTTTATTGAGATACAGTTAACATCCATTATAGTATTGGCTTCAGGTGTCGAGCATAATGGTTTGATATTTGTGTACATTGCAGATGGGTCACCACAATAAATCTAGTCAACATCCACCACCACACATAGTTACAGATTTTTTTTCTTATGACGATACTTTTTTTTTAAAGAAAGAGAGCAAATAATCATCAATGGGAGGGAAGGGGCAGAGAGAGAGGGGGAGAGAGAATCTCAAGCTGACTCCACAATGAGCCCATGTGGGGCTGTCTCACAACCCTGAGATCATGACCTGGCCCCAAATCAAGAGTCGGATGTTTTACTGAGTGAGTCACTCAGATGCCTCTCATAATAAGAGCTTTTAAGATCTACTCTCTTAGCAACTTCCAAATCTTTAGTCCAGGATTATTAATGATGGTCACCATGCTGTATATTACATTCCAGGACTTATTTATCTTATAACTGAAAATTTGTGCCTTTTGACTCTCATCACCCATTTTACTCACTCCCTGCCTCTGGCAGCCATCAATCTATCAATTTGTTCTCTATATCTACGAGCGTTTTTTTTTTTTTTTTTTAAGATTCCACATATAGGTGAGATCATTCAGTATTTGTCTTTATCTGGCTTACTTCACTTAGTGTAATGCCTTCAAAGTCCATTCATGTTGTTACAAATGGCAAGATTACATTCTTTTTTAATGATCAAATAATATTCCATTGTCTATAGATGCCTCATTTTCTTTATCCATTCATCCAATGGTGGTCAGTGCTGCTGTGTACAGATGAGGAGTGGCATTTTCAAAGCACTGACCCAGGGAGGCACTCACACCTTCCAATAAATCTGGCACTCCTGGGAGGTTTCCAGTTCTGTGCCACTTACTTTTAAGAATGTACTTTTATTTTTAAGACAAAATAAATATCCTTAATACAAAACAATCTGCTCATTAAAGCAGGACATAAATGAGACCCTGCACCCTGAGGGGAATGACACTTAATATTTTGGTACGTATAATGTCATGTATTTTTCTTTGAGTACACTTATGTATTTTAAGTATATAATTTTAAAGGTGAGCATTCTCTTCTGATCTGTAGTATTCTGTTTTCATTTCATTTTCTCATGTCAAATAAATGTACTTTATCTTTTTGTTGTTGTTGCTAATGATGAACATCGTTCCTGCTTAGGATATATACTCTGAGTTTTCCATGAGGGATAGGTTTTTATCTCTTGAAAACTATTTGGGTTTAGGAAGCAGCGAAGAATGATTGCCACCAGCGTTATCATGACTCTTGTAAGAAACATTTACTCAGCACTGAACATTCTAGACTTTGTGCCGGCTTCTGAGGTTACAGAGGGGCTCAGGTTCATGAAGAGTGTAATCTGTGTTTCGTGTGATGGTGATCATAAAAAAGGGGTTAAAATCCTGCCCCACGGTAGCTAGAGAAGAAGTGGAGAAGGCTTTACAGAGGACATCTGATCTGAGCTTTTTTTTTTTTTTTTTTAAGATTTTATTTATTTATTCATGAGAGACACACAGAGAGAAGCAGAGACATCGGCAGAGGGAGAAGCAGGCTCTTCACAGGGAGCCCGATGCGGGACTCAATCCCAGATCCCAGAATCACACCCTGAGCTGAAGGCAGATGCTCAACTGCTGAGCCACCCAGGTGTCCCTGATCTGAGCTTTAAGTAAATAGAAACTGTCCAGATGAAAAGTAAAGGAAGGACATTTCAAATGTATGAACCAGAGCTCACAAAGCCAGAGGGAGATGAGAGAGCATGGCATATCTTAGAGTTGGAAAATCATAGCTTGGGTCTGAAACAGAGAAGGAGGATCTGCCTATGGAAGAGGGAGGGCCCAGGCAGGAAGCTGCTCAGGGCAGCCTGGACCAGATTGCAAACTATATATTAAGCTGTCTGAACATGGAGGGAGGAAGAAGAGTGAAGTGTTAATTGAGGTCGTGGGCCTTGGACTCAGGTTGGGCTCCCATGGTTACCTTGCCATTGTGACAGCTTCTCAGCAGTACCTTTGGATCTGGCAGAGAAGATCGTAGAGGGCCTGCTGTGGCCATCCTCTGGCTATGCCTTTGTGGGGGGTGAGCAGTCAGTAGGGCCCAGGGGATGTGCCTGCCCAAGCTGCCTCATTCTAGACCATGCCACCAGTGATTCCTGTCCAAGCATCCTCTAACCTCCTCCAGGAGCCTGCAAAAACCCCTTTGCCAAGACCATCCCCTGAGGATGCACCATGCAGCTCGTGTGCCCATTCTCACTGATGAGCAATGGCCAAGGTTCTGTGGTCTTGAGGAGACACGGATGAAGCTTTGATGTGCAGGCTGGAGTGTACATACGTGTGCATGACGAAGCCTCCTCAAGTATGGGATGGAGCCAGGTTGGAGCCATGATGGAAAGAGAAGGCAAGGGGGTTTTGGGCTCAAGGCCCCCTCTTATAAATATCAAGTGAAGGACTGTTACTGAAACTACCTGCTTCTCAGTTTCCTTTCCTATGAGTAAGACTAAAAGTAGCCCCTATGTCATAGGGATTTGTGGATACTAGATATGACATCAGATGTGAAGGGTTCAGCATTTTGCCTGCCTAGCCTAAGTGCTCAGTGAGGGCTTGTGGTAGGCAACAGGGCTCTCAGGGAGGCTTGGTGGTTAGAGTCCCATGTTGGATGTGTGGCTGTTGCCAGGAGATGGACTGGGGATGGGGAGCTAGAGACAGGGAGATAATTCAGGAGCCTACCTGGTGGCACTACAGAGAGTTGATGGGGATCTGAGCATAGTCTTGTCAGCAGGGCTGAGAGGGGCCAGTGGACGTCTTCAGGCCCTTGGCAGCCACCAGAGTTGGGAATGCACAAAGCCTTTCTGCAGCAGCATTAAAACCAGCACTTCTTCCATTTGGCTCACCTACTACCAGCCCCAGAGTGACCTGTGTGGTTTTGCCAAAATGCAGATTCCCAGGCACCAGCTCTGACATAGCCAGTTAGAATCTCTGGGGCTGGGACCCTAGAGTGCTTATAAAGCATCTAAAGTTTGGGAATCACCAACATTGATCATCATAATGATGAGGCAGTGAATAAGGACTGTGAGTTAAAACTCTGGGATGACATTCAGAAAAAGAGGATATTACCCAGCTGGAAAGAAGAAACTATCATTTCACATATACCAGTTGGTTTGGGGAAAATGTCTTTCCAAATATGGCTCCAAAGGAGAAAAAGAATAAAAGAATAAGAAAGTGTTGGTGACAAAGTGGTTAGAAGCCACTGCTTTGAAGGAGGCTGTGTGTGTGTGTGTGTGTGTATGTGTGTGTGTGTCTGTGTGTATCTAAGAGATTGCAAATCGATATCCCATTTCCCTTGGAGTTTACACAGCTGCCCACAGGGCGATTCTTGACTCCAGGATAAATAGGGCCATATCACTCGGCTAGAGAATAATGAATTTTCCAGATGGGCCACACATTCTCATGATGGGCCTTTCAAGAAACTGCATTTGGAGGAGAACCCGTTCTTCTCATCAGAGAACTACACTCACATCTCCATGACCCCTCCAGCCAGCTCCCCATGGCTGTGTGTCACATGAGTGAGTGAGTGCTTTGGGGTAGGAATGTGTAGTAATTGAGATAGATCCTCTGAAGTCTGACTGGAGTGACTATTATTTGTATACTCATTTTCCCATCCACTGGTCTGTGATTACCTTGAGGGCAGGGCCATCTTGTATTCCTCGCATCATACCCGCTATGTCCATCAGGAGAGGCTGGGCTGTCATCGCAGGCCAGCTTGAAGCCTTACAATGTAGTTTATGATGACAAGGGTTGGTGTTTTGCTCACACTATGGGTTGGTCCATCAGGGGTCAAGCTAGGGCTGGGCTCCATGTCATTCTCACTCTGGCATCCAGGGTGACTGATGGAGCTCCCTACAATGAACTTGGGCTGTTGCCAGTTGCCAGGGAAGGGGAAGGAAATGTGGCAATTTCACCCTGGATCTTAAACCCTTCTGCCCAGCAGTTGTGAGTCACTTCTGTTCATGGTCCATTGGACATGCCCCATGGCTCCATTTAAGTTGAAGGAGTTGGAGAAGTTCAATGTACTTGGTCCTTTGAGGGAGAAAACCAGAAATATTGGCTAATAGCATGAATAACTGGCATGGCACTGTGACAAACTGATGAGGGCTTGGAATCACGTAGGCAAATGAATGAATGGGCTTGTAAAATAAAGAGGGTGCACGGGCCTGGGGATCCACTGCAAATCCTATCACCATCTGGCTTCAGGTTCCATATTTGAAATGTAGGACACACTTGTCTTTGTCTATAAGCTAGACAGGCATTTCCTACCTGAGCTGACATCTCCAGCTCCCTGATTTGGACTCTGAATGCTCTTCAGAATCTTCCAGGGAAGTGCCTAGTACCCCAAGCCAACCACTTGGAGCTGGTTGGCCAAAAACATGCCAGTGAAGTTGGTAATGAAGTCCCAAGTCCGCACAGCTGGAAACCCTGTGCAGGAGAGTGGATCAGCCCTCACAGCCCGGCTGCTTCCATCACCATGTGAAAGTCCACCAGCAGAGCCATGAAGAATACAGGCTTCTGGGTCTGACCACCTGGGTTCAAGGCCCACCGCTGGCACTTGCCGTGGAGCTTCAGATTAGTGACCTACCCTCTGTCCTTGGTTTTCTTTTCTGAGGGTTTCGGGGAGGATTAGGTGAGTTCACATACATCCTACACACTGAACGCTGGATGATGGACACTGGCTGTGAGCCTGAATATTAGAGTATTACTTGTGTCTCTATGCTAAAATTCCCTGTGATTGTAGCCTCAGGTTTCCCATCCATGGTAGAGAAAGACTGTTGAGACCTCACGGGATGGTTGAGAGGGTTCACTGAGGCTTGAAGACAGTAGAAATACCTTCATTCAATGCTAACTCTTGAGCAGGAACAGATAATCAGGCATTTCTCCTCTGAGCTCCTCACTTTAACAACTGTGTGAGCTCTGGCAAGTCACTTTATTGGACCGTGCCTCAGTTTCCCCATCTGTAAAGCAGGCATCGCTATATGTATAGTCACAGGCCGGGATTCTGAACCTCTGCTTTTCAGCATGCCTCAGCCCCTTCCTTGGTGTTTCTGACCACAAGAGAGGAATTGCAAGGGAGTATTTTCCAAAGAATTAAAATTGCCAGAATTGTAGAAATGTTGCTAAGGCCTGAGAGCAAGTCAGTGGCTCTACATCTGCATTACTCAATCCTTGTCACCTCCACCTGGGAGCCGGCCCAGCTTGACACCTGACCTTCCTGACTCCAGCATGCTTCCTCCCAGCCTCTTCACACTACAGGCAGGTCAGAGACCAGTTCAGCTCCCTCCAAAAGCGCCCCCTTGCCCTCAGGAATAGAACCAAACTATGTAGCATGGTGCAAAGGCCCTCATGATCTGGCCCCTGCAGGATATCCAGACTCTTGTCTCCACATTCCCCTCAACCTAGCTCTGCTAGGTCGCACTTTGTAATTCTAGTTGGTCTGTAGATGGGGTGCAGGGCTGCAAGAACATCTGGCTCTGGGATACCCAAACAGACCAGGTCTGGCCATTTACCACTGGCAAAATCCAAAAGCAGAGAGCTGAGGGGTGGGCAAAGAAACAAATTTTTTTTCAGTGAGGCCAGCCCCAGGAAGACAGTGGACTAGCATCTCAAAGACTGTCTCCAAGTGCCGGAAGTACTTCCAGGTTTATATAAGGAAAATGTGGGACAAAGGTGGGCAGTGAAAGTCAAATTATTGTCTAGGGTCAATCATGGGTGGAGTCTTGTTGGCTCAGAATGGTCCTTACTGCTTGAAGGGGTAGTTTCAGTTCCCATCACAAGATTCTTTGTGTGCAGAGTCTTTTGCCTGAGTTAAGAGATAAGCAGGAAATAAAAAAACTTAGCTAGAAAGTTTGAGGTCAAAATGGAGGTTGTTGAAGTCTGTCTATTTACCCATCTATCATCTATCTATACATCTTTATCTATCTATCTATCTATCTATCTATCTATCTATCTATCTATCATCTATCATCCATCTTTATCCATTATCTATCTACCCATCTGTCATCTATCCATCCATCCATCATCTGTCTATGCATCCATCATCTATTTACCCATCTGTCATCTATCTATCTATCTCTCTATCTCTCTCTATCTATCTATCATCTATCTATCATATATCTTTATCTATCCATCTGTCTATCATCTATGTAGAGTAAGAGAAAGAGAGAAATTTCATATGAGGAATTGGCTCATGTGTTTATGGAGGCTGAGATGTCCCACAATCTGTCATCTGCAAGCTGGAGACCCAGGAAGACTGGCAGTGTAATTCAGTCCAAGTCAGGAAGCCTGAGAACTGGGGGAGCCAATGGTGTAAATCTCAGTCCAAGATCAGGAGAAGATGAGATGAGATGTCCCTGCTCAACAGTAAGGCAGGAAAAAAGGAGCAAATTTCTCCTCCCTCCACCTTTTGTTCTATTTCATGAATTGACTCCCACCTACCTGCATTGGGAGGGACCATCTACTTTACTGAGATTCAAATGCATAATCTCATCCATAAACACTGCCACAGGCATACCTAGAAGTAGTGTTTGACATGGGCACACTGGGGTCAGTCAAGGTGACACAATTAACCATCCCAAGCTCCACACCTCTCTGAGTCTCTGTGCTTTTGCAGAGGCCATTCCCTCTGCCAGGAATGCACTTCCCAGCTCTATTCCCCTGACTAATCCCTATACACTTTTAAGGATTTGATTTGGGTGTCATTTCCATAGGGATCTGCCTTTTCCAGAATCTGCCACTCTCCCTTCAGTGATGGGTTGGGGATGCCAGGCTCCCCCAGTTCCTCTCTGTCCCACCTCTTCCTCACTTAACTGGGAATGTCTGCAGGGCAAGATTATAAAAACACAAGTGCCTATAGATGGTTTTAATGTCATAAGACATTAAGAGTATAGGTATGCTCAGCACTGTTCTGGTAATATATTTAATACTCATAACCACATTCTGATACAGTCACTATTTTAATTCCCATTTTTTCACAGGAGGTAATTAAGCACAGAGAAGGTGAGTAACTTGCTCACAGTCACACAGCTAGTTAGTGGTGTAGTCAACAATCTGACAGAATGTTATGGAGTAGAAGTTGGTGAATATTTGTTGAAGTGTGGTAGATGATGAAAGAAATCACCCAATTCCAGAAGAAAAAGCATTAAGAAATATAATTAAGAGCATTCTGAACAGGTGTTAGTGTCCTCATAAGTAGTTGGAGAGAGGAGAGGTGGAACGAGGCATAAAAAAAGTTGGACAATCAGTGGAAGGGTTTCCTTCATTGTTGCCTATCCATGTTGGGGAAGACTTGTAGCTGGTAGGAGAGGAACGAGGGTGGGAACTTCTTGGTTTGGAGGAGAAAGCTATAGAATATGAACATGTGCTGCATATGCGGTCGACCCTGGAACAATGTGGGGGTTAGGGGTGCCAACCCCCTGCACAGCTAAAAACCCACACTGTAACTTCTGAGTTCCCCTAAGCTTAACTATTAATAGCCTAGTATTGACCAGAAGCTTTACCAATAACATAAATAGTAGATGAACACGTATTTTATATGTTATATACATTCTATACTATATTCTTATAATAAAGTAAGCTAGAGAGAAGGAAGTGTTAAATAGAAAAAAAAATTGTAAGGAAGAGAAAATACATTTACAGTGCTATTGGTTTATTGACTAAAAAAAAAATGTGCATGTAGGTGGACCCGTGTGGTTCAAACCTGTGTTGTTCATGGGTCAACTGTACTAAGTATATTTTAGTCAAATCCATGGGGAAGCAAACATACTGATTGCCTTCTGTCATGAACATACCCTTGGGGTTGTACGTTTCATTGTTTGGAGACAGGTAAATTCTTGGTGTCTACAGTGATACTCATGGGCCGTTCTGGGCTTGAGCTGGAGATCTTGGGGTATCCCAATGCAGAGATGGACTATGGTATCTCTTCTCTTCCTGGCCTTCTACAATGTTTTTGAGGTCCTGTGAGAGAGGTGGGGGAAGGTGATGTAAGAACTATGTTCTTTTATAGTCTCGTGGAGCTATGAACTCAGCCAGGGTTTCTAGGAAATGTAGGTGACCAAGATCAAGCGGCGGGAAAAGGGTCTACTGTCCCCACAAGGTCATTTCAGGGCCCTGAGGGCTCAGAGTGACCCCCAGCTTGGTCTGCTTCATATTAGCCAATTTAAATTTTGTGCGAAGGATCTGGTACATGGCTTCATGGTGCATTTACTTCCGGGACGTAAACTGACTTGATTTCACCATGTTCTTGTTTCTGAAATCGAGGCTTGGCATGACATCAAGGCAACAGTAAAACCACTGAGCCTGTGGGACACAGTTAATAGTCGACTCTATTAGTAATAAACACAGGGTGAGATTCAAGTGGATTCTTTGGTCATAAGACATTAAGATCACCTGGACACAGCTGGAGACTTTACTGTCTCCTCTGTGGGTACCAGGCACCGCATAGCATGCAACACCAGGATTCTACAAGAAGGTGGTGAGATTCCCAGATGTGATCGTCAAGGGCTGCACCTCTCAATTGAGGGAGAAGATCAGTGACGGCATTGGTTCTTCTATCTCCGTAGATAATTTACTTAGTCCCCTGGGCCCCTGGCAGGCACACAGGTGGCCAACGTCTCAAGGACCCAGTTCCTTCCCAGTCTTCTGGCTTCTCCCAGCAGCCCCAAACTGGTCCATAATATGGGGACCATGAGAGTGACATGAGAGGTCAAAATTGGGAGGGGATTATACAATGTTGCAATGGAAATAAAAATTAAGGATTTGTGACACCTGCATAGCTTAGCGGTTGAGCATCTGCCTTCTGCTCAGGGCATGATCCCAGGGTCGGGATCGAGTCCCACATTGGGCTCCCTGCAGGAACCCTGCTTCTCTCTCTGCCTGAGTCTCTGCCTCTCTATCTCTCATGAATAAATAAATCTTAAAGAAAGGATTTACTTTATTTTATTATTTTTATTTTATTTATGTTACATTATCTTATTTTTTTTTAGCTAGACTTGAGACATTGTCTATCCTGTCTATCCGTAAAGCCAGAAGCTGTCATGAGGCCTCTACACAAGACAGATTCACCTCTGCCATCACTGTACTGTGCTGGGACAGCATGTGGTCACAGCTACTGAGGGGAGATGTTGGTAGTGGTGACAAGGCGATGAGCTAGGAGATGTCAGGGACCGCACATTCAAATGTTCAGTGCCCAGGCAAGTGAATTAATGAACTGGGGCCCAGTAGGGCCTAAGGATGCTCTGAAGATGTTTGCCCTTGGCTACCTACAGGGGGCGATACCCCTCTGTCCCTGCCCACTGGGGGGCCACATGCAATGCAGGTGTGGTCCAGTTCATTTCAAGGAAAGCTAGATGTCGTGTGTGAAATCGACCAATTCTTATCTCCCCCAAACACTGGGTGAACCAACCAGAAGGCCCCTGTGGGCCAAACGCAGCCCGTGATGGCCAGTTTTTGATACTTGATGTTTGTGAACAAACCCAGCTCCACGTTTGGCGGGCCACAGTAAGCCTTTGACATCTTTGGGCTCTCTGCTCCTCTTCCCTCTCCAGGAAGGCTCTGCATTATCAGGAAGGAAAATAAGATTAAGCCCAAGATGGGTGGAAGTTGTCTTTTTGTTGTCTTAATGGGTTAAGTCTCATCATTAAATTTTCCTGAGCTGATGGCTTTCTGTGGAAGAAATACCAGCCAAGCCCGAACACCCTGAAAGCTCCATTAATCTTTCTATAACCCCATTAACACTCACTGCATATTTCCTGTGAAAAGGGTTGGAAATGACCAGAGCCCGCAGCACAGAAAGATCTGTCATGCACCCAGCAGCCGGGGAAAAGCCGTGTAGATGCACAATGGGAAGACTGTTGGAATATGCTTCCTTCGGAATTGTTCAAAGGAGGGGGGCCCGATAGGAAGAGAAAGAATCGCTTGACCCTGGGAATCTTATCACTTGACAATCATTACAATAGAGTCACCTGTACTTTGCCATCTAGAAATATCTATTACCTTGAACCCGGGGTTAGATGCCTGCTCCCTCGGGGAACTCTGGAAACAGAGATTTATTTGTGCAGCAATAATTGAAGAGTTCATTTGATTCCAGTGTGGATCTTTCAACCACAATCAATTTCACGCCCCGTCATAAATAATGGAGGTCGCCGAGGCAGCCAAGCGGGGCGGGGGATCTGGCTGGTGCTGTGACAGCGTTCAAATCGCATCGGCAGAGAGAGCGACAGAGCCCCTGTGACAGCATGTTTGGAGAGAGTTTGAGTGGCAGGGTGTGTGTGTGTGTGCGTGCGTGCGCGTGTGTTTTAACAGAACCTTTTCTCCCTCCCCCTTAAATGGGAGAGACGTTCAGACATTGCATTATTAAGTGCTTGGGAGCAGCAAGATCACGCCCGTGGATTCAGCACAAGGACAGCGCCCAGAAGAGAGTGTGCTTTAAGAGCCAACTTCTCAGTCCCCCCAGGCGCCTGGCTGCTTCTTAGGGATACCCTATCGGTGGAGAAATTAATAAGTGGACTGCTGTAATTGGCAGACTTTCAGGGATGCTCCAGGTTAGGTGCCCTGAGGCAGTGTGGAGAATGGCTGTTTGAAGTCTGAATTGTATGAGAATAAGAAAGAAAGGGTGGGGAAAAAAATCAGTCTTGGCTGCTTTACAGAGATTTTCCATTTCTAATGAAAGGAGATGCAGAACTTTTAAAACTTCACATCTCTGGAAGATAACTGACTTAAGTGCATTTCCCAGCCTGGTCCTCTTCTCCTGGCTTGCAGGGCCACTGAATCTGCATCATCTTTCAACCCCAGGACCTTTACACAAGCTGCTTCTTCGGTCTCACTCATCTTCCTCTTCTTTGCCTGGCTAAGTCCTACTTGACCTTAAGGTTCTAGCTTCATATAATTTCCTCAGGCCAAGTTGTATATTCTTATACAACCTGTAACTTTCTTTTCGAGTACTGGGCACAGCTGAAATTAAACAATCATTTGCATAGTTGTTTGGTAAATATCCACTTCTGTCTCTAACCTGAAAAATTCTTAGGAAGCAGGGACCATATCAGACCTGATGTTCAATGTTGTGTTCCCAGCCCTTAGCACGCACAGCAGTTAGCACACAGAGGCACTTAAGCCATGTTGTTGAATGAATGAATGTCAATGGAAGCCAGAGGATGTCCCATCGGATATGCGGCTGTAATGTGCTCCTATGTATTCTTGTCGCCTGGTGGCCCAGCTGGTCAGAAGGAGGAACCAGTGAGGCTTATTGAGGACAAATAAATATGCTTTTTATTGGCTTTCAGGGTGGTGACCATCACTCAACATCTAATGTCCAAAGGTCAACTGGGCTGGGCATTGGGGTAAATCCAGAAAGTGGTCTTTAAGTGAGCTGGGGCAGCACCATTATTCTAGGTGACTGGACCATTCCAGGCAGACAGACACGCAGATGGGAGATCAGAATAAGCCACTGTGAGATGGGGATAGCAGGGAGGTGCATCGGAAGCTCCTGGCTTGATGCCAGAGCAGGATTTAACAACACAGACATGGGGAGGAGGGTGCAGGGATCAATCAGAAAAATCTTGAGATTCTAGGAACTCAAGGGTATATGGGGTTGCTCTCCTTCTGGGGGATAGATTTGGAGCAGCAAGGTTAATTCCAGAACTGCTGATGGAGATGGGATTTCTATTATCCACATCCTGGCTAGGAAGAGCTCAGGGACCAGAGAGTGTAGAAACCTGGTGGTCTACATGGTATCCCCATCCTGCACCAACAGATTCTGGGTTTCATTAGAGGAGCCACATCTCATTTTTTGTCCCCAGGAAGCATGGTGGCTCTGGAATCCACATCTCAGGGGGAGTCACATGATCCATGCCTTTGCCAGTCCCACTGCATGTCCTTGGCCTCAGCAACTGGCTCAGAGATGGGCACCTAAGCCAGGTTAGACCAGTCAGAGTCAAGAACCATTATTGAGGGTGTCGATCATGCTCTCCCACTGATTTTAACAATGGAGGACAGGCACCTAAGAGTTCAGGCTGCCATCTAGCCCACCAAAGCCAGAACTTGACGAAGAATTTAAGTAGCATCCAGAAGTGAGCTGAGAGATGGAGAAATCAGAGTCCTAGCCATACCATTTGAGCCCCTGCATTATGTCCTGCCTTAAACCAGCCCTGAAACTTTGGATCACGAGTCAGTAATTCCTCTTTTTGGTAAAGGTTCTGTCTGAAGAAGAGAAGTATGGGTATTTCCCCTCTTTTATCCCCATCCCCTCCCGCCTGACTCACAGGAGCTAATAATCCTTTTCTAACGCTGTTAATGGCTCTATCAACCAAACACAGATTCATAGAATCACAGGATGCCACAGTGGTTATTATCTGGTCTGCTTTCCTAGGTTAACAAATGGGGGAATTGAGGCACACACACAGATGACGTTTGTTTTACTCATCGATTCCATCATCAAACATTTTTTAAAAAAGATTTTTATTTATTTATGAGAGAGAGAGAGAGACAGAGACAGAGACAGAGACAGATAGTCAGAGGGAGAAACAGGCCCCGTGCAGGGAGCCTGATGTGGGATTTGATCCCTGGACCAGGGGATCACGCCCTGAGCCGAAGACAGACGCTCAACTGCTGAGCCACCTAGACGTCCCTCCATCATCAAACATTTACCATGTGTGTATCTGGTGCCAGATTCAGTACCAGACACTAGGAGTGCAAGAATGAAAAGCATGTTATTTCTGTACTCAAGAAGCTCAGAGTGGTGGAGAGGGCTAGGTTAACAGCTGCAACAGACTCTGGCATACAATATGACAGTGACCTTAATGCTGTTGCAATAGCAAGGAGGGGAGTCCCTAACTCATCCTGGATCATGGGTTAATCTCATGTTTGAGCTGATTTTTCAGAAGAAGGTAGGAAGTGTCAGGGTGGCCTCAGTGTGGAAGGCCTTGGTGCGTAAGGGTTCCAGGCAAAGGAAAAAACAGGCTGGTCTTCTGTTTCTGCAGTATGGTCGTGTCACCTTGTGCTCATTAGCAGCATCCTCACTCAGATGAAAGCCATGTCCGTGGTTCAGGTGAGTCCAACATCCTTGACCCTTTGTCTCTCCTCCTGTAGCTGTTTTCACTGGACTTGGCCACAGCACATGTTTCACCTCCTTCTCCCACATTCCCTGGCTGCCCCACTTTTGGGCAGGAGCATCGTCAAGAGTGGGCCTGGTGGGGTCTATCACAAGACATCAGTTTCTCTAACGATCAATTACTCTAATGATTAGTGGACCTAAAATACACCAGCCTCTGGAATATCTGCATCTTCCCGTGTTTCCTTTTTGTTCATCATTTTTCAACATGTTAAGGATATTTTAAACCAATATATCTAAATGTCTCTCTTATCTGCTGAGTATTGGTTTTTCTACACTTTTATGAAAGGCAGGATTCTCTTGAATCCATGTGGGTGCATTCCCTCCCTCTCCTTTTATCTGCTTTTGAGTACTTATATTTGCCTTTCTAGAATGATGGAATGGATGCAAAAGAACTCTAAGGGGGCTAGATATTTAAAAATGTGATTAAATATATATAACATAAATTTAACTATTTTCGCCATTTTGAGGTGTGCACTTCTGTGGCATTAACTGCATTCACAGTGTTGTATGACCACCAACCATCCATCTCCAGAACCTTTTCATCACCCTCAACTGATGCTGTGTCTCCATTAAACATTCATGCCCCTTTCTCTCCTTCCTCAAGCCCCTGGAAACCACTATTCTACTCTTTGGCTCTATGAATTTCATTATCGTAGAAACCTCATAAAGAGGAAGCATACAGTATTTTTGTCCTTTTGTGCCTATCTTATTTCACTCAGCATAACATCCTCAAAATCCATCTACATCGTAGCATGTGTCAGTTACTTTCCTTCTTAAGGCTAATACCCCACTGAATGTATACACCACATTTTGTTTAACCATTCATCTGTCGGTGGACACTTGTGTTACTTTCGCGTTTTGGATGTAGTTAATAAAGTTTCTGTGAATGTGGAGGTTTAAATATCTGTTCATATCCTTGCTCTCAGTTCTTTTGGGTTCATATCCAGAAGTGGAATTGCTAGATCATCTGGTAATTCCGGGTTTAATATTTTGGAGGATCATTGTACCAAATACCACAAGGGTTATTCACTTTACATTCCCACCAGTGATACTTAAGGCTTTCAATTTCTCCACATCTTCACTAACTTGTTATTTTCTGATTCTTTGATTGTAGCCATGCTAATGGGTGTGAGATGGTATCTTATGGTGGTTTTTATTTACATCTTCCTAATGATTAATGATGTTAGGCACATTTTTGTGTGCTTGTTAACCATTTGTATATCTTATTTGGAGAATGTCTATTTCAAGTTCTTGGCCTATTCTGGAAATCAATCATTTCCCAGATATATAAAGTGCAAATCCTTTCTGGCTTCCCATGGGTTGTATTTTCACTCATGATAGGGCCCTTTGATGCACCAAGATTTAAATTCTGATAAAGTTCAGTT
Source organism: Vulpes vulpes (assembly GCF_048418805.1). Classification (NCBI taxonomy): domain Eukaryota; kingdom Metazoa; phylum Chordata; class Mammalia; order Carnivora; family Canidae; genus Vulpes; species Vulpes vulpes. Next base: position 94,338,662 of record NC_132782.1, read on the forward strand.
TGCCTATTTTTTTCTTTTATTGCCTGTGTTTTGGTGTCACTTGCAAGAAAGAAATCATTACCAAATCCAATATCATGAAGATTTCTCCCTCTGTTTTCTTCTAAGAGTTTTATTATTTATTTATTTATTTATTTATTTATTTATTAATTATTTATTATTATTATTATTATTTTTTTTATTGGAGTTCGATTTGCCAACATATAGTATAACACCCAGTGCTCATCCCATTGAGTGCTCCCCTCAGTGCCCATCACTCAGTCACCCATCCTCCTGCCTAACTCCCTTCCACTCCCCTCCCCTGTTCATTTCCCAGAGTTAGGAGTCTCCCATGCTTTGTCACCCTCTCTGATTTTCCCCACTCAATAAGAGTTTTATGATCCACTTTTTTTTGTATATAGTGTAAGCAAGGATCCAGATTCTTTATTTTTAAAATAGATTTTAATAAGGATTGCATTGAGTATATAGATTACTTTGGATATTATTTACATCTTAATAATATTAAGTCTTCCAATCCATGAACATGGGATGTCTTTCCATTTATTTGTGTCCACTTTAATTTTCTTCAGCATCTTGTAGTTTTCAAAACTTTTGCCTCCTTCGTTAAGTTTATTCCTATTTTATTCTTTTTCTTGAAAGGATGAATACTCTTTTAATTTATTAAAATAGAAAAAGTGTAATTTGACTATTTTGAGGGATGGAGGCAATATAAAATACTTCATGGAGTCATACATTTTCATATCTTATACCAAATGATGCCATATTAGATACAATTATTACCTAAGAAAATAACCTAAGAATATAAACTAAGTCCAAGTTTTTACAATGGTGTTAGAACTTTGATATCAATAATAACACAAAATTAGAAATTAAGGATGTATCGTATGATTGAAATTGAGAAATCTTTATAAAAGTGCGTGTGTGTGTGTGTGTGTGTGTGTAATAAAATTGTGTGCCATTTGCCATTAAAGATAAAAAAATATACAAGAGTGTCTGGGTGGCTCAGTTGATTCAGCTCAGGTCATGATCCATGACCTCAGGGTTGTGAGGTTGAGCCCAGAGGCAGGCTCTTCCCTGAACGTGGAGCCTATTTAAGATTTTCTTTTTCATACTTCCTCTGCCCCCCTTCCTGCTGCTATACTCTTTCTCTAAAAATTTTTAAAAATAAATATACACTTAATATAATAATAATAATCATATGATATTGAGTCAGAATTTAAAGTGTAAAATAAAGTAGTATACAAAATGAAGATAATAAAATTTAGAAAATGATTTCTCTTTTTTTTTAGAAAGAAGACAGGACTCTTTTTTTTTTAATTTTTTTTTTATTTTTATTTATTTATGATAGTCACAGAGAGACAGAGAGAGAGGCAGAGACATAGGCAGAGGGAGAAACAGGCTTCATGCACCGGGAGCCTGATGTGGGATTCGATCCCGGGTCTCCAGGATCGCGCCCTGGGCCAAAGGCAAGCGCCAAACCACTGTGCCACCCAGGGATCCCTTTTTTTTTTTTTAAAGAAAAAAACACATGGGATTTGCCACTTGTAGATGAAAAGTGAATTTGTATTTTTGTGTAACAGATTTGTTTTTACTGTATAGATGAATGATTATGCATGAAAAATAAATTAAAGGAAGTGGCAGTGCATACATGATGGAGGTTAGTGAAATATTGTCAATTATTACTTCCATTCAATATTGCTTGGATCATAGCTGAGGTTTATAGATTTAGAGTGCTGAGTTGAATAGACATCTGGCTATTACAAAAAATTCATGGTCTCAGGCAAGATTTCTATCACTGACACATCTCTAAAGGTAAAAAATAAAAAGCCCACCTTTATTCACACAGATGCCACAAATGTAATATCTATAATGTGATGCCTAAAATGATTTAATGAAAAAGGAAAACAAAGCACATCTTTGGTGAATTCTAAAACTTTTGATTTGGTCTACTATCCTATTTTATTATTTTTGATGGTATTATAAACAAAGTTGTTTTTTAAATTTCCTTAGCAGATTATTTACTGTTCGTGTACAAAATTCCAACTGATTATTATGTGTTGATTTTATCCTGCAAGTTTGCTGAATTCATTTATTAATTCTAACAGTTTTTTTTTTGTGTGTGTGTGCCCTCTTTAGGGTTTTCTATATATAAGACCATGTGCTCAGTGAACAGAGATAATTTTACTTCTTCCTTTCCAATTTGTATGTATTTTATTTCTTATTCTTGCATAATTGTCCTAGCTGGTACTTTCAGTGCTATGCAGAGTAGAAATGGTGGAAATGGCATTCTTGTTTTGTTCTTGATCTTAGAAGAAAATCTTTAGTCTTTCACTGCTGAGTATGAGGTTGGCTATGAGTGTTTCATAGATGGACTTTATTATATGGAGGTAGTTTGCTTCTAATCCTAGTTTGTTGAGTGTTTTTATCGTGAAAAGAAATTGAATTTTGTCAGGTTTTTTCTGCATCAGTTGAAATGACCATGTAGGTTCTCCCCTCCATATATTAATATACTGTATCAGAATGACTGATTTTAATATATTGAACCATCCTTGCATTCAAGGAATAAATTCCACTTGGTCTTGGTGTATGAGCATATTTAAGATAGTTGTTTAAAAGTGTTGATCTAGTTGATACATGTGTTCATATATACGTTCAGAGACTATTTTTGGATATTTATCTTTTTAAAAATTATTTATTTTAGAGTTTTAAATCTCTACACCCAGTGTGGGGCTTGGACTCACAACTCTGAGATCAAGAGTCACATGCTCTACCAAGTGAGGCAGCCAGGTGCCCCTGAACATTTATTTTTTCCCTTTGAATGGATCGTATTTCCACATTTTTGTGGGTTTTTTGTTTGGTTTGGTTTTTGTAAGCTTTGTGGGTTTTTTGCTCAAATTTGAGCATCTGAAAAAAGTTCTCTTTTGCAATCTGTGCACACTGACATGGAGAGTTTTACTAATTAGTGGTTCCACGACCCTTGAGATCAGCCTGTGGTGATGGCTTAAGTTGTTCTCAGGTTTCTTTCTGGGCAATGTGTTGTGTCTGGATTTGTGTTCTTCCCTCCTCTCCTCTGCCCCCCTGATTTTCCCCTGGCTGCTTTTAAATGCTTTAATTTCCTAAAATGTTTTACCCTAGTTTCTTCTCAGGGCTTTGGATGTCCTATCATATTCCTCTGCTTATAATTTCTTGCCCTAAGGTCCCCATAGGTCTGTAGCCCCCTTCAGTTTTCATGCACTGTGGTGCCCACCATTGTCTTCTGTAGTGTCTAACCTGAGATCCAAAGTTTTCCACCATTCCTGTCTGAGTTCAAGTCAGTAAGACAGAAACCAATCTCTCGGGCAGCGCACAGGCAGGCAGAAATGTTGCAATTTCCATTTTTATTTCTGGCTTGAGTGAGGGAAACTGGGATTGAGCTCCTTCCTCTAGACTGCACCTTGCTGTAAGTGAGGAAAAATTGAATGAAATTTTCTTCCATTTTGAATCGGGTTATTTTACTTTATTTTTTGATTGACTGTTCACTTGTTGCTATCAATCTTTGGTCTAGGGCTCCTATAAGGTTATTGTAATTAGTCTGTAGTTGTTTGTTTGTTACCCCCATGGGGGAAAGGAGACTGGGTTTTCTAGTCTGCCATCTTGTTGACATCCACATCCAGGGGTGAGTTTTTGGGTGAATGGATCTTTAGACAAATAAATGAGTTTGGAGTCAAGTGACTTAGTCTCATGTTCTCTAAATTTGTCCCCTGCAGAGCATTGGATGCCTTTCAGAGAGTTCTTAGGAATTGAATGTGCTGGCTTTGTGAGGAAGATGGGTGATGTGGGAGTTGGGGTAGGAAAGGCCAGAATTAAATTCATTTTTCCTAAACCAAGGGCTTTACCTCCACAACAGTGGCCTTTTGTATGATATATGAAGCCACGAGAGGACCTCTTCCTGGTCCTTCCACTTATTAACTACAACCTTCTCCAAGGCACTGAATTTTTTTGAGATCCAATTTCCTCATCTTCAAAATAGGGCAGATAATATATACATGTTGTAAGAATGAGAGTAGAGAAGGATGTGCAAGCAGAATTTTAAAAAAATACATGATGAAGGCCTATGTAAAATTAAGAAGACAACTGGTTGCCTCCTGCTGTTCATTTCCTCCTTCCTCCTTCCCTAAAAGCTGGAAATGGTGCAGTAGGGGAAGTTGACCTGATCTCCAGCTCCAGTGGGAAGATGTTGACTGGCCTTTACTAGGGCTAATCCAACAAAAGTTCCTGCGATAAGGACTATGCTCTTTGCTTTGCAATGTGGAAAAGTAGCCAGTAGTCACATGTGGCTATAGGGCACTGGAAATGTGGCTAGTCCCACTGAGAAACTGAATTTTAAATTTTATTTGTTTAATTAATACCAATTTAAAATTTAAAAAGTTACATGCTGGCAATAATAAAAAAAGAGAGGCAAGTGTCAGAAAGGATATGGAGAAATTGAAACCCTCCTACATCGCCAGCAGGAAATGTGAAATGATATAGCCCCTTCAGAAAACAGCCTGGCAGTTCCTCCAAGAGTTAAGTATAGAGGACCCACATGATCCAGCAATTCCATTCCTAGGTATGATTCATAATAGCCCCCAAACAGAAACAGCCCAATTGTCTTTCAACCAATAAATGCAGCACACTGAAACTCTGGTATGTCCACACCATAGAATATTAGTCATCCACAAAGAGAAATGAGGTACAGATTCATGCTACAACATGGATGGACCTTGAAAACATCATGCCAAGTAAAAAAAAAAAAAAAGCCAGACGTGAAAGATCACATATGATGTAATTCTAGGCAAACCCATAGATACAGAAAGTAGACAAGTGGTTGTCAGAAGCTAAGGGGAGGAGGGAATAAGTACAGTGTTTCTGTTTGGGATGATGAAAATGTTCTGGAATTAGTAGTGATCATTGCACAGCATTGCGAATATATGAAAATCCACCAAATCAAACATTTCTAAAGGGCTATTTAATGATATGTGAATTATATTTCCACTTAAAAAGTAGTTGCATATGACTGGAGGCTATTGTACTGGACAGGACTGTATTCCCAGCAATAGAAATTCTTTTTCCCTTGGCAGGGAACAAGAGTCCAGTTAGGAGAAAGTTCTGGAGTTCCTCTTGGTAAAATCTTACTCCCTGAAAGGGGTACAGGGGGGGCACCTGGGTGGTTCAGTGGTTGAGCATCTACATTTGGTTCAGGGCATGATCCTGGGGTCCTGGGGTTGAGTCCCACATCAGGTTCCCCTCAGGGAGCCTGCTTCTCCCTCTGCCTATGTCTCTGCCTCTCTCTCTCTGTGTCTCTCATGAATAAATAAATAAGATCTTAAAAAAAGAAAGGGAGACAGGAAGAGGTGGCCTCTTTTTCTTTTTCCTACATTGTTTTGTGCATTTCCTCCATTTTTGCTCTGACAATGTACTTGGTGTGAATCTTAGAGCCATGGACACCATCCTGAGTCCCTGAGGAGGGCGGGCAGCATAAAGTCCCACACGATATAGATGGTGGAGTGGGAAGATGGGAAACACATTGGTGGTATTGTTGAGTCCTGGATCATACTGGACCTGAAAGCCATCCTCTTCCTCCACTACACAATTGCACAAGATTATAAATTGTATTGTTTAAGCCACTTTGAGTCAATTACTTGATGCTGAAAACATCCTGATAGTTATGTTCTGTCACCCCTTGTTCTTCATACCATCTGTCTCCTCCTCATTATCATTATCATATTTTTTCCTTAAGTGTTACTGTATGTTGGCTAGATATGAGTACAGGGATTTTGAGGACTGTGCTTGGCTGCTGGGACAGGGGGAGGAGTTCTCCTTAATGGGCTTCTTGCTCCTCCTTAAGAAGCTGTCAGAGAGAATAGACAGGCTATTAATAAAGCAAGTGCTGGGAAAGCACTTTATGCATCTCAGAGGTCCTGCACCCCCTTTATCTCATTTGGTTTTCACTACAACCTAGTGAGGTCTGAGCTGGGACCTTTACCCATTTCAAGCACAAAGGAGTGGACAGAAGTGACTTGCCCTGGTCATCCAGGTGATGGCAGACATTCAAACTCAGGTCTCCAGACTTCTATTGTAGTATCACTAAGCACGATGGCCTCTTTAGAGCAAACTCTGGGCAGTGACGTTAGATTTTTCATTACTTTTTTCCAGAACAAAAGGACACCACAGAATCTAGTCATGATTTAGAAGTACTGGCTTTCCCACATCCCTCCTGACTCTAGAGCAATCCCATGACCAGTAGGACCAGCTCCGGGGGCTCAGCCAGGCAAAACACACATGGATGTTTAGACTTGGGGACCTGAATGTTCTTCTTGAGTCATAGAAATCTTGCCTCTTGGTCTTTAGACCCAAGACAGTGGAGTGGCTGGGTCACGGCTAGGTGGATTTCCATACCACCATGAAGGTCTGCAGCATTTGAAGGGCAGAGGGCTGGGTGTGACCAGTTTGGTCCAGGGTAGCATTTCCACCCACATCAATGTCACATGTGAAGAACAGTCCAGGAAGAGTGATCACTTTAGGTGATGCCCCAGTAACTCTGGCCCTCCAGGGGCACCAGTAAAGGGACCTGGTGCCTGCTCAGCCCCCCTGTGCTCCCCCAACTCCACTCGTCAAGCCCTATCTGGACCCCTTATGCCCCCACTGACCAAAGATGGCCTTATTGTCCATCTGCCTTACTGAGAAAATACAAAACAGCAGGTTCCAGGGACCCACCAGATCACATCTTCCCTCTGAGACTGTGGTAGGAGATGTCTGGAGGATGTCACCTTCATTCTTGTCATCATCAACATCATTTCCAGCAGCAGCAGCAACAGTAACTAGGTGATTAGGAACTGACAGCCATCGAGAACCCCACGTGCTTGGTGTGCTGCTGGGCACTTTACACACTTGATCTCATTGACTTCTTGTGGCTCCACCAGAGTCCCTCCAGTTTATAGAGGAGAAAGCTGAGCATAGCACAGTAGGCGGCCTGCTGGGGGTCAGATACTCATTTGTGCAGACACCAAGAATGTGAGGCCAGGCTCCTCTAACTCTGAGTTTTATGTTGCCTCTCCAGATGGAGGCAGAGGTCAGCCCCAATTGATCAATTGATGAGTCTGTGAACAGAATCGAATTCCAACCCCTGGGTACCAATGTCTCACATCCCCGATGCCCACCCTCAGGAAAGGAAACGTGAGAGATAAAGAGGCTCCATCTGCAGAGCAGTGCTAAAAACAGGGACTGGTTGTGCCAACAGGGGAGGCACCTGATGGTGAAATGGGACAATTGAGACGCCAAGGAGGACCATCCCGAGTGAAGGCTAGCCAACGAGTCAAGGAAGACCAGAGGCTCTCCTCCCCGCAGAGGATGGACGGCCAAGTGCACCTACTCTCCCGGCGCCTTCGGGATTGAGATTTTTATTTTCACCGGGAACGTGGCCGTCACCTCCTGTCTCAGCCAAGCATCACACCTGCCCTCCCCTCTGTGGCTCCATGGCACCCCTGCCTTGGGGATCCCTGAGCCCAGAGAGCAGCAGGGGTGCTTTGAGACAGGGACCCTGGTGCCTGAGTGCTGCATCAAGGAAATGCCAGCAGCCGGTCCACTCCTGAATGTAATGTGTCCTGTCAATCAGCCCCCTAGATCGCAGACCTGCAAGGCCCATCGACAGAGGCCCGAGAATAATTATTTTTTCACTTAATTGCCCTTTGTGCTTGGTAAACATAAAGGTTGCTGCTTATGGTCTGACAGCTAGATAGCCTTTCTTTCATCAGGAAAAAAGATGACATTTGGGCCCTTCGCCAATCTTTTCCTCACTCCTAACCACCATACTGCCCTTGCTTGTACAAACAAGGGAGGGGTCCAGAATGTACCTCGGGCAGGGGGCTGTTCCTCCCTGGCCTCAGTTTCTCCTGCTATGAAATGGGGGCAGTTACCAGGCATACCTCAAAGAGGTGATGGGAACATTCACTGGGGAAGCATAGAGGAGTGATTAGGAGCCAGAGCTAGGACCCAGAGCCCTCTGATGCCTGTTCCAGCTCTGCTATTTTCTAGCTATGTGACTTAAGCTCTCTGTGCCTTAGTTTCCTGCATTGTCTGAAAGGGATGCCAACAAGAGTGCCTGTTGGGATACTTGAGTGGCTCAGTGGTTGAGCGTGCCTTTGGCTCAGGTCGTGATCCCGGGGTCCTGGGATTGAGTCGCACATCAGGCTCTCTGCAGGGAGCCTGCTTCTCCTTCTGCCTCTGCCTCTGCCTCTGTCTCTGTGTCTCTCATGAATAAATAAATAAAATCTTAAAAAAAAGGGTGCCTGTTGCACAAGGTTATTCACAAGATTGAATGAGTTAATACTTGTAAAACCCTGAGAAGACTGCCTGGCACACAGTAGGGATGATTACTATTTCTTCCAGAGATCAGCAAGAGACTCCTCAAAGGGCACTTTATTTGTTAGCATATAACCATTCGGGGATTTCATAGAAAGAGCAGGATTCTGGCTTCTTTTGAGGAGCTGGCATCAGTAGGGTCACATTTCTGCATGACAACGATGGCTGGGCTGAGTAGTGGCTCTGGCCGTTACAGTGTGACTCTGCGGGCATTTGGGTCTCCCAGCCTCCAGCCACAGGCCCCTAGGGATATCCTCAGTCTCAGAGGCTGCGGCTGCAGACCTGGTCTTTTCTCACAAGACGCCCATCAGGATCAAGCTCACGAAATCCATTGTCTTGCCACGCAGTGATCTTTTACCTTCGACTGATAGGAGGCCATGCTGTGGTTATGGTTTTCTGACCAACCCCGCCACCCTTGGTCACTTGGTGCCTACTGATTTCCCCAAAGGACTACCTCAATTTTTCAGAGTGAAAGGTTATTAAGATTCCCCATGTTGCTGCTTTTTAAATGGGCCCACACATAAGCCATTTTAACTTCAGTTTAATTACTAGGTGATCTAAGTCCTTAAAATACCTACGTATCAACATGAGACTTCATTATATGCTTTCCATTTTGAATGTAGGAAATATCATAAGCTATAAATATATACATAAATGTGCAGATTTTTTCTCGTAAATTGCTCTTGTCTGCACCGGGAAAAGTTACTTACCACCGCTCCACTTTTCTGGTTTGTACCACCTGTCTTGTTGGAAACATTGGCCTGACCATAGGATAGTCTATAAGCAAATGTCCAACAAGGTGAACCTAAAGAATCATTTATAGGATTCTTTTCCTCCCTGAAAAAAAAAGGAGTGATATTTTCTCAGCAGAAAATATGTAACGGGGTTGGCAGTTATTGGACCAGTAATAGAAATAACTAAAGAGGGCTGGGCGTGCGATCATAGGGAGTGGTGAGGAGGGTGGCAAAGCAGCGCACGCCCATCATCTAGAAGAGGCAGCTGAAACTGCTCCAGCTAGTAGTTGCCTAGCAGGAATAGAGTCACCAGATAATTCAATTTTTAAAGAGAGGTCAGAACTTGATTTTTATAAGAAATCTTCCAATTTTTGACAATTGGCAATTAACAAATGTATAAAAAAAAACCCACTCTGGGAGCCAAACAGAACACATCTGTGGGATCATTTGGGGCTCAGATGTACAATATCTGAAGTGCAGAACATTAGTAATGGGCTTGGAATATGGAGTCAGGAAGCACAGGGCCGGACGCCTAATTTTGTCATTAATTAGTTGATTGGCTCTGACTGCCAGTGTCATTTAAACTGTCTGGAACTTCAGGTTCTTTATCAGTGAAAAGAAGACGTGACTATTTGCCTAGAAGTGTTAATGTTGAAGATTCAACGAGAAAATTCTTAGACAAAAGCTTGGTGCCCTGCCAGCAAAGAGTAAATGCCCAGAAAATAAGTTGTGGCTCTTGCAAGCTTCCTGTGTGAGAGGCACATGCTTTTTTACTGCTCATTGTCAAGCAGGCTTTTGCCATGGCCATGGTCCCGGATTATGGCCAAGCAAAACATGGATATGGTTTGATCTGGGTCATTTCCAGAATCTCTTCTGGTACTATCTCCTTTTTCTCCTCTTAAAATTGATTTCTCCAGGGCCAAGTGCGCTGACCTCTCAGGCTTTCGCCGCAGCTTCCCTCTCCCCACCACCCACTCAGCAGAGAAATGCAAATATTGCTGTTTGCTGTGGACTCAGCTTGGCTGCAAATTAATTCAGGGAAGACCAAATGGGGAGTGGTATGGCATCACATGTGGAGTCAAAGAGGCCTGGGGCAGGGGCTGCTGGTTGCCAAGTCCTTCCTTGGCATGAAATGAGCAGTCAGCAGAAGGTGTTTTATACACTGCCCTGAATCCCTGTGAATTAGTCTGCCATTAGCATGAAAAATATTAAGCAATAAACAGTTGCGATATTTAACACTCTCTACAGAGGCCCATTGCCAGGGGCGTAACCAATGCAGACTGCGTTAATGAGCAATGGGGAGCCGTGCAGCAGGAAGGGACGAGGCTGGCTCTGGCAGAAAGCAGGCTCTGCGCACCTTGCAAACAAAACATGCCAGGCTGAAGATCTGCATGTTACCTGTGGAGACTTGCACATACAGACATGCCTCTCCAACATGGGCACATGCACATGCAGGCACAAATATGTGAACACGCACAGGTCCACATGCAAACATGCACGTACTAAACATTCATGCACAAGCACACACACATTCAAAAAGTTCAACCCGCCCAGCGAAATGCACATGCATGCAATTTCACATCGTATGCACTCAAATACCCCAAACCCATCCTTGGCACACACAGAACCAAGTACACAGTCACATGCATACGTCGATGGGTGCACACACATACACACAAGCACAAATGTGTCTCCCAATGCTGAGTATCTTGGTTTGGTATGATCTGATAGCAGAACCCATTTTTCGTCCATTTGGACTAAACAGTTGGCCAAATGGTGACTTCCCTTAGTGATTGCCAACCTTGGTGACAGCTTTCCATGATGGGTTTCTAAGTATGCAAGATTTGGCACCATCAGAACAGTGCCTACATGGAACTCGGAGTACAGATATTTAGGCTAGAAGAACATGAACAACCAGTGGAATTTTATTTTTTTTAAAGATTTTATTTATTTATGAGAGAGAGAGAGAGAGAGAGAGGCAGAGACACAGGCAAGAGGGAGAAGCAGGCTCCATGCAGGGAGCCCGACGAAGGACTTGATCCCAGGTCTCCAGGATCACACCTTAGGCTGAAGGCGGCACTAAACTGCTGAGCAACTGGAGCTGCCCAAACAGTGGAATTTTAAAGAATCATTTATATGACAGGAGACTGGAACAGTCTAACACTTTTACTTCCCTGGGCTCTGACCCAGTAGTGAAGCTCAAAAACTTTCCCTGGCTCCGTCTTGTCTTAAGATTCAGTCCAGACTCATGAACTTTGTAGTCACATTCCTTCACTCCTGGTTCTATTCCAACCTAGCTACTCTTCATTATGCATGTGATTCTCCAGATATTTGGTGCAATTTCTCTTTCCTTAAAACACCCCATTCTTTCATTTTCCCATGCCTTTGCACATTGTCTGACATCTACCTGGCAAGTCCTTTTCTTCCCTTGTCATTTTGCAAAGCGCAGCAAAAGTGTCACTTCTGGAAATACTTATACTTACCAGGCCAAGTCCATCCATTCATTATAAGCCTCTGTGTTTTAGGCACGATGCGAGGGGATTTAGAGATGGACATGACATAGTTCTGGTCCAAGTGGATCCCAGAATTAGCTAGTGTGGCATTTTAACTAATTGTTTAAAGTATTTGCATGTCTATGTTCTCCACAGAGCTGTGCTTTTTATTACCATCTCACCAGTGCCTAGTCAGTGCCTGGGTAATGCAGGTACTTGACAGGTTCTCTTCAAGCAGAGGAGGACTCTATTGTAACAAAATGCAAAGAAGCCACCTGCAATGAACTATAAGTACACTTGTTGGTGTTAAGTCGTGTAGTTAAGGAAGCAGGAGGTGATCTCATGGACCTGGTCCTGGTGGACAATTAAGTGCTATGCTGTGATTGCTCTGGTTAGCAAGGTGAGAAAGAGCAGTCTGCAGGTTTTTTTCATTCCATCAGGCTTTGATAAGCCAGGAACACGTTTGGGGCCAGGCTGAGGGGGCAGTGGGGGGAGGGATGGAGACAAGTGGACGAGAAGGGACAACTGTCAGGAAAAGGGGGTGTGTTGGGTAGGATCAGTTGGAGAAGGAGGGTGGGGCAGGTTTGGCTTTCTGCTTGAATCACTGAATGGACAGAGGTTTCATCCCTGAGTTGGGTAAATGGAAGGAACAGGTTTGGGAAGCAGAGGCTGCTTTTGAGAAGATGATGCATACTCAGTGTTTTATTAGGAATTGATTCCCAGGGACACCTGGGTGGCTTAGCAGTTGAGCATCTGCCTTTAGCTCAGGTCATGATCCCGAGGTCCTGGGATCGAGTCTCACATTAGGTTCCCTGCAGGGAGCCTGCTTCTCCCTCTGCCTATGTATTTGTCTCTCTCTGTGTATCTCTCATGGATAAATAAATAAAATCTCTAAAAGGAATAAAAAATGGGAGAGGAGTGGGAAAATAGGACGTGGCAGGGAAGGAGGCAAGCAATGGTGTGGTGAGTAGCAAAGACCAGGGTAACTGAGGCTCAGACCTCAAGACAGTGAAGGTCACATTTCAGAGCCATCAATAGTGCAGGTCCAAGACTTGCATGTGTCAATCATTGGTTAAAGAAAGCCCCTAGTGGAGACAAATCCTGAGCACTTCTGGCCCCTTGTGCGTACAGAAAAAGTGGCTTCCTGTAGCCTGTGTGCAGCCCTCTGGCAAAGCAACATGTGTGCTGGCTGTCGGGAGTGGAAGGCACAGGCCAATGGTATGAACACAATTATAGAAGGGATGTAGGGGCTGTGGGCAGAGCAGTAACTGGGCGAGTCAGAGTTAGTTTGGGACGTACTGAATTTGGGTCACCAGGGGACTAGCTCATCTGAGCAGAGAGCCTCCTTAGTAAGTTGGGTGTTGATTCCATGATATTGTAACATGTGTGTCATGCGTCTGGTTCTGTTGTAGATAACAAGGGTCCCATTGGATTACGTCTCTGCCTCATGGGACTCCCACTCCAGCGGCAGAGAGCAGACAAGTGAATTATAACACAATGTCAGGTAGCAACAAATGCAAGGAAGGAAACTAAGGCAGGGGGAGGGGATGGAGCTTGAGGGGCTGAGCTGGAGCTGGTTAAGTCATCTTGAAGGACGTGGCATCTGAGTTAAGACTTGCATGAAGGGAGGGAGCCAGCCACGCTGACATCTGGGAAAGAAGTGTTCCAGGCAGAGAAACCCAAGATGGAAATAGGTCTGGAGTGATGGCTGGAAGGGCAGCAGGAAGACCCTTGGCATGGTAGTGAGAGACAGTGAGGCAGCCATAGGCTTGAAGGGAGGCCAGAGACCAGGAAGCAGCACCAGCCCCTCAACCATGGGTTTTAATTCTGAGTGCGATGGGTGGTCATTGATGGTTTTGAGTAGGTGGATGATAGGATTACTATTTATTTATTTATTTACTTCTTAACCTCTTTGGAAGATTACTCTGGCTGCTGGGAGAAGAAAGGAAGCAGAGATTCTGGTATAGAAGGTATTGCTGGTGGTTTGGAAGCAGCAGTGGAGGTGATGTGAAGCAGGCAGATTCAGAACATGGTTCACAGTCAAGCCAACAGGGCTTTGTGTTGTGTGGCACATGGGGTGGAAGGAAAAGACGAGTAAAGGATGGGTCTTTGCTTTTCTTCCCCAACAGCAGAGTGAAGGGGCCATTTGCTGAGATGGGGATATCTGCCAGAGAAGCAGGTGTGGGTGTCAGCTCAGCTCCCCTTTTGGTTAAATTAGGTGTGAAGGATCCAGGTGGAGATTAAAAAGTCTGGACTTCAGAGGGGAAGTTGGGAATTATCAGCTTGTCGGTAATATTTACATAGGGCTTGGTGAGATCACTTTGGGAGAGAGTGTAGCCAGAGAAGAGATCTAAGAAGAAACGCTTGGGGCTTTTTGTGTCACATTAAGAAGTAGGAGACAAAGCCACCAAGAAGACAGGATGGAGAGGCCTGGAGCAGGGGGAAATGCAGGAGAATGATGTCTTAGAAGCATCATGAAAGAGGTATTACAGGAAGGAGAGGGTGACCAACTGAGCCACATCTTGCAGAGCAGTGGAATCAGAAGATGTGGCAAGATGGAGGTGGTGGTTGGTGTAGGCAAAGTTTGAGATGGTCCATTGGAGAGGATGTAGAAGGGAATGAATCTAGAGGCGGATGTGATGAGTACTGATAGCACTTTCAAGGAGTCTTCCTGTAGGAAGCTGAGATCTGCAGTCTAGCTAGTTTCAGTTGACACAAGAGCTATTTCAACATGTTTTATGCTGATAGGAATGATGCCATCTGGAGAGTCCAGAACTCAGGAGACAGCTGTGAGCTGGAGATAGAAGTTTGAGAATTATCAGTGAGATGCTGGCACCTCCAAATAACCAGAAAAAAAAAAAAGAAAAAAAAACCCTCCAGTCCCAATTGCCACAATAATAGGGAGATTTCTTAGGTCAGGAAACAATGACATTTTTAGTGTCTCTCTTTTCTGTTCTCCATTGGTCAGGCTTCATCTGATGGCTGCCGGTGGCCATGTGGACTACATACTTCTCTCTTCTTATCTAGCAGAAGAGAGCAAAACCACTCTTCCAAGTATCACTGCAGCCATTCCCTTTGATTGGCCAACTTAAGTCATGTGCCCACAGTCAGCACAGGAAAGTGTGAAATGGTTGGCTGACAATGAATTAGACTCTATGCCTGGAGCTGGGGATGAAGTAAGCTTCCCAAGGGTCCTGTGGATTCATGTGGAAGAGGTAGGCTTTTAAACAAAACCTTCTAGGCAGTGGGGAAGGAGGATGTGTTATATGGATGCTGGACAAGCAAACATAAATGTTGCAGTTTTCATCAGGTATACAGAGAAAATTGATACTATTGGACAATTCCTTGAGAGCTCAGGAAATTTTGTAGGCTGAAAATGGAAGTAGACACAGGTAGATGAAATTTTCTTGTATGCAGCTCTATTTTCTAGATATTTGAAATGGGGAGACTGTTAACTTCCCTAGTTACTTTGTGAGATGCTTGTGGATGAATATGGAAAAGGCTCATCTTGTATCTTCATCTGAGAAGCTTAGAGAAGGGAAGTGTCAGATCTTCCCAGTGATTACAGGCACAGCTGCTACTTGAGTTCAAGGAGGATGAGGGGAATATTTGCTGAATCCTTAACTGGCAGGAGAGATACCATCATCACCAAGGAGGACAAGATGGGGGTCCTTTCCATTCTGCAGCATTCCTATGGTGGTGTAGTAGGAGCAGAAGGCCACTTCCCTGGTGTATAAAATCAGATTGGTGCATAAACAGGACAAGTTTGGGTGTAGTCTATGCAGCATCATCTAGTTGGTTTTGAGAGGTGATGTCCAGGTTAGCCCACTGCCTCTGAATGAGGCTAGCCCTCCTGATGACCTTTATCATTAGGTTAGGACACATCCCAGCCATTCATATGAAGGTGGGGCAGTGATGCAGGGGAGATGCCAGCCCTTATTTGTGGGTGAGAATTACCTTGGATAAGGACTGGGGTCTGATATTGGACTCTCTCTACAGCAAAAGGTTCTGTGTCCAAGTAGGGGCAAATACATATGGAGAATTAATGGCTTGATTAAACACCACAGCCAAATAAATGGTGACATCCAAGAAGGTCAGGCATCAGGCCCAGGCTGAGTATATGGTTAGTTCAAAGAATTTAGATTAGGCCTATACAGTCAGGGCCTCTCTAGAAACTTATAGGCCATTTCCATTGACATATGCCTTTCCAGTGTTAATAAACAGCTCTCTGAACCCTATGTCTGGAAAAAACAGTAGCTAGGAAAATTATTTCTCTTGAGCAGTGCTTAAGGCACAAAGGGAAGGCCATAGTCCATGTATCTTAGCTAAAAGAGCCTATGTTTTAAAAATATACCTGGGTTTGTGTGATTGTGCATAAGTGCCATGGTATCTCTCAACCACCATCTCATCCGTAAAGTGGGTAACACGTCAAATATTACCCTAAAATACTGGGGGTATTAAATGAGATAATACATGTGGAGCTTTTAGTAAGTGCTGAGCATAGAGTAAGCACTCAATGTGTTGAGGAGCATGGAAACAAGGGTCTTCCAAATACGCCAGCAGTCGTTTACTTAAAGGGAGGGCAGAGATTATATCAACAACTACACCTTGGCCAAACTGTAACCCTGTGAAGCTGATGAGAATCAAACACAAACATAGTCAAGAAACCTTGCTTTCATTGCTCACCTTGTAAGAGGCAATGAATGGAAGGAAACACAATGGACACCATTCTCATGACTTCATTACTATTCCAGACAGCATGCTCATGGTCTGATTATGCCAGAGCCTTCACTGTCTCAGGCAGAAGCAAGTCCGAAATCCTTAACCTGGCATTAAAATTACTTCATGACCTAGAGTCCTACTTACCTTTCCACTGTCTTCTCTTGACATTTAAGCTTCCCTCAGCTCTTGCTACCTTGTTCTTTCATTCAATCTATGAAATCATGCTCTTTCAGGCCTCTGGCATGCTATTTGGCATCTCTTCAGCCTGAACCACTTTTGCTTGAAACTCCCACCTATTTCCCCCCAACCTTATTTCTCTTTCCTAGGCCAGCTCCTAGTGGCACTTTGGGTCTTGGCTTACTGAACTATCTTTGGGGAGGGCTTAGTTGATTTTTTTGGACTGCTATTATATGTTACCTTAGCACCTAGAAGTTCCATTAAGCACTGATGTGGTTGAAATTAATTACTTATTGGGATAATTATTTATGTTCTTTCTGTCTCCCTTGCTGGTCTTTAAACTCTATGAGGATATGCAGTGTATTTCTTGAAAAAAAAAAGAAAGAGGTGCACTCTGCCAGAAATCTTAAAAAGTAAAACAATGGCAAAGATTCTTGCCTTTCATCTATCCATACACCACCTATCCATTCATGCTTCCGCACAACTACTCATTCATCCATCCATTCGTCTACCCATCCAGCTATCTATCCTACCATCTACCTATCCATCCACCCACCCATCCATCCATCCATCCATCCATTCATCCATCCATCCACCCATCCTTCCATCTACCTATTCATTCACCCACCCTTCCATCCATCCAACCATCTGTCATCCATCCATCCACCCATGGTTACATCTACTTAATGTCCATCTACACATCCAACCATCCATCATCCATCCATCCATCCATCCACCCACCCACTCTATCTAGTAGTTCATTCAAGATGACAAATGTTTTACAGAATCATTAAGTATCAGACCCTTGCTAAACACCATGGAGGCTCATTTACACATTCATTGATTCTGCACTTTCAAAAGATATAGGAGATTCACTTTGCCATCACAGGACAAGTGGGCAAATGTCTAAGTCCTTATTTGAAAGAGAATATTGGAGTGTCAAAAGGTGAGTTTAAAATATGTTTTCAATCAAGAGGCAGGAGGCAGATTGGGACACAAAGCTAAATGAGTTGTTATGGTAACCTGTGAAGGTTGAGTTGAGGAGAAGAAGCTGCTGGCAAAGGCAGGCAGCCTGACCAGCATGAGAGCTGGGTGATGGGGGCCTTCTAGGGGTTTTCAAAGCCCTGCAGTGGGCGGTGGGCAATAACAGTGCATAATGCATAGATTACCCATAATGCAATGAGCAAGCCAGTTCATTCCCAGGGGCTGGGCCAGGGCAGCAGCACTTAAGGTTACCCGTGGCAATGAGCTAGCAGTGGCTAAGATCACTTGTGAGTCTTAGCCCCCTGACTACAATTATGCCTTTGTTTCCTTCACCAGGATATAAGCCCAGATAATTTTGACTAGAGGCCTGATATCCTCCATGGACCCCTTCCTCTACCCCTTTTTTTTTTTTTTTTTTAATTTTTATTTATTTATGATAGTCACATAGAGAGAGAGAGAGAGGCAGAGACATAGGCAGAGGGAGAACCAGGCTCCATGCACCAGGAGCCCGATGTGGGACTCGATCCTGGGTCTCCAGGATCGCGCCCTGGGCCAAAGACAAGCGCTAAACCGCTGCGCCACCCGGGGATCCCTCCTTCCTCTACCCCTTAAAGTGACTCGTGAGTCTTTGATAGAGTCCTGAGACTCTGATCACCCGAGGCATGCTCAACATCACCTTTAGGTCTCCTTCTACCTGGGGGACCCTAGGACATCCTGCATTGACCTTGAGTTCACCTCTAGCCCCTATCCTAGCTTGCTCTTGTGGATGGTGAGCTCAGAGAGTTGGAAATGTTTCACAAATTCCTTACTTCTCCCAGTGATTCCTACCTTTCAGAGGATTTTAGGTTAACATCTGTAAAGGGCTCCTAACAGTGTCTGGCATGTGGTGTTAGGTACTATTATTGCTGTAGCTGTTGTTACCATCTGTAGGGCACAGTGCTGTACAACATTGGGTACTTGTCCCAGATCACAAGACCTAATTCTTTCCAGGCCCTGCAACTAACTTATGTGTGATCTGGTGCCCCTACCACCTCTAGGTGACAGCTTCCTCACTTGAAGTCATCCGGAGGCTCTCTTTAACTACGACTTTCCTTGTTTCTATAGGCCTAATTCTCAAAATCCTGGAATGGTGTATCAGTTCACTAATACTTGTACAGTGGTAAGTAATTAAAAACAAAAAGCAAACTGAAGCAAAAGAGGTTTTTGTTGTTGTTCACAAAATGGAGTCACTAGGGTTGCTATTCTGTCCCCTTCTCAACTTGATTGTTTTCTGTATTGGTTCCTTCTCAGACAGGCTCTCCCAAGGTGCTGGCAAGCTTTAGGTTTTACTATTTTTAAAAAGTAAGTTTTTATTTTAATTCAGTGTAGTTAGCATACAGTGTTATATTAGTTTGAGGTGTACATCACTTCCATACATCACCCTGTGCTTATGACAAATGCCCTCCAAACCCCATCATCTATTTCCATCATTCCCCTGCCCACCTTCTCTCTGGTGACCATTAGTCTGTTCTCTGTTTCTTGGTTTGTCTCTCTCTCTTTTTTTCTTTGCTCATTTTTTAGTTTGTTTTTAAAATTCCACATATGAGTGAAATCATATGATATTTTTCTTTCTCTGGCTGACATATTTTGCTTAGTGTAATACCTTCTAGCTCCACCCATGTTATTGCAAATGGCAAGATTTAATTCTTTTTTACAGCTGAGTAATATTTCATTATATATATATATATATTTATATATATATCAACCATTCATCTGTTGATGGACACTTGGCCTGCTTCTGTAACTTGGCTATTGTAGATAATGCTGCGATAAATAGAGGTGCGGGACACCAGGTGGCTCAGCAGTTGAACGTCTGCCTTTAGCTCAGGGTGTGATCCTGGGATCCTAGAATCAAGTTCCACATCAGCTTCCCTGTGGGGAGCCTGCTTCTCCCTCTGCCCCTTTTCTGCCTCTCTCTGTGCCTCTCATGAATGACTAAATAAAATCGTAAGAAAAATGAAAATAAACATACAGGTGCATGCATGCCTTTGAATTAGTGTTTTTGTATCCTGTGGGTAAATATCTAGTAATGACTGTGGACAGTGGGGTAGTTCTATTTTTTACTTCTTGAGGAACCTCCACTCTGTTTTCCAGAGTGGCTGTACCAGTTTGCATTCACACCAGCAGTGCATGAGTGTTCCTTTTTCTCTGCATCCTCGCCAACACTTGTTGTTTCTTCTCTTACTTTTTAATTTTACATTTGTAATTAAAATTTTTCTCCAGTTTTATTTATATATAACCAACATAGATACAGTATCTTTTATAAAAAATCCCAGACTCACTTCTCCAGAGCTAAACTGGATCATGTGCCCCTGCCTGAGGCACTGACCATGACCAGAATGAGGGTGGCAGTTCCCTATCAAGCTGTGTAATCCATGATGGTGTTGCATGCCATCAGCCTCACCAGACTGGGAGATGGAAAGGATGGAGCCCCACAGGCAAGTTAGAGTATACCAGATGAAGGAGGGGTGGGTGCAAAATAGGCTAAATGACAGATGTCTATAAAGGGGTACATGAGGGCAGCCTGTTCTGTACTATTTCCACCTTTTTG
Organism: Vulpes vulpes; assembly: GCF_048418805.1. Taxonomy (NCBI): domain Eukaryota; kingdom Metazoa; phylum Chordata; class Mammalia; order Carnivora; family Canidae; genus Vulpes; species Vulpes vulpes. Next base: position 94,358,737 of record NC_132782.1, read on the forward strand.
GAGCCTTCCTTCATTGTATTCCTTGAAGGTGATACCCCTTTTTCTCAATTTCCCTTCTATTACCAGAACACCTTCTTACCCTTAGGGGAGGGCTGAGCAGTTCCTCACCCTTGAGAACTGTGGGGAACAGAGCCTCTTCTCTACAGAAAGAGATCATTGTTCAATCTCCATGCTCCCATAATGCCATGCTCTGATCTACAACCCAGAGCCTCCGATGATGTAAGGCCACGACTTATCCCCATTCCTGCCTCCTCCACTAAATTGTGAGCCCCGAAGGGCAGTGACTATGGGATTTATCTTTGTGTCTCCAGTGCTTGGAGTAGTTGCAGTGCATAGTAGGCACTTAATAAATGTTTCTTGCATTAAAAAGATTCAATCAAGCTGCAATTTATCTAAGCCTTGCCAGTGCCCCCAATCACACATCATTTCCCTGTGTCCTAGAGGATGCTGGGAAGATCAATGCAACGATATTACCAAGGCCCGGGAGAGGAAGGCAGCCAGTGAATACAAGGTTTCGTTATTAGTGGTGTATTGCTTATTAAGAGACCCTGGCACATTGCATCTGCCGGGGGCCGGGTAGAAGAATTGGAAAGTCGTGAACAGAATGCCAAAGTGGAAAAAAGTTCAGTTGGCAAATGCCGAAGACATGAGCTAAAGGGCCCATAATTTACATTGGATTAGCAGGTGAAAGATGATGTGACCATTGCAACAATCCCTTCTTGGCGTATGAACATCTCATTTATAAAAATATTGATTCCACTTCTTTGGACATAATTGATTAATTATATTTTGGGAGAGAAAAATCGTTTCCAGGTCTCTGCAGGGTTCGCCTGGTCTCATCTTGCAATGTTCTGTCCTCCACAACCTCCCCACCCGACTGCTGAATAACCTTATTTTTCAACACCGTAGCTTGTCCTTCTTGGCGAGTGGGGGGCCACGGAGTCTACAAGAAAATGGGAAGAATCTGTCTTTGTGAACGCCTTAGGTGGATTGCAGAAAGAAATCGTCTAAGGATAGAGTATCACAGTTGTAATCTTAGGGATGGGAAGCATCACAGAAATTAACTCAGAGATTCTTGACCTTCAATTCTTACAACCCATCAGTCACTGTACCTTAGATGAGAGGATGGGCCAAGTAAGCGGAAAATCCGAAACACATTAAAATTCTCCTTTCCCTGTCAGGAGAAGCCCAGTACATGTTCTCTATGGAAAATCAGAACAATGCAGAAAAAAGAAGAAAATAAAAATGATCTTACATTTTCCTGTCACATTAAGAAAATCGCTGTTAATATTTTAAAGTATGTATTTTCAGTAATTTTGTTTTACAATATTGAAATTATTCTCTACATATTACTCTGTAGCCTGGTCTTTCATTTATTATGAAAAGTTGTGATGATTTCTCCTTGCTATTGCCTTTTACAACATAATTTTTAATGGATGGGTAGTATTTATGTATATATGTATAATAATGTCTTTATTTCCTCATTGTTGGATTTTTAGGATGCCTCTAGTTTTCTTGTTTTGCTATTAAAAATAACAGTGCAATTAGCACTGTGATGTATAAAGCTTTGCATATATCTCTAGATACTTCCTTAAGCTATATTTCCTAGAGGGCGAATGGCTGGAGCAAAGGTTATTCATATTTTCAGGATTTTGATATATGTTTAAAACTGTTTTCCAGAAAGTATGCATCAATTTATACTTCCAGTAGTACTTATTTGCTTGCACCCTGGCCAAGGCATGATATTAGCATCATTTGTTAAAAGAAAGAAAGAAAAAAGAAAGAAAGAAAGAAAGAAAGAAAGAAAGAAAGAAAGAAAGAAAGCCAACCTGATAGCCAAAGTGGTCCGTTTTTCTTTGCTTCTTTTTATAAATAACTTTTGAGATATATTTCACATACTATATGATTTACTCATTTAACATGCACCATTCAATGTTTTTAGTATTTTCTAAAGGTTGTACAACCATTGCTCCAATCTCATTTTAGAACATTTTCATCCTGTCAGAAAGAATCCCTGAGCCCACCGGAGTCACTCTTCATTTCCTCTCCTCCTAAAACAAGCACTGATCCATTTACTGCATCTCTAGATTTTCCAATCCTGAATATTTCATATAAATCTCATTTAATAAGTATTCCAGACTCATACCATAGATGGTCTTTTGTGACTGGACTTTTTTCACTGAGTGTCATCCGTTCAAGGTTCATCCATATCGTAGCATGAATCTGTCCTTCACTACTTTTGCTTGTAGCTGAATAAATATTCTATAATGTGAACACACCACATTTTGTTGACTCGTTCATTAGTTGGTGGACATCTGGGTTGTTTCCACTTTTTGCCTGTTATGAATAGTGCCACTGTGAACATTCATAGATATATTTTTCTGTGGAAGTATGTTTTCATTTTTCTTGGGTCTGTGCCAGTGAATGGGATTGTTAGGTCATGTTAGGCCTTATAGGTTCAAATTTTTGGAGAACCTCTAGACTTTTCCAGAGCAGCTACACTCTTACACTCCTACCAGCCATGACTAAGGGCTCCTACTTCTCCACATCCTTGTCAACACTTAATTGTTTTGTCTTCTTGATGACAAGTCAACCCAGTGAGTGCAGAGTGGTGGTTCATCATGGTCTTGATTTGTCCTTACCTCATGGCTAATGATATGGACCATCTGTATCTTCCTGTGTTGGTTGGTCATTTGTGTATCTTATTTGAAGAAGGACCACCAGATTCTTTGCCAATTTTTAAATTGGGCTTTTTGTCTTCTTATTTTTGACTTGTAGAAGTTATTTACATGTTTTGGGTACAAGCTTCTCATCAGATATATGATTGTCAATATTTTCTCTCAAATTGTGAATTGTCTTTTCACTTTGCTGATGTTACCCTTTGTAGTGTGATTTTAAATTTTCATGAAGTCCAATTTATCTTATGGTTTTCTTTTGTCTCTTGTGCTTTTGGTGTCATAGCTGGGAAGCTATTGTCTAAGTCAAAGTCAGGAAGATTTACTCCTAGGTCTGCTTCCAAGAGTTTGATAGATTTAGATCTTACATTTAGGTCCCTGGCATTAAAAAAAAAAACTAATACTGAAGTTGCACATTCATATTTTTTATTTTGTGAATTTTCTGCTTATCTGTTTTGTTCATTTTCCCATTTGGCTGGCTTTTCTCTTATTGAGTTTTATGAGTAATTTGTATATTGAATATTAGCACTTTGTTGTATTTGTTCTAATTTTATTTTCTTGGTTTTTATTTTGCTTATTAATTTTGCTTGTGCAAAATTACTCTTTTTAAAAAATATTGTCGTTTAACCAGTTGATGAACAAGAAGACCAGATTCCTTTGTATAGGGACTTGAAAAAAATAAAAAGAATTTCCTCTTCAGTCTACATCTGTGATTAGGTGAGTGGCTATATCACAGAACTGTGGCCCTTCCACAATTTGCTGGTAAATGGGTAAAAATAAAAAAGTGGGTAATCCTGGACTAGAAGCAGTTCACGAAGGATGGAAAACACAGACTCTGGCTCAAGGCATACCTTGGTTCAAATGCTGGTCTTGTTTTGTGTTTTTTTTTCCCCCGAAATCCTGGTTCTGAAATTCACTAGCTTCATAACTTTGGATAAGGCATTGAGCTCTTTGAATTTACTCCCCTACTCTGTAAATTTGGGATTATAATACTTTATTACAAAGTTATAGTAAAGAATCACTGAGGGAGTGCTTGTGGCTCTGACAATGTAACTGGTTAGAAAAACCTAACAACCTTCTCACCAGAAACATCTAGAAATGCTGGAAATAGTTGTAATTTTAAATGCATAGATAAATTTGCAGAAAAAGAAAAGGGGTCTTTTATTGATTAAAAAGTAGAAGAATAAGTCTGTAAGTGGGCAGTGTAACCATCTTGGGTGGAATGTCAGTCCTAGCCATCGGGGGCGGTGTGTTTTAATACCCACTGAGGACAAATGATGAGGTTTTCCGTCACACAGTGTGGGCTGTTAGAACTAATATCCCACCCATAGGAAAAAATATCCCTTTAAAAGGCAGCATCCTCTAAGAAAGAGTAGACAGGAAAAATCCACCTGGCAGTAAAGGCAATTTGTCAATTTCCTGCCTGACCTCTGAGGAGTAAACATCCCCGTACATCTTCAAAACCATGGGCCTTCTGTTCCTCATATACGCTTGAGATTCAAATTTGAACTGAGAATATTCAAGCTGAGAAAATAAAACAGCAGTACTGAAAATTTTTGCAAACAATGAGAGGGAACATTCCACCCTCATTTTATGAGACAAAACATTGACACTAAAATCAAACAAGGACAATATAAGGAAGTAAGATTTCTGGTAAATCTCACTGATGAACATAGAAAAAGCCCCAAAAAAGTTTTACCAGAAATAGAACCCAGCAATTCATTAAGCAGAGAACACATAATGTCCAATTTGGGTGTATTCCAGGGATGTAAGTTTGGATCACATTAGAAAGTCAATTAGTGCAATTTCCCCCATTAACGGATTAAAAGAGAAATAGCTTGTAATAATTTCAACATATGTAAAAAAAAACTGATAAAAATTTTTAGCAAAAGAAAAATAAAGGAAAATTTCCTTAGACTGATGTAAAAAAAATCCTTTAACAGACATTGCATTTGGCAGAAAATTGAAGAAAGCATTCCTTTTAAGATTAGGAACAGGAAAGGGGTATCTATTGTCACTACTTTTATTCAACATTGCATTGGAAGCCCTCGTCGGCACAGCAATGTGAGAAAAGTAGTAAAAGCTATGAAGATAGAGATGAAGAAAATAATTTAATATATGATTATTTATATAGAAAACTCAAAAGGACCTACAGCTAAATTATTAGAATTAATAAGAAAATTTAGCACAATGCTTGTACAAAAATGTAATATACAAAAAGAAATTGCATTTCTGGTCACCAGCTATCAGTAGAGAGGGAGCATAATAAAATATATACCATTTGTAATAGTACATATAAAGGTATCTAAATCTAAAGATTTTGGGAAACCTGTAAGGAGAAAATTATAAAATGTTACTGAAAGAAGTTAAAGGAAACGTAGTGAACTATTTTATGTTCGCGGAGGAGAAGACTCAATTTCATAAAGCTGTCATTTCTTCCCAAGTTGCTCTAAAGAGTCAATGCTATTCTTATTAAGATTCCAACAGAATTTGTAAAAAATTGATGCAAATGCTACATTTTATGGGGGATGAAGAGTACACATACTATGATGAGCCCTGAGTCATGTACAGAATTGTTGGGTCACTATACTGTACACCTGAGCTCATATAACACTGAATGTTAATCACACTGGAATTTAAAAAAATTAAAAATACTACATTTTTATGGAAGAATAAAGGGCTCAGAACAAGATACCCATAGAGAAGAGAAATGAAGTGAAGCTTACCTCATATTAAGGGCTAGTAGACAAGCCATATTGGTTAAAATCATGATAAAGCTCTGGCTAATTAAATCTGGTGATACTGAGGGGATGAAGTGGTTGTATCTCCACCTCACACTACCTGCAAAAGTCAATTTCAGGTGCTTTGAAGATTTATGTGAAAGACAAACATAAAATCTTTGAGAAGACAGTACTGGAGTATATATTTATGACAATGCATCAAGGAACAATATTTTAAAAACAATCTGCAGGAAGTATAAATCATAAAAGGAAAGATGAATAAATTTGGCTCTATAAAAAAAATCCTGTTAAAAAACGACAATGAGAAAAGTGGAGTTAGAGCATAAGCCGCAATGTGGAAAAAGGTATTTGCAGCAACAAAAGTGGTAAATGATGAGTATCAAGCAAAATAGAGAGGGTCTTCAAGTTAAGGCGAATAAGACTAACAATCAAATTGAGAAATGGACAAGCAACATATAAAGGCTATCAAAGACGTAGAGAATAAATGTCATTAAACATATGTAAAGATGTTCAACTCCATGCATATTCTGGAAATGAAAATTAAAACAACCATAAGATACATCATACTGCCTAGTCAACCAAAAAAAAAAAAAAAAAAAAAGCCAGTATTATTTATTGGTGAGGCTATGGCCTGATGGCAAATTTTATACTTTTTTGGTGGGGGAATAAAATATGTAACCACTATGGAGAGCAATTTGCCTTTGTCTAGTAAAGGTGAAGATAATCCCTACCTATGGCCAGGCAATCCCTCAAAACTCTGGGTATATATGCTGGAGAAATGCTTGCCAGTATGCAGCATGAGACACATGTAGGAATGCAGGTAGCAACACTTTTTAATAATAGAAAAGTACTAGAAATACTTATCCACTCTGGAATGGAAAAACACATTTTGGTACATACATTGAGATTCTCAACAGCAGTGAAAATGAACCACAGCTATATGAAACCAGGATGAATCTCAAAAACATAATACATTGAGCAAGCAAAGCAAATTGTCAATGAATAATACACCATGATTCTACTTACTCAGAGTTCAAAGCCCATGAAAAATTAAACAACATATTGTTTGTGGATGCAAATATGGTAAAATTACAAAGAAAAACAATGGATAAGCACACATGATAAGCAGGAAAGGGATGAGGGAGAGGGACTGAGCTCAGATCAGGGAGGGACCTATGGATACCCTCAAAGATGCTGGCGATGTTCTATTTCTCAAACTAGGTGTTGGGTACACAGCAGCCCTTGGCATTGCTTCCTATCTCACACATACAAGTATTTACTTGGGTCTAGTCAATATTGGATCATTGTGGTCAAGAAATTTTCTCTATAAGAACCACATAATACATATTTTAGGGCTTTGCTGGCCATCAACTGGCCTATTGCAACTGTTCCACTCTGCTGTTGTTGCTTGAAAGCAGCCATAGACAATATGTAAATGTATGGGTTTGTCTGTGTTCCAATAAAACTTTATTTACAAAAGCAAGCAGTGGGGGGATTTGGCCCTTAGGCTACAGCTTGCTCACCCCTACTTTGATAACATCAGTTTAAAAATACATACTAATTAGAAAGAAATTCTTTATTAACATAAAACTATTTTTGAAGAGAAATGTATTATTATTTATTTTTAAGATTTTATTTATTTATGTATTCATGAGAAACACAGAGAGAGACGCAGAGATACAGGCAGAGGGAGAAGCAAGCTCCCCCTGGGATCAGATGCTCAGCCATTAAGCCACTCAGGTGCCCGAGAAACTTATTATTAACAAAAGAGAAATATATTATTAATGATAAAAAGGGTTGATACAGAACGATAACAGGAGTGATTTATTAGAAAGTGATTTATTAGGAAGATACAACATTCCAGGACTTGTATAGCTTAAGTAGGTAGTTTCAAAACATATAAAGTAAGTATTGACAAATTTATAAGGGTAAGGAAGTATACAAATCCACAATCTGAATGGAGGGCTTAATACACTTCTCTAAGTAACTGATAGGTGAAACAGGCAAAAAATCAGAAAGTTATGGAAAATTCAAATAACAGAGGTAGCAGGATTCTGGCTAATGAACATATATAGAACTTATCATGTAAAATCTAGGGAACATAAAAACTCTTTTCCAAAATAGTTTGAATGTTTATAAAAACTATGATTCAGCCACACAGCAAATCTAAGTAAGTACTAACAAGCATTATATGCTTTAACCGCAGTATGATAATGTTAGAAACCAAGAAAAATTTGTTTTAGAACTTAACAATATAAGAGTAGATAATTCATGTGTCAAATAAAACATCACAATGGAAACTAGAAAATATGTATAGCTGAATGACAAACTCTTTTACGTCAAAACTCATGAGATGATACAGCTAAGCAGGGAGAAAATTCTGTCTTAAATTCATCGCTTAGAAAACAAAATTTCAAAACTTAAGTGTGTTTTACCAAACATTTAAGGAAAGAACAATTCCTATTTAATGCAAAAAAAGGAGAAAAGGGGGCAGCTCTCCAATCCTTTTTATGAGGCTACTAGAAGACTCCACTAGAAATGAGAATCAGACAAGGATAATAAAAATAAAAAGAGTAGTAAAGGAAGGTAATTAAATATTAAAATTATACTTAAGAATAAAAATCTTAAAAGAAAGATCACCAAACAAAACATAGCAACTTGTCTTAAAAATATATCATGGCTGTGTGCCTGGGTGGCTCAGTGGTCGAGCCTGGGCCTTCGGCTCAGGGCGTGATCCTGGTGTCCTGGGATCGAGTCCCACATCAGGCTCCCTGCAGGGAGCCTGATTCTCCCTCTGCTTATGTCCCTGCCTCTCTCTGTGTGTCTCTCATGAATAAATAAAATCTTTAAGAAGATGCATCATGGCCAAGTAGGGAATTTTTTCCCCAGCAGCATAAAAATCGTTTACAAATTAAAACTCTAGTTACTCGTCCAGAGAAAACTATATGAACCTTCCAATGGATTCAGCAAAATGTATTTAAAGACATTCAAGACATATTCGTGATTAAAAGAAAGCTTTTAGCAAATGGAAACAGAAGAAACCTCCTTAACTTGATGAGTACATTCATGTTGTTATTCTCAAGAGAAAAGACTCTCAAATCCTTAGGTTGAAGGAAGAAGCCAACGTGGTATTTGTGATATAAATTTATACAAATATATAAGTAATAACATATATTTATACTTGTATGATCGTATGCATGAAGCAGGGGATTCCAAAGCCCTTATGCTGTTTCACCTGGAAACTTCCTAAGATTTGCACTTTGTGGTAGAGATATCGATTTAAATTCTGCTTCCTGGGCCACAAATTATAAAGCAGGAAACACTGCTTAGAGCTGGAGACATTTTAGGGTTATGGGTGATATTTCACCAGCATGGCAGCCATATCTGATGACGAAGTGACTTAATACATTCCTTTGTGCGGCTATTCCCACTACGGTTTTATAGTAACAGGAAACAGAACAGGATTATTTATTTACGCACTGTTCTCCATGTTCACTAGGAGAGTAAGAGACTGATGAATTTGTTAATATTCTCACCATCTCACTTTCGAAGGAGCTTTATGATGCAGGAATACTGCCTGGTTTTGTGTGTGTGTGTGTGTGTGTGTGTGTGTTTTCCCCGAAGCTCCTTCGGGATTGAAGAAACATTTCCTTCTTCTCCCTGACATTTCTCTCAATAGTGGTTAAAAAGGTGTTCAGTTTCAAGGTTAAACACAAGAAGTCCCTTAGGTACACTTGGAGAAAGGAGTCATCTGAAGTACCTAAAATACCCATTGGGGGGAAAAGGGGAACAGAAAGAATTATAACAAGAGGAACACGACAATATCCATCACCTCCCAAAGTTTTCTTCTGCCCTCTTTATTGCTATTATTATTTTGTGGTAAGAACACCTAACATAAATATCTACTCTCATGGCAAATTTTAAGTATATGATACAGTACTGTTAGCTGGGTGGTGATGGTTTCTCGGTGTTTACTTACCCCAAAACTCATCCAGTTGTATATGTTAAATATATACAACTTTTTACATAGCAGTCATATCTCAATAAAGTGAAGTTTTTAAAAATGTCTGTTTTATTTTATTTTTAAAAAAGATATTTATTTATTTAAGAGAGAGTGCACGAGCAGGGGGAGGGGCAGAGGCAGAGGGAGAAGCAGACTCCCACTAGCAGGGAGCCCAAGGCAGGACTGGATCTCAGGACCCTGAGATCATAATCTGAACTGAAGGCAGGTAGTTAACCCACTGAACAACTCAGGTGCCTCTAGTGGGTTTTTCCTTTTAGAGGAAATGTATGAGATGTAATAGTTTTCATCTAAAACCATCAGCTACCAAAATCCAAAAACAAACATACATGATGAAATGTAAGCAACATTTTCTTTGAATGGGCAACAAGTATACATTCACGTCTGTTTCTTTACCATACGTCTATTTAAAAAAAAGAACAAATCCAGCTTTGTTGAAGCATGATATTTAGTGAATTGCACACATTTAATGTGTGAATTTGGTAAGTTTTGACCATGTATGAATCCATGAAGCTGTCATCACAATCAAGATAATGAACATGTCAATTGCCCCTGGAAGGCTCCCTCCTGCCCCTCCTTGCCTGCCAGAGCCTGTCATCCCCCAGTGACCACCCATCTGCTTCTGTTGCTATGAATTTGCAGCTCACTTTTAAGAATTTAATACTAACAAAATATTACAATGTGTGTCTTTTCATCTGCTTCTTTCACTCAAATATCCATCTTAATATGTTCCCATCTTGTTTTTTTAAAAGATGTATTTATTTATTTATTTTTGAGAAAGAGTAAGAGAGAGAGAGAGTGAGAGAGAGAGAGAGAGAGAGAATGATCATGAGCAGAGGGAGGTATAGAAGGAGAAGCAGGCTCCCCGCTGAGCAGGGAGCTCAATGCAGGACTCAATCCCAGGACCCTGGGATCATAACCTGACCCGAAGGCAGATGCTTAACCAACTGAGCCACCCAGTCGCCCCATGTTCCCATCTTGTATAATGTATTATACTTCACTCCTTTGATGGCTGAGCATATCCATTGTATGGTTATACTACAGTCTGCTAATTCTCTTGTCTGTTGATCAATATTTGTGCTATGTCCAGTGTCTGACCATTCCAACTAAGGCCACTGTGAACATTTGTATACTAGTCCTTGCATAGACATTTTGCTTTCTTTTCTCTTGCTGAAATCCCTGGGGGTAGAATCATAGGGTAGATGCACATCTAACTCTTTAGGAATGGCCAAACTGTTTGGGGCTGTGCTTATAACCCTTTAACATTCTTCCATCCACAGCGGTGTATGAGACTTCCAGTTGTACGACACCCTTGCCAACACTTGGCGTGGTCAGTCTTGAAAATTTTAGACATTCTAATAGGTGAATACTGGGATCTCATTGGGGTTTAATTTTGCATTTTTCTGATCATTAACCACTTTGAACATCTTTCCATGTGTTTATTTGCATCCCTGTATCTTCTTTGGTAAAGTATCTCTTCAAATATTTGGTTTAATATTATTACTAGTTGTTTTAAATTATCGAAGTAGAGTTGACACACAATGTTATATTAGGTTGCACAACATAGTGAGTCTACAACTCTATACATTGTGCTGTGCTCAATACAGTGGGAACTACCTCTGTCACTATACCCGATTACAGTATTATTGACTATATTCCTGATGCTGTGCCATTCATCCCCATGACTAATTCATTCTATAACTAGAAGCTGGCGTCTCCTACTCCCTTTCACCCATTTTGCCCATCCCCCACCCCATCCTCCTTGGCAACCACCAGTGGTTGCCATTTGTTCATGGGTCTGTTTCTGCTTTTTCCTATTTGTTTTGTTTTATAGACTCCACATGTAAGTGAGATAATATGGTATTTGTCTGACTCATTTCACTTAGCATCATAACCCCTGGGTCCATCTGCATTGTCTCATATGGCAAGTTCTTTTTTTTATGGCTGACTGATATTCCATTTTTTTCCTTATTACATATTCTGGATGCAAGTGTTTTAAAAAAATCAGGTATGTGATTCGCAAATATTTTCTCAGCTTATTTTAATTCTTTTATCAATCTCTTTTAAAACGACTTTATTGAGGTATAATTTCTAAATCATTAAATTCACCCAATCTGAGTAAAGAATTGCACACCTTAAGAAAATTTACAGAGTTGTGCAATAATTACCACCATGTAGTTTTAGAATACTTCATCACCAATAAAGATTCTCTCTGCCTATTTGTAGGCATTTCCTCTTCCTACTCCTAGCCCCAAGTAACCACTGGTCTACTTTCTGACTCTATAGACTTGCTTTTTTTTTTTTTTTTTTTTTTTTTACAATTTCATACAAATGAAGTCATACAGTATGTGTTGTTTGAGTCTGGCTGTCTTCACTTAGCATAATGTCTTTGAGGTTCATTCATGTTGCTGTTGGTTCAGTAGTTCATTCCTTTTTATTTCTGAGTGGTATCCATTTATTAGTTGATAGGACAATTGGGTTTTTTAAGTTTTGGGCTCTTATGAATAATGCCATGATGAACCTTCATGTATCTTTGCATGAATCTTTATCCAGATATCCATTTTATTTCTCTTGGGTAGATACCTAGGAGTGGGATTGTGGTGTCTCATGTTAAATTTGTTTTTAAATATTTGAGGACTTGCCAATCTTTCTTCAAAAGGAGCCAGATCATTTTATAGTCCCATCACCACTGCTTTCACATCCTTGCCAATACCTGTTGGTATCGCATTTGTTATTATTTCTATCCTGGTGGATAGAAATAGTATCCCATTGTGGTTTGAATTTTATTTTCTTGATTGTTAATGATGTTGAGCATCTTTCCATATGTTGACTGGCTGTCTGCATATCTGTTTTCTTTGGTAAAATTTCTATCCAAATATTTTGTACACATTTAAATTTCAGCCATTATTTTTTAGAGATATATATATTTATTTATTTAAGAGAGAGAGAGAGAGAGAGAGCTCACATGTGGAGGGAGGAGGGGCAAAGGGAGAAGGAGAGAGAGAATCTCAAGCAGACTCCCTCCTGACTGCAGAGCTCAACACGTGACTTGATCTCATTGACCCTGAGATCACCACCTGAGCTGAAATCAGGAGCTGGATGCCCAACCAACTGAGCCAACTCAGGCGCTCCTCTGCATCACTTTTGATTAATAGATTATATTTTCTTGCGTATTTGTATGGTTGGTAATTTTTGATTGAATGCCAAACTTTAATTTCACTTTGCTGTGTGCTAGGTAGTTTTTATTCTTATGACTACTTCTAAGCTTTGTTCTTGCCTGCAGTTATATTGCTTGAAACATTTTTGATCCTCTGGGGACTTGCATTTGAGCTTTGTTAGGTGGGACCAGAGCAGTATTTAGTCTAGGGATAATTTCACCCCACTGCTGAGGCAAAATCCTTCTAATACTCAAACGAGTGCACTACGAATTAGGACTTTTCCACTATGACTGGTGGGGAAAAGCATTATTATTTCCTGGCCTTGTGTGATTCCTGAGTCTTATGCACTTTAATCCTTTACAGTGGTTCTTTACTTAACTTCTGGGATTTCTCTCATATTCTTTTTTTAAATTCCAGTATAGTTAGTATACAGTGTTATATTAGTTTCAGGTGTACAATATAGTGATTCAACACTTTCAGACAACACCCAGTTTTCATCACAAGTGCACTCCTTAATCCCCATCATCTATTTCACCCATTGCCCTACCCACATCCCCTCCAATTTGCCTCTCTTTCTCTCTCTTTTTCCCTTTGCTTATTTGTTTTGTTTCTTAAATTCCACATATTGTGAGATCATATGGTATTTGTCTTTCTCTGACCGGCTTCTTTCACTTAGCATTATACTCTCTAGATCCACCTATGTCATTGCAAATGGCAAGATTTCATTCCGGAGGTGATCAGTGTTCAGCTAAGGACTCAATGGGGACTTTCTGCAGATCCCCAAGGAGTTCTCCCTCTGAATGGTATTTTCCTCTTTGGCATTCTATCCTGTGAACTCTAGCTATCTTGGCCTTCCTGGAATTTCAGACTTATCCCTTTACTTCAGGTGGACTTCACTCTGTGTGGGGTCACCCTCTCTGTGCTGGAAACTTTCTTTGGGCAGTAACCTGGAGCAATCTCAGAGTTTATCTCTTTTTTCCCCCTATCTTTCAGAGTTCACTGACCTTCCTTGCCTAATACCCAATATTCTTGAGAACTATTTTTTCATATTTTTTTAAATAGCTTTTTTTTGATGTTTCAAGTGAGAAGGTAGATTCAGGTCTTGTAAATCCATCTTGGCTAGAAAAGAAAGTCTTTCTTTTCAATGTTGAACTGAGGGCATGACAGTAGTGTAATAAGACACATATACACAGACCTATACACATGCATACAAAGAAAGCTGTAGCAGTTGTAAAAAAAAAAAAGAAACAAGGCAGTCAATATTCACAGTTGATATGACTACATAGAAACATTCTACAGGATATACAGTCATATTAAAAACAAACACAGGAGTTCATCAAGTTGCTGGATACAAGATCAATACACAGAAGAAAATCAATTGCCTTCTTAAACACCAGCCAGAAACAATTAAAAACAGCAATTTAAGAGATTCAATGTACCATAACAACAAAACCCCTAAATTAATTAGAAGTATATCTAGCAGAGGATGTATATAAACTTTATGAAGAAAAATAGAGTATCTTAATGAAAAACATATAAGAAGACCTGAAGAAATGGGAAAATCATGTTGTGTTCATGGATCAGAAAAATCTTAGTTGAGATTTAGATATAAATTTATGTAATTGCTATGTAAATATTCAAATGCTTAATATTAATATTATTATGTTGGTGGAACTTCACAATCAGGCCTATAAAGCTCACATGGGAAAGTAAGAGCCAAGAATATATAAGAACATTTTCAAGAAGAAAAATAGAACATTTCCATCTTTGGCATCAAAATTTACTCTAAAGTAAGGGTCCTGTCAAGAGAGAGATACCACACCAGTTGCTATAACAGGGAGAGTTTAATATAAAGAAGTGTCAACTGGGTATAAAATTGATTAGGTAAATAAAACGCTGTAAAGGACACAAAGCCATCACAGAGGCTGCTACAGGAGCTAACTACTAACTCAGGAACAGAGGGACAAAGGAAAATGGAATTATTGAAAGTCAATGCTAAGAGTAAGACTCCACGTGACTGACTCCGAGCTCTGAGGAGGGAGCACAGCTCATTGGTGCTGGTGTCGTGAAGAGGGTGTGGTGAGGCTGTTTTCAAGTGTGGGGAGAACTGCCAATGATTAAGCCACTGCTACAGAGAAGAACCACTGCTCCTAGGCTGAGGAAGTGTGTGATCATCACGGGGACCACAAGCAGACAGAAGGAGCGAGCCTCTTATTCTTATCCCAGTCTCTCAGTAAGAGAGCCCATTCCTGATGCCTAACAGTAGCAACTGACAAATAGAACTGGGGAAGAACTGGGGGTCACGGGGTCCCAACCCCAACATCACAAAGCTGCGTGTGGAAGTTTGGAGCTGAGACACAGAAACTTAGTAGCTGGGAAAGCCACACAGTGAAAACCCTGGTATAGGCCTGGGAATTCACCCAGTAGTTAGAACAATGTTACAAACCCATCTAGACACAGACCTTCTTGTAATTAGAGAGTTTGGTATATGACATGATAAAATAGGAACCATTAGTGCTGGGCTGATTTGCTATCCATATAGAAATGGATTCAAAGTAGATGCCTAACATTATGGAAAAAAATTCTAGATATAGTCAAACTATATATGTGAACAGCATAACATAAATACAACCGTTAGAAGAAAGCCTGGGAGAATCTTTTTATGAGATTCAGTAGAAAAAATTTCTCAAAGAAATTTGTGACTTAGGAAAAACCTAAGTCACAAAGGAGAACATAAGGAAGATATTGATAGACACCAGTACATTAAACTAAAACTTCTGTATGACAAAATACATATAAAACCTTGGGAACAGACAGTGTGAGGGAAGATGGTTGCCAGTCATATAATTAGTAAGGGATTATTAGCATGTAGGATGTATTAAGAACCCTCAGAAATCCTTAAGAAACAATCCAATAATGATAAAGTATGTGAAAAAATAATTGGAAAAGAAAACCTGATATCCAATCAACTATAAAAGTATTCTCAATGCCACTCTTGGGTCTATTCAAAATGTAGCAGTGAAATAACAGTTTGTACTTGTCAGACTGACAAAATCAATAAATCTGGTAACACAAGTGTTGGTGAGGATATGAAGAAGTAGAAATTCATCTTTCTGGTGGGAGTATAAATTGGTAAAGCCACTTTGTGGACAGCAATTTGGCATTACCTAGTAAAGTCGGATACACTCATGTTATTACCTACCGATTCCATTTCTGGGTGTTTGCGCTGGAGAAACTCTCCAGTATGTGCCCAAGGAGAACTATACAAAGATTCTTATTATAGTAGTTTGTCATTACAAGAATGTAAAAACAACCAATATTCTCTCGGTTGGGGAATGGTAAATAAATTATAGTTTATTCGCAAAAGGATATGATACTACAGTTTAAATGAATGTACCAGATCCATATGTATCAATATGGATAAATTAAGAAAACTAAGTTTGAGGATCGAGCAAGTTTTAAAAGGATGCTGCATGTAAAATTTATAACACACAAACAAAAAATATATATATACATGCATGTATACATTAACATACATATATAATAAATATAGTTTATGTTTATATACAAAATGGCATGAATGTAAACATAGTTGTAGTTTATTCATACCAATCCGATATTGAAGGCACTTCTGGGAGAAGATGGAACTACAGAGAAAAATACAGGGTATTGATGAGGACATGTTTACCAGTGTCTCTAACATTTTGTTTCTTTAAAAAGAATTTTAAAGCAATATGGTGAAATGCTAACATCTGTTTAATCTTGGAAAAGATCACACATGTGTCTGACACGTTCTTTTCTGTACATTTGCGATGTTACATAACTAGGCAAAGGGCAAGATTAAATGAGATAATGCACCCAACGTACTGAGGCCACACTGCATTATCCACATTTTGATTGTTTAAACTGAGTGCCCAAAGTCATTTGCGAATGATCATGGCCTTTGGATGCAGGCGAAGCTGCATGTCACTTCTGGTGCTGGTGGTGCTGGCTGAAAAGAAGGGCTATCCTCCAGGCTTTCTGAAAACTGTGTCCTGCCTGGAAGACTCTGCTGGTTCACAGCCCTGATTTAGGACAATGTTGTCATTTCACAGCTGTCGAAAGTAAAGCTCAGAGAATAGTAATCGGTGCAAAGGGACCCAACCAACTAGTGTTTCTTCTGGAGCTAGGACCCTTTGAAGTTAGATTCTCCCTCAGCTTTGGAACAGTGCTGGTGGAATCAGCCACACATGAGCTTGAACCTGAGGTCATGCTGTGGAGGTCAAACTATCCTCCCTCTTGGAGTCTTGGTTTCCTCGAGGACAACAGTCTTGGTTTCCTTCCCAATATTGGGAAGATAAAAGCTAGTTCATGGTCATACCGCACAGCTTTGTGGGTTAGCATATCACACGACTCCTGGCTTAGGGAGAAATTCAGTCACTTCCGGTCCTCTGCTTCACCCTCCTCTGTGGAGTGGGCTACCCAAGGGGTATCTACTCTCCCTCACCAGAGGAATCCAACTCTTCCCACTCACTGTCTGTCTTCCAGTTGAGAAGACCTTGCTTGGGCTCCAGAGACCCAGAGCTCCAAACTGCACCAATGAATCGGCCCTGGACCTTTGGCAGGAGCTATTGGGAAAGAGAAGCAGTCTTCCCATTAGGGTTGCTGAACTCTTAGGATATGAATCTGAATCATTGATTGCTTGCCCCTCCTGAGAATAGTTTCTGCTAGGGAGTGAAGACAACACAAGAGAAAGAGATACAAAGGGACAAGAAGATAGAGTTCTGATGACGTTATTAAAGCTCCTGGATCCAGCCACACCCCAAACCTGTATGAACCTTTCAGTTATATGACTTAGTTTCCCTTCTCCTCCTTTGCTTCCTTTTCCCCCTATTTTTGTTTGTTTCTTTGTTTTAACCTGTTTGAGTTGGGTGTCTACAACTTATAACTGGAAGAGTTAAAAATCCGTGTGTTTCAAGGTTTTAGTTAAATCATGGACACTAAAATGGTGATGAGGACACCCACAGTTCTACAACCTGGTTCATTTTATT
Source organism: Vulpes vulpes (assembly GCF_048418805.1). Lineage (NCBI taxonomy): Eukaryota > Metazoa > Chordata > Mammalia > Carnivora > Canidae > Vulpes > Vulpes vulpes. The sequence continues at coordinate 94,376,362 of NC_132782.1, forward strand.
TCAGGTTAACATCCCCACCTGCCCAGCTGTTTCCGATAGAGCAGTATCCAGGTTCTCTGAGTTCTAGCTCGAGGACATGCTATCTGGATACTGAGGGACAGTGCCCAATTCTCTGGCTATGACAGAAGTCTCTTTCATGCAAAGTATTTAAGAAGACACAGAGAAAATTCTTCCCTATGCTTCTTTAAGCATGAGAGACATAGATGGTAATGCAGCCGCATTAACCCCCGATCCAAGCAATCACCTGCAGAGTCTTCCAGCTGCCTAGATGAGGCAGCCTGATGGAAGGTGGGGCTCTGGCGTTCTGCAAGACATTTTGGCAGCTGGAATACATGGGCAGAGAAGAATGACTTGCCAGACTGGATGGTTTCCAGATCCTTTTAGCCATAAGCACAGATTCCAGTCTTCAGACCAGCTTCATACCATTCCCTTGCCTGGCCTACCCAGGAAAGGGAGCTGTTCTATGGGTGGGACATAGAATCATTTTGCTGTCACAGCCCGGTGACAGTGTCCCTGACATGATCTTGCATACCTGTACCTGCAGCCTTTCTATGGTGGACTGTGGTTAAGGTATGGGCTTTGGGTCCCAATAATAATCTTTTTACCCCATAGGAGCCATGTGATCCTGCCTCTCAGAGCCTCTGTCAGATGTGGCCAATGAGAGTATCTACCTCTGAGGGATGTAGTGAGGGTCAAAGAAGGACACACGGTGCTTAGCACATGACCTGGCATGCCTCAAACACTAAAAATGTTGGTCATCATTGTGACTATAGTGCTCCCTGTCTGTCCTCAAGGGGACAGTAGGACCCTTGATTTAGGGGTAGGGCTGATGGGCTTGCAAGAGGCAGGAAGGGAGGAGTGGAAGATACAAGTCTCACTTGAAGCTAAGCTGATGGGGGGTGGGGCTCAGAAGTGCATCTGGTTTCCCCAGGTGAAGGTGAAAGTGAGGGCTAGGGGACTCTAAGAGAGAAGGGATCCCAGGGACCCTGCCAGGGACAGAAGTGACCCCTCAGGATTGACATTCACTCTCTCTGCCTGTGACAGAGCAGGCCCAGAGGGACCCTTCTTCTGCAGAAAGCCCCTCTGCCCACCCCCTCCAGGGCCCTATCCCTCCACCGCCCACCTGATGGAGCCATTTGTCATTGTCACCAGCAGACAAATAGCCCCGAGAGCCGGAGGCATGAGAGCAGGGCTGCAGTGTCAACTTCCCCAGAAATCCAGCCTCTGCTCAGCCCAGGCTGGTATGGCTGGGGGAGGTGGGAACCAGGCCCTGCGAGGTTCAGGGACCAGAAGGGACATCCCAGCTATGCAGTGGGTATAAATCTTATCTCACGATCTCAGCGATGTAAGAATTAGAGTTTAAACAATCATGTCATTGCGCTTGACTCAGATGTTAGAAATGGAGCATCAGGCGGGTGGGTGTTCTCTCATCTCCTAGGGTCTTGTCTGATTTTGGAGAGCCAAGACCTCAGTGAGGGTCAGTGGGAAGTGGGGGCAGAGGAGGGTGTTGCCGTCACTCTCAGTTGGCCACCTCTGTGCTACGGGTGGTCCCATCTGATCTTATCTTCTATCCATATGGGTCACTGCTGTGTCTTCCTTTGTGCCCAGCTACAAGACTCTGAGAGTTCTCACCCTTTCTCGTCACCTTCTCTCTAAGGGGACATTCTGAGGTTCTCATTCTATGCAGGGGCTCAAGTGCTTCCTTCTCAGACTGCACAGGATTGGTTTTCTGCACACCCCCCCCCCCCCGGGCTTGGTGCAGGGAGCTCTGGGGTCCTGTCACATTCTGGGACTCACTCTGAAAGGGAGAGCACGGGTCCTCTCTTCTTTGGAGTCCCCTATAGAAGATTTGGGGTTCTGCAATGCTCTGCACCATGACTCTGAACTTGGCCTTGGGGAGAGAGCACATGGCTCCTTCTCATTCACTCCCCAAAGTCAGTCTCTTGCCCTTAAATTCTCCTCATTCCCGCAAGTCTGGCAAGCATTTGTTTCATCTGGGAGTGTGTCTTTTTATGTTTCTGAGATGCTCACCTTACTATACATTCACTTAGGATTCTTCAACTTTTCTGGTCATTGTGCTCTGAGTCATCGGAGCTGAGACATCCCTTCTCTAGGGCAGAATATTGGCCACCCTAATGTTCTGTGAATGGAGGAAACATCATCGGGCGACTGGCATTTCTAGGAATGAAAAAAAGGTACACATTGATTAACATATCAAAGTGTTATTCCCCCAGAGCCTGAAAAAGGCTTTGGCACAGTACATAAGAAACTTCATATTTAGCTCCAGGCAGATGGTTTTCTTTGGAGATCAGTTCCTGGACCACCATTTAGATTTCTGGAGAAGGAGGATGGGAAATTTTATCTTAAAATGATGTGATTATAGTGTTACCTCCTCATTTTCCCCAAGTGGTCTCAGGCCCTACCAGTGGGGGTGGGGAGGGCACAGTTTTTGAAACACTGTTATGGCCAAAAGTCCACCGCTGGAGGAAGCGAGAACCCCACCGTCAAAGTGTGTCGCCAGTTCATTGAGGGACTTGGGTGCATCATCACTGCCTCTGGGCTTTATTTTCATCATGTCCAAGAGAAGGGGAGTTATGTCACCCCCTGGGCTTGTCATGGGGATGCGGTGAGCACATCATTAACACAAGCACGAGGAACAGTAACAGAATCTGAGAGGGTGAATGTCAAGGTCAACGGATAGACGTTGTGGCAAGAAGGTGAAGCGTGTGTTGCTCCCAGGGATGTTCTTGGTTAAGGCAAGGGTGCATATTGTTACCAAGTCAGACTCCAGGTTTGACTGCCAAATGCCAAATTTGTGACCTCGGGCAAGTGACTTAGTCACTTTTGATATCTCATTTCTTGGGGGACCTGGGTGGCTGGGAGTTAAGCATCTGTCTTCAGCTTGGGTCATGATCCCAGGGTCCCGGAATGGAGCCCTGAGCTGGGCTCCCTGCTCAGCGGGCAGTCTGCTTCTCCCTCTCCCTCTGTACCCCCCACCCCCGCTCATGCTCTCTCTCTTGATCACTCTCTTTCTCAAATAAATAAATAAATAAATAAATAAATAAATAAATAAATAATCTTTAAAAATATTTCGTTTCTCCCACCTATCAAATGGCATTTGTCATAGCATTTGTCTGGTTTCATTGTCAAATGGCATTTATCTGATTTCTGGAGATATTATGAAAATTAAATGAGATAATGCACTTAAGTTCCCTGGGTCTGTGCCTGGAACGTGTGGTGGGTGCTCAATGAATGCCAATGATTCCCGACAGGCAGGCAATGCCTCTTGGTCATCAAGGGTTCTGCCTCTAGGAGTACAGTTTTCTATATGAAAGTTTTCACCCTCTGGATAAAGTGCTACATACTTTCTGGCCTTAGATCCTTGCCTGTTTTGCTCTTCAGAATCTGTTTTTCCAGCTGCCTGAATAGTAGCCTGTTTAAATTCCTACTATTCAGGCACCTGGGTGGCTCAGTCATTGAGCATCTGTCTTTGGCTCAGGGCATGATCCCGGGGTCTTGGGATGGAGTCCCACATCGGGCTCCCTGCAAGGAGCCTGCTTCTCCCTCTGCCTATGTCTCTGCCTCTCTCTGTCTCTCATGAGTAAATAAATAAAATCTTAAAAAAAAATCCTTGCTGTTCTTGGGCCTGGCACATGTGGGCCACCTCCTGTCTGGGCCTGTCCTTCGAGTGCCAGCCCCTTGGTGGTACCTGCGCCGCCCCACTTTGGACCCCAAGCTGCCCTCCCCCCACTTCTCCCAGGCTCTGCTCCTTTCCTGGAGTGAGCTTTCCATGGGGAAGGGACTGCATCTCTCAATTCCCTGTGCGCCCACCTCTGAACGAATCCCCACCCATGGGAGGACAACTCTACCCATGGTGCTTGTGGCCACCTTTAGCGGTTTTTACGGACACCTGCCTGTCTGCCCCTTTCTGTTCAGTTCCTGTGGCAGAGACTGGAAGAAAATTTCCTGAGATGATGATTATTATTTCTTCTTCTTCTTCTTCTTCTTCTTCTTCTTCTTCTTCTTCTTCTTCTTCTTCTTCTTCTTCTTCTTCTTCTTCTTCTTCTTCTTCTTCTTCGTTCTTCTTCTCTTCCTCCTTCTCCTCCTCTTCCTCCTCTTCCTCCTCCTCCTCCTTCTTCTTCTTCCTGGGAACACTGCTGTATTACATCCCCTCCTCCCCCCTCCCTCCAGCAGGTGGCCAGGTGACTGAGCCTCTCGGTGGGATGCACACTTCCAGACCTGGCCCCCTTGGGGGTTACTTTTTCCAGCTAAGCATTTCCAGCCTTCAGACTATTTGGCTGGAGGGAGGTTAGTCATATACTCCTCTAATTTCAATCTCTGTGTGCCAGCTGTCTAGTTAGAACATCACACCATAGTTATCCGGTTGCATATATGTTTCTCTCACCAGACGGTGAGCTCAGAGAGGGAAGAGTCCTGATAGTCATTTGGCAGGTACTCTATACTTCTGGATTGACTCAGTAAGGAAGGGAGAGGCAGGAGTCTATCTGTCCAGATACGATTCACACTTGTGGCACAAGACTGGCGGTGAGGTCACCTGGCGTGTTTGTCCTACCTAGGAAGGCAATAGAGATGGTGGATAAGAAGAAGAACATCTATTCTGGATGGCTCCAGAGGTCAGAACCAGGACCAGTGACTGGATGTGGGGTCTCACGTTAGTTCAGTTAAAGATGACACTTGCCCCTGGTCACTGAAATACTTTAAAAAGAAGTTAAGACATGTTTCAAACATCAGAAAAGTTCAGGGGAAAATAATTATATGATGTGCCTGCCACCAAGGTGCAAAAGATGTGGACATTTTGCCATATTTGCTTCAGGCTTCTCTGTTAAAAAAATAAATGTTGCAGGTAGAGTTAAAGATGCCCCTCCCCTGGCCCTCCTTATGGCCCCTCTCACTGGCCACACCAATGCTCTGCAGTTGCTGTGTATCCATCCCATGCAAGGTTTTGTATCTTTTCTAAACACAAGATACATTATTTTAAAGTAAATATCTGGGGTGCCTGTGGGGTTCAGTGGTTGAGCATCTGCCTTTGGCTCAGGTCTTGATCCTGGAGTCCTGGGATCGGATCCCATATCAGGCTCCCCATAGGGAATCTGCTTCTCCCTCTGCCTATGTCTCTGCCTGTCTGTGTCTTTCATAAGTAAATAAATAAAATCTTTAAAAAAATAAAATGAATATCCACATATATAAGTTAATAAACACGTTTGTATATAGTATATTATATATATATCAATATTGTGTTTTGAGACTTCGTTTAGTTTCCCGTAGACCTAATGAATTTATTTGAATTACTGAGGACTTTTACTACCACACAGATAAACCAATTTGCCATCTGTTTGCCTACTTAGAGATATTTGTTTCCGTTAACTATTATAACCCATTCTAGAAAGAACACCCTTGTGTTTTGCTTCATTGTGCACCCCAAAGAACACGTTCTAATCACAAAACTGGCTGCTTCCAGGGGTAAAGGGCTCCTAGTTGCTGGCATTGGTCATGGAGAAGATTAGCAAGGAACACTATAAAAGGGTTTCCTTCACTGGTTTTTAAATAGAATCTGATGACATATTTATTCCCTTCTAACCCTGAAGCTCAAGGCTTCATGAGTTTGGGAATAAAGTATTAAGTACGCATGTGATAGGGTTTTCTTTGAATCCTGGGGTCCCAGGGCAAGTGCAACAGAAGCTAATCATGGGAAGTGGCAATAGGAAAATCTTCAGGGATGATTTATTGCAGCCCAGCTATCGGTGGGTGTCCTCATGATGGAACTAGAATGTGCTGGAACTGCCATTATGGTAAGCACTTTTCATTAAGTCATTCAACGAATGTTTATTGAGCACTTATTATGTGCCAGGCACTGTTTTAAGTATTAGGTATATGGGGTGGAGAGAAGGTGTCTCATGGAGTTTATGACTGCAGATAAATGTGTACTATAATGTCAGGTGGTGTTATGGGCTGAATTGGATCCCCCCAGAATTCATGTTGGAGCCCTAACTCCTACCTCAGAATGTGACCACCTTCGGAGAGAAGATCTTTAAGGGTGAATTAAGTGAAAATAGAACCACTAGTGTGAGCCCTAACACAACCTCACTGGTGTCCTCATGAGAAGAGGACATTTGAGCACTCAGAGAGAAACCAGGGGGCACATGCACACAGAGAACCAGGTGAGGACATGGCCAGAGGGCAGCCATCCATAAGCCAAGGACAGACCCCTCAGGAGAAACCAAACCTGCCCACACCTTGACCTGGGACTTCTGGCATCCAGGACTGTGAGGAAACATATTTCTATTATTGAAGTCACCCAGCCTGTGGTCCTGTGTCCTGGCAGCCTGAACAAACTAATACAGGAGCCATGGAGAAAAATGAAGCAAGGTAATGGGATGGAGAATAAGGGGTTTGTGATTTTATTATGGTCCAGAAAACACTGCTGTCTAAAATATCCATTAGATCTGTGATACTTATCTCTACTTAATGAGACCATTTAAGCTTTGAGAGGCTAAGTGACTTCCACAAAGCCACACAGCTGGAAAGCAAACAGCGATTCACAGAACAGGGCATTTGATTCCAAATTATGCTCAGTTCTCACAATGCTGCTCTGCTCCTATTTTTTTTTTTTATTTTAAGGGAAACTAAGATGAAGATGAAGTTTTTACAGTTTATAAAATCATTTTCATATGTACTCTCATGTTTGGTCCTCCAGCAAATTATGTAGGGAGATGGGCTCCCTCCTATTCCTCTTTCTCATCATCTGTTTGCTGCAGCTCAAAGAAGTTAAATGACTGGCCTAATCTCACAGCCGCCCCGTCAAAGAGCAGAACTAGAACCTAATTCTACTCCATTGATCTTTCATTCTGTAGGAGGAAATGTTTCCTCTTCAGACAAAGCGCTGATCAGTTCTTGAAATCCACACGGAGCTACAGCCCTGTATTCACTCTCCGGAAAGAAATTCACCCAGACTCCACAGTGAGCTGCTGGACCATAAGAGTCAGTACATTAAGCTCGTTTCTCAGAGGTACCAGCTTCACCCCCACCCTCATCTTCCACCCCCACCCTCACCCCAGCTGGGAACGAGACCCTCCATGGGCTATCAAGCCTCCTGCCACTGGATAAATCAACCTAACTGTGGAGAGTTAATTTGTCTGACTATAAAGTGCATTCAATAAGTGTAAAACAAAACTAATTGGTTCTCTTCCATACAAATTTAATCATACCATAAAATGTGATCAATGCAAATAAAAACCATTGAGTAGGTTAAGTGTCGAGGATCCATAAAGGGGAAAAATGGTCCATGTGCATAATCATCGGAATCGAAATCTGGACGTGTGATCACCCGTGCATTAATCATCTCGCATGCCAGAGTTGACAATAGCTGGGTTGTGCCTGAGGGACATGGAATATGTCCTTCTTTTGTGCCCATTGTGTGAAGGAGATAATTTCCTCATTGATTTTGGGGTGCATGCGTTATCAGCTAATACATTCTGGATAATATTCATTGGACGCTTGCTTTGTGCATCTGTAGCCCACACATTGCCCGCAGGCGCTGCCCAAATTTTCTCTGGGCTTAGCCTGACTATTCTGGCTGTAAAGACTCTGGGTTTGTAGAATGTACTTCCCAAAGGCTTAAGTGATGCAGAGGGAGGGAGGCGTGGAGGTCTCTCTCATGCATGATTTATATGTGGGAGAAAAAGCTGGGTGGAATCTGGTGACTTCTAAAACATCGAATCCAGTGCTTTGTTTTATTGTTACTCCTGATCAGAAGAGCTGATGGAGGCGTTTACGCCATTTGCCTCTGTGGATTCTTGGTTCCTGCTTTACCCCAGCTGGAGTCACCTGGCCTCCCCTGGGAGCCGAGCCAAGGGGCAGGGCAACCTTGCAGCCAGTCTTACTGCCATAGAGTGTGTGCTTGGGGAACCTCCCTCTCTGACTTCCAGCCCTGGGGAGATGGCGGTGCTTCTGTTTCATATTCTAACCAAGGCCTCTGCTGAGCTCATGCCAAAGCAGATATTCCACAGGAACCAGGACATAGCTACCTGTGAACTTGGAGCATCACTATGGCCTGGAGGGGACTGAGGCCACATGCCATGTACCTGGACCTCTTTGAGTAGACTTTGTGTCAATTGTCTGCTAGGGTCAGCTTTCTCTCTCTTTCTCTTTGTTACCTGTCCTTCCTGCTTCTGCTCCCCACTCTCCATTGCAGGATTTACTGAATTGGACTAAAATCCATTCCAGCAATGGAATCACAGATGGGAACATGGATGCCCATCCAGGCACTGCAGCTCCAAGTCTCCCTTGCAATTAGGTGGGACTGTGGCGAAGCTCTTTTCCAGTGGAGTATGAACAGGTGTGATGTGAGCCACTTTCAGTATTGACCCACAAAACCTCCACAGGCCATGCTTCAGTGCTCCTTCTCACCTCCCCTGGTAAGAGTGAAAATAATTAGACAGACCTTGGTAGCATGTGTGTGTGTTTTTTAAAATATATATTTATTTATTTTAGAGGGGGAGAGAGCGAGAGTGAGCAGGAGTTGGAGGGGGGATGCAGGAGAGGCAGAAGGAGATAATTTCCAGCAGACTCCCTGCTGAGCACAGAGCCTGACACAGGGCTTGATCTCATGACCCTGAGATCATGACCTGAGCTGAAACGGAGCATCGGAGGCTTAACCCACGGCATGACCAAGGCACCCCTTGGTAGTGTTTAAGAAGGAAAGCTCATCATCAGCCTGGGTCCCTGAATGTCCGTGTGGAGTGGAATGCCTGCCATTATGAGAGACCTTCCCTAGATGGCAGTATGAGGAAGAAATGTCTATTGTGTCTGAGCTGTTATATTTTTGGGTCTGTTACAGCACTTTAGCCTGTCTTGGTAGATCATGCTTGTTTCTGTAGGTGTGTCTAGTTTAGGTTTTCAGACCATAGACAAACTGACTAGTCCTAGTACCTATTGAAATGTGAGCTCTTTGATAGAACTCATTCTTCATTTTTTCACCCCTACTGTCCATGGGGGTGAAAAAAAGTCATGCATGCTTTCTATAAAAGCAGACAACAAAGACTTGTACAAAAAACTTTGTAAAAATAGACAATAAAGATTTCTACAAACAATTGTTTTAAATCACTATTAACTTCACCATCCACAGGTAACCACCCTGAACCTTTTTCTTTAAATACACACATTTGTGGGGCACCTGGGTGGCTCAGTCAGTTAAGTGTCTGGCTCTTGAGTTCACCTCAGATCATGATTTCAGGGGTCATAAGATGAAGCCCCATGTGGGGCTCTGTGCTCAGCAGGGAGTCTACTTGAGATTGTCTCCCTCAGCCCCTCCCCCTAGTTGGCTGCATCCATGCATCCATCCATGTGACTCTCTCACAAATAACAATTAAAAATAAATACATACATTTGCAAAAAATATTTTTACTGAAGTATAAAATACACAAAGTAAGGTTCACATCTCATAAATGGACAGCTTGGTGAATTTTCATAAGGTGAATACACCCTTGTAAGTAGCAAGCATCTCAAGAAATAGAACTTGCCTGCCCTCAAGACACCTTCCTCTTACTCGACTCCAATTGTTACCCCTAAAAGTAAACATGATTTTTTAAGAAATGTAAATGTTGTGTTATTATTATTGTTTTTATTGAGATATAATCCACACATAACATTATATTAGTTTTAGGTGCACAAAAGTAATTTGATATTTGTGTATATTGCAAAAAGATCATCACTAATAAGTTAACATCTGTCACCGTAGGTAGTTAACAAAAGGTTTTTTCTTGTAATGAGAATAAACAAGCTCTTTTCTTGAAAACCAAAAATTTGTTTAAACATTCTTTGTATGCTGATTCTTGAAAGTAATTAACATATTGCAAATTTCTTTCCAGATCAGTGTGTGTAAACATCCATCAAGATCACTGAAAATTAATAATATGCCACTTAATGTGATATATAAAAGGTATTTAATGTACACATTTTGGTTATTTCTTTTTTCTTGCTGAGAACAATACTACAATGAGAATTCTCTTACACATGTCTTTCTATGTTTTTTTCCTCCTAAAAAACAGAGTCATAGAAATCAACTTCCTGGATCAAAGGTACAAACACTTTTGGGGTTTTGAAAACACGTTTTTAATTTTCTCAACAGAAAGATTGTACCCGTCAATATTCCTATTTCACCACACTCTCAAACACATGCTGCCCCCCTGTATCTGCTTCCTTCTGAGCCACTGCTGTAGCTTTCGGCTGTTGCCCGGAAATTCTCTCTTCATTCTCTACTTCTGGCCAGGGTCCCCGATGCTCTGGGCAGCCAGGGTGGTCCAATGACCCATCAGAATACCCTTCAGAATGGGCACATGATCCAAGCTGAGCCAATCAGAGTTCCTCCCTGGGGTTTATCTACATAGAATGGGACTGTGTCCTCTCCATCTGCTAAACTGAGTACCCTGGGAGAATGTGAATTTGGGGCTGTTTTGTTTGTGTTTATTTATTTGACAGAGAGAGAGAGAGAGAGAGAGAGAGAGAGAGAACCGGAGAGAACAAGTAGGGGGAACAGCAGGAGGCAGAGGGAGAAACAAGACTCTCCGCTGAGCAAAAAACCTGACATGGGGTTTGATCCCAGCACCTTGAGATCATGACCTGAGCTGAAGGCAGACACCTAACTGACTGAGCCACCCAGGTGCCCTTTGTCTGTTGTTAGGATGAAACTAGAAACAAGCAGAGCAAGACATAGGATGAGGCAGTAGGGAGAGAGGATGTGAGGCGGAACTCCCAAGGCTCTGTGTTTGTGGGTCTCTGATCACAGGAGCTTTTTGGTATCCTTCTTGGCTTCCTGAGACAACAATTACTCTTTTTTTAGCTTTTGCTAGTTTAGATTGTGTTTCTATTACTTACAACGGAAAGAGTTGCAGCTTCCGTGCTTCCGTGGCTTCTACACTTCCGTGGAAAGATTACACCCAAAAAAGCTTCTGACGTGGGGATTATATTGCTCCACAGAATCCACTCTAAGAAAGACTTAGTCACATCCGGTCTTAAAAACCAAGCTTAGTCACTAACTAGCCTTCAACGGAGGAGGGATTCCCTGCCTCTCTCACTCTGGTGATGAGGTTTGAAAAGTTCTCTGTAAATTGTTACCCAAATGTGCGGGTCTGCAAAGCATTTAGGGCTCTGTCATCAGACAGGATGGGTCAGAGCTATGCCGAGGTTATGGGAGAGAACACTGTAGCTCTGAGTAGTCTGGTGACTCGTTCAAGTGACTTTGAGACAGGATGAGCCCAAGCCATCTCTGTGCTTCTCATGCAAAAATGTGTTTGGTGTGGTCATCCCTGCCAAAAAAAGGGCTCCCATCTGGGGCGCCTGGGTTGCTCAGTGGTTGAGCGTCTGACTTTGGCTCAGGTCGTGATCCTGGGGTTGGGAATCGAGTCCCAAATCAGGCTTCCCACAGGGAGCCTGCTTCTCCCTCTGCCTGTGTCTCTGCCTCTCTCCCTGTGTCTCTTAGGAATACATAAATATATATATATATATATTTTAAAAGAGGGCTCCCAAATAGTTTCTTCTCCTTCTTGCCACCTTAGGAGGTTGAGGCCCCTGCAGAGGTTGACGCCAGGAAGGCCCAGCATGTTTGGAGTGCCAGTGGAAGTCTAGGCAAATGGACTGTGGGGTGTGTGTGTGTGTGTGTGTGTGTGTGTGTGTGGTGATAGGCAGACATCCAGGCAGGCATTAGAGAAGAGTCCTATCAACTGGGAGCCCACTCAGCAGGGACTCCAGGGGAGTTCTCTCCAGTCGGAAATCTTCTCCCAGAAGTGTTCTGTATCATTAGGGAGGTTTGCTAGGTTGGTGTTGAAGAATTCAGAGAGGGCAGGGAAGGCAGGTCTGAGTGTTTGGAGGCTAGGGTCCAAAGCAGAAGCACAGTCTATGACCACACAGGTAATGATGAGTCCATAATAGTTCTGAGAATCAGTGTCCTTGTATTTCCAATGGGCACCAAGAAAACCTACCTCAGTAAATGGCAACTAGTTGGTCATGGACTTAGAAACACAGACATCAGAACCTCCTCCTGTGGGGAGGGGAGTAAAACAGGGAGCCTCAGGGACTTTGCACTTTCTATTCCTATTGCTTGAAATAGCCTTCTCCCTCCACCTCCCACTCCCCTCCCACCCTCCCACCCCCGCTCCTATTTATCTTCCAGATTGCAGTTTAAGTGCTCTTTCCTTTGGGAAGTCTTCCCTTTCCACACTTGCCTCAGACCAGATTCAGCTTCTATGAACTCCCAAAGCTTCTATCTATTTAATGATCTGCCCCCACAATCATCCCTGGTTAGCCTGACAGCTTCTAGAGCACTGTTTATAGCACATAGTTGGCGCTTAATGTCTGTTGAACAAGTGAATGGTTAAGTGAATGAATGAAGAGTTTGGGATCCTTTCCTGCAGCCCCCCAGGGATGGTGAGTCTAGGTTAAGTTCAGGGGATGACCCCCAAGAAGGGTTATAATTCTTCTAGCTTCAAGATTGGAACTGCAGCTGGGTGGGCTTATAAAGGAGGTGTGATATCTGGAACCCTGAGCCCCTCCACAGGCCGGGAAGTCAGGGCAGACCATGAGGTGCACTAATGTTCTCCTTGGGCTCTCTCTCTTCCAGAAGATCTGAGAAAGGTCACACCTTGAGTACCTTGAGAAAGGTCTCTGAAGAGAAGTCCATCTGCTACATCTCCTGGTTCCCCCAGCCACTTGCTCATCAACTTGTTCTGGAAGTCACTGTCTGCCTGTGATTCTCTCTTCCATTCCCTGAAATCTGTTCACCCTGCATGGCTGGGGCTCTATCTCCTTCCCTGTGATTTATCACCACAACACCTCTTGCCGTTCTACTCTTTCATTTGTCTGCTTTCAATAATTATTTAAGCTTTATTAGATATTTATCAAGTAAACTGTCAGCTTCTGAAGTTTGCTTATTGTAGCCAGAGGTTTAGAAGGGCAATTTATATGCATCTCAGAGCTCACACGGCAAATCCTCTCTCCGGATTGAAATTATGATATGAACAGGATGTTTTATGAGATAATAGAAGGAAGGTTTCAAATTCTAGGGTTGGATATGTTGGAATTTTTTTTCTCCCTCTGAGCTTTCCTGAGAAAGAAATATGTAAGTAGCTCGGATGGCCAGGGATCGGAGGAAAGGAGGGTGTGGAAATGCGCTCATTGTGGGGAGAAGAAACAGATGAATGGTCCGGTTCAGATGGCCTTAAAATTCATGAGGTTCCATGCAAGCCAAGTTAAACACCTCTGGGCTCTGTAGGCTACGTAGCTCCCTGAACTCCGCCGAGATGGTAGATTTATCAGGCTGTAGGGCACTGCAGGGGTGCCACCAGCCAGGGGAGAGCTCGGGCTAGATGTTAGATGAAGTTGCAACAGGATAGGTGAGCATCCTGAACCAGAACGCAGGCAGTGGGATGCATTCAGATGGCGGCCTTTGAAGAGGATGAAAGCCACAGGGCTAGGCTAGCATGATAGGAGTCGCACAGTCTTTTTATTTCTGTTTCCAGTTTGAGATAACCCTGAAGGGGTAGGTATTTTTAATACCATAGTTTTTATATGTAGAAACCAAAGCACCAACAACTCACTGAAGAAGACATCTGTTGTTTTTGCTTGTCTGGCATCTATTCCACCCCTGGTTTTGGCAACAGCAGCCAGAGTTTCTTTGCGGAGGGGGAAATCATCCATCCTCCTTTCTCAGTTCATGAAGTTGGGGATGGATCTATCCTGCCTCCAGCTTCAGAAGTGGGCAACTGACCCAGGCAATTGGGAGGTGGTGGTGGTGTATTTCGATCCCCTGACCAGAACCACTGTTTGTGTATGGAAAGGCCATCTGACCAGGCCAGGGGCCACGGCACTCAGTTCTGGGGCTTTGTCTCCAAAGATGGCAGAAGAGAAGCTCTTTCTCTACAACAAGGACCGTCGTGTGTGTAAGTCTAGGCCTCCTGGAGGAGAGCACCTGCCCAAAACCAGAGGCAGGGGAGGGAAAGAGGATTGAGATGAGAAGAGAAGAGGGAGGTCTAATGGCATAGGTAGGCCTGGATGGAACCATTCCTGAAGAGCCGCGTCTGTTCTTTTCGGTTACATGAACCACACAGAGCTGCTATTATTGCTCTGATGATAACCATGATTCTTTCCCTACATCATTTTGAGTAGTATTTTCTATCGCTTACAACAAAGAGTCTTAATCAATACAGTCATTCAGCTAGAGTGGTGAGGATGGAGGTGATGGGCACAGTGATGTTTTTAGGGGAACTCAGATCTCAGTCTTTACTCTTCCCACTGTGTATGTTGTGAGGGAAAAGCATGTAGAAAAAGACACAATGAACTGCATTCTGATTACCTGGAAGTCACCTGGAAACTAGAAATCAAGACTGGGGACCAAATTTTGGCTCAACAGCCCATCTCCGAGTGACCTTGGGCAAATCCTTGACCTCTCTGGGCTTTAGAGCCATGTCCTTACTTGGGGACATTAATTTATGGTTCTAATTTTTTTGTGTGTGAGGATCAGAAATTACAAGCAGGTTTTGTAAACAAAAAAGTCTGTAAACATGCTGCTGTCTCTGTTGCTGCTTTTACTACAATTCTCCATTGTTGGGTTGTCTCAGAGAGGCTGAATGCACACCTGTCCCAGATAGGTGCCTAGATTAGATGATCCTCAGGAATCTCAATGAGAGGAACAATGACTCTGAGCCTGGAGCTTGGTGTATGAATGTATTTTAACCCACTAGATCCCACTGCAGCTCTGCAGGGCTGATTTACTGTCTTCATTTTACCACTCAGGAGCTGCAGACTCCTTGTTCAAGACCACACAGGGAGCCAGTGCCAGACCTGGGACTGTCATCAGTTCCACTGGGCTCCACAGATCTCGCCTTTCCACTGAGATGTCCTGCCTCAGGATTAAGAACAGTGGTAGTAGGAGAAACTCAGAAAGTTCATAAAAAGAAGGGAAAAGATCTGGCATAAGAGATTTCCAAAAATGTGGCCTTCCAGGGAAAAGATAGAGGGTCCTAAGGAGCTTCAACAATGAGATCCGCAAGTAGGTAGAAGGTCTGGCTTGATCAAGCCACTTGACCTCCTAGAGTCTTGACTTTGTTAAAGTTCATTCATTCATTCATTCATTCAGGGATTCATTCATGGAACATTTACTGAATACCTACCATGTCCAATGCCTTGGACTAAGCTTATGAAGATGAATTAATCCTTCTCTGTTCCCTTGAGGAATTTCACCCATGGAGGGATGTATTCCTGCAAATAACTCACTCTAGTACAATATTGTAAGTTCTAGCACAATGCCATAAGTTTTAGTACAATGTTATAAGTCCTAGTACAATGTCACAAGCTACAATCAAGACATATATCAGAGGAACTGAGTAAATAGAAACTAATCTGAAAATGAGGGAATCTAGGAAAGGTTTGTACAGGAGGACAGACATCTGAGTGGGGTTTTGAAGATTACATAGGAGTTTGTCGTATATACAAGGTGAGGGAAGGGCATATCTGGCAGAGGGATTGGTCTGAGGAAAAGTAGAGAGGAACCCATAGCTGTTGGATCTGGTTGGAACATGGGAGGTAGATGTGTAGGAAATGAGGTCAGAAAATTCAGGAGGGCCAAAGGATGAATAAACGTAAAGATAGGCTTTGGATATTAGCCTGGGCGCGAGGTGTAGCCTTTGAAGGAATTTAGTCCTGGGAGTGACAAGATCGAATTTGATATCTGCAAAGCTGGCCCTTGCCATGCTGTTGGAGGAGGGACTGGAGGATGACAGGCCTCAGGTGGGGTGGGGAGGACACAAAGGGGTCTGCTGAACCCATCAGGGGCAGTGAACATATGGACTTGAGTCAGGACAGTATTTGAGAAGCTGCACAATCCAAGATCTGGGATCTGAGAGGCCCTTCACAGCAGTCCCATCTCCTTGTATACCTCCAGAGACAGGGAACTCACTACCTTATGAGTACCAAGCCCTTTCTCAGTTACCCTGTAGCTCTGAGTTTCCTGGTGACCACTCTGAAAGTAGTGGTCCCTCACCTCCCCATTCTTAGCCATGGACTCCTGGACGGAAGAAATAGAACATCTAACTGAAGGAGGCTGTGAACATGGGGCAATTTTGGCAGATGCCAACTCAAGCTGGGGAAAAGAAATCAAAGACTTTATTATGCCCTCTAAATTCTACATCCTTCAGAATGAAACGCATAATCAAGAAACATCCAGGTCTCTGGACATCTAGACCAGAGGTCAGTAAACTTTTTCTCAAGGAGCCAGATAGTAAATATTTTGGGTTTTGCTGGCCATAGAGTCTCTACTGCGACTCCTCAGCTCAGCTCTTGCAGTGAAAGCAGCCACAGACAACACTTAAATGAAGGAGTTGGTTGTGTTCTAACAACTCTGAGTTTGTAAAAACATGGGGTGACTCCACGGCTATTGTTGACGTACCCCCGAGCCACAACGATATGCTCAGATGAAGAAACTGAGGCTTCGCTTTGAGAAACAAAGTGAAACAAAATGAAATCCTTTATTATCCTATAGTTCCTTGACAATTCATGCTCAGTAAACACTGGTTGAATTTTTATCTATACATGCCAAGTTCTTGGTGGTAATGAGCTTACTCTTAGAACTTGTATTCCTGGCCTTACAGGAATAAGTGTTGGTTGGTTTGACTTTTAGTAGTAAGTTGCCATGGACTTGAGCCCCAGTGAAGAAAGAAGGAGGGACACCTGAGTGGCTTGGTGGGTTAAGTGTCTGCCTTTGGCTCAGATCATGATCTCAGGGTCCTGGGATCGAGCCCTGCATCGTCAGGCCACCACTCTCAGTGGAGAGTCTGCTTCTCCCTCTCCCTCTGCTCTTCCTCGCTTTGTGGCCTTTTCTGTCTCTCTTTTTCTCTCAAATAAATAAATAAAATCTTTAAATGAAAGAAAGAAAGAGAAAAAGGAGAAAGGAAGGAAGAAAGGAAGAAGGAAGGAAGGAGATGTCTAGATATCTCATTTCTTCCACCAATATCCATAGTCTTCTGGGCCACATGGTTTGTTTTGGAGGATGGTTAAGGGATTTAGAACCTGTGGGGGATTTAGTAGATTTATCTTCCCTGGATACAAGCTCAGGGAAGAAAGCCAGTTTTGAGGCTCCAACTGGGTGGTGATACCACAACAGAGTGAAGTCAACGTAGGTAGCATTGCTGTATCCATTCCACACCAGGGTGTCAACAGTGGAAATGGGTCTCCCTAAAATGAGATGACCCATAGCCAGGAACCAGAAGCCCCTGGTCTGATGTAGCTGGCTTTGGATCCAGACAGACTCCTAGTTCTACTACTTTCCAGCCAAATCAACTGAAACAAGGGTCTCCAACCTTTGTCCCTCATTGTAAAATGGGGATAAGAATGCTTTCCTCTTAGGCATGTCTTGGGAATTAAAAGAAATCATGAGTGTAAAGCACCTTGCTTTGTGCTAGGTATTAGCAAGTGCTTCATTGTTAGGGATTATTTTGTATTGCTATGAAAAGGACGCACCCACAGTAATGGTTGCAGCACACTGACCTGGAGGTTGTGAGTTTGTTTTGTTATGTCGGGCCCCTCTTCCTATTAATGGGTGTGTATGAGGTCATGGTGGATGTATCAGTATGTAAGAGATCACATGTGCAGAAGTGCTTAGCATGACACCTGACACATAGTGTGTTCTCAGTTTTATTTATTTATTATTTGTTTATTTATATTATTTATTTATTTATTTATTTATTTATTTATTTATTTAGAGAGCATGAGTAGGGGCAAGGGCAGAGAGAGAGACAGAGAATCTCAAGCAGACTCTGCCCTGAGTGCAGAGACCAATGTGGGGCTTGATCTTATGATACTGAGATCATGACCTGAGCTAAAATCAAGAATCGGACGCTTAACTGACACTAACAGACACCCTTATAAGTTCTCAATTTTTAAGAATCTGAGGAATGAAAGGCCCCAAAATCCATGGTTGTAAATATGCCAGAGAGCAGCAGGACAGCATTGCTTGCTTGGGAGTAGCACAGGGCAGCGGATGCCCTGTTGCTCTCCGTCTTTCATACTTGGGGCAGAAATCAATAGTCTATTATTATAATCTTTCTGAGGCCTTGGTGGGACCACCATAGGCCACTCCTGGAAGATTTTGGAACATCTCCTCCCTATCTTCTCTTTTTCTTCCCTCCTTTCCTCCCTCCTTTCCCTCCCTCCATTCCTTTCTTCCTTCCTTCCTTCCTTCCTTCCTTCCTTCCTTCCTTCCGTCCTCCCTTTGGCTTCCGTTCATACATCAAAGCTTGCTCTGTGCTTCTGGGCCTTAAGCGTGCCAGGTACAGCCTGTGCTATAAAAGCAGCTCACTGAGTTTCTTTCCCTAAATAGCATCAACAACAGGTAGGGTTATAGCACCAGAATATAGGCCTTTGTCCTTGTCAACTCTGGGCTTTCCCAGCTCCAAGCTGGGGTCTTCCAAATGCTCAGCAAACCCCAGTTGTGCCTAGGGCAGCTGCATGGTGGTGGCTTAGCCCTGGTCATCCTGCTTCCTGAAGCCTGCCAACCTCCATCACGCCCCATATGAACTTCTTGCTCTATGATTCTCAACTCACATTAGAGCTGTCCCCCATTTCCCTATCATGTTAACTCAGTTTCTATGGCTGGCCTCGGTCCCTGACAAGCACAAGCCCTCTCTCCATGGGGTAGGAGGCCCTAATTTCCTATCTCGCTCCTCAACCACTTGCTTAGAAGCTCTGAAACCTAGAACCACAGCAGTGCTGATTGACCTCAGGCACCTTTACTGCCTGAGTCCTCCTGAAGTCTTACCTTATCTGAGCAGACCCTCTTGATGGCGTCATGTGTCCAAACTCTACATGGGTCCCTTGCCCCTGCTTTCCACAGGCAAGACAGCCATCCTGCCCTGGACCCTGTTCTCCTCTCTGCCAAGTCTTCTCCAAGACCAGGGGGCTCCTTCGGGTTGTCTCCTTCCTATCAGAGCAGAGGCTGCCAGGCTGGGGGTGGGCTGGGGGGGCGGGTCTCTGGGTCTGGTAGGAGACCAGGAGTGGATTGGAGGAGAAATCAGGAAAGCCTGGTCCCACAGAGATATATAAATCGCCTGGCTGCTGTGAAGCCTTTTAAATGTTTTGACAACCCTCGATCCATCAGAGCCTTTAATTGGGTTTTGACTGAGTTGTTCTATATGTAAATACCAGTTACTGGTGAGGTTGTTTATAGCCAAACTGTCTGTTTATGCAAATTGTGTCCCAGGATCACAGCGTTTTCATTGCAGGATAAAAACATTCCTTTTATTTAATGCCAAAATCGCTTCCTCCTTGGGCTGGGGCTGATTTTCCTCTTTGGCTTTTAAACACAGCACGGCAGTTTGGCGAGCCCGGAGGAGAGGCGGCTCCCATCCAGCTGGGACTGTGAGGTCTCTCGAGGGGGGGAGAGAGTGGCTGTTGGATCCACGGAGCATGCTCTCAGATGGCTCAGCCCAGCACCACCCCCACCCGGATAGATGGGGCGCTCATTGACTGTTGTAAAGCCGCCCCTTAGAATGATGTGGAATTTGCATTCTTGACACTGATCCTCTGCTCCACCCAGCATCTCCCAGGACTGTGTGACTCTTTTCAGGCTCCTGGCCACCATTCCCCCCACTCTTAGCAAACAAACCTTTCACCTGCTTTACTGGAGAAGATGACACAAATTACAGTCTGCAGGAGAAACTCCCCCATCTTCCTTTTTCTCCCCAGTAGAAACTCACACCTTCTTCTTCCTGCCTCCCTCCTCATTTCAGAGGAAGATGGTGCGAGGGGAATCCACCTGTCCCCCTGAGACCAGCCCCTCCTGCCCCCTCAGGGGTCTGGCTGGTAACTGTTCATTTCTCCTGCATATTTATCCTGCCTCTTGACCCTTTGTCATCACCATTTCAACATACCCAAGAATCTCTCCCACTTTGGAATAACAGCTTTATAACAACGATCCCCCAATGCCACACATTAGTCCTGTTCAGGGGTTCGTGAACATCACAGAGCAATTGACAAAGAATGAAGTGGTGGTGATCCCAGGAATCAAGACACTTTGAAACTTCCCTGGGTGATTCTATAACCAGCCAGGGTTCAAAATCTTTGCTATTGTCTTGTTGCTTCCCTTCCTGCCACAAAAATCTGTTTAAAATTAGCCCAAGATACTCTGTTTTTTTTTTTTTCATCTTTTCTCCTTAAAGCCCACCTTTCAAAGATTCTTTGTAGCACAAACATAAAAAATCCAACCTCCTCAAGATGTGTGTGGTTGTTACAGTAAACAACTCACAGGAAAAGGCCAGAGGATAAAGATAGAGGATGGGTGCTCTTTTAATGTAAGCAGAGACAAGATTTTCTACATGTGGGTGGATGAGCAGAGTGGGACGCAGGTGGAGGACTTCCCTGATTTTAAGTCCTAAGTCCCAACCTTGAATTTCCATGAAGGTCACACAAGTCTTCAAGAAGATCCCTTGTGCAGTTTTCCCTCCCAAGTCAAGTGGAGAGGCTGGTTATGCGCACGTCTGCTCACCAAGTGCCAGCAATGGATAATAACCCCTAAGAATTCTTGGGTTCTTCTTGGGTTCTTCCCTCCAGGATGGCTGAATCTCAAGGCAGTTGCCCAGGTGTCACCCCTTCCTTCTATCTGAGCAGGTCTGAGTTTAATGCCTGCTCAAAATCTGTTCCTGAAGCCTGGCTTCTACTTCTCCCTCCAGCGTCCTTTTCTGCCATCCCATACCTCACACCATATATTCCAGCCACACTGAAAGTCCCTGAAGGTGCATGAATATGTCCTGACTCTTGTCTCATTGCATTCACCTGTATGGTTCCTGATGCCTGGAGCCTGGTTGGTTCCTACTTATCCTTCAAGATTCACTCAGCATATATCCAAATTAATGACATGAATTTAAATAAGACAGATGATGCCGAGTTGCTGAAACAGTTTTTCATTAGCAATGTGAATATGGTATTGACAGTATTAGGGGAAGATCCTTTGAGTGTATTGTGTCAGCTTTATGATGGAAAATCTTTTTAAATTCTAACCACTGCAAAATTTTCTTATCTGCAGCATGATAGTTAAGACTATCGATTTTGGAAACCAGAAGGTATGGGTTGAAATCCTATTTCTACCATTGCCTAGCCATGAGCCCAGGCAAGTTATTCATATCTGTGCATCCTAGCTCTGCTACTATGATTAAATGAGCTCATGGAGGTAAACTCAGTAGAGTGTTTGATGCTTTCATTATTGTTATGCATGAAAGGAGACGTTACATGGCACAAAGTGTTTTATATTAAGTCAATCTCTGTCCAGTTTTCATTAGCCAGGACCAGTTAAGGAAACACAACTTGGAGCCATATTGATCCTTATATAAGCATCAACTCAGGCATTAAAAATTTATGACAGTACCCCTAGATAAGATGATTTTCTCTCAAGGGATCTTGTGTCTGCAGTTTTGCCTTGTCCTCACTAGACAGAACTACTGTTAGTTGAACTTGGGTAGATTTGGAGCATCAAGAAGCTGAGAAAGCTAAAGTTAATTGAATTTCTCCAAGAATAAGAGCCCACAGGCAAGTCTGCTTTTTATAAGATGAAATCACTCTTAAGAGTTACTTAAGTTAGTTGTTTATTAATGACTATTAATATGTCTTCACACATAACCAGACTGGGAAGTTCTCGCAGTAAGAAACTGTAAGAATGGTAAGAATCATGTCTCTTCCTTTCTGTTTCCCTACTGTTGAGTAGAAAGCCTGGCAACTCTTTGGCCTTGTGAGAAACTTGTGAAATGAATGATTAGATGAATGAATAAATGAATAATGGATGAATGAGTGTCAGATGAGCTCGTGGCTAAAGCTTTAACTTTTGCTCGAGGCAAATTAATTCCAAACATCGTACCTAGAGGTGTAGCAGGAATGCCCTCTCTGAAATGTCAGTCCTGTTTTGACCTCATCACTGCAGTGGAATTTATGGCTTTTGGAAGGTAAAATAAAATAACTATCATTGTTTATTTTCATTTAATGTCACTGTCTTGCGTATTTGTGTGTTTATGGGCTATTATCCATCCATTCACTAGGACGAAAAATCCCACAGGGTCAGGGATCTTGTTCACCACTGTGTTTAGTTCAGGGCCTAACACATTGTTGAGACGAGATACATCTTTGTTGAATGAGGACTTGGCCTTGCCTTGATAGTGGGCAGCCTACGGAGGGCTTGAACACTGAGCCCACTAACAAAATAAAGCACTGGGGAAAAAGGAATGTTTAGCACAAACAGCCTGACTGGGGCTGGGGCTGGGGCTGGGTCAGAGCAGCCTGAGACATCATCAGAGGAGAAGCCTTGCAAAAAGAAACCCTCTACAGATCTTCGTGTGCCTGTTCCTTGTCTGAAAGTCTTGGAGGAGGAGACAGCTGGTAAGCCCACTGAAAAAATCTGGTGTGTGGGTTGGCATCTAGCAAGGGCTCGTGACATTTGCAGTGTTAAAGGCAAATGATAGCAATGACAATAAGCAACTAGTGAATGTTTACTTAGGTCTGGCCATTATTCTAAGTGCCTGATTGTATTGATTACTGCTTCTTGGTGTTGACTTCTGAGGTGAATGCCATCATTAACCTCATTTTACAGATAAGAAAGCAGAGGTACATAAGCACGTAATAACTGATCTAGGGTCACAGAAATGGAAAAGTGAAGGCATAGGCTTCTGTCCCTGTGCTTTTAACCACTTGGTTCACCAACAGATGCCACATCCTCCCATCCCACCCCCATTTCCAGTCTTGTTCTACTTCCTTCATCTACCTCAGAGCCTCCTTTTTGTGTTTTGAACTCATCAAGTTTGTTCTTGCTTAAGGCTTTAGAAATTACTATTACCTCTGGCTTTACAATCTGTTATGTTTGACCTAGTAGTATTTTCATCATTAAGAGACTTCACATAGGGGCACCTGGGTGGTGCAGTCAGTCTGGCTCTTGGTTTCAGCTTAGATCGTGATCTCATGGTCCTGGGATCAAGCCCCAGTTTGGGCTCTGAGCTGAGTGTGGAGTCTGCTTCAGATTCTCTCTCTGCCTCTCCCATTTGAGCTGTATCTCTCTCTCTAAAATAAATAAGTAAAATCTTAGGAAAAAAGAGATTTCACAGAGAAAGCTGAGTACTCAGGTTAATTTATGTTTTTAAAAAACCACAAGATGTGGTAACATAGACCCTGCATTCCCATAAAACAAAAGTTGACTGATTCTGAGTCACGGTCAAGCTGCTCTGATCCAGCCACAGTTTTAAGGCCACTGAAGATGACACAAACACTTTCTACTTAGCCCCAGTCCCTACTCCTCCTAATTGCACCACACTCAGGCTCCTTTGCTAGTTTATGTTACTTGCCTGACTTCAGTTGGCATTTGATGTTGTGAGTTCTACTTTGCACCTAGCTCATCCACTGGGACCACAGACATGGAGAAGACAATTTCCCAAAGCTGCTGGTTTCATATAAGACTCTAGTATTTTTTTAATGTCCCTTGGGAGCTCAGCACAAATTACTTCAGAATCTTGTTAAAATTCAGATTCTGATTCAGCAGGTCTGGGGGAAGACCTGAGATTCTACATTTCTAACGACCTCCCAGGTGGTCCCAATGCTGCTGGAATACAAGAATTGAAAGAAATCTGTTACTTCTTCTTTTTTTTTTTTTTTTTGAAGATTTTATTTATTTATTCATGAGAGACCCTGGGATCACACCCTGAGTCAAAGGCAGACGCTCAAGACTGAGCCACCCAGGCATTCTATTTTTTTTTTTAAAGATTTTATTTATTTATTCATGAGAGACACACACAGAGAGAGGCAGAGGCATAGGCAGAGGGAGAAGCAGGCTCCCTGCATGTTTCTTCTTCTTTTTTTAACCCATTTAAAAAAGTTTTTAAAAATTCCTTGCTGCTTATTTTCTCTTTTTTGGTTGTGAAACATATTTTAACAAATAATTGTAATTGAAGATGCTCAGAAGTCTGGAGCTGAACGTTGCTGCAAGTGCCTTAGAGATTACCCTAATGCAACAGAGAAGGGCCCAGAGGCCCAGAGAGGGGATGTGATGTGCTCAAGGCCACACAGAAAATCAGTGGCAAAGTCAGGCTTGAGACCAGTTGCTTTGATTCTCTTCCCTACAAATCTTCGTACAGCAGCCTACAAACTGCAGGATCAGAGAGAAAGCCATGAGCAGCAAATCTGTCCCTGTAGTGGGTACAAAGCCCTTAGGACACTTTCATTAATATTGCACAGCAATTCCTGTGTGCCCACCCTCTTATTCATCAGGAGAGGCACAATTATCTCTGTGTTCAGGCTGGGGGCAAACCGTCCACGTAGGCTCATTAAGAAGTTATGTTTAAAAGCTGGACTAAAGCTTTAGGTCATTTATAATCTACTAAATATTTAAGTGTGTATGTCTTAAGGCATCTGGAAATTACAGGGATATTTCATGGTCTCATTTTGGGGCATATATCTGGTTGACTAGACATGGTCCTGGCTATGGGTGGATCTGTTTTGCTTGGGAAAAACTGGGGATAAATAAAAAGCTAGAAAATCCAATAACTGAAATACCGAGTGGCAGAAGGCAGTGTTGGGTGGAAATGCACCTGATATGCCAGCACCAGTAGTCCTGTGGAAAGGCAAAGCTGAGGGAGTAGGTGGGGCTGAGGTCAGATCTGAGGATGGAGACAGAAATGGTGGGCGTGCGTATTACATGCACAGCTAAGACACACTTTAGGGTGCACGGGGCAGAGGATCTAAAGTGGGCTGGGTCAAGTGCCAGGGAAAATGGATTAGTCCCATGAGTATCAGTCTTTTTCTTTGCTTTTAAAAAAAATCTTCTTTTTTTTTTTTTTAAAAAAAGATTTTATTTATTTATTTGCGAGAGAGAGAGAGAGAGAGAGAGAGAGAGAGAGAGCATGAGTGAGAGGCAGAGGCAAAGGGAGAAGGAGAAGCAGACTCCCCACTGAGCAGGGAGCCCAATAAGGGGCTCCATCCCAGGACCCTTGAAATCATGACCTGAGCCGAAGGCAGCCGCTTCACCGATGGAGCCACTCAGGTGCTGCAAAAAGAATCTTGATTTACATAATACCCATATGGTTACAAGAAGACAACAAAATAACTCGGACCATAAAAGAAGTAATATGGTGAAAATAATTCTCCCCCTCACCCCAGTCTAACCTCCAGTCTCCAAGTCTGCCAGTTTCCGTTTCCAGAGGCAACAGCCATGTCCAGTTTTTTATGTACCTCTTGGGACACATTACACATGCACATTTATTTTTACACCGATGGGAGGATATTATAAACTCTGTTCTACACCCTTTTTTCTGTATATCAATATATCATACATCTTGAATATCATTCCATATCAGTACATAGCCATCTCCCTTATTATTTAATCAGCTACATGGTGTTCTATTAAAATGTAGCACTGTAATTTATTTAACCTGTCCTTTATGGATGGATTGCCATGTTATTTCTAGTCTTTTGCTACCACAAACAATTCTGCAAAGAATATCTCGGTACGACTGTCTCTACATCATGCGTGAATATATCCGTAGGATGACTCTTAGAAGTGAAACAACCGGGTTAAGTGTGTGTCTATATTGCTCATTTTGATAGGTTTTCTCAAAATTGCCCTTCAGAGAGATTGCACCACATTTATACTCTCACCAGGAACATATGCTGGTGCATTTTCTCACACCCTCGCAATCTATTGAGGTATAATTCACCAACAGTAATGTGCACAGACCTTAACGTACAGTGCAATTGGTTTTGACAGACGCATAAACCCATGGAACCTACACCCCAATGAAGACTGAGAATCATTCCATCACTTCTGAAGGCTTTCTCATGCCCCTTTCCTGTCTCTCTTGGTTCCTGCTCCAAGAAGCTGGGCTCTAATTTTTATCACAATAGATTTTGTTCTTTAATTTCATTTAAATGGAACTATATTGTGTGTCCTCTCTTGTGTCTGACTTCTTTTGACTGATAAAGGATCTGTGAGATTCATACATGCTATTATGGTATCCATCCATTTTCATTGCTAAGTAGTATTCCATCGTGTGACCATACTGAGATTTGTTGATCCATTCTCCTCTTGATGGATGTTTGGGTTGTTTTCCAGTTTGGGCTGTTATAAATAAAGCTGCCAATAACATTCTTGAACAACTCTTTGTGTGGATGTATGTTTTCATTTCTCTTGGATACATGTTTGGTATCCAATAAAATTGCTGCATCATAGGGAAAGTGTATATTTAGCTATTTAAGATACCACAAAACTGTTTTTCTTTTTTTTTAATTTTTTTAAATTTATTTATGATAGTCACACAGAGAGAGAGAGAGAGAGAGGCAGAGACACAGGCAGAGGGAGAAGCAGGCTCCATGCACTGGGAGCCCAACGTGGGATTCGATCCCGGGTCTCCAGGATCGCGCCCTGGGCCAAAGGCAGGCGCCAAACCGCTGTGCCACCCAGGGATCCCCCAAAACTGTTTTTCAAAGCAGCTGTACCATTTACACTCCAGCAGCAATGCATGAGAGTTCTGGTTGCTGCACTTTCTCCCTGATAGTCGGTATTGCAGATCTTTTACATTTTGATCATTCATTGGGTATGAAGTTTTATCTCACTATTTTAATGAGTGTTTGATATGTTTTCATGAGTCCAAATATGTGTTTCAATGAGTTTCCAATAGGGCATATTTTCATGTGCTAATCAGCCATTCATATATCTTCTTTGTAAAATACCTCTTCAGGTCTAGAGAATTTTTACAGGGTTGTTTGTCTTTTATAATTGATTTGTATTCTTCTTATAAAGAAGTTCTTTATATATTATAGATACTATTCTTTTGTCAGATACATATTTTCTTCCAGTCTGTGCCTTAACTCTTTTGAAATAATGTAACCTGATGAGAAAAATTCAAAAATATTGATAAGTTACAGTTTATTTTCTTTAATGGCTAGCACTTTTGCTTTCCCAAAAAAATCATTGCCAGAGTTATTCTCCTTATTGCCAGAAGTTATTCTCCTATGTTTTTAATAGTTTTAGCTTTTAAAAAGTTTAGTCTGTGATCCATCTTGAGTCAATTTTTTATATATGGTATGAGGCTGAGATCAAGGTTCATTTTTTCCCTATATGTTTATTCATTTGTGCCAGTGCTATCTGTTAAAAAGTATTTTCTTGGGGCATCCCAGGTGGCTCAGCGGTTTGGCGCTGCCTTCAGCCCTGGGCATGATCCTGGAGACCTGGGATCGAGTCCCACATCGGGCTCCCTGCGTGAAGCCTGCTTCTCCCTCTTCCTGTGTCTCTGCCTCTCCCTCTGCATCTCTCTGTGTCTCTCATGGATAAATAAATAAAATCTTAAAAAAAAGTATTTTCTTTCCACTATTGATTGCTTATTCACGTCAGTTAAAAAAAATCAACTAAGTGTGGGGCTTTTTCTGACTTTGCTCAGTGGTCCTTATGTCAATATCATACTCTCTTGATTACAGTAGTTTTATTATAAGTTTTGAAATCAAGTTGCAGGAGTCTTCCAAATTTGTTCTGTTTTGAGATTGTTTTGCCTATACTGGATCCCTCATTTATACATACATCTCCAGATCAGCTTGTTAACTTCTACAATTTCTGAAAAATAGTATCTTCTTTTAAAAAATAAATTTCAGAAAACATTAGATGACATTCAGCATACTTTCACATATTTAAAATCCATTTAGATTTCTTTTTCTGGGAACTGTCCTCATTAGTTTATATTTCTGCTGGACTCTTGAACAATTTTGTTTAAATAAGACTCATCTATGCTTTCTCTCTGTCTAACTCTCTGTCTCTCACTGTTCCCATGAGTGATCATTTATAGTATATTGGCTTCCTCGAAGGCATTAATCTGTATTGGAAAACAGTTTTGAAATCACACCAACCAATTACTACTCATTGCTCCTGCCTTTGAGGTTACCATGTGTCAGGCATGGAGGTAGATATTTTGCATACTTCATTATTCAAGAAGCAGAATTGTGTACTGATGCCTAGGGTTCTAATACAAGACTCACATTTTCTTGGCTAAGGGCCTTTGAGCGAGTTTTCTAATTTCTTTCTTTCTTTCTAAGAAGATTTTATTTATTTATTTATTTATTTATTTATTTATTTATTTGAGAGAGAAAATGAGCACTGGAGCTGGGGGTGAAGCAGAGGGAAAGGCAGAGGGAGAGCATCTGAAGCAGACTTCGTGCTGAGCATAGAGCCTGATGATCCCACTACCCTGGGATCCTGACCTGAGCTGAAATCTAGAGTCAGATGCTTAACTGACTGAACCACCCAGGCACCCCTCTAATTTCTTTTTCCTTCAGTTTTCCCATTGATACACTGAAGGTAATAAAAATAGTGCTTAATCCATGACATTGTCCTGAAAATTAAGGTTACCAATGCCTGTAAAACATATTGCAGGGCCTGATACTTACACAATGGGTGCCACATAAGTGCTTCAAAAAAAATAGCTAATGCTCTTAATAACCCTGTGATAAATGAATTATCCTTGTTTCATGGGTGAAAATACTGAGGCCCGGTCCTCAGTTAAGCAATTTTCCTTTGCTGGTAATTAACTCGATCAGAGTTTGAATTTTATTCCAGAGATTTTACATGGATCCAGTGAACTCTTTTCCTTGTGAAATAGTATCTCATTACAGATTTGAGGAAACTGAGGTAAAGAGAGAATTAAGTGACCCAGGGCAGGGTCCACAAGGGTCTTAATTTTGCTCTTAATCAAGATTTCAATCATTCCTCCTTACATCATAGCTTATGCTCTGCACCTTACCTTACACTTCTCCTAATGCTACCCTACTTCTCCCTGGTTAAAATCTGCCTCTGGGGGATCCCTGGGTGGCGCAGCGGTTTGGCGCCTGCCTTTGGCCCAGGGCGCGATCCTGGAGACCCGGGATCGAATCCCACGTCGGGCTCCCGGTGCATGGAGCCTGCTTCTCCCTCTGCCTATGTCTCTGCCTCTCTCTCTTTCTCTCTCTCTCTCTTTCTCTGTGACTATCATAAATAAATTAAAAAAAAAAAAATCTGCCTCTGCTCTTTCCAGCTGTGTGACCTTGGATGTTTTCTAATGTTTTCAACCTTCCATGTCACGTCTAAAAAATGGCACAATTAAAATATTATAGATAAAAAATTTGGAAATAAATAAAGATCACCCAAATGAGAACAGAGCTTGTTGTAGCAAGGGAACATAGGCAGCATCCACCACTCCTATTTGCCAGAGACTCAAAGGCTTTCCAGGGGCGGGAAAGCTTCCTCATGAAAGAGGCTTCAGTATGACCCATTTGGAGGTTGTTGGCATGGGGAACCTGGTGCTGAGAAAACTAGAAGTGTCTTAATGTTCTTGCCTTGGGAGAAGCATGTTTGGCTTTCTCTGGTTGGTTCTGACTAGAAGCTGTGGAAAGAAAAAAAGAAAGAAAAAGAAAAGAAAAGAGAGAAAAGAAAAGAAATTGGCAGTTGTTAGCTATGTCCTGACTATTCTAGGCTGACTGTTCCAGAGATTGTGAGTCAGGGTTTTACTGTCTTCTGTGATCTGACCATTGTCTGTGTTTCTATTAGCCTCTCAATGTTAAGTGACTTATGCATCCATTAAGATGAATTTTAACAGCACAACTCCTAGCATATTGTAGGTGCCCAGAAAATGTGATTGAATCATTCTGATTTGCCCCTTTGGAATGATTCTCATGCTGCCTAAATAAAGGGACCTTCCCCTTGAGTTGTGATCATGCTCCCTGGGATGGTGTGGATGGTACCGCCTGCTAGGGATCACCACACCTGGCTCTAGTGATCCTTCCAGCAAGACTGGGCCCTAGCAAAGCTTTCTCTGAAGCTGCAATTCTCCATCCCAGCCACATGTTAAAACCGCTTGGGGACTCATAAAAAAATAGTGATGCCTGATGCTGAGCCATTTGCTCTAGAGTAGAGATTGGGCGTGTTTTTAAGTTTTTGAGATTTTAATGTGCAGCTGGAATACTGCACATTAGTTTCTTTATTTTTTTCTCCAACACTCACCTCTTACACTTTATTGCATGCCCAAGCCAATGCTAAGCTCAGAGATAAGACAAGATCATCCATTGATTTATTCATTCAGCTATCAGAACACAGAACCTGCAGGGTGCTCAGAGCTCTACTGGGAGCAGTATGAGTGGTGAACTCTCCCTTTCAATCCATACGCTGGCTAAGAGCGTACAGGCTTTGGGGTCAGACAGTCATGGGTTCCAATATAAATCTACCTTCTCCCTCATCTGTGATATTGAACAAATATTTCTGACTTACTCCCTACACAGACCTAGATAAGGCTCACATTTCCTGCAGGCTCAGTTTTCTTGCCTATAAAATGGAGCTATTATTAGTTGGGGTTTTGTCAGCAACGCAGGAATCACACTAGGTATCTCAGATTTAATACAGGCAGTTGGTAACTCAGGTGTTAGGAACCTGAAAACAGAAAGGGAAGGTCAAAGCTTCCTAAATATTGGAAATGCAGGAAGCAGCAACTATTCCCTAGTGCTGGGGACTGAAAGAGAAGAGGTAACGTTACTGAACGTAGGAACTCCTAAGAGGATCCCTTGTAGGTGGGCACGTGGCTGGAAAAGAAGTCCTGCACAGATGGTTCTCACATTTCAGGGGACACCAGTTGGCTGGTGTTATATCTCTGGGGGCACTGAGTGACCAGTGCTGGGAGTGGCTAGATCTTCAGCTATCTTCTGCTGTTCGAGGGATATTACAGAAGCTAGACAAGAGTGAGCCCCTTCTCTCTTCCTGTCAATCTTCTAGCAGTTTCTCCTTCTGGAAAAAACCCAACAGAAATCCAGGCATCAAGGCATTCTGGGAAACATAGTGTGCAAACATCTAGCCCCCTAATCACAGAGTAAAACAGAGGTTGGCAAAGTAGGGGTCATCGGCCAAAGCTGGCCTGCTGCTTCTTTGTGTGTGGCCCATGATTTAAGAATGGTTTTTACATTTTTCAATGGTTGAAGAAAAATCAAAAGAAAAGAATATTTCATGACATGTGAAAAGCGTATGAAATCTAAATTTCAGTGTCCATAAATTTCAGGCACATTCACTGGTTTTCATGTTGTCAATGGTTGCTTTTGTGCTACAGCAGCAGAGTTCAGTAGTTGTGACAGGGATTTTAAGGGCCATCAAACCTAAAATATTTATGATCCTGGCCCTTTATACAAAATGTGTGCCACCCACTGCAGTGTGGCCTAGAGATCGATGGGGGGCTGAGAGACAATGAGTCCTTGCAGAGCAAAAATAAGGAATGAAGGAATCATGTGTATAAAAGTGCTTATTACAGTGTTTAGAATGTAACGACTTTATTCTAACCATTTAATCATCACTACTCTGGACTGTGTGTCAGACACTAAGCTAGATGTTGGGGTGCCAGAGATGCATAAGGCCTAGTTGTGACTTCCAGGAGATCTCAGCTTGGCAGTGGTGACAGGTAAGAAAGAGACAAAGCAATCTGACAAATGCATTATTAATGTGCTACTCTTTGCCTTTGCTGAGGGAGTCTGCAGGAGAGGGGCTACAGAAGAAAGGCCACAGGTACTTCCTATGCCAGAGCTCAGGAATGCTCCCACTCTCCCCTCCAAAGTACTGCTGGTGTCATTATTTGCCTGGGATTCTTTCTTTCCACCACGTTGGGAAGACCCATGCCTTATCTCCAGATTCTAGGCTAATGCATAGATGATAGTAGACATTGATACATGTTTGTTGGATGCCTGAATGGACCAAATGTGATTAAGTAATATGACATTCAGAAGACACCTTCTCATCTAGTCTAATCTCTTCAAATGGAAAAATTACTTCAAAGAGCTTAACCAACTTACCCTCTGGATGGTTGGATTAGAGAAAACCCTACCCTTCTCAGGGGAAGAGATAGCCTCATGCCAGAGACAGCACATGGCTTGGTGGGCAGAGCTCAGGCCAGAATTTCAGTCCCTGCTCACTTACCTTCCATTAGGAGCCTTGTGCAGTACACAACCTGTGTAACCTTAGAGGGTGGCCCCAACGTGCCTGTCTGATCTTTCTCCAATGTTTGCCTGTCGGCACCCATATGTCTCTACCTTCAACTTTTCTACCTTTTCAAAACATCCCCTGGGTTTTAGCTGGGTGAGGGAGATGATGTATTTACATCTTCGTGTTTGAAAAAGATCCGTTGGTGAAAGAGATTCTAAATCTCTCTGCGATTGGGCCACACTAATCACTTCCTGTTCCTGGGGCCGGCGGCTGGCATTGCTCTAAGTAGCCGGCTGTCGCGGCCTTGCATACATATTCCTGTTGTCAGCATTAATAAGGTACAATTGCCTGGGGCCTTGTTACCCACCAATTAAACTTTGGATTTTATTGTGCAACCTCAAGGATGCTTTATGGTATCAGAAGCGTTTGGCAGTTAAATACGGCTAATATTCATAGCTCCCACATGGGCGCTTCACATCCTGCTCCATTCACAGCATGATTAAGGAATTAATTGATTTGGATGAGATTGGCACATGCTCTTGACAATAAACTGACGACTCCTTTATTAAGCCGTGGATACAGTGGGCTTGCCGCTGCACTTGGGGCTGGTTAGCCATAACTCACCACTGGGCATTTGGGACCAGGCCCAGAGCACAGTGACACTTGGCTCTGGCCAGAGAAATCTCTAGATTTTCAAAGAGGTGTCAGAGCGCACCTGTCTTGCCTTCCAATACTCTTCTCCCTCCCTCCCTCTGTCCTCTCCTTTTCATCCCTCTTCCCCTCTAATTGATTTCTTCCCCCTTTCCAACTCTCTAACTAACATGCTCCCTCTCACCATCCTTTCTACCCTTCCATCCATACTTTTTTTACCTCCCTCATCTTTCATCCCTGAAATCTTATTTAAAACACTCATTTGCATTCTCTGCCTTCACCTGCCAACAATCCCTTACATCACACCGGTCTGCACTGCTTTCCTGGTATAGAACAGAGCCTGTAACGGGCTCAGGACTCATGGATGCAGGGCCTGGGTAGGAAAGAAATTCCAGATTCCATGGGCCTGCGGTTTGTGGCAAAAATCTTAGATACCATTTCCTGCAAGTTTTTTATGTACAAGGCACTGCACTAAATGTTCTATGTGATTTATATGTCACTGGATCTAGTGGACAAACAAAGGCTCAAAGAGGTTGTCTGTCTTGCCCTAGAGGACTCAACAAATAAGTGACATAGGGGAGGAATTCAAACGCAGGCAGGCTTTCTTTCATTCTTTTTTAAATATTTTATTATTTATTTAATTCATTTGAGAGAGAGAAAGCAAGCAGGGGGAAGGAGGAAGGGAGGGAGTGGGAGGGAGGGAGAGAGAGAGAGAGAGAGAATCTCAAGAAGACTCTGTGCAGAGTGTAGAGGCCAGTATGAGGCTCGATTCCATGACCCTGAGATCATGACCTGAGCCGAAATCAAGAGTCAGATGCTCAACTGACTCATCTAGGCTCCCCAACAGGCAGACTTTCTGAAATCCCACCCGCTATTCATCAACCCGGTGTTCTGTTTGCCATGTGGACGTTCATATAACTCATGCACTCTCAGTCTACACCTGTGGCTCCTGATCAAGGCACTGCTGGCCCTGGGTCAAGCTCATTACCTATTGCATTGTCTTCCAGTGTCCATTAGCAGCCTCTTCTAGCCTCTCTTGCTTCTATGTGGGATAGTTCTGCTTGGCAAAAGGTAAGTAGAAATAATGTGTGTGGAGTCTCGGCTAAGGTGGCTGAGAAGTGGATGCAGATTTCCTCTTTCTGTTTACCCTTCTCCCTATGTACAGAGGAACTCTTATTATCTAGGGGGTTGCAGAAGTACAAGAAGTTTGTTTGGAAGAGAACTTCCCACTATCCTGGACAACCTATGTGGAAATAGCATGTGAGCAAATTATCTTTCATGAAGCTTCTAAAATTTTGGATTTATTTGTTATAGCACCTGGAATTCCCTGGACAAATATAGTTTGTGAAATCTGCGTAAGAAGATAGGATTCTAGGCACAGAGCCCCAGGCAATGCCTCGTTCATGACACAGGACCACTCCCAGATCAGACAACAAGGACACTAGTGATGACCATGGTGAAATTCAGTTAGAGGCAGACCTTCCCATTCCTGTCCTCATGCATATCACTTTATCCAAGAATGACTTTCTTTCTTTCTTTCTTTCTTTCTTTCTTTCTTTCTTTCTTTCTTCCTTTCTTTCTTTCTTTTTTAAAAATAGATTTTATTTATTTATTCACGAGAGACACACACAGAGAGAGGCAGAGACATAGGTAAAGGAGAAGCAGGTTCCCCACAGGGAGCCCGATATGGGACTCGATCCCGGATTCCGGGATCACACCCTGAGATAAACACAGACGTCCAACCACTGACCCACCCAGGCATCCCCAAGAATGACTTTAGACCAAGCAAGAGATGCTGTAATTATTGAGATGGGCCTTCTTTCCAGGGAGAGAAGAGTCACAGGTTGCCTTGAGCAAAATGAGGTGATATTCCTTTCCTTTCTGAGTTTATGGACTGAGATTAATACCTATTGTATTAAAAGACAAACCGGGTCGTGTTACTCCTCCACTTACAACCAGTGACTTCTCAGCTCACTCCTAGTAAGATCCAGAATCCTCACTCTGGGGAAGTCCATCATCTGTTGCTTCTCTGCTCTCTTCTTCCATTATTCTTGCTCTTACTTACTTACTTACTTACTGAGGGGGACCGTCAAGTGTCCCCCTCAGTGCCCGTCACCCATTCACTCCCACCCCCCGCCCTCCTCCCCTTCTACCACCCCTAGTTTGTTTCCCAGAGTTAGGAGTCTTTATGTTCTGTCTCCCTTTCTGATATTTCCCACACATTTCTTCTCCCTTCCCTTATATTCCCTTTCACTATTATTTATATTCCCCAAGTGAATGAGAACATACACTGTTTGTCCTTCTCCGATTGACTGACTTACTTCACTCAGCATAATACCCTCCAGTTCCATCCACGCTGAAGCAAATGGTGGGTGTTTGTCGTTTCTAATGGCTGAGTAATATTCCATAGTATCTCTGCTTATAACACACCTCCCATAGCCATCCTCATGGCTTTTTCTCAGTTTAGGTCTTCTTAAAGTCCATGTCTCCTTCTATGTCCATGACAGTTTTATCAGTCTGTAGTTCTCTTTTCTTATAATGCCTCTGTCT
Organism: Vulpes vulpes; assembly: GCF_048418805.1. Taxonomy (NCBI): domain Eukaryota; kingdom Metazoa; phylum Chordata; class Mammalia; order Carnivora; family Canidae; genus Vulpes; species Vulpes vulpes. Next base: position 94,411,565 of record NC_132782.1, read on the forward strand.
TCTTTGGGTATTAGGGTAATCCCAGCCTCATACAATGAGTTGGGAAGCATTCCCTTAGCCTTTATCTTCTGGAAGAGATTGTAAAGAATTGGTGTCATATCTTCCTTAAATGTTTGGTAGGACTCAACAGTGAACCCCCTGGGGGCTGGTGCTTTCTGTTTTGGAAGATTATTCATTATTGATTCCACTTCTTTAAACTTAAGATAAAAGTTTATTTAGATGATCTCTATCTTCTTTTTTAAAAATTTTTTTATTGGAGTTCAATTTGCCAACATATAGCATAACACCCAGTGCTCATCCCGCCAAGTGCCCCCCCTCAGTGCTCATCATCCAGTCACCCCAACCCCCCTCCTACCTTCCCTTCCACTACCCCTTGTTCATTTCCCAGAGTTAGGTGTCTCTCATGTTTGTCACCCTCACTGATATTATATTTGTCTGTTAAAGCCCTTAGTTTATTCATCATAATTTTTAAAAATTCATCATAGTTTTAAAAAAATCGCTGGTCTGATCATTCCAACATTCTTGTCATATCAGATTCTAGTTCTGATTTTATCTGGACTCTTCAATTTTGTTTTTTACCTTTTAGTATGCCTTGTAATTTTTTGTTTAAAGGCGGATATGATGCACCAGGGAAAAGGAATGTCAGCAATAGGCCTTTAGTGATGTAGTGCTAAGGCATGGAAGGAAGGGAAGCATTCTGTGGTGCTGTGATTAGATCTTAGTCTTCTGGTGAGCCTGTGTCCCTGAAATGTGAACTTCATCAGTGCTTCTCAATAGTTTTTTCCCTTGGGTGGAACAGAGCTGGTAAAGGGGACTGGAATTGGGTACTTCCCTTCTCTAAGTGGGTTTGGGTCTGATGGAACCACAGCAGATTGGGCTCTAGCAACATAGCTTCTCTTGAGGGCAGGCCCTGTTAAGAAGAACAGAATGTCGGGGAACCTGGGTGGCTTAGTGATTGAGTGTCTGCCTTTGGCTCAGGTTGTTTTCCCCTGGTCCTGGGATCAAGTCCCACATCAGGCTCACTGCAGGGAGTCTACTTCTCCCTCTGCCTGTGTCTCTGCCTCTCTCTCAGTGTCTCTCATGAATAAATAAATTAAACTTTAAAAAAGAAGAAGAAGAAGAAGAAGAACAACAACAACAACAGAATGTGGTGATGTCAGAATGGTTTCTTTTCCTTTCACCCTACCAGAAGTATAAAGGGATTTCCCCTGCTCCATATTCTGCAAGAACTAGATTGGGCTTCTGTTAGGTAAAACTCACAGAGGTGTGCCCTTCCTCCCAGCCTAATGATGGGGCCTCGCTGCAGTTTTCTTCTGATTGTCCACACCGAGCTTCCAGCAACTTGTTAGCTGCAGTTCAGATTTCCCTACCCCAACACTGGTTCCTGTGCAGATTCATGGAGGTTGCTGCCCATGGGTTTCTGCTGGTGAGTTGGGATTCCCTGTATATGCCTGTCTATCTCTCTGATTTTAAAGGCAACTACTTACCTTGTGACTTCACTTCTTTGAAGTATCTAAGAAGAATTGTGGGTTTTTCAGTATGCTCAGCCTCTTACTTGTTGTTGGGACTGAGTGATAGTCTCTAAGTTCCTTACATGCCCAGCCAGAAATCAAAAGTTCATATTGTTTTTTTTGAAAAGAAAAAAAATAGAATTGGTTGCCAATATTTAAAAATTAAATGATTCCACTTTAAATAAAAAGTTCTATTCATTTATGGCTTTTCCAGCATAAATGGACAACACTGACCTCCATTCCTACTTAGTTTGAATTGAATAGGAGGTGCTTATCTTGGTTTAGTTCTCTGGTTCTCTGTGATCTATTCCCAGCACAGTTCATCCAGTTAATTTTTCTCACTATAGCCCTAGAGTCATTTGAGTTTGTGATCCTGACTTTATATTTTAACATTATCCCAGATCTCCCCTCCCTGACCCTGCCTGGGTGTATTGTTTTGTATTTGGTGTCAGATGGACTCCTAGTTCCTAACCACATCCTGATAGATGTAGCGCACAATCTCTCTCGTCCATATCTGGTCTCTTTGATCTCACTTGCTAAGCTAAAAACATCAGACTGTGCTTCTCCAGTTCATCTCAACCAGGTGACTGGGCATATCAGAAGGTTCTCACATCAGGACATCTCTATGCTTCTGGCCCCTTTACTTCTTCCTGTCTCTCTCCTGAGCAAGGTCCTGGGGCGAAGGGTGGAGGGTACCAATGACACACAGAGCATCCCTGAGACTACAGTGATCTGCTGGCTCCCTACCCCTGTGAACCTCTAACCTGCACAGCTACAATCACTTAGCCCCCAGCAGCAGCCTCTGCCCCTCTGTGATTCAGAGCTTGAAGCAAGCCATGCTCAGTGAATTATTAGGAGCTCTTGGCAAAAAGCTCTGGGCCCCGCATGGATAATCTCAACAGGACTGCATCATAGCACAGAATCTGCTGGTTACTCTGAAGTCAGTGCCATTCCTTGGATATACTTTTTGGGAACATTGGAGCATCATACTGAAAGCTGATAAAAGCAGAAGCAAATGGAAACAAGGAGTGATAAATCAGGTGAGTGGCTCATTTTCTCCAGATGGAGGAAAGGGGTGTGAGGCTCCAGTGCACTCAGACAGAAAGGGACTAAAGGAGCTGGGCGGCCCCTCCCATCCTTTTCCATCATGAAAGGCGGAAATGACAGCTACTGGCCAAGTGATGGTGGCTAACAGAACAATCCTAAGAGAGGACTGGGGAGAGGGTTAATTATTGCCTGCTAGCGCCAGCTTTTGAATAAGAAGGACAGTCACTCATCACCACTTCCTCCACTCCATGTCACTCTTTTTATCAAGAAACTGATACGCAAGTAGTAACCCTACACAACTCTTGTGCAAACTGAGAATGTTACTAGAATTCAGGATGTCCTAGCTTCAGATATGGCTTGATATAAGTGCTCACATAAGGTCACAAGATCACTCGTCCTTCTTGCTGTTTCTGAGGTGGATCCATTTTCAGATTCTCTATCTGCATGATGACAACTTGGCTTAATCCTCACACCCTTCCAAGTTCAAGTCCAGTGTGAAAAAGAGTATCTGCAATACTAGGTTGATGCATAGAGTGTTAATCACAGAATGACAATATTTCAACATAACAGAGGGGCTGTTTGTACTTCATCTTTTATTGCATTTTTATGAAGAGCAATATATTTTCTTACTTTCCTCCCTAATACTGTAACAGAGAGAGAGAGAGAGAGAGAGAGAGGATTTCTTCCTGTCACCTAACACATGGCCCAGATACCACTTTGATTAGCCCAACTTTGGGTACATGGCAACCTCTGAACTAATACTGTGGTTGAGGGTATTTGGTAGGGCCAGCTGATCATCTCTGGGTCTTGTGTCTCAGTCCAGGAGTTAGGCATGATGTCCCACCCAAGAGGGAGGAGGGGTGAATATTCCATGCTACTCTCAAGTATCTACTATACTCCTCAGTGCTTGTGATCTTCCACTCCATCTTCCAGCTTCCCATGTCCCCAAAATACCCTATTCCCCTCATTAAGTACATCAATGATTTATCATAGTTGGTTTGGCTGCCATAGCAGAATACTACATACTGGGTGGCCTGTAAACAACAGAAATTTACTTCTCATACCTCCAGAGGCTGGGAAGCCTAAGATCAAGGGGCCATCAGATTTGGTGTCTGGTGAGGACCTACTTCCTGATCTGTACCCGGTCCTCTTCCTGTGTCCTCACGTCGTGGAAAGGGGCAAGGGAACCCTCTGGAGTCTCTTTCATAAGAGCACTAATCCCATTCATGGGGGCTCCATCCTGATGACTTAATTACTTACCAAAGGCCCGATCTCCCAGTCCCCAACACATTGGATTTCAGCATTCAAAATTTGGGGAAACACATTTTTCATCTACAGCAGTGGTCTCCTGCCAGTGAAAATCAGTGATTAATTGTCATGCATTGTTGTAATGAAATTGCTTGCAGGACAGGGCCTGATTATATTTTGATATTTTCTCCACATTCCTAGATATCTGTTTCCTTTTATTTTATGTACCTGACTCCCCCTCTTTTGCCCACCCATTAAATATTGGTTGTTTTTCCCCGGGGTTTAAGTCACAGCCCTCGTATCATTCAGGAAGACATTCATCTGTGAATGGCAGATTACTTGAGTAACAGTGGCTCAAATCATAAGGATATTCATTGTTTCCCTGAAATGATCTTCGGAGGCCTGAGAAGTTGCCTGGTGATATCATTAAAAACCTAGGCTCTTTTTTTTTTTTTTTTTTTTTTTTTTTTAGACCTAGGCTTTTTCTACACTTTCCTTTCAACATCTTTAGTTTGTTAACTTTTCTTTCCCATACCTGTCAATCTCACAGGTTGCTGTAGCAATGGGCATCCATGTGCGTTTAAGGCAGGGACAGTGATAAGCAGTAACACCAACATCTCTCTCCATGTATCTGCTATTTTACCAGTGGAGCAAAAATCTCTCGAAAGCCCTCCAGGGAACCCTTCCTTTCATCTCATGAGCTGGAACTGGGTCACGTGACCACCCCTAGCTGCAAAGGAGATGGGGACAGGCCAGCCAGTCAGTGATATCTGCCACCCTCCCATAGTCACCCTACACAACCCTCTCCATCCCCCAAACCTTTGGTTGCTCCTAGATCTCACCCCAGACCTTCCCTTTGAGACATAGACCAATGGAGCCAGTGGGAGCCAGACTTTCTATTCAGATGTGTCTTGGCCACTATACACATCAGTGTGCTCAAAACTGAGCTCAACATCCCCCTCAAGTGTGCTTTTCACCTCAGAGAGTGACACACATTTGAGCCACTTAACAAATATGAACCTGGGTATGAGCTCTGAGTCCTGCTTCCTCAGCCTGCTCTTGTGGTGAGGGATGGATCGTCTTTGCAATTGTTCATACCCTTCCGGTATTAAACTAGTATCTGTGCTCTTTGCCACGTGGCTTTGCTGTTCTTCCCAGTTGAGGCAGAGTACCCTTCTCCACCCCATTAGTCTGGGGCTTAGCCTGGATGGGGATGGGAGCATCAGAATATCTGTTCTGGGCCAAGGTTGTAAGGGGCTCTGTAGATCTGCCATGAGAAGTGTGCACTGAAACCCCTTCAGTCTGGGTCTAGAACAAACACACATGGAGCCCACCTGAGCCAACCCAGAGGTTGGAGTCAGTGCAGATAACCTGCAGCACCTGAATCAGCTCAACTACAGTGGTCCTAGAGACCCATGAGCATGAGAGTGACTGCTTTTTGCCATGAACCGTTGAGTTTGAGGTGATTTGTTATATGGCATAGCTGGGGCGATAGTTCGCTAATTCACACATGGTAATCTAGCCCTCAAAATATCTTTTATATTCATGCTATGTCTACTTACTCTCTCCTACCAGTCTGTCCTCTCTAACCATGGAGATTTAACCAAAATACCATCTTCCTCACCTTGCTGGGGTGCTCACTGTCTATCAGGAGAGACAAATACTGACTACTCATTCAATGTGTACATGTTTAGAGAAGGAATCCTTTGGGTGCAATGTAGCTTGGGCATCCAGCAAAGGACATGCACTAGCTTTTAGGTGCAAATTACTGAGTGCTTTTCTGGGAGAGTGGCATTTAAGCAGAGGTATAGAAGATAAATAGGGTTTGGCCAGATGAATCGTGGAGGCAGGAATATTCCAGAATAAGGAAGAGTTTACTGAGGATCCTCAGTGCAGGGAGTGAGGATGGCATGAGAGATGAGAATACTTATGGCATCTGGCCTTCTCCCCAAGGGCAACTTGTTCTAGGCACAGTGACATGAGGGGGATGGGGGTCATAAAAGGCAGAGCAGATCCTTCCCTGGGGATCCTCAGTAGTATATGATCGCACTTACCTTTCTGCTTCATAGCTATGTCTTGAAGGGTGGTCCTTCTTTCTAGACTGTAAGCAACTCCAAGAGATGAATGAGGGTAGCTAGTGAGCTCTGCAGCCCCAGGGCTCAGGCATAGTGGAAAGAAGAAATGGAAACAAGGAATTAACATTCAATAAACACAAGCTTTGCACCAGGCACTGGGTTGGGTGTTGCATCTGGCAAGAGGGCAGAACTTTGGAGAGGTTGGAGGGTAGTAGGTAGATGAGGGCAGAAGAGGGTCCATCCCTTACTTCCCTATGTACCCAAGGATGGGATCCAGCCTGCAGCTCAAAACATTCGGATTAGATCTGGGCAAGAACTACTCATGGAGAATGAGGGATGGTAGAGGTCTAACTGCATTTTCAAGACTGGAAGAGAATTTCTTCTTCTGGCACCCTAAGGAACTCACTCAGTTCTTTTAGGGACAGAGTGGTTAAGTATAATTGTGCCCAGAAGGAGGGGGCAGGTGGGGGTTCCTGTAGAGACCTCTCTTGTCCCTTTCTGGGCAAGCTTCAGATTCCCTGGAAATAATTGGTTTACAATGCCCAAACACTTGTTTGCAGATTTATCAAGTCCAAGGTAAATGATGTGCATGTGGCCCAGTTAGACTGGGGGAAATTACTTAACCTCATTTGCAAAATGGGGCTTAAGCACCATGACTTTGTAGGATTCCTTGAGGAAGCCAAATATATGCTTCATGTTCAGTAATGGATGGAGGTCTTTTCTGCATGGTAGTTACCACTCTTGGGGATGAGAGGCAGATCCACACTCTTGATTTCTTGATGGTCTACCCCTCAGATTTCTGCTTTTAGAAGGGGGGGGGGGGAGAGAGAGAGAGAGAAAAGACATAAAGTGCACTGTGAGATAATTTTAATTTTCTCCCTTTCCAGAGGGAGAGAGAGAACAGAATGTCTTTCTCCACCTCTATGCCACTGTGCTGTGATATAGACTTTCAGAGATATTCATGTTGTGATTTATTCAATTCTTTTTCTCCATTGATTTTAATTAAGTTCCTGAGCTGTCTCCAAGCCCGGGGAGCAGGAACAAAACATGAAACACTGAGAGCCAAATGCCTTTCTTTTGCAATTGAGTTTTCCCAAGTCCTTAAAGTACTTCACAGGAGAGAGCAAAAGTGGAATCCAGAGGCTGAACCATTTCCTCTGCTCCATCAGTCCCCAAATAATAAACATAAAAATTAAAATCTGGTTAAGAAAAATCACAGAAGTCATTATAGCTTGGTGGCCGATGGGGGCTTTGATCAGATCTTTTTATGCAATTTCAGTTTCGGGGGGAATTCACTGAGCTGGTGTGGAGCATGTCAGCGCCAGGAGGACTGTTTCTTCCCAGCAAGCACAGCGTGGAGAGCACAAGACCTGCCCCTCCCAAACCAATTTCATCTTTGATCTAACTTCATGTCATGCTTTTTTAAGAGAAATACCATGGCTGCGTCTGGGCCAGTTACTTGCGCTCCTATCAAGCCAGCCTCCACCAGAGCCTCAGCAGGCTCCTCAGGGATCTGGAAAGTCAATGAGGTCCCAGAGCCAGTCTCCTATGCTAGGGCCAGAGGCAGGTCACTGGGTGGTATCCCAGTGGCCGACCACCAGCTCACATTGCTGCTGCCCTTAGTAGAAATAAGAAGGTTGAAAACACAAATGCTAATGGGGTCAGCCTATGACCTAACAGGAGAAATAATCTGGGTGTGGACTTGGCAAAATGGTGGCCACAGGCCGGGTCAAAGTGGACAGTCTTGGATTGGATACCCATTATCACGTGGGAATCATGGCCTTGGTGATGTCAGACATTCTGAACCTTCCAGAAGCCAGAAACTAGGGTGCCTTTAGTCTTATGAAAACAACAACGATCCCAAATCCTATACTTCAATATTGGTTACCAATTCAAAGAACTTAAAGCACTCTGTAGGTCAGACAGAAGATATTGGTAGGTTGGATAAGTGTTGGACACCAGTTGGTGATATTTGACATGTTGGTGAAGAGGGAACGCTCTGTATTAATGTCCAGGCACCACCACTTACAAGCTTTGTGACCCTGGCTTATTTTGAACTTCTGAGTCACCATTTTTTTTTAAAGATTTTATTTATTTATTCATGAGAGACACACACAGAGAAAGGCAGAGGGAGAGGCAGGCTCCCTGTTGGGAGCCCAATGCAGGACTCAATCCCAGGATTCTGGGATCACTCCCTGAGCCAAAGGCAGCCGCTCAACCTCTGAGCCACCCAGGTGTCCCCCTGAGTTACCATTTATAAAGACAGTATGTAAACTGTGGGTTTCACACAATGTAAAGAGCATGGTACACAACATCTTGGCTTCACCACAACCATCATCTGTGTCATCATCGTGATATTTTGATTGTATAATAAGAAATATGTATTTGGTGTCGGTTCCATGCCTGGCACAGAGCTCTTAAAACTCTTGGAATGTCCTCTGATGAGAGAGAGAAAGGACTTGTTATGTTAATGAAGTGGCTTTTGGAAAGCATCGAAGGATGAGGGTGGGTTGGAGCTTTTAGTTCCACTCCCTGATTTTTGAGGAGGGGGTTAGAGTAGCTAGAGAGGAATCGATAGCCAATGGCCAATGAGCTAATGAAGCATGTCATATGTCTTAAAGCCTCCATGAAAACCCCAAAGACAGGTATCAGAGAGCTTCTAGGTTGGCAAAACGTGGAGGTTCTAGGGGACTAGCTCATGTGGTGATGGCATGGGAGGCCATGGGCCCCTTCCTACATACCTTGCCCTATGCATAGCTACCATCTGGGTGCTACTGAGTTATATGATTTTATAATAAATTGGTAATAAATTAGAATGTTTCTCTGAGTTTTGTGAATACTTCAGCAAATAAATTAAACCCAAGGAAAAGGTGGTTGGAACCTCCGATCTATGGCTGGTCAGTCAGAAGCACAGATGACAACTGGAACTTGCCATTGGCATCCAAAGGGGGTGCAGTTTCGTGAGATGGAGCCCTTCACCTGTGGAGACTGATGCTCTCTGCTGAGTCTGGTGGTGTCAGAATTGAGTTGAATCACAGGACACTTAGCTGGTGCTAGAGTATTGCTTGGTGTGGAGAACCACCCCCGCACACACACTGGAATTGGGTACAGAATCTTAATCATCATTAAAACATAGCTTTTCCATGATTTCCAACAGGTTCAGTGGGGCCTGTGGTATATCTTCTTGTATCCTTTATTTCAGGGGGAGATGAAGCTACCACATTCACCACCCTTACTTTAATCAATGAATCAGTCATCAGATCCTTTGTAAGAGAATATGGTAACGTGAGACAAAAATCCCCAAGGGGAAAATACATCAGGTCTGCTGCCCTTGAGCTTCTCTGGACTCTCTGTAATTTGCATAGCCTGGGTGGCTCAGTTGGTGGTGGATTCTCAGAGAACACCTGACATCATCTTGACTCAGAGTTCAATGATGCTGACTCATGGGTGTGTGAGACACTTTGGCACCATTTGACATATAGATGGCACAATGGAGGCCACTGGGTGGAAGATGGTGGAGCCAATGGATGCTGGGCAGAGGTCTGACTGTCCTTCAAACTACTGGGCTGAAGAGAGCCAGGGAGGGGCATCTCTAGTGGTTTTGCTCCAAGTCTAGAGGCCAGGAGTCTTTACTGAAGCTGTTGAGGGACTCTGCTCTCCTGAAACCCTGGATCGGGAAGGCACAGAGACCAGGCACTGGCAGGGCTGGGGCCTGCCTGGAACCCAGGAAGAGTGGAGCTGCAAAATTTTTGCCTCTCCCCAACTACCTCCCAAGCTATTTGCTTTTTAGGTCATTATTTCCGCAGGAAATAATGCAAAGGGAAACGAATGAGACTAACAAAGTAATGGAAGTGAGGATCAACCAACAGTTTGGAGGACTCTTGAGCTCAGCCCTCATCTCTGTCCTGCATTGTCTCACTTCTCTGGGATGCTCCAGGATGAAGGCATATCTCTGATGCACCCTCACTGTTCTGGCACTTTCCCCAGGTCAACTCTCCACCCCTGATTTTTCTCCCCTTCTTCCTGGGAACAAGACCACCTGCCTACTGACTACATTTCCCAGCCTCCCTTGCAGTGAGGTATGGTCCTGTGATGTGGCTGTCCCAGTAGAATATGAATGGGGCCACAGGAGCAGCTTCCTCTTCATTTGCTTCCTGAAATTGCTTGTCTTGAAGTTCTCCTCTTCCCTCTTTCCCTGGGTTTGGAAGGTGGAGATGGGTGACCAGGTCTCACCACATAGGGGAAGGGATGCTGGGACCACAGATGGAAAGAAGCCAGAGCCTTGTGGGAATTTATGGAGTTAATTTTCCTACCAACCTGGATTATTCACCTTGGGATTATCGTGTGAATGCAAAATTTTCTGCCTTTCTTGGTACCTTTCTGATAAAAGCAGGTTAGTCTGGTCCTTTCACCAGCAGTTCATCAGCATCACCCGAGAATGCATTAGAAATGCAAGTTCCATGGGGGACTGGACAAAAAAGACGTACATTTACCCAGTGGAATATTCTTTAGCCATAAAAAAGAAGCAACGGCTGCCATTTGTGACAACATGGTCTGACCTTGAGGATATCATGCTAAATGAAGTAAGTCATACAGAGAAAGACACTGTACAATCTCACTCATACATGGAATCTAAACAAGCTGGACTCCTAGAAACAGAGGGTAGATTGGTGGTTGCCAGGGCTGGAGGTGGGGGGAATGGGCAGTGGTGGTCAAAGGGTACATACTTCGAGTTATAAGATGAGTAAGTTCTGGCATCTAAAGTACAGCATGGTGACTCTAGTTAGTAATCCTGTAGTCTAGAAAATTACTGAGAGGGTAGATCTTAAATATTCTCACCACACACACAAAATAACTAGATGAGGTAAACTAATCTCATTGTGGTTATCATGTCACAATATAAATGTCCCTCGAACCACCATGTCAGGTATCTTGAACTCACACAATGTTCTGTGTCAAATATATTTCAATAAAGCTGGGGGAAAAGCAACATGTTCAGAAAAGAAATGCAATTTCTACTGGCATGAGACCGGTAGTCTGGGGGTGGGGTCCAGCAATCTGTGTCTGGTTCCAAATAGTAATTCTAAATCCACATCCAATTGTAAGAAATAATACAGAGAAATCCTTCATAAGCTTTTCCCCGTGTTCCCCAATGGTAACATTTGGCAAACTGGAATAAAATCAGAGCGAGAAGATTGACATTGGTACAACTCACTGATCTCACTCAGATTTCTCCAGTTGTGTACTCATTTGTGTGGAGGGGTTGTATGCATGTGGTTCTGTCCAATTTTATTACATGTGTAGGTTTGTGTATCTATTGCCCAAGCCAAGACACTGAAGAGTTCCTATGCCAAAGGATTCTTCATTTTTTTCTTTCTTTAAAGATTTTATTTATTTATTTACTCATGAGAGACACACAGAGAGAGGCAGAGACACAGGCAGAGGGAGAAGCAGGCTCCCTGAGGGGATCCTGATGCAGGACTCGATCCCAGGACTCTGGGATCATGACCTGAATCAAAGGCAGACGCTCAACCACTGAGCCACCCAGGTACCCATACCAAAGGATTCTCGGGGTTACCTTTTTAGACTCATACCCATCTTCTTCCCCCCAGCTATCTCCCTGCCATCCTTATGGAGATATAATTGACGTATAACACTGTGTAGGTTGAGACGTGCGTGTGTTGGTTTGATAACATCCATATATTGCAAAATGATTGCCGCCATCGCTTAGCTAACACCTCCATCCCATCACACAATTGCCGTTTCCTTTTTGTGGTGGGAACATTACCAACATTCCATTTTTTAACAAGCTCCCCTGTTGATTCTGGTGCACTAGAATCTGAAATATAGGGATGCCTCGTTGTATAAAATAATTATTGTTACCAGGTTTTTGTACCAGCCTTGGGCTAGGCATGCATCTAACGTATTTATCTGTGTCATCAAATCTGGTCTTTAGAGCATCCTGGTGGGGAGGTGCCCATTACTATCCTCCTCTGCTGTGGGAACTGAGTGTCCACACGGGACAGGGGATGTAAGGGCAAACAAGACAGAGATAATCATTGCACAATTAATAATAGGCAAAGTCACCGTTTGAATCCAGGTCTGACTGCAGGAAGCAGGCTCCTACTCAGTAGTCTATACTGAATTTCGGTCCTGGCACAGAAACATCAGAAGTCTCCCTAGGAGTCCCTGCCTCCAGCAGGTAGTTTGCATACTAGAAGGCTGCCTGGAGTCCGCTATCTCAAGGTCTCAGCACCTCGGGGATGCCTTCCTTTGAGCATTTCTTCACTATTCCTAATCAGATTTGATCCCACGAAGGTGTGATATTGCGGTGGGAACTGAACAAAGACAGAGGTCATAGTGTTTCAGAGCTCAAATGCCGTTTTACAAATTCTTCCAGCTGAGCAGCAACTTCTCCAGGTGGGAAGAGGCAGGCCCAGGGAGCGGGGGCTCTGGGGTACAGGAGTCTCGGAGAATCTGGTTTTCAGTGAGATGACTCCAGTCCTGGGAGCCAAGGGGTCATTGCTGGCCTCTAGGGTCTCCACGTAGTGTTTTAGCTTCACTCTAAGCAGCAACCAGGGCTGGAGTTGAATCATGGAGATACTCCTGGACACAAGCAGGTCAAATCTTGGGGAGCTTAAACCCTTAAGAGGGCCCCCACATTTAATTTGCGTGTCTGTCTGCTTGGGATGAGGCTGAGGATCTTCCAGTAGGACAGGAAAGGCAAGTTCCGTCCCAGGATGGAAGGGACTTGAAACAGGGTGCCCCTTTCATTGACTGAGAACCTTCCACGTACCAGGCATTGAGTTAAGAAATTGTTATCCATTGTCTCAGTTCTTCTTTTTTGACCATTACAACAACTGCTGGAGACAGACTTGCTTAGCATCTCCAGTGCACATTTTGGAGAGGGGAGGGCAAGGTGCTTGAGCCAAATTCCCAGTTCATCGGTAGGGCACCAAGTCCTAACAACTGTGCCACACTACGCTAAGGAGCCAGGGTTTATTTTAGAAGGCAAGTCATTGAGTTTCCAGGCCCCTAGGAGGGGTCATTTCATGCAAATACATGCTACTAGCTCATTTGACAGGTACTTGGAATTCACTGAGAGCAGAGTCATCCTACTCTCCCATCTAGTCTCTCTCCTCCTCAAAATAGATGTCCTTTTCAAATATCTTATTATACTATGACACCTCCTTGCTCCCATTTAATAGATAAGTTAATGGGGCCCAAGAGATGACAGGTGATGTGCTCAACCTCACACAGCCGCGGAGCATCACAGCCAGGATTCGCAAAACTCAAGCAGAGCTCTCCCACTACCACACCGTGCCTGTCCTTAATTGGAAACACAATGTAATTAAGTGCTCTGGGCTTGTTATCCTTCGAAATATACTTGGTGCCACAATCTACCCAAGACACCATCCATTATGAACCAATGACGGGGAAACTGCCCACGTGGCAGGTGTGAGATCCTATTGGTTGGGCTCCATCAGCACCATTACACGCTCTGTATCTCAATGATCTCCCCCATAAGACATATTTATGGCAATATTAAAAGGGAGATGAAGGGATATATTCTCTTCCTTATGTACCACATATATTATACATCCATGCTCATCAGAGCCCAGATGATGTCAGACAGGGCCAGCGCAGTGTGGCGATAGGAGAGACATCTATTGGTTTCCAAGGGGCCTCCCACAAACCTGCTCATCTGTACGGCACCCCACAGTTTATAAAGTACTTTATCATCCATTTGCTTGTATGAGCCTCATAAAATCCCCATGATGGGAGAGTGTTCATGACCAATGTCACCACCCTCATTTCACAGATGGAAAGACAGGAGTGAAGCGACTGGCCCTGGGTGATGCCCTCTGGGATGAGTGGAAGCGCCACTCGACCCCAGATCTTCAGACTTCATATCTTTATAATACCGATGTCTCTTGCTACGCCTTCATTCATCCACTCACTCATTCACTGATCCATTTAATATGAATGAGCACCTGTCTCGGGCCAGGCCCTGTGCTGGGTGCCTGGAAGCAATAACACTGGGATCCCCTGTGCCCACTGCTCTCGTAGAGACAAGAGCAGCGGCCTCCCGCAGGATGATCTTGCCCCCAGGGAACTGGGCAAAGTCCGGAGACATTGTTGGTTGTCACCATTAGGAGGATGCTACTGGCATCTAGTGATCAGAGCCCAGGGACACTGCTGAACATCCTGCAATGCACAGAGGATGCATTGCAGGATGGATATGACAAAGACATATCCATCCCCAAATGCCAATAGTGTGGAAGGCAAGAAACCCTGGCCTAGAGTGCACTGAAGAAGACAGAATTAATCAAATTATCCCACTATTGAGGATGTAGCTACAGGGAATCAGGGAATGTATGAAGAGCACCAGCTAATGCTGGCATAGAGCTCATGTGCTGGGCTCTGCTCCAGAGGCCATTTACCTCTGTTAACTCCTTTAGTCCATAAAACAACCCTGTGGGATTGGCATTATTGTCAACTTTGTTTATAGAGGGAGAAACTGAGTCTCAGAGAGGTAAGGCCTCAGAGAGGCCCAGCAAGAGGATGGACTGGGATTCGAACCCAGGCTGCTTGACGCCAGCTTCCATGGCTTTGGCCTCTATTGTGCAGCCTCCTTGTGACACCAGGAATTTGCCTTGGTTTGGGACTCAAAGGGAGCTTTGTGGTGAAAGGGATGCATGATGTGAGGTTTAAGGAAGTGGGCGATGGAGGGAAAGCATTCCAGTCAGAGGGAACAGCATGTGGAAAGGCCATATGGCAAGAGGCCAAGGAGGGCTGGTGGGGAAAGCCACTAATGGTGCACATGACGGGGGTAGGGGGGGCATTGGAGTGCAGGGAGCCGAGGTGGAAGAGTAGCAGGAGGGTCCAACCGGGCCACAAGCTGGGTTTGCAGGAGTATGGACTCTGCACAGAGGGGCAACAGGGTTAGACGTAGATGCTGAAAGGCTGACTCTGGCTGCTGTGTGCCAGGAGGACCTGGGTTAGAGTGGAGGACGAAAGAGGAGCAAACGCGGCGCCGACAGCAGGCTGGCAGCAGGGGAAGGCAGAGAACCAGATGTGAGGACTGCTCGGAGACAGAACTGTCAGGACGTGGTGATGGATGTGACTGGGTGTCGGGGCAGGGCGATGGGTGATGCACTGCTCACCCCCGCAAGCCTGACCTTCTGATGGAATAATCCAAAGGTTGTTTGTGCACAACCCCAGCGCCTGCTGGGAAGGGCTGCTGGCCTCGCCCACCCCTCCTTGAACTTGCATAGCCACGTCCCTGCTCCTGGTCCTGGCTGCCGAGCGCGGGAGCAATGATGACACTGCTTTGCTCCGCTGACAGCCCTCTGTTTGTGCTCTCAGATGCCTGTAACTCACAGATAATTAATGTCAGCTGGCTGTCACGGCACCCCGGCTAATCACAGTGTGTGGGGTAGGCACACTGGTCGATGAGCAGCCCAGGGATCTGTCAGACCCAGGAAAGGGCGCGTCACCTGCCCGGGCCCTGGAGGCTGCTGTGGATTTTAGCACATGGCACTGACAGTCTCCATCCCATGGGAGGCAGGTGCTCAAGGTCACATCTGCAGGTCTGGGAGCCCCGGCTGGACAGAGGGGAGGACACAGGAGGGCAGGGGAGGCAGCCCCTCCCTCTTCCCTTGCAGGAGCCACAGCTGCCCTGGGTCCTATTTCAGACCCGGCGCTGAGCTCAAAATTCAGAGTGAAGTGCGTTTGTGCGAGACTGGAGCGCTTTCTGCAGCTGCCCTGAAACTCTTGTAGCTTTGCAGACACTTCAGTCTTTGCCACATCTCTCTGTCTTTTCTGGGCAGCTCCCTCTGCTCAGCTCCAGCCTCCCCAGTCCCCATACACGCTGGCGCACCATCCATAAGGTTAAACCCACTGTTTCACACTCCCTTTTCCAAGGAGCAGGCCTCTACCCTCTACGTTCCCACAGCACGTGGTATAAACCTCTAGGACGTTCATTCATCCGGCCATTCCTTCGCCCCATCGGTGCTGAGCTCCCACAAGCACCTGCTCTCTGCTGGCGAGAATGGTGATCCATACTAGATGGATCTGGACAGATGCCCTTTGTCCTGGAGCACGCAGTCCACGGCATTCAACCAGGAGGATACCGAGCGTTGATTGATCACAGCGTGATGGGCAATCCTTTCTGTCGTCTGCTTCCCTTTCTATGCCCAGGGTTGATTCCACAGGAATCTCTCCGAGGTCAGGGACTGCCTGCTTTATGTAGGATTTCGGCGCCCGCAGAGTATATTCGCAGTGAATATTTAATGAAAGAAAGAGTGAATGGAGTAAATGGGAACGGGGTTCACCCGCCCAGGTCAATTTATACTCCATCTGGAGAGCTGTCTGCCCTCCCAGCCACCCAAGGCAAGTTGTGAGCCTGCAGATATGTTCAGGTACATCAGATGCAGCCTTGGCCAAGGGGAGATCCCCCTCTTTGGGGTCTGGCTGCCCAGGGGAACATCCAGATAGCCGTGCTAAGCACTGATTATGTGCCTAATGCCATGCCAAGTCATGAAGCATGGGGCTTCCCTCTAAGGTGGATGCCAGGCTGAGCTCTGGGGTAGGAGTCGGGGTGGGGCTAGCAGGAGCCCTCCAGCTGAGCTGGGAAGCTCCAAGAAGCATCAGCCTGCCTACCAGCATGGTAAAAGGAAACTAGACAGGAAGAGGCAGTTAGGGAGTGAGCTTCCCATCTGGGGAGGCATTCAAAGAGGCTGTTGGACATACTTTGCCTGGGATGCTGCATTCCCATCGGAACAGGCAACTGAAAGAGCGATCAGAGTGGAATAGGGGTGTAACCATCAGCGAGCCTGTGCCACGGATCTCACAGGGAGGGCGGCCTGGGGTGTAGTTAGGAGCCCTCATCCCCAGAACCAGACAGACCTTTGACGGAGTCCTGGCCTCTTAACAGCTGTGCAACGGCGAGAGACTCATCGAACTTGCTCAGCCCTCAGTGTTTCCCCTTTGTAAACTGGAGGAAACAACACTTACCTGACAACACCCTGCAGAGTGCCGGGTCCGGTTCAACAGGCAGGAGCTGCGTGTGTTACTTGTAAAAAGCTGAAGCCCAGTGCAGTGCACTGGAGCATGGGGAGATGGGGTGGGGGGACACGGGCGGGGACTGGGGCAAGCTGGCACCCTCAGGAAAGCCACCCCAGGAGAGGGCAGCAGGGCCGCAGAGGCCAGTGGGTAGAGGGCTAAGGTGCCGGGCACCAGCCCACAGGAGGGGGTGAGCGGGTGAGGGCTGGGTGAGCAGGGCTCCCACCAGACAATAGCCAAGCTTCTGGCTCTGGCTCTCAACTAATTTTTTAGAAAAGATTTTATTTATTTATTTGAGAGCGAAAGAGAGAGAGAGAGTAGGTGAGTGCACGGGTGGGGCAGGGGGAGCAGCAAAAGGAAAGGGAGAAGCGGACTCCCCACTGAGCAGGGACCCTGATGCAGAACTAGATCCCAGGACGCTGGGATCATGACCTGAGCCAAAGGCAGATGCTTAGCCGACTGAGCCCCCCAGGTGCCCTTCTCAACTCATTTTGAATCCCCAGAAGGGGATTGCTGCAAGGCTGAGGTCTGGCTTCTGATGTCTTCCAGCACCTGGAAGGGTTGGGGGGGGGGGCTTTACCTTGCTGCGGTGCAGTTACCCGCAAGACTGGGTCCCCCCTGCCTGGCTACTTGACTTCCTCCTCCTCCTCTGGTAGAAGCCTCCTCCTTCATTTGCTCCCTCTCCAGACTTTACCTTCTGCAAACCTTTGCCTGCTGGCTTCTGTTCTAAGGCTAACACTGCAGAAAGGTGACAGGGAAAGGCACAGGTCCCTGTCCTCAAGAAGGTCCAGTCTGGGTGTGGAGGCAGGAATATGGCAGGTGATTGTCACACAGTGTGGCAACTGCCACCCCTGAAACAACCGCAACAACCTTACAGAGTCTCTGCCAGAAGCCCTGGCGTGGGGGGCTTTGGGGGGGGCGGCGGGGAGTTGGATCTCTGAGAGGTTAGTTCACATTTCTAAAGTCACACAGCCCCTATCACTCAGATCTGCCAGACACCAGCACCCATGCTCTTCACCATTATATTATGCAGCCTCCTATGGCTACTCATGCATTCATTCAACCAACATTTTTTGAGCATCTACTATGTGTTGGGCATCATGCTGGAGTCCGGTGCTACTACACAGAGCAAGGCAGCTACAGTCTTGCCCCTGAAGGAGTCTGCCTTCCGACTAAGGTGATTAGGAGCACAGAGGAGCTTTCCTTGGGTAATCACTCAGGGGGTTGGGAGCGTGGGGTGGTGGCATGTGGGTGTGAGGTCCAGCAAGTCCTCCAGGAGGTGGGAACAGCAAGTCAAAGGTCTGGAAATGTGTTTCTGGAATATTAGGAATTCCTTTTTCCTTTCCTCCCTCCTGCCCTCTTTTCCTCCTTCCTTTCCTTGAATTTTTAAAAAGATTTTATTTATTTATTCATGAGAGACACAGAGAGAGGCAGAGACACAGGCAGAGGGAGGAGCAGGCTCTACACAGGGAGCCTGACATGGGATTCCATCCTAGGTCTCCAGGATCATGCCCTGGGCTGAAGATGGCGCTAAACCGCTGAGCCACTGGAGCTGCCCCTTTCCTTGCATTTTTTAAAAAAGATTTTTAAATTTGTTTATTCATGAGAGACACAGAGAGAGAGGCAGAGACACAGGCAGAGGGAGAAGCAGGCTGCCTGCGGGGAGCCAGATGCAGGACTCGATCCCAGGACTCCAGGATCACGCCCTGGGCCAAAGGCAGATGCTCAACCACTGAGTCCCCCAGGCATCCCCCTTTGCATTTATAAACGAGTATTACATTCACATAGTTTGAGAATCTATGGGCAAAGACTGATAGGTAGTGAGTATCTCCCTCCTTCCCCACCCTTTCCTCTACCTGTGCACTTCCCACCCTCTTCCCTGCTCCCGCTCCATGCAACCATTTCCTTTTGTCCCCTGAGCACCTTTCCAGACTAGCTTCATGCAAATGCAGGCATATATGCATGTTTTCTGGTCTCCCCCTCTTTTATTTCAGAAAGAACATACTGTGCTTACTGTTCCAGAGAAAGATGAGAATTTTCTGCGGTGGAAGCGGAGGTTTGGAGACCTGGACAGCAGGGAATTTTGGGTTGAGATTGGGATGTACAGGGGAATGGAATGCCACCCCAAAGACCCACTAAGTCTGGGCATGTTCTGGGCCATTTTTCAAATTTTCCTCTGAGTTGTGACACTTTCTAGGAAACTACTAACCCAGCCAGAGTTGTCAGGATTTTATTAAAAACCGAACAACAGCCATAACCCACTCCTGTCCCCCACCAAAAAATTAGGAACATTGAAATTTGAGATGAAGGTAAGTGCCATAAATTTGTATCGCATTGGGAGCTAGTTGCTTTTCTTGTTTTCCCCTTAATTTATTTTCTGGAAAACATTCACTGACTCAGAGAGAACATCTCCCTTCCCTTTGTCAGCAGCCAGCCTCGGAACCAAATTGCCGGCTAAAAATAATGTATTTTTATTAAAAATCACTTTAAGCTGATGCATATTTCTAAGACAGATTCACATATGGATAACCATCCAGTATTGCTTGCTATAGATAAGTGATGAATTATTTTAATCAGAAATGGATTTAACAGCACTGCAAAAATAAATTTGGGAGATTTTTCACAATCTGGTTGTCTTTTCTGATTCTTCATATTTCTATTTAGTATTCAATGAAGACTAATAGTGACTACCGGACATTCCATCAAACTTCCCCCAAGCAGACTCATGACCCCCACCATAATCAAGATTGACATCCTCTGCCGCCATCCTGGGAAACGCTTCTGGTCCCTAGGTGCAGACCTAGAGGGGAAAATGTCTACAGACTTTCTTCCCAAACCCCAGCCAGCAGGGGCTGTACAGCAGAGCAGCACATGGCTGTAGTGAGTCAAAGAGCAGCCAGCACCCATGGGCTCGGTGCCCACTGTGCACCGGGCACCCTGTCTGGGTGATGCTATGGAAGGAGGCAGGAGGGGCTGGGTCTTGTCCCGGCCTCAACAGCCTCTCACCATTAACTGGTTATGCTGGGAACTGAGCCTCGTTTCATTTCATGTCCCAGGATGAAGCTTCTCTGTGGAAGCAGAGGGTAGGTCCCAGAGACTAGGGAGGTGGGTGAGGCTTGGTAGGGAGAGATAGGTAGGGGGCTATGAGGCCAGGCCCCCAGAAATCCCAGGAGTAGAGAAATGTTCTAGACAAGACTTTAGCCAGAGAGAGGGGAACATAAATCCACCTCGTTTGTTCTAAATATCGGCGAGCTCTTTTCATAATATTTACAAATCCACCTTGTTTGTCTTAAATCTTATAAACAAGATATTTACCAAGTTTCCTGGTCAGTTTTGTATAAAAGACCGACCATAAAAGCCCTCAGTTGCAAGCAGTTCAGGACTCTTCACTCTAGAGAGCTTTTGTTTTCTCTTTTCTCCCCTTCCCTTAAGAAACTTTCTCTCTTTTTATACGTATTCTATTTAAATTCAATTTGCCAACATATAGTATAACACCCAGTGCTCATCCCATCAAGTGCTCTCCTTAGTGCCCGTTTGTTGCCCAGTGACCCCATCCCCCCACCCACTTCCCCTTCCACAACCCTTTGTTCGTTTCTCAGAGTTAGGAGTCCCTCATGGTTTGTCTCCCTCTCTAATTTCCCCCACTCAGCTCCCCTCCTTTCCCTTATAATCCCTTTCACTATTTCTTATATTCCACATATGAGTGAAACTCTATGATGATTTTCCTTCTCCGACTGACTGACTTCACTCAGCATCATACCCTCCAGTTCCATCCACCTCGAAGCAAATGGTGGGTATTCATTGTTTCTAATGGCTGAGTAATATTCCACTGTATACATAGACCACATCTTCTTTATCCACTCATCTGTCGAATAACACCATGGCTCCTTCCACAGTTTGGCTATTGTGGACATTGCTGCTATGAACATTGGGGTGCAGGTGTTCCTGACATTTCACTACATCAGTATCTTTGGGGTAAGTCCCCAGCAGTGCAATTGCTGGATCATAGGGTGGCTCTATTTTTAACTTCTTGAGGAACGTCCACACTGTTTTCCAGAGTGGCTGCACCAGCTTGCACTTGACTTCACCGTATTGTCCAAAAGATTCATTCTTTGACTCCATGAGACAAGAACCCGGCAATCCTGCAACACTGGGGGACTGGGGAGAGCTGATCATCAAGAGACTTTATATCTGCCAGTTAGGGGTCTGCAAGCATAAGCAGCGGGAAGAGATTCGAGCTGACTTAAGGCAGAGGTCAGGGTACAGAGGCAGGCCATCACCAGGTGGCTGATACCACTTACGGTTCTAGTATCCAGTTAACTCCTCTCTAATCTTTGCTCATCTCTCTGACAAAAAAAGAGTATATCTCAGGCTCGAGGTTTTCATCTGGCAAATGATACCGAGCCACAATAATGTTACGTTTTTCATCAAATTTGTCTTTATGGCTACTTCCTGCTGGGGGCAGTAGTGATCTGAAGTGTCATTTAAAAATAGATCTATCTGAGATAATGAATGAGTCAAATTCAAGGAAATAACAGAGCAGGGAGGAAAAGAATGGTGAGGGCCATGAACGCGGTAGTCAGTTGAGTACATAGATCTTATTCACACTGGTTTTGGGGTGCAGAAGGGATTGAAAGTTTCGATGGAAAAACAGGTGGTAGGCATCTATTTTGTTCTCAGCACTTCAGGTAACTTTCATAAATTCTTTTAAAAAGATTTTATTTATTTATTCATGAGAAACAGAGAGAGAGGCAGAGACACAGGTAGAGGGAGAAGCAGGCTCCCCAGGATCACGCCCTGAGCCATCAACCACTAAGCCACCCAGGCATCCCTGACTTTCATAAATTAATTAATTGAACTCTAACTTCAACTTTTCCACAGATAAGGTCACTATGCCCCTTTATACTCTTTCAAGTCACTAATGAAAAGTTTGTCTGGGACCAAAGGCAGAGCCCCGTGACCCTCCACTCCAGACCTCTCAGCCTGACTCCAATTATTATCACCTTTGGCTCTGAGGGTGCAGCTTGCTATGGCTTCTCTCCATTCTGAGGGCTCATGAGAAGGAAGGGTCTTCTTTCCAAGGGTCTGGGTGCCTCTGGAATCCAGAGGACTCAACAGTCTCTCGCACACCTTTTCCTGGTAAACCAATATCATCAGCTTTTGTTCATCAAGACATCGCTCTGGGTTGATGGGGCTGACATTACCAGCTGGGATTAATATGTTTCTTCCCCTCCTTCCATTTATTTGGAGAATCTCATTAAGGCAGGTTTCCTTCAGGAAATTGATGCTTTAATATTCTGCGTTGTCAGCTGAGGGCTTGAATTTTATTTCTTGAATAACATTTAATTAAACGTGCAGGCTCCCTTTCCCTGACGCATCAGTGATCACAGCACTGAGCCCACCTCCACCGCTCTTTGGAAAATCAGCAGAAAGCCAAGTTGGAGGGCCAAAGTCCTGCTGAGCAATAAAGTTTATGGCCCATGCCTCTGTTGTAATTAGTGTCCGGGGTCCTGCTGACGCAGCCCTTGTCAGGTGCCTTGACCAAGGCTCAACAACCTTGCAGATGCTGGTCCCTGGACTATAACCTACATTTTGTCCAAGAGGTGCCATGGCAGGCACTCTCCCAGACCAAGACTTGATAAACCAGGAGCTGTGAGCCAAATTCACCTGCACGCTTGTTTTTGTAAATAAAGCTTTATCGGAACACAACCACGCCCATCATTTTATGTGTTGCCTATGGCTGTGTTTAGAACTCAACAGCAGAATCCAAGACCTGGGGGCCCATCAGTCAGGAAGGACCAGAGCATCCTCCGGCCAACCTGGGCTTGTCTTAGGCGGAGCACTTGCTCGCTGTCACGCATTCTATATTCTTTATCCCATTTCAACGGTTCTTTTAACAAATGTTTAATGAGCACCTACTATGAGTCAGGCATAGTTCTAGGTGCTGTGGATGCAGTGCTGGATAAGACGGGGGAAGCCCTAGCTTCATCTGCCAAAGGAGAAAGAAAGACAATCATCCAGTGCCCATATAAATGTTTAAGCAGGAGAGTTTTGGGGATCCCTGGGTGGCTCAGCGGTTCAGCACCTGCCTTTGGCCCAGGGCGTGATCCTGGAGTCCTGGGGTCGAGTCCCACGTTGGGCTCCCCACATGGAGCCTGCTTCTCCCTCTCTCTGCCTGTGTCTCTCTCTCTCTCTCTCTATGTATACCATGAATAAATAAATAAAATCTTTAAAAAATAGTTTTTTTTTAAGCAGGAGAGTTTCAGGTGGTAACATAGACCACAGGGAGAATAAGCCAGTGTGAGAAAGCATAATCGTGTGAGCAAGTGGGAGTGTTTGACAAGGTGGTCAGAGAGAGCTTCTTGGAAGACAGGACATTGAAGCTGACTCACAGATGTCGAGGGTGAGCCAATCAGAGGAAAACCTGCAGGGGGAGCATCCTAAGAAGGGGGCTCAGCTAATAGGAAGCACCGGGGAAAAGAGGGAACAGAAGGAGGGAGAGCAGGGACCCTGGTGGGAAGTGGGCCCTGGAGGTGGGCAGGGGCCGGTGGTGCAAGGCCATGTGGCCTGTGCTGTGGTATTTGGACCACCACCTCCTCCTCCTCCTCCTCCTCCTCCTCCTCCTCCTCCTCCTCCTCCTCCTCCTTCTTCTTCTTCTTCTTCTTCTTCTTCTTCTTCTTCTTCTTCTTTCTTCTTTTTAAGATTTTATTTATTTATTCATGAGAGAGAGAGGCAGAGACATAGGCAGAGGGAGAAGCAGGCTCCATGCAGGCAGCCTGATGTGGGACTCTATCCCAGGACTCCAGGATCATGCCCTGGGCTGAAGGCAGACATTCAACCACTGAGCCCCCCAGGCGTCCCTTATTTGAACCTTCTTAGGAGTATGTTGGCAAGCCTAGGAATACTGACGTAATGTACTTCTAAAAATTCACTTGACCTTCCACGGCATAATAATGAGATTGGTATTTTGAGGATAACACCCTTCCTGGGCTTTTTTTGTTGTTGCAGTTTTAAAAAGCTCTTTTTATTTTCCCTTGGATAAACATGCTCAGAGTTGTCAGAAATGTGGGAGCTTTTGCCCAGAGTCAGCCTGTCAGCAAGTCGCAGAGCTGGGGTTTGAGTCCTGCTGTGTGTGACACAAAGACTGGCGGCTCTGAGCTTCCCTGGTCTGGGGCCCAGGCCTGGTGGACTTCAGTTTCTTAAATCTGTAGAATGGGTGAATAACGGTTCTTACCTAAGGAGTGTGAGATATATAAGTTTTTAGGAATATTCATCTTACCCTTTCTCCCTGGTCCTGACTGTGGAAAAAGCAGGAGGAAGAAGGGGAAGAGGAGGAGGGGGAGGAAGAAAAGAGAAAGAGGAGGAGGGGGAAGCAGAGGAGGAAGAGAGGGGGAATGAGGGGAGGAAGAGGAGCTGTAGCCAGGGCCATAGCCCGTACTGCCCCCCTAGGTCCCCCAACGCTCTGTTGGCGTCGGTGGCGCAGGAGGCCTGAGCCTAGGCCTGTGTTGGAAGGAGCAAGCACTCCCAATCCGACTAGCAAGCGAGAGCAGGACGGTGCCAGGTGAGCTTCAGGAGGCCCTGGTATTTCTCAAATAAGATGGCCAAGGAGGTTCGTAAGCCCAGTTCTTAGTCTCCAGGATCCTGTGTCAGGTTCTTCCCACCGAGTTTCAATTTTGGGCCCATGAGAGCAGGAGAAAACCACCAGGGCTTGGGCTCCCTCGCAGAGCTTTTAGTTCAGAGGGGAGAAGAAACGGGCACGAACCACGTTCTCCCAGTGGGGACACATAATCAAGGCCTGTGGCAGCAAGAAGTTCTGGGAGTGGTGAAGGTGTCCAGTGGAGACCCGACTAGAGCAGGGGCGAGAGGCAGGTTCCCCCGAGGAAGCACTGCCGGGCCGGGCTCGAAGGATGGGTCGGGATCAAGCAGGTGCTGTTTGCTCTGCTGCCGGGGGCTTCCTGGTGGCGGGGACCTCCAGACAAGATCATTTGTGGTGGTAAGTTCCCAATGACCTAAGGAACCACCGGACGTTAAGATGGGAAGAGTATTTTGTACTGTATCTTACCTTTATTTCTTTCAGGTATAATGCTAGCTGCCACCCCGCCTGTGTGTGTGCACAGGCACGTGTGCTGGGGTGGGATCCACAGCAACGAGAGTAGTTTTGGGAAAATAATGCAGTTGGCCATTCGTGACATTTGTCCCCAGGGGCTAGTTCAGGAGTGATGGTGCGGGGAGGGGATACTTGGTCCCATTTTGTTGGGGCAGAGAGTGAGGGACCCATGGCGACTTCCAATTTCAGCCTTCTTTTTCCTTATTTGAATTGTCAGGGGACAGATTTTCCTTTAGTCTATTTATAGAGACATTTCTATATCCATTCATCAGTAAAGCAAGTGAGTGTAATGCAGAAACAAAGAGGAGCTGTCACCAAAAAGACCTTCAACCGCTGCATAATTCTCCTTCCTCGTCACAGGTCTGCAATCTTTTTTTCTTAAAAGCAAGGGAAGGTTTTGGTTTACTTTATTTCACTTCCAGTCAGAAGTTATTAACCCCATGCAAATCACAGGCATCCTCATAATGTGATCTTGAGAGAATCTCAGGCAATGTTTTGATGATTCTTCTGAGACCCTCTCAGGGGATTGGATGAAGGGGAAGCAGAGAACTGGAGAGCATTCTGGGTGGTAAGGACAGCACGCGCAAAGGACCTGGGGCAGGAGGAAGCACAACAGATTGACAGCACCGAAAGGAAGCCAGAGTGGTTGGAACTCAGGGAGCGAAGCTGAGGTGCAGCCTGAAGTGGCAGCTGGGCCATCTATGCCACCATTAATGTATTTGGGTTTTTTTTTTTAAGTATTTATTTATTTGATACAGAGAGAGAGAGTGCACAAGTTGAGGGGAGGGGCAGTGGAAGAGAGAGAAGTAGGATCCCTGCTGAGCAGGTGCTCAACATGAGGCTCTATCTTAGGACCCTGGGATCATGACTCAAGCCGAAGGCAGATGCTTAACCAACTGAGCCACCCAGGCGCCCCAGGTGTTTGGGTCTTCATCCTTGGGGCTGTCGAGCAGAAGGAGATCATCTCATTTTATGAAGCTCACTACAGCTTCCTGGGAGGGGGGAGTATGTTGATGGGGGGCCTGAGTGATTGGGCACAGTTGAAGAGACACAGCTCCCCCAAGCCACACTGACCCCCCCCCTGTGAAGGCACTTCCCCTTCTGTTAATGGAGAGTCCCTCTCTCCACTCCTCGCCTTCTCGGGGGTCCCTCACAGTCCCTCCAGTCTTCTTTCTGCACCTTTGGTTTCTCCTTTCTTTCTCTTCTGGGTCTCAGATCATTTCCTGTAAACATTAGCCAATCGCCCATGTGGCGGGGGAGAGGGAAGGGTGGCTGAGTGCATTGTGGCACCTCCATGCTGTGGCTTGCTACGTGGCCCTTACAAAGAGTAAGTAGCACATCCGGTGACCTGGAGGGATTTCCTCAAAGCTTGGTCAAGTGTCAATAGGCAGAAAGAGGTACATACAACATGATCCCATGTTTATTAAGAAAAACCCAGCAGTGTCCCCCCCAGAGCCATGTGAATGGATGCATGTACGTGCATACATGTGTGGGAACACAAATACACAAACACACTTGCATGAGTGACGGTCACAATGCCAAACAACCATTGGGTGTCCTGGGTGGGTGTCTAGGGTTGGGCACAAGGCCATTGAGGATTGAGGCAGCCGCTACTTAATGACTGGTATGGACATATTTCGATATTTCACACCCAGCTCTGTGGGTGGTGTTAGCCGAACACTGACCCTGTTGTGTGTGTGGATAGGATTTTCTGAGCAGGAAGAAACACAGGCGAAGAAACCTGGTGGTTTTTTTTTTTTAAATAAATTTATTTTTTATTGGTGTTCAATTTGCCAACATATAGAATAACACCCAGTGCTCATCCCATCAAGTGCCCCCCTAAGTGCCTGTCACCCAGTCACCCCCACCCCCCCACCCACCTCCCTTTCCACCACCCCTTATATGGGTTGTCTAATGTTGGGGGATGGTGTGAGGGAAGGAAAGAGAAACAGGCAGGTGATGGCAATTAGGCATTTATGTAACATGATGTAGAATGAATTTATGCAAAAATAAAGTAAATCGGGGACACCTGGGTGGCTCAGTGGTTGGGCGTCTGCCCTTGACCCAGGGCGTGATCCTGGAGTTCCGGGATCAAATCCCGCATTGGGCTCCTGCATGGAGCCTGTGTCTCCCTCTGCTTGTGTCTCTACCTCTCTCTGTGTATCTCTCATGAATAAATAAATAAAATCTTAAAAAAAAAAAAAGAAAGTAAATCGAAGGCTTTAAAGAGAAGCACCTGCCCCTCCTCCAGCTACACTCCCATGTTGCTTGGACCTGGAAAGAACGGCCATTCTCATTCTCCCTACATCTTCATCTCCTCCCCACTTGTCAGACAAAACCTCTGCCCCCACCTTCCATAGAAACTGCATTGGCCAAGGCCACGCAGGCCCTCGCTGCTACCAGTGGCTGAAGCCCATGGGTGCTTCCACGCTCCTGTCCCGTTGAGTGCAAGGGCAGTGTTTGACATAGCTGACCTCCCTCGCATCAGCCCAGCTCAGCTTCAGGCTCTGCCCAGATTTGCTGTGCAACCACCGACCGACCCCCTGCCTCACTGCTGCCCGGTTTCCTCGCAGGCGCTACGGCTGGGTTGGGTGGTGGGCTCTCCCCCAGCCTGCTGCGAGTTCCTTCCCGCTGCTCTGCTGGGTCTGTCCCACCGGTCACCAAGCACCGGTCTGCCCCGTGGTGCTGGTCATTGCCCTTCTCTCCCTGACCTGCATGTTTTCACTTGGCAGCAGCCCAGCTCGAACTTGCACTGGCAACTTCGTAGGTCACGCACAGGGTACGCCTCACAAACACCTGTGTCTTGAGTGCGGCCTCCCATCTGAGGTTACACAGATATTGCTACTTTCGACTCTTGCACAGTTAAACCCAGTCTCCTCCACCCCTACGACCTGGTCTCTCTCCTGTGTCACTCTTAGTGATGGCAGTCACCTCTCACAGGGAAGTAACAGGCTGTCATCACAGTTTTTCCTCTCTCTCAACGGGTCACTGGGCCGAGTTGAGATTTATCTTTTGCTTGGGTGTGGTACCAGCCTGCTCCTTGGTGTTCCTGCTGCTGGTGTCCCCTCCTTCCAATGCACTTTCCTTATTGCTGCCACAGGAAGCTTTTCTAAATGCAAATCTGAACACATCCCTCCTCTCCCTAAGACCTTTGCTGGCTCACCATTGCCCTTGTCTTGAAGACTTTTCTCATCAAGTCATGCCTACCTGTCCAATGTCTCCTGTTGCTCACATGTGAACATGACCCCCCCACCTTGTTGCATGAACCATTAGTCCTCAGAGTGTGGACCGCTCTTTCTTCCTGCCATGCCTCTGCTCACACTCTCTTCCATCTTGCTCACCCTTCCTCCACACTATCTGCCTCTCAAACAACTGCTCATTCTTCTAGACTTGGCTAGAGCATTTCTCCGTCTAGGAGGTCCTGCCTAAACCCGTCCCCGCCCCTTGTCTGTATGCCTCCACCGGCCTGTGCAGCTACTCCAACTGGCCAAGAGGGAATGTGGGGAAATCTTGCTTATTCCTAACATTCACCTGCTCTTCAGGACAGGGTGTCCCTGGGAGCATGTGAAGATGGGGCTCGAATCAGAGGGACACTCCTACAGGTCAGAGAACTGCAGCTGTGGGGACCCTTGTCCCAGGACAAATTCAATGACAACCCAGGAACCTAGAACGTGTTTCCACCACTATGCAAGGACACAGCTACACCACTGGTTTGCTGTTTGACTTTGGGCTAATGACTTAACTTCTCTGGCCCATATCTGCAGTGAGGGAGGTGCACAACTCATCTCTAAACCGGACTAATGGTGTCTATCCCATAGGGTGGAGTGAAGGTTGAACGGAATAATGCATGTAGATTATTCAGCACAATCTGGCATGAGGAAAGCGCCACATGCATGGTCTTCGAATATTCCATTAAATGGGTTACAAAAATGATCATTTGATTGTATCTCAAGAAACCAGAGATGCTGGTGTCACAATCCTAAATGGCAAGTTGCCTCTCCCACTGGGATTCGCTCAGTGGCATCTCCTCTGCCCCTAGTCTTCCTCTGGGTCTGCTGTTCTGGGCGCGGATCTCCTGCCAGTTGAATGCACTGAATGCAGCCCACAACAGAGCCCAGAGGAGGAGGGTGGGGGGCCAGGCGGTGTGTGGCTGGGCTGATGAGCATGTTCAGGTTGATCTATGAGGCTGTTCCCAGGAAGGATGGCTTCAATTCTGCCCTGGAAGTGTGGCCTGAGCCGTATTGCCGATCCATCTCCTAGGCTGTCAAACATTTCACGGGCGCCTGCCCGGGCCGGGAAACGCTTTATAAGCTGTGTCTCTGTCTTGTGGGCCTGCCGCCGGGTCGCTCTGGCATGTGGTACCCAAAGGGGGCCCAGCAGTGTGTCCATCTGAACCTGCAGGGGTGAGGGCAGGGAGCGGGGACAGAGGAACAAGCAGGAAGCGATGAAGTGAAGCTTGAATAAATGGGATGTCACAGGGAGAGCACTGAACCCCAGGGATTTAAAGTCCTGGAGTCCACTGTGTGACATAGGCCTCCCCCAGGAGCAAAATAAGGCTAGATTCGATCTGTGGTTCTTAAAGTTGGCGGGGGTCAAGCTTCAATTTGAGGACCTAACAAAGACTTGGGATGGGAGGCCCCATCCCAAGAAAAATGCAGGCAAACCCAAACTCCTTCCTGCTGCAGAAACTTGTCAACTGCCTGGTTGCCTGGGAGTTGGCCTGCTCTTGGCCTGGCTTGCTTTTCATGACAACTCACCTGTGACCTCACTACAGCTACCCTGACCTCCATATTTGCCCCCTGACACAGCATCCTGCTTTTTCCTGGAAAGCATTTATTGTCATTTATAATAATACATCCACTTGGCTGTTTGCTTGTTGTCTGTTTCTCTGCTAACCTGGGTAGCCAGCTTGGATGGGGACAGCAATAGATCTGGGTCTAGTGTGGTGTGGGGCCTGGTGTGGAGTAGGAATACAGAAAATGTTTGTTGGAAGTCTGGACGGATGGATAGATGGATGGGTGGTCAAACAGCTGGCCCTGAGTATGTGTCAGTGCAAAAATTTGAGAATAAACTCATGGCCTTGGAACAACACACAGGTGTCTGGTGGTCCTGACGCCTGGCTGCCCTGGCATTTTTGAGTCATGTTATACCTACTTGGGGCTCAGCAGTGTGTCTGTCTGTACATGCAGGAGTGAGGTACAGCCTTCTCTTCCAGCTTCCTCCAGCCTCCTTTAGTCTCCTCGTGTCTCCTCTAGCCTTCTACAGACTACTCTAGTCTCCTCCAGCTTCCTCCAGCCTCCTCTTCCAGCTTCCTTCAACCTCCCCTAGTCTCCTCCAACCTGGGAGCGTTCCTCCAACCTCCTCTTCTAGCCTCGTCCAGCCTTCTCCAGCTTCCTCCAGCCTCTTCCAGCCTCCTCTATCCTCTCCCTGCTTCTTCCAGCCTCCTCTAGACTCATAGTATAGCTATGACTCATGGTGAAGCTCGTGATGGTTGCATGATCTGTGATTCTAGCCCCCCTAACTTTTCTGGGAAATTTCCATTTCTTATGCCTCCTCTGCCCAGCTTGGCCTGACACAGATCTAGGCCCACAGAAGCCTTCTAAAGGACTTGCTTCTTTTTCTCTTAAGACCCTCCAGGAATCTGTTCACACCGTGGGAGGAAAGCTTCAATAACACTGAGATTGAATTTTCCTCCAGCCTGGGGGGATCAGGGGATTAAAGTCAGATTTAATTTGATTTTAGACAAATAAAGTACTGTGACATTTATTACACACCTGAGTTGCTGGAGAAAAATTCTGACCTGCTATGTAATGTTTGCAGGGCCGCCGAGCAACAGCGGTGCAGGCCATGTCCTGCACCAGGTGCCCCACTGAGGGGCATCCTGTCTCTGCCCAGAAGGAGGGTGAACTTCTGCTAGTTCCTACAACATCAGTGTTTGTCCATCAAGTCCTGTACCTACAAGCTGCAAACCCCTAGGGGATTTGGCGTGTATTCTGGTACCAACCTTGGATAGGGAATGAACTGGAGGAAGCAGGGCAAGAGTAACTGATGGAGGCATGTC
This sequence comes from Vulpes vulpes, assembly GCF_048418805.1. NCBI lineage: Eukaryota > Metazoa > Chordata > Mammalia > Carnivora > Canidae > Vulpes > Vulpes vulpes. Next base: position 94,442,681 of record NC_132782.1, read on the forward strand.
AAGGTTCTGTGCAGGGGTCCAGGAGTGAGGCCAGGAGGTCTGGACCAGAGCAATGCCAGTGAGAGAATTGCTGTGACTGCAGGTAGATGGCGCTTAGTCTTCACAATATTCAGACAACGGAGAACAAAGTGAGCTTTGCCTTGTTCTCCTTCAGTCTTTTGACTTCAAAAATATTACTGTTCTTTATATTTTAGGGTTTTTTTTCCAACAAAACCAATGTTCAACACTGCTATCAAATCTGTTGGAGTGGCTCCCAGGAGAGGACATGCCCACCACTTGTTCATCCCTTCACTTGTTCCTTTACCAAATATTTATTGAGCAGCTACTATATGCCAGCTTCTACTTTTGGAGCCAGGGCCCAACAGTGAATAAGTCAGACAAAAATGCCTGTTCTTGTGGAACTTATATCTCAGTGGAGGAAATGAGCAATAAATACAAAACCAAGAATATTTCATAACATGATCAAAAGTGATGAATATCATGGAGAAAACAGTTGGGTGAAGAGATGTAGAGAGAGAAGGGACAGATGCCACTGAAATGGGGTGGTTCTGGTGAGCCTCTCTGAAAGATGCTGTGTGAGAACTTTTGGAGGTGCAAGTTAGCTGTGGAAGTATCTGGTGTAAGACTCTTCTGGGTAGAGGGAACAGCCAGTGCAAGGGTCCTGGGGCAGGATAGTGTCTGGCACACACAATCTTCACACTGCCTACTATACTCCTTATCATTCTCTACTTTTTGCACACTCCCCAAAGTGGGGCACATCTATTCCAGGGCTCACCTCTATGTGTCAGGAGAATACCGGAAGTTTTAAGATGAGCAGGGTTAACTTCACTGAAGTTTCAATTTTATGAAATTTTTTAATATTAAGAAGTAGGATGCAAAACTTAGACTAATTTTTAAGCTAAAATAGGAGGCTTGCAAGAAATATGTTCATAAGGGATCCCAAACTTCTCTTCTCTTCTTGTCTTGGGAGCCATGAGATAGTTCTACTATCATTTAGGGTACCTAGGTGGGAGTGGATGAGATGATAGGTGTACACATCTCTCTCTCACGGAAGGTTTTATCTTCTAAAATCATTATTGCCTTTGCTGGACACCTTGATGGCTATATAGCATTCTGGATAGAGAGTCATCCTCCTGTCTTCTTGCTTCTATATAAGCTGCCTGCAGCCCTCTAGGGCCTGGGTTCAGATCTCTCACTATAAAGGTCTCATGTGCACTTCATACAGGTGCCAGGAAGACAAGAAAAGGGAGGGAAGTAGGCTGAGTGTAAGACAACAGGGAGTGTGGCAAACTGGAGAACATCCAGCCTCTATAAAAGGAGCAGCTTCTCCTTACCTCTAGGAAGACCCTGCAAGCCATACTTTCCCATTTTTTATTTATTTATTTATTTATTTATTATTTTTTATTTTTTTACTTTCCCATTTTTTAAAAAAGATTTTATTTATTTATTCATGAGAGACAGAGGAGGGCAGAGAGAGAGACAGAGAGAGAGGCAGAGACATAGGCAGAGGGAGAAGCAGGCTCCATGGTGGGAGCTCAATGCGGGACTCGATCCCAGGGCTCCAGGATCACACCCTGAGCCAAAGGCAGACACTTAACCGCTGAGCCACTGAGGCGTTCCTATTTTCCCATTTTTTAAAAGCAAAATCAGACACCTGGATGTCATGCAAAAAATATATTGATTTTTCAAATATAGACAACTATATTAAAAATCTCTGTAGGCAAAATTTGGGGAAATAGCCCTGCAAATACATACATTGAAACCCAGAGCAATAGGAAAAGCCCCTGGGGAGTCCCGACTTGGTAGCTGATGGAGGCCTAGTGACACGTGCTCTGTTCAGTCCTTGAACTGGACCCAGCCTGATGAGGTAAGTAAGTTTCCTTGGCATGACAGGCCACCTTCAAGGGTGAGTGAGTTCATCCTAGATAGATGGTGGAGCATCTGGCTGGAAAACCCCAGTTTCCTACTCAAGGACTGAGTCTGGGGGTTACATGTCCAAACTATGTCCACATCACTTGCTACTTACAAGTATTAAACACATTTAATCTGAAAGGGAGAACTCATAAAAACAAAACATTTAGGGGATTCTAGATCCAGGTGTTCAGAAACGTCCTCGGGAAACTGCCTTTCTCCTTTGACTCTGCTTTGTTCTGATGTAGGTATCAGGGAGGCTCCCACCACTGAGTGCCAAGATGTTTGTCTGCAATGGCTGACTTGTATGTGGCACCTCAGCAACCCCTGTAGAAACAATGCCTATTTTCTGATAGCTCCAGCAAAAGTCCTTGGTTTGGCTCTAATGGAGCTCTGTTGAGTTGCATGCACACATTTAGAGACTGGAAGAATTACATCAATGGGAGTGGAGTAGAGGCCCCTAAATCAAGATGGCATTTCCAGGAGATATGGAAGGGTGGGTGTTGGGCAGGCAAAACCTATAGGATTCTTATTGGATATAAATATTGGACAAGAAGTCTCAGTTTTCTAGGCATCACCAGACGCTCCTTCCTCCCCCTTCCTGTATCCTCCAGCCATCCATCCCTGTGGCCTTTGGCAAGGAGACACTGCTGCTTCCATCTTGGCAGGCATATTGATCACCTGTCAGAGTCTTGACACCCACATTTCATTTCATATGGTGTGTCAGAGCCTCTTGGACCTCAGCCTCCACCGCTGCCCATCCCTCTCTGCTCCCTGGCAGCCACTCTCCTATTCTCTTTCCCACAAGAGATGAGCTGTCTCATGTTTTTTGACTCTCACTTGACTGGGGTGTGCTTATATTTTATTCTTTCTACCTCTTTCCTCAATTTCTCCGTTCTCTAGTGAGGCCCTGAGAAGGATCCCCATTCTGCTCTTTCCTAGATGCTACTCCCTTATACTCGAGATGCTTCCTGTCCTATCCAAGGGATGGCAGACCTTGTCCAAAGCATTTTGGATGAGACCCAAGGCTCCCATAGGCAAAGATCCTTTGAAGCTAAATGGGTTAACTGGGGGAACAGGGCTGAGCAGGAAGACAGAGGCTAATACCTAGAGGGAGATTCCAGGTTATATCACACAGAAGATAAGCCTGCAGAGTCCAGTGAACTCTCTGAATGTTTCAACCCAACTACTTGTCATAGATGTCCAAGACTGTGTGAAAAGCTGCGAGCAGCAGAATATAATCCATATTTCCTTTTCTCCTGTACATTTTACTCTGGTGGAAAAAATGCAACTGATTATCACACTTGAAATTATAATTATCAGTGGAATTTATCTCCCATTCTTAAGTACTTCCTCAAGTTGTTAGATGTTGCTCCTTACCAAAAACCAATCTTCTAGCAAATAAAAACAAATTAGAGCATTATTTATTTAAGGAATTTATGATTTGTATAAAACCTTATAACCTAGTACTTTCAGGATGCTTGTTTTATTTTTGTATGTATATCAAATACAGTAGGTTGGTTTCCTGAATAATTGGGATTCCAACTGGATAGTCTTTGGCATGATGATAATAAAAGCAAAAACTAAAAAAAAATGACATAATTCCTAGTCATCTACAGCTACTTTTATAACTTCATACAGATAATGAATTAGGCTAAAATGCACTATAATATTTGGTAGACTTCCCTGAGTTGAAGAGATGGATTTAGGAGTCTGCGAAGGCCAAAGCAAGGCAGCTGGAGTTCACAGGGTAGAGTACTGGATAAAAGAGCATCGTGGAGAGAAAGAAGAGGGAGACAGAGAAAAAGAGAAGGAGATATGGGGGTAGAGGATCACCCACTCCAGTCTTCACTTGCCTAATTTTCAACATGTGTGTATCAGGAAATCCTCTAAGATCAGGGAAACAACCACTTGAAAAGATTCGAGGAGCCATCACTGGAGTTCCCACAGGGCTGGATATAATTTCTGTTCCCATCAGCCAAACTTCATAAAAATTACAAATCATTGGGTAAAAAGAATACTCAGTAGTCCTGCCTAACAGTTTAAAAGTAAAGGCCCCCCGAAAGATCAAATTGTCCCAAATGTAAATTTATAGCATCCCTGAACAAAGCACAAGAATATTTATTGGAGTAAAAATATTTTCAGCACCCAGCTTTGCGCAGTGGCAGTATCGTAGCCAGTGAGCTTTATCTGAGGTGTGATTATTGCTAATTGAAAATATTTCCAGCACCCAACAAAATCCATAATAGTCTGGCATTCAACAACAAAATTACCAAGAATGCAAAGAAGTAGGAGAGCATGAACCATAGTGAGGAGGAATATCAATAAATTAAAACCAATTGATAGATGAAACACATGATATAATTAGCAGAAAAAGACATTAAAAGCATTATTATAACTGTTTTCCATATATTCAAGGAGCTAGGAAAAAGATTATGTACATTAAGTAGAGATATGTAAGATATAGAAAGAGGTGTTACTTGATAAAATTCAAGATGCTTAGTTAAGTATGAATTTCAGATAAACAATGAGTGATTTTTTTAAGGTGTAAGTGTACCTTCAAATACCACATATAACATACACATGCTAAAAATCATTCATGATTAATCTGAAATTCAATATAAATTTGCATCTTGTATTTTTATTTACTAAATCTGGCAACCGAAAAAAGACTCAGATTGAACTTCCAGAGATAAAATCCACAGTGACTGTGGTATAGATGTATACACCCACTGAATGGAATTAAGAGCAGATTGGACTTTGTAGAAGAAAAGATAAAAGAACTTGAAGACATAGCAATAAAAACTCTCCAAAATAAAAGAGAGAAGAGGGCTAGGAAAACATAGAGAACAGTAACCTAATAAATACACATTTAATTGGAGTGGGTGCCTAAAGGGCCAAAGGGGATAAAAGAGTATGCAAAAAATAATAAGCACAAATATTCCAAATCTGACAGAAACTTTGAAGCCCTAGACAGAGTGAGAGAAGGTATATATCACCAATATCAAGAATGAAGAAGGTGGAGTTATGGAATCACTGTAGACTTTATAGTTACTAAAAGGATAGATGAATAATGCTATTTTGATACATTTGACAATGCAGATAAAATGGAAAAGTTCCTTTCAAGAGACAAACGAGCAAAGCTCTCAAGAGAAAACTACAATCAGAATAATATTTTTTAAAAAGATTTTATTTATTTATTCATGAGAAACACACACACACACAGAGCCAGAGACACAGGCAGTTAGAGAGCCAGGCTCCATGCAGGGAGCCAGATATAAGACTCGATCCCGGGACTCCAGGATCATGCCCTGGGCTGAAGGCAGGCACTTAACCGCTGAGCTACCCAGGAGTCCCCAATCAGAATAATCATATCTCTCAAAGAAATTGAACTTGCACTTAAAACAAAGAAAACTTCAGGTCCAGATGGTTTATTTGGTGAATTCTATCAAACACTCAGGATCTTCCAGAAAACAGAGGAGGAGGAAACACATTCCAACTCATTCTGTAAGGTCAGAATGACCCTGATACAAAAACCAGACACAAAAAACCATCACATGATTTTAAAAAGTACAGAACAATGTCTCTCATGAGCTCTTATGCAAAACTCTTAACAAAAAGAGAGCAAACAGAATTTAAAAATATATAAAAGACTAATACATGGTGACCTAATGGAGTTTATTCCAGAATTGCAAAATTAGTTTAACATTAAAAATTCTCTCAATTCAATTTAGCATATTAATAGTCTATACAAAAAAATCATCAAAATAGATGTTGTGAAAGCTTTTGATAAAATCCAACAGCCATTCCTTAAAAAAATGTCTTAGGAATAGGAGGAAACTTTCTCAATCTGATAAAAAGCATCAGTGCAAGACTTAGGGTCAACATCATAGTACTAGTGGACAGACTGAATGCTTTTCCCTTAAGATCAGGAAAAATGTAAGCATATCCACTCCCACCATTTCTATTCAACATTGTGTTGGGGAGTTCTATTCAGTACAATAGTCAAGGCAAGGAAATGAAAGACATTGAAATTAAATGGAAAGATGTAAAACTGTCCTGCATGTGAAAATATGTGGTGGAAATCCTATGGAATCTGTAAGAAAGACATGAGAACTCATATATGGCAAGGTACAAGGTGAGTGCACAAAAACCGTGTACTCTCAAAAAAACAATTGGAAACAGAAAATTTTAAAATACTATATATAATACCATAAAAATATGAAATGATTTGGAGTAAATCTGACAAAAGATTCAAAAGATCTGGGGCACATCTGGGTGGCTCAGTGGTTGAGCATCTGCCTTTGGTTCAGGTTGTGGTCTCCAGGTCCTACGATCAAGTCCCACATTGGGCTCCCCACAAGGAGCCTGCTTCTCTCTCTGTCTATGTCTCTGCCTCGTTCCCTCTCTTTGTGTCTCTCATGAATAAATAAATAAAATCTTTTTAAAAATTCAAAAGACCTATACACTGAAAAGTGCAAAACGTTACAGAAAGAAGTAAAAGATTTAAATAAATGAGGAACAACACTGTTTGAGGATCCAGACTCACCATTTCCAAAATGTCAGTTCTCCCCAAATTCCAAAAGAAGAAAAGAAATCATCTAATAGTAATGAGCACCCATGTTAGCAAAGAAGACAGATGACAAATAAGCACATGAAAAGATGCACATTGTTAGTCATCAGGGAAAAAAAATCAAATGCCCAAATTTAAAAAAGACTTATAAGTTATTGGCAAAGATACAGAGGAATTGGAAGGCTCACACACTGCTGATATAACCATTTTGGTAAACAGATTGGCAGTTTCTTCAAAAGGTATACATATTTTACTGCACAGTCTTTGCATTCCTATTTTTTCCTAACAACCAGATGCCCATATAAAGGCTTTTCCATGAGCATTCTTTATTTGTTATAGCCATAAACTGGAAACAAGCCAAATATCCACTGTCATGGGAATGGATAAATCAATGGTGGTATATCCATATAATGGAATGTGGCAATAAAAAGGAATTAGCTGCTGATATATGCAACCATGTAGATAAATATAACAACAATTGCACTAAGTGAGGAAAGGCAGGCAAAAAAAGAGTACCTACTGCATAATTCCATTTCCACGAAATTATTGAAAATGCGTATTGGTTGATAATGACAGAAAACAAACCAGTGATCCTTTGGGTGTGGATGTTGGAGGGATCACCAAGGGGCATATGGAAACTTTTGGAATAGGTCTATTCGTTATCTTGTCTTGCTTCACAGGTGTGCGCCTATGTCAAACTTATCAACCTGTACACCCTAAATATGTGAAGTTCACTATATACCAATTATATCTTGATAAAAATACTACACAATACCAAAACAGAATGATACCCAGAAAGTCTGACCCAGAAACTTCTTGAAAGGACTTTTATGCAAACGTATATGTGCCAGGATATTCACTTTAGCACTGTTTGTAATGTCAAAGTATTGGCAAACTGGCTAAATGTCACAACATAAATGTATCTTAATAGGAAAGTTGTTAAAATAATAAACTGTATGCCCACATAATGGACTATGGTGCATTCGTTTAGAAATTCTTTTTATGCTGAAGTAAGATGATCTCCAAAATCCACGGTCACAATCATGGTGAATAAGATAAAAATATATATAATTTAATGTTTTTGGTAGACACTAAGAAGATGGGGAAATCTATATTATATGTTGTATATTTGGATCTAGATAGATAGATAGGTATAGAATATTTCTTTTTTTTAGGATTTTGTTTATTTATTCATGAGAGACACACAGAGAGAGGTAGAGACACAGGCAGAGGGAGAAGCAGACTCCCTGCAGGGACCCCAATGTGGGACTCGATCCCAGGACCCCGGGATCTGACCTGAGCCACCCAGGTGCCCCAGATATAGAATATTTCTAAAAGAGTTTCCAAGAACTTAGTTACTGGTTGTTTCTGGGAAGGGAAACTGGATTTAGGGTTAGAAAGAAAATTCAGTTTTTACTTCATATGGACTTGTAATTCTGATAGTTTTAATATATACATGTATTACCACACTTTTTAAAGTACAAAAAAAATCAGAATCATAAAAGTAAAAAAAATAAGTCTCTAAATTAGAATTACCCTCAGCAGATTCACACCTGCAGCTTATTGCAGTGTTTGGGATAGGTGTTAGTTCGGGTAGACTAGGCTGTAGTGCAGTGACAGATAGACCCGAACATGTAATGGATCAACACATCCATGCACACCAGATGTGTATTTCACTTATGTAACAGTCCTGCTTGAGCGTTCAGATCAGGAGAGCAGCTTTTCTTCACGGAACCACTCAGAGACTTGAACTATTTCCATCTTATGGATCCTCCTTCCCTTAGGGTCTTAAAATATGCTTCAGCACACAGCAGAAGGGGAAAAAAGGGAATAGAGAAGCAAGCATGGGAGGCTTTATGGGCCAGACTTGAAGTGGTTCACATCATGTGTGCTCTCATCGCATGGGCTCTAGCTTTTCATATGGCCACACCAACTGCAAGGGAGTCTGGGAATTGTGGTATGCTTGGTGCATAGGAAGAAAGAAAAAATGGATATTGTGGATAGCCAGTAGTCTCTAAGTGTCACGGGATTAGTCAGCCCTCAAAAATAGACATTGAGCCAGAGGTTTACAGCATCCCACGGGAATGGAGCCCAGCGAATGATTTCAGGTCCTCTCGGCATTGCTTGTGCTCTGTCCCTGTGTCCATTCCCTGAGTCCAGCCTTCTGAACTGTCAGTGCGGAGACTGCAAGTAAAAACAGCATCACGAGGGATCCCTGGGTGGCGCAGCGGTTTGGCGCCTGCCTTTGGCCCAGGGCGCGATCCTGGAGACCCGGGATCGAATCCCACGTCAGGCTCCCGGTGCATGGAGCCTGCTTCTCCCTCCGCCTGTGTCTCTGCCTCTCTCTCTCTCTCTCTCTGTGACTATCATAAATAAATAAAAATTTAAAAAAAAAAAAAACAGCATCACGAGGCTAATGCAGATGAGGATGAGGCTGGAAAGCAGTAGATCTGGGTCCTTGTCTGCATTGTTATTACCTAAGTCTTGTTTCTTTGTGTGTAAAATGGGATAAAGACAATTTTATTCCTAGAAGGGTTTGAGCTCTACCTTGGTAGTTCAGTCTTTACTGGTAGGTGAGGAGGGAGAGAAATCTAGGGTGGAGGGGAAGAAACTGGTGGAAAGAAGGAATAGAGGAAGGAATCTTAATTTCTATGAGAACTTATTTTTTTAAGATTTTATGTATTTATTCATGAGAGACACACAGAGAGAGGCAGAGACATAGGCAGAGAAAGGAACAGGCTCCCTGTGGGGAGCCCGATGCGGGACTCCATCCCAGGACCCCGAGATCACGCCCTGAGCCAAAGGCAAGACGCTCAACCACTGAGCCACCCAGGTGTCCCTTTTATGAGAATTTATATGTGCCAGATTCAGGTAGTTTCTTTTTATGTATTAATTGTTTTAATTCTCAGGACAATGCCGTGAAATGTCACTATTACAAGCTCCATTCTATACATAAGGAAACAGAGTCTAGAGTAGTGAAGTCATTTCAAAGGGTCACTTCAGATTCACGGTCACACAACTAGCGTGATGGAGCTGGGATTAGAACCCAGATATAAATTTATGACTCAAACCCTGTGCTCTGCGCCAGAAAAATGCAGCCTGGGGGCTCCTGAGTAAATCCACTTTCTTTGCCAGAGCTTTGGATCAGAATCCCCTCTCTGCTCATAAACACATTGGCCCAGAGAGGTGGAGGTTCCTCCTGCTGTTGATTTAATATTTTGGAGGAAATAGGTTTATGACCTAAATATATTTCTCCCTGTTAACTGTTACAGCTTCTTTGAGCTTCACATTTGGCTTAACATTGCTTTATGGTTGGTCTGGAGCTTGTGCAGTGGGTTTGGCTGGGGTCCTCCAGAGGCACTGCTGCCTACTTCTGAATTCCCTTGCTACAATTTATCCTGAGTCTTATTAGGTCTATATCTGGATTAATTAGAGATTGAATTTTAAAGCGTGTAGTAGAAAGCTTAATCACACTGACCAAACAAAAAAGAGGTTTACTTTTCTCAGGTAGTGAGAAATCTGGAGTAAATCATCCTGTGGCTTATTCAGTAGCTCTGTGGCACCATCCGTATCTCAGGCTCTCTCCACTTGGTCTTTCTACCATCCCTAGTGTATGGAATTTGGCCTTATGCTTATTACCTCTTGGCCCCAAGATGGCTGCCACACCTCCTGACATAGCACTCAGATTCCAGGCAGGACAAAGGGTAAAGCATGAAGGGAAAATACAAAAATAGAAGCCAGTCACATCTCTTTCCTTTTCAAAAGCCCAGAAACTTCACCCATTGTCTTCTGATTTTTTGTTTTTTCTTTTTGGCCAACACTGAATTATGTGGTGACCCTTATCTGAAAGGAAGATTGGGAAGTGATTATTTTTAAACACACACCTTGCCAACCAGAACATGTTTGGGATTTTACTAGTGATAGCGGGTACTGGAGCAGGAAACTATTAGTATCTGCCACGATCTTCCAAATATCTTTTGGATGTGTCCACTTCCCTTCATCTGCACTGACACTTCAGGCCATTGTTATTTCTCTCTTGGACTCTGAAATAGGTTCTTATTTGGTATTTCTACATTCCCTCCTAACCCCCCTTCCCCCTACACACATAATCTATTTTCTACACTGTGGCCAGAAAGATCTTTATAGGACATAAATCTGACCATGTCACTCCCCTGCAGGATAATGTATTGAGTTAGTACTATGTGCTTTATGCTTTTGCTGCTGTTAAAGAAAAAATGAGAACTATCTTCCTCCCTTCTCCTCAAAATTGATGTGCAAGCAGAGTCTTAATTGAGTCTTAGCGACCTGGGGCTTCTTTGGCCCAAAGGAAGAGTTAGGAGCTGCAGGGATGCTTGATGTAAGGAGGCGAAGGAACTTCAGTTCGGAGAGCATTTGCCAAAGATTAGGGGTGAGAACAGGTTTGGGGGTTCTGTTGCATCAGAACCCTGAGCACTTACTCCTTGCAGTTCTGTTAGGAAGTGGCTGACTTAGGAGCAGAATGGCCACATGGTTCATCAAAGTTACTGGGCTCAGATGCCAAGACATGGACAGACATCCTCAAGGGACCATAAGGAATTGCAAAAGTGATATGTATTTAGGCAAGACCAGCCTGGAGGGCCTGCAAGCTTTGCATTCACACAGAGCCCCTCACTAAAAGACCCTGAGCTCATTTAATACATTTCAGTCACCACCTTAAAAATCCTTTTTTTTATGAATGAGGCAATTTATTAACCCAGCATTTATTCTAATGCTTCTTTTCGGCACCATCGTCAAATTCTTAATAACCTTTGAATAAGGGACCCGCCCCCCATTTTCATTTTGCACAAACTAAGTAGTTGGTCCTGATATCAGGTGACAAGTGTGACCCAGAAACCTGACTGTGTAAGCCTCCTGGGACTTTTGTTTGATCCTTTGGGGAGCTGGGCAAGAAGACCTCCTGATAACTGAGATGAAGCTTCCTTCTGGACGAATGGTCGGAGTCAGGTTTAATCTGATTCTTGGGACAAAGCGAAACAAGATGATATTTCTTGCACCTGAGCATGGTGGTGAAGTGAAACTCATACCTTTGTGATGTTCAGAGGGTTCTCATAATGCTCAGGACACACTCCATTTCCCAGAAGTCCACACATACCGGGGTCTATACAGAGTCAACAGAATGGAAAAGATCTACAAAGTCGATGCCTTGTAACTAGGGAAGAAAACTTTGTGTGACCCTAGAGGAAGAGGAGTGGAGAGATGAGAGGCGGAGAACTATGCACCCCTTTTCCTTGCCAGAAGACTTATAGGAGCGAGCCCCTGGCCATAGCCACATTTGGAGCGAAAGGTGATTATGGCTCATTCTCTTAGGTCATATGCACATCTCCGAAACAGTCACTATGGCCAGGGGAGCAAAGTACCCTGACTGGCTGCTTCTTCTTCTTCTTCTTCTTCTTCTTCTTCTTCTTCTTCTTCTTCTTTTTAAAAAAACTGACTGGCTTCTTAAAGCCAGATTTGCCCATGAGCATTCTGAATAAATGAACCAGTTATCTTTTTGCTCATGCTGGTTTCTATTGGGTTTTGTATTTGCAACCAATGAGATTGCTTGGCCTGGAATCCAGGTCTTAAGGAGTCCTACTTCTTTCCACTGAACTCATAAAAAATGGAGCTCTCTCCCTCACTATTCACCAGTTGTGAATAAAATTGACCCAGGAAAAAGGTCAAGGTCAGGATGAGCCTTTATCCCCCTTGGCCCCCATCCTGGACAAAAGGGAGGTGTGGATTCCCCTCCTCTCACCTCTGAACAGCCTGTTCCAATCAACATTATTTCCTCCCTCATTTTACCATTTAATAGGAGATATTTTAAAAGATTTAAAACATTTAAGTAGGTTAATTATTTTCAAAAAGGACAGCAAAGTTTTCAAAACTGCCTCTGTCAGTAAATTTAAAATACAATAAATAATTTAGGGCCCAATTTTCTCTCCACAATGAAGAATTAGGAAGCTTCAGTCTTTCAAAAATTCTCTTTTTAAAAAGCTACAAATTCTTCCTCTTCCTGGCCTCCGAACTTGGCAGGGTAGTAAGCCATAAAGATGTGAGACTGGGCTGATGATCATGTTTTGGTGGCTGTAATTCCTTTCCAGCAGGAAACATTTCTTTTTAATTGGGGTTGTTTTCGAGGATGTTCAGATTGTTCCCTTTGTGAACAAAAGAGATGAGATATTTATTTATGACCATTTTGCAGAGGCAAAAACTGAGACTCAGTGAAGTTAAGCAGCTTTATCAGGCAGGTATAATAATCTGAATAAATGCATTTCTTCTAATAATTGGATTTCCTTTCTCTGGAGGAGAAGGACCTAGCCTCATTCTGAAGGGTCAGGTCTCTCGGGGGTGAGCAGGACCCATAGCTCATTCAGGGGGAATGCAGAGATGGGAAGGAAGGAGTTCACTTATTTATTTTTTAAGGATTTTATTTATTTATTCACGAGACAGAGAGAGAGAGAGAGAGGCAGAGACATGGGCAGAGGGAGAAGCAGGCTCCCCACGGGGTACCCGATGTGGGACTCAATCCCAGGATCCCCGGATCACGACCTGAAGGCAGATGCTCAACCACTAAGCCACCCAGGCATCCCAGAAGGAAGGAGTTTAAAAGAATGTGCAGGCAAGGCTGGGAAGTTGAGGTAACCAAGCACCTTGTCATAGTGAAAAGCCCTTAACCTCCCAGTGTCAAAGCCACAAATGGAGGAAGGCATAAACTGGAGCCTAGAAAGATCTAGAGTAAAGGAGGAACCATATAGTGTAGTTGTAGTGAGTTGGGTCAGGGAGAAAGAGGAGAAAGAATATATTAACACCTACTGCGCTCTCTTCCTGCCCTGCAGAGCCTCTGTTGACCAAACCCAAGTAGAAGGCAGAGAGCAAAGGATTGGGGGAAGAGGGAGGCAATCCCTAGAAGAGGGAATCTTGGTACATGGGGCAGGGCAAAGAAGTGTAGAAAATGAGTCACAATGGGTGGATGAGCTAGGAAACAGAAGACTCGCACCATTAACATTATTTTTTCAACCTTAAAAAAATTAGTCTTTCAGATTCAGCTGAAATATATGGTTTCCCACTTGTACAAACATAATTTTACTTATGTTCATATATTCTTAGCAAATGGTTCTCTCTTAAACTATGTCTTATACACCCATAAAAAGTAGAGTCCTTCTGGTTGTGATTCACCTTTGTTGTTTTTGGAGCTGGCAGGTTCTGCAGGACATCAACACGCTGGCGGGTTCTGCAGGACATCAACACGCTACCTTCTGTGATCTGCAGGACAACCCAGGGTTATATGTACCCATTCTACAGATGAGGAAACCAAGAAAGTTTGAGATACTTTCCCCAAGTAATAGAGACTATATTGCAGAGGAAGGAATTGAAGCAGGTCTCATGATGACTAGCAATAATTAGTACCTGTTTTCTGACTCTCTTAGCAATTTTCAAATATATGATATGGTATTATAAACTATAGTCACCATGCTTTATGTTGCTTTCCCATAATCCATTTCTCTTTTAACCAGAAGTTCGTACCTCTCGACCACCTTCATCCATTTCTCCCACTCCCTACCTCTGTCAGTCACCAATATGTTCTCTGTATCTATAACTATGGATTTCCTAGATTACACATATGAGATCATACAGTATTTGTCTTTCTCTGTCTTATTTCTTTAGGATTTTATTTATTTGAGAGAGAGCGTGAGCACATGCAGGAGTAGGGGGATGCAGGCAGAGAAGCAGACTCCCTACTGAACAGGGAGCCAGATGTGGGGCTCAATCCCAGGACCCTGGGGTCATGACCTGAACCAGAACTGAAGGCAGATGCTTAATGACAGAGCCATCTAGGCTCCCTTCTTTGTCTTATTTCACTTAGCATAATGCTCTAAAGGTCCATCCATGTTATCAGAAATGACTGGATTTCCTCTTTTTTGTGGATAGATAATATTCCTCTGTGTGTGTGTGTGTGTGTGTGTGTGTGTGTGTGTGTGTATCACATTTTCTTTATTCATTCATCATTGGACATTTGGGTTATTTCCATGTTTTGGCTATTATAAATAATGCTGCAATGAATATGGGGATGTAGATGTCTTTTTAAAATAGTGATTTTATTTCCTTTGTATATGTACCCAGACGTGGAATTGCTAAATCTTGCTGTAACTCTATTTTTAACGTTTTGAGGAACCTCCATGCTGTTTTCCATGATGCCTGAACCAATTTACATTATTGGGTGTATAATCTTGGTGGTTCTAGTGTCCGCTGACTTTTGCTCATGGTGCATTGTTTCCTTTTCATACCGTGATTGTTGAATTGGGAATTTATTATCAGCAGAGCTTTATCTGTGGGAATCCTATATGGTCTAATGTGGTGGTGTATCTTCCTGGAGCAGTATTGTTTTTATTTCTTTCAGATTGTCCAGGGATAGCAGCTTGTTTTAATGTTCACTGATCAGCATGGGAGTCCAGGATAAATTCTGAACCTGGAAGTGTCCTTGTCATCTCCCTATTCTGGTGGGTAGTTTAATTCTGATTCATGTCTTCTCTGGGATGTATCCCCTTGACTTCTCATATTTTAAGCATAAATCTGTGGTCCAGTCCCCTTCCTTCCTATGCCTAAAGCCTCATCTCAACATGCATCAACCCATCTTCCATGATTATCACACAGCCCATATATCCCAGGGACAAATTTGGTATTAGCTCAGCTCTCATTTCCCCTCCTAACTTGTACCGTCCCCTGCCCTGGGGACTCTTTATACTCTTTTGTGAGCATGGCATGCATTTAAAAGATGTTTATCATATTTGTCCCTCATTTCTAGGTGTTTTATTCCATGAAGGTTTTCAAGTTATCATCTCTTAAATTGTGCTGGAAATAGTAGACCTCTGATTTTGCTGGAAGAAAGAGTTCTGTTCTTAAAATAGTGTTTGATACTCAGTGATCTAGTCCAACATCCTTCATTTTGCAAAGGAGGAAATATCCATGTCCAAGGCTAGAAACTTATTGAATCACATAATGTGGCCTACAAAAAGCAATCTCACATGGCTCAACTGAATACAATAGCATGCAGTGACTCAACACAAAGAATATCCAGGTAGAAAGAAAACTTCAGGAATCACCCAAGGGACCAGCTACAATGGAATTACTTGAGAACCATAAAATACCACAAACTCTCAGGTCCCACTCCCAGAGATTCTGATGTGTAGCCTATCACATCTTTTTAGAAGATTCTGGTGCATGGCCCTACTTGAGAACCTCTGACTGGGAACAATGATGCACCCAAAGCAGATATAATCACCACGCCTTGGCAAGTAGTTGTCCCCAACTCTGCTGACACTATTTAAGTGACAAGCAACTCATTACCTCAGATGGTCCACTCTCATATGCCTGCCTCATGTTCCCTTCTTATTATGTTTCCCAGGACTGTCCACTCTCAATACCTACAGCACTTCCTCTGGTCCTCTCCTGTCCCCTTGCATAATTTCCACAGGGTCATGAGAATCATCTTAGTATTTCCTTTCTTCATTCAATATGGCCCTGACTCTGGCTTTGAACCATGATGTGCAGAAGGGGGAGAAGGAGAAGAATGAGGAGGTAGTTTGGAGAGATACACTCAGCATAATCCTCCGTCCAGGAGGGACAGATGTTGTAGAAAGAGGGAAGCAGAGGAAAGAAGTGGAAGTCACCCATGGCTTAGATCCTGCTCTTGGAAATCAACTTTCTTACTCAGGTAGCAGCAGATAAGACAGATGAGAACATGTGGCCTATTCTTGAAGGTTTAGTGCATCCTCAGAGGTATGTGTGTGTGTGTGTGTGTGTGTGTGTGTGTGTGAACAGAGAAGCAGATGGACAATGCTCACCAGCATTTCACTTCCTTCACTTTGTATAATTGGAAACAGAAAGTTCTTCTTATTCTGCTTTCAGAAAGATTATGATCAATACATTTCCTGGGCCCTGCCTTAAGACTTCCTTCTGTCAGGTGCTGTCTGTACCACCTGTTTTCAATCCTTGTGAAGGATTTTATTTCGGAGCTTTTCAACTATCTGGTGAAGTGTGGCACATGGAAACATGTCCCCTGTAGGAATTGGGCATTGAGAAGATGGCAGGACTGTATGGTGGGGGAGTTGAGATGCCAGAGTGCATGATGAATGGGGGACAGTAGATAGTGTCACTTTCTGTCCTATCTGCAGAATGGGGATGGGACATGGGTGGTGTAAACAGAGGCAGGACACTCCTACTATGGCTGCTTGGCATGTCCTGGGCCTGACAGGATCTTCAGATCTGGATTCTGATTACTGGCACCCAACATGAGGGTGGTAGAAGCATGTCCCTGGTTTCCCACCCACTTTCCTGGAACCTGCTTGCCTGTGCCCTTGTTACTGTTGTCACAGCTTATGTCTGAGGCTGGAAGGCACTTTTCTCACTCTGTCTTCCACTTAATGTTTGGTAGGAGCCAGTCCAGGTGACTGGGGTAACTCTGTGTGTGTGTGTGTGTGTGTGTGTGTGTGTGTGTGTGTGTGAGAGAGAGAGAGAGAGAGAGAGAGAGAGAGAGATGTAGAGTGTTTCTGATAATGTGTAGTGTGTGATGCGAATGTATGGAGTGTATGTGAGAGTGTGTACAGCAATCTCACAGACTATAGTTTACTACCCTTGTGCCGGGAAAGTACATGGGGGTTTTGCATCCACATTGAGTAGCCCAGATGCTATGATTTGGGGTCTTTTACTTGTCCCACATGGGTGTTCTGCTCTTCTTCCCTGATCTGGCCACCCACTCTCAGTGTCGCCTGCTGCCACCTCCAAAATCTCTTATATGAGCTCTGAAGGAGATCAGAAAACTAAGTTTGTTCGAATTCTGCGGAACACATGACTAAGCAGTCTTTGAGGGAACAGATGGAGTTGTGACAGGATCTGGCTTCCTGGAGGGCCTTTCTTGCCTCTCTGCAGGTCAGCTGAGTCCAGGGAAGTGATGGGTGACAGTGACCAGTCCTAGCTGACGAACCTTATCCTATCGCAGATTATATAAAGTTCAACACCTTGAAGAGGACTTACTTGCCTAACCAGCATTTCTGGCTCTTTACAGAGGAGATCAGTTCAGTTTCTTTCAAGCAAGATCTTCCCTGATGTGCTTACAGTCTCACTTACTCAGAAACCAGAGGTACAAATACCCAAAAATAGTGTGCTATATGCCACTGGCTCAGATATTCCTCAGAAAGAAAGATTTAACCAGATCATCACATCAAGAAGATTCTTCAGAGTTGAGAGAATTAAACCTAGGATTCACTCTTATGATCCCCAGAAAAATGAGAAAAATGCATGGTATCCAGTCCCTTGTCTCAAGAACTTCCTCTGTAATGCATAGAATCATTGACATTGGCCATCTAATCAACCCACATCTCTAAGATAGAGTCCTTACACTTGAGAACTTCTGCTTGAGGTGGTTCAGGAGCAACAAGAATGTGGGCACACAGAAGTTTATTTGGGAGGAGATTCTAGGAAGCAGGTGCCACATGCCTGTACAGCGGTGGTGAGCAGTGACCCGTGTGCTTACACGGGAGTGTTGAGTGGGGCCCCGTGTGCCTGCTCAAAAGTGGCGAGTGAGATGAGTGGTAAGGGGATGTGGGTGGAGGCCTTCAGAACCTGCCACAGCTATTTACTAATTTTTGAGTGGCAGTCATGAGCAAGTCTTCTTGCACTGGCATTGCACACACTGTACCAGTTTCCCCAATATCTGTTTGGTTATTCTCTGTGTTAGGACTCCGTGAGAGCCTTACCATCCTTTCTCTCATTTCTTTTTTTTTTAATAAATTAATTTTTATTGGTGTTCAATTTACCAACATACAGAATAACACCCAGTGCTCATCCCATCAAGTGTCCCCCTCAGTGCCCGTCACCCATTCACCCCCACCCCCCGCCCTCCTCCCCTTCCACCACCCCTAGTTCATTTCCCAGAGTTAGGAGTCTTTATGTTCTGTCTCCCTTCCTGATATTTCCCACACATTTCTTCTCTCTTCCTTTATATTCCCTTTCACTATTATTTATATTCCCCAAATGAATGAGAACATACACTGTTTGTCCTTCTCCAATTGACTTACTTCACTCAGCATAATACCCTCCAGTTCCATCCACGTTGAAGCAAATGGTGGGTATTTGTCGTTTCTAATGGCTGAGTAATATTCTGAAGTCAGTGAAGACTCATCTGACGATACTCATGGCCCTGGTACACCAAGAAGAGCTGAGCCATTAGAATCCTTAGTTATTAGCAGGTGTCACCTCTGATACTGGTGCTGTCACTGCAGAGCCAATGCCCCCTGTGCCAGGAGCAGCATCAAGAGCTCTTATAAGCCATTACAGCCAATGACTCTAACAGGGAGCCTCTGGCTTCATGTTTAGCCTGCAGAGAATTTTGTTTGGTCTACAAAGTGTCTTAAAATACGTGAAACCAGTTGCCAACATTTCAAATGTGTGGGGGTTTCATACAAAACACCGGATTTCTGGGTTCTCTTGAAAAAATGGAAGACTTGCAAATGTTAGAGTCCTATTCCCACTTGGTAGCAGTGGGCTGGAGCTGAAGAGCAGTTGGTCCCTTCATTGGGACACACACTTCCCATATCACCAGTTTCCATGGGGCTACCTGACTCACATAGAATCCTTCCCTGGCCTCCATGGGCACTGGCACTCGCTACCCTTGCCCTGCCTTCCTCAGCCCCTGCTCTGTCACCTTGGCCTTATTTCCTTGCTTTGTATGTGTGCTTCTCTGCTGGGACTGGATTACTACCCTGTTCTTTCATCCTTCTGACTTTTTTTTTAAATTAATTTTTATTGGTGTTCAATTTACCAACATACAGAATAACACCCAGTGCTCATCCCGTCAAGTGTCCCCCTCAGTGCCCGTCACCCATTCCCCTCCAACACCCGCCCTCCTCCCCTTCCACCACCCCTAGTTCGTTTCCCCGAGTTAGGAGTCTTTATGTTCTGTCTCCCTTCCTGATATTTCCCAACATTTCTTTTCCCTTCCTTTATATTCCCTTTCACTATTATTTATATTCCCCAAATGAATGAGAACATACACTGTTTGTCCTTCTCTGATTGACTTATTTCACTCAGCATAATACCCTCCAGTTCCATCCACGTTGAAGCAAATGGTGGGTATTTGTCATTTCTAATGGCTGAGTAATATTCCATTGTATACATAAACCACATCTCCTTTATCCATTCATCTTTCGATGGACACCGAGGCTCCTTCCACAGTTTGGCTATTGTGGCCATTGCTGATAGAAACATCGGGGTGCAGGTGTCCCGACGTTTCATTGCATCTGAATCTTTGGGGTAAATCCCCAACAGTGCAATTGCTGGGTCGTAGGGCAGGTCTATTTTTAACTCTTTGAGGAACCTCCACACAGTTTTCCAGAGTGGCTGCACCAGTTCACATTCCCACCAACAGTGTATTTGCAAATGACATATCAGATAAAGGGCTAGTTTCCAAAATCTATAAAGAACTTATTGAACTCAACACCAAAGAAACAAACAATCCAATCATGAAATGGGCAAAAGACATGAAGAGAAATCTCACAGAGGAAGACATGGACATGGCCAACATGCACATGAGAAAATGCTCTGCATCACTTGCCATCAGGGAAATACAAATCAAAACCACAATGAGATACCACCTCACACCAGTGAGAATGGGGAAAATTAACAAGGCAGGAAACAACAAATGTTGGAGAGGATGCGGAGAAAAGGGAACCATCCTTCTGACTTTGATTCTCCTATTCTCTCTGGATTTTGTCAGCCCCTTCATCTACAGTGTAGGACTGGTTCCTATTCTCTTCACCATTTGCTGAAGTTGGGCTACAAATGAATAGCAGTTGTGATTTCCCCACACAAACTAGAATTTGAGTGCCGCCTGTCACCTGGCCTCCTGCTGCCTTTATTTACTAATCTCCAAAATTTGATACTGGCTGGACTAGAGTCCCAGACAATAGGGAACCTTGGCCCGTGTATGTGTATACCATGGGTCTATGTCCTTGGGAGAAGCACTAGGGTTTGACCTATCTCTGGAATTCCCCATATCATCCACCTTGGGCTTCTCCACTTCCCAACAGACCCTACTGCTGAAGTCCCAGCATGCTCTGTGCTTGGATCCATTCAGGTCATTAACATGAAATATATCATAATTGTCACCCCCGTTCCAGATGGGTTTGTTGCCATGCAATCTGAAAAGGGACAAACCATGCAATTCAAATTCTCTTTCCTGGTCTGAGCCCAGCTAATTAGATCTGCATTGAATCCAGTGTTAGAAAAGAACATAGTGCCAATCTAGCAAAAGCAAACAACACTTTTCTCCAGTTTTTGTCATACATATTGGGGTTTTGTTCTCCATGTCTTTTTTTTTTTTTAAAGCAGGATGGGGTATTGGCAGGAAGAGGACCAGGTGATTTAGAACTTTGAGTACCATCTGTTTCATTGATCGAGATTTTTAAGGTGGGAAGGAATGAAGGCAGAAAAAGTGATTTCTAAGGGCTTGATTCACTTTGTATCTCTCCTTGGACAGTGCAAACTGCACATGATCAAGTTGTTTTTAGATGGAAGATGACTGATACAAGGACAGAAACAGATGAGTCACTTATTTTTGCAGGTTATTAACTGGATAGGGTTTGTTAGAACTACCATGTCATGGAATTTGAAAGTTGACTGTGACTCAACCCTGCCTTTTGCAGGAGAAAAACAGAACAAAACAGTCTTTCATTCTTTGATTAATTAATTAATCCATCCTGGCAATCACTGGCACTCAATTTGTGGCATTCCTGGCTAGTGAGAACCCAAGTGGCAGTTACAGACTCTACGAAGACCCAATTTTTCAAGTCAGAAGGCTGAACAGCAGGTGGTGTTGTGGTCAACACCACAACAAATCCTGCCTGGATTTGTGGCCAGCTCTGCCTGGATCAGATCCCAGTCCTGCTTCTTTCCTGGATCCCAACTTTGAGCAACTGATTCAAGCTCTTTCATCTTATTTTCCTCATCTGTCAGATGGACATCATCATAATGTCTCCCTTTGAGGAAATGTCACAAGTATGAATGATAATGTGGGTAAACTGCTTGATATATAGGAAGCTCGGTAACTGTAGTTATTATCCAAATAAATAATTTCAATGAAAAAAGATATATGCTGGGAGTAATGGAGAAACATCTAAGCCATGCTGGGGAGCCTACATAGGCATCCAGGAAGAGGGGATAAGAAGACATAGTGAGCAGAGCTGGCAGTGTGATTAAGGTGGGGAGAGAGTGCATGTTTGGAGTAGATGAAGAATATAATACATAAAGGAGTAAGGGGGAGATAGAGGTGAAGGAGTAAAGGGCAAAGTTGTGGCAGAGTCAAAACAGGTGCAAAAAAAGGGAAGATTTCAGGGAGGAGGGCACCCATATTCTGAACTGGGTCCTTAGTGGATGACAGTGCTATCCTTGTGACAAAGCCTACAGGGGAAGAAAAGGGGGATGGAAGGGAAGGGGTGCAACTGTCAGGTGGGCTTTGTGTGTTGGTGGGACTTCCATGGAAGATGTCTTAGGCAGTGGTGATATTTGGACAGAGATTAAGCCTAAGGATATGAGATGGAGAGTCCTCAACACATGGATGGTAGCTGGCAAAAGAGGTGAGGACAGAACCTTGCCAAAGAACAGGAAGAGTGGGGGCAGAGGAGGTCTTTTGGTAGAACCCCAAGGAGTAAAGTATTTATGGGTTCAGCAAAGGAGGATGAGCCAAAGGAGATTGAGGAAGTGACACTCATACCAGAAGATAATTCATTGATCCACAATATTGAAAAGTTGGGCAATTTCAGACTATAGGAATGGATGGAACAATGTGTCAAATAATATAATGTGATATGATATAATACAATATAATAAATTTTTTCTTTCTCTTTCCTCTTCCTCCCCTCTTCCTTTTTCTTTACCTTCCTTGTGCTGACTACACATTTTGGGCAAGTGTCATCTTGGGGTAGAAAGATGACTTCATTCAGCTGCAGGTGTTCATCATTGCCAGCTCCATCCCTGCAGATGAGATTAGGATCCACTTACCTCATCAGTAGTCCCAGGTAGATTCCTGGGTCTCTCATGACTGGCTAATAAATGGATCTTATACCTGCTGTGGATTGTAGGAGTGAGCATAACACCATCCAAACCAATACACTGAAAATGAATGAGGGATAATTCATTCATTAAAAAGAAAAGTGAGAAAAAAAAAGAAAAAGAAAAGAAAAGTGAGGGGCACCTGGCTGGCTCAGTTTGTTAAGCATCTGCCTTTGACTCATGTCATGATCCCAAGGTCCTGGGATCCAGCTCTGTAAAGGGTTCTCTGATCAGCAGGGAGTCTGCTTCTCCCTTTCCTTCTATGTTCATGCTGTCGCTCTCTCTCACCCTCTCTCTCAAGAAAATGAATAAAATCTTTAAAAAATTTAAAAAAGGAAAAGAAAAGTGAAAAAGGAAAAGGATATTGTCTGGGCAAAAACACAAGATGTCTTCTGGAAAAGCAGGAAAAAATACAGACTTAATATGAAAAATTGGCTGAATTTAGCATTACAAAAATCTGACCACATTCTTCTCTTGTTTTCTCTTTTTGCTCCAGACTATGAACAACACTGTCGCAGACAAGTCTGTATTGGTGGGTGTTTGGAGACCAAAGGGTAAGGCTCTCTCTGGCTTCTTCCAAGGGAGAGTGCTCGTTGCTTTTCTATTTTCATAAAGAGGAAAAAAATCTCTAAGTTTTTATACTGTTGCAGAACAAATGTAACGGTGGCTCATGTTTCACAATTTATGGAACTGACTTCACATACTCTTGACAGTTCTATCATGTTTTAGATGCTGCGAAATATTTGTTTTCCTCTGTGAGGCTGGCATGGTGAAAATCCACTTGCTTCTTGATTATTGATACTCTATGCTAGCGTTTCTTCATCTTAGCCCTATTGACATTTGGGGCAAGATAATTTTTTGTTGTGGGGCTGTCCTGGGCACTGTAGAATGTTCAGGAGCAACCCTGGCCTCTACCCACTAGATGCCAGTAGCAAGCTCCCAGCTGGGACAAGTAGATACATCTCTAAGCATTGCCACCTGTCTCCTGGGGACCCAAAAATTTCCCCTGGTTGAAAACCACTGCTCTACATTGCTAGGAAAACAATCCATAGAGATAAGGCATGTCAGGGAATCAGAATAAAGCACAAAAGGATAACTCTTGCCCCTTTTCATAAGTTGACCTTGATGGGGTGCATCTTGAGGACCCATCTGCCATAGTCTCTTATGTTTCTCTCTCTTAGATCTCAGGAGAAGGAAGACACAGAACCACTCCTAGCAGCAGGATTATTAAAATCTAGGTCTAAAATGAGATGCTTATAATATAATAGGAGCCGGTTGGAGCTCTTTAGGCAGTGAATGGAAGAAGTCTGCTGCCTATAAATAGCACAATTGGCAGCCAAACTCTCTGAAAAAACACTCAACATGCCAGTGTCAGAGGAAGATGTGTCCAATGCTTTAGACTCTGAAAATAAATACCGTGAGTCGAAAATAAATGGCATTATTAGCATAAAGGGAGTTCCTAATTAACCAGCAATCGTCCATTACTGCAGCCTTCAATTCATTAAATTGCATAATTACATAAAAACTCAGTTGACACTTGATTCAGTCAGTGTATCTGGTATTGTCTCCTCAATAATTAGTCCTATAATTGTCAGTTTGACAGGGCAATTAAAAATGTTTGAAGACATTGTGTCAGCTTCCCCATGCGAGGCTGCACTCTATAGGACGCGTCTAGGAGAAACCTTCCATCTGGGCAGCTTGATGGTTCCAGCGCCTGGGACGAAGAGAAGGAAGGGCAAGTGCTGGAGGCGTCAGGAATGAATGATCTGCAGCTTTCTGGAGGAAATTATTCTATCTGGGTGAACTGAGTGTCTTTGAGTGGTCTCAGCTTTAACTGCTGGGAGGGGGGAGAGGTGAAGGAAGCCAGTAGTAGGGGTTATATGTGAGTGAGTGGAAAGAAATCTGATTCCCAATTTAACTGTGCAGACATCAGTATTAGGAGTGTGGACCACAATCTGAAATATTTAATGTCAGGCTGGCTGACAGCATCCTGGCTTGGACTTTCAGTTGATTCAAATTAGGAGATCCATTGATGCCTAGCAACACGGGAACACTGTCCTTCATATAAAGGAGATGGTCGGCCATTCGGTGTGGGTTCAGGATTCCCAGGTTGATATATTTGCATGGGATAGGGAGCCTAATGGCTTGCTAAGTTCTGGACACACCTAAGGCACAAAGATTCTAGTCCCAGCCTGATTCTACTCCTTACCTTACCGGTAAAGCTGCTTCAGTGGCCCCTTCCAGGGTCATAGGTGGCTCAGGCTCTCGAGGTGACAGCTCCTAAATGGGTAAATTCCCCAGGCCCTCCTGTTGAGTGGGGCTGGGGAATACCCAGGTCGTTTGGATGTGTTGGACTCTACATGGTTAACACTTAATTATTCTGATCTGCACAGAACTGAGAAAGCCCAGTATAGGGGTAAACCATCTCTTCAAACTGGGGACCAGGAACATGTCTTGAGATTCATAGGTGGCTGTCTTAGATTTCACTTGCTCTTAAGCCCTATCTGCTTCCTGCTTGGCTTTCTAAAGCTAAGGAGGACAGTGAGCTTCTTCCTCTTAGAAAGAGCAGCAGATGAACATGTTGACATGGCAGAGACACAAACCCAAAGGGAAAGTCAGATTCAAGAGAGCATGCTCCATGGAAGAAAGACTGTTTGATCAAATACTCTACATTCTTGAACCTTGTATCTAATTGGATCTAATTCACATAGGAATCCTCTCTTCTTGGAAGGGGTTTGAAAGAAGGGCTGGAAATTTCCACCTATGTTCTATTCTTCTGTGAATAGCATGGTCTTATTAATGAAGGCTGTGGTTAGCCAGGTGTGTTGCCCATACCCCCAGACCTCAATTAGGGGAGGAGACTGATGGAATCCCAGAACAGTCTTCCCTGCTCTTTTGTGAGGTTCCTCTCCAATATTTACAGTTGACTCTAAATATGTCAATGAGATGAATCTGCTTGCATTTTTGTGACTTAGTCTCAAGAAGTCTCTAAATGTGCACCAGTTCATTAGTTCAATGAAGGCCACTCTGTGGTGACTATAGAGTAGAACACAGTTATTATAGAGGCCACTCTTACCCTAGGGCTTTATAAGCAGAAGCACCTAACACCTCATCCCAGATCTACTGAATCAGTTAGGCATACACATAGACAATACAGAAAGCTAGGAGGGCATGAATGAAATGGGGGAGATGACAGGTGACTTGGACCAGATTTTGTAACAGTGCCTTTCTCATAGGATTGCTGCAAGGATTAAATGAAATAATATATGAATAAATGTAGAATACTGCTTTGCAGAATGTGTGTATACAGAACAATGGTAATTATTGTTACCTAAATGTGATCTCATGTCAAGATGGAGTCACATGGAGCCTTAGAATTATTCTAGTTTTGACTCCTTCTTTTTAGTTTTGGGAAAGCTTTCCAGATGACTATACTCTGCATCTCAAAATAATGCTAATGGTCCAGTATGTTTGTACAAATTATGCTCAGTTATGTATCCATGCAAGTTCTCCAGAGAGGATTATACAATGTTCTTGAAATAATAGGATGGACCAAATATAATAGGATCTTAGCAATATAAAATACATTCAATATTTCTTCATTAAAGCTAACACTGTATATGTCTTCCTTTTCCCAAACAGTTCTGTTTCCAGAGAAGCATTGAAAATGAAAATAATTATGCAAAGTCACCTCTCCTACTCCTTGTAACCTTCTTATTTTGCTGTGCTTATTTTACCTGCCAGATGCCTCAGGTATCTGGTAAGATTTCAATTGCCATATTAGGCAGATGGAATCTTACTATTTTCCCTTTGAGCTGATATTATTTTTTAGCCGCCTAAAGTTAGATACTTTGAAACCAATTTCTCTCATATATTCCATCTTTACAAAGTTTTGGAACTATCAGGATCTTAGGGTGAACACAAATTTCCTTGTACAATAGCATCCTCCTTCTCCTCCTCCTCCTCCTCCTCCTCAAAAAAAGATATTTTCAGACACACTCCAAATGCTTCTTACAATCTCCATCTGATTGCTGTTAACAACCATAGACTATAAAAAAATCTCTTTATTTGAGGACAGCAGGCAGGTATGGAAAGCAGAGCAAATAAGAAAACCCAGTTTCAGTACATTGGGTCAATTGTTCACAGTTGTCCAAAGTCTCGTGAACTTAAAACCCAAGTAAACATTTCCAATCAAAAACTTGATTGTGACGTCATGCTTCTCAGATCCTAGAGAAAAATTTCACCACCTGTCTGCTTTTCTTACTGAAATGTATAAAATGCATACCCCTAAAAATGAAATGAAACCATCCCTGTCATAAGGGCTTACAAGAGCACCTGGGACCTAGTTAATGCCCAGTAAACACTAGCTATAGTTAGTTATTATTCAAGCCAAGTTTGAAAATGTGAAAAAGAGATGCCTTTAATTTTACATCTTACTTTTGGTACTTATTTCTCATATTGAGTGTTTCTTGTATTTAAAATACCGTAGTTGCAGGACTCATGGGTGGCTCAGCAATTGAGTGTCTGCTTTTGGCCTAGGGGTGTGATCCTGGAGTCCTGGGACCAAGTCCCACATCAGGCTTTCTGCATGGAGCCTGCTTCTCGCTCTGCCTATGTCTCTGTCTCTGTCTCTGTCTCTGTCTCTCTCTCTCTCTCTGTGTGTGTGTGTGTGTGTGTGTGTGTCTTTCATGAATACACAAATAAAATCTTTAAAAAAATAAATAAAATACCCTAATTCCTTTTGTCCCTTGAACTCATGATATTCCAAGGCCAACTTGTCTAAGAACTCTGTCCAGGGTCCTGGCTTCCAGGTCCTCAGATTTCAGAAATGAGGTACTGTTGGGTGATCCTTCTCAAATAACCATCTCCTTGGACTTCCTGAAAGCCTATTTTCTCTATTGCTTGCTTCAACTTTGCTTCTCTCAGCTTATGAATTTCTCAGGCCTTGGGAAACGTCTCTTACTTAGACCTGAGTATAAGCACCTCTTGTGGCCATAGCTTTTCCTGCAGCAGCATGATCTCTCTCTATTTCCTCTGACGTTCTGTTTCAACATCCCTCTGGCATTCCCCTGCTTCTTTCATGTGGATCCTGCCAGGATTTCAAAACTAAAAGCTGCCTCTCAAATTCACCCTTCATTTCCTCTCCCACATGCAGGGCTAAGGCTGTTTACTGGAGCCTAATAAGATCTGCCTCATCTGCTTTCCCCTTTTATTTCTCTTTCCTACTGTTTCTGTTCTAACTACAAGATAAAATCTTGTTGTTGTTTTTTTAAATCTATTCCTTTCATTAGAAGTTCTCCTTTCAAAGTCTGAACCATAGTTTTCTGTTTGCCTACTAACACTGAAGACTTCCTCCCTGCTAACTATGCTTCTTCAGGTTCTTGGGCAAACCTGAGCCAGAGTGGTACAAGAATTTGCCTATTTATTTCTGTTTCATCTCTTGGCTTTGAGGTAAATCTGCTAGAACTTTAACAACAATCCCAACCTTGACATCAGGATGCCATCTGCTGTGTGTTATGAACCAAACACTGAGTTAAGTACTTTGTGCTAGGTAGTGCTGGTCTTGCTTTACAGATGTGAACACTGGTGTAATTCAATAGAACAAGATATTCTCTCTACAATGATACCCCCCATTCCTATTTGCCAGTTTATGTATAAATTCTTCCTACCCTCTGAGTCACCCAACTCCACCAACCAGAACAGACTTAGTGGTGTGTTAGCTTGTCAACTGTGAATAAAAGCAAAAAAGGAAAAGGAGAAGAATGTGAGGTAGGGGATTCCATGTTGTACTCCAAATATCTGGCTCAAATCCATAGTCCTGGCTGGATTAAAATGAACCAGTCCTGTCCTTATAAAGGAATAAAGATTATCATAATACAGGAAGTGAACAGAAACTTCTGCCAATTGGGATCTAGGCTTTCAAGAGACTTTGCCAGGAGAGAGCTAGGAGATCAAATCTAACTCTTCCATGTGGGGAGCTATGCCAGATGTCAGCATGATAGAGATCTTGGAAGAGATCCAAAATGGATAGTTCTGATCTGTGGGAAGATGACCTCCCTCCTAATTCCCTGAGGAGAATTGGCTGGCTCTGCAAAACAGCCCCAATGCAAGCCACCTGGCAAATTGGGCTGGATAGTGTTGTTAGAAGGAATAGGGGCTTCTGACGGAATTCAACTAGGGCACAGCTGTCTGGCACTTGCTCTAACAATCCCATTGCCTCCTCTTGGGCTCCTGAGAAGTCATTACACAAAGAGCAATATCAATAGCAAACAAGGCATCATTTTGATCTTAGGGGGCCCAATGGCATCCAATAGTCAATACCCAAAGGAAGGATTTCAGGAAGAGCTGAAATAATAAAGAATATAGCACATTCTAAAGAACTGTGAGCCTTTCTACTGCCTCCTAAGCCCAAATCCCGATGTGATCACCAGCTGGCCCCCAAGCTTGAAATGAATGCACCATAGCACACGTATGGGGAAAGGTGAAGAGAGAGAGAGAGAGAGGGAGAGAGAGAGAGAGAGAGAGAGAATGAATATGAGCCCACAGTGTGAAGGCATAAAGCAAGAGAGAACGTATACACACATCACTAGTTTTCAAACTTTGACGTGCATGAGAATTGACTTGGGAGACTGTTAAAAATACAGATGTCAGAGGGATAGTTTAGAATTACTGAGTTGGAATCTGTATTTTTTAATCCATCTGCTCAAGTGATTCTTATACATAGAGAAGTCTGAGAACAAATGAAATTTAAGAATTCTATGATCCAACTCCCTATTGTAAAATCCATTCAATGCACTGAGGTTGGATTCAATCCAATTGGTATGAGACAGTAGGTAGAGAGAAAAATGAAATCACTTCCACCTTATTCACATGTGATCTTTAAGGACACCTTTTTCCCTGGTTAGAGGAAGTCTTCACAGCCTACCCTTGCCTATTTCCCTGGTCTGGCCAATTTCTTTTCAAGCTGATATGGAATGCTCCTCCACAAATTCCAGATTTATGAAAAGCCAATTCAAATAAGAAGACAAAGGGACACCTTCTGCAGGGGAAAAAGGAGCTATTTTTAAAGTGAGTCTCTAGAGGAAAGAACTTTTAACCTATTCAGTCCTCCCACCAGAAAATCTGTTGCATATTATCATGGCCCAATAGTCTTTGGCCTCCATTGGAGCTCACAGCCAAAGTGCTTTGTTTGTGTCTTTCCTGAGGATACTCTAACTTTCAGTAATGCAGGGACCTTGTCTGTATTCTCTGCTGTGCTTATCCCAGTACCAGGCACACTGTAGATTTGGTAAGTGCTAGTTGAATGAATACATGAGGAAATGAATGGATAAACTTGAATGAGCTTGCTAAGTCTTGGCAGGTACTGTACTGTACTGTCTGTAACCCAGATCCATCTGGACAAGTCATCTAACACTGCTGGGTTTGTTTCCTCCACTCAAGTTAAAAATAATAATAGTAACCACTTTACAAGGCTATTCTGAAGCTTCAATTAATTATTATACATTGAGTGCCCAGGGCAGCATCTGGTTAGTGACCAAGAACTCCTGTCATTGAAGTTAAACAAAAAATAAAACTAGTCACATTAAATGACCATGTTTTGACTTTGCTGAAAAGATTATGAAAAGATGTGAGAAATATCATTTTTTATTATTAGTTCATATAGCAAGGACAATGTCACATAAAACATGAAGGAAAGATAGGCATCAGGTCATTCCTTTAAGTTTTAAAAAAATCTGGGCAGCACAGGTGGCTCAGTGGTTTAGTGCCGCCATTAGCCCAGGGTGTGATCCTGGAGACCCAGGATCAAGTCCCACGTCGGGGTCCCTGCTTGGAGACTGCTTCTCCCTCTGCCTATGTCTCTACCTCTCTCTCTCTCATGAATAAATAAAATAAAATCTTTAAAAAAAAAGAAATCTAACTTTATAAAAATGATATCTGCATTGTCTTGATCTTTAAAAACATTTTGTCAAGGACTAATGGAAACTTTTTGACAGTGGTCTATGTATGTTTTTTCTCTCTCAAAATCATGGAATGGATTGCCTGTCTCAGAAGAGCCTGATGTAAGATTGATGCTCATAGTCTAGAGGACTTAGTATCTCTGTTCAGAGTGGGCTCTGAGCTGTCAAGAAGAAACCCTGGGCCATGTGGTCTTTGTTGTAGCTGGGCAGAGCATGTGCTGGTCACTTTTGCTTTCAGGGGCCATCCTGACTTAGTGGAGAGGATTCTCTACCCCTTGTTGTGACACCTTGCCCCCACACGCTTACACTTGAGGTATTCAATGAGAATTCTCTAGAATTCCCTTGATTCCTAGCATTCAGGTGGGTGCTAAGGCAAATCCTGGAGGGATAAGAGTAGGGAGGGACACCAAAAGTTGGGTAGATTCCTGCCCCAACTACAAGTCATGGCACTGAGCTCAAAGGGATTGTTTGTGAGAATGGGCAGTGTTGAGGAAAGCATTCTCCTTATCCTGGTTTCCTTTGTCTCTGAATGGCTCTACCAAGCTCCATCACCTAAGCCAGAATTTTGAAGTCATTTCTTTGATTCTCTTTGCCTCCAAACTCAATTGGTTACCAAGTGCAGTCATTAGTGCCTCTCAATATTGCTCATAAGTGATCCTCACCACAGCAACCACTGCTATGGCTTTAGCATTGACATCCTTGGTTGAGCTTCCTTCTATTCCACCTTTCCTCCATTTCATTCTGTTGATTAATCTGTCCATTCATCCTTTCATCCATCCATCTATCCATCCACCCACTCACCTGTCTATCCGTTTGCATACCCATCTATGCTTATTTGTGGTGAACATAAAGCCCTTAAGTGATGTTTCTAAAACAAATGTTTGAGCACATCATACTCACTTCTTCCTCCTCTGAATAAAACTTACCCCACAGTTTTCAGGAAAAGAATATATTAAACTTGGGATGTCTGAGTGGCTCAGTGGTTGAGCATCTACCTTCAGCTCAGGTCATGATCCCAGGGTCCTGGGATCAGAGTTCCATATCAGGCTCCCCTCAGGGAGTGTTTCTCCCTCTGCCTATATCTCTGCCTCTCTCTGTGTCTCTTATGAATAAATAAATAAAATCTTAAAAAAAGAATGTATTAAATTTGTCCAAGGTCGTTACTGACAAAAGTTGAAGCTATTTGTTGAGAGTTTAGCTAAAGTACTCCTTAATATTGCTGCCTTAGCATCTGTTTTGTAAGGCCCAGTGGCTTGCAGGAGCCTTGGACTGACAGTAGCCCTTCCCTTAAGCAAGTGCCCCAGACAGCAGCCCTCAGAGTCACAAGCAAATGTGATGTGAATGTGACTTCCTGATATGACTCCCCCAATTGCCTTGTGTTAAGCACTCTCCTCCTCCCACCAGGGCCTTTCCTGTACGTACTTTTTAAAATAATCTTACCCTCAAAGCTTACCAAAATCTTGCTCTTTTTGGTTTAAATTCACCACTCTCTGCCCTGGGAACCAGGGAATTCCAAAGCTCTCCACCTGGGAACCCTAATGAAGGCATGTGCCTTGGGTCTTGTCATGCTTTCTGTGCCTGCACCCTGCATTAATTTCCCTGTGTGGCCTCTTGAGGCATGCTGCACACATCCTCCAGGATTTGTGAGTAATAAACTTCTTGATTTCACTATTCCTTGCAGGCTTTTGTTGAAAAGTGGCTCACTGTCCAACACCCCAGGACTCTACTTCACAAATGTTAATTTAACAAAATCACAACATGATTGTTAAGTAAAACACAAGAGCTTTTATGTACACCATATGTAATTTGTGATGGTGCTATGATTATTCCTATTTAAAAAATGTGAAAACTGAATCTCAGAGTTCAGTTACAAGCCTAGGCTTGGGTTACACAGATGGTTATCAGTGGAAACAAGGATTTCACCTCGCCGTTACTGCTAAACGACCCTGTCTCTGGAAGTAACCTTTTCCCCAGACTCATCTATTTTTAATCGACTCGACACATACTATGTTCCAATACTATGTGGGAAATGTGAGTGGAGAGAGGTTTATGAAAAAGATCCTGTGGGAATGGGAAGAAAAGAGACACTAAATGTGTCTGGAAGTGAGATCAAGGTGTGGTGATGAGGAAGACTCCAGAAGGAGGTTAATCCAAAGTGAGTCTTGGGGAACAACCCAATCTTGGCTTAAGATTCAGGCAAGGAGTAGAACATCCCAGGTGGAGAGAGGGCATAAAGGCTTAATTCTGTATTAGGAAGCCATCCATCTTGGAATCTAAATATATGAAACATCTATAGAACAAAAGGATTCCCAAAGGATTCTAAAAGGTGGTCATCTGCTAAACACATATGTGCGTGTATGCATACACACACTCACACAGCTACCAGTGCTAAGTGGGTGATGCTGTGGGGAGTCTGCCCACATAGCCCAGGGGCCACAAGTAGGAATGAATGATCACAGTGAATTATCATTGTGGTGCTCACCTCGGTTAGGCAAGGGTTTTGACAATTCTTGTTTATTTATAAGTTTTGGTGAGAAGCACTCGCTTTTAGACCTTGCCTTTAAAAATGTGCAAATATTTAAGTGATAAAATATGTTATTCCAATCCTAGAACTATTTAAGAGCAAAAATATCTGCACTTCAGAAATACTGGTAAAGCAGAGCAAGAAACATTTCTGGCATTTGCGATCATGATCTTCCACTGTGCCTGGTAAGTGTGGATCCAGTGAATGCTCTAGGTGGCTGGACAAGAGGGTGATCTTGGCTAGATGTAAGGCTGGAAGGGCCAGATGTTTTTGTCCGACCGGTTGCCCAAACTGGTTGCTCTTGCCACTGCCCACTTTACCCAAATCCTATCTATCTGTCCATCTTGTCCAGATGTGGGTCTTTGTCTTTTCCTGTGCAGATTCTGCATTCACAGGATCTTTTGATCTTTCTAGTCTGTAACTACCACAGATCACATCTTCCCTCATCTTTGGCTGAGTTCATGTTCAGCTGATAGAGGAAAGTAGTTCCTCCCAACCACGGGTAGGTGCAGAGATATAGCTGGCACTGTGGGTGGTCTCCCAGCAGCCATTATTATAAATCCTCACTAACAGTGCCTCCTTATTTTATTCCTGCACACATGGCTTCCTAGAATAAAGACAACTGCCAGCTTCCCCCACAACTATGTGTGATCTTGTGATTAAGTTTTGGCTAATAGCAAGCAAGTCAAAGACTTATTATTACTAAAGAATATTATTTCTGTGATGCATCTTTAAGAGGAGAGAGAGTGTCTTTATTTGCCTCCTCCCTGAGCACAGAATGCAGAAGTGATGGATATAGCCAAAGCAGCCAAACTGGAAGAAGACAAAGTGTGGGTGAAGAATGATAAAGCAGAAAAGCAAAGGGGGCCTGGTCACTGTTGATCATCATTCTTTCTTACCTGATCTTGACTTTACTTGCTTAAGAGAAAAACTTCTTCTTCTTCTTCTTCTTCTTCTTCTTCTTCTTCTTCTTCTTCTTCTTCTTCTTCTTCTTCTTCTTCTTTTTTTTTAAATCACTGCCGTGTTGGATTACCTGTCATTCACAGCAGAACCTAATCCTAATTGATTGTATTGGACAGCTTTTTGCTGCATAACACACCCCCCACCCCCCGCAAAAAAAAAGTTTGTGGCTGGAAACAACAAAGATGTGAAATTTTTTTTCTTGCAATTGGGTGTATTGGCCTGGTGGTTTTTCTGGTCCAGATTGGCAGGGCTGATCTCTGGCTCATCTTGGACTAGCTGAGCTAGCATAATTTCATTCGTATGTCTAGGGTCCATCTCCATGTGAGCTGGGGTGATAAAGGTGTATCTCCTCACCCAGCAGTCTAGTCTAGAATGATTCATATAACTGCCATGGGATTCCCAAGCACAGCAAGAGGGTGATTCCCAGTGCACAAGCAATTTTCAAGTTTATGACCCCATCACCCTTCCTATGGTCCAGAGCGACTCACATGACCAAACTCAGCTCCTGTGTGGGAGGGGACAACCCAAGGGCTTGGCTACCATTTACCACGCTGTTAAAAGCAGGGTGCTATTTTTAAGAAGGGCATAACAATAGTCCCCAGGTTAAGACAATTTATTCATGGCAAAATTAGGGCTAGCCTCTGACTATCTTAACTCTAAATCCAGCATTTTCCCCCCTAAAAGATCAGAATTCAGACCCTGGGTTCTGAATCTAGATTTTCTGGATTCATACCCCAGCTCCACCACCACTAGATCGGTTTCCTCCCTTAAGTGTTAGCTTGTCTCCAAAAAAGTCCCCTCCTCTGTAATATAAAGATAATAAGACCATTGGGATGGTAAGAGCTTTAAGTGACTCAATGTATGTACAGTGCTAAAAACAGTGCTTGGCATATGGTAAGCGCACAAAAACGATAGCTAATATCGCAACCACAGTCCCAATCCCATCCCTTGCTGTTCCCAGCCAGGCTCTGTCCCACCATAATATATGGGTGGGTGAGGTTACTAACACCGGACTTCTGCTAGCAGCAATTTCAGATGCCATGTGCCTCACTCCCATGCAGAAGCCATTGGAGCAAAGAAATGTGAGCCCTTTTTGTAAGTGAATATCTTTACCCACATGTGAGGTGCTATTATTTTTACTATTAGAGCTCATGCCTCTGGGACTTCCTTCAGATTTAGATTCTAGTTAAATTAGAAGATAACTGTCACTCCAGGACATATCTGGCCAAAGGAGTATGCCCAGGGGTCTCTCTGGTGAAGGTTTCTTGTCATCTCCATTGCCCAGTGGGTCCTCCTGCAAAAATAGAAGGCTGGAGCCTCAGCAACTGACTGCAGGGAAGCTCTCATCTTTGCAGCATTGCCTTGGAAAAAAAGGATGAAAGGCATCTAACTGCAGGTAATTAATTCTCCTGGTGTTTTTGGGTATGTGCATCTGCTTCAGTGGCTACATTTGTTAATATCAAGCGATAGGGATTTCTTTCAGAGCAATTGTAATAAAAATAAAAAATAAAAAAAAAAGAAAAGGAACACTTTTGAACCACTAAGCTGGCTGCCCTAAATCTCTGGCCTGTTTGGTATGTAAAACCTTTCATCCAGGATGCATTTTTTATGAAAGGATTGAAAACCCAAGAAATAAAACATGGGGTGCGGAACATCATTATGCACAAGTTAGAGCTGCCTGGGCAACTGGGATCAAGCTGCTAGTCCCTGGGGAACAGGGTAGTTCTGGGGAGCACAGATACAGAAGCACTGGGCAGGTGTAGGTATCCAGGTGGATTAGCTGAGCCTGGAAAGAGCCAGTAAGGTCCTGAGTAGTGGTTAGCTCCTGAGTAAATTTGTGAAGAATAAGAGGGATGTTCACTGTCACCACTCTAAACCAACCTGTCACACCCATAACTACTGGACAATCAAGTGTCTGCAAATACCTCCCTCATCTGAACCATCAACCACTACTGTCAAGGTAATGCTAGAACAAACAAACCCAAACACATATTATGGCTCAAGTATTATTAACATTAATTTCTTCCCCATGTAAAGCCCAAAGTGGGTGCTCCTGATGGCTTGGGCAGCTGTTCTCCAATTGGTGATTCGAGGTTCACTTCTTCAATGAGCTGTGGCCCCCAATACGTTTTTGGAATGTAGCCTCTAAAGTACACATCTGCCTGAAGGAAAATCTTGGGAGGGTTTAGATGTCAGGCCTGGCTGGGGCTCCTTTATTTATGGTGACATGTCACTGACTAAACCTCAGCAACCTGGCCACACCTGTCAGAAGGCCTGGGAATATTGTCTTACTGTATGCTCCACCTAGTGCTCACCAAAAGAGGTAATAAATTTGGCAAATGCATGTACAGTGCTAAAAACAGTGCTTGGCACATGGTAAACACTCTGCCGTGCCTGGACTCCACATAATAACTTGATTGCATTATTTGCCCCAGATGATCCATTCTGTATAGTGAAGCTACAGTGGTCAGTCCAGTTCTCAGTGTTAAGGATTTCCCATGACAATAAGAATAAAACCCAACCCCTCTCCCATGCCGTACAAAATCCAGAACAGTCAGAAATCTGCTTTCCTCTCAGACCCTTTGGCCTTGTGCCTTCTCCCCTCGACCTAGCGGGCTATTCTAGCTCCATTCAGGTTCTAGAACAACACATGGAACTCTTTCCTGTCTGAGGAAACATTTTAAAATTTAATATATTTTATTTAGTTATAATTTTTCCAGCTTTATTGAGGTATAATTGACAAGTGAAAATTGTATATATTTAAGGTGTATATGAGATGACTTGATATACATATGCATTGCGGAATGATAACCACAATCAAGCTAATTAACATCTCCTTGACTTCACGCGGTTACCTTTCTTTTGTGTGTTTGTGGTGAGAACACTTAAGGTCTACTATCTGGGAAAATTTAAGGGTAGGATGCATTATTTATTAATTACAGTCACCATGATGTGCATTAGGTCTCCAGAACTTATTCATTTTATAACTGAAAGATTGTATCCTTTGACCAACATCTCCTCATTCCTTCCACCCCGTCCCTGGCAACCTCTAGTTCTATGAGCTAGACCTTTTTAGATTCCATATGTAAATGAAATCATTCAGTATTTGACTTATTCATTCAGTGTCTGACTTATTTTGCTTAGTATAATGTCCTCCAGGTTTATCTATGTTGTTGCAAATCAAGATTTCCTTATTTCTCTATGGTTGAATCACATTCCATTCTATATCTATATCTCTTTCTGTGTGGATCTCTCTGTCTCCCACATTTTCTTTACCCATTCATCCTTTGATGGATACATAGTTTTTTTCCACATCTTGGCTTTTATGAATAATACTGCAGTGAACATGAGTATGTATGCAGAAGTAGGATTGCTGGATTGTAGGGTAAGTTCTATTTTTATTTTTTTGAGGAACTTGCATACTGTTCTCCATTATGGTGTACCTACGCACATTCCCATCGACAGTGTACAAGGGTTCCCTGGCCAGTGCTTGTTATCTTTGTTCCTTGGTTTACTGTTCTCTTTCCACAGAGTGCCCTTCTCTGAGGGTGTCTACCTCCTTCTACTACTTGTTGTAGTCAAAATATCACTTTCTAAGAGTCGATTTTCTGACCATTCTGAGGTTGCTTCCCTCATGCTCATTCCTCTCTGTGACATCCTGTTGTATCTTCTTTATAGAACTTCACACTCAGAAATTATCTGGGTCATTAACATGTTTCTTTTTTGTTTGTATATTTTTTTCTTGGAGTTTGATTTGCCAACATATAGTAGAATACCAGTGCTCAAGTGCTCCCCTCAGTGCCCATCACCCAGTCACCTCATCCCGTCCGCCCACCTCCCCTTCCACTACCCCTTGTTCATTTCTCAGAGTTAGGAGTCTCTGATGTTATATCACCCTCTCTGATATTTCCCACTCATTTAATGCATTTCATTATTGCCTACACCTTCTGCTGGACCAGGTGCCAAGACATCTTTTTCTGAAAAGGGACAGATAAGTAATTTATTTTTGGTTTTGTGGGTCACACTATGTCATTGTAATTATTTACCTCTGCTGTTGGAGCAAAAGAACAGCCATAGACATGTGTGTGCCTGTTTCCCAATAAAACCTTATTTATAAAACAGTTATTGACACAGGCTCTAGTTTGTTGATTCCTGTATTGGAACCATAAGACAATGGGAACAAGGACTTTCACCACTGCATCCTCAACTCTTAGCATGGTGACTGGTACATAGTAGGAACTCACCCAACTCCAAGTCCAGGGATTTTGACTTGGCTGTAAGTTCAATACTGAGGGGGACATAATATTCCATGGAGAGATTCATGCCTCCCAAACTTAGAGGTAATTGGTGTGCACACACTGTAGGCTGGTTCATTCCTATTCCCATTTCCAACCCCTTCTCATGTGCCTTCCTCATTTAAAGGGGTTGGTAAGCCCAATTCTTTATCTCCCTGGTCACACTCCACTTAGGGATGGCCATATAAATGGTGCTGGTCAATGGTACTTAGGTGGAATTCTACTGAGCAGGTCTTCTGAAAAAGCTTTTGCTTTCTTGAGGAAAAGAAACAGACTTGACCATGCATCCTTGACTTTGTGCCTCCTTCCTGACTGTCATATAGATGTAATGCCAAGAGGTACAGCAGCCAGTTTGTGCATATATGATGAGTCCAGTGCCAAGGATAGCAGAACAGCAAGACAGAAGAGCTGGGTCCTTGGTGTCATTCAGCACCAGCTCCCGAGTGCTCCCAGGGCTTCTTGTTATTTAAGGCAACTCAAGCACTCACTTGTTTAAGCCACATGTGTTAGGTTTTCTTTTGCTTGAAGCTGAATGCATTCTTAACTGATCTGCCTGTTAACTCTTCTTACACCAATAACCTCATCCCCCTGCCTTTGTTCCTCCTTGGAATTCTCAAAAGCTTTGTTTCTCTAATCACTTCTGTGCTTTTTCTGATTGTCCCTTCTTGTTCATCACCTCCTGTTCAAATGCCCAGCAGAATCGGGAAGAAGTAACTGCATTACTGCTTGGTATAAGGGCATAGAACCCTGACGGGGCATTGTGCAGATGCAATGTCTGCCACTATCTTGCCCCATTTTTACACAGCCTGTGGGGATGGGGAGTGTAGGCTCTGGTTCTTCTGACTCTGGGATGATCCAGATGGCATCCTCTGCAATCACCTTCCAAAATTGTAGCCCTTTAGGACACCATCCCTATGTGTGGACCACTTCTCTGACTGGTTCCAATCCTTCTTTATAAAAGAAGGGGACATGTGACTCTTAGAATAGGCACTTCAAAACGGGCCACTTTGACATCTTCATTAGAACCTTTCATCAACAGAATAGCAAGCTACTAGGAGGGTCTGAAATTTTTGTTAACTTATTTCATAATTCATTAATTCAGCAGATATGTACTAAACACATAAGTGCGTGCCTAAACTCAGTCCTCAATGCTAGGGATAATATAGAAATGCAAGAGCTATTCCCAGCCTAGAGATGCTTATAGCTGAGAGTAGGTGACAGACACATAAACAGAGTATTTCAGTAATCTGGGGTAAGTGTTATGAAGGAGATACCCAAAATACATCAGGAAGAAAGAAGAGTGGTTAATTCTGCCTTGAAGTTTGGGGCTGGGATTATGGATCCATTAACCTGGATTCAAGTTTAAATGCATTGTAAATATGGGTGGTTAAGTGGGGTCATTCCAGGCAGAGGGCACAGCATGGGCTGAAATCCAGAGACATGAACATGGAGCATCTAGGGATCTGTGAGGACATGGTATAGGTTACTGGAAAGTACAGGAAGGAGCAATGACTTTGGATGAGGCCAGAGAAGAAAGCAAGAGCCAGACCAGACTGGAGAGCTTGGACCTCATCCACAGACCCAGGTGCATCCTGAGCAAATATCCCTGGAAGCATAAATAATATGGGGTGGGGGCTCCCTCTCTCTACTCACAATATCAGCTTCAGTGCAAACACAACGCCAGGAAAATAAGTCCCTGGAGATAATCAAGTTTGTGTTTCTTGTACTATGGGCATTGCCAGTGTAATCACTGATTTTTAATTCACAAATCCTATTTGTTGTTCCCTTTTTTTCTAAGACAATAACACATAGTGTTTTTCACTTACTCTACCCAGCATAAGCAAATCACTTCCCTTCAGATTGGCCTTTCACAGATGGGAGCATTATTGGGTAGCTGTATAAGGATCGATTGTGCCCTAGAGATTACATTGTGCTTTGGCGCTCGCTCTCTCTCTCTCTCTCTCTCTCTCTCTCACACACACACACACACACACACACACACACACCTGGCAAGGGTCGCCAATATATGATGCTTCTTGCCACTTCAATTGCAGCTCTGGTAGAGCGTGTACCCAGTAGGGCAACATCAGAGACCATGTGAGAAACCAGGGCTTTCACACTGCTCAAAAGCATCCTTCTTCCAAGAATCCATGCCTGGATGGCTCAGAGGTTTAGCACATCCCTTTGGCCCAGGGCGTGATCCTGGAGACCCGGGATTGGTTTCCACATCGGGCTCCATGCTTGGAGCCTGCTTCTCCCTCTGCTTGTGTCTCTGCCTCTCTCTGTGTGTGTCTCTCATGAATAAATAAATAAAATCTTTTTTTAAAAAAGCATCCTTCTCTTTTCCTGTCTTTCTCTTCCTTCATATGAGGTCACTTGTCTTTGTCTACAAAGCTCACTCACAATTTGGGATTTTCTGGTGCTGGATGGTACTGGATGCCTGAGTTTGTTGGAAGATTAAGCTAGAAAGACTATGAAGTGCTCTGTAGTTCCAGGTGGCTGGAATTCTGAGTTTCCAAAATGGTGATTCTAGAATTCTCAGTGTCCCTAAACTTCAAGATGGTGAGCTTTAAAGACTACAAACATACGATATCAGAAATTGGATTGAGTCACGGAAGGCAAAGTCCTTGGCCTCTTGATTCTCTGTCATCAAGAAGCAGACCTCAATATCCCAGTGGTTGGGCTGCTCACAGAAGCAGTTGTACTTTTTGTACTAAAAGTTGTACTAAAAGAGGCTTTTAGAGGGAAACTAAATACTGTTGACCAACAATGCCTAATTCTATAACAGCAGAAGGGTCGCTAATGGTCCAACACCAATTCAGACCTCCTACTGGCAATCTGAATGATCTGGAGCCAATTGAAAGTGGTAATGAGGCATACACTGATTTCTGTGGATCTTATTTCTCAGTTGCTATATTCTGTGGTTGCCATGATTCTTCTTCCCTTTACCTTTACCCTTGAGAAGAGATATCAACTATTCCTTTTGGAAATAGATCCTGTAGCAATAAAATTTGTGGGCACTTGCAGCATGGAATATTGAACTAGGTGCGCTGCCTGCATAAGCTCATGATGCAGTCATGAAAAGGACACGGGAGAAGGGGAATTAGAATTCCAGAGTCTACCAAGTGTATGACTTCAGGCAAGCCACTTCTCCTCTCTGTGTTTCAATGTCCCATCTGTAGACTGAAGTTGTTGAATTGCATCATGATGGCCAACTTAGATGCCAACAGAGGACAAAAAGATAATGTAGAGCAATGAAGCAGGCTGTCAGTATGGGTAAATGTTGCATGAGCTGGCTGGAGAAGGGGACTGTGGGGGCACGGGAGAATTCCACTATCCCTGTATCAACTCCAGCTCATTGTTTCCATGCAGGAATACAGAGTTCCAAGAGCTCCTGATTTTTTAAGAGAAGCCAGTAATCTAGAGTTTATGGGAAATCTCTGCCTTTTTAAAGGTCAGCCTAACATTTTTTTGAAACACTGAGAAAGCCAAGTTATCTCATCCGTTGGCCAAATTTTAACCCATGGGCCTCCAGATTCCATTTTCTATAATGACTTGCCTTCCTTTCACAATCATGGTACTTTGCCAGGATGGACTTCCTACAAGAACATTGGCCATCCTTCTGTGATTGTTTAAAAAATAAGCTCTGTCCTTTAGCTGAGTGATCTGGGCGAGTCACTTCATCTCTCTTATAGAATGGAAAACAATGAGCCCAACTCACGGGGCTGCTGTGAGAATCACGGGATGTACCTAAACTACTCTGCTTGGAGTATAGTCATGAGTTACGCCACTTTTCTTCCTCACTCCTTACTTTTTGAGTTTTATTTACTCATTCAACCACTCAATAAATAATAATTAGGCACCTACTGTGCCAGGTGCTGGAAACA
Source organism: Vulpes vulpes (assembly GCF_048418805.1). NCBI lineage: Eukaryota > Metazoa > Chordata > Mammalia > Carnivora > Canidae > Vulpes > Vulpes vulpes. Next base: position 94,484,914 of record NC_132782.1, read on the forward strand.
CAGTAGTGAAGAAGCAATTCAAACTCTCTGAATTTATGGAGATATTGATAATAATGCAAGTAGTCATTATCGAATGCTAGCCATATTCTGAGACTATGTTTAGTGCTTTTACCCTTTTATACTTGTAATTAGTCTATAAAGTATCCATCACTTATGCTTTCAATTAGAAAAACACAGGATTAGAAAAGGGATACATTACTTGTTTCAGGTTACCCAGCTAATAGAGGTAGAGCTGGGTCTTGAACCTGGTTCTGCCCCACCTAAAGCATTTAATAAAACACCAGTGACTTCAGGCTAGTGGGACAGGCCAGTAAATGAACAATAGAGTACAATGTGATAGAGACTAAGAAGAAATATGGGAGAGGATGTGGGAACATAGAGGAAGGGTCTGTATTCCAGTTGGGGTAGTGGTGGGATGGGGGGTGGTCAGGGTAAGTGTTCCAGGAGAAATGATGTTAAGAAATGATGGAAGCAGTGGTGTGGTTACCCATGGGGATGGCTGATGTCGCAGAATCTCCCAGGTGCACAAGCACACAAGCATCTTTCTGGGATTCCTCACCCTACCTGTTTCATAGGAAGAGTCTCAATGCTTCCAAAATCATGAGTAATCTATTGAAAAGAGATCATCCAGAGGTGGCAGGGAGAAAGGAAATTCCTTAATATGGCATCACAAGAGAAGTACCCTTTTGGAAAAATGTGGCGATCAGCTACTCTTCCGTTATTCTGCTTGTTTCTCCTATAGAATTTGTTCTTTGGGAGCAGTGATCCCATACCAAGAGCTCCAGGCTCGGTGACGGGAATGGGGGCGGGGAGGTAAGATGGTCTCAAGATGAAACCCATGGCCTCTGGCATCAGACTGCTGCAGTCCAATGAGGACTTAACTTTTTTCCTGCGTCAGTTTTCCTATCTGCCACACAGACTTCACAACAGTAGGGCTTATCTCCTTAAGTAATTGGGATAGTGAAATGAGAGAGTGACATGGAAGGCTGACCAAGGAGACTCTGCATAATGGATGCTCAGCAGCTACTTGATGATTAAGGAATCCGGAAAGCTCCAAAGCAAACCCACCCTCCCTCATTCAGCAAATGGTCTTTGAGCACTTCATATATGTCACACACACATACACACACACACAAACACACACACACACACCTGAGCAGTGATTTTCTCATTGAAATATCATCCTTGTAAGATAAGAGTTCTTAAAGTTTTTCACAGATGAGTCCTCCATATCCTTGATGTTATCAAGCTCTGTTCTTTGAAGGGGAAGGATTTCCCCACCCCCACCCCCACTCTGCCTCATGGCCTTTGCAGTTTCTTCTGCCTGGAGCGCTGTTCTTGCAGTTGTTAACAGGATATAATCTTGATTAAGATTTCTACTCAAAAGTCACCTCCTCTGAAAAGCCCTCCCTGACCTCTTTTTGTAATATAGCACCCCTGTTACTCCTTGTCCCTTAGCCCTATTAATTTTTCTTCATAGCCTACATAACCGCTGACATATTATCTATTGATCAATTATTTATTTATCCATCCATTATCCATCAGCTATCTATTCTATTATCTATCTACCTATCATCTATTATCTTTTATTTGACTTCACCACTAAAACTGAAGACAGGACCTTAGTCATGATCATCCAGCACTATACTGGCAGTGCTTGGGACTTAATATAGTTGCTCAATAAATGAATTGACAAATGGATGGATGGATAGGTGGATGGATGGATGGATGGATGGATACATAAGAGGACAGATAGATGACTGGATGAGAAGATGAGTGGATAGATGGGTAGATGAGTGGATGCATGGGCTGAGCAGGCTGATGAATGAAAATACATGGGGTTTTGAGCCAGATAGGTCTGAACCAAATCATAATTGGGTCTCTCACTTGCCCTTGCTCCATGCATCCAATCTCTATCCCATTCACTGGCATCGTTTTGACCATGTCTAAGCATTAAGCAAGCATAATACCCTATTATTTCACGTACTCATGTCTTGTCCAGTTGTTTGAAAGCAGTGTTCTGGGGCACCCTCTAGTTTTATAGACGTGGCTAACAGCTAAGGCAGGAGGGGGTCTGTTTTCCTCCCACTCCCAGACTTCAAGTAGAGCAGCCCCTTTTTATCTGTCATAAACATGCAAATTCTGCATGATATTTCAGTTGATTAAGAAAGGTAAACTGCTATAAAATGAAGCACACTCTGATATCCAAATATGATCTAACCATTTCATTTTATGAGTAATGAAATTGTCCCAGATATATGAATTTACTTCCACCAAAGTCTCATGGGGATTAATGTCATAATCAAGATTTGGCTTGCATGTAACTCCAAGTACAATTTTCTTTTCATGGTATAATGCATTTATTCAATCATTTAACACACATTTATTGGGTACCTAGTATGCCCTGGATCTAAATCTTATACCTCAATCCTAGGTGCTGGGGATATAGAAATGAACAAGACAGGCAATATTTGTGTACCCTTAAAACAACTAGAAAACAAATAAACCATATAATTCTGAGTATCAAAGTAAGGAAAATCAGAGCAAGTTATGTGAAAGGGTGGTGATGGTGGAGATGGTGCTCATTCCAGAAACCCGTTCCATGAGTATTAGCTACAAATGAGCCAGGGGCATAACCAGTGGACCTTCCCCAGTGAGACAAAATTGCTTCTCCCAGAAGAAACGAGTTTGGTTAAGACCCCAAACTCCTACTCCTCCCATTCTTCTTCTTGTCCAGGGCTGCAAAACCTTGCCAGCAAACCAGCTCTCAGGAGCCCATGCCGATCAAGGTGGCACATGTGTTTTATTGCCAGGTAAGCCCAGGATCTGATTTTGATGAATACCCCCCTTTCCTGACTGACATGTATGTTTTAGTGCACAGAGGTCCCAGGATTTGATTTTTATCAGCTTCGCTGCCTAATTTCCATTTAGGGTGCTCCAAATTCTTCTATATTCTTTATGTGAGTTGGTGGGAAGTTTATGCTTGGATGAAGTGACAGTAAATTAATCTGGAAAGCACGCATGCACATAGACACACAGAACAAAGAACTGTACCATTCAAGATGGCTTCATGGTGCAGATGGTCCTGAGGTGTCTTTGAACATGCCTCCCATTGGTACTGATGATAGTAATGAGAGATTGTGGGGAAAACTGCCCCCCAGAACTGAAGTCTGGGGAGTCACTGGCACCCCCATTTTGGGACCTTGAAGCAAATACTTTTAGATAAATATGAAGCAGTTGATTCTTTCTAGATCATATTGGAGAGTCTGATTTTTTTATTCTGTCAACACCTGAGTTATACTTGGAAACTACTGGATGCCGTCTTCTGAGATTCAGTTTAGCTTATTACTCAGGAACATGATGCATAACTAAGGAAGTACTCATTAAGCACCTACTGTGTACATAGCTACCTGATGAAAAGGGAGGAAAAGTTAGAGATATGATTCCCCCTGCCAAAGATGTCTCTAGAAGATGTTCACCATCACTGAGCTAAAATGATTCTGAGGTGCAGTGGCTAAGGAAGGCTATTGGTGCAGTACCTCCAATGAAAGGTATACAGAGTGATGGTTATGCCCTACTCTTCACCTCCACAAACCCATCCTGCCCTTGTTCCAGAGATGCCACTTCAGGAAACAGTGGTTTCTTGATGCTCCCACCTGGATGCAGCCCCTGAACACCGGCTACCCTTCATAGTACCTGCATTATTGCAGTATTTGGTTCTAGGTACAAGTGACAGAAACTGAACTTCAGGTAACTGAAGCACAACATTCTTCACATACTGCATTGTTATCCTTCAGGCACAGATGGATCCAGGAGCTCAAATAATGCCATATGGGCTCTGGCTTTCCTATTTTGTTGCTTTCACTTTGAGGTTAGCTTTCCTTGGTGGGTAGACTTGGCAGCTTAAAGTTGATATCTCTTCAGCTCAATAACTTCAGGAGAAAGCTGCTATTTTTATATTATTCCAACAAGATCCCAGGATTGCAGCTCACCAGTCCACTTTGAGTCAAGTGCCCCTTTTTCAACCAATTGGTATGGCCAGAGGAATGGAATACTCTGACTGGCCAACCTGTGATGGGCTCCTGCCCTGAAATTCCTCCCATGTCACATGAAATCACAGTGGGTCAGGTGTGGTTCTGTAAAATAAAATAGGTGCTGTTTTCCAAAGGTGGGGAAAAAGATTCTAGAAGGACAAAAACAATCAGTGTTCATCTCACCATCTCATGACATTTCACATCCTACCTCGTATTATAGTTTTTTCTGTTTATCTCCCATCCCAGATAAAAGCTTCTCCAAACCAGAACCCACATCTGTTTCAGTGTCTCCTGCTTGACCCTGGGGACTGCCTTTCACGTGGCAGGTGCTCAATAAATATAGCTTTAATGGAGTAATATATATCTAAGCTCTTCTTTTACTTTGCTTGGTGTAATTGCATTAAGAATCCCTGTGTGGAAGGAAATGCTCATTTCAGCACTCATTTCCAACAAATACATCTTCATGTAAAAGGCAAAGTCTTCAGAGCTTGTATCGCTTCTGGTTTTTATGGTTAACAAATAAAGTTGAACAAAATTAATGAATGTGTCAAAATTTCTGAGGCTTTGATGACTCAGACTCATTGGGTAAATGTTTCCATTGAATGAAACAGATTTATCTTTCCATTGTTCATAACTGTAGGTCATTTAATAGATGAGGCTGGCTGAGGCTCCTGTGGAGACAGAATAATGACGTGGGAAGAGAATGAGGATCAGAAAAGCTTTCCAGGTATCTGGAAGGTTCGGTCTCAAAAAGTTTAATTAAAAGTAAGACATAGAATTCAAGAAAGTTTTTGCTTTAGAGCTTTAGACTCAGCTTAGGATAGCCAAAGTCATATGAAAGAGTCTAGCCCAGGTAAGGGGATCCTTATCATTACAGAGATCAACTAGTGGATTAAAGAGAAACCCCAACCCTGTTTTGGGGATAGCTCTTAAATTCAACCACTGGTCTAACTATGTAGGGTTCGTCAAGGAGCTTGTCAAAAACACGTATTTCTGGGCTCAATTCTGAGATTGTGATTCAATATGTGCATGGGGTAGGATGCAGAAATCTGTTTTTGGAAAATATTCTGGTGAAGCTAAGTGTGAGAACCTTCATCTACAGGGTGCTGCACACCTGTTCCTGTAGGTCATGGTGGGTGGGACCTGAGCATCTGGAATTGGCAAGATTGTGGTGACGATCTCAGCTTTACTCCTTACTGGCTGGGAAGTGTTGGGTAGGGAGACATTTCAATTGTCCGATGCTCAGGAGGAAAAGGAGGACAAGCATAGTCCTTCCCTCCAGAGTTGCATGAGGATGAGAACAGGCCATGTACATACAACACAGAGCAGAGTGCCTCGCTTGGTACACACCAATGAGTCTTGAACACTGCTAGTGTTCTTATGTCACAGACAGAGGGACCACTGGAGTGTCTCACTTTAAACAAACTGCTCTGTCAGAGAAATTAGCAATCACAACTTCTTCCTCCTCTTCCTCCTCCTCCTCATTATCATCACAACAACAACATACATTTATAGAGTGCTTACTGTATGCTAGGCCCAGTTCTAAGTGCCACCCAACTATTAACTCATTTTATTCTTACAACAATCCCACAAGGTAGGGGCTATTATTATTCCCATTACATAGATGAGCAAACTGAGGCATGTAGAGATTACTGAAGTCTTTCTTGGGGGGACGATTTCACCATAAAAGCTATATGGGTGGCAAAAAAAAAAAAAAAATCTTGAGTCGCAAGAAAACACCTCTCCGCAGAGAGAATGTCATTTTGCTTTAGCAGAACTGGATGGGAGCACAGTCCTTGGGGGCAGATTTGCAGTGTGAAATAAATCCAATTTAATTGCCTGTGTAGGCAGACATTTCGCCTAGGCTCTCAGCTTCTCAAATCCTTGGGCGTGGCTTTTTAGAAAAGATTCAATTATTCTGCACATTCATGTCTGTACAGCTGGTGACTTTTAAAGCTGCATTTGCCTTAGGATCTTGTCACCTCAAGGGTCAGGTGAGGTTTTCTGTCCTTCTTCCTCAATTCCCATGCAAGGCACTGCTTAGAACACCCTGCCCTGAGCTTCTCGAGAATGTAATCTGGCCCGGAGGTGGTGGTGGTGCACTCAGAAGAGTGCATCCCCGCTGGTGTGCAGGACAGAGAGTCAGTGGAGGGAATGAAGCCAAGCTGGATGCCTGCTGCCTCCTTCCTGGTCCAAGAGAGAGCGTCGCATCAAAGAGCTCCTTGCAAAGACAGTGCCCAGGTTCCCAGGCAGCCTGAACACCTGCACTGCTGCCTGCAAGAGAGAGGCATCTGCTTCCTTGGAAATCAATTACCAGGGCCCATTTAATGAGCTGCTTGCCTCTAGGGCCCATTTAATGAGCTGCTCGCATCTCATATCAATTCCAATCGACATGCGGTTGGTCTTGCTAGTGTCCCTGGACCCACGGAGCTGGATTTGGGCAGGCAAAGGCAAGTTCCCAGACCCCAGACCAAAGGATGGTGTCTCCCTCTCCTCCTCCTGGCCCCTCCCCAGGTACAGAGACTTTTGTCAGCGTCTGAAATTCAACCATCACCATTCATTCCTTTGATTTAAAGACCATCTTTGATCTTCTGTTCTGTTCTTTTCCTATTCTACTACTTACTAGATTTCTTGTAAATCTCAAAAAAGATTGCATGCCTGCTTTAACCAGACAAACAATTCAAAAGCATTTAAAGAAGTCAATAATTTCTTCCCTTACTCCTTCTAACTTTTCCTCCAACCCCTGGGAAAAACAACACTGGCTCTCTGTTTTGTGTCCTGCCGCAATTTTCCTTAAAGCTCAAAACACATGTACAAATATGTATACATATTTGGAGATTTTTTTGCTGCTGAACTTTGGATCATATTATGTACACTACCCTGACATCTTACCTTTTATTTTTTCACTTATCACACCAGAAACTCCTGCAGATATATGATTAGATCAACTCATATTTTTACATAGCTGCATAATATTTCACAGTTGGGGTCAAAATCATGAATCCAATCATTCTCCAGCTGATTGATATCCAGGCTGTGTTCAGGGTATTTGTGTGTGCATGCTTGGCACTTCAAATGATGTTCCAATAAACATGCTCATGCTCCTGTAGTTACCTTTATATCTGTGAAATACATAGATTATCCTAAATGGAGAGAGATTGTGATATCAAAAGGTTTATGCATTCCTATTACAAGAGCTATGGCCAGATTAATTCCCTAAGAGCAATTAAGGCTTCTAACAGGAATTTGGGAATGCCTGTTTCCCAAAACACACACTTGCACAGGGTATTATCAGTCTTTCCTTGCTTTTATTAGTCTGATTGATGAAAAGTGGAATCTCATGGTTGTTTTGTTATGCATTTCTCTGAGTTACAATGAATTTGTGCACATTATCATAGAGTTAGTTGTGTTTTGGCCTTAAAAGCTCTTCACGTGCAATTATTCTTTTTAAAAATTTTTATTTATTTATTTTTTAAAAGATTATTTATTTATTTATTCATGAGAGACAGAGAGAGGGGGCGGGGGGCAGAGACACAGGCAGAGGGAGAAGCAGGCTTCATGCAGGAAGCCTGGTGTGGGACTCGATCCCAGGACTCCAGGATCACGCCCTGGGCCGAAGGCAGGCTCTAAACCACTGAGCCACCCAGGCATCCCCTATTCTTTTTTTTTTTTTTTTTTAGTTTTTATTTATTTATTTGAGAGAGTGAGAGAGCAGAGTGAGAAAGAACACGACCAGGGGAGGGAGGGGAAAGGAAGAGGGAAAGGCAGACTCTGCACTGAACAGGGGGAGGGCTCAGTTCCAAGCCCCTACAATCATGACCTGAGCCAAAGGTAGATGCTTAATCAACTGAGCCCCTGAAATGCCCCACATGCAATGTGAGCTCAAAATGTTGATTTACAAGAAGAGTATTACAATAGAAATAAGAATAAAAAATCTTTCTGTATTTCAAAATCAGTCAGGGGCCTGAATTGTGTCAACACCAATACCTCATGGGGGATACCATGCTATAGTTTTGCAATGAGTTAACGTCAATGGAAACATGATAGAAGGGGCACACAATCTCTCTGTATTATGTCTTACAATTGCATGTATAAATGATTATCCCAAAAGAAAAAGTGCAATGAAAAGTTTTTAGGAGCCAATCCTATCTGGTCTAGTGGTATTTCTTATGGAAATCTAGGTTTTCTTTAGTTGAAGAGATGCAGGGAATACCATATAGAATATGATCTTATCACTTGAATCTTTATTTCCCAGCAGAACCTCTTCATCAGCTACATAATTTGGAGAGATTTTTAATATGTTCCCAATACATCAACATTAAGAGAGAATTCACTTATTGACTAGGCATTTATAGCATGCCTAATATGTGCCAAACACTGATTAAGAACTGAGAGTACGGGCAGCCTGGGTGGCTCAGCGGTTTAGTGCTACCTTCAGCCCAGGGCGTGATCCTGAAGACCCAGGATCGAGTCCCACATCAGGCTCCCTGTATGGAGCCTGCTTCTCCCTCTGCCTGTGTCTCTGCCTCTCTCTCTCTCTCTCTAATGAATTAATTAATTAATTAATTAATAAAAGAACTGAGAATACGATGCTGAAAAAGACAAGTAGTGTTCATGTGGGAGAGGACTCATAACTACAAACAGGTTAAAACTTAAATAGGCTCCTTTAAAAAAAATAGGTTCATTTTAAGATAGTGATGAATTCTATGAAAAAAAATACAGGATGGGCCATCCTGAAGGGGAAAGTTAACACTGGATCAAATGGAGAAAGCATCCTGAAGGGATAGTGTCCAGCTAGAATACCCAAAGAATGAGAATGAACAATGTCAAGCAGAGATCTGTGGGTAGTCTTGACTGAGGGAACAGCAGGTGTAAAAAGACTAGGAGGAGCTCAGAAACTCCAAGGAACAGAACTCTTATGTGTCTGGGTCATAGTTGGGGATGGTGACTTGGATTGAGGTTGGGAGATAGGCAGAGACCTGGTCCTATAAGGCTTTTTAGACCACAGTAAGGAGACTGCACATGTCCTAGGTCACTAGGGAGCTAGTACATGATTCAGGCATGAGATGACGGTGCATGCGTTGTGTTTCTGGAAGGGCACCATGGTGGCTATATGGAAGATATATCGCAGGTTGTACAACAGAAAAACTGATAGCTAAGAAGGGAGGCTATTGCAGTGCTTCAGTTGTGAGAGTGGTTTGGATGAGGTGTGTAGTAAGACAGAGAATGTTGGGAGATTTTGGTGTATATTTTGGAGGGAGAGTAAGATGGAACTCTGATGAGTCACATGTAGAGAGTAAGAGAAGAAGACAGTTGAATAAGGTTCTAAAGCTTGGGGTTTAAAAAACCTGGAGAGATTGCTGTGTTATTTCCGGGGGATGGAGAAGCTGAACAAAGAATCAGATTTGGGGCAATAATCAAGAGTTCCACTTGATCATTTCAGTTGGTGTCCAGGTAGGTGTCAATCTCATCATTGAATAGATGAATCTAGAATCAGACAAGAGGTCTGATCTTGAGCTGTAGATTTGGGCTTTGACAGCACAAAAATATTATTTGAGCCACTGGGCAGGAGACCAGGAGAAGAGAGCCCCAGGTTGGCCTCTGGTGTGTTCAGACCTGTCTGCAGAACTCAGATTTGCATATATGAATGCACGCTCAATCTGAATCTCAAGCTTACCACATCCAAACCAGACCTCTTGACTTTTCCTTTTTTTTTTTTTTTTTGTTGTTGTTGTTGACTTTTCCCCTAAAACTCCTAGACCCAGCAGCCTACTCATCTCAGTTACTGCAATCTAGTTTTCCAGCATCTGGGACCAAAAGCTTAAGGACAATCTTATTTGTAGATACAGGCAACCCTTGAACATGGGTTTGAACTGCACTTACGTCCACTTTATGCAGATTTTTATCTTAGTGAATACAGCACAGTACTTAAATACATTTTCTCTTTTTTATGGTTTTCATGATAACATTTTCTTTCATCTAGGTTATGCTAATAAATGTTATATTATCAATAGTCTTCTGGTCAAAGTTTGTGGATTTTTTACCATGTCACGGGTCAGTGCCCTGAACCTCCATATTGTTCAAGGGTCAGCTATATATATGACTTTTATACATGTACTATTGAACTCTTATTTTTAGAAATTCTTATCATTACCTCTTGTGAAATGTTTTAAAGACTAAGATTAACTATGAGTAAACTTTCCTGAAGAAAATGACAAAGTTATGTCTTCATATTTCAGGTGGTTAATTTTTTAAAAGATTTATTTATTTTAGAGAGAGAGAGAGTGAGAGAGGAGGAGCAGAGAGAGAATTCCATGCAGACCTTGTGCCGAGCATGGAGCCCAACCCGGGACACTCCATGGGATCATAATCTGGTGCTTAATTTTTATATGTTCTCTAATCATTATGGATTTATTCTATCATGAAGCAATATTTCAAGGCCAATAGGTCCTGAGGGTGAGGGAGAAATTCCTGATATCTTTCTCTCTCTATTTCTTTCACACACACACACACACACACACACACACACACACACACACACACACTTCAACATATAAACCATCATCTATGCAAACACTGACCACTTCTCACCAGCTTTGCTGACAGCTCTGTGCTCCAAGCCCCAATATATCTTACCTTCATGGTCTGGTCACCTCTATGGTCTCCTAGCTGGTCTCCCTACTGAGTTGTTGACATAAATTGGATCACAATCACTCATCTGCTTAAAACCCACCAATGGCTCCCACTTCACTCAGAGTAAAACCTGAAGTGCCCATAGCAGCTTTCCAAGACCTGCGTGATAGTATCCTCATTGCCTATTGGACTTCATCTTCTGCTCTTTTTACCTCGCTTACTTTACTCCAGCTACCTTTGTCTCCTTGTTAGTCTTCATTCTATCCAGACATGTTTCTGCCTCAGGGTCTTTGCACTGGCTGTTTCCTCTGCTGGAACACTCTTTCCCCCAGGTATCTGCATGACTACCTCCCTTATCTCCTTTTTTTTCTTCAAATATGTCCTCAGATATCACCCCTCTCCCCAACCAGAACTCCTCATTCTCTGTTGTTTTTTTATATTGTGTACCACCTTTTATCATAGTATATAATTTATTTTTTTTATTGTCTATATCTTCTTCCTGAAGTGTAAGCTTCTTAAATACAAGGGAGTTTGTCCCTTTCATTTACAGATGAATCCCAAATACCTAGAGTAAGCACAGAAGAGGAAACAATAAATCTTTGCTGAACTAATGAGAAATGCAAATCCCTAGTAGATACATGTGATTATTTTCTTAATGATCCTTAAGAGTTTTTAAAATCTCTGCTTAACCATGATTTCTATTCCACTTCTCCAAGAGGTTGCTCTAGTTTTATTCATTAATGGACCACTTAAGGGGAGGGGGATCAAAGATTCTTGATCTCAATTATGGTTCTTGAGTCATTGAGGAAAACATCGGCTACATTGCTGTTTGGTTTTCTCTTCTTTCCCTGCTACTGTCGCTGGATAAGACTCCTCTGATGAGATAGTCCCACATGGTACAATAAATCAGGTGCAAAAAAACCAATGGCCAAAACCTTTCTATGTCAGTGATTTGGACAAATAACCTTTGTCTATAAAAGAGACGCTCATCTCTACAGGCAGTGGGAGGACCCAGTTTAGAGTATGACGTTTTAGAATCATGACCAGTCATATCTCAGTTTTCTGTTCCCTCTTGCAGGGATATTTGCACAATTAACCTTCTCTAAACAGAGTAAACAAGTTAATTTAAGTGAGATATTCAACATGATATTTTTGGCATGGTAACTTATACATAGTAACTGCTCAGTTAATAGTTATAATCATTTGTTATCTCTGTCCATTTGAGACCACTCTCCTTTTGAAGCCAGAATAAAAATAAGGAGGTGGGAACTTTTTTTTTTTTTTTGAGGGTGAGTTGGGCCAAATCTCTGCATTTGCCCTAAATTTATTTTATCTTATTTGTTCAATCAGAAAAGACTGTCTTTGCCCATGAGCCTATTCTAATGTAAACACCATTGCTTTTTCACCCTGGCTACAATTGGATGATTTCTTCTCCATCCTGAACATGTGCCTGTGAAATTTTGAATGCAAGTGTACCTTATCTTTATGCTCAAAAAATATCATCTTGAGAGAGTTGGCCTTTGGGGGGATATCGAGTTCTGATTCAGCATTTGGTTTTCTGTACCAGCAATTGATTTCTGCAAATAAATTTCAGAGTCTACTTTTAATGACTGTGTGCTTGTGTAAATATCCTCCCAGGCGATAGGACTGAATGTCTGCATCCCTAAGATCGAGAGGCTGCCACGGGGAGTTACCAGGCAGGGGCCAGGGCTTGGAGCTCATGAGCACAGATGAGGGACATACCCTGGTGTTGGAACAGTGACTCAGTGTTTCTATCTGGGCAATGTGGGAAAGCTACGATATCATTTTAAGGGAAGTTCTACCTTTATCCTTCATTCACTTATTAATTCAGTGAGCATTGATGACTAGTGTATCCCAGGTCTTTTGCCAAGTTCTAGAACCATCAGTAATATTGGTTGTCAAGCAAGAGTAAAAATAACTACTACTTTTTTTTTAAATTGAGCACCTATGGTGGAGCAGATACTCCACTGGGGACTTCATATCTAGCAACTCATACTCTGAAGATGATTTTATTTTTACAACTGCCAGTCTTTTCTGCTGGGAATGTATCTTACCAGAATATACAATTTTTCTTATGTTCAGAAAGAGGAAATGGAAAGTTCAAGGACTCTTATTCTGACTTAATAGGATGAACGGAGAAGACTCTGGTGAGATATTTGGGGATGTCACACCTCTCCCTGAAGGTCAAAGGAGAGCAATGCATAGCTGATAGTGTCCCTACTGATGTAAACCCCGCTCCCAGGTGAGTGGTCCTGAGGACAGTAATGACAAGGTTATTGCTTATCGAAGGAAGGAACAATCATTATGTGTCTTTGTTATGCTAACAGGAGATTTTATTTCCTCTTATAAAACTCCTACTGCATTGCTCTGGTTTGGGTGAGGATGCATGCCTCTCAGAGAACATCTACTGCTTGTGGAGAAACTGAGTTAGAACTGGATCCTTCTGTTTGGATCCAGAACCATCTTCCTTCATTTGGAGCTACCAGATTCAGCAGATGGGAGCCTTGAGTTGCTCTTCATGTGTGCCTGGTTCTAGGAAGGTGGAAACACTGAGAGAGAAAGCTACTTCTTCCCTCTTGGAAGGCTGTGGCTTCCAAGGAGAGCTAAGCTAGCAGGCTTATAAGAGGGACCCCAGAAAGAGGGCACTATATAGTGCCCTACTCTGTAAAGTCTCCATGACCTTTCATTCATTCATCAACTATTTGATAAGACCTGACCAATGATCAAACACTGTGTGAATGGTGGGTTATGGTCGCAATAAAATCAGACCCAGTTCTTAGCATCACAGGGCTAGCACTTTGGTAAAGGGAACAGATAGTAAACAAACATATGAATAAATAAGAGCATTGTGGATTACAATAAGTTCTATGATGGAAATGAAGCAAGTGATGGCTTTCAATAGGGTGTCAGTGGAAGGCTTCATGGAAGAGGAGTCATTTGGGTTGAATCTGACAGATAAGTGTGCAAATGGCAAGGAGGCAAGGATTGGGGGCAGAAAGCTCTTGAACTTCAGAGTGGTGATTTTCAAACTTGAGTGCACGTTGAAATCTCCCGGGGAAGATTTAGAATTTATTGATGCCTCGTTCCCAGCTCCCAAGAGATTGTGACCTCATTGGTCTTGGGCTTGGTCTGGGAACTCAAGTATTTTAGAAACTCTCCCAGTGACTCTGAAGTGCAGCCAGGTTTGGAAAACTGCCTGAGAGGAAGAGAAAGTTGCTGTCTGGCTGGCATTCTGTGAAGTGGTGGAAAGTGATCCAAGAAGAGTTAAAGGAAAAAGGCTGATTCTAGATCATTCAGGGCCTTGGAGGACATTACTAGAAGATTGAGTATGAGTCTAGTCAGTAAAATAGATGTATTCATTTTCACAGTAGTGGTATATTTGCTGGGGTGTGTGTGTGTGTGTGTGTGTGTGTGTGTGTGTGTGTGTGTTGACTGGACAAGATCAGGAATCAGGAAATCTGTGAGCGAGGGGCCGTAACCACTCCCTGGCCATCTTGCCAGAGTCACCTGAAGAGGGGAGATGAAGGGATGACAGCTGTCCCATACCCTGGAGGTATGAAAACTGGCTCATCACAGCTAAAACAAGTCTTGAAGCTTAAATGACATGCTGGATTTCTTGATTTCCCTCTCCTTAATAAATCAGCAAAAAGCAGAAGGGCCTGGCCCTCACAGGTTACTGAGAGTTTAGGGAGGGTTATTGTAGGGTAGGAAATGGGAGCTGAAATGGGAGCTGACCCCCAGAACTCAGAAGGAACAGGACTGCATGAATCCCTGCAGTGATGCCATCTCCTCCGGAAGCCCAAGGAGCCCTGCCACCCGAAGCGCGGTCTGCTGACCAGCACATCAGCCTCCAGCAGAGCTCATTGGACACCAGGCGTTTTGTGTCTCACCCCAGAGCTGCTGACTCTGAATCTGTATTCCGACAGGATGCCCAAGTAATTCATGTGCACTTTTGAAGTCTGGGACGTGCTGCTTCACCGTTTCCTGTCTTTAGGCTCATCTCAGCCCACCCAGGCCTTATCTCACCCACTGCTGAGAAATTTCCAGAAAGAGAGGTGAGTTTGTGATGCATTGAGAAGTTTCTTCCACATGAGTGCATGTGAGTGTGTGTGTGTGAGAGTGCACATGAGTGCGAATGTGTGTGGGTGTGCATGTGTGTTTGTGTGAATGTGGGAGGGCATGCGCGTGCTTGTGAGATTGTGTTTGTAAGTGTGCATCTGAGGAGTGTCTGTGAGTGGGTATTTGAGTGTGGTAGAGCAAGTTTATGAGTGTGCTACATGTGTGTGAGTGTACATGAGTGTTTGAGTGTGCATGTGTGTATATGAGTACACATGCATGTTTTGAGTGTGCATGTGTGTGCACACATGCTTGTGAGTATACATGTGAGGGTGCATATGTGTGAGTATAACTATTCGAGTGCACGTGTGTGTGTACATGTATATGTGAGTGTGCATGCATGCTTGTGAGCGCATATGTATGGGTGCACATGTATGCTTGTGCATGTGCATGTGTGAGTGTACATATGTGAGTGTATGTGAGTGTGTGAGTACCCATGTTTGTGAGTGTGCATGTGGTGTGCACATGTGCTTATGAGTGTGTGTGTGTATGAGTATGGGTGAATGTACAAATGAGTGTGAGTGTGGGTGCTCATGCACATTTATGTGGGTGTGTAAGGCTCTTGGAGCAATAGTTCCAACACTGTTGCCCATCTTCCCCTCCTATTCCAGATCCTGCAACTTCTGTTCTGCCTGTGATTTCTCTTTCCTGTGGGCCACAAACTCTGTCTGTCCTCTGCATCTTTCTGTCCCAAATTTTAGTTACCTTCCCTTGCCCACTCACCTCCCTTTCCTTGCATCTCCCACTCATTCGAGGGTTCTTCTCTGTGTGGGTACAGAGAGAGAGCTCAGCAAAGTCCTTCCGCCCCATACCGGCTGATCCTCTGGAAGGTTTGCTTCTCCCCACTTTGCAGATGAGGCCACTGAGGCTGAGGGACAGGAAGCCCCTGGCTCGAGGTCACATGGTGGTAAGAGACGGCTTGAGGCTGAACCAAGAGCTGTTGGACTCTAAAGCCTGTATTCTTAATAATGAAGAAACACTGCTCTCTGCATGAGCAATTTTATTGATTTTTCTACAGGATGTGCACATTCCTTCTTCTGATCCTCTCCATAGCATTTTGTACATGTGGCAGGACAATATTTATAAGATGTTAACCATTGCTTCTCCTCTTATTTCTCTGCTATCCTGTGCTTCTCACACTTAAAGGAGCTAGACAGACTTAGTACTGCACTTACTGCAGGTGGCAAACAGAAAGAGCCTGCTGGCTCTAACCTGGGGGTAAAAGAACCTCAAAGTTTTGGGAAGGGAGGATTGTGAAGCCTGGCTGTGTGAAATGGGTCTGAGGAGCTGGAGAGGATGGTTGATACCCCGTGCTTTGCCCTGGGCTGGGACAAGGAGAGGGGAGAGGTAGTGACAGAGGGGACAACATAGCTCAGAGGCAGTCCCTGCACCTTGATTCCCAACAGAGCATCAGTGGCAGACCAGAGACCTCAGAAAGATCTGGGACTGGAGATAACACTTTTCAAGATCCCTGTGGCTCCCTGATGCGCAGTCAGAACAATGAAAGCTGCTGGGTGTGAGCAGGACTGTGGGGTTTCTCGAGCAGCCATCATGGACTGACAGCCGAGGGTCGGACCACATGATGGATGAACCAGAAGATACTTGCCCACCCGGTCGAGAATCTCAAATAGCCACTTGCCCCAGACTCCCAAGCCCATGACCTGACATCTAGAACATAGATACAACTCAAGAACAAGATTAAGATTCTGCTGTTTGGGAAAAGCGGGAGCTCAAAATAGAAATTTGATTGAGCTTGTAGGAAAAGGATTCTATTGCTTTGCAACTGAGTGTGAGGGCAGAGCGTGGTGCCCATCACCAGCCTCTCTGGAGACTGGCGCTGTCTTTCCCCGGCCCTGCATGCTGCCAACCTCTGGGATCAGGTCTGCTGCTTCTCCAAGCCCTGCCCTCCCCTACCTAGGTCTAAGGTCTTTGGAAAACAACTCGGGGTCTCCCCAGAGCCCTCCTCAGTGCCTCGCTCTGAAGCACTGCACAGACCTCCCTGCTTCCCCAGGGAAGGTGGGGCCTCCCCCAGTGCCCCTGCATAATTGGGACGATGCGCAGGGAAATTAAAAAGGTCATTAATCACCGTGGAGCCAAAGGCAGCTCTCCGGGACCTATTCTTCATGATGATTAATGGCAAGCAGCTCCTCCCCACTCCCCGATTCATTTTCCTGCCACCGTTCACTCATTTTCCCTTGCTGTGTCCTCTTCGTCCCTGTCCAAGGGAAGCGGGCTTCCCGGGGACTGCGGACTCAGTGTCAGATCTTTCCCTGGCCGCCTTCGTACCACCAGCCCCGGAGGGGAGCCAGTGTGAGCCCCTGGGTCAGATGCACAGCCTGGCTTCTGCATCAACAAAATAGGGCAAAAATCCCACTCGCCTCACAGCTTGTGAAGATGGCAGATGAACAATGGCAATGCCAAGTACGCTTCCTTGACCGGGGTGAGGCTGCCCAGTCATAACCTCTTTCCCCTCTGTTTATTAATTTTATTGCCTTGATGAGCATCGTTGCTGCCTTTCCATACCCTCACGGTTCTCAGCCACTAGGAAGGGCTCAGGTCACCGCTCTTTGCCAACACTAACCACGGTGAGGATGGTGATGAACATTTCTCACGTGCTGTGTCAAGTACCTGCCATGGAGTATTCCATTCAAACGCACCGCCCTGAGAGGTACACATTCTGAGACCCATTTTACAAATAATAATAATAATAGTAATATTAATAATAATAATAATAACCTGTTCAGAGAGGGAGGGTAACCTGCTCAAAGCCACACAGCTAGTGAATGGTGATGCTCTGCTGAGAATGTGAACCGCTCTACACATCAGCTGTCCTTTCTCAGGACTGATTGGGGTTGGGTGCCTCTTCCCAGTCTCTCCTTTTCTCAACCTCCAGCTGGGGCTGCCCCTCCCTGGCAGGACTAGCCAGGCTCGGGTCATGCTTGAACAGCCTCCTGTTCTCCTTTTGTTTGCCAATTAGGCTCCCATCCAGTTTTCTGCTGCTTACGATAAGCACCTCCCCTGCCCACTGATGCATTGAGCCCAGGGTCTCGCTATGACCAGCCCTCAATCAGGAGGTGCTTGATTTTCCTGGAGATAACTATATCCTGGGGGATTTGAGTGAATTTATAAAGAAAGAGCAGATTCTGTAAAATTTAAAGTGCAGTGAAGTCCTTTTCTCAGGCTGGCAGAAATGAAGGAACATTACCTAGTCAGATACAAAATCCCCGAACAAGGTGGAAAGCACTGGAAGACTAAGACAGGGTCATGGTTCTGTGGTTGACTCATTGAGTGACCTTGGGCAAGTCATTCCCACCCACCCCACCCCCCTGACCAGTTTCCTTAGTAAAATTACAGGGTGAAAATAGATTTTGAAAGTTTAAAGTTAGAACTCAGAAGCTGGGGTACAGGGAAAGTTTGCCCAGGACAAAGGAGCTGCAAAGAGCAAAAAATTGAGAAGGAGGAGGACAATGTTTTGCTTGGCCCCTCACGGTCTTCTTGAGGACACCAGGTCTCTGAGGCAGTATGGGTGTCTCAGGAGCTTCTCAAAAGCCTTAGCCAGTAGCTGTGTGACAATATGAGGATTAAAATATAATGATAATCATGAAAATATCAATGACAATAATAAGAGTATTGAGTAACATTTATTAAGCAACACTTACGTGCCAACTTCTCACCATCAGCTGTGAAACAGCCGCTAACTAGCATCTGCGTGACACAGATGTGTCTGAAGCACAGAGGGGTTGAGCCATTTCCTTAAGAATGCACAGGAAGTGATGGGCAAGTAAACCTTGGGCCTATCTCATTCTGAATGCTAGAGACAGCGGTCCTGGTGAGCTTCATCACAGTGTCATTGATTCAGGATCTGGTGGCCACGGGAGTCCTGGGTGCCTGAGTGCGTAGGGGCTTTCTCCATATCCACAGCGTGCTGCCTCTGTTGCCTCCTTAGAAAACCTGAGAGCCAGGACCAGCTACATAATATTGTGGGGCTTAGCGAAGAAATGAAAATACAGGGCCCCTTGTTTCAAAGTTATTAAACATTTTGAGCTAGTGACAGTAGAGCGTTTAACTAAGCATGAGACAGATCCTTCTGAGTGTGAGACATGGTGTGACTCCACAGGTTGTTCAGGAAGGGGGCCCTGTGAGCTCCCGATGCTTCTCCAGCCCCAACCACTTTTCCTGAACCCACCCTACCCCACCCCACTCTCTTCCCCCAAAGGCAGGGCTCCATCCCCTTTTCCCTTGGTTACTATCTGGGTCTTCCTCAGAATGGACCGGTTGGGTCACTCCCTCCCTTAATGACCGCCACACCTCTGACCTGGTCTGGTCTCCATGAACTCATCTTGGTGTTTGCTAGATGCAAACAAACAAACAAAAAAGACTGTCACCTACTGCTGCTCCGTGAGCCAATGGAATATTATTCTCTCTTCATGCCCGTGACTCTCCCTGGGTTTTGGGGCTAAAGGGACCCAACCTTGCTTGGACAAGGCCTTCAGCATCCATTCCTAACTGACCAGGAAGAAATGTTCTGGAATACCATCAAGTGCTAAAGGGCTCTCCTAATTAGCTGGCTGGTGGCTAACGAGGGATTTCACTGGGCAGAGCCTTCTGGTGGTTGGCGCGTAATTACCATGGAAACCTTCACGCCACACTCAGCTGCTTCCCTCAGCCCGCTTCCCTGGGGAGCAGACATTGCTCCACAAAAGCAGCATCTGGCTATCGACATTGTTTGTGAGGGAAATAAATGGACAATTAGAAGCCAGACATTCTTGGATTCTTGTTGGAGCGACGTTTTTGCCTACATCCATCCTGAGGCCCAATTGATGCCGGTGTCTTCGCACGAGAGGAAATCATTAGAAGGTGATGGATTTGGTTTGGATGGATCCCCTTTTGCAAAGCTCAAGGACAGGGAACATGCCTAATTAGGAGGCAGACTTTTTTGCCTTTTAGAGGCAATGGCTGGGTTGTCTAGGAGCTGTGAGCACCTTGAGGGCCATCCTCATGTTTCTACACAAACATGTATTTATCCTGCCCATCAGCGGAGTGAGCCCTGTGGCTCCATAAGTGGGATCTCCACATTTAATTTTTTAGAATGCAGAAGCACCTTTTTACAAAGGTTATTGATTGGGAACAGGGGTTGGATGAAGTCTGAGAGCTCTGTTAGTCAGGATGGGCGAGGCTGGGCTTAAGTAACAAGTAAACCCTAACACCACGGCTGGAGGAATGCAATAAAGGTCACTGAGTGTGTTGTGCACGGTTCTCTTGTGGTCAGGCAGCCTTTTTAGATCATCTGGCTATGCCTCCTGAAACACATGGCCTTCAAGTTACAGCCAAAGGGAAGAGAAGGCTGGAGGAGGCATCACACCAGAATTTGAAGAGTGGAGGATGCATTCATTTCACAGATTCACTCAGGCATCTGTGCATCCATTGGCACCTGCAGGGACAAACTAGGCCCCCTCTGTCCTCTAGGAACATATTCCTAAAAGACAGAGAGGACACAACAAATGTCTTCAGAGGATAAAGTGGGTACAAAGGACAGCCTAGACTCTGAAGAAAGAAGAAGGCAAGTCTCTGTGACGTAGAAGCATCCAAGAGAGCCCAGGGTGGAAGAGGGATTTGACCTGAACCTTGACCATGAACATAAGTATGAATTTATGTTAGTGTTAACATCGGGATTGGATTAGAGATATTTTTTGCACAAGGCATACATGTTTGTGGCAAAAGATATAGAAGAAGCTGATAAGCAAACTAGATGAAAGAAAATTACCATTAATATTTTGACATCTATGTATCTACTTGCTGTCTACCTTCCTACCTATCTATGGCCATCCCATGGATATTCTTTTATGATCTACTTTTCATTGTATAATATAGTAACCGATTCTGTATCAATAAATACAGATACACATTATCATTTAAAGCAGGTGAATCATATTCTATTGTACGGTTGTACCTTACTTTCTTTAATCAGTCCTTTATTGTTGGGTATTTATATTGCTTGCAATTGTTTGTCAGTATAAATGCTCTTGTGATTACGATCTTTGTACACGAGTCTTTGTGTAGTTGTTCCCTTAGGAGACACTGAGTGTGTTTTCAATAGGTAGGGAGTTGAGGCTTGACGTAAGGGGTGTCCTCGCCAAAAGAAACAGAGAGAGCAAAGGCACAGGATCAAGGGTGCATGGGTAGATTTGAAAAGCCACAAGTGGAGAAGAGGAAGTCAATGGACAGTAACTCTGGGCCAGTTGTATGCTAGGCACTGTGCCATGAGCATTTACATACACCAACTTGTGTAATCTCCATTAAAAACCATGTTGAAGGGCACTAGGCTATTCCCATTTTACCCATGAAATAAACTGAAGCACAGAGAGGTTAAGTTACCTGCCTGTGGTCACACAGTTAGTAGCTGAGTTGAGAGTGGATCTCAGTTTACGGACTCCAAAGCTCGGGCTCAGTTCACGACAGTGTAGCAATAGTAAGTGGTACTCAGGATTATCCTGCTGGTCATGTAATAATAACAACCCTAGTTTTGTCTGGATGTCATTACTTAGGTAGATGTGCAAAAAAGAAACAGAATGAGGGATCCTTGGGTGGCGCAGCGGTTTGGCGCCTGCCTTTGGCCCAGGGCGTGATCCTGGAGACCCAGGATTGAATCCCACGTCGGGCTCCCGGTGCATGGAGCCTGCTTCTCCCTCTGCCTATGTCTCTGCCTCTCTCTCTCTCTCTCTATCATAAAAAAATTTAAAAAAATTTTTAAAAATTCAGATTATTAAAAAAAAATTCAGATTAAAAAAAAAAGAAACAGAATGAAGGCGCTTGTGTGTTCAGGCTGGCACAGGCCACAGTGTGGACCCACGAGCCTTCATTCCCTTCTCATGAGGATGGGTGATGTCAGCAAAACTTCTTGCCTGGAAATATATTGTTTTGAACTTGGCAACCTGTAAGCTTGGTTGCCATGGTTACCAGAGAGCCCTGGGGAATGATGAACACAAAGGGTGGTCTTGAAACACAATCAAGTTCCTTCCCCTCCAGCTCCAACCAGAGCTGGTGACAGTCTTTGACAAATCCTCTTGTGCCCAGGGAACCCCACACCACAGCATTTGTGACAAGACACCCCATGCTTCCACATATAATAACTACTAATACTTGTCGGGCACAGGAAGGACCACTTTATGTGGATTATTTTACTTAATCCTTCCCAAACCCTGCGTGATATATGCTCCATTTCCCACTTTGCAGGTGAAGCCACAGATATACAGAGGAGTTAAAAGGTTTGCCCCAATGTCACACGGCTAGCAAATGTCAGTCTGGCCCAGATCCCATGCTCAGAAATAGCCCATTCTTGTTAGAGCTACAACATTAAGAGCCAAGTCACAGAAAATGATTATCTCTAGGCATCTGCTTGGTACCTGGCTTCTAAAGATTCCCAGAAAGGAATAGGAGTTCCTAGAAAAACCATAAAAGGCTTTAGGTAAGGAAAATATGGGGCATTAGCAGGGATGTCCTATCACAACTCGATAAATAGATGGAACAAAAGGAAGTCCGAATTCAAATGTTTCTAGGCATCCAAGTAATTATGCCTTAAGGTCACTGCGAAAATCCTGGCTGAGGATGCAGGCTGGCAAAGAGTTGTAAAGGTCACTATTTACCCAGAGAATTTGCTTCTTTCCTTTTAAATATTAAAGCCTTCAACCAGACCCAAATCTGAATGCCTACAGGGCCCAGGTAGGTGACAGATGAGTACAGGAGCTGGAGGCTGGGGACTGAGCTGGGAAGAGAGGCACATGGGGGCTCTGTCTTAGCAAGCACCGGCATGCTCCACCCACAGCACTTGTCCCACGTTGCCACATCTGACTATTTCAGAAGCTGGGGATCTGGATGCTTCCGTGAATTTCCTGATTTTTAAATGTTAGCAAAATTCTCTGGGCTAGACTTGCTCTGGGTTATTAGTCAGGAATCTCAGCTCTGAACTTTATTCCTGTTTAAACATTCAGTTGGGTAGGCATTGATGAGGCCTCTGAGAGCCAAGAGCTGTGCCAGGCACTAGCTTTATAGTGGTGAGTGGGCCCGGCCTTTTTATAATGGAGAGTCTGGAGTGGTGTTTTTCAAACTGTGAATCATGATTGATTAGTGCATCTTGAAAGCTATGTAGCAGATGGCAACCAGCATTTAAAAATAGAAAACAGAATATACACAGACTATATATAGAGATTATATATATGTGTATAGAGAGAATAGAATATTTATATAAAAATATAAAATAGAATATTATACAAAATCTCACAGCACTTTGCATGTAATAAGGGCAGGTATTTTTTTTTTTGCAGAGCATTTGTTAGTATTGTATATGCTATGAGTTGTATAAATATACATGACCAAAAAGTTTCAGAACTGGGCGCCTGGGTGGCTCAGGGTCCTGGGATCGAGTCCTGCATCAGGCTCCCTGCAGGGAGCCTGCTCTCCCTTTGCCTGTGTCTCTGCCTCTCTCTGTGTGCCTCATGAATAAATAAAGTCTTCATAAAACAAAAGTTTCAAAATTGACTTATAAAGATTTTGTTGACTTGTGAAAAGAAGAGCAAATGTTCCACTTCTGTTGAACCCCGATGGGAATGGGTTTCAGCCATTTACCAAAACAGTTAAGACCTTAAGCTCTGCCACTTTCTCACTGTGTGGCCTTCGGGAAATTCCTTAACCTCTCTGTGCCTCTGTTACCTTGTCTACAAAATAGAGTGTGAGGATGAAATGAGTTCATACTGAGAACAGCCTAGTACAGGAGAAGTTTTCAGTGGCGATAACAGTTGCCACTGCATTCAAATGCATTCCTTGATGAGGTGTCTGAAACAATAGCGTTTTCGCCTCTTAGGAATAATAAAATCTCCCAAGTCACTACGATCAGGCTTTACCTCTGTATATTGTAAGTAGTCTGGAATTGTCAGCAGGGGGGTCCGTGGAAGGGTCTTTAATAGAACTAATCTGGCTTCCTTGGGACACTTACAGGGTCCTCCCCAACCTGGGGACCACTGATCTCTATCATCCCATTGGACTATAGGGGTTGCCAGGTACCCACATCCGGGTACCAGCTGGAGCTTCCAGAGCACCTGTGGCTGGCCCGGCTGCCTTTCTTCCAGCACATTCCCACACATGGCACCTCGTTATCATCCCAGTGTTCCAGTGGGGAAATAATCTGCCCGTTTATAGATCAAGACACAGAGGTGCAGAAAGGCCACGTGACATCCCTGAGATCTTCCAGGATGGGAGGCATGTCGCAGGCAAAGCCGTGGAGCTGTCAGGTGTATGCCTGGGGGGCCAGAGCTGCAGGTTAGGAGCTCAGGCCACACCGGGCATGACCAGAACCAGGTTTTGAGGTGTTTACACTTGTGGGAGAGGGGGAGCCCCCGAGGCCGTTTTGGCTGTGTTTCTGCTGAATCTCGATTCCCTCAGTGAGGCTAAATCCAACTCAGTCAACACAGTAACTCTTTATTTGATTAACTCTGATTTCTCTGTATTTGATTAACAGCCTCCTCATTCCCCAATGATAAGAGAGTTTACTGTTACTTTTGGAAATTCAAATGTCATTTTCTATTTAGCTTAGAAAGATCCACAGGGAGACAGTTTTACATAATGTTGTCACTAAACTACTTGGTTATCTTAATTTTCTGACTCCCTCAACTGGATTCAAGAACCCGATTAGTGTCCGGGAGTAAAAGGGCTATTAACCAAGATTACAAAGAGAACGTCCGTGTTATGAGTGCTAAGTACCCACTGGGCTAAGTGCTTTGCTTACATTGCTCCCTGAGCCCTAGCAGTGGCCCTGGGTGGCGGGAGGCATTATTTCCCTTTTACAGATGAAGCAACTGCATGGAGATGAAATGCATGGAGATGCAGCAATCCACCAAAGGTCATAGGGTTAGGTTAGGAAGTGGTGAAGACGGGATATAGACACAGAGCAGTTCCCGGGCTCTTCATGCTAGGAGGACACGCTCCCAGCTGGCACCCAGGACACCCCAGATCAGACTCCAGCTCTGCAACTCCGGACACGTTGCTTCTCTTTTTTTCCAACGTGGAGACAGGAGAGAGAGGGATCAGCTTCATCTTCCCTTCCCCTCTCTCCTTCCATTTGATGAAGATCAGAGGTGTCTCGGCTAAGAAAGAAGAGAAAAGTTAGATTTCCTGCCCCTAACCCAGGGTAGTGCACCCCCACTGGGACCCATGGATGGCCACCCAGGTAGGATGATGGAAAAGTGGGCTTGGGTGGACGTGCGCCGCATTAGCAACGTCTGCCGCACGTGTAGGATAGTGCAGTGATGGAGAAAAGCAGAGCTAGGTGATGGAGGGAACCGTGTCCTGAAGAAATCACGGTGGCATCTGACTCTAGTCCAGCGGGTCTAGCCAACCCAGAGCTAATCTAGTCTAATCTAGTCTGGAGCTAGTTTTGCACCCCCACAAGTTCAAATTCCCTGAGCCTGCGTAATTTTGCTTGAGCCAGTCTGAGTGGCATTTCTGACTCTTGGAACAAAAGTAAAATTAATGACATACTTGGCTCTAGAACCCTATAGTGAGGTCCCTGCAATAGACTGAATGTGATCCCTCAGCCTGTGTCCAAATCTGCACCTACCCTCTCTGTGTGATGGTGGCAGGGGTGGGATCTTTGGGACTTGGTTGGGTCGTGGGGTTGGGGGAGACCCAGTGAGTGGGGTGAAGGCCAGATAGAAGGGACCCCAGAGGGCACCCCTGCTCTCTCTCCACCACAAGAGCACAGAGCAAGGACGGCAGTCTGCAGCCAGGAGGCTCTTCCTCCCTGTAACAGGCCATGCCCACACCCTGATCTTGAACCTCCAGCCTCCAGGATGTGAGAAACCTATTTCTGCTGCCGAAAAGCTGCCCTGTCTGTGGCACTTTGTTATAGGGGCCTGGGTGGACCAAGACAGCCCCAAGCCACATGTCCACTTTCATTTGCCCCCACATGAACCTTGCCTGTCAACACTGTGCCCTCTCTCTGTCCTTCCCGACAATTTATCCTCCGCACCTCAGCAAAGCCACTCTTCTGTGTTCAACTCATTATCTATTTAAGACCTTTTGGGGGCAGGATGCTGGGGTGGCTCAGTGGCCGAGCATCTGCCTTTGACTCAGGTCCTGAGCCCAGGGTCCTGGGATGGAGTTCTGCATTGGGCTCCCACAGGGAGCCTACTTCTCCCTCTGCCTATGTCTCTGCCTCTCTCTGTGTCTCTCCTGAATAAATAAATAAAATCTTAAATTAAAAAAAGACCTTTTGGTGGCTAACCACCATTGGATAATTCCACAACCCTTAAGATGGCACCTGTAGTACAGCATTGTCCACCGCTGTTTCATAAGATCCACGAACACCTAAGCCAGCCACTGATCTACACATTTACTCACTTACCTGGCACAAGAAGCCCTCCAAGGGGGACTATACCTACCACCTGTGGGGCCACTGAGGGACCCAATGGGGGAGCAACTACTTGAGCCAGACACCGTGGTTGCCAACACCCAACCTGCA
Source organism: Vulpes vulpes (assembly GCF_048418805.1). Classification (NCBI taxonomy): domain Eukaryota; kingdom Metazoa; phylum Chordata; class Mammalia; order Carnivora; family Canidae; genus Vulpes; species Vulpes vulpes. The sequence goes on from NC_132782.1 coordinate 94,511,230, forward strand.
TGGCTCACCTCTCCAGACTCAACCTCTCCCCTCCCATGATGCTCCATGGGTACCATTCTTCCTTTTGCTTCTCTCAGTGCTATAAAGAGTTAAGAGAATTTGTAACCATAGCGCGGAAAAGGCCATGGAGCATACCACGATAATTGGGCTTGTTTGGTGGGGAGGAAATGCCTGTCTTGGTGTCAAGGCACCATGTAAAAAATGTGTTTCTATTCCACACAAATTAGTCTGTGTGTTCACCCCATGCTGGCGATGGCCTGGTGGCCAAACAGGGGTTGGCATTAACTCTGCGCACGGAGATCACTCATTAGTGGAAGTAGGGTCCCTGTCTGCATTTTCTTTTGTCTCTTTTCCTGGAGCAGAGCAGAACACAAGGTCTAATTGGGAAGCAGATTGCAGAGCAAATACGAATGAGCTTCCGAATATTTCTCTTTAGCCTTGTCTACACTAGCAGAGAAGCCAGGCCAGGGTCAGGTTGCAGGAAAATGAGGATGCAGACCCATTGTACCTGAAAGGCAGAGACTGAGAAAGGTATATTCATAGACTCCTGGGAAACTCAATTCAGGGAATCTTCCTAACAGAGAGTGGTTGAATCATAGATGCTCGGAATTCCTGGATCTTAAAATCTTACATTCTTAAAATCCTGGGACTGAAGACACAGCCAGACACCAGGACCCCAAATGCTCTCCCACACGGCCTACGTTTCAGCTGGCTGGAACCTTCCCCATTTCCCCAAGTGGGTCTCTGTTTCCCTCCTTCCGCCAGCCCCTACTCCCTTTGCCTGGCTGGCTCATGTCACTGTTCCTGTCTCAGCTGAACTATTACTCACTTTCTCTGTCTACACAGAAATGGGCTTGTGTGAGATAAAAGCAGAGCCCCTTCGTCTTCCCACGGAGTTCTCCTCTCCGTGGAGCTGACCTCCTGCTCCCTTGCCCCGTGGTTGGCGAGGTCTTTAAAGGGAAGGATTCTGATCATTTTGTTCACCCTGAATCCCCGGTGTCGGGCACATACGTGACACAAAGGACGCACTCAGAAGTGTTTGCCGGAAAAAAAAAAAAAAAAGAAGTGTTTGCCGGATACATGACTGAGTATACGATCTTGGATTCTTTGTCTCTCGGGACTGAAGGAATCTTAGTGCTGCCCAGCCCACCAACTTTCCCCAAGACCCTCTGCAGAATCCCTGACCAATACTTATCCAGACTCTGCTTGAATTCCTCCTGCAGGGAAGGGCAGCTTGCTACCTCCAGGAGCCACAATCCATTCTATTGTGGAGAGAGAGGTTCATATTATGTATCCGGTGATTTATCCCCTGACCTTGATTATAACTCCAAGAATGACAGAGAAGCACGGGCTTGTAGTCCCCAACAACTCAGTGGCAAGATGATCCCCAAAAGGCTTAAAACGAGTGCCTCACACTGGCAAACTGGTGACCTGAGAGCTCTGTTTGACACTGTTTCATTTCGTAGTTCCATGATTTAAAAAAGCAAAATTTCCTCTAACCTGAAACACAGACACAGAAACGTGCACATATTGGAAGCAGACAGCTCCATGGATTAGCTCAATGTGAGCACAGCTGTACCACCGGCACAGATGAAGGAACCGCACACAGGTAGCATTTCCTCCTCCTCCTGGTCGCCCTCTGTGCTCTGGTGACTACTCAGTATTTTTCAATTTGGAAGAATCCACGTTAAAACCTGGCAACGCTCAACCCCTAACTCCTTATGACAAGAGTGACTGGGTCTGAGTGACACCTCTCTTTTCCATGGGGCATGTGTCATCCACTTGGTGCCCTCTCCTGCTTCCCTAAGCTTAGCCCCTGGAGGCACTGAATATTTTCCAGTTCTGCTCGAATCATTTGCTTCTAGATGTTGGCACCAGTTAGAGCTACGCTGTTTAGATGGGGGGGGGGGGGCAGGTTGAAACAGACCGGTTTTGCTTTGGAAAGAGATAGAAATGAGTTGGGAGTCCTGAATTGCAACTAACTGGAAGATTCTACGTAACATAGTGTGTGAGAAGCTGGTTCAGGTGGGTGTCAGTATGATTAGGGGCAAGTTACTTCCCCATCTCCATGCGTCCGTTACCTCATCTGTTAAGTGCACCACATACCACAGTGTTGATGCAAGGAATTGATTAGTTTCTGCTGCTAAAGACTTTAGCATGGTTAGTCCTGGCACCTAAGAAATGTTTGTTCCACTATTAGATAGATTCCCCTCAAGTTTCTTATGCTACTCCTTGGAACCCTGTTATCTCATCTATAAAATGGGACCAGCAATACCAGTTTTTCAGGGCTGCCGTGAGCATCAGTGAGAGAACCTATTTTGGGGAGCTCCCACAAAGAAGATGCCAAATAAATCCACCTGCTTTTCCTTCCCTTGCTACCCAGCAGCACCCACTTGACTGGTTTCCCACGTATTCACAATAAGCAGAGCTATTCCGGACCTTCAGTGTTGCTTTGGGCTTGGTGGTCTTGAGACCACCTCGCCATCTTCCACCTTGGCCAACACCAAGGATCTGGAACAGGGCTCATCATCTTGAGGCCATCTGCTCTTCTAGCTTCCTCCCCCTTGGATATTCACAGCCAAACCTTGCCTTCTTGCCACAATTTATGTTTCAAGTTAGAGCTGGACATTTCTTTTTTCCATCGGTCATGTTCATAGTTCATTTTTATGAGAAGAAAAACTCAAATGTACAATGACTATCCCTCTAGGGTTTCCAGGTCAGGAGTTCCTTCTCACATTGGTCAGCATTTTGACACATCATATCTGCTTCCAGGAGGAATCAAGCTGCCCAGAATGGCATGCTATTCATTTGTTCATTCGTTCATTCATTCCTAAAATGTATCTCAAGTGGTGTACTGTTTGCTTGTTGGGGGGGAAAAGTCTTTATTGAGAAATAGGGTAACTGACATAAATAGAGTGATACTTTGTTGGTGAATAAAACCTCGAGCAGAATTCAGTGTCTCTGCCCGCCAGCCTCTAGCTCTTGGCTTCTGCCTTCTTTCTAGACACTTCTTTAAAAATTGTACTTATTTATTTGAGACAGAGAGACAGACAGAGAGAGAAGGAGGGGGAGAGAGGAGCAGAGGGAGAGAGAGAAGCAGAGTCCCTGCTGAGCAGGGAGCCCAATGCAGGGCTCAATCCTGGGACCTTGAGATCATGACCTGAGCCGAAGGCAGATGCTTAACCCAATGAGCCCAGGTGCCCTTCCTGGATACTTTGGATGAGGTGGTCTTGGTGAGCATTCTGGGCCCTTACAGGCCTCTATCTTCCTGGATGGTGGTATAGGCACCATCTTGGGCTCTCTGCCCTTAGGAGGAGCAGTGGCCCTGGCTTTTGGTCCCTCCCCAGCCACCTGGGCAGTGACCTCTATAAGGACCTTGAGCAACAGCATTCTTGCCCTAGATGACTATGAGTCTTAAACTCTGACTTTGAGCTCTTGTTTTTCTGGGGTCTCGGTACCTTGGCGGCTCCTTCTTACTGTGTTTTACCTTTGACTTCTTGCTGGGCCCTTTGGCACTGGGGAGGGTTCCTGTGGCCTTGTCTCTCTCACCCTCTTACCTCTGTCCTTAGTATCACTGCCTTTCTCAGGGGCTTTCTCCATGGCTCACCTGGTTTGGAGAGAGGTGTTTTCACCTCTCCTGGGCTGCCTTTTCACCTCACGTGGGTCGGGGCGGGGGGGTTCTTTACCTCGCTTGGTTTCTTGGGGTCTTTTTTTTTTTGGCCTCACTGCGTGTCCTGGGAGCAGTCATGGTGATGTCTTCCTGGGATGGATTTTCCTTGCTAATTTGAAGCTGTTGGTGGTCCCCTTGGCCTTGAAGTTGATGGGCTTGAGGAGAAAGCCCTGGTTCATGTTATGGCCAGAGCCTGCTTCAGGAAGAACTCAGACCAGGTGATGTCTGCTATCAGGCACTTCTGCAGGATGGAACCTTGACAACCACCATTGAAGTGTCCTGGTCCTGCTCTCCTGCCTGCATAGCACAGGAGGGTGGCAGCATGGCGTTTGGGCACTATTAGGGCTTGGCCTGTCTTTTCAGACCCAGATGACCAGGATGACCCACATTGAAGGTCAGATAGGTCAAAGTCGCCAAGGTGTTACCACAGAAACCACTACACAGGCAGATGCAACTGACCAGCACCCATCCCCAGGTGTCACTATATTGTTTTTCAGGAGCTAAAAACCAAATCCTTAGCACCTGAATGGCATTATTTCCTTTCATCTACACAGCAACACTTTGAGTGCATTTAATTATTATATATAATACCAATAATTATAATACCAACTATTTGTTAAGAGTATGCTCTATGCTGGACGTGGAACTAGGCATTTTCTATACAAGTGATCTATCTTCCCAACGACACAACAAGGGAGGCGTGATCACTTTTATTTATTTATTTATTTATTATTTATTTTGTTGTTTGCTTATATTTTTTGATATTTATTTATTTGAGAGAGAGAGCACAAGCAGGGGGAGGAGCAGAGGGAGTGAGAAAATCTCCAGCAAACCCTTCACTGAGCTGGCAGCCCAATGAGGTGCTCGATCCCTTGACCTGAGATCACGACCTGGGCCAAAATCAAGATTCTGAAACTTAACCAACGGAGCCACCTTTTTATAGATGGGGAAACTGCAGTTAGTGTAGATTGTTCACAGAGGCAGTGAGATCTCAGTTTTCTATGACCTAAATCCAGGATTCTTGTTCTTGACACTGCCTTTCAATTTCACCAGCAAGAACTTGGTTACATAGGGCAGAGAACCAAATTTCCTTTTTTTTAAATAATAAATTTATTTTTTATTGGTGTTCAATTTGCCAACATACCAAATTTCCTATGTCTGAGCCATCCAGGGCTTTCATGGGATCATGGCTCCTAATTTTTTTCTAAAACATTTTATTAGGTTGTAATTCACATACTGCATAATTCATCCACTTAACATGAATAGTTTAGTGTTTTTCAGTATTTTCACAGGGCGTACAACCATCATAATAATCTAAGCTTAGAATATCTCATCTCCCCTACGAGATACCCCATACCCATGAACAGTCGAGCCCCATTCCATTCCTATCCTGCCCTCCATCCAGCCCTAAGCAATCATTAATTAATTTCTGTGTTAAATGTTTGCCTATTATGGAAATTTCATACCTGGAATGATATAAAATATTGATCTTTTATGATTGACTTCTTTCACTCAGCATAGTGTTTTTTGAGAGTCATCAGTGTTGTAGCACACATTAATTTTATTGCCAAATAATATTCCACTGTATGGATATACCAAATTTTATGTATCCATTAATCAGTTGATGGACATTTTGATTGTTCCTATCTTTTTGGCTGTTATGGTACTGCTGCTTTGAACATAAGCATCCAAGTTTTTGCGTGGGTACATGTTTCATTTCTCTCAGGTATGTATCTAGGGGTGGAATTGTAGATCATCATTTCACTTTTTGAGGAACTGATGGACTATAATTGGAAGCATCATTCTACACTCCCACTGGGGTTGTATGTAGGCCCCATATCTCTGCATCCTTGCCAACACTTGCTATTGTCCATCCGTTTTATTATAGCCATCCTAGTGTGTGTGAAGTGGTGTCTCACTGTGGTTTGGAATTCCATTTTCTAATAACTAATGACATTCTGCCTCTTTTCATGTATTTATTGGCCATTTGTATATCTTCCTTAGGAGAAATGCCTGTTCAAATCTTCAAATCGTCGGCCCATTTTTAATTGGATTACTCTTCTTTATATTAAGTTGGAGGAATCCTTTATCTTTTTTGGACGTAAGTTCCCTATTAGATGTATAAATGTCAAATGTTTTCTTCCACCCTTTTCATGTTCTCAATGGGTGTTATTTGCAGCACAAATGTTTTAGCTTTAATGTCGGCCAGTTTATCTTATTTTTTACCACTTGTGATTTTGCTATTGTCTCTGAGAAAACATCTTTTAAAAAGTCATAAAGATTTACTTCTTTTTTCTTCTAAGAATTTTACAGTTTGAGCTCTTTCTTATACTATGTTTGAACTTATTAAAGAAATTTTAGAATTTTTTCCAGCTTTATTTCAGTGTCATTAGCAAATAAACATTGTGTATATTTAAGAAGCACTATGTGATGTTTGATATATATATATATATATATACATGTATATATATACATATATATACACACACACATATATATATGTGTGTGTTGTGAAATGATGATTACAGTTAAGCTAACTCACATATCTATCACCTCACATAGAATTTTTCTATGGTGGGAACACATAAGATAACTCTCAGAAAATTTCAAATATATAATACAGGATTGACTGTATTCACCATGCTGTTCATTCACTCCATAGAACTTAATCATTCTGCATAATTGGACCTTTGTCAACTTTGGCTACCATCTCCCCATTTCTCTTCCTCCCAGACCCACAACCACCATTATATTCTCTTCTTTTCTGAGTCTGACTTTTTTAGATTCCACATAAATATGAGATTGCACATAGAAGTGATTTTCTGTGTCTGCCTTGCTCCACTTAGCATAATGTCCTCTGGGTTCATTTATGTTTTCACAAGTGGCAGGACTTTCTTCTTTTCCTTCTTTTTTTAAGGCTTAATAATATTCATTATATGTGATACATAAAAATCATATATTTATAATCTATAATAAATCTATACCATATATCACATTTTCTTAATGTATTCATCCTCTGATGGTCACGTAGGTTGTTTCCATATCTTGGGCATTCTGAATAATACTGCAATGAATATGGAAGTACAGACACTTCTTCCAGACACTGATTTCATTTTCTCCTGGTGTATACCTGGAAGTAGGATTGCTAGATCATGTGGAAGTTCTATTTTTCCATTTCTGAGGTACCTCCATATTATTTTCCATAATAGCTGTGTGAATTTACATTCCCACCGATGGCGTTCAAGGGCTCCCTTGTCTCCACATCCATGCTGACACTTGCTATCACTTGTCTTCCTGCTGATGGCCATTCTGACAGGTATGAGGAGATAGCTCCTTGTGGTTTTGGTTTACATTGCCTTCATGATGAGTGATGTTGAGCATATTTTCATGTACCTGCTGGTCACTTGAAAGTCTGTTTCAGAAAAACATCTATTTAGGTCCTCTGCTCATTTTTTCAATGATTTTTTTGCCTTTTTGCTATTGAGTTTTTGAGTCCTTCCTATACTTTGGATGTTAATCACTTATCCCATATATGGTTTATGTTATATTCTCCCTGTCGGTAGGTTGCCTTTTCATTTTGTTGACGGTTTCCTTTCCTGTTCAGGAGCTTTTTTGTTTGACGTCATCTCACCTGTTGACTTTTGCTTTTGTTGCTTTTGCTTTTGGTGTCATATCCAAAAAAGAAAAAAAAAAAAAAAAAAGACGATGCCCAGGCTACTGTCAAGGAGCTTCTTCCCTTTGATTTCTTCTGAGAGTGTTATGGCATCCAGTCTTGTGTTTATGTCTATCACCTATTTTAAGTTAAGATTTGTGAGTGAAGTAAGGTAGGGATTCAATTTTCTTTTTCTGCATGTGGTTAAGCTTTCCAAGCATCATTTTGGATGTTTGGATGTTGGAGAGACTATTTTTTCCCTACAAAGTATTCTTGGCTTCCTTGTCAAACTTAGTTAGCTGTGTGGGGGGATGGGGGGAGTTATTTCTGATCTTTCTGTTCTAATAATCTATATGTCTGTTTTTAAACTAGTAACATACTATTTTAATTACTATAGTTTAGTTAAACTATACCATAGCATAGTTTAAAAATCAGAAACCATGAGATCTCCAGCTTTGTTCTTCTGTCTCCAGATTATGTGGCTATCCAGGGTCTTTTGGATTCCATACAAATTTTAGGATGCTTTGTTCCATTTCTATGTAAAATGTAATTGGTAATTCAATAGGGATTGCATTGACCCTGTAGATTGCTTTGGGTGGTATGGACATTTTAACAATATTGATGCTTCTGAGCTATACATGGGATATCTTCTTTAATTTCCTTCATCAAGGTCTTTTAGTTTCCTTTGTATAGATATGTCACTTTCTTGGTTAAATTTATTCCTGAGTATTTTGTTTGTTTGACACTATCATGAGTGGGATAGTTTTATTTCTTCTCCAGAACTTTCATCGTTAGTATATAGAAACACCACTGATTTCTGTATGCTGATTTTATATCCTGCAACTTGACTTCATCCATTGACAACTTCCAACAGGTTTTGATTGAGTCTTTAGGATTTTCTAAATATAAGATAATATCTTCTGCAGGTAATGACTATTTTTACTCTTTCTTTTCCAATTTAGATGCCTTTTATATCTTTGTCTTGCCTGTTCACTCTAGTGGGACTTCCAGTACTATGTTGAAGAGTGGTAAGAGAAGTTACCTTTGTCTTGTTACAATCTTAGAGGAAAAGCTTTCCATTTTTCACTGAGAATAATGTTAGCTGTAACTTTGTTGTATATGGTCTTTATTATGTTGAGGTGTGTTCCCTCTAGACCCAATTTGCTGAGGGTTTTAATCATGAAAGGATGTTGCATTTTGTCAAATGCTTCTTCTGCACCTATTGAGATGATCATATGAAAATCTCCAGTGTTTTTGACAATGCCCTTAGGCATGGAGTTCTCTATTCTCCATTCTAAATAAAGTTAGTCCTATCAGACAAAGCAATGGATCTCTTTGTCTTGATGGCCTGCATTTCTCAGTAAAAGCTGCATGCCAGTGCACTGGAGCTGGGGGTGGGGAACTTCTCCAGAAGTGGAGTGACACCCTCTCTCTAAAAGTGGGAATTAGAGGGGAGTGGTAGTACCTAGTCTTCTTGGTTTGTCCGTTCTGGCATGGAACCTTTGCCCCATGAGCTAGCTAGAGCAGGAGACATTAGAAACCAGCGTTCTCTGTCTGATGTGCCTGGGGTAGAGCTTACCCCATGTGAGTAGGGGGCCAGATGGGGGCTCAGAGGCTTGATCCTCTCAACTATGCCAGCCTGGAATAAAGCTTTTGCATCATGGGGCTTGGGAGATGACAAATGTCTACAACATTTCCCAAACTGTCAGTTGAAAGGAGAGGGAGCCTCTCTTTTCCTGGTTGTACATACCTGGGGTACAACTCTGTAATGTGGTAGGCACTGGTAGGTCTTGGAGTGGGTCATGATTTAAATGCCACAGACTCTCACTATTCTTATGGACATTTAGTGGATTATCTTGAATGAATGTTTCTTCATTTGCTGGATGCTCTTAGGACAATTTCCAGAGACTCTATTCCAGAGAATAACTTTAAAAACATAATTTTTACCCACTCAATTGTTTTACTAGGAAGAGGGTTGACTGAACTCCTTACTCCATCTGGAAGTTCCGCTGTTTGTTTCTGATTTAAATTTTATTCAAGAGCCCCCAAAGTGACTCCTGCCAGGGAACGGATGTCTCTATGTGTCAGGCAGGAATCTCACCATGTAGACAGAACAGGTAGAAGGCTTGCAACTCTCCCCATCCTCCTGATTATTTCAGAGGCAGTCATTTTGGAAAGAGGCAACTCTGTATTTGAAATTGAACTTAATGTCTCATTGTTGTCACTTACCCATCTCCTTCTCTGCAAGATTTGAATGACAATCTCCAGTGGCCAGAGCTCTTGGGATAATTGGATGAGATAATATAGGGAGATAGTCAGTTGAGCACCTGGCAATGAGAAAGGCTCCTGATAAGTGATGATAACTTTTACACTTTACAGACCTCTGCTCAGAAATCAGCAGACATTCGAAGGCTTCTCTCTCCCTCATTCTCCAGCTAGCCTGTTCTCTCACTCTGCACATGCAGCCTACTCAGAGCTTCCTGCTCTTTATCCCCTTGGGAGAGTTTTTCTCCTTCTCTGGCCTCGGAAAACCCAGTCCCAGTGGATTATATCTGGCTTCCACAGCCTAGCTAGGTCTGGTCAAGAATGTCTCTCACATCCTAGCTGCTATGGACAAAAAGGTCTATCCAAAATTTATATGTTGAATCCTAATACTCATTGTCATCATATTTGGAGATGGGGCAGGTGATTAGGTCCAAAGGCAGAGCCCTCATCAGTGGCATTAGTGCCCTTACAAAAAAGATCCCAGAGGGATCCCTCACTCTTTCTGTGAAGACTCAGTAAGAACTGCCATCTGTGAACCAGGCAGCAGGCTCTCACTAGATGTAGAATCTGTCCATACCTTGATTTTGGAATTCCCAGCTTCCAGAACTATGAGAAATAAATGTTTGCTGTTTAAACCACCCAATTTATGATATTTTTTGTTGTATCAACCTGAAGAGACTAAGGCAGAAATTGGTACCAGGAATAGGCTGCTGCTATAACAAATATCTAAAAATGTGAAAGTAGTGTTGGAACTGGGTAGTGGGCAGAGTCTGAAGGAATCTGGAAACATATGCTAGAAAAGCCTACATTGCTGAGAATGGATCATTAAAGGTAATTCTTATGAGAACTCAGAAAGAAATGAAAGAAGGCTCTGGTCTTCTTAGAGAATACCTACATAATCCTGAAAAGCAATGTTCGTAAAGATACAGAGGTTATGGCCATTTTGATGAGATCTCACAGGGAAATGAGGAACATGCTATTGGAAACTGGAGGAGAGGTGACCCTTATTATAAAGTGGCAAAGAACATAGTCAAATCATTCTAGTGTTTTGTGGAAGGTAGAACTCGTAAGTGATGAAATTAGATATTTAGCTGAAGATATTTTCAAGCAAAGTATTGAAGATGTGGGTTGATTCCTCCTGACTTCCAAGAGTAAAAGAGAGACATGACTTAAAGGGGAAATTTTTAAACAAAAAAGGAAGCAGAACTTGAAGATTTGGAACATTCTTAGGCTCGTCATATTGTAAAAAAATGAAAAAGCAGAGTGGAAAAAGAACAGTAAAGATGTAGCCAACAACTGTTTGATGAACAAATTAACCACCTCAATGGAAACCAAGAGCTATTCTCCAAGATAATGGAAAAATGGCCCTGGAAGCAATTCAGAGATCATCAGGGATGCCAAACCCACCACATAGCGTAAAGGTCCAATGGGGAGATGAGCAGGGGCTCTGTCAAAGGAGGAATTGTGCCTGTAGGACCTCAGTGTCCACTGCTTGGCACCATTTCATGTTGTAGGTTCTGTTCCCTGTATATTGGTGCCACATTTCGTAGCCTCCCCAGATGTGGCTCTGGCCACCCCTCCAGAGACTTCAGGCAATGAACTTTGGCCGTATCTGTGCAGGACCGTCTTTGCCACAGCTGCGTAGACCTGGGGACAGCTGCCTCCACCTAGGCTTCAAAGATAAGTTTCCTGGAGCTATAGGTATCTGATTCCAACAAACAGCCACCATGAAGCAGAGGCCATCACAGAGAACCATCTCTGGCAGAGAGACTCTCTGTGGCCATGAGGGGGATATTGCCAGTGCATCAGGACTGAAGCTGGAGCACTGAGCCAGAGGATTATTCTTGAGCTGTGAGGTCTAATGGAATTGGTTCAACAGGTTTTGGACTAACCAGGAACTTGTCACTTATATTTTTTCCTTTCATGTTTCTCTCTTTTGGAATGGAAATGCTCATCCTATGCCTGTCCCACCATAGTATTTTCGATGCACATAACTTCTTTGGTTTAAAGATTCACAGCTGGAGAAGAACTTGGCTCAGAAGGGATCATACCTGTAGTCTCACCCCGTCTCTGACTTACATGATATTTAGTTGAGATTTTGGATTTAGAATTCAAAGCTGATGCTGGAATGAGTTAAGATTTGGGGTTATTCAGATGGAATGAATGTATTTTGGCATGTGAGAAGAACTTGAATTCGGGAAGGGGGCTGGGAGCAGAACACTCTAGACTGTACATTTGTTCCCTCCAAAATTGATACATTGAACCTAATCCCACATTAATGGTATTAAGAGTTCCCTTTGGGAGAAGGAGGAGCCCTCATTAATATGATTAATGCCCTTATAAAAGGTACCCAAAGGAGCTCCTTCACTCTTTCTACCATGTAAAGACTTTACAAGAAGATAGCCACCCATGAATCAGGAAGCAGACACTGGATTTGCCAGTGCTTTGATCTTGCACTTCTCAGCCTCCAGAATTATGAGAAATAATTTTTTGTTCCTTAAGCCTCCCACTTGACAGCATCCAAAATGGATAAAGAGACCAACCCTCAGTGGTGCACACATTCAGCTTCTCTTGAATTCGAATCATCATTCAGGAGAACAATCAGATGACCAGGAGTCAGAATGCTTCTTTTCTAACACTCTGGGCTTCAGCATCTCCATCTTTGACAGCAAATCCCACTACCCACCTCAGAGAACTGTTGTGGAGATACAATTCCCTGGTTAAAGATTGTTAAAAACTGAGGGGGGCACTTGATGGGATGAGCACTGGGTGTTATTCTATAAATTGGCAAATTGAACACCAATAAAAAATAAATTTATAAAAAAACTCATTTTCTGTTTCCAGCAATGAAGCTAAGAAGAGATCTCTTTCTTAAAAACTGAGCTGCCATGATAGAACAGCACTGTCTACCCCTTTTATATGCCAGACATGATTCTAAGTTCTTTCATGTGTATTAACTCATTCATCTTAACTACCTTAAAAAGTAGATACTATAGTCAACCTCACTTTAAAGACAAGGAAACCAAGAAATAAAGAGGCAAGGGACTTGTCAAATATCACATGACATAGAAGTGGAAAGAGGGTTGAAACTCATCTTGTGACCACCATAACCCAGCTCTAGGTTGGGGCAGGCAGGTTGGTTCCTTCTCCAAATCATTATTCCCCCTTCTTCTACCTCAGCAGAACCCCCATTTTGCTTGGATGTCCACCTCTCCCCATCATGACTTGGGATACATAGTAATAAGTCTAATGTAGTCAAGGTTACTCTCTGGACCTTGCCAGTGATTGGTTTAGGAATGGGCATGTAACACAATTCTAGCCAATGAGCTGTGAAGGGAAGCATGCAGGGATTTCTAGGAAGGTTCTTGTCAGATAGAAAGAGGGAGGCAGGGGAGGAAAGGTGTAATGCTTGGAACCATGGCAGCCATGTTATGCCTGGAGGAGGCTGGTCTGCAGAAAGCCATATTTGAGACTGGGAAATCAGACCATGGAAAGAACTTTTTTTTTTGTTGTTGCCTCTCATGTGACCAGACCTCCCTTTATGGGAGATAGCTAGTTTTCCTTGGTTTGGGATTTTGTGTTGTTTGCAGCTGAAGACATTCTCAGGGATCCACCTCTTACTGGGTGGAACAAAAGCAGACTTACCAGTAAGGAAGAAGAGAAGGATACCTACCCCAGAACAATGGAGAGATGAGGATGAGGATGCTGAGCTGGGCAAGGATTTGTGGGCTGTGATAGGGGATTCGATTCTATTTGTGAGAGAAGCTGGAGATCTCTGGAGGGATTCTGTGTAGAGAATCACTTGTGATTGGGTAGGAGTGGAGGGAGGGAGGAGTAAAGTGAGGTGCTGCAGACATTTGGATGAGAGATGAGGAGGGAGGAGGCAGGGCAGGAGATGAGAGATGGATTCAGGATGCATTTTGGAGGAAGGACCATCAGCACATGCTGATGGATTAAATGCAGGGTGCAGAATGAAAGAATGAGAGGAAAGATGGCAAGGACAGAATAGTATGTATGATCAAGATCAGTGAACCTGTGGTTGGGTTAACCCGGGTCAGGTCTGCTACTGTTGCTCACTACCCATGAATTTATGTGAGTCCAGAGTCCAAATCAGACCCATACTCCTATTTCCATTTCTATTTTATTTGCCACCTAACACAACACTTGATATATACCAGAGACAAAAATAAATGTTTGCTAAATGAATAAATACCTGCATGCACTCACTCACTCCAGTCTGAGCATTGCAGAGCAAGGTTGGTGTGCAGTAGGCCCTCAATCAGACATCGTGAATTGAATGAGCAAGTGGTCTCATGCCTGTCCCGGTATACCTTGCTGTTTCCTTCCCAAGGAGCTGCAAGACAGCAGAAATGTACTGAGTTCCCTGCTTATGCCAGAGACCCTTGTGTTATGACATCAACCTGTCACTCATAAAGACAGCAAATCTATCAGGTCATAAATTTGACTGGAAACTAATATGCTGGCAATAATAAACATTAATTAAACATTTAATTCACCATCATTTTGCTTGTCATAATACATTTTAGAAGGGCATCGGGGCTGATTCTGATGGACTAAGGATCTAAAAAATAAAAATTCCAGGGAAGTTTGAGGTTATGCATTACTTTTCCCTAGATGCTATTTTCTAGAATAGGCAGAGAGTATTTAGGGGGATATATATATATATATATATATATATATATATATATATATATATATATATATATATTCCAGCCCTGTCTCATGGAGGCACACTTTCATCAGGAAGGCCAACATTAAGTAAATGAATCAGGAATATCATTTAATATAGCGATAATGTTTATGGAGAAAATGAAACAGAATGTGAGGACAGAGAGGGCTGTAGGTAGAGAGCTCCTTTAAACAAGGAGGTCAAGGAAGGCATCTCTGGTGTATGCGGATTTTAGGGGCATGTTCCAGGAGAAAGGGACAGCATGTGTAAAGGCCTGGTGCAGAAGAAGGAGCCTGGCATGTTTTCAAGAGAGAAGAAAGCTGGAACAGTCATGCACACAAGCTGTCTCTATGCAGTAGGACATGGTAAGAGAAGTCAGGATGGAGGAAGGGTGCTGGTCTGAGCTCTGTTCAGGCATGTTTTTGCAGATGACGGGTGCCTATTTGGTACAGGTGGTGCGTGAAGCAGTATCTTGAAGATAAAGACCAAAGCCTGGAGAAGCTCACAGTGGGGAAGACAGACAAATCAGTGGTTTGAGATGAGAGACATGATGGGGGACACCACATTGTTTTCCATAAGGAGGGTTGTACGGGACAGCTACACCTCCAGAGCCCTCAAGTCTAGCTTGGCCATATGGCTTGTTTCAGATAATATAATGTAAGTTGATTAGACAAGTCCTGCCTCATGAGCTCGTCCATGCTGAGGCTCCTGACACTGTGACCCTTGTTACCCTCTTCCATGACAACTGGAAATGATCTGGAGAGAGGCTGCTCATTCCCCCTGGGCCCTGGAGTAAGGCTGGCAACCCTGGGTGGTCAAATAGTGTGAGAAAGGGGCACCTGGGTGGCTCAGTAAGTTACGTGTCTGACTCTTGGTTTCAGCTTAGGTCATGATCTTGTGGTCCTGGATTGAGCCCCACATCGGGCTCTGCACTCAGCACAGTCTGGCAATTCAGATCATCTCTCCCTTTCCCTCCTGTGTACTCTCTCTCAAGTAAAAAAAAATCTTAAAAAGATAGTATGAGAGAGAAGTAAAACATTGCTGGGTCTTGGGCTTGCTTGTTACTGCAGCATAGCCCAGCCTGTCCTGACTGATGCACCCAGGATAGGGATAAGCACAAAAGTGAAACACATGACCCAGCCTGAAGAAGTCAGGGAAAGCTTCCCAAAGAGAGACCATCTTTGCAGAAATTGACAGGACAAGTGAGAATGACACAGCAAAGGTAAGGAAGAGGTGTTACAGAGAGAAGGGGATGGAGAGACCTCCCTCAAGTGAGGATTATAGAGGGAGCTTGAGACAATGTAATTAAGTGCACAAACTTTGGGGTCAGACAAGCATGGTTTAACTTTGGGCTCTGTCACTGTCTACATCTGTGATTTGGGAAAGAAGCTCCTGATATTTTCTGAGTATCAGATTCCTCATTGCACAATGGCCAGGATAGCTCCTACCCTGCTTGTGCCTGGTATCTATTTACAAGTGCTCACTCAAAGTGGTGGTAGTTACACAATTATTCAAAGTGATAATAATTTTACATTTTTAGATATAATGGCAGACATACTGGGTCACTGGGTCCAGTTTTGCAATGGCCTCCACTAAAACATCCAAACCATAACAATGGTAGCTAACACATATGGGGTATTTAACATGCACTGGCTCTATGTGCTTTGCATGTATTTCAAACCATAGAGTATCAGTGTTCTTGTTATACTCATTTTATTAATGAGGGAATGGAAGTCCAGAGTGTAAATGACTTGCCCCACACCATAGGGCTGCAAAGTAGCAGAGCCAGAATACAGACATGGTTCTAAGTCCAGTGTTCACACTTGTAACTACAATACAATCTCTTCTTTTGTGCTTATGCACCTGAGAAGTTCATGCCCACTGGCTGAGATGAGACTCCCAGTCCAAGAGGCGTAGCTGAGACTCTTGATCTGGCACAGAACGAAGAGAGGGAGGCTCCTGGCCAGAGACTCCTGCAGAGGCACTACTATGACCTAGAGGATGAGATGAAGTGGGCAGGGTTGGGTCTCAAAAGGAAGGTGGCAAGTGAGGAATTGGGAGTCCCACAAGGTTTGTTACAGCCAACATTTACTGAGCACCAGTTCTGGGCTGGGATTTACATGTTGTGCTCTTCATGCAGAGGTGCATAAAGTCTGTCTACAGACATTGGAGCTGCCATCTACCAGGCTTTCAGCTCTCCATGAGTGTCAATTTTATGAGCTAGTTGCAGATGCTTTTGAGGACAATCCAGTGGTCATAGGAGCCCACAAGACCTTCCTAGCCTTTTGTCAAGCAGGTGACCCTGAGGAAAGAAGGGGAGGTAGAAGGACAGTCCACAAAGAGAATACAGTAATCTGGAAGAGTGTGAAGGTACCCATCCAGCATCCAGCTGGGAGAAGGAAACAAGATGAGAAGATCCTGGTGTCATGCAGGGCTCCCTCCTTCTGAGCTTTATCCCAAGGCAGTGGGAAGCCGACATAAGACTTTTAAGCAGGGAAGCCACACGATCAGACTCACTGTGGCTGCCATTAGGATTGGAGGGGAGAAAGACTGGGAGCAGGGAGACCATTCAGGGAGCTGATGCAACCATCTTGGTCAGAGGACACGAGCAGGGTGTGCAAAATGGAGAGCAGTGGGTGGATCTGCTCTCCCCGAAAGTGTGACCCTGGCTTAGTGCTCTGATGACATTTTATCTCTGTCCTTTTCCCTAGCCTAAAGGGCTGCTTGACCTATATTTATCTTTCCAAGCACTGTTTCTGCAAATTGCAGCAATCTGAGATTTCCACACTGCCCACGTGCCCCACATTTCGGGTCACAGGCCACCCAGCCCTGGTGAGCTGGTAATTGTGCTTCTTATTTTGTTTTGTTTCCTGAGATTTCTGTTTGTTTAGTGACAGGGCTCTTACTGGTTTAAGTTCACAAGGCTGCCCTTTCAGATCCCATTTGGTCACAGATGAGCAGCCTGGTACCCTGGCCTCAGGTGAGCAGAGTGTTTCTGGATTCTGGGCATCTCCTCCAGATGGGCAGATCTTCCTTGCAGAAGCTGAAAATGCATGGGTTAACTTTCTTTTCCAATTAGCTCTGCATTTTCTATAAAGACATAATCCTTTATTAAGTTAATGAGGCATAATAATTATTAATTGCTAATTATTCATAGTCGCTTAGTCTATTTAAAAAGAAATGATACCATTTAGAGCAAGATTTAAAGATATGCAAATATCAAACAGCTTCCTTTGGATATTCAGTTACTCTGTGGCACCATGGCAAACACATTGACTTTTTGTCAGGAAGGTATTAATTTCGTTCTAAATTCCATGACTTGGAAATTCAGTGTACCACCTGTGCGTCCTTGGCCAACCTTTTTTAACTTCTCAGAATGTCAGTTTCCCCTGCCCTGAGTAGGAGATGGGGATAGGAATACCTGCCTGCTGCTGCTGGGGCTCTCCGTGAGGTGATGTCAGAAAAATGCCTTACATGGTCCTTGGAATATGATGAGAAAGTTAAGAAATGTACATTATCTATGAGAAGTTGCTTCTTCATCTCGCCCGGGATGTATTTCCTAGTTCTAAATTAAAGAAATAAATACATATGTATATAAATAGAAATATGTATTCCTGTGTTTATATACCTCACTTTACATCTACCCCTATATCTATACATCATCTCTATTGCTGTACCTGTCTTCATCTTCTTCTAAACTTCTCATTGAAGTTCATGGAAGTTGGTGAAAGGCTCTCAACTCTGGCTCAAGGGTCAAGCTTTGGGGACAACTAAGGTCACAGCACCTCTGATGTCTTACTGTCACATTGAGACCTGTGTCTTGGGATGTGAGAGGCAATGATTTTCTGCTCCACATCCTTCCTGCTCCATCCTATTTGGCATAGGTGATAGAGTGGGATTCTTAACCCTTCCTGTTGGCCCAAGGGGTGGAAGACTGTGGGACCCAGGGAGTGAGGGTGACCACTGGGCTTCCAAGGCACCCCCCGAGTGTCCTTCCCTGGTAGCCTCTCCCAGTAACAATCCCAGCATTGACTCCTGCCTCCTCTTCATGCTCTGGTCATCTGGGAATGGGGACTTTGGGATTCATTCACACTCTGAATTCTGCTCCCTGGATCCAATGGCTTACAGAGAGAAACTTTTCTTCTCTTTAAGGAATTCTATGTAGTGGTGGAAGGTAGTAGGGGTGGGGGGTTCTGTCTCACCTTAGCCAGAGTCACTTCCACCATGATGAGAATGAGGAGACCAACACCGTCAACCCCAGAGATAACCAGTTCCATGCAGCAGCTAAAGGAGGCTGTGCAGAGCCAAATCTAAGGGTGACAAGTCAAGCTCCAAATGGAGGGCATGCAGCAGCTGAAGTAAGTGTAGCCAGGGCCCTGGGTGGGGGAAGTGCCATTATCACGTGTTAACAACAGCTACCTTGTGCTCGAGGGCATCCTATGTGCCAGACACTGTTCTAAACGGTGCCTTCCATCACCGGACTCTTCTGGAATCAGTTGCCATTCTCTTTGCTTCACTGATGAGGACATTGGGGGCCAGAGCAGTTAAATGACATTTAAAGCCCTGTGGTCAGCAAGCATGAACCCAAAATGTGGGCCTTTAGCTGTGAGAGCGCTCTGTTGTCTGTCTCCCTTCAGTGCTCTCAAGGGGAAGATGGGGGTTATTCAAGACATGGCCTCCATTCAAGACATGACGTCCATTGTAGAAGGAAATGTGAGTTAGCTGAGGGTTCTTGCCTGTTTATGGTAGCCAGTGTCATGCAACTATTCCCCACTTTCCCAAAGATGAGGAAAGGCTCAACTGGTTTTAGTAGTTGACACAACCACAATCACTTCTAGGCAGGGATTGGAGGAAGAGCAACGGCCAAGTACCAGTGCCAGACTGTGAATACCTCAGGTTACATGGCAAGCGGGAATTAAAGTTGCAGTTGGAACTAAGGTTGTTAACCAGATGACCTTAAGATAAAGAGATGATCCTGACTTATCCAGGTGGACCCAATTCAATAACCAGGGTCCTTGAATGGGGATGAGGGAGGCAGAGAGTGGGGACCAGAGAGGTCGTGTTGTGAGTCTCACCTGCCATTGCTGATTTT
Source organism: Vulpes vulpes (assembly GCF_048418805.1). NCBI lineage: Eukaryota > Metazoa > Chordata > Mammalia > Carnivora > Canidae > Vulpes > Vulpes vulpes. Next base: position 94,530,599 of record NC_132782.1, read on the forward strand.
GAAGATGGAGAAAGAGGATAATGGATCAAGGAACATGGAAGACTCTAGAAGCTGGAAAAGGCAAGGAAGCAGATTCAGGAGAACCTGCAGGAGGAATGAAGTATTGATGGAGTTTTTATTCTAGCCAATAACACCCATTTCAGACTTCTAACCTCAAAACTGTGAGATTTTTTAAAAATGTGTATTCTGAGGCACCTGGGTGGCTCAATTGTTTAAGCATCTGACTCGATCTCAGCTCAGGTCTTGATCTCAGGGTCATGAGTTCAAGCATCACATTAGGCTCCATGCCCAACATGAAGTGTGTTGTTTTAAGCCACTAAATTCACGGTATTTTGTGGCAGCAGTAGCAATAGGAAATTAATACAGCAGGTTAATTGTACATTTAAAAACCATGCACCAATTCAATTTAAGCAAATTTGGGCATTGCAGATTTCTTTTTTTAATTTTTTATTTAAAGTCAAGTTAGTTAACATACAGTGTATTATTAGCTTCAGGAGTAGAATTTAGTGTTTCATCAGTTGCTTATAACACCCAGTGCTCATTACATCAAATGCCCTCCTTAATGCCCATCACCCAGTAACTTTACCTACCCTACAGCAACCTTCAGTTTGATAGAGCTAAGAGTCTCTTATGGTTTGTCTGCTTTTATCTTATTTTATTGTCTCTTCCTTTACCCTATGTTCATGTTTTGCTTCCTGAATTCCACATGAGTGAGCTCATATGCCACTTGGCTTTCTCCGATTAACTTATTTCGCTTAGCATAATACCCTCTAATTCTCTCTACGCTGTTGCAAATGGCAGGATTTCATTCTTTTTTGTGGCTGAGTAATATTCCATCATATATATGTACCATATCTTCTTTATCCATTCACCTGTTGATGGACATCTGGGCTCTTTCCATAGTTTGGCTGTTGTGGACATTGCTGCTATAAATATAAATATTCAAATCACTATGTTTGTATCTTTTGGATAAATACTGAATAGTGCAATTGCTGGGTTGTCAGGGTTGCAGACTTCTGAACTATACAAAGAATGCAGGATAGAGGAACATGCAGAACATCGCCACAGGAAGCAATGTGCCCAAAGTAGGAAAGCATCATTCTGGGGGACACCTGACACAGTCTTGTATTAAGGCATGACAATGAGGGGAAAGTCATGTGACCTCTCTGAACCCCAACTTTCTTATCTACAATCTGGGAAAAGTAACCTTGTTTCTCAAAATCACTGGAAGGATTAAATGCCATAACATAAAACATTAAAAAATGTTAGACACAGGGGGGCCTGGCTGGCTCAGTGGGTAGAGCTTGGGACTCCTGATCTCTGGGTTGTGAGTTTGAACCCCATGTCGAGTGTAGAAATTACTTAAAAATAAAGTCCTTAAAATAAAATGTCAGACACATAGTAGGAGCTTACGAAGCGCATTTGTTCCGCAGTTGACCTTGAGTCTACTTGAGCCTGGAATGTTTCAGATATCAGTAATTCATATTCTTTTTTTTATTTATTTTTTATTTTTTTAAATTTATTTATGATAGTCACAGAGAGAGAGAGAGAGAGGCAGAGACATAGGCAGAGGGAGAAGCAGGCTCCATGCACCGGGAGCCTGACGTGGGATTAGATCCAGGGTCTCCAGGATCACGCCCTGGGCCAAAGGCAGGCGCCAAACCGCTGCGCCACCCAGGGATCCCTTTTTATTTTTTTTTATTTAATCTTTATTTTTTTTAAAATTTACTATTTATGATAGTCACAGAGAGAGAGAGAGAGAGAGAGAGAGGCAAAGACATAGGCAGAGGGAGAAGCAGGCTCCATGCACCGGGAGCCTGATGTGGGATTTGATCCCGGGTCTCCAGGATCGCGCCCTGGGCCAAAGGCAAGCGCTAAACTGCTGCACCACCCAGGGATCCCCAGTAATTCATATTCTATTTTGGATAGTATCTTATGCTTAAAAATGCATTTTTTCTGGTTATAAAAAAAATGTTTACTCATTGGAGAAGACCAAAGAGGTTACAGAAGCACATAAAAATCTCCCATAAAACCACTCATTAAAGATTTCAACTGTGTATATTGTGGTTCACTTCTATTCTCTCTCTCTCTCTGTCCCTGCCTCTCTCTTTCCATGTGTGTGTATAAAAGTAACTGTGGTCACCTTACGTACAGATTGTTCTGATTTTTTTCAGTATTTTATAAAATATTTTCTCCTGTGGGTCCCCACCCTCCCCCTGCCCCATATTTAACAATAAAAGCACATCAGACTGGAGTAAGATCAGCTTGGGGATGAAAATTCACAGCTTTACCAAGCTTTAGGTATTCATCCCTGGGAAAATCCTGAATCTTCTCTCATAGAGTTAGAGGGGGATTTAAATGATTTAAGGCCCATAGAACTGAGAACACTTTCCAAAATATAACAAGTGTTTATGGAATGATGGGGGCCCTGCTAACATCGATGAGACTCCTGTTGTTAGTTAGACTGGGTCATGCTGCTATGACACACAGCAGCAACCTGACACAACAAGAGCCTGCTCCTGGTTGAGAATGGAAACTGCGCTCCTGGTCATGATCTTCTTGGTCTTCACAAAGTGATTGCTCCCATCCTATAGCATTTCTATCACATACAGCTTTCCACAATGGCCAAGGCAGGGAAGAGAGGCTGGAAGATTTCACATGAGCAATTAAACGCTCTGATTCAGAAGAAATATGACCCACTCTGCTCACAACAAATTGGCCAGAACTAATCGTATGAACCAACTTTCAAGGGGCGTGTGAGTGGAGACATGTGATCCTCCCATATACCTGGGAGAGGAGACCAAATGTAGGTGAGCACTAGGAACCTCTGCCATGGAATTTTCTCTTTATCGTGAGATTGTTCTTGTGGAAATCGGTGCGCTTGGATTCAAGCTCAACCTCAGCATGTAAGGAGTCCTCAGCCCTGACCTGCCAGAGAGAAGAAAAGGCAGCTGATATCAGATGCACTGATGTCTCCTGGATCAGTCTGCATCGAGGTTCCCATCAGTATTTCAATGCCAGTTCACTCTCTGTGCCTGAGAGTTACTGCCCAATTGCTCAGGGCTGTGAATGGTGCAGTTAAGCAAAAAGCTAGATCTGACTGCAGTGCAGCATGTCATCAGTGCCCTGTCATCACCCTGACCTACGACTAGTCCCAAGGGCCATCAGTCTCAGAAGAGAATGCATCAGGCCCTGCCTGGCATTTAACACCATATGTATCACAGGGTGGAGAACACAAAGGAGATCTGAACCCTAGTGAGTTAGAGGCTGGGTGAACACTAAGGGGTTCTCCCAAGGGATCTGCAGGAAGTTCTACTTCTTGCTTTTCACTTCTCTTTCCTTCTTTGCAGATTATATCAGCCTTTCCTCTTCTCAGATGTGGGCAATGGGTACAAGAAGAAAAGGTTTTAAGGATCAGAAAATATGGGTATGCATTATGGCTTTGCTACCTACTAGCTGTGTGTCCTGGGGCAAGTTGCTTCCCATCTCTGGGCCTTCATCTTTTCATTTATGTAATGGGAACAAGATGAGCTCTCTGATTTCTATCATTCTGTGATGTGATTCTGTGGCTCCCTATATAAGCCAAGTCCAGAGCTGGACACTCAGGAGCAACATGCCAGAGGCCTGTATCAGTTAAGATGCTTTTAGCTATAGGCAACAGAAACATCAATTCAAAGTAGCTCAAACAACACAGGAATATGTTCCCCTCAAATGTACTATATACATGTCTGGATAGAATAGGTTTTAATATTGATGACTAACATATCAACCACATCTTCAAAGACCCAGGGTCATTCCCCTTATCTCTATGCAATCCTGGAGGCTGGCTTCCTCCCCCAACCAGTTTGCATATCATCTCCAGACGTGAAAACATCTCAACCAAGAGGAGCGGCATGTCTTCCAGTGGGGGCTATCCTGGGAGACAGAAAATTTTGCTGAAAGCCACCCACTAGACATCTCCCATTGGTGAGAGGTAGGTCACACTGCCCCCAACATTACAGTCACTGACAAAAGGATAGGACAATCTTAGCATCAACAGGTCCATGCCGATGAAGTCTGAGATGCTCAGCTGAGGATGTGGTTCCAGGGCAACTGAAAGAAAATAAAGCTTCTGTTTGAAAGGATAGGAAACTGGGGATGGTAAAGCTATAGCACCACTTCTTATACACTTTCCTCATTTTCCCTTCAGATGCATATTTCAACATAAAAGCAACAGCTAACGTACACTGAATGTTTGTATATATTGCCTCTCTGTCAAGATGTTCCCAAGCAATTTCTTCCCCAATCTTTACAACATCCCAGGGAGACAGATGATAATCCTATGCCCACCCTGCAGATCAAGATAATGAGGTTCCAGTAAGATGACTCACACAAGGTCACAAATTGTTAGATCCCAGATTCACATCTATGTCTGGGTGATTCCAAAGCCTGAGCTTGATTGTAAGGTCTGTGCTGTACTGTTTTGGGTGAGGAAAAAGCAAGAGTCATAAGCATCTATAAAACACCAGCTGTGTTTCCCAAACACGTGCGTTTGCTCTCTCTGCTAATCCCCCCGAGTCACCAGCTAGGATTCATCACTATTGCTGTTTTATATTTTGCGAATTAAGTCGCAGGGAGGGTATTTCATTAGCCAAGAATTTCATGACAAGTAAAAGGCAGAGGAAAATAAGTCTACTTGACATCATTGTTTCAGAAAAGAAAGCTTTAGTTCATAAGGAACTAAATGCCCTGTGAAGTTGCCTGAACAACAGGGGATTTTATTTTCTATCATAAACAGAAGAGGAGAAGGGGACCATACATGAGTGGGTCAATGGCTCAAGAGTGAAGTTTCAGGACCCAAGGTCTTTTCAAGTCTGGGCTCCGTCATTGTCAGTGTGTCAGAGTATGTCTCCTCTTACCCTCTGGGACTTCTAGTCTTAAAGCAAACTCTCTCTGAAGCAGAAAGGGGCAAGGGCAAGGCAGTGAATGAAGCTTTCATCAGGAAGAAAATGTTCCCTGATGTTCCCTCACTGCTTTTCCCTTATTTCCCATTAGCCAGAACATTCACAATCCTAGCTGCAAGAGAGTCTGGAAAAGCATGTGTCTGTGTTCCCAGTTTCTACTGTGAAGGCAGGTTCAGGAAGCTTACAAGAGGGGAGAGGAATGGCCCTTGGGAACAGCACCAGCAAAACCAATGACACTCTCTGAAGGTGTTCTTTTTTTTTTTTTTTTTAAGATTCCTTTATTTATTCATGAGAAACACATAGAGAGAGAGAGGCAGAGACACAGGCAGAGGAAGAAGTAGGCTCCTTACAGGGAGCCCAGTGTGGGACTTGATCCCAGATCCCGGGATCACTCCCTGAGCTGAAGGCAGATGCTCAACCACTGAACCACCCAGGCATCCTTCTCTGAAGGTGTTCTAAGGTAGGACCTATATCTCAAATTGTTTGTATCCTTACAAACTAATGAAGCACTAAGGGCTCAATAAATGTTTTTTAGAATAACTGGATGAATTTAAAGGTGCAGGATCATCTGGGGGATTTTGAAGAAGTGGGTGTTGATGGATAGATGGAATTGTGGAACAGTGGCTGCCTTGGTCTGTTTGGGATGCTCTAACAACATACCATAGACTGATGGCTTATAAACAAAATTAACCTACTTCTTGTAGTTCCATCGGCTAGTAGTCCAAGATCAGGGTGCTGGTGTGGGTAAGTTTTGGGGAGGACCCACTTCTGTGTTGTGGACTGCTGAATTCTAATTGTGTCTTCACATGGTGGGGAGGGACAGAGAAAATGAGCTCTCCAATGACTCTTCCAAGATACCAGTCCCATCATGGGGCCCCAACCTCATGATCTGATTTAGTCCTGAGGACCATCCAAAGGCTCCACTTCCTAGTATAATCACACTGGGGGCTCAGACTTCTAAATAGGAACTTGGGAGTGGGGAAGACACAAATATTTAGCCTATAACAGTGGCTCTTTTCCTTACACCTCATTGTTTTGCTTTTCAGTCCTTTTAATGCTTGCCAGTGAGTTGTCCACCAAGGAAATGTCAGTGATAGGAGAGGCAGAGGAGTCCCTGCTTTCCCATTTGTGAAATGGGCAAGGAGAACAGGTTTGTCTCTTATCAAGCTTCCAGGTTTTATCCTTCCAGGTCCTGGAGTGAGGGACACTCAGAAAAACACTCAGAAAAACTTAAACTCAACATGCAGAAGGCTCCCAACCTCAGAGCCCTTATCCTAAGATGCCAGAGCATATGAAAAGAGGGGCTATCTGAGTCTGGAGAGTGGAATCAGCTTTGCTCAGGAGAAGACACTGGCTTAAGAGAGAGAGCTGAAGGTCATTCACACAGACAAAAATAGCTTGACAACCCCAACTATAGTCCGGATCCAGCCTGACCAGCCTTGCCCAAAGGGAAGGTCTCTCCTGAGGACTAGCTAGCAGTGTACACTCTAGCCTGGCAGTTCATCATGGTTACATGTTGGAATCACTGGCCTGGGTGGGATGGGGGCAATAGGGGGGCTTTAAAAAACACTCTTGCCTGGGTCCCACTCCCAAAGACTGATCTGGACTCTGTAGCCTGGCATAGGGGTTTTTCAGAGTTTCCCCACATAATGGGAGAATCCTGAAGGTGGCTGGGATAATCCACATAAGGCATGGCACTTTTCCTGTGGTAGACGCACAACTGGATTTGACCATAATGTCCCATGGGCCCTGTCAAGCTAACACTTACCAAGAGGCCTAAACCCTGCTACCGTGGAAGACTCCCTTGTCTCAGACAGCCATCCCGGAGACTCTGCTGCCCTGATCTGCCTGGCTTCCTCTCCCTCCACTGGGAATATCACATACACTGGGCCAGCTGTGACAGCCTGTGATGGGCTCCAGCTAAGGTCATCCATATTCTCAGTGTGCACCGGAACTAGAAGAGAGCCTCAGGTTACATTATACAGAGCTACGGTGCCCAGCAGAAGGGAGACGGCCATGCCACCAGTGCTACTCTGCTCTTGGTTGGCCAGATGACACCTGCTTTCTCATATTTGGTGATAAGCATCACACTGCAAAGCAGCTAGTAACCAGCTAGAGAGACCATGATGGTGATGGTCATAGGAGAAAGGCATTTCAAGTGATGTCATAGGAGAAAAGAGGAAGGACCCTTGGAAGAAAAGATAGATTGCTGATCTATCTAGCAGATCCTGAGGCAAGGATTTGGATACACATAGTTCATTTGGCTTGTGATTCCAGGAAGCATCATGGGAGAAGGTAAGTGAAACAGAAAAGAGGAGGAAGCCAGTGAGTGCATCAGTGAACCAACACAACCATGGCTGAGCAGGCTCCATCCATCTGGGGGGACTTTCTGAAAGAATATCAGAATTGTCCTCTCAGGACCCAAGGAATCTGGGGTATTAACTCACTTCCTCTGTTCCTCTGGTTGGGGTGTGTTGCAGGGGCATTAACACTCAGGCCCTTGCAGCCTGCCCCTGGGGGACGGGACTGAGCCTTCTGATCTGGCTGGCTGGAGACCATCCTCAAGGGGAGAGACACTGCCTGCAGGCCCCGCAGCTCAGGTACAGATGCCAAATCTAGAGTTTTCACTGAAACTCCCCTGGGTCCTCTTCTGCCTGTTGGGTGCAAATCTCAATGTTTTCCAGACCTGAGATTTGAAAGAGAATATCAAATTCTCCTGGTCGCCCAACTCCATATTTTTTTCTAGCAAACATCTGGCCTGCCTCATCTGTTCTTCCTACCCAGGCACCAAGGCAGAAACCTGTAGGACACAGGATGAGATTGGCTATGATATTATCCCGCACCTTCTGCACCAGGATGGCCACTGGGTCAGGAGTGTTCAGACAGCCCCAGGGCATTGCCTACCAAGGCTTCTCTGCCCCTGGCATCATCAGAGTCCCCCTGTTACCATGACTATCTGGGGCTGTGGACCTGGCTTTCTCCAAAGCACAATGATAAAATAATATTTTTGTAGTACTTTCTAGTTTGTAGAGCACCTTGCAGCACTGGACAATAACGAGGCTCTTGACACTTCCATGTGAACGAGGCAAGAAAATAATTCAAATCCATTTTATAGATGAACCAACAGAGGCCTGGAGGAGTGAGATATTTTGCCAAGCTAATCTTTGAGCCCCAGTGGCCTGCTTTCCCATTGTCCAGGCCTCAAGTCCAGCAGCACTGTGGAAGGACCCTGTGCACCCAGCTGGACCCAGAAGACGTCCCTTGGGGAAGGTGCCCCGGGGATACAGGAATGCCAGCAGAAACTGGGGAGCCACGCAGAGACTGGGGAAGAAGCATTTTTGTCACATTGAATCGTGTTTTCTGTTTGAAATTGGAGCTGAGGAGCAGTGAGGGGGCAACATACAATGTACAAGAGAGGCGAGCAGGTGCGAAATTACATGGCTCCTATTTAATTATGTAAAATCCCATAATCCCTCAGGGAGTAAGAGGACAGGAGGTGGTGGTTTCCTTTCTCTCATAATTTTAGAGTCAGTTTATTAAATGACAGCAAGAATAATGAGGCAGGGGAAGATGGGGAGAATTATGTGGTCAAAGAACTAAAGATGTTTCACGGCTTTATTGTTCCCCTCCTCTTGCTCTTCCTTGCAGCTTGGGGCTGCAGTTCTGGCTTCAGTGTAGAAACGAGCACAGATACAGCATCATAGAGAAATGGACAACCCCTCCTACCAGACTGGATGCACTTTTATTCTGCAGTCGATGGAGGAGAAAGAGAACAAGAGGAAGTCCAGCTGTTGCTGAGTGTCAGAGGCTGAATTGTGCACACACCCCAAATTCATCTGTTTGAAGTCCTAATCCCCAGGACCTCAGAATGTGACTGTATTTGGAACCAACAGCCTTACAGAGGCTACTGAATGGGAACAGGACCCTAGAGCAATCTGACTGATGTCCTCTCAAGAAGAGGAAGCGTGGGCGGCAGACACTGGGGATGCACATGCACTGGAGGAAGATCAGGTGAGAAGGCGGCCGTTTGCAAGCCATGGACAGAGGTCTAAGAACTAAATCTGTCAATCTCTTGAATCTGGACTTCCCACCTCCACCACTGTAAGAAAATTAACCCGGTGAAGCCACCCAACCATTTTGTTTGGGGAACCTCAGTGAAGTAACAGAGATTTTTGATACTGAAATGCACACTGCTGATATAACAGGTGCCTAACAACAAAGATGTGGCTTTGGAACCTGGGGTTAGGGGGAGGTAGGGAATTATGCAGCCCATGTTAGAAAGAGCCCACCTTGCCTTGAGGAACAGATCATTGGCAGGAATATGGACAGGGAGGTGCTTCCAGTGAAGCTTCGGATGACAAGGAGGAGAAGTCACTGGGCACAAGAGGAAAGGTGATCCTTTTCATAAAGTGGCCAAGAGCTTGGCCTAATTGTGTTCTAGCATCTCATGGAAGGTAGAACTTGTGAATGAAGAGCTCTGGGATTTTGTGGAGGGCATTTATGAGTAGAGTGTCCATGGGGTGGCCTGGTTTCTCCTTACTGTTTGTGGTACAACAGGACAAGACAAAGGGAAATTGAGGGAGAAGTTATTAAACAAAAAAGGAGCCAGGACTTGAAGATTTGGAACATTCTCAGCATGTCTATATTGCAGAGAGAGAGAGAGACCGTTCCAGTGAGAATGCAAAAGATGTGACTGGATGAAAAGATTTCCAATGGGATTCTTATCCCCAATCTGCCATCTAAGCAGAGATGGTGCCAGCATGGACTGACAGGGACAGAGATGGGAAAACATGAAGGAAGGCTGTCAGACTTTTGGGTTTTCTACGGGATGGACCACTTGGGCTATCCAGACAGGAACATGTGCTATCCTGTACTGAAGGAAAGAATGGTCCCAAAGTCAGGGCTGTCTCCATTCCAGAGGATGGGGACACCCCCTGAGTTCCAGAGGGCCAGGCTGTCCCTACCCAGGGCCTCCATGGTGGGGCTACTAACCCCTGTGGGTCTAGAAGGCAGGGCTGCCCCTCTGTGGGAGAACAGGCCATCGAGTCAAAGAGGCTTGCACTCAAGGTTTAAGATCTAATGTAATTGCTCTACTAGGTTTTGGACTTGCTTAGAATCCATGATCCCTTTCTTCTTGCTGGACTCTTTTTTTGGAACCAGGAATATGTGCTCAATTGCATTTCTAAAGCAGATAACTTGTCTGGTTTCACAGGCTCACAACTGGAGAGAAAGTTTGGTCCAAAATGAATCATAAAACAACAACAACAACAAAATGAATCATACCTGGAGTCTCACCCACACTTAATTGAGATGATATTTAGAGGAGATTTGAAACTGAGCTGATGCCAGAATGGGTTAAAACTTATGATCTGTCAGCATGAAGGTAAATGCATCCCCAAGTGTGATAAAGACATGAATTTGGGGTGTGCATTGAAGGGTGGAGTGTTTTGGGCTGTTTCCCCAAAAGACACATGTTGAAACCCTAACCCTCAAGATCTCAGAACCTGGATGTATTTGGAGATAGAGCTTCCAATGTATTTGGAGATAGAGCTGACCAGGTGAACCTGAGGCCACTTGCATGGGCATTATGCCAGTCTGACTGGTGTCTTCAAATAAGAGGACATTTAGACACACAAGGAATTTGCACACACGTGCATGCAGAGGAAAGACCATGTGAGGACACAGAAGGTGGCCATCTGCACACCAGGGAGAAAGACTTCAGAAGAAACAAAACCTATGGGCACTTTGATCTTGGATTCCAGCCTCCAGAACCATGAGAAATGCATTCCTGTGGTTGAAGGCATCCGGTGGTGTTCTGTTAGGGCAACCCTAGCGAAAAAAAAAAAGAGACTGGATTTGGAGGTGGGTGTGCATCTCAGTTCTGCCTGTATCCCAGCGGTGTGCTTTTACCTCTTAGCCTCAGTGTTCTCCTCTGTAAAATGGGGGTAAATAATCCTCGCCATGTGGGTTTGCTGAGAGAGGAATGCATGTGGAAGTGTAGTGTCAGACAATGTTCCTCGTTTCCCTCTACCTTCAACATATATTCTGAATCCATTTACAGTCGATTCTTATTATCCGTGGTGGTCAGTCACCAGAAACACTGGATTAATCAATACTGAATAATGCGTTGCTATTGGGGGAAACACAGGGTTAGGCTCCTGTGAGCTTCTGGTCATGAGGTTTTTATCGATTCATTGATATAGGACTTTGTTTTGTGCATGTGTCTATTTAAACACAGCTAATTTAATATATATTGTGGATGTGTTAACATTTTACTCACAGCCAACACACCATAACTCCTGCTGACACAAAACTTGCCTTGCCTAATGCATGTTTTTTCTCCATACGGCACATCAGAACTCGAACTTAGGAACACCAGCCAGCATTTCAACACTACCCTTGGGGGTGAGTTTGAACAGGAATATCGCCCACAAAATCCACAAAGATGTGAAGAACGTGACACTGAAAGACGGCAGAGGAGCCCTTGTTCCACATCTGGGGCCTGATGCAGAGCCAGTGCCTCGTTCCACCTCAGCTGAGAACAGGTGGGTCAATGACTCAAATGTTTTTGCTGCTCCAAAAATGTCCAGTAAAGATGGGGAAAGGGACGCGAGTATTGATTAGGAGTTATGAGTGAATCTTCACAGGTGGGCAGATTTGCAAATACAGAATCCGTGAATAATGAGGATCCACCCTCATTCTCTTGGTCCTCACTGCCCAAGCCATCCAGATTAATGGGTTAGGTCCCTTACTCGCCTCCTGTCCAATTCACCCACCCCACCTAAAGATTTCCTACTCAACAGCCAGAGTGAGCCTGTAAAAATACAAAGCACCTGCTGTCAAGGCTCCAGTGGCTTCTCATTTCATTAGAATGAAGTTCAGTTGCCTTCCTATGACCATCAAACCCCACATAATTGGCCCCTGCCCCCTGCCTCCTGCCCCCCACCACTCTCCTGCCTGCTGGCTCTGCTCCGGCCCCATCTGTCTTCTTCTGGAACCACCCAGCAAGTTCTGTCTCCCCAGGCTTTTGTTCCTCTGGTGCAGTGTTCCTTCCTCAGAGGAGCCTACCCTACCCTGTCCATCATGTCCTCTCCTTCTCTCTGTTCCCTTACCCTGATTTACTCTTTTCCATAGAATTTATTCCTAAGCCCATCTTTATTGTCCACCTTCATTAGAAGGTAAGCCCCATGAAAGCAGAGATTTAGTGTGTCGTCGTTGTTGATGATTTTTGTTTTGTTTGTTGTTTTATCGCTGGTACCCCAGGCAGGGAGGTGGCACGACACAGATTCCCTGACAATAAATGACATTGATCGACTAGCCATACAGCCCATGGGAGCAGGGGGTGCCAGCCTGCTAGGGCTTCTGTCCACACACAGGGATATTTCTATGTGCATCAGCTGACTATCTGGAGTGGCTGTGTCCAGGCTGGAATCAAAGTCTAGACTCTGTCCATGTCAACACTTCCTCATGATGCCTTGGGATACTTGTCATCCTCAAGGAGACTCCTAGACAGACAGACAGGGAAGTAGGCTCCCCATACCTGTCCTTGACAGGCTGAGCAGACAGGCTGGAGGAGCCAAGCTAGCTAGGGGGTACTTGCTAGCCTCCAGTGCTCCCACTTTTAATCCCTATAACCAAGTGGGACCTCTACTTAGGAGTCCCTAAGACCCAGAGAGAGATGGATTCCACCTGCAACATGAAGGATATAGGTTAGACCCAGGGGAGGCACTTAGAACAGGAAAAAGATGCATCCCTGGCCACGAATGTTGAGAGATTTGCAAGCAGCCAAGATGGCCCTATGGCTGGTGGGGGTCATGACTCAGGCCCTGGCTGCTGGGTATGAACGAGTGGCCTGGGTGGTCTCCATCCTCCCACTACCTTCCCTGAGCACAAGTCCAGAATCCCTTTCGCTCTGGTGGGAACCTGGAGTGGCGAGTCACACTTTTCAATCATTTTAATTCCATATCGATTATGTAAAACTGGCCCCTTCTTTACAGCGTCACAGCCGAGCACAAATTGACCGCACAGAGGAAGTGCTCCGTGCGGAGCAGCACTAATAAGGCATTGGCCCCTGATATGCACCCAGGGAGGCAAGCGGCTGGCAGTCTGCCTCTGCAGCTCCCACGGAGCCGCCAGGAACTGACGAGCAATTGCAAACACCCCGCATCAGCGTGTTCCTCTTGTCAGAGTCCACTTCTTGGTGTGATATTATGATTACAGACAAAGAGCGAAATATTTGCATAGCAAACAGCAACATTTCCTAGGGATCATTAGAAAGAGCCAGAAAGAGCCCAAGCAAGTGCCGGCCCCGGGGATGGCTCAGAGGCACCACTGAGCTATCATGGATCGTGTGCCTGTGTGTACTAGGAGGGCTTTTATTATTTTTTTTTGTTTGTTTGGTAAAATAATGAGGAAAATAATTTCAATAATAGCTACCCTATATTGCGTGTTTATTGCATGGCAGGCATTTCCCGAGCACTGGGCGTGCATAATTTTATTCATCCCCACCGTGGCTTTATGAGCTCGGTTTTATAGATCAGAAATACAGAGAAGTGGAGTAACTTGCCAAGATCACACAGTTCCTGGCTAGAAGAACCAGATTTCAACACTGGCCTGTCTGTTCCCCATACCTGACGTTATTGCGGCTGACATCAGACAGGGAACATGCCTGGTCAATTTTGCACACAACTTATTACTATAGGGAACTGTTTGAGTGCTTCCCAACCTTGTTCTCTCACGGGCCCCCTTTCCCTCATTTATATATTTTTAAAATTTATTTATTTATTTATTTATTCATGAGTGATAGAGAGAGAGGGAGAGACACAGGCAGAGGGAGAAGCAGGCTCCACGCAGGGAGCCCGATGTGGGACTCGATCCCAAGTCTCCAGGATCACACTCTGGGCTGCAGGCAGCGCTAAACCGCTGCACCACCGGGGCTGCCCTCATTTATATGTTATTTATTTATTTATTTATTTATTTATTTATTTATTTAACATTTTTTTAATTTTTATTTATTTATGATAGTCACACACACACACACACAGAGAGGCAGAGACATAGGCAGAGGGAGTAGCAGGCTCCATGTACCGGGAGCTCGATGTGGGATTCGATCCCGGGTCTCCAGGATCGCGCCCTGGGCCGAAGGCAGGCGCCAAACCGCTGCGCCACCCAGGGGTCCCCCTCATTTATATTTTAAAACCGCAAATGTACTGCGCATATCCTCCGGTGCCGTGTCCCTTTGGAGGCCCACAGACCGGTGTCCTAGCCACGGTTTCTTTGCCACCTGTTGAGAATACATGCACTAGATAAGACTTTACAGACTGAGAGTTTGCTGTGTGTTCCCTAGAAGTTCTAGGCAATCTGGATGTTTATCAATTAATTTACTCAAGATGCTTATGTAGTGTTCAACAGGTGAAGAAAGCAAGGCACAGAGAGATTGAGTTAGAGTTGAGTGCACCTGAGTTGACACAGCCTGTTAATAAAGGAGGCAGGATTTGATCTCAAGCCACGTGGGTTCTGAGCACAGCCCCCTTAACCAGTGCGCACACCTCTGGATCACTGACATTTGCTGCTTTCCCATCAGTAAGATGTTCATATGTTTCTGAAAACCCATGATGGAAGCTTAACCACTGTCCTTCTCCATAATTATAGGAGGTCTGGGGCAAGAAGGAGAGACCCACAGATTCCAGGCAGAGAGGAGGCAGGTCATGAATCTGCATCCGTGTCATGCTTCCCAGACCCCGAGCGCACTCGCTTGTAGGAAGATCAAGTTTTGTTCCTTTATTGTCTCCGGGCTGTGCTGCATCCCCAGTCTTTGGGGAGAAAGCCCCGCTCCGTGTCACACCCTGATAGCCATACCCACAGCCCACACTCTGCAGAGAAAGTTTCATCTCATTAGTCAAATTAAAACTTACTTCTGAACTTGGTCTATCTGTGTGATAGACTTCAAGTAAATGATCATTTTATTTATAGCTCCCTGTCTTCCAGAAACTCACATGGCAATATGTTACTTGGCTCATAAAAAAAAAAAAAAGCTTTAAAAAATAAAATAAAATGACACCTCGAGCAGCGCTGTAACTAATTAGGGAGACTTCCAAACTGCTGTTAATTCGAGACGCTGAAATGTGCTCCAGCAGCCAGCCCGAGTTCCCAGGGAGGACAGACTCACACAGCTGCAGGGCTCAGATATCACATTAAGTCAGACAATTATCCTGACGGGTTGAGTGAGCCCCACAAAGTGCCACTGTAATAAAATCCTCAGTCTCCTCACGGAGGTTGCCTTGCGGAGGTCCTTGCACCTGCTGGGAAGCCTGGGGGGTGTGAGGAAATTCTCCATGCACCTGACACCAGGGGTTCCCAACACCCAGACATGGCCAGATATTCCAGACAGTTAATCCAGAGGCTCAAACAAGTGGCCCAGAGCTTCGGAGGGGAGGCTGAGGAATGATAGCAGCCTAAAGAGAAGGAACAAACAAGTTGGGTTCATATTTGTTGGAAGCCACTTTTCTTTATTTGCTTTGCCTGGCAGCATGATTGCTAATTTTTGTTTCATTTGAAATAATTTTACATTAAAAGAGGAGCTGCAAGGATAAGACAGAGACTTTGAGTTCCCACGTACCCTTCAGCCAGCTTCCCATGCCATTACATAACCGTGATCTACACTGCGTGCCTGACTCCTTAGGTGCTGAAGATATATCTGTCAAGAAGAAAAGATGCAATCTTTGTTCTCTTGGAGCTCATGGGCCAGGGGGTAGATGCAGCCCGAGAACAGACCCATGCCCGTGGTCACAGGCTACATCTCTCAACTACCATAAAGGCCAGCTTTGATGACTCGTGGCCATTCCAGCAATCCCTTGCAATTAGTGGAATGTGTGAATGTGTGAGAATCGCCTCCCTGCCTCTGGATCCCAGAGGAAAACAGAGAAGGAGGGCTGGGTAGCTGGGAGAGGCTCCCAGGGGAGCCTGGGATCCCGGAGACCTGCGTTAGGACCCCCAGGCACATGCATGTGGATTGTGGTGAGCCGCTCAGCATTGACATTGGAGAATGGAGATGACATGAGGAGGCTAGGTATGATTCAGTTTCAGGGAAGATGCCTGCATTGGGGCCTGGCAGGGGAGTTAATGCTACCTCACTTAGTTCATATTTGGCCTCTGCTGTCACCTGCTCAGAACCATCCTTCTTGCCCATGTGCACTTTGCTTTGTTTTCTTTCCCAGCACTATTTTTTTAAAAAAGATTTTTATTTATTTATCTGAGAGAGACAGAGACAGAGAGACAAAGAGAATTAAAGCATGGGGCAAAGGGAGAGGGAGAATCAGACTTCCCGCTGAGCAGCAAGCCCAATGAGGGACTGGATCCCAGGACACAGTAATATTTTTGGAATGATTTCTGTCTGAATCCTACCTTCCTCCCCTCCCTCCCTCCCATCCTCCCTCCCTCCCTCCCATCCTCCCTTCCTTCCTTCCTTCCTTCCTTCCTTCCTTCCTTCCTTCCTTCCTTCCTTCCTTCCCAGCAGCTGCTCTATTACCACTATTTTGCTCTTGATACACAGAGAAGACACCTTTCTGAATGCCATGGTTGGGGCCCCCTTTTTGGCTCCTCCAAAGTCTCATGACTTCACTGGAGTAGAACACTAAACCTGGGATGGTGTAGGTCACCTGCCCCATTGGGGTCTGGCAACAAACATCTCCTGGCCAGGCCCTTTCTTTCTGTTCCCCCCAAGCCCAGATGTCAATGGTGTAGATGTGCCTTCATCAAAGCCTCTGGCTCATTCACTGCAGGGTCCCTCTTCCCCTGTCCCTTTTCTCTTGACCTCTGTCAAGAATTTGAGGCCAGGAGCAAAACTCAAAGCAGCCACTCACTTAATCGCTCTTCCTTGTCCCTGTCGGTGCAGCAGAGGGAATAGCAGGATAAGGAGATGGGACAGAGGTGGGCAGGCAGCTCAGGCCAGGCGTTACTCCAGGACATCTTTCATTTAAGGAGATGCCTCTGAGCGGAGAAGCCGTGTCATCTCTGTTCCACGGGGCTTCCGGCCGTTCTGAGTAGCAAGACGGCAATGTGCCCTTCTCTTGGCTTTCTGGATCCAGCCAGTGTGTTTCATCAGATGGTCATAGAAGGCCTGCTCTGAGCAGAAGTGAGGGAGGCAGCCAGAGCATCTGTCAACAGAATGCTGGACCAGCCTGAGGTGGTGGTGATTTGAACATCCATCCATCTGAATTCGTCCTGAGAGTAAAAATTACTATCAGCTACATTCACCCAGTGGGTGAATGTATATATCCTGGGCACCACGTTAACACAGCACTTCATGAAGCCCTGCAACTCCCCAGGGAGATAGCAAGAGCTCCTGCTTAACAGATAAGGAAAATGACACTCAGAAGCTTGCCGTGCTCTTAGAGCTAATAAGTACTAGAGCCAAAATTCACAAAGTCTGACTGCAAAATTCATGAACTTGGTCATGATGCTCAACTACGAATGTTGCAGAATCGCAGCCCTAGATATGTTTTATTTCACTTGCAAACACATGGGTGCTTTCTAATTAAGTCAGTTTGCCAACATTTAAAACACGAGTGATTACAAAGCGGCAGTTTCTTATTTTTATTTCTTAGCTATTTATTTTAAAAGATTTTTAGATGCACAAGAAGTCACAAAAACAGTGCACAAACCTTCCTTCTGCCTTTGACTCAATTTCCCCCATGATAACACCTTGCACAAACAGAGGATGTTATCAAGACCAGGTAATTGACATCAATGCCACACTATTAACAAACTGTGGGAACGTATCTCATTTCGCTCATTTGTAATGCACCCTTATAGTAACGAGGTGATTTTAAATGAAAACTATGGAATTTGGATACCTGTTTTAAAAAAAATCCATCTCTGAAAACACTGAGCCAGATTTCAATATGCAGAGAGATCAGCTGGAGCGGAGTGAAGGCTGCCTCCTCATTTTAAAGGGGCGTCGGATCTTCATTTTGCCATGGTCCCTCACTAGTTGATCTCACTCATGTACGTCACCAACCTGGCCTTTGAAGGCATTTGTACTTGCTACTCTGCTGCTTCTAGGGGCAAAGAAAGATGCCCCAATGAATGGATTCTATTGTGTGATATACCACTCATCATATATTGCCAAGCTGTGATTTTTCTGGTGAGACATTGGCTAACCAGAAAGCTTGTGAGGTGGAAAGGGATTTGTCTTATTCTTTGGGGGCTCCACTGCAGAAATGAGAGTGAGCGATGGGAGCCAAAGCGGGTAGATTTCATCAGGATGCCTTATGCTGTAGTGAGGCTTCCAGCATTTGGAGGCATTCAAACAGAGACTGAGCAGCCTCCTGTTGAGAACACTAGAGAAAAGATTGTTGTAAGAGGCAGGTGACATGATATTATTCTTAGGACAATTTTAGTGTTGACATTCTTGGCTTCTGATTCTGTAACCAGAGGATTGAAAGTTAAAATACGGTTGTGTGTGTGTGTGTGTGTGTGTGTGTGTACTCATTAGTTCCTTTAATCACTACAACAGCAATCTGGGCTAGAAGCTCTTATTCTGCCTGCTGAACAAAAATAAAAATACAAATAAAATAGAAGTGCTCAGAGAAGCCAAACAATGTGTACAAGTCTGCTAGTAAGTAACTGAGTCTGATTTCAAACTTCTGCGTCCTTGGAACCAGGGTATCCACTCTCTAGTATATTACTTTACCTCCCCAAAAGAGGCATCCTTTGGACAGAATTATTTTTTCTACATTTCCCTTTCCCAGAGAAAGAAAGATACATAAATCCATGGGTATCGGGCAAGGGACTAGGTTGTACTCAGTACCTATTCAGCCCTATTGCCTATCTTAATGATTTAGAAACTAGCCTGTGTACTGGGGTAGAGCTTGAACCACTGGGAGTGTTGATTAAAAGTGAATAATCTCAGACCCCAGACCTGGAAGTTTTGCTTCAGGAGATCTGGCTGGATCCTAAAAATGTGTGCCTTTAGTAGCCCCTGCAGGGTGTTTTTTTTTTTTTAAGATTTTATTTATTTGCTCATAGCAGACACACACACAGAGAGAAAGAGAGAGAAAGAGAGAGAGAGAGGCAGAAACACAGGCAGAGGGAGAAGCAGGCTCCATGCAGGGAGCCCAACATGGATTCGATCCCCGGTCTCCAGGATCACACCCTGGGCTGAAGGCAGCGCTAAACCGCTGAGCCACCCAGGCTGCCCACTGCAGGGTATTTTTTAATCCAGCAGCAGGTGTGGAAACAGCTGTCCTGTACCTGCGTTGGGATTCAACATGATGATCCTAGGAATTGTATTCATGCATATCTTTCTTTTTCCAATTATGTGCTCGTAGAGATGCGAACTCTATGTGCCAGATTCTGTGCTAGGTACCGATAAATCATCACTGAACAAAATAGACTAAATAAAGAAATAAAACCCTTTATCCTCTTAAAGCTCACATCCTACTTGGTATGATTTTACTTATTTTTTTAAAGATTTTATTTATTTATTTATTTATTTATTTATTTATTTATTTATGAGTGTGTGAGAGAGCGGGAGAGTAATCATGAGCTGGGGGAAGGAACAGAGGGAGAAGCAGACTCCCCACTGAGCAGGGAACCTGATGCAGGGCTCCATCCAGAACTCTGGGATCACCACCTGAGCCAAAGGCAGGCGCTTAACTGACTGAGCCACCCAGGTCCACTATTTTACTTATTTTTAATTAGATTTTCTATTCCAATGTTGGAAAGGGTAGTTAAAAATTGAAGGTTTCTGGGGAAATTTCAAAAGTGGCTGCCAGCGGTCAGAAGGGGCATGACATGGGGAATGAGTGTTCATGGGTGTCAGGTTTCTTTCTGGGGTGATGAAAACGTTCTGGAATTAGATAGTGGCCATGGGTGTACAAACCTGTGAGTGTACTGAAGCACACTGGATTGTCCACTTTTAAAGGGTGGATTTTATAGTATATGAGTTACACCAAAAAATAAATAAAATCAATAAAAATTAGTGAAAAAGGATATGGAGAATCTGGATTATGCATGCCTTGCTGGTGGGAATGTAAATAGCTCTGGAAAAATTGTTTGACAGTTCCTTTCAAAACTAAAAATGGATTTACCATATAAACCAACAGTTGCACTCTTGGGCATTTCTCCCAGAGAAATAAAGGCTTATTATCATTCACAAACTTGAACACAAATGTTCATAGCAGCTTTATTCATAATGGTACCAAACTGGAAACTACTCAAATGTCCTTTAATGGGTGAATTGTTAATCACTCTCTGCTCTACTCATATCACGGCATACAACTCTGGTATAAAAAAGAATGAACCATGAGTACATAGAACAACTTGGATGGATCTCAGGGAAGTTATGCTGTGATTTTAAAAAGTTTTCCAGACAAGCCTGGGTGGCTCAGTCAGATAGGCATCCTACTCTTGATTTCAGCTCAGGGCATGATCTCATGGTCATAAGCCTACATTGGGCTCCATGCTGGGCATGGAGCCTTCCTAAGATTCTCTCTCTCTCTTTCTTTGTTCTTTTGCCCCTCTACCCTCCTCTATCCTTCTCTTTAAAAAAAAGTTTTCCAAAAGAATGATTCTATTTATGTAAATGTTTATGAAATAATCTAATGCTAGAAATGATCTGGGATCATGAGAGGATGGATGTGGCTGTGAAGGGGTAACACCAAAGAATCTTCTGATGGAGCAGTTGAGTATCTTGATGGCAGTGGTGGTTACACAAGCTACAGATGAGGTCTGATTGCAAAGAATGACACTCATGTATACACATGTGCACACACACACACACACAGATAACAGACGAAATCTGAGTAAGACCTGCAGAATCTGGATTGTAAAAATGTCCATTTCTAGGTTTTGGTAATGTGCTGTAGTTGTATAAAGTGTTGCCATTGTTATAGCTCTATGGAAGGCTGAAGGAATGGTGCACAGAATTTCCCCGTACGTTTCTTTCCAATCTTCCGTGAATCTATAATTATTTTAAAATAAAAAGTAAAAAGAAAGTGGCTAAAAAAAATCAGAAGCACCAAATAAGATTGTTCAGGATTCTACTATTTATAGAAAATAAGCAGAAAAATGTTACATATGAATTTGCTTGTAACTGCATAAACTCTCCGAAAAGATACAAGGAGGTGATAACATTTGACTGATGGGAATAGTAACTGAGCAGCTGGGGGATAGAAGCAAGCAGAGAATTTTTTGCTTTGCCCTCTTTTGTGTCTTTTGAATTTTGAACCACATGCATATATTATCTATTGATAAATATTAAAAATAATTTAACCAAGGGTCTTCCACTTCTGGTAAGATGGAGTGGATGAACATGCTTTCTCCTATTCATCCTATTAAATACAGCTAAATCCCCTGGATATGATATACAAAATAAATATAAGAAGACTCTGAAAGGTGGAGAGAAGAAGACAAACTGTCCAGGGATCTTGAAACCCAAGGAACAACATGGTGGTGATGGTGGTGAGTTCTCTGGGATTTCTTTCTGCCTCATATATGCCAGACCATGTGCTGGGGAACTGGCAATGCAGAAATGCTCATTCTCCCATTTCCATCAGCAAAGATTGCACAGAAAGCCTAGACTTTTACCCTTGTCATGTTGTACTGAGGTGACTCAACTCCTCTGCCGGGGTGGCAGTGGTGAATACAGTGTGGGGACCCAGACTTCCACATCTGCTCAGAGGAGTGAGTCACTCATTTCCTTCCTCACTGGGATAGCCTCTGAAGACACCTCATGGAGAGTCAGGACTCACACCACTGCTCAGCATCAATGAGGCCATCAATGTGGTAGCATCACTGCAGGTTGCATGAGGAGCAGTAATGTGGTTCATGTTCTCTCCCTGGTAGAGTTGTATCAGCAGAGTTCACGTCCCCCTGTCAGGGAAGGTGGTATCAGTAGGGAGCCTGAACTCCCACCCCTACCCACCAGTAATGAGAAGCCTCTTCCCCACTGGGTGCCTGTCGATGGGGGCAAGTGTAGAATCTGGAACTCCACCCCCATATGGCAGTAATGATGTAGTGCCTCCTCTTTCCTTACTGGAATAGTATCAGAAAAGACTTGCTAAGAGACACAATCTAAATAAGATCCAGAGTTCTATAGTGGAATATTCAAAAATGACCATGTAGCAATCAAATATTACTTGTTAGACCAACAATCAAGGTTATCTTGACTTGAATGGAAAAGAAAAAAAGAAAAGCAATTGACATAATCCAACACTAAGGTGACAGAGATGTTGGAATGAGCTGACAAGTATTTTAAGGAGCTGTCATAAAAATGCTTCAGTGAGGATTTATGAACACAGTTGAAACAAGTGAAGATATCGGAGGTCTCAGAAAATAGAAAAAAGAGATTCGTAGTAAAGAAATAAGATATGAAGGAGAACCAAATAGAAAATTTCAAACTACAAGTATAAAAAAAAAAAGATGAAATAGAAACTCAGTGGATGGGCTCCATGGCAGAATTAAGAAGGGAGAGAGAGAGAGGAAAGTGAACTTAAAATAGAAATTACCCAGTCTGAACTCAGAGACAAAAACAGGTGGAAAAAAAAACCCTGAACAGAATCCTAGAGACATGTGGATTATAACAAAAGATCTAACCTCTTGGGTCATCAGAGCCCTAGAAGAGAAGACAAAGAGGAGGGATGAAAAACCGCACAGAGAAATGATGGCTAAAAGTCCCCCACATTTGGCAAAAGACGTAAACCTACAGATTCAAGACACCAAGTGAATTCCGAACAAGATATATCCAAAGAAATCTACCACAAAGCTGTAAAATAAACCAAAGCAAAGTTAGAAGAATTGAAATCATGCAGCCTGTGTTCTCTGTCTGCAAGGGAATGGCACCAGAAAGATAACAGAAAAATCTCCAAACACTCAGAAACTGAACACCACACTTCCAGATGAACCAGGGCCAAATGGGAAATCTCAAGGGAAATGCAGAAATACATTTAAATGAAAGAAAGTAATATACAACTATCCAAATTTGTAGTGCATGAGTAAGTAAAACAGGGTTAATAGAGAAGTACATGGCCTCTAATGTTTACATTAGAAAAAAGTAGTCTCAAATTAATGATTGGAGATCTTGCCTTAAGAAATGAGACAATGTAGAGAAAATATGCCAAAGCAAGTAGAGAGGAGGAAATAACAAAGATAAGAGTAGACATCAGTGAAACTGAAAACAGAAAAAACAACAAGGAAGATCAAACAAGAAACTGGTTCCTTGAAAAGATCAACATAAGTGACAAACCTCTAGTGAAACGGAAAAGGGGGAAAATAAGAGGGAGGACACAAGTTATAAACATTAGGAATGAAACATGGATGTCACTGCAGACCCTGCAGGCAACAAAGGAATAATGAGAAAAGTGAGACTGGGTAGGATTTGGGGTATATTCTTCTAAAACAGACCCTGAGACTCAGATGCAGGTGTTTTTGTTTTTTGTTTTGTTGTTTTGTTTTGTTTTGTTTTGTTTGGAAGTTGGTCTCATGAAGCACAAGGGAAGGAGAGGAGAAAGTGAGCTAGGGAAGGGAGAAACCCAGTGAGGGGCACACTGGTGAGCAGGTGGCTTCTGTGGAACCTGGGACTCCTTCCTGCAGAGGTCCCACCGAGGAACTACCTGGGTATCATCCCACTGGGGCTGGAGGAAGCTGGGCCACTCTCCACAACCTCCAACCCCAAGTCATGTGGTGCACCCTGAAGGAAAAAGCCAGGCAGGAAGGAAGAGAGTCTCCACAGGAAGGGCATGGATAGCACCTGCCCTGGGTGGGATCCAGGAACATGCTGCAGTCCACACTTGAACTAAGCCTGCCTGCTTCTTCTGACGGCCTTAGAACCACAGATCTCAGAATCCATCATCCAATAGCAGGCAGTGTCGTTCTCTTGGCGATGAGCCTTATTCTGGTGGTAGAGAGACAAAGGATGATCACCTCCTCTTTTCAAGACAAAGAAACTGAGGCTCAGAGATCTTACCTAACTTACCTGAGGACACTCAGTTCCTGCTAAAGCAAGGACCCTCAGATATCCCAGAGATTTTTTTATAGCCTCTCCTAGAGGCCAGGATTCAGCAAATATTTGCTAAGCACACATGTTAATGAAACCAGTCCCTCCTCATCCCAATGGAAAAATATGAAGGGGGGACTTTAAAATATTCTACTTATTTCCTCCTAGCCAGATCCCCAAGGAGAATAGCCCAAATTTGTGCACCAGCCAGCCATTTGCTGGCGTTGAAATCTGTCAGTGTCAGGCATAAAGATGATGAAGGGTTAGTCTCTTCAGGCACATGGGACTCCCCAGGCAGAAGGAATCAAAGATTCCTCTTCTTGGTGAACCTGGGTTGCTCAGTAGTTGAGCATCTGCCTTCAGCTCAGGTTGTGATTCCAGGACAACCTCCCTGCAGGGAGCCTGCTTCTCCCTCTGCCTGTGTCTCTGCCTCTCTCTCTCTCTCTCTCTCTCTCTTTCTCTCTCTCTCTCTCTCTCTCTCTCCATCTCTCATTAATAAATAAGTAAAATCTTTAATAAAAAAAAGATTCCTCTTCTTCACATAGTGGGAGCTCCACGGGGACTCATTCAAATTCTGGCAAGCATCCCATTGGCACTGGAGCCTGCAGGCCAATGTGAGATAAGCATGGGGATGTTTGGATGGGCAGGTTCAGGTGGTCAATGCAGAAGGGCAGGTGCCTGTGAACTTGTCTCTTCAGTAGGCTAAACAAACCCAGGGAGGATGTCCTGGTCATGACTTTGACTCTTCCTTGATATTTTTCTTCTCTCACACTCCCAGCTGAAGGGTGATCATGATTATACTGGATGGCCCTCACCCTCAGGTTAGATCAGGAAATCCAATCCATGACTGGGATAATTGAATCCGTCTCTCTGAGACTATGAAGTCAGACACACAGAAACTACAGTCAGGTGAGGGTGAGTGCTTGGACTGGCAGGCCATACAGAATCAGGGTCAGAGCTGGGAAGTTTATAATTTAAGGTTAGAGGGGATTAAGAAAGCCACAGGTACCAGTAGGAATTCTTTCTATCACAAGTAATGGAAACTTAAGACAAATTAGCTTACAATGAAAAGGGGTCTTACTCATTCAGGCAACTGTAAAACCAACCATAGTATGGGCATCAGGTGCTGCTTGATTCACGGTCTCAAATGATGCTATGTAACCTATTTCCCTCTTCATCACCAAGCTCTGTCCTATTCCACGTGGAGAGGATTTGGCTTGACTCCCAAAGAGGATTTATTGAATGGTTGCAAGATGACTCCAGCAGGTCCAAAACCCATGTCACTCATCTTTGGAACCTCACAGTAAAGACAGTGAGTGTTTTTCCAAGGTGTCCCAGCAAAAGCTTCTTATTGACTCTGGTTGGACCATGAGACCATCCCCGAACCAACTTCTGAGACCAAAGGGAATGTAAAGGAGAGCTGATTTGCTAAGGTCTTGACAACAAGTTGCATCCCTAGCATTGGTCCCCACAACCTCAACCAAATAATATAGTCTGACAAGAGAAGGAGAAGATCTGCAAACATCTGGAAGAAGAATGGATGGATGGGTCATGATTCCCTACACCGTTGCCTCATGGAAGATGGGCGTATGCCCAGAGAGAAATGGAACCCAGGGTGAAAGTGACACAGGGGACTCTGGTTATATAGATAGGGATAGAGAAAGACCAAGGGTGAGAGGGAATGGAAGGAGAGAGAGAGAGAGAGAGAGAGAGAGAGAGAGAGAGAGATTCCCAGAGACCCTCATATTCATATTTATCCCCAGAAGTCCCAAGTGGAATTGCCTCTGTGTCTTTACAATGAGCCTCTTATTTCTCTCCAGATGGGTTTCTGTTTCTTACCACCACCAGCCCCAAACTCAGACAAATGCTGGAGTCCCCTGGCCACCCAGAAAGATGGCTAGACTGACACTACAGTGAAGGGAACTCTGTCTAAATGCACTTTAATAGATGAATCATGAGCTCCCACGATTTCAGCATTAATTTCTCGAAGTGCAATTGTCTCCCCTGTTACTAAGCACTGTTAGTCCTAATTAGCCAGTTTGCAGGCAATTTTTCAACCTATCAAGTAGTGAAATAAAATAATGAGCTCTGCTGAGGAGGACTGGAAAGGCAGAGAGTTCACTGGGGAACTGGTGTTTTATTACCAATTCCACTCAGGGTTAAGCTATGGGCTTTTTGGGTTTTTTTCCCCTCTTTCCTCCTAATTGTACCTTCAAGTCAAGAGAATCATGTCAGGATATTAAGATGAAAGATGCCTCTATGTTTCCCTTATAAACGAGCTCGATTTAATTCATGATTACACCCAGTTAATTTGGATGCCTTAATAATCCTGTTCGCAGGGAAAGGAAATCAGATTGAATGCGTTATGCCCACCTCATTCGATAACATCTCTAAGGAGTTTCTCTATTAGAGGGCAAAATATTAAAAATCATTTTCCTCTGTTTCCAGATGTTCTGGAAAGAATGATTGACATTGTTTCACTTTGAGGACTTGAGTCAACCGACAGAAAGTGTCACTACAAACAAAGGGAGAAGATAAACTTGTTAAAATCTTGAGTGCTTCATGATCTGGCCACTCTCCCCTCCTGGACCGCATACATCAGGTGCTTAATACATGTGGGTTCTAGGAAGGAGAACTCCTCCTCCCTAGCATAGAGCTCGTCCTGTAGCCTCCTCTGCGGGCCCCCAGGGGGCGCTGCTCCCCCTTGAACAGACAATATTTGCAGATCTCTGATAAAGGACTGTTATCCAAAATATCTGCACACACACACACACACACACACACAAACTTAAATTCAACAAAAGTAAACAAACAACCTGACTGAAAATCAGCCAATATAACAGACATCTCACTAAAGAAGATTTACAGTTGGCAAAAGAGCATATGAAAAGATGCAACTAATATTACACCGTATGTTAACTAACTGGCATTTAAATAAAAACTTGAAACAAACAAAAAAGACATTCCACATCATACACCATCATGCAGTGCAAATTATAACAGCACTGAGATACCACTACACACCTATTAGAATGGCCAAATCCCATAAGCTGACAACACCAAATGCTGGTGAGGAAATGGAGCAATAGGAACTCTCCCCCTGGGGGAATTCAATAATGGTGCAGCCACTTTGGAAGACAGTGTGGCAGTTCCTCACAATATGAAACGTACTCTTACCATATGATCCAGCAATCGTGCTCCTTGATATCTACCCAAATATTCCTTGATATCTACTTGCACACAAAATCCTGCACATGGATGTTTGTAGCAGCAAAAGATGCTGTTCAGTAGGTGAATGGTTACATCAACTGTGGTACATCCAGGCAACACATTGGTTCAGTGCTAAAATGAGATGAGCAATCAGGCCATGCAGACGTGCAGGAATTTTCAATGTGTATTTACTAAGTAGAAGAAGTCAGTCTGGAAATTCACGCTGTAGGACTCCCAGGATAGGACATTCTGAAAAAGGCAAACCATGGAGACAGCAGAAAGATCAGTTGTTGCCAGGGAATGAGGGGGTGGAGGCTATGGGTAGATGGAGCACAAAGGATTTGTGAGGCAGTGAAGTTATTCTATATGATACATATAATTCTTTATGATTCTATATGATGCATGTCATTATACATTTCTCCAAACCAACAGAATGCACACCACTAAGAGTGAAGCCTAATGTAAACTCTGGAGTTTGGGTGATAATGATGAGTCAGCACAGGCTTGTCAGTTGTAACAAATGAACCACTCGGGGGGGGGGGGGGGGGACACTGATATCGGGGAGAGGCCGTGCATGTGTAGGGGCAGGGGCTATATGAGAAATCTCTGGATTTTTCTCTAATTCTGTTATGAACCTAAAACTTCTCTAAAAACATAAACTCTATGAAAAAAAAGACAAAACTCTACAGCAGTTGGCATACATATTCGTGTGGTCAGAGACAATTTTGCTCATCTACCATTATACAACAAACCACCCCAAAACTCAGTGGGCCAGTTGGGGTGTCCGCCCCCACTTTGTGCCTGGTTACTCATGTGGCTGAATTCAGCTGAAGAGTCGGCTTGGCTGCAGCCAACCAAGGTGACCCAGCTGCATATCTGGCAGTTAGTTGGCACTGGCTGTTGGCTGAGGCCTCTTGATTTTCTCCCACATAGCCTTTCACCCTCCAGTAGGCTAGACTGGCTCCCCTATGCAGTGTTGTTCAAGGGAGCAAGTCCCAGTACACAAACACCCATCAAACCTCTGCTAGCACCATGTCTACCTATGTCTCACTGGCCAAAGCAAGTCACAAGGCCAAGTCAGAGTCCACCTGCAGAGGAAAGCACAGGTGTGGATAAATGGGATGCATTCTGCATCACAGGCCTTACTGTAGCAAACTACCTAGGACAGCACCATGGTGACAATATAAGACAATTCAGTCTCGGTGGGACCCTTAACGAACTGGCCCCAAGACCCTTGGGGGTCAGTGAACCTTCTGTAGGATGACCAATAGACACGTTCATTTGTCTCTTCATTTTTGTTAGATTTTGTTGATCATGTTGGATATAAGGAGGAAGCTAAACCTTTCAATGATTGTGTGTCTTAGGGGCATTTTAGGAGAAAATGAAACTTTTTGAGGCCAGCCATTTCTGGGCTTTTGTGGCATTACTGAGACTGGCAAGGCAGGCATCCCTGTTGAGAAGCGAAACCAGAAAATGGGCATCTCCTGGCTTCCTCTAGGCACCCAGGGAAGATTACAGACAGGGTGAGGATCACCGTGGGGTGCTCTGAGAGAAGCTGTGTCAACTCCTGTGTGGACACCATACGTGCTAGGCACTCCGAGAGCTCCATCTACCTTGGAGATGTTCAATATCGAGGCCTCGTCCACTGTCATCCACCTATCCATCCATCTCAAATGTTTGCTTTGTGTCAAACCCTAGGACATTTGCAAGATCCAGCCTGGGGAAGAGCAAGCTTCGTCAGTTCCCCATCTCTGGACAGGATTAACGCCATGAGAGAGATATAATTTAATTTAAAGGCAATAATATTAATTTTAGTTCTTGCACTCTTAAATTTGGGGGCTAGGATTCATTTTGCTGCAGTCTTTTCTTGCCCACATATTGGGAAAATATCGAAAAATGTCCCATGTGAGTCAGCACCAAGACCTCTCGACTATACGTCTTTCCTTCTCCTGGGTCCCCATCCACAGGGCATGGCTGTAGCCTGCAACCTCTGCCATCCGCTCCCTCCCCTCACACACCTCACGTCTCCGCTGATGCCTGTTTTTCTCCTTCCCCTCTTCGTGGTGTTTGTTTTTCATTCATCCCACAGATCCCTCTGTTGGATAGATCTTTTGCCAAACATTGGCTGAAAAGAGAAAGGAAAAGTAAAACATAGATAGGGGAGAGAAGAGGGCTGCGCTCCAGGGTCTGGATCCAGGGTTGGCCTCTTGCAGCTCAAGTGAGCCGAGAGGGAGAGACGCTCATCTGAGCCTGACACTTGGCCACAGTGTGAGCATCCTTGCAGGGCCCGTCTGTTTGAGGTTAGGCCATTGCTGGAGGGCATCTCGAGGGTAATTCTTATGAAAAGGAAAAACTGTATTGGACTGAACCATCGGAGTGTGTGGAAGCACACTTCGGTGTTGAGAAACTGGATCCCCTATGCCAATTTCCTAAAGAAAAATGAGCCTAGAGAAGCCAGCCAGTGTAGACAAAGCCTCTGGGAGAGGGGTGCCCATCTTGTCTGGCCTATGTGATTTTATCCCTGTTTGATGGCTTGTGAATGTGTGTGTGTGTGTGTGTGTGTGTGTGTGTGTGAGTGTGTATGTGTGAGTGTATGGATGGGTATGTGTAGGTGTGTGAGTCAGGGTGTGTGTGAGATGGTGTGAGTGTATATGTGAGGGTGTGTGAATGGTGTGAGAGGGTGTGTGTGAGTGTGTGGATGTGTAAGTGTGTAGGTGAGGGTAAGTGTGTGAGAGGGTATGAGGATGTGTGTGTGTATGTGAGTGTGTGTGAGGATAAGGGTGTGTGAGTATGTGAATATGTATATTTGTGTGTGTGTGTGTGTGTGTGTGTGTGTGTTGCTAAGGTAATTAAACAAGAAGCCCATTGGACTGAGGGGCTCTAATGCCTTGGCACTCTACGTAACCAAACCAAATCCTAAACCCAAAAAGTGAACCTTAAGACAAACCCACCACAAACGGCCAAGTAGGCTTCCCCCAGGGAGGCAACTGCTTAAAGCTATCACCAAATAATTGCCTTGCTTTGCTTCAGCATCTTCCCTAGAAAAACCCTGCCCCAAACTCCCGTTGGTGGAGGGGTCCTAACCCCCTCCAATTTGGTGCTGGCCAATTCCCATCAGGCAAATGAACTCATGCTCAGAGAAACTCTTCAGTTTTCATTTGCCTCAGTTTCCCTTTTGACAGTGTGCATGCATGTGTGAATGTGAGTGTGTGTGTGTGAGTGAGAGAATAAGATGAAGGAGGGAGGGAGGGAGGGAGGGGAAGGGAGAGGGCAAAACAGGAGAAGAAGATAAGTCACATCTTGAGTGCCCACCATCCTTCCTGGCACCACAAAAAGCCGCCACCTCCCGAAGGTGGTCCTGAGCCCCTCAGCCCCATACCACACCCCTAAGGCCAGCTCCGTAGGACCACACCCTCTCCACGTTCTGCCCAGACCATCAGGCCACCTGCCATGTTCATACTATTTTCAGATCCTTGTCTCTTCATCCCTCTGGCTCTGTGTGCCTAACTTGCTCCCAGCGCCTAAAGACTGTCAGTGAATAAATGAAAGAGAAACAGAATGAATGAATGAATGCCAGCAGAATTAACAACAACAACTAGAATCTGAAAAGATGTGGATGATTTGGGAAAGAAAAGAAATGGTGTGTTTGGTGGTGGCCTCAGGGGCTTGGGTAACCCCGCACCCACTGCCGGAGGAGCGCTCGGCTTGATGAAGAGGGATCATGGGGTGGAGAGGGCTTGATGGGGTAGGAGCTGGAGGAGACAGGCCTCTGGACTTGGGGGGTGGTAAGAAGCCCCCCCACCCCTGGCATGTAACTGGTGCAGATGCAGAGGGGAGCCTTCCTTCCTGGGTAGTCTCCAACCCATCTCCCTTTTTCAAAGTGGTCCAAATCCCTCTCTTCAAGTTGGTGGAGTAAACTGATAATTAAGCAATTAAGCATCAAAGGGAGGCTTACAGCCCTGGCACTGCTTCAGCAAACCAGTGAAGAAATTACAATGGAGATAAAGGACAATTGATCTGAGTCTTCCTTTCAAAGGATGCGCAGGCCTCCGGGGGCTGGGGTCCAGGGTGGTCCAGGGCAAATGTCAGGGGGACCCTGGCCGCAGTGCGGCGAGTCCTGGCCAAGCCCTGGATCTCCTGGGAGCCCTGCTTCTGAGAGCCAGCCTCTCCTCTGCCCCTGCCCCTGCCACTGCCACTGCATGCGGGGGGTGTGGAGAAGTAGGGGACTTCCCAGATTGGGATTGGAGCCCTTCTGGAAGCCTCCTGGGCCATGTCGGTTAGGCCAGAAAACCTGGTGCCTCCTCCTGGCATGTCGGTTGTCCTCTAAGTATTGAGATTATGGATGCTTAAATATATCAATTGTTAAATACTTTTTAAAATATCATTGCTCATCTGAAATAAACATCTCTTCATTTAGAACATTCTGTACCAGACACTTTTGTCTGCACTGCGAATACAGCAGGGCCTGAGTTTACCAAAATTCCTGGCCCCATGGAGCTTATATTCTGGATGGAGAAGACATATAATAAACAAATGAATAAGGGAAATAGCCAGAATGTCAGGGTGTGGTAAGCATAATGCAGAAAAATAGAGCAGGAGAGGGAGACAGGTAGACGTTGTGGGGTATAACTTAAATAGGAGGGTAAAGAAAACAATAAAATCTTACAAAGATCCTGTTCCTCATCCATGACTCGAGCCTTCCCTTCCTGGAAGTCTGAGCTCCTCACTGGACAGTCTGCTCACTGGTTTCTCTGACTTTCGTTTTCTCCTTCCAGTCTGTTCTGCACACTCCAGGCACGATGGCCTTGACCCCACTCAAATCAGGCCAGATCACTTACCTGCTTACAAATCCAAGATGATTCTCATTCATCAGAGTTGAAGTGTCAGGTGCCCACAGGCACGAGGCGGGGAAGGTAAGTGAGTGGAGTAGTATGGTAGGGGCTGTGTCCAACTAAAGAAGATGAGCTGGGGCCCCAGGGGACCACAGCTCCTCTGCTCCCGTCAGTAGCTATGAAGAAATACAGACTCAGTTTTGCCAGATTTCAATTTTTTAAATGAGAACTGAATTCTTGATACTTACGCGAAATCTTTCAAATATTGGCAGTCAATTACAAAAATATTTAAACACTCATAGGTTCAGCAAAACATGTCTTGGGGCTAGTTCTGGGCCCCTGGGGGCACAAGCTTGCAAATGCTGGTGGAAGGTAAAATCTGGTCCTTGTCAAAGCACTCACCGTCTGCACAAACTCACCTTCCCAGTTTCCTTTGCCTCTGCCCCCACCTCCCACACACACCCCAAACTCATATTTTGGCTATAGGTAAGTGGACATTGTTTCTTGGGTCAAACACCTTCTCTCATACCCCTGGACTACTTTTCTTTCTATATATAGAATGGCGAACTCCTATTCACACTACAAGACCCATCTCAAAGTCACCTTCTTTGTAAGTCCTTCCGTTATCCTCCAGACAGGGATCATTCTTCCTTCCTCAGAACTTTCATAACATTAGGCACAGGTGTTTGCTGTTAAATACACAGATTGTATGATAAATCATTGACACGTCTGCTCTCTAATTCTCCGGGACTTTCTTGAAGCAGAGATAGCTTTTTACATTCTGAGTAAAGATGCTCAGGAGCTGGATGGGAGGGTAGAAAAGCATACTGTTAGGAGCTCAGGCTCTGGACACAGAGCAATCCCCGCTAAAACCTTAGCCCCACCATTTATGTGTCCACAATGGACTCTGCTTATCTGTAAAATGGGTGCAATGCTTAAAAGAACTTATACCTGTAAAATGCCTGGCACAGACTCAGCTCTCAATAAATGCTCTAAAGAGAGCAAAAAGAAAGAGAAATCGATTTCTACGTGTTGTTATGGAAGAGTGGCTTTCCAAGGTCTCTTCCAAGGTCAGCTCTTAATGAAGGCAGATTTCCACATTGCACGGAACCCAGGGCCCACGTGTTAATTCCACGGTGGAGCCATAGTTCCAGGCAGATGAGTCCCAGGCACCATTTGGGCCCTTCTCTTTGCACCAGGCTTCATGATCCTTGTCTCAGACCCCTCCCCACTTCCCTGCCAGAGCACATAATATTTCAGTATTCATAATATTTCACTATTCATAATATTTCTTTGTAAATTTGGGCTTTTCTGTTCTGTGAATAACACTAATGACACAAACCTCTGAGTCTTACCACTTCTAAATGTTGACGCCAGTCTCTGGTCTTGGCAACAATCCCTTGAAATAATTAGGGCTGGGTTTTCATATATCTGTTCTAAAGATGAGGTGCCCGAGACCCAGAAAGTAAAAGTGACTTTCCTAAAACCATCCAGTCAAGAGAGTAGCAGAAGTGACTCAAGAATGCCATTGACATCCACCGGCTTTCTGCCTATTTGCTGTATCCTGCCCAGGCTTACGGAGCCCTTAGCTCAACATCACTCATTTGATAAGTGTAGCAGGACACCTGCACTGCAGTGGGTGACAAGCAATGTCCCTGTCCCCACGGAGCTCACATCGTACCCCATCAAAGGCAGCAAGACGGAGTTCCAAACGTGTTGTCAGCCTCACTGAACCAAGGAGTGAGTTCACAGGGAAATTTAATGCATACTTCCTGGACACGAATTGCCTTGGGAGTGGAAGGAAGGATGGATACTGGTGGTTTAAATGCTTTGGGAATGCATTCGTTTCCTAGGGCCGCCCTAACAAATCCCCACAAACTTGATGGCTTAAGATAAATGAAGTCTCTCCCCTCATTGTTTGGGAGGCCCGAAGTCCAAACTCAAGGTGTTGGCAGGACTGAGTTGAAAGAGAATCCTCCCCATGCCTCTCTCTCTCCCAGCTTTTGGTGGCTCCTGGTGCTCCTTGGCTTGTGGGCACACTGTTCCCATGGTCAGGGTAAAGGGCTCTTCTCTTGGTGCCGGCTGTTGAAATTGCACCTGGAAAGATTATACCCCATATTCTTGGTATGGTAGGTCAGTGCATACCTGTGGAGGCTTTGCATAGCTCCCCATGGGGGTGGTGGGAGAGCCCGCACCATACTTCTGGACACAGAGCACCTCAGAGCTGACATCAAGGCCTCCTGCCAGTGGAAGCAGCTTAGCAGGACCCGAGAAGATAATCGTGCACTCCAAAGGAAAGGAGAGAGTGGACAGGAGCCAGCCTTGGATGGCAGCATCTGGAAATCATCCTACTGGAAATATCTTCACGAGCCTCCATGACTTGGCTCCAGTGGAAGGTAAGTCACATGACCATTTGTGGGAGAATAAAATCAGGAAGCTCAGACAGGTCAAAACCAACGCATTCTAGATTCTGGACCTTCTTCAAAGTGGGCTGCAGAGAGGTTGAGAAGCCAGCTTTGAAGTCCAGCCATCAGCCCTGCGGCTCTAAGTTGGCCTTGGGAAGGTTACTCCCCCACTCTGAGCCATGGCCTCTGTGTGCATAATATGATGAGTTATGACAGTAGCTCTTTAACAGGATTATGGTCATAATTAAATTAGAAAATCAATGTATAGTTCTTAGCATAGTGTCTGGCTCGTGGAGATATTCAATATATTTTAGCTATTTATTGTTTTTAATTCAGTTCCCATTTTCTTATGGAAGACTTTCCCTTTTTATGACCCTGGTGGGGTTCTCTGTCCTGCATTCCCAGAAATAAGTCTTGAGATGTCGGCATTAGGTTCTGCTTAGTTGGGTTTTGCTTTCTGTTTATCCAGGCAAAGTGTCCTTTTAGAATCATGCCGGTATGGGTCTTTGTTTTTTAAAATAATGTGACTGCATGTTTAAAACCATGCCTACTCATTATAAGCAATTCCAACAGTGCCAGAGTAGGAAGAGAGAAGTCAAAGAAATCACTCTGAGTCCTGATACCCAAAAATAACCGTTGTCAACACGATGTGTGTCTCATTCCAGAAGGCTCTCCAGCAGATACCCAGAGAGACAGACAGACAGAGGAACTGTAATAAATACAATTATGATATATCAGCTGTTGAAATAAAAGCTCCTAAATTAAATTGTCCTGGGTTTGGCAGAAGAAAACACAATTGGAGAGAAACGGAAGGACCTGTCAAAATTCATTCTTCATCACAAAATATATTACTCTTTTTAAGAGCCCTCTGAGGTTAAGGAAAATATATATTGGCAGAGGTAGGAGGAATCGATGCTGTTTTTAACTCTGTATTTTAATTTGGGACGGTATGGCGGGACTCCAGATGAGAAAGACGACAAAGCGTTGGCATCAGTCTACCCCACCCTGTGTCCCAACTCTGCTGAGTTTTTGAATGACGACATCTTTAGTTGGGGCTGATCACCACGTATCAGTTTATGCTTTGTTCTGGGCCACTCACACTCAGGCTGTGGAGTCCAGGATCTGTAACTCAATAGATCAGAGTTTACAAGGTTCCTTAGCAAAGCTCCTCACTCTGTGCTTCTGGCGACATCATCACTATTACATCATTATTTTTAGTGAGCTGAGGAGTGCTATCATTTCTGATCTACTTCACCCTAAATATAAAGTAAAGTTTCCTAAAGAACGTTTGCCCTATTTCCCTTCTACCGAGGACACGGAAGAAGGTACCAGAATTATAATCCCTCCTCCTCAAGCCTATATGATGGTCGCTCTACTTTCTTTTTTTTTTCTCTTTTTCTTTCTTTCTTTTTTTTTTTTGCTCTACTTTCTTGCTGATTTTTAATGCTATGGTGGGAAAGTCTGAAGCCACTTTGATTTTACCTGTTGTATGTGGTGGCATGCCTTTGTTTCCTGGAAGAGAGTACATACTTCTGTTCTGCAGATTGTTTTTCCTCCTGGTTTCTGGAAATTTTCTCTCGAATATATTTGCATTTCTTTTCCTTTTGTGATTCGTTGAGTTCTCTACTTCAGGGGTCTTAGTGGTCTTATCATTGGCTTACTTCGCCCTCCCTGATTCCCTACCACTTACTTTAAATGCTTTAATCTCATGGTCTTATTTCTCTATTTTAAATGCAATTATGTCAGGACTTGCTTCTCTGTTAGTAAATCAATTTTCGGCTCCAACTATTCTATTCTTTGATGCTTCTAAATTACCAATTCTGCATGAATATTATTTGGTCTCAATTTGTCTTTTCAGCACTGTGATCCTCCCCAGATGCCTCATTCTTGGGAAAACCTGTTTTGTGTTTGAATTCCTGTTTGCCTGACATCGTGTTCTGGTGAGGCTCTTTGCCACGGGTGATATTTCCTCCTGTTTCTTCTGGCATTTTCTTCCGGACAGGTTTCCTCTATCTCCTGCATCCATCTCCTGCTTCTTCCAGTCTCTCTCCTTCCCCCAAAGTAGGTTGGCAGTATTTTTACCGTTTTCTGGTTTTATTCTCATTTCCACTTGCTGGGAGAGATGAAGGAGGAAACTGCCCTCTTTCTTGCCAGACCTTCCAGGCAACAGTTTGAGGGTTGGGATTTTGTGGTGCAGCCACTTCTCTGTAGCTGAGGTCAGGGGGGCTGGCAGGTGGAGGGCAGGTTGGGGTAAATGCAGTGCCAGGACAACCAGACTCTGTTCTCTTCCCTGAGGTGATCCATTTGCCCTTCTACCCAGGAGGTATCCTGGAGGATACCCACTGCCTTCAAATTGCTCCCCTGTTCGAAGTGGCAATGTGAGTCTTTTTCCCCATCAAAATTATCACTGTGTGTTGTTTGCTTCTTTCATCTCACCCACCTCTCCCTGGCAGCTGAGATGACTAGCCCAACAGCCAGAGAAGGAACAGATCTCCCCGACTTCTACCCACTCATCTAATTGCTTTGGAAATATTCCTGAGAATACATGGGTTTCTGTTACTTCACCAGGACCCCGCTGGGGCATGGGATGGTGGTGAGAAGTCAGGAGTACTGCTCTGCTCTAACAGTTTTGTTTCTTTACTTAGTGAAGCATTTTGTAGATGACGACATTAAGAAAGTCTCCTTCCATTCGTTCTTTTTGATTACCTTTCTGTTTTGTTTTGGGTTTTTTTTTTTTTTTGCTGTTGTTTATTTATTCTATTAGTCCTGAAGAATGAGAGAGTGAGTCTGTGATCATTTTATTTTTTTCCTCTTTATCCAGAAGATCCTTTAATAAGGATTTTATATTTCAAGTAAAAGGTGATCAAAGCTTACGGTAGTTAAAAATGCATTGCTGGAAGTCCCAGAAAAGTCAAAACACTCTTAAAAAGAACATAATTGGAAGATCACACCACATGATTTCTGGATTTACCAGAAAACTATAGTAATCGAGACAGTGTGGTGTTACTGACAAGAACAGACATACAGATAGAACAGAATAGAGCCCAGAAATAGACCCACTGTTTGTGATAAAACCATACAGACAGTCCGAAGGCAGGAGGAGGGGAAATTATACTTAATGTACTAATCTGGGTCTGAGTTGTTTTTTCTTTTTTTTTTTTCTGAATAACATGGTGTTTTGAGATTCACATATTGTATGACATTTATCAGAAGTTTGATCCTTTGGTTGCTGAGTGGTATTGTAAAAATATACTATGTTGACATACTTACTCATTCTCCTGTGGAGGGATATTTCAGTTGTTTCCAATTTGGGGCTGTTCTGAATAAAGTATTTAAGAACATTCTGGTATAGTCTTAGTTAGTTAAACTAAGACTTTATAAAGGATCTTTTCTTTTCTTTTCTTTTCTTTTCTTTTTTCTTTTCTTTTCTTTTCTTTTCTTTTCTTTTCTTTTCTTTTCTTTTCTTTCTTTTCTTTTTTTTTTTTTAAGTTGGACTGGACCTGGAAGTTGGAAGTGGAGTTGAGAGGATACCACCTACCCACTGTGTCATATATATATATGTTTCTATGCTCCTTTATGTTGAAACACATAGGTGGTATAGAATAATCTATGCCTCTCCTCCACTGTAGTCATTCATTCCAGATCTCTGCAAATTCCAGGCCACCTGCTCCCTTCATGCACCCAACTTTTCTACCTAGGGGCAGGGGGAAAACGTGGTCAGGAGCAGGGCTCAGATTACCTGGATACTAATCCCAGCCCACCACTCCCTAGTGGTGAAACCCTTGAGAAATTACCAACTCCTCTGAGCTTCATCTCCTTGAATTTCCAAGGCCTACTGAAGAAAGCTAGGTGAATGAGCAAACACATCCAAATGTAGAACAATGTCTGGTACGTAGTGAGTGTAAGCCCCTATTTACATAACTTTGCACCACTGAGCACTGACTGTCCATTCAGAAAGATCTCCCAGGGCCATAGTATCCTTGGTGCACTGGTGCAAAATGTGGGCAGGGGAGAGGCTCTTCTGTGCTTGGTGGAGCTGATTTCATTGCTGGACAGAGCTGCCAGCCTCTTGATGTAACTTGAACATACCCTGAGCAATGGTAAGGCAGGTTGGTCATTATTCGTTTAGTTGGGACTTCTTGGGCTTCATGGTTTACATGGGGTTTCGTCTCTTCTCTGCCTGTTCATTGTCCCCTTCTGGCCTTCTAGGATTCCTTTGTTCTGAACACTGATTCAAGATATTAATTAGTTTGACTATAGTTATCATTTTGTTATCTGTACATGTATTAAGCCATCATGTCGTACACCTTAAATATATACAGATTTTTTGTTTTTTGTTTTTTAAATGGCCTTAGAAACCCAGTAGTGGGGCGGGGGGACAGCGTTATGATAGCCAATCTTGAAGTTTTGCTGCTGTGGACTTGACAGCCTGTCTGCTCATCATGTCCCATCTTGAAGTCTGGGCTTCTTCTTATTTTCTTACTTGTCCAGTTCTCAAGTCCTACTGAAGTGTCACCTGGATTGGTTGGGATCCTGGCACTCTAGTTCACTGATATGTGGCCTTTCTCCCTAAATTCCAGATCAGTCTCTCTATCTCTTCACTCACTATTTGCCATGCTCCCTGGATTGGCCTTTCATGGTCGTGAAGCATCAGATTGTTCAGCAGGTTTGGATGCGTTACTTTATCCCTCTCACTAAGGGGGATATATACTTCTCAGCCCCTGGGCTTGACTTCTTCGGCCATAGAGATAGTGTCAGGCATGATGTAAGCAGGGTCCTTAATGTGACTGACTGGCTTGTCTTGCCTTTGGAGCCCCTGTGATAACCATGGGAAGAATATGCACTGAATAGTCACTGTCCTTTCAACCCGAGGCCAAGAACATTGAGCAAACCTGAACCTAATATATAGCCTGGAACTAAGACCAGCCAACCCTCAGCCTGATGGAGTTATTTGAGACATCAAATTATTTGTGTGCAGAACCCATATCTATGAAGATAAATGCTTGTGGCTGTAAAAACACTGAACTTTGAGGTTGCTTGTTACACAGCATTATTGTGTCACTAGCTGACTGATACACAGGACTTGGATGCTAATGCATTAGCTTTGTCCCCCCAGGCACACCTATGAAAAACCTTGTGGATTACTTTTCCTGATCCCAATCTTAACTCCATTTCCACCCACAAACACATGTGGCCAGTGTCTCAGCCTGCCATGTATCTAATTCCACCTCAGCCAGTATACTTGGTGACCAAAAAAGATACCAGCAATGCAATCACCCAGAAGTAAGCAAACATTCTATAACATGAGTATGAGCACAAAGACGTGAACACAAAGTACATCTAAGTGAAAGCTCAGGCAAGGACCCTCAGTCAGGAGACACAGGAGAGTGGCCTTCGTTGAAAAGACTTGCAGCCTGCTTATGCAATATTCTCATGCCTTGTGGAGGTAGACGTATAATTATTTCATTATGTTTTCCTGTGAAGTGTGAAAACTCTCTTTACCAATCCTCTTAAATTAGTTAAATATAATATTCAGCGAGACAGGAGACAGAGCAATGTTAATTGAAAGTGGAGAGGTGTTTATAGGTTGATACGGTGCAGCCAACTGTGACTCAAATTAATGTTTGGGGGTTCCTGCACCTGCCTGATACCCTCAAGTTTATTCTGTATTTCCAATAGCAGTTCCTGGCACCCAGAGAGTCTTGTTCAACATGTCACAATTCCAGCATGCCTCGGAGAAGATTTCTTTGAATTGGGTCAAAGAAGATGCAATTTTAATTACATTCTATTCATAAGATCCTGCCTGATGAGGTGTTAAGGACATCAGGAGAATTTTCAAAAATTCATCACACTCTGTAGAGGTTGTTGATAAGATTGTCACTAAGCCCGTCCCTGGTCTTACCTTTGAGTCTGTCAACTTTGGGAAAATGCTTCATCGTCTATACCAGACCATAGTTGGACCCTTTGGGATTGGAGTAACATGAACTTGCAGGATATTGATAGACAAAGAGTGATCAAGGGGTTTGATTTTACTTCTGTTCTTTGTTAAATGTGGTATCAAGTTACTCTCTTTACTGTTTCTCCTTGACAGTTGGTTCTTCAACTGTATGCCCATTCTGAAATTCCATTACTTTCTTGTTCAAGGGGGCAAATGTCAGCAGTATGACCCATGACCCCCAGCTGAGCCTGTCTGACTGAGCATGGCCAGTTGACCATACCAGAAGAATGAGCACACGGAGTTTTGATCTCTTTCTCTACTTCCCTCAGGCAGGAATTGTGATACCATGCTGGCATCCAATCACATCCTTCTTTGTTTATTTGGAACACCTACAGTATGTT
The DNA here is from genome assembly GCF_048418805.1 of Vulpes vulpes. Classification (NCBI taxonomy): domain Eukaryota; kingdom Metazoa; phylum Chordata; class Mammalia; order Carnivora; family Canidae; genus Vulpes; species Vulpes vulpes. Next base: position 94,571,325 of record NC_132782.1, read on the forward strand.
TGTAACTATTCTTTTATGGAACAGTCTGGCAAGTCTGGCTGAAACAAACAACCAAAAAATAATTTTTTAACAGGAAATAGACGATTGCATTTTCTTCTCTTTGTTAGATATTCAGCCTGTATCTTAGAAGGGAAAGAGAGAGAGTAGTGTAGCTTGCTTAGGAACAATAGGTAATAATAACAATTGTTAATGTCATTTATTTCCCATAAAGAAGAAAATTTAGGGGGCACCTGGGTGACTCAGTCGGTTAAGTGTCTGACGTTGGCTCAGGTCATGATCTCAGGGTTGTGAAATTGGGACCTTCATTGGTCTCCCTGCTCAGTGGGGGTCTGTTTCTCCCTTTCCTTCTGCCCCTCTGCCCACACACACTCTCTCTCAAATAAATAAACAAATAATATCTCTAAAGAAAAAGAAGAAAACTAGTACACAGTGGTGTCCTTGGGCCCCAAGCCCAAGGGATATTTTCCCCTAAAACACCATGACCACATCTCTTTATCTTTCCACTAGCCATGGTTTTATAATTGTATCAAGAATTTATTTCCCTCTGGACCTGTCTTGGACACGTTGATATTCACATGAGTGACTGGAGCACTGAACATCAGGACCTCTCTTTGGCCAAACATCTATTTTTAAAGATTATCTGCATCATTTTTTCCAAGTAATAAAATTTTATTGAGAATTCCTGGGATGGTAGTTATTGCCTCCCAACCTGGAGGAACCAAATACTGTAGGAAATCACTCAGAAATCACACTGTCCCAACATCTCTGGCCAACACTGGGAGGAGCAAAAGCATTCCCCCGAAAATTGGTCAGGTTTTGTTCATCCAAGAAACGTTGCGGGGACAGAGGCAGAGGGGACCATCGCATGATACTGGGGGTGGGATGGGGCTATATTGGACCCCAAAACTGGCTCCTCCAAAACCAGGGGAGAAAAACATCCACTTCTCTGAAGGTGGAATTCCTGGCCATCAGGCTCATTTCTTACCTTTAATGAGGCTGTCACCACCCCAGATAAAACTTTCATCCCGGAGGTTCAGGACAAGGTTGTCAGCAGTGAGAAAGATATGATTCTGTGATGTGGTAACCGCCTCAGAGATGTTCTGGGCTGCCTGGATCTTACTCTGTTTGATACATCCAGGGTTCTTGCTCAGGGCTCCTCCAAGGCGAGCCATTTGGGGTTAAGTGTTCACGTAAGGCTAGTCTCAACCTCTGGTTTCATCCTTACTACTCCAGCCCTTCCCTGGGCTGTCAGGTCTAAAGTTGTGCTCAGATAGTGAGTATCTAGTCCTACTTTGGTCCTCACAGAGATTTTCTGCATTTTAAGGCTCAGGAATCCAGTCCTGGCTTTGTATAATTCATTGAGAACTTTGGTTCTAAAAAGATGTCTCCCTGCAGAAGCTTAATTTTTTAAAAAGATATTTATTTATTTATTTATTTATTTATTTATTTATTTATTTACTTATTTATTTGAGTGTGCATGTGCATGGGCACACACATGGTGGGGAGGGGCAGAGGGAGAGGGAGAAAGAATCTCAAGCAGACTCCCTGCTAAGCTAAGAGCCCAATGCAGGGCTCGATCCCCCAACCCTGAGATCATGACCTGAGCTGAAATCAAGAGTTGGACACTTAACCAACTGAGCCACCCAGGCACACTGCCTCCTTTTTTTTTTTAATCGAAGTATAATTGACGTATGAGGTTTTACTAATTTCAGGTGTGCAACATAGAGATCCAACAATTCTATACATTGCACAATCCTCACCATGATAAGTGTAGTTACCATCTGTCATCATACAAAATTATTGAAATATTATTGACTGTGTTTCCTATGCTGTACTTTTCATCCCCATGACTTATTTATTTTTATCACTGGAAATTTGAAAACAAGCAGGCAGAGGACCTGAATAAACATTTTCCAAAGAATATATACAGATGGCCAACAGACATATGAAAAGATGTTCCATATCACTCATTATCAGGGAAATGCAAACCAAAGCCACAACGAGATATCACCTCACACCAGTCAGTATGGCTAAAATCAAAGAACACAAAAAACAAGTGTTGGCAAGGATTTGGAGAAGAGGGAACCCTTGCACACTGTTGCTAGGAATGTAAATCAGTGCAGCTACTGTGGAAAATAGCATGAGGCTTCCTCAAAAAACTTAAAAATAGAACAGCCTTATGATGCAGCAAATCCACTTCTGGGTATTTACCCAAGGAAAATAAAAACTCTAACTCAAAAAGATATATGCACCCTTATGTTTATTGCAGCACTGTTGACAATGGCCAAGATATGGAAGCAGCCCATCCAAATGTCCATCGATAGATGAGTGGATAAAGAAGACGTGGTTTGTATATACTGGAATATTAACCAACTGTAAAAAAGAATGAAATCTTGTCATTTGTGAGAATATGGATGGATCTAAAAGGCATTACACCAAGTAAATAATTCAAACAGAGAAACACAAATACTTTTAGATTTCACTTATATGTGGAATGTAAAACACAGAACTAGTGAATAAACAAATCAAAACAGATGCAAATCAGAGAGCAAACTAGTGATTGTGGGGGGTATGAAGGGATGGGTAAAATAGGTGAAGGAGGTGAAGAGGTACAAACTTGTAGAAGCCTTCTGTAATCACTCACCTAAAGTAGCACCCACTTCATATTACAGTGCCTTATTTTATTTTATTACTTTTATAACTTTATATATTTTGCTTTTTATTAACTAATTTATTTGCTTGCTTTGGCCTCACTGGAATAAAACTTAATGAGGTCTATTCTGTCTTATTCACTGCTATCTCTCTAATACTTGGAAGGGTGTTGGCACATAGCAGGTGTTCAATAAAACTTTGTTGAAATAAAAATTGATGGCTGGATGATCTTGGGTTCCTCTCACGTGGATCATTTCCAAACTATCTCCTCTACAAATAGAGGTATTTCCTTTGTCTATGCCAAATCTCTCTTTCCTTCAACTTCCTTCAACATCCACTACTCTTCCTCACTTTGATTATAACTTTCTGGAAGACTCGATTTTGTCAATGCTCCATATTAGAATGCACACCCAGAACCAATAAACATATTTCAGGACTGGCTGGATGAGGATTACTAAATAGTTGCCTGGGAGATTCAGACTGCGGGCACAAGATAAGATGGATGTCAATAGAAGAAAAACTGGAAACAAATGGAGAAAACCTGAAAAGGCCTTGAAATGAAAACCAATGCAGGAGGGCTTCACCTAGCAGGTGCTTTGAACAACCTATTGGTGGGTAAATCATGCTAAAATGTTCATATCTGAGACAGTGAGATGTCTGCCACAGGCTCTGGAAGGGTGGACAAAGGAAGGTGAAGGTGGGACTGTCATAGTGTCCACCAAAGGGCTGCAGGGACTCTGCTGTTTACAATGACCTTAAAAGCAAATTACCCATTTATAGAGATAAAAGCATAGAGATTCTTTCTTATCCATAAGCCAGTCCCAAAGCCTTATTAAAACTTCTCCCTCATTCCCCAAACTAATTTCTCTTGATTCAAGGGTCTTCAGTGGTGGAACGTAGCCAACTCTCCTTTGGAAAACCCACTTCACATGAGCGAATGAATCAGGCTGTATTGCCCTTGGAGAAAGGAGGAGGTCATGTAACTTATCTCTGTTGATTTCTCTCTCTCTGTCCTAGAGCACCCAATGACCTGGTAGGGGCATGATGCTCCCCTCACAGACCTGGGACTCCCAGGTGCTGCTTTGTGGGTGAGGGGTCCTCCAATTCCCAGCAGAGCAGCCATGTGTAAAGATCTGTTCCAGAGTTTGGCCAACACTTCCCCAATTTCACCCTTGAGTTCTTTCAAAACACTTGGGTGGATGCCATGCCCATCTGCTATTTATCTCTATCTAGTTTGTGCATTTCTTCCGATTGGATCTAGTGCCTCAAATCCGTGTGCCCTGAGAGGTGATGAGACAGGAAATGTCTATAGCACCTTTCTTGTTCTTCCCATACAATGTCAAATGTTCTTAAGGTCACCAAAGAGAGAAAGTTTGCAATGACAAGATTAGAATTCCTCTGCATCTGCTTCTCATCCATGTGCATCCTGAGAACTCCTAGGGAGCTGTTAAAGGTTTCCTCACATTATCTTTTGGGCTACCTAATGCTGGGTAGGACCTTGGCTGTGGCCCAAATATAAAGGAAGATGCCTTTTCCTCTCTAGTACCTCATCTCTGGCTCTGTGGATACACTGGTGGTGGTGGTGGTGGTGGTAGGAGATTCCAAAATTCTTTTAAAATCATTCCCAACTTCCAAGATTTTAGATCTTATTCTTAATGCATTACTCCTAAATCCTGTCTCCATTTAGACCTGGGTGGCTTAAGTATGGAGTGTTTAACAGGATCTGAGGACAGAGGAATAACCCAAATCACAAACAGACATGGAGGTTAAGAATTTGAGATTATGAGAAACAATGTGACAAATTAAGGGAATGATAAATCCCTATTTTTCTCCATTTCATCAGCTCTTGGGATGAACTTCATGGCAGTTTCCTGGTCAAAGGGAGGGGGGAGGTGGTGGTGAAGATGCTACCTAGACTTTAGTATCCTATGCACCACGCACTTTTGTGTGTGTGGGCACTAAGCATTTTAAACATGCCCTGAAGTTCCCATAGGTGATGTAATCCATGCCCAACCTCCATTTCCAGGTTTATTCTCTTCATTTCATCCTTCCTTCACCCTGAGATGCATCCACACTCAACTTCCTTGAACTAGAAACATTCATACAGGTCTCCCTGTGCACACAAGCCACTTCATCTACCCTGAGTCCTTTGGACTCACACTCATCTATAGGGGCCTAGCCCTGTAGAGACAGTCCCTGCCTTTTCCACCCGTTTCCCAGTTCTTGCAAGGCCATCCCACAAGACACTTAGTGCATTAGATTATAATACATAGAATTGTCACTCCACAAGGGAGATATAGTCCTGCAGGTTTTAGTGTTAGACAAAGAGGCAATTTCCCTTCTACAGATCCGGCCCTGCCCAGTTCCAGAACCCATGTGAGCAGGCAAGGGGTCCCATCTGGAGACAGACCATCAGATGGAGTCTTGCTACCACAGAGACCACAGAGATGCCTGTGTGGGATCCCAGGGCTCCCGTGTGCCCAGGATCACGGCCTCTGCCTACCTTTTCACCACAGTTGTACAGTTGGCTCCTGGCTCCCCATCATCTCTGCTGCCTCAACACCTGCCTAGAAGAAGCCACCCTCCTTGGGCCTTCAGCCCTGCCCCTAGGCCTATTCCAAAACCAAAATCTGGAGCCCTCTTAAGAATGAACTGATCACCCCAAAAGGCATCCCCTCTGTCCCCCAGACTTCAGGAATGCCCTAAGGCCTGCCCCCAGCACCCCCTCATGGCAGCCTCCAATGCCTATCACCTCGAAGCCAAGCCCCAGACTGGGTATTTGGGGAACCTGAGGTAGCCAAGGGGAAGAAGTGGCAGGGACGGATGTGGAAAGGTCTGGGTTCAAGACCTTGTATTGGCTACCTGCTGTGTGGCCTTGGGAAGGATCATGGAGTCTCAACTTCCTCACATGGAGAATGGCAACAGCATCTGTGCAATTGTAGAAGCTTAAGGTAATGATTAAATGATGTAGAATGCATATTACAGTGTCCAACACTGAGCAAGAGGTCAAAGTAAGGGGATGATGGTGAAGATAGTGCGGACGAGGACAAGATGATGCCATATCAGTGTTCGCCAGTCTCCCACTGGTTTGCCCATTGCTCTTCTGTCTTTTCTGATACTCATCCCCTCCTTGGACCCTTACTCCTCACTCAGACATGGTCTGTGATCCTGCTGGGCTCAGGTGCATCATAGCCTGTGGTCCCTCAGGCACACCCCTGTCCCCCAGATGCGGCACACAGGTCCACAGTGGCACAGGGCCAGTGGCATCTCACATGTGGCGCTGCTCTAATGCAGCCCGCCTCACTGACACGTCTACATCTCCTCATATACCCAGGGCTGCTTCTCCTGGCGTTCACAATGGGGAAAATTCAAGGTCAGAACAAACACGCAAAATCAATTTTACCTTGGGAGCTGGTTCCTTTACAGAGAGGCTGATTGTCATCCGCACCCTGCTCCATGCGCGGGGTGCTTCAGGGAAGGCTGTTCCCAGGATCTTTTCAAAGGAGCGCAACACAAAACCAAACAAACCGCAGGAGCATTGGTGTGCCCATGGGTGTATGTGTGTGTAGGTGGAGAGAGGGCATGTTTTCTCTCTCTCTTCTCTTGTGATCTGCCTCCTTCTGTTATTTTTCCTTTTGCTTCTCTATTCCCTGGCTCTCTCCTATTTTCTAACAGAGTCTGTCTGCCTCTCTATTTTCCTCCTTTTTTTTTTTTTTGAGGTTTTATTTATTTATTCATGAGACACACAAAGAGAGGCAGAGATATAGGCAGAGGGAGAGGCAGGCTTGCTGCAGGGAGCCCAATGTAGGACTCGATCCCAGGACCCAGGGATTACAACCTGAGCCGAAGGCAGACACTCAACCACTGAGCCACCCAGGTGCCCTTCTCCTGTCTTCTTATTTCTATTTTTTTCTCTTCCCTCTTTGTTGCGTTGGGCTCTCCACTCTTTTTCTTCCCTCACAGCCCTGTTTTTATGCCCCTTCTCTCCTGTTCTTCCCATCCTATTCTTGACCTTCCCCCCACCCCCACCCCCATTCATCTGTTTTCCTCTACAGCCCAGTGGTCTCCCAATAGACAGTTCTGATTAGGTCCTCTTCTCCTTCAAAATGCAGGAGGCTTGGATTCCCTCTGACTGGGCTGGAGGTTCCCTGGGCTGCTTTATCTGCTGATAAACTCAGCCTGAGGACGCCCTGGTTGTGAGTGAAGTGGTCCCAGGGATCAAGGAGGGAGCCTTGGCCTTGAGGGGAGGGATGGGCAAGACATCAAGGGCACTGATTGTGTCTGGGGAGCTTAAGGTACAGTGGACCTGACTGTGACTCCGGCTTCCAGCTGGTATGACCTTAGCCAAGTCACAAGCTGAATGAGCATGTGTCTCCCCACCTATGAAACACAGCCAATAATTGTCCCTATCCCACCCCAGGCATTTCCAAAATGAGAATTCCATGAAAGAACACATGAAAAGTTCCCAGAACAGTGACAGCGGGCGGGTGCTCCACAAATATTTGTTGGATGAATGAATGAACCATAGACTTCAAGCAGCCCCTGGCACTTAGTGGGTCCTTCTGAGTCATTAGCATCAGCTAAGGGGAATCAACACGAGGTGAGTTGTTGCCAGACTCAGCCAGGCTGGGAGAAGGTAGAAATGGAGAAGGGGCCAGGATGCAGAACCCCCACCCACCTGGTGACCATGTCGGAGGCTGGGGGTGGGCAACTTCACCTTTCTGCACCTGTGACCTTGACCTCCTGCCAGAGTGGCTGCAGCCTGTGCGCCCATCAGGAGCAAGGCTGATCCAGGGGGACCAGGGATGGAACGTTTCCTGAGAGTCGAACTACTTTCTGAAATTGAAAAGAACTTTCGCTCCAAGCAAGAGGTGGCACCGTACAGGCTTTGAGACTGGTGGAACCCTTAAATGAGTCGATTCACCTCTGGTACCTCACTGTGCTCATCTGTAAAGCAGGATCATTTGTTTTTTCTTGCCTGCCAGGAGTTCCTATTAAAATAGCAATGGTTATAGTGTCATATTTGCCCATGGCACATGATCCTAATATTGCTTTTCTTTTTTTTTTTTTTTTTAATTCTAGGTTTCCAGTTTCATTGGTTGGAGCTATCTATACATGTAAGGGAGGAGGGTGGTTGATATAGTCAGACCCCTAAGAGAAGACGTTTTCTCAAAGATGTTCACTGCCAAGAATTTTCATCAAAATTAAACACAGCTTGAAAATTTAAAAATTGTTTTACATTTATAATATTAAATATATATATGATATAAGCAATATCTTAGTTATATTAATAAATATACTTTATTAATTCATTTAAATTTATTAATTTAAATATAAAACAAATATCCTTATATTAACATAATCATACATTGTTAATATAACAATAAGATATTGAATATGTAATATAAATATCAAATAATACATTAAATATTTTATATTTATATAGTTCTTTATATTATAGAATTTCAAAAATATATTTTAGGCATCTCTATATATTATATAATAATTCTGGTCTGTTTACATAACACTTAGGGATTTTATTTTATTTGAGGGCTAAAAATCACTTGTAGGAGGAAATTCTGTATTTCCAAAGGCCACTTCCCTATTGATAATGGAGCAACACGTTATTTTTTTTTAGATACTTTATTTATTTTAGAGATAGATAGAATAAGAGAGAAAGAGAGAAACAGAGAGAGGGAAAGGGCCAGGGGGAGGAGCAGAGGGAGAGGGACAAGCAGACTCCATGCTGAGTGCAGATCCCAACACAAAGCTCTATCCCAGGACCCTGAGACCACCACCCAAGCTGAAATCAAGAGGCAGATGCTCAACCACCTGAGCTACTCAGGTGCCCCTGGCGGGACACTTTCTGAGGATGCCAGTTTGTCCTAACAACAGCTCTCTGTGAGAGAAATGATGCAAAGAGAAAAATCAATTTCATATCCAGGCCAGATACTAGACAGGCATTGTCCTCGCTGCGTCCTGGAGCTGTCTGGGAGTATCTTTGGGATTAAAGCTTCTTTCCCGCCCTGCCCCAGGTTTCCTTGACCTGATTAGGAAAAATCAAGGGTATTTAAGTAGCATAGTTTGAGTGTATACCCAAACATTGATATACACAGACTCCATTGAGTTCCCTCTTTGGGACTTTTATGGGCACTAACAGGCTGAGCTGACCACTCATGAGTGGCTATTGTGACATTTTACACAGGGTGTGTCCTCTGTTTTATGTTCATGCCTTTTATCTCCTCCCACCTTCTTTTTTTTTTAAGATTTTTAATTTATTTATTCAGAGAGACACAGAAAGAGAGGTAGAAGGAAAAGCAGGCTCCTCGCAGGGAGTCTGATGCAGGTCTCGACCCCAGGACCCCAGGATCACACTTTGAGCCAAAGGCAGATGCTCAACAACTGAGCCACCCAGATGCCCCTCCTCCTACCTTCTTTATGGACTCTCAACCCCTGATGCTTTTGCAAGATACTCATGCCCAGGATCCCACCACTTGACTCACGGTCTCTGGGGGGTTAGAACTTATTAAACTCAACACCAAAGAAACAAACAATCCAATCATGAAATGGGCAAAAGACATGAAGAGAAATCTCACAGAGGAAGACATGGACATGGCCAACATGCACATGAGAAAATGCTCTGCATCACTTGCCATCAGGGAAATACAAATCAAAACCACAATGAGATACCACCTCACACCAGTGAGAATGGGGAAAATTAACAAGGCAGGAAACAACAAACGTTGGAGAGGATGCAGAGAAAAGGGAACCCTCTTACACTGTTGGTGGGAATGTGAACTGGTGCAGCCACTCTGGAAAACTGTGTGGAGGTTCCTCAAAGAGTTAAAAATAGACCTGCCCTACAACCCAGCAATTGCACTGTTGGGGATTTACCCCAAAGATTCAGATGCAATGAAACGTCGGGACACCTGCACCCCGAAGTTTATAGCAGCAATGTCCACAATAGCCAAACTGTGGAAGGAGCCTCGGTGTCCATCAAAAGATAAATGGATAAAAAAGATGTGGTTTATGTATACAATGGATATTACTCAGCCATTAGAAACAACAAATACCCACCATTTGCTTCAACGTGGATGGAACTGGAGGGTATTATGCTGAGTGAAGTGAGTCAATCGGAGAAGGACAAACAGTGTATGTTCTCATTCATTTGGGGAATATAAATAATAGTGAAAGGGAATAGAAGGGAAGGGAGAAGAAATGGGTAGGAAATATCAGAAAGGGAGACAGAACATAAAGACTCCTAACTCTGGGAAACTAACTAGGGGTGGTTGAAGGGGAGGAGGGCGGGGGGTGGGGGTGAATGGGTGACAGGCACTGGGGGGGGCACTTGACGGAATGAACACTGGGTGTTATTCTGTATGTTGGCAAATTGAACACCAATAAAAAATAAATTTATTATTTAAAAAAAGAAAGAAATTCTCTGCAGATGACGGTACTATAACCCAGAGTGAGCACCACTGCTTCAAACGAAGCTCTAATTCCAGCCCTTGTTTCAGTGGATGCTTATTCCCTATCTTCATTGAGACCGAAAGGTGTCTGCACCCTTATCTCTAAGCCTTCTGCCTCTCCCCCTATGTCCTGTCCGCCTCTCCTCTTCCCCATTCCCTTCTGCCTTCACACCACTCCCCAATAATGGTCTAGTCCTTCTCATTCAATCTCAGGGCTAGTCAGCTTTGGACTGAATCAGTCATCTCTGGGCTTTATTTCTTCTATTTGAACAAAACAGATAACAGAACTTTCAGCCGTCTGGCATGCTCCCATGGGTGGGATTCAGAGTTTGACAAAATTCTACAATTTTGTAGTTAAGAAAAAACAAACTCTGTAATAATATTATATCACTGGCTTCTGATGGGACATCAGCTCAGAGTCAAGCAGAGGAGCCTCTGGTCCATGCACATTTCCTGTTGCTCTGCTCTGTGGCCAAGTCTTCCTCCTCCAGGAAAATATTCCTTACAATGCAAGTGACAGTGCACCTATGCTTTGATTGATTGACTGATTAATTGATTTATTTAATTAGAGAGGGGTGAGGGGCAGAAGGAGAGGGAGAGAGAATCCCAAGCAGACTCTGCACCGAGCATCTCAAGCCCATGACCTGAGCTGAAATCAGCAGGTGGGTGCTTAACCAACCAACTGACCCACCCAGGCACCTCTACAGTGCACCTATTCTAAGGTTTCCTTGAATCTGCAAGCTTACCTATTTTTGAAAAAAAAAAGGAGATAATTTATAAACATGACATTTTGTTACTAGAAACAATTTAGTAGCAGTAACAATACCAGCTAATAGGTACCAAGCACTCAGCACGTAACAAGTATCGTGAGGAATGCTTGACCCATTGAGAGGGCTAATTGCATCCCCTAACAGCCCCAGGAAGGGGTGCTCCTGCCCTCCCTGTTTGCAGAGGAGTAAACTAAGGTTCAGTGAGCTCAGAGTCTCATAGACTGAGAGGGCAGAGCTGGGATCCAAATGCTCATTTCCTAACACTAACTCCCAAACTTATAATCGCTACACTGTACACACTCTCACATCCCACATCAGAATGGACAACACCAGAGTGTTGTGACACCACAGCTGTATTAGTTAGGGTTCTCCAGAGAAAATGAACTAATGTATATATATATATATATATATATATATAATCTTTACATAGAGAGATATATAGTTACAAATAAATTTTTAGATATATTTTTATATCTAAAATATATATCTGTATTTCTCTCTAGAAAGAGATTTATTATAAGATATTGGCTCAAACAATTATGGAAGCTGAGAAAGCCCACAATCTGCCATCTTCAGGCTAAAGACCTGGGAATACTGGTGGTGCAGTTCAAAGGCCTGAAAGGAGGGGAGCTAGTGGGTTGGATTCCAGCCTGTGTGTGAGGACTGAGAACCAGGAGAGCCCAGGGCAGTAGGAAATTGATGTTCCTGCTCATGCCATCAGGCAGAGAGCAAATTCAACTTTCCTATGCCTTTTTGTTCTATTCAGATCCTCAATGGGTTGGACGATGCCCACCCATCTAGGGGGGGACCATCTGCTTTATTTAATCCACCAATCAAATGCCAATCTCTCCCAGAAAACAGCCTCACAGATGTACTCTGAAATAATGTTTAACTAGCCATCTGGGCATCCCATGGCCCAGTCAGGTTGACACGTAAAATTAACCAGCACAGCTTGGACTAAGGCTTCTCCAATCTCCACGTGCTTGGGACTCATCTGTTGAAATGCAGACCTGGAATCAGGAAGTCTGGGTGGAGCCTCAAAGTCTGAACTTCTGACTAGCCCCCAGGTAATGCTGATGCCACTGGTCTGTAAATCACACTTTGGGAGACCAGGTTGGAAATCCAGTTTCAGACGACTGGGAGAGGAGGAGGCGGATGATGAGTCTAGGTCCCTGGGAATGGTCCAGGCCCTGGGAATGGTCCAGGCCAAGGTAGGTGTTGTCATGAAACACTGAGCTTACCTGTGCTGTCTCACTTGCAGAATTGCAGTGAAGCTGTCTGCTGGTGTCATGCAAAATCATGAATGACTCTGTTGCTCTCAAGAATCTTTAAGATTATGGTGTTGGTCTAATGGTTCTCTTCTCTTCCTCACCCACAACCCCTTCTCTCTCTCTGCCCAGCCCACGACTCTCACCTGGGCCCTGTTTGGAGCCAGTCCTCTGAGGGACCATACGGATGGGTTTCAGGGCTGCAAAGCTGAATGCAGAGATCGCCCAGCCCTTTGTTCTCACCGCAGACTCTCTGGTTCTCACTCCCAGTTAATGAGATTCCCGCCGGATGCCTTCTTATCCTGTCTGCTCTGCATCCCTGTAGCTGCACCAAGACCAAGCAAAACAGGTGCTCCAGGTGCCAGGGCAGCACAGACAGGCAAGAAGGTCAGCGGTGTCTACGGAAAGGAAGACAATGCCTTCCAGGGACATTAATTTTTCAGTTTGTGTATTCGGATGTGTGGCAGTGTGAGGCTGACAGGCTAGATCGCAGGCCCCCATCAGCCTCAGAGCTGAAGGATGGCTCTGGATTTAGAATATAATTGAGCTCCAGCAAGGCTCACCTGGCTGGTCCTCTGCAAATAGTGGGCGGAAATGCAGGAAGGTAGCCCATGTGAATGTGTCTCCTCAACACCAGATGTGCTCCACGCATCTCGGCCACTTTCTGAAATGGAGATCATACTACTTCCAATACAGAGGTAAGAAAACTGAGGTCCAGTTACATTAAAGTCAATGCCTTACAACTATTCTCATTCATTCAACAGATATTGATGGGAAACTACTTCATGCAGGGGAGTGTTCTGGGCCTCAGGGACATAGTAGCTACCAAGACAGACACCATCTCTGCCTTATGGGCTCACATTCTAGTTGAGGAAACTAAAAAGGCAATGAGACAACTTTTTAAAATCATTCAAGTTGAGGGGGCCCTTGGGTGGTTCAGTTGGTTGAGTGGCTGCCTTTAGCTCAGGTCATTATCTGTGGGTCCTGGGATCAAGTCCCACATTGGGCTCCCTGCCAAGCAAGGTGTGTGCTTCTCTCTCTCTCTCCCTCTGTCCCTCTCCCATGCATATTCCCCCCCCCAAAAAAAGTAATAAAATCTGAAAAAAATATCATTTAAATTGAGATGCAAATAATCGTGGGGCTGAGAAGGAGGATGATAGGTGGAGACTTACTTTAGCCAGAAGGTCCCAGACGTCCTTTCTGAGAAGCCACTGAGCAGACCAGTAAAGCTTAGGAAACAGCCAATGATAAAAAGCATGGAGATGGGGGTAGGGAGAAATTTCCAGCAGGGTGAGCATGTGCACAGGCTGTGAGGGAGCAAAACCCTGGAGGAGCCCAAGAGCCTGGAAGAAGGGCCATGTGGTCAAAGGAGGGAAGCCAGGGATAAGGCTGGAAGATGATGGGGAACAGACCATGGGTCCTTGTAGATTATAGTCAGTTTGCTTTTTTTTTTTTTTTTTTTTTGGCATAAAACCCATTAAAGTGTGGGATTCCACCCCCAGGTCTTCAAGATTTCAAAGACTTGATTTTTCCCATTATAGCAATGGTTTTCAAAGACATAAGTTTCAAAGCAGTAGAACCCTTTTATCAAATGAAATCTTATGAATATCCCCCCCTAAAATGCAAAACAGAGAGGAGATGTGACAATCTGGCCTATGCTAAGGTTTGGAGGGGACCCTGTCTACTAACTTTGCCCCTTTTCCAACTCCCGCACTGAGCCCTGAGATATCGTAGCTCACAGGAGGTAAGCAGACTCATTCATTCACTCCCTCATTTACTTAACTATTCATTTGACAGATATTTATGATCCAAAGCTAGATCTACTACGTAACTCTTCATCTGAGGTGATACATTACTATTTATGATTAACACAATTTTAATTGGACTTCTGCATTTGCAAGTGAAATAGGGAAAATAGGGTCCAAATAGAGATTCTCATCCAAAGGGAAGGGGCAGGATGATGAGTTCAGGAAGGAAGTCCTTTGAGACAAAGACAAAGAAGAAACAAGGGAAAATAAGGCTTAAAGTACATGATAGGTACTTTACTTGGGGCCCCAAACAGGTAGCTCTCTGTAGTCTGATTCATAAGGGAGGGTGAATCAGAAGGCTGTGCCTGAGGGTGGCTGGGAGTCACAGTTTCTCCATGATCACTGCAGTCATTAATTCAACACATTCTTACTGAGCGTCTATTACATGCCGCTCAGCTGTCCTAGGTGCTGAAGCTACAACAGTGTTTGTCAACGAAGCCTTTCCCACATGGACTCCTGAGAAGACAAAGATGATCGAGTTTATAAATAATAAATTATGCAGATGTGGTGCCATAGAGAAAAATAAAGCAGGAAGAGAAAAGTGAGAAGGTGGCATTTGAGCTCAGGCTGATGGTGGTGAGAGTCTATCAATCTCAGAGATTGGGGGAGCCTTTCCATGCAGAAGGAACAGCAAGTGCAAAAGCCCAAAGAAAAGTGCTGGCCGGTATGAGGAACAGAAATGAAGACAGAGTGGCTAGAAATAGAGTGAGGGGTGTGGGATAGTAGAAGATAACATAAGATAGGACCTTCTAGGCCATCATAAAGATCAGAGAGGGATGGGGTAGTCCCGGAGAATTTTAAGAAGACAATCGACACAATTTAACTTGTATTTCAATAAGACACTATGATGAAAATAGACTTGGGGAGGGAGCAAGACCAGAAGCAGGGAAGCAGACCATTTTCACTGACCTCCATGCTGTTTCCCTACCTGTGCCCACTGCCAGAAAAGCGCAGCCTTGCCTCACTCCCTTTCTAATCCCGGCCACTCTTGGAGACACAGCTCAGATGCCACCTCCTCCAGGAAGTCTTCCATCTTTTCCCTTACTGAATGCACATTCTTCTCTTCATCTGAAACCCTGGGTAACAGTAGCTGTTGCTTAGTGAGCAGTCACAATGTGTCACCCACAGTTTTGTCTAAATTATGCAATTTGTCACAATCACTATATGAGGAAGGTAACTACAGGAGAGGTTGTCACCTGCTCAAGTTATAAAGCTGGGAGGAAGAAGTGCTTGGGATTCTAGCCAATTCCTTACGGCTCATATCCATAACAAAATGCTGTCCTGCCTTCTTGGCCCTTGCCTTGATTAATCTTTCACAATGTGAGGCCTAGATCTTAATTCTGTGTATGTCCCCATGACCTTTCCCAAAGGAAATATTAAAATAGTTTGCATTGAATGAGTGAAACCCACATATCCAGAACCTGCATCTCTTGGCCGCTTTTAACAACAAGTTAGTTCATCCCTGGGTGGCGCAGTGGTTTGGCGCCTGCCTTTGGCCCAGGGCGCGATCCTGGAGACCCAGGATCGAATCCCACGTCGGGCTCCCGGTGCATGGAGCCTGCTTCTCCCTCTGCCTGTGTCTCTGCCTCTCTCTCTATCTCTCTGTGACTATCATAAATAAATAAAAATTAAAAAAAAATTAAAAAAAAGAAAAGCGGACTATTTAAAAAAAAAAAAGTAATAATAGCCCTACAGATTATGTCCTGGGCTCCATCTATATTCTGTTCCTCTGCTTCTTCTCCACCTTCAGGCAAGAACTCACAATCTAGGTAACAAGTTTGAAGTCCTTCTGTTACACTTCTGAGGCTTTATGAATTGAGCAGCAGATAAAAATGGATTTGAAAGAAAAAAGAAAAACACTGCCAAAATGAAGGAGAAACTGATGTTTACCGTGAGATAAGTCCTCAGAACACTTAGTCCTAAGGATTTGGAGGTGGGATTAAAAAGAGACACTGAACTTTAGTTTGACCTTGGGTGCAGGGGAAAGGCCTACCAGGCAGGCTGGGTCCTTAGCACCATTAGTTTTGGTGAGAGCAAGTCTTTGGAGCTGGTTACAACATTACCTGCAGAGGGAGGAGTTTACAGGCGTGGTTTCTACCCTGGAACCACCATGGGCAAGGGGAATAGACACCAAGCTATTCTCTCCAACCTGTCTTCCAATTCCTCGTGTCACCTGCAAACCAGTCTCTGCAAAGACACCCAAGAGGGTGGGCTTCTAGCCCCAGCAACTCATTATTTACACCTAGACAAGTCTGAATCTTTGTTTAGGGTGAGCTATACAGTAGGTGGACACACACGTCCTCTCTTGTGCAGGCATGCGCACACCCAGGTGCATACCCACAAATGCACGCGCATACCCAGAGGCAGGCGCAGCTCTCTCAGCCAATCATGTGTAAAATGTCAGCCTGGCTTTCCTGTGAGTGTTTAGAAACAGGATGAAGAGCCCTTGATGAGAAGCTGTTGGGGGTTTTGCTTTCTGTAAAAGGTTCTGTCAGTATGCCTGGCAGATTATTTTTTTTTTCCTCCAGACAATGAGAATCTTCTTTTCGCACAGGGAGGAAAACAAACACATGCCTGTCGGTTAGGTATGTAAAGTAACATAATTGCAGGCATATTGTGTTTGGGGAATCAGCCTGGCTTTGCCACACAGCCACATGAAGCTGTTGGAAACCCTGGTGAATGCCAGCCTCTTTTTGGCCTCACTTTCCTTTTGTTTGGAGAGGTAAGGATGCAAATTCTTTCCCTTCCAGGACCGAGATACCCCCTCCTGCAAACTGAAAGAGCACCACTGCTTCAAATATACAGTGCTTTTTAGCATTCCATTTAATAGTAACTACCAATGATTAGCACCGAGTGCTGGGTGCTATCCTAACCATTGTATACTGCGTTGACTCCTTTAATCTTGTATCCCCCCATCAGATGGGTTCTATTATTAGAAATCTATTTTGTATTCGAAGAAACTGAGGCACAGAGAGATTAAGCTACTTTGCCAACAAAATGGATAAAGATGGGCTTTAAACGGCTATGCTATACTGCCTGGGGCGCGCTGGGGGTCTCCCCTTCCAACCTTCCGGGGTCTAGGGATGGCACCTCCCTAGAACGACGTGCCCACTTCCCTGTATTTCTGGGTAGACTCGGTGCAATAGAAGTAGATAGGAATCTGCCTGCACTTGCCAGCAGGTACCCCGTGGGTGCCAGCCGAATCTGGCAGCCGAAGCAGCAGGTGATTTCTCTTCCTCTGTGCCCTCTCCCTCATTCTCATCTGTACTCAGAACAATTCCAAAGAAATCCTCAAGCTTATGTAACTGTTTCTTGGAAACTCTAATTGCCCTGTTTTCTAATATGGGCGTTTCCATCTCATTGCCAGACGCTGGGCTGTTAGCATGTATTGTTGCTTTGGGAGTTTTTGCCTGGTAAGCAATTGCTTGGAGCATCCTCTCTTTTTTCCTGTGAATTTTTTATCATCATTTGGAGGCAGAGGATGGGCCAGGGCATTGCTGTCACTGACCACATTTTCTGGTCTTCTCCACTGGGCCCCAGCTCATATCCCTATGCAGCCTCTGGAGCCCAGCCAGACCCTCCCTTTATGATCCTGATTCACAGAACCTGAGAATCAAGGCAGGAGGGAATCTTCAGGGTCTCCTGTCCCCAACCTTTTATTCTCCTGTGAAAAAACAGTTTTCATTCAGAGTTGAATCTACTTTTTTTTTTCCAAAAGAATTTCCAGTAAGATAAATAAAAGAAAGCTCTTCAGGTCGAAGAGGTGCCCACTGAGCTCCAAATATCATCCTCACTGTTTGGTCCCCTAATTCCTGTCCTTTCCTTCCTTCCAGGGAAGTCCCCTTGAGGCTTCTCCCCCAGAGTTCTGCACTGCGCCAGTTCAAAACCAGTGCTTCCTGCTGACACATGATCCGTATGCATCACATGGGAGTTTGCAAGCTCCCAGGGTGACGGCCTCCTGCCTTAAGCCTCTCCTTAACTGGCTCTCCGGCTCCCATCTTGCCCTCTCTTATCCACACAGGCAAAGGGCATAAGATCCTTCTTCACCTAAATCTGGCCAAGTCATGCACCAGTTTAACCACCCTCCCACTTTCCTGTCCTTTCTCATTGACCTGGGGGAGGAGTCCAGACTCCTGTGCAAACATGCAAATATCCTTCCCGTTTTATTCTCCAGCCTCATCTTTTGCAGTATGTTCCACATCCAGCTGGCTGAGACTTTGAGCTAGACGGAGATGTGTCACATGTACTCTGCTTCCAGGCTTTGCCGAGAGTGGGCCCTGGGCCAGGAGCAACCTCCCCACCCTCACTCCCTGCACCTTTATTGACCTCAGCTGTCATCACCCACTAAGTTCCTGCTGCTCTTCTACCCCATTAGGAACCTACTTGACCATATTCTGCTCCCAGAGCCCCCTGGGCTTTCTCAGTCACTCCCCAGGGACCCTGCTTTATTTCTCACCTATTCCCCCTCTGAATTGTAATCTCTATGAGGGCCATGGTCATGGGCATCTTGCTTCCTTTTGTATTCCTTACACCTAATAATGTTTCATTGAAGATGCTTAGCAGATATTTGCCGGGCATGTAACAGAGGGATCACTTGCCCTGGACTCCGTCCTGTGATTGTCAGGCTCCCTCTATCCCTGTGGCCAGAGCCTAACTTGGTTTGCCCACTACCTATTATTCCTTTGTCTGACTACTGACTTCATCAATGGCCTACAAGTTCAATAATCTTTTTCTTGCCTGGTCCTGACCTTCCAGGCACAACCCATGGATTCTTCCTGGCGGGAATGACAAGAACCCCAGCTCCCTGAAGGCAGGGCCTTCTCTCCCTTGCCCATTTTGGTCTTCTAGTGCTTGGCGCTTAGTAGGTGCTCCATAAACATTTGTGGAGTGGTTGAAGAAATCAGTTCTTCAATTTCTCGGAGAGCACAGGGTCAACACGCTGTGCAAAACAGGCCCTTCTTCTCAGCATGTATGAATGGAGCTGCTCATGGCCTCCTTGCGCCACTCGTGGAATTGCCCTATGGGTTGAAGTTTTTCCAGGGCATAACTGCTTATCTTAGAAACTGATGACATTCAAGCTCTGGCTCCGATTTCCCAGGCCCTGGAGAGAGTTTCTCACCACTTCACTGTGGTGTCCACCCTTCCTCCCAGTGGTCACTTCATGGGCCATTCAAGAAGCCCCAGCTCCCTGCAAGAGGAGAGATTTTAGCTCTTATGAGAATTTATTGCAGATATTAGATGCTGCCAAACCCTTCAGTATCAGCTCCTGCTCAACACAGGCTCAGGAATAGGAATATAAGTCAAGTTGTCTCTTTAGAAGGCATTTGCCAGCTTCAAAGAGCCACTGTCTGTCCTGAAGGATTGATCTGTAGGAGGATGGCGAGGAAGGCTAGGGGTTTGGTGACTCAGTGACAAGGCACATCTTTGCCTATGTCTCCAAATAGCCCAAGCACAAATTTTGTCAAGGGGAAGGAGAGTACTGTCACCTTGGTTTATGGACTGGGGGTCCTCATCTCCAAAACCCCTGACACCAAGACTCCCTAGTCCCCACTTAAAATTGAGTCTTCTAAATTGATACCATGATGAACTAAATTCAGTTGAAGAGCATTTTCTTTAAAAGTGGCAAAATTTGGGATCCCTGGGTGGCGCAGCGGTTTGGCGCCTGCCTTTGGCCCAGGGCGCGATCCTGGAGACCTGGGATCGAATCCCACGTCGGGCTCCCGGTGCATGGAGCCTGCTTCTCCCTCTGCCTGTGTCTCTGCCCCTCTCTCTCTCTGTGTGACTGTCATAAATAAATAAAAATTAAAAAAAAAAGTGGCAAAATTTTTCATGTGCATCAACTGTAGCTTAAAAAAAGACAAAAATAATGAAATAATAATGAAATAATCCATGGAAGGCAGCTAAGAATGTTCACTTTCTGAAGATGCTTAAATGGGACTAAAAAAAAAAGTCAAAGCATGCCTAAAGTGAAAGGTTCTCAGAAGGTTGTGAGATGGGACATGAAATGAATTGACCTTGGAGGAAAGTTGACTCCAAACACAAGCTGATCACCTTGTAGCTGTGGCCACCCTCCCAGATCCCAGGTCTTGGCTGAATCTCTTTGCCTATCTGTAAAGTGGGCTTAGGGGTGTTGTAGCATACTTCTGTTGTCTTGCACCTCACTATTCCCCTGGTGGAAATGACCTCCTTCCATTCATTTTCTTGGAGGAAGTTGATTTTCGTATCTCAATTCAGGGATGGGCACATGGCCCATGTCTGTCTCATCCTAGCCCGGTGTGGGCCTGTGGGGTCAGAAGGGTTGCATCAGTGACACCTGCTCTTCATGTGTGTGCATATGACATCTGTGTGCATACATGCCACTGTCTTTCTCTCACCAGAAATGTGGGAGTTGATTCCACCACCCTTGACATCAGGGATGGCTTGATGTGTGTTTTGGCCAAATGGACGTGGCAGCGGTGATAGTGAGTCACAGTACTGACTGATGTGCTTCCCCTTGCTGCTCATGTGCTTCTGCCATAGTCAGGAGAACATGTCTGGGCCAGCCTGCTGGGGAGGGAGAGACATGTGGAACGGAGCTGAGTCACCCCCATTGCCTCAACTGGTAGTCAACCAACCTCTAGTTATGGAGGCAAGACCACCCAAGATAAGCAGAACCACTAGCTAACCCCCAAAGGACTCCAAATGCATTAAGAAGTAAATGAATGTGGTTTTATTTGCCACTGAGGCTTTGATGTTGTTTCTTGCTCATTGTTTTTGTGCCTATAGATAACTGATAATGCAGGTGAAATATTTTGGCCAATCAGAATCAGGATGGAGACTGGCTACAACAATTAGCAGAGACATTTATTTTTTTCTGCTGGTGTTATTATGCTGACCAGATAGAAGCCTAGAGAGTTGGAAGACACCATGTCAACTTAGGGAAAGCCTGCCTGAGACTGAAGCTAACACAGAAGAATGGAGATTAAAAATGGGAAGGGAGACTCCTGACCATGTCTTTGGAGCTCCTGGATCCAGCCATGCCTGAAATGACCATAAGTAGATTTCTCAGTTAGATGGAATGATAACTTCTATTTTAGCTAGAATCAACTTAGGTTGGAATTTTGACTCAATTGGGTTGGAATTTATTCTGCAGGAAGGAGAGTCCTGATCAGGAAAATATCTAAAATCTAGAGTATTGGGGTGGGGGGGGGGGGAGATTAATGAGTTGTGAATATACCTCAGCTGGAAAAAGTCCAGGAAACACTTCTGTTTCCGTGAGATTCCAAGTAGTAACAGAAGCAATATTTTCTAACCTTCTTTGCACATTTTACTTTCTAGGGTGCCAGGGACTTGGTGAGTACAGTTTGTACCTCCCTGGGTTGCAGAGGCAGTGAGGATTACTGTCCCCACAGAATTTCACCAGTACCTGGAAACAATATGACTCAGGCCTTACCCAGGTTCAGTGACCACAAGGACCACAGCAGTTTACCAGGCTGCTCTATGTGTCAGTGATTTAGCTTACTTTGTGGATGAAAGAAGCAAATCATTTTCCATCTGAAGGAGATGGCAAAGATGATTTTGTCGAGGACTCATGGCATACTACAGAGGAACCCAAAACAGAGAAAAGGGTCAAGTCAGCACTTGGTAGAGTCTAGTATCTGAGCAATGGAAAGAAGAGGGGCATTGGGGGTCAAAGACACAGCAGTTTGAACCCAGGCTCTGTTACATATAAATTTAGCTACTTTGTACAAGTTGCTCAACCTTCTTGGCCTTCCACTTTCACTTCTGTAAAAAGAGGGGTGTGGTGCCATAGAAGATGAAATTTAGTTGCGCACAGAACTATACGTAGATACTCCCCGCTTCAGGAACTGGGTCTTAATATTCCTCCTTTCCTGGGGTCCCCCACAGAGGGTGGGTGACTTAGTGGCTTGCTCCCAAAGAACAAAGTAGGGAAAGAGGAAATATGGTAACCTGGCAGGGGAGAGGTCTGGGAAACAGCGCTTTAACCAAGTGATAAAGGCTAACATCAGTAGTATGTCATGTGGCTCCCATAAACCCCCTCCCCCCCAGATATGATGTGAAGCAGAGGCACCTCACCTCCATGGACTTCTTCCCCACACTCCAGACTCCAATCTGATCATGGGAAACTCATCAAAAAAGCTCAGAATGGAGGACATTCTACAAGATACCTGGCCAGTATCCTCAAGGCTGTGAGGTC
Organism: Vulpes vulpes; assembly: GCF_048418805.1. NCBI lineage: Eukaryota > Metazoa > Chordata > Mammalia > Carnivora > Canidae > Vulpes > Vulpes vulpes. The sequence goes on from NC_132782.1 coordinate 94,593,489, forward strand.
ATGGAAAGCAAGAAAAGACTGAGAAACTGAGACAGATCAGAGAAGATTGAAGAAATGGGGTGACTTAAAAGCAAGGTAATACCTTGACTCCATCCTGGAACAGAAAGAGGAAATCAGTGGGAAAAAAAACAGGTTGACATTGAAATGGAATCTAGAATTTAGTTAATAATAATGTACTAAAGTTGGCTTTTAGTTGTGACAAGTGTACCATGGTTATGTAATATGTTAACAATAGAGGAAACTGGATGAGTGTATACAGGAACCTCCTCCCTCTACTTTCTTTAAGACTATTCTGTAAATCTAAAATTACAACAAAAAAGAAAATATTTAATAATATATTTTTAAATGAAAGATCGAATTGATCTTAGCTGTGTTGTAGGCATCAGCTCCATTTTTTTATCCATAAGACCTCAAATCCTCTAGATCCCCAGATTTTTTTTTTTTTTTTTGGTGAAAAAATTTATATTTAGATTTATAGCCGGCTGGACTCAGTTTAGATGATCCCAATTTTGTTGGCAACATCCAAAGCATCATAGTCAGGAGCCAGTCGAACATATGCTTTCTTCTCTCCATCAGGCCTGATCAAGGTGTTGACCTTGGCCACATCAATGTCATAGAGCTTCTTCACACCTGTTTGATCTGGTGCTTATTGGCCTTGACATCCACAATGAACACAAGTGTGTTGTTGTCTTCTATTTTCTTCATGGCTGACTCAGTAGTTAAGGGGAACTTGATGATGGCATAGTGATCAAGCTTGTTTCTCCTGGGGGCGCTCTTTCGAGGATATTTGGGCTGCCTTCGGAGACGCAGGGTCTTGGGGCTTCGGAATGTAGGTGAGGTGCGGATCTTTTTTTGTGTGTGTGACTGTGCACACCTTTCAGCACCGCTTTCTTAGCTTTCAAAGCCTTTGCTTTGGCTTCGGCTTTGGGAGGGGCAGGTGCTTCCTTCTTCGCCTTCGGCGCCATCTTCGTGAAAGAGATTTCCCCTAGATCCCCAGATTTTGTGATCAAGAGATAAACTCAAGGGCAGAACATAGGCTGCAGCAGCTGTCATGACACCTTTCTGCACCATCTGTACAATAGCTGATGCTCCCCCAATGGAATTTTCTGCTATGCATCCTTGGAAACCCATGCAACCAGAAGTTCCTTCCATTATCTATGTGCTTAGAGTCATCCAGATTTAAAAGTATGCAGCTAACATACCTTGATGGAGGCCAAGAGTTATCATCAGTGTTGTTTATTGAGCACATCCACTGTGGTAGGCACCGTGTAGGACATTGATTGCACATTTCCTCCTTTCATTCTGGCAAATACATGATACCATGGGAGGATACAGAAGATCAGAGAGGTTGAGGGACTTGTCCAATGTCACACAGCCAGGAAGAGGAAGAGCCAAGGTCCTTCTGGCTCCAAAGCATGTCTTCTTAACCTCTAAATCAAATTGCGTTAACATAAATTTGTTTAACTTGGGAAGGTTCCTTAGGTATTATCTAGTATCAAATACAGAGATCAGAAAATGGTGGTTTACACCCAGAAATCTATCTATAATCACAGATGATTTAAGTTTGGAGCCGCACAGTGGCTATTTTTTTGTCTTTGCTTTTTGCTTGTTGGGGCCTTCTGGGGGGGGGGGTTGTTGTTATTTTCTTTTTAAATTGAATGATGTGCAAACACTTGAAAACAGGGAGATTTCACTTTCAAATGCCAAACTTACACTATCCTGAGATTAAAAAAAGGTCACATTGGGCCTTGACTGCTGCTCCACTTGAGTCCTGACTGTCCGGTTAAATTAGGTGTGTGCTCTCTAGTTAACCAGGGCCCCCCACCCCCACCCACTTCGCATGTTTGCTCTCTTGGTCTGTCCCCTGTAGTTGGCAATACCTGATTTACTCCAATCTACAGGGGAGAAAATTGCCATTCAGAGCAGGGTCAGGAGTCACACAGCAAGAATAAATGAGCATTCTGGTAAGCCTTCCTTCATGTTGGAGTCAGGGGACCATCCCAGGTCCTGGCTGTCGGCCCCTTGGCTCTCTGTCTCCTCTGTGACTGACCTGTTTCAGCCACATCCTCTGGGTCATGTCTTCCCCACTTAGTTACACCAAGGGAGGCTGCCTACCCTCATGGCATTTTCACAATTCATAAAAAAGCCTTGTTCTTATTCTCTTAAAATTAATAAGGGTTAAACCTTTCAGGAAGACAGAAAGCCAGTTAGGGTTCTTTGAAATTTAAGTTCATTTAAAAAGAAAGAAAGAGAGAGGGAGGGAAAGGGTGAGAAAGAGCAGAAGGAAGGAATAAAGGAGGGAAGGAAAGAAGAAATTGGAGGCAAGGAGGGAGGGAAGGAAGGAGAAAAAAAAGGGAGGAAGGGAGAGAGGGAGGAAGGAAGAGAGGAAGGATGGAAGGAAGAGTGGGTACAAATCTGAGAGTGTGAGGTCCATGATGTTTATTCCTTTTCTTGATTAATTCTGATTAAAAAGCCATCACCAACAACGCTCCTTCATCTCCCAGAAAAGGAAGCAGAGGTGTGAAGTCATCTTTCCCACCCAGTCCCTAAACCAGCCCTGATTTAAGACAGGACACATAAAAGGATACTCCCCGGGAGCCCAGTGCTAAGGTAAAGTCCTGCAGGGGCATCTCAAACCCTCTCTGATGCTCTCTAATCTTAAAAAAAAGAGAGAGAGAGAGAGAGAGGAAGAAGAAGAAGAAGAAGAAGAAGAAGAAGAAGAAGAAGAAGAAGAAGAAAGAAAGAAGAAGAAGAAGAAGAAGAAGAAGAAGAAGAAAGAAGAAGAAGAAGAAGAAGAAGAAGAAGAAGAAGAAGAAGGAGGAGGAGGAGGAGGAGGAGGAGGAGGAGGAGGAGAAGGAGAAGGAGAAGGAGAAGGAGAAGGAGAAGGAGAAGGGGAAGGAGAAGAAGGAGAAGAAGAAAAAAAGGAAGAAAAAGAAGAAGCACCATCTGGGTGGCTCAGTCAGTTGGGCATCGAACTCTTTGTTGTACCCAAGATTACTTATCCGAGAAACCACGGAGGAGCTGACACCGATGCAAACACACGAGGGTTTATTTACAAGCTCGAGCTTGGGTCCAAGTATACCCGACACAGTGGAGCAGGGACTTTTCAGCTTAGTTTTAAGGGCTGGTCTAGGGGACCTCCAGAAGGGGTGAAGGAATTTCTCAAGTTCTGTTTACATTCTGATATGGGGCTTTCAAGGGCATTGAGCTCTGTTCTCATTCTGATATGGGACTTTCTGCCACTGGCTTAGGCTCTGTTCTCATTCTAATATGGGACTTTCTAGGACATTAAGATGTAAGCTGTTTTTTTTCCTGTAATGGAAGTAATGTAAATTTCATCTCTTATTCACAGGGGCCTGGGATGGCTGTACTTGTGCTAACGCTGAACTTGAAGTGGAATGGCCTTAATTTTCTCGGCCTCCACACTCTTGATTTTGGCTAGGGTCATGATCTCAGGGTCGGGGGATCAAGCCCCACCTTGGGCTCCACACATAGTATGGCTTGGGATTCTCTCTCTCCCTTTGCCCCTCCTCCCACTAGCACACATATGCATGTGCTCTCTCTATTTCTCTCTTTCTAGAAAAGAAAGAAAAAAATAGAAAGAAGTCTTATTTTTGTAATTTTTTGTGTCATGCATAAAAGTGAATAGTGAATCAAGGACACATTCACAGTTTATGAGACATTAATGAAATAAACATGTGTCTGTGCACTACCTTTTTAAGAAATGGAAATTCTTTCTTTCCTTAGCAGCTCTAGGTGCTCATCTGATTCCATCTCCCCTTCTCCCTGCAAGGTGGCTGCTTCCCTGGCTTTTGTGTTATTATTCTTTTAAGTCATTCATTTTTAATTTTTTATTATAAAAATGATCAAATATGCAGAAAATTAGAAGGCTTACTACATTTTATAATTGAATACGATACGTCTACAACTGGATTTCACAGTTTTTTTATATTTGGCTTTTTTGGGGCTTTTTTTTTTTTTTACTTGCTGAGCCACTATTTAAGGATTTCATTTTGTAAAATATCTACTGTATATAAAAGTGGAAACACTGCTGTAATGGATCTCGCCAGCTGCATTCTGGACAATCCTACAGACAATCTCCATCCACCTGTTCCCTCAATCACCCCACGCCTCTTCTTACACCCCAGTTCTGGATTGCTCCAAAGCAAATCCCAGACATTATGTGATCTGTGAAGAGTTCAGTTTATACCTCTGCAAGATAAAGGCTCTTTTAAAAATATAATCACAATGTTAGTATCACACCTATAATAATGAACATTTTCCGAATACTACCAAATACCCAGTCTGTGCTCTGACCCTTTGAACCCAGCCCTCCCCCACCCCCTTCTGTCCCTTCCTCCTGCCTGTTTTTACAGTCCTTGTCTTTGTTTTTTATTTATTTTTTTAATTTTTTTTTTTTTTTAGTCCTTGTCTTTGCATTGGGATTCAAACAGGTGTCCCACAGTGTATTGGACCAAACCTTGCTGGAGTCTCTGGGTTTCCTCTTCCTGTTTTGGTTTCGTTTGTTTTTTTGTTTGCCACTGCGTGATTTGTTTGAAAAATCCAAGTCATTTCTCTTGTGCAATTTGCCACATTCTGAATTTTGCTGAGTTAATTCTGTGATGCCATTTAATACATACCCCCACCCCCATCCTCACTTTTATCTCCTGTAAACTGGGAGTGAGCTATGGAGGCTTGATGGAATTCAGGTTAGATTTCTAGCAAGACATGGCCAACAAGCACATGAGAAAATGCTCTGCATCACTTGCCAGCAGGGAAATACAAATCAAAACCACAATGAGATACCACCTCACATCAGTGAGAATGGGGAATATTAACAAGGCAGGAAACCACAAATGTTGGAGAGGATGCGGAGAAAAGGGAACCCTCTTACACTGTTGGTGGGAATGTGAACTGGTGCAGCCACTCTGGAAAACTGTGTGAAGGTTCCTCAAAGAGTTAAAAATAGACCTGCCCTACGACCCAGCAATTGCACTGTTGGGGATTTACCCCAAAGATACAGATGCAATGAAACACCGGGATACCTGCACCCCGATGTTTCTAGCAGCAATGTTCACAATAGCCAAACTGTGGAAGGAGCCTCAGTGTCCATCGAAAGATGAATGGATAAAGAAGATGTGGTTTATGTATATAATGGAATATTACTCAGCCATTAGAAATGACAAGTGCCCACCATTTTCTTCGACGTGGATGGAACTGGAGGGTATTATGCTGAGGGAAATAAGTCAATCGGAGAAGGACAAACATTATATAGTCTCATTCATTTGGGGAATATAAATAATAGTGAAGGGAATAGAGGGGAAGGGAGAAGAAATGGGTAGGAAATATCAAAAAGGGAGACAGAACATGAGAGACTCCTAACTCTGGGAAACGAACTAGGGGTGGTGGAAGGGGAGGAGGGCAGGGGGTGGGGATGACTGGTTGGTGGACACTGAGGGGGGCACTTGATGGGATGAGCACTGGGTGTTATTCTGTATGTTGTCAAATTGAACAGCAATAAAAAATAAATTTATTATTAAAAAAAAAGATTTCTAGCAAGAGTGTTCTCTAAGTAATGCTTCTGTAGCTCATTGTGAAGGCCATATGTCTGGTTGTCTCTTTTTTTATGATGTTAAGTAGATCCTGGTGTTAATTTCTATGTTCTACCCATTAGAATGTCTCCAACGACTTTTAACCTAATAGGTTTAACCTATTTGCAATCATGCTGTAAGAGTGAGGCTGAATGATTGTATTTTTTAAATTTATTTTATTTTAAAAATTTATTTATCATGAAAGACACACACACACACACACAGAGGCAGAGACAAAGGCAGAGGGAGAAGTAGGCTCCATGCAGGGAGCCCAATGTGGGAAGATCCCTGGGCCCCAGGATCAGGCCCTTGGCCAAAAGCAGCACTCAATTGCTGAGCCACCCAGGCACCCTAAGGCTGAATCATTTTAAAGTAAGTTCCGATCCTAAGCCACTTTATCTTTAAATGCTTAGAGTTTATGTATGTATTGCTTTTGGCAATTAAGGGTGTTAGCCTGATAACACCGTCACCCTACCCAATAAAATTAATAATTATTCTCTATTATCCAATATTTAATTCCTGGTTAAAAATTTCCCAATCATTCCCAATTGTTTTTTGATGAATTTTAAAAGTTTAGCATAGTTTAAAATTTACAGAAAAACTGAGAAGATAGAATAGAGTTCTTGTCTACCCCACACCTAGTTCCCCCTACTATTAATATTACATTGGTATGGTCTTTTGGTCACAATTAATGAACAAGTCATGTTACATTACTATTGACTTTATTCAGATAGTTTCTTAGTTTATACCTTATATCTTTTCTTTGTCCCCTAAGTTATCCAAGAGACTACAATACATCCAATCCTCATGTCTCGTTAGGGTCCTTGTGGCTACAACAGGTCCCGTTTGGTTTTTATTTTTTTCTCATTTGGAAGAGAATCTCGCATATGACCTTGCAGAATGCCCCACGTTCTAGCTTGACTTCCTGTATCCTTTCTAGTTCCAGACACTAGAAATATAGAATTAGAGGTTCAATTTAATTCAGATTAAATACTTGTGCCTAGATTGTTTCATAGATGAAGCTGCATCCTTTGTAGACTGCTTCACGACAATGAAGGATAAGGATGGAAAAGAGGAGAGCAGAAAGGCTGCTGTGGAAGTACGGGATCACCTCTCTGAGTTCAGGAGAGGCTCTTCCAAATGGCACCCCCATGTTGTTCTCCTTTCCTTGAACCTTACTCAACAAAATTAACCCATTTCTAAATGTTAATTTGTATGTTTGGGAAGGTTATGCTATTTTATTGTCTTGTCTTAGACTGTAGCTAGATGAGTTTACTGGAGCATTAATCTGGACAGAATTTGCCCATCAAAAAAGGCTGCATGTAGAGGCATCTGAGTGGCTCAGTAGGTTGAGCATCTGCCTTCGGCTCAGGTCATGACATCACAATCCTGGGATTGAACCCTGTGTCAGGCTCTCTGCTCAGCGGGGAGTCTGCTTTTCCCTCTCCCCTGTCCCTGCCCCTACCCACCCCTCACTCCTGCATGTGCTCTCTCTCTCTCTTATCAAATAAATAAATAAAATCTTTTTTTTTAAAGCTGCATATATTTGACTCAAGACTATTTCTCAGGCTGATTGAACACCTCCATAAAATGTTTTGATATATCTTTGGGAAAAGTTTCAGATTTAATTTATATTTTCTTTTATTTACTTAAAAAAGTAAATGGATGATAGTGTCTTTATAAATAGTGAAATCTGGGATCCCTGGGTGGCGCAGCAGTTTGGCGCCTGCCTTTGGCCCAGGGCACGATCCTGGAGACCCGGGATCAAATCCCACATCGGGCTGCCGGTGCATGGAGCCTGCTTCTCCCTCTGCCTGTGTCTCTGCCTCTCTCTCTCTCTCTTTCTCTCTCTCTGACTATCATAAATAAATTAAAAAATAAAAAAAATATTAAAAAAATAAAATAAATAGTGAAATCTGAATAATTCTGTGCATTGTGCCAAAGAAGCCAGTTCCTCGAGTTTGCTGTTGTCTTACAGGTAGGAAAGGTGACAGACAGATTATAGTGTGCATGGCACATTTCCTTGTAATTTCCTATGAATCTATAATTTTTCCAAATAAAACATTTAGAAAATTAATTGGAACAATTCGTGTTTTAATTTTGTGGCCAGCGCTAAAGGACAAGATGAAGAAATGAGTTAGAGTTTCAGGAGGGAAGAGATGCAATTATTATTATCTGCAGGTAATATGCTGTCTACTTAGAAAATTGGGTAAAACATGTTTTGAACTAATACAAGGGTTCAGTAAGGTACAATATAAAAGATAAATAGGTCCCATTCACAATAATACCAGCAAAAACCAATGAAAATATCTGAGAATTTTTTAAAAAGGAAAATATCTAGGAATATACTTAACTAGCATTGCACATGCCCTACAAGAAGAAAACCACTACATTTACCAAAGGATGTACAGGGTGACATGAATAAAGCAAATTAAACAGGAAATGGGGATCTGTATTTATTGTTTGAAGTTTAAAAGGCAGCCAATTTTCCTTGGTTGTGCTATAAAGGACTGGGCAATTGGTGAAATTTGAATAAGATCTGTCCATGAGAGAATAGTGATGAATCAGTATAATTTCTTGATTTTGATCATTGCACTGTGGTTACATAAGAGAATGTCCTGATTTTCAGGACATATACACTGAAGTATTTAGAAGTTATCTTTGTTCAGGAGGCTATAACAAAATATCATAGATTGGGTGGGTTATGAAAATAGCAGAAATTTCTTGCTCACAGTTCTGGAGGCTGGAAGTCGGTGACCTGCCCTCTACTGACCTGCACACTCTCTGTATCCTCACCTGGTGGAATGGTGAGGGAGATCTCTAGGGCCTCTTTCATAAGGCCACTAATCCCATTCATGACCCATCACCTCCCAAATGCCCCACCTCCTAATATAATCACCTGGGGAGGGGTAAATATTTCAACATATGAATTTGGAGAGAACACAAAATTCAATCCAAAGTAGAAGTGATAACACATTTGCAACTTTCAACAGTTCAGAAGCTACTATGAAATAATAGTAATACATATGCTTATCAATATATGTTTATGCTGATGTCTATATATTTAGAGCCAATGAGAATGTTATTTGCTGAATCTGGGATTAGGGTATATGGAAATTCTGTTTTTTAACTTTTATTTATTTATTAAAAAGAGAGAGTGTGAACAAGAGAGAGAGAGAGAGCACAAACCAGGAGGAGAGGAGGAGGAAGAAGGAGAAGCAGACTCCTCGCTGAGCAGGGAGCCTGACTTGGGGCTTGATCCCAGGCCCCTAGAATCACGACGTGAGCTGAAGGCAGATGCTTAACCAACTGAGCCACCTACCCCCGCCCCTAGAAATTCTTTCAAAAAATTTTCTACAACTTTTCCATTATTTGAAATTATTTCACAGCAAAAACCTCAAAAAAAGTAGCCAACAGAAGAACAATAAGGAGTAATGAAGTAATAATAAGGAATCATAAGTAACAGTGAATCAGAGGGACCTGAGGAAGAGAAGGAGATGGTGCAGGGGAAGTGAGCTTAAATTTTGCCATTTAATCTCAAGGAAATAAGTATTTTCTAAATATGGGATATTAATAAATAAATGTGAGTGTCTGTATCACATGATGATATGGAGGAAATCATCAAGAGTAATAAAAGCCCGACAACTTAAGAGGGAATTCATGGGTCGCTTAACTCGAGATGCAGAGGCGTATAGGAGCTTTTGCTATGTTGTCATTAATTCTTCTGATCTGTTTTCTCATTCATGCATCATGTTGATAAAAATTACTGTATTGGTGAGCAAGCAGAAGATGAATTATTCAATCACTGGTTCTGGTAGAAGTAATTAAAATATAAAAAGGTAACACACTTTGGAAAAGTTGGGAGAAAAGAGAAATTGATGCAGTCTTGGTGAATGGAGGGTCCGGCGTTTCTAGAGAATGCTGTGGAACACATGAAGACCATCCAGAATGCTTGCCCTCCCCGTTCCCCCGGCTATAAGCCTCTCAGAGTTTATCCTCAGGTGAGAAATACAGTTGGTGAAGAAAAGATAAGGGCAGAGATTTCCCTGGCTGCTGTGTGGAAGCACAATGACAAACCTAAACACTTAATACCAGGACATTACTTAGATACACTTAGAGCACCTCTGTGAAGTAGCATTAAAATTTGAGGTCAGGAGAGTATTCAGTGATGAGAGAAATCATTAAGTTGATCTCGATTAACTTTGTTACAAAATAGCATTTTATACAATGTACATAATTTTAAAAAGATGCATGCACTGTACGCGATACAAAAGTGGCATGCAACACAACAGAGTATCTACAGGGTCTATCCGTTACGTGGTGAATTATGAGTGATGTGCGTGTGGATGTGCGTGTGTGCGCGCATGTCTATCAGTGCCCACGTGACCCATTCAACCATCAGGAAAAATAATTTTTCAGGTAAGAAAGGTCCCAGTGCTAAAATGAGAGGTCTCAGAATTACAATGCCTCGGGGATCAAGACATTACTCCAAACACCTCAGACATGTGATGTGTCTGTGTAACCAGGTAAGAGAAGGGGAATGAGAGAATCGGCTGTGTCCACAGCAGCTCTGCTTCTGAGGTGGGTGGAAAGGGACTTTGCTTGCCATCTAGCTAAACCTTATAACTCAAAACCAGGAGGTGTCTTGATTTCTACCTCCCCTTTGGGTTTTAAGGTGGCCCTGCCTCCAGAAGATCACCAGTATTCCTACTGGGAAACTTGAAGTGAAGAGTCTCTCGCCTGGTGCCAATAGATGCTCTCTGCTCTCATTTCTTCATTAAATAATTCATACCTTTCATCGCATGTCTGAGTGTCCACCCACCACATGTCCACTGGGGATATCCTGTTGAATACAACAGACATGATCTTCCCTTTGTGGAACTCACAGTCTGGTGAAAGAGACAGGTAGTACACACAACTACCTAAATATACAATTTCAGATGATCGAAAGTGCAACAAGGAAAAGGAACCTCGTGGGTGATGGCAAGTGGGGGCCAGTGAATGGCCATGCATCTTGTTTTGTATGAGATATGCTGACCTCGCTATTACATTACAGAATGCCACAAATGGAGACCAACCTCAGGGCCTTTGCACTTGCTGTTCCCTCTGTCCAGAATGCTCTCATCCAGATATCTGCATGATTCACTTCTCTATTACATTTGTGTCTTTGTTCAAAAGTCACCTTCTCAGAGATGCTTTCATTGAGTACATCATCCAATATGTCCCCCTTATAGACACAGATCACTCTTTATGCTCATGCTCTTTGTTTTTCTTCATAGCACTTAGTGTTTTACATTATATGTATACATGCATATATACAAATACATATATATATATGTGCATATATGTATATGTACTTACACATATTCTTCTAAATCAAGGACATGTTTCTTGCGACTGTTATGCACCAGGCACTATAACAGGTGTTGAGGTTATGGAGATGGAACAAGCCATTCCTGCCCTCAGAAAACTTTCGTTCTAGCTCTGGAAAATAGACATGATTAGGGATCCCTGGGTGGCGCAGCAGTTTGGTGCCTGCCTTTGGCCCAGGGCGCAATCCTGGAGACCCGGGATCGAATCCCACGTCGGGCTCCCGGTGCATGGAGCCTGCTTCTCCCTCTGCCTGTGTCTCTGCCTCTCTCTCTCTCTCTCTCTCTGTGTGTGTGTGTGTGTGACTATCATAAATAAATAAAATATAAAAAGAAAAAAAAATAGACATGATTAATTAGACATTATTTCAGGTTGTGATAAGCCGCACAAGGGAAGCTTAAAATAGAGTACAGGTATTGTGAGTGATAGAAAGGGGGGAATCAGAGGATGCTCTGAGGAGGTGACACATGAGCAGACAGCCAGGTAGCAGGCAGCAGCCATTATATCATCTAGGGAAGGGGCTGTCCAAGTGGAAGGCTCCGAATGTGCAAGAGCATGGAGGCAGGTGTTTGAGGATCATCAGGGAGGCCAGTGAGTCTGGGCCCTGAGGAGGCCTTGCAGCACAGGACAGGAATTCATGTTGAGCTGTGGTAAGGAACTCATTCTGAATGAGATGGAAAGCCTCATGAGGGGAATTGATCTTATTATTATTTTTTAAGATTTATTCATGAGACACACACACACACACACACACACACACAGGGTGCGGGGGTGCAGAGACACAGGCAGAGGGAGAAACAGGCTCCATGCAGGGATCCCGATGTGGGCCTTGACCCTAGGACTCTAGGATCACACTGTGAGCCAAAGGCAGACACTCAACCACTGAGCCACCCAGTTGTCCCTCATCTTATTATTTTAAAGTCAACTTTGTCCAGGTGTAATTTACATACAGTCAAGTGCTCTCAACTTAAGTACATAGTCCAGTGGATTTTGTCAGCACCTACACCTCTGTAACTCTCTCTCAAGTCAAGATAGAGAATGTTTCCAAATCCACCACCCCCAACCCAGGAAAATTTCCCTCGTGATGAGAGTCACGATCAATCCTCCCTCCACCCCAGGCAACCACAGATCTTCTGTCTCCATAGATTGGCTTGCACTTTCTAGATCTTTAGATAAATGGAATTATGCAGTATGTAATCTTTTGGACCTGGCTTCTTTCATTCCGCATGTTTTTGAGATACACATACATTGTGCATGTCACTGCTTTGTGTGTGTGTGTGTGTGTGTGTGTGTGTGTGTGTGTGTGTGTGTAATTGCTAAGGAGCATTTCATTATATGGATATACCATAATTAGTTTTTCTCTTCATCTCTTGGTAGATATTTTGGTGGCTTCTAGCTTTGCACTATTATGAATAATGCTGCGATAAACTTTCACATACAGGTCTTTTAATGAACATATGTTTTAATTTCTTTTGGGTGAACACACCTAGGATTGGGATGGCTGAGCCAGATGGCAAGTGTAGGTTTAATTTATAAGAAATTGCCAACTGTTTTCCAAAGGGCTTGTACCACCGTACACCAGCAGAGTATAAACACAAAAGAGGAAGGTACTAGCTCAGGAGACATATATGGTCAGATCTAGAGTTAAAAATATCACTGTAGCTGCCTTGTGGAGGATGGACTATACAGGACCAAGAATGAGGATAGTGACACCCATTTGCAGAATTCAATCATAGGAGGCCACGAAGCTATTGTACAGGTGATTAGCACACAGAGAAAGCAAGAAATTTGCCCAAGATAACATAGGTAATAAGCAGAGAAACCAAGAGGTGAACCCATCCTTGTGGATCTTAAGAGTACAGTTGCGTGCAATATGCAAAATTGTCCCCTTAGGACTTCTAGACATCCTAAAATTTGTATCAGAAGATATATATTCTGAATTTTTTATATATATATATATATTATGTGTTACATATAAACTTTATATAAGTATACACCACTATCAATATCTATCTACCTAATCTATAGCATTGCCTTATTTTAAATATATAAACACGGCCCTACTTTTTAGGAACAGTCTAATTTCTTATGCACCCTACATTCAAGCATTAGAAAGTTGTGTCCCCCCCCCTTTTTTTATGATAGTCACACAGAGAGAGAGAGAGAGGCAGAGACATAGGCAGAGGGAGAAGCAGGCTCCATGCACCGGGAGCCCGACGTGGGATTCGATCCCGAGTCTCCAGGATTGCGCCCTGGGCCAAAGGCAGGCCCCAAACGGCTGCGCCACCCAGGGATCCTGAAAGTTGTGTCCCCTTAAGAAATGTCCATCACTGAGGCATTCTGGACTCAAAGAATAGCAGTGAAACAAGAGTTATCCTGGAGGAAGAAATTCCTCAGGATACACCTGTCTCAATCTCCTTTCCTTCATGGGGTCCAGGTCCTGACTCCTGTTCGGCTGGGTTGCTGTTTTTTTTTTTTTTTTAAAGATTTTATTTATTTATTCATGATAGACAGAGAGAGAGAGAGAGAGAGAGAGAGAGGCAGAAACACAGGCAGAGGGAAAAGCAGGCTCCAGGCCAGGAGCCCGACGTGGGACTCGATCCCAGGACTCCAGGATCAGGCCCTGGGCCAAAGGCAGGGGCTGAACTGCTGAGCCACCCAGGGATCCCCCATCAGCTGGAGGTTTATATATCCCCCACAGCTGCAGCCTTACCAATAGATCACATCCTGACTTTCCATCTTCTATTTGCACACACAGGATTTGGCCCTGAGCAGGATCCATAAAGTAGTGGGATGGCTCTATGTTCCTCCTGCTTCTTTTTCCTCCTGGGCACAGCACATATATAGGTACCAGTTCCCAGCCTTCTTTATAGTTAGCACCATGAAGCTAAAATCCATCCCAGGGAATGTGGGCAGAAGCGATATATGCCATCCTCCCGCATGCCCATCAAACCGTTCCATGCGATCATCCACTCCCCCAATGAAAATTGCCTGCTACAGAAGAGAGAGGGTTCCAAGGGTCCAGAGAAAGAAAAAGCTACAAGATGGAAGGAGCTCGAGTCCCTGAATGACTGTGTGGAACAGATCCTCCTGCCTCCCCCTACATTACACAAGAAATAAACTGTGTCCAGCTGCAAAGCTTCTGGAGTTGTTTGTTCCAGCAGGTGTCCAGCCTGACCAATGGCCCCCAGTTTCTTTTCCTTGTAGCTTGGATTGGAGGCTTTCCCATGTCTTGTTGGCCTGACCATGTGGTTCAGCTGCTGTCTTTCAATTTGGCCTTTCTTTGCTCAGCAGCCACAGAGCATGATGAAGAGAGGACACTCAGTGTGGCCTTTCAATCTTGTTTACATGTTCCATCTGTTCTGACAGTGTTTCCTGTTTGTAAAAGGGTGAAGAGAGTAGTTGTTTTCTGCTATATAATGAGAAAGTGAATAGCTAGGGACTCTAGAACAAGGATGAAAAGGACACTCACTTTACATTGGATAGCCTTCCATATATATTTTTTTAATTTGGGACCATGCAACTCATTCTAAAAAATTCCTTTTTTTTTTTTTTTTGAAGCATGAATATTGATGTCAGCCCAGTATGGTTAGAGCCTCTTCTGGGACAAGGCCTCCTACTAGTCACGACTGCATCTCAGACTCCCAGGCTAAGGTCTGCCATGAAGCAGGTAACATTGAGCAATGGTTAGACATGCAGCTCCAGAATCAGACAGGCTCAGATTAAAATCCTACTGCTGGGATGCCTGAGTGACTCAGTGGCTGAGCATCTGCCTTTGACTCAAGTCCCACATCAGGACCCCTGCAGAGAACCTGCTTCTCCCTCTGCCTACGTCTCTGCCTCTCTCTCTCTCTCTCTCTCTCTCTCTCTGTGTGTGTGTCTCGTGAATAAATAAATTAAATCTTAAAAAAGTAAAAATAAAAAAAATAAAATCCTACTGCTATCAGTGACTATCTGTGTGGTTGTGAACTGGTTTCTCCATTTCTCAATATCTTCATTATAATGTGGCATCATGTTAGGATCTAGTCCTTAGGATGGTTAGAAGGAACTACCTGAGACACTGGGTAACATAGCTTAGTACCAGTCCCTGGCATGGGGTAGCTGCTAAAAAGATGTTAGCTATTGGTGCACCTGGGTGGTTCAGTCAGTTAAGCATCCAGGTCTTGGTTTCAGCTCAGGTCTGATCTCAGGGTCATGGGATCCAGTCCCTTCTTGGGCTTGCTGCTCAGAGGGGAGTCTGCTTCTCCTTCTACCTCTCCCCCTCCCCACTACTTGTGCTCTCTCACTCAAATAAATAAATAAAATCTATTTAAAAATTAATGTTAGCTATTGCAATTAGGCATTGAGTAAATGTTTTTGGATTCCTGCTGAACTGAACAGACAGATCCTGTTAAAAATAAAGGGGAAAAATATAACCCACAGACATCCACACATCCTGAATTAGTGCTGTCTAGGTTAGTTTGTCTGAATTTATTTTGACTGTAATACAATCAAACAGCCACAAAATAGGGTACAGCAGAGGTCTCTCCCTTACCCCATCCCTCTCATCCTATTTGGCATTTATTGATAGCCATTTAGAAAGAATGTTTATTTCCCATGCAATTGCATTTTCAGAAGGAATGAAGGAGGGTGAGTGGTATCATGAGGAGGAAATTTTATTAAGAGATTATTTAATATTATTGATACACTGCAACTGCACCAGGAGTCAAGGAAATGCACCAATCGATGGATGCTCTCACATCAATGTTTAATCTACTTTTAGCCCTTTGCTGGAGTATTTAATTAGCTTGTGATTTGGAAAATTGCATGGAGTACACAAGGCAATGAATGTTCTGGAACTAAAAGACAGAAGTGATTATTTTGCTTCCAGCATCTTATAAAACGGATGGCAGGGAAATGTGGCTATGGTGTACAAAGAGCTTCGCACAGGAAAGACCCTGGTGAGGAGACTCAAGAGGAAAAGCTCACCTGTGCATTCACACTTAGGTATACACAGATTTGTCTCAGGTAAATCTCACACTCATTCTTTGGGGTTGGTGGCCGTCCCCACTTTGTACAGGAGGAAATAAATACTGGTTCACGAATTCTGAGACATTTGCACTGAGTCCAATCTTGGGTCACTGTTTATCAATCTCTTTACTCGGGCACATCAAAGTCATTAACCTTGGTGTGGGAAAAGGTTTCCCCTTTTTGTCCTTCATCACCCCGGGGAGAGGCACCTGGGTGGCTCAGTGGTTGAGCGTCTGCCTTTGGTTCAGGTTGTGATCCCGGGGTCCTGGGATCGAGTCCCACATCAGGCTCCCCACGGGGAGCCTGCTTCTCCCTCTGCCTGTGACTCTGCCTCTCTCTGTGTCTCTCATGGATAAATAAATAAAATCTTAAAAAAAAAAAAAACATCAGCCTAGAGGAAGGGGTGGGGTCAGAAGAACCAAAATGGCCATTTTGTGGGTGGGGCGAAGTAATAGAATAATGGCCTGTGACTATGTCAGGTAACATGGCAAAGGGGTATTAAGTTGAAGATAAAATCAAGATGGTTTATCAGCTGGGTACCTGGATGGTTGAGTTGGTTAAGCAATTGCCTTCAGCTCTGTTCCTGATCTCAGGATCCTGGGATCGAGCCCCTGCTCAGTGAGGAGTCTGTTTCTTCCTCTGCTGCTCCCCCTGCCTGCTCTCGCTCTCTCTCTCTCTCTCTCTCTCAAACAAATACATAAAATCTTTAAAAAAAAAATGACTGCTGACTAGCTGATGTTGAGATGCAGAGATCATCTTCATTCTGGAGCTGAGCCCAGCGTAATCACACAGGTTCTACAAGAGGAAGGGGGAGGTAGAAGACAGAGAACCAGAAAGATGACTGTATGAGAAGGGCTTGGCCTGAAGGGCTGATTCTGAGGATGGAGGATGGAGCCACGAGCCAAGGGGTGTGGAAGCCTCTAGAAGCTGGAAAAGACAAGGAAATAGTTTCTCTCCCAGAGCCTCCAGAGGGAACACAGCCCTGCTTGACACCCTGACTTTACACCAGTGAGACCATATTGGACTTCTGACTTTCAGAACTATAATGAATACATTTGTGGGGTTTTTTCGTTTGTTTGTTTGTTTTAGCCACAAGTTTTGGATAATTTGTTACAGCAATAGAAAACAAATTCAGGCAACCTCTTTCACACAATGTGCTATAGTCTCTGCATTTGAGTTTGCTCCTCACGTGGTCCTGTCTCTTGAAAGGCAAAGCTGCTTCTACTCTGATCAGATCCTCATCTAGGACCATGGCTGGGCCACGTTTATGAGCGGCTGGGCCATGATGCAATAGAAGGTAAACAATACAAATCTCTGATGCTCGTTTCTGCTTTCTCTCTCCCACAGAATGCAAAGTCTAAAATGTAGTCCTACGTGGGAGAAGGTCTGCCCAGCTTTTCTCTGTATACATATGTATACTCTCATCCCTTAGGTTTCTTGTCTCATACGGATGGCCAGCTGGTGGCATCATTTGTGCTTAGGCTGAGAGGGAGACAGAGGACCCTAAAGATGACAGGCTTAAGCTGGTTTATCCACACGGTCCATGCTCCAGCTGGTTTATCCACATGGTCCATGCTCCAGCTGGTTTATCCACATGGTCCACTCTGGCATTTGGGGCTCATGTCCAAATTATACTGAAGTAGTGCTTGCCTTTCATGATTTCTTTTAACCTTTGTGTTTACAATTCCCCTGGGAATCTCATGGGTGAGGTGTTTATAGTTTAGGACAGTCTTTAGGCATCTGTCTCAATATTATCTTAATTCCACTGAGATCCCACCTCACCCTTAAGACAAACTCTTTCCTGGTCCACCAGCTAATGGAGGAGGTGCCTTAGTGTCAAAGAGCCAACAATGTCGATTTCCCTGTCCATCCAAGTCATACATGCCTTCCCATGAACAAAGAAATCAGACACAAAAGGGGCCCGTGGATTTGAGTTTGGACAGAAACTGAGACTGTGGAATATGGAGAGAAAGCTTGGAATGAAGAGACAGCAAGGCTACTGCACTGAGTTTTAAGGATGACGAGAAAGGATAAATTTCTTTTGCAACCAGTGTATAGCAGTTACCTACTGCTGTATAACAAATTACTCCAAAACTTGGTGGCTTTTGTGCTCGCTTTGGCAGCACATATACAAAACTCGGTGGCTTTAAAACAACAATGTAAATAATCTCTCAGTTTCTATGGGGCTGGCTTAGGCAGGTCTTCTGGCTCTGGGAGCCTTATAGGATTATCATCCAGGTTTGGGCAGGGCTGCAGTCATCCGAAGGCTCAGTGGAGGAAGGGTTCTGTTCCAATCTCACTAGCACGGTTGTTGATTGTTGTTGGCAGGATTCGGTTCCTTGGTAACTTCTGTAGTGAAGGCCTCAGCTCCTCACAGCTTATTACCTATAGGCTGCCCTCAGTTCCTCGCTATGTGGGAGTCTCTGCAGAACGAGTCACAACATGGTTATGTGGCTCATCAAAGGAAGCCAAGAAGGACCCAAACAAGGAATACAACCAAGATGGAAGTGATAGAGTTTGTGACTTTCTGATTGGGAAGTGGCGTGCCATCATTTCCGCCATATTCTATTCATTAGAAGTAGGTTGCTAGGTACCCCTGCACTCAGTGCTGAGTACCCCTGCACTGGGGGGGGGGGGATTACACACAAGGGGCCTTGGGGGCCGTGTAGGAAGCCTCCTGCTACCCTACCATACCCTGTGTATCAGTCAGGGTTCTCCAGAGAAACAAAACCAATAGAATATATATAGGAAGAGATTTTTTTTTAAGATTTTATTTATTTACTTATGAGAGACACATAGAGAGAGAGAGGAAGAGAGAGAAGCAAGCTCCACGCAGGGACCCCAATGTGGGATTCGATCCCAGGACTCCAGGATCACGCCCTGGGCCAAATGCAGGTGCTCAACTGCTGAGCCACCCAGGCACCCCTATAAGAAGAGATTTATGCAAAATTGGCTCACATGATTCTACAGGCTAAGATCTGCCATCTGTAAGCTAGAGACCCAAGAAAGCTGGTGGCATAAATCCAGTCCAAGTCTGAAGGCCTGAAAACCAAGAGAGCCAATAGTATAAATCCTTGTCCAAGGGCAGGAGAAGACTGATGTCTCAACTCAAGCTGACAGACAGGAAGCAAAAGGAGTGAATTATTCCTTTCTCTGCCTTTTGTTGAATTCGGAACCTCAATGATTGGTGCCTGCCTGCATAGGAGAAACTAATCTACTTTACTGAACCCAGAGTTTAAATGTTAATCTCATCCAGAAACACCTCACAGACACACACTCTGAAATAACATTTAATCTGAGCACCCCTTGTCTTAGTCAAATTGACATAGGAAATAGACCATCATACCTGGGTTCTTGGATGATGGTCTGAGTGACATGGCATTTCCTGTGATATTCACATACTTGACAGGATGGTATTCTCCACTATCAACTGTTGGAACCCAACCTGTCCTTCTAGAACAAAGCGAGCTGCCACCTCCAAAGGAAGCTTTCCTGATTCCACTGAGAGGGTGATCTGTCTTCCCCCCCTCAAACCCATCTGCACCCCCACACTTTATGCAACCATTGTAATATGCAGTCCCACAATGCCTGGGACTGACTTCCAGCCCTGTCACCTACTAACTGTGTGCTCTTGGAAAAGTCAACCTACATCTTCAAGTGTTGCTTTCCACCTCTGTAAAAGGAGCATAAGGATAGTATGAGAATAAAATGATACAGCTAAGCACCCAGCCTAAAGGGATGCCTGATTATTGTCAGGCATTACTACAAGCATTATTAATGAAGCAACTTGGAAACAGTTTCAATCTCACTGTTTTCCTCCTGAACCAAAGTACCTAGCACATATTTGGCACCAAACCAAATATATTTTTTAAAGATTTTATTTATTCATTCATGAAAGACAGAGAGAGAGAAAGAGAGGCAGAGACACAGGCAAAGGGAGAAGACGGCTCCATGCAGGAAGCCCAATGCGGGACTTGATCCTGGAGCTCCGGGATCACACTCTGAGCCAAAGGCAGAGGCTCAACTGCTGAGCCACCCAGGCATCCCAAACCAACTATTTTTAAATGAATGAATGGTTGGATGTGCCCACTATGATTTCCCTGGGCCAGGTCTCCCTGGGGTGCCTCCGCTCACCTGTGGGGCTTGCGCTCTGGGCCCTCTGGTCTCCCCAGGCTTCTGGCCTGAGCCCTTCATCACTGAGCAGCTTTTCTGATATTCTCCAAGTGCCCCTCCTGCAGTCTGTGGGGCTGTAGGATCTCTGATGCAGTCACAGCTCCATTACCACAGAGAATTACCTTGTTCCCATGTTGTGTGTCAGGGAGAAGGATTTATGAGGGGGACAGAACCCTTTTCAGGGACTTTCATCTTCCCTTTGCGTGCATGTTTCATACCACCCCGCCTCCCAGCTCTCATCCTTCAGCTGCCCTGAGAATATAGAGAATATATATATATATATATATATATATATATATATACTTTTTTTTGTCTGCTCTGTTACCTTTGCTTCTTGCTTGCTTCCTTTGAGTCAAACACAGGTAGGGGGTGGCAGAGAAGATGCATGGCCCTGTTTGCTTTGGTGGCGGAAATTTCTGAGACTCTTTAGGAACAAGCCTTCTCATTCATGGTTCTCCGCGGCTGAAATATGGTTGTGGGGAGCTCAGAAAATAGGCCCCGTCCTCTTTTCCCGAAAGAATTGAGCCATCTTTTTCCTAGTTGCTGCCTGCCACCCGTGCTGAAAGGTTAATCTGTTCCTCTTCTCAACTAGTGCATTTATCATAGGGAAGTGGTCTGTTGTGGAAAATATTGATCAAAGGCCTGCCAGGTCCTCTGCTGGGTTGAAATTGAGTGTTGCAGTCAATGGCTTGGCATTTGGTGGTGTGGAGAGAAGGCAGTGTCCTCCATGTGTGGCCAAGCTGATGGATGACAGCCGTGGGGGAGGAGTTGGGGGGGCATCTTTCTTCCAACAGCCTCTCCTGGTTTGCTCAAAGGGCAGGGTGGGATCTGGGACATCCAGGAGCCTGGACCAGGACTGGGGATCTCTAGCAAGTGATCTTGGTGGAGGAGGGGCACCTCTCTGCCCCACAGACAGGGCCAGGATCTGTGTGCTGATGGGAAAGGACACCTGTCAACGACCACACTAGTCAGAGTCCATGGGACTGACTTCTTGTTTTAGAATTGGTACTCAACAAGAAGAAAATTCAACTAGGGCAGTAGCAATGGGTTACACTTCCCCCAAGCATGTTTTTGCGTCCAGAAACCCTGAAATCCTCTTTGGATAAATGACACCATAACTGATTATTAACTCTGGGTTCCTCTTGGTTACTTCAATTTCTCCCTCCCTCCCTTCCTTCTTTCCTACCTTCTTCCTGATTGCCTGCCCATCTCAAATGCTTGCCACCAAGTGGCTGCTTGCTACCTGCCAGGCACTTTTCTAAAGCTTTAAGGACCAAGGAATCCGCTCCCTCAAGATACTTGCAAGATACTTGCATTCTAGTGTAGAGATCCCAGAAAGAGGTTGCTTTACAATTCACTCAGCTCTCTGGTTGGAGGATGACCAAGGCGATTCAATCAAGAAGGAAGACATACTCTTCCTGAGGGAATGACATAGCAAGGAGGACTTCAAGGAGGAGGTAGCTCTTGAGCAGTGTCTTAAGGGAGGACTAGGAATGCATCAAGAAAGGTCATGTGTGGTAGCAATGGGAGTGTGTACGTAGAAGGAATCACCTACATGAAGAGGCCAAAAGTAATTCAGCATGGGCAGGTGTAAGAGCCATTGGCCAGAGGGGTAAACTGAACCATTTTTGGAAAACCTGCATAATGAGCCAAGGCAGTTATTGTGAGAAGCGAATGAGGTAAAATAAGTGAAGGACTTCACACCATGCTTGGCAAAAAGGAGCACTCGAAGTATCTTATTTCCTGGAATAATTGAGGTTATTGGTTGTAAGTGACAGAAAACTATCTGTATCAGTCAGGGTCTCAGCTGGAAGCAATGGGACATTCCATCTGGTTTGATGAAGGAACTATGTACAAAAGTGCAAACTGGCTATAAAGGAAATTACCGGGGACAGGACAGCTCCCCCCAGGCAAGAGTAGCAATGGGGCACCATTACTACAGCTGGGCCTGAAGTGGCAAGAGAAAGGAGCTGTCGCCAGATCCGAGAGGCGGCGGGGGAGGGGAATGGAGAGGAGGGGTCACCCGCTAACTTTGGCTGAGGTTATCCATCCCTCCCTGTGAAGCCACAGTCAAGGAGCCAGGGAGTGAATGAATCTCCAGCCTCACCCTCTCCCTCCCTCAGATCCCCAGGTGGTGTGCTCTGTTGGCCAAATTCTACTGGAAGCTGGAAGCGTTGGGAGCTGGCAATGGAGTCCATGCAGGTCAGCCTCTCGGGGCAGGGACCAAGTTGGAGAGAGGACATCTATGGCAGACAGAACAGAGGCAGCCGCCAGCTCAAATTGAATTCAGTCAATGAGTGATTTCATAAGTGTATGGGAGTAGAACTGGCTTCTGGCATTGCTGCCTCCACAGCACCTTGGAGCCTGCTTTCCTAGGGGATGGTTCAACGTTCAGACTATACAAGATGGTCCAATACCTTGGGTTAACCTACATCCAACCAGCTTAGCAACCCAAGTAGAGACAGGAAGGAATCTTTCCCAGGAATCGCAATAATCCAGGGTCACTTGAGTTGGGTCCTACTTCCAGTGACCTTCACTGAAGTATCTTGAGGCTCAGTTTCCTAATCTTTAAAATGGGAACACGCTAACCCAGTGTGGAAAGAGGGAGTACAAAATGATGGTCAAAATCGTGGACGTTGGGGGCACCTGGGTGGCTCAGTGGTTGAGGGTCTGCCTTCAGCTCAGAGCATGATCCCAGAGTCCTGGGATCGAGGTCCACATCAGGCTCCCTACAGGGATCTTGTTTCTCCCTCTACCTATGCCTCTGCTTCTCTCTGCGTCTCTCATGAATAAATAAATAAAATATTTTTTAAAAGAAAAAAGAAAAATCATGGACTTTGGGCCCACACTGCTTAGACTTAAATCCCAGATCATCCACCTGCAGACTGGTGACCTTCACTGTGTCTTAATCCCCCTGGGTCTCACTTTCCAGATCCACGGGGTAAAGGATGATAATAGCACCCACTTTGTAAGGTAGTTATGCAGCAGACTAGATAAAACAACGCACAAGAATTCTTAGCAGAACATCTGCAAACCTAGTGAGTGTTCGATAAATGTTAATGGATGCTTTTATTTAATCTCAAATACTTGAGCTTTTTATATAATAATAATTATTAATAATTATTATTATTATTATTCATGCTTAGATTCTATTCAGGTGGGAAAAAAGCCTTTCTTTTTGAGTGTTCAGAGGGCAGATCCTTCCAGCTCCCCTGTAAGAAGCTCCTCTCTGCTATGCTGAGAGTGGTACCCAGTGTACCTTTCTAACCTCTGGTCATGGGTGAGAACAGTGATGATGATGTGCTTTGCTTCTTCCAGCCCATTACTGCCTTTCTCCCCAAACTTATTTTCTGTTGATCTTATCTCTCCCATGTGGTTGAGAAATATCCTTCCAGCTCTACTGGTTGGTTTTTCTTGCCCTCTGGAAGCCGAGTGGCAGTGACCTACTGGTCTCCCCCCTCGGAGTGCAGATTTTCAGTGTTGGCCATCTGGGATGTGTCCCTGAGAGCACTGGTGAGAGCCCTAGCATATGTGACCGGCATGTTAATACCTCCAGTGATGGGGAGACGGGCCCCGCAGGTCGGCCTCCTACGTTCTAATGGACTTCCTTTCCCAAAGAAATGTGCATGCTGGGAAGAAGGGGAAAACACTCTTTCCTTAATTTTCTTTTGCTTTGTGAAAGAACCAATTGTCCATGAAATCAAATAAAGGTGAAATACATATTAAAACACTGTGGGCTTGCTAAAATCAGTTGGATGAAAAAACAAAGCTTCAAAGAAATGCCAGTCCATGCCTCTGAGATTTATAATCATATTACATTGCTTGTAGTTCAGTAACAACAACAACAACAACAACAAAAATAAGTGTGTGTGTTTAAAATATGACTCTGGGCAGTGTAGCAAAGTGTAAAACACTCTCCTCCAGACACAAGGTAGCCAGATTCCAGTCTGCACCCACCCAGCTCCACAACAAGGGTCATATCCCCTCAAAGACCTGATCTTCCAGTCCATAGGATGAAGATGTGGAACTAGACACACTCTAGAGATCAGCCCAGGCTGACATGTTTTTTTTTGTTTTGTTCCCATTATCATTTGAGAATGTTCCACAGGGCTTTCTCTCTTGAATACCGAGATGATGCATGAAGCCACCTGAAAGTATTACAAGCCCCCCTGACTCCTTCCTCCTTTGGGTCACAATGCCTCTCAGTTGCATCAGGGAATACATTGACCTAGGCCTGCTGACATGCATGCAGCTAGGGAAGAGGGACACCCATCAAGTGTCCAGGGCTAGCACTCATCTTGTCCTCAGAGATGAAGACTATGAGCCCCCTCGGCTGGGGGAAGATGGCTGTCCAGATAGAGCCAAATTGCATGTGGATTGAATAATGGATGGATGCTAACTTTGCTGATGTCAGGAGGTCCATTCAGTACTGCCCTGGATGAGTCGCACCCTAACAGATACTGGCTCTGTGGGCACAGACTCAGAACTACCTCCCCTTGGCCTTGGCAGCCTTCCCTTGAGAGGGAAATTGGGCAGCACAGGATGCCAATTCCGTCCTCTCCACGGGACCCTTCAAGTCTTGTTTGGTTTTCTCCTGAGCTCTACTTACATCAACCCCTGGGTTAGCACGCCATCGCTGCTCCCACAAATTAGCAGAAACTTACCAGCTTGCAAGAACACAAATTATAACTTATTACCTTATGATTCTGGAAGTCAGAGGCCCAAAAACGGTCCTCACTAGGCTAAAATCAAACTGTCACAGGTTGTATGCCTCCTGAAGACTGCAGGCAAGACAGTGAAACAGTTCAGTTTCCTCGCATTTCCTAGCTTCTAGAAGCCACCTTCTTCCTTGGCTCATGGCCTTTCTCCACACATTCAGGCCAGCAGTCACATCACTCTGACCTCTGCTTTGTTACATCGTCACATCTCCTTCTTGGATTCTGACCCTCCTGTCTCCCTCATGTAAGGACCCCTGTGATGGCACTGGGCCCACCTGGATTATCCAGGATATTTCTCCATTTCGCATCTGCAGAGTCCCTTGTGCCATGCAAGGTAATATTTGCACACGTTCAGGATTAGAACATGATATCTCTGTGGGGGCTACAATTCTGCTAACTACACCTCCGATCCCATCTTCCCTCTTTATCCTTGCTCCTCAGTCCTGAATCTTTTAGTGTTCTTGGTCGTTTATGGTAAAAAAAAAAATTATTGAGGGCTTGTAGTCTTCCAAAAGCTCCAGCGCTCTGGTTTTTGAAACTCCAAAAGCACGTTTCTCTCCTTTTCTGCTCTAAAGCCCTTCCCTCAGGCTACAGATGTCTCGTGGCCTAAGTTTAACAGAACGACAGGCCATGGGATAAAAAATCAGTAGCAAAGGCGGAAAAGATGTTGATAGATGTGTTACCATATGACCCCGGTGAGGGGACATCCGTCAATCTGACTCCACAGTCAGTCTCCAGAAGTTCATGCTGACAGTTCCTGCAGAAGTCCAGGGTGGCTAAGTCAGAGCCAGGCAAGCATCCTTTTGTTTGCAGACTTTTTGAATATCTACAAAGCATGCGGCATGGTCTCAGGTGAGACAGAATTGGTACCGTCAGAAGCACCCTAGACTGTCCCACCCACCCGCATGGCTGAAACAAAGAAAACAGAAGCTACAGTTGTGGGTGAGGACCCATGACAGCCAGGGCCCTCCCACTACTGTGGGAAACGTGTGTGCATTTGCACAACCACCACCAAAGGAAAAGATCAGGGTCAGGATCTTCTAGGGTTGAACATGCACACACCCTAGCACCTGGCATCTTCATGGAATGTGTACCTGTGAGCACCAAACGATGCACACTACAATATTCATGGTGGCACTATTCCTGATGGCCCCACCAGAAGGCCCAAATGTCTACTGCACTGCAAAGGCAAGAATACAGGGGTGTGTGGTCACACAGTGGGATACTATACAGCAAAACTGTCTCAGGCCGTTCAGGCTGACAAAACACTATAGACTGGGGGGCCTCAGCAACAAACATTTACTTCTCACAGCTCTGGAGGCTGGGAATCCAAGGGTTAGGCACACCAGCTTCATTGTCCGATAAGAGCTGATTTTCTGGTTCACAGACAGCTATCTTCCTCTGTGTCCTCACAGGGCAGAGGGATGGCAGGAGCGATCTATGGGGTTTTATTTATTTGTTTGTTTGTTTGTTTGTTTGTTTAATTTTTTTAGAAAATATTTTATTTATTTATTCATGAGAGACACAGAGAGCAGAGAGAGACAGAGAGAGAGGTAGAGACATAGGCAGAGGGAGAAGCAGGCTCCCTGCAAGGAGCCCATTGTGGGACTCGATTCCAGGACCCCGGGATCACGCCCTGAGCCAAAGGCAGACGCTCAACCACTGAGCCACCCAGGTGTCCCTCTGGGGTCCCTTTTATGAGGGTGCTAATCCCATTCACCAGGGCTCCACCCTCATGACCTAATCACCTCCCAAAGACTCTACTTCCACATGCCATCCTATTGGGGGTTAGAATTTCAACATATGAATTTGACGGGGGCACATTCGGTCCATAGCAAAGAAGACATAAAATAAAATACCGTAAGATTATCATCAGTAAATCTCATAAATAAACTTGTGCAAAAGACAGTAGTCACAAAAGAGGACACAGTCCCTATTCTGTTTATATACATGATTGACATGTATATATCAAGCAGGAAACATCTTCTGGTGCCTTAGAGCTGACACCGCCACTGAGGTCCTGCTTTCTTCCTTGGACGTGGGCGGGCTTGGGTAGAAGAGGAGCTTCGAGACCTCTGAGCCTGGCACTTGTTCACAGGACACCCGTCTTTGGACTCCTGAACAGCTATGTAAGGAATTGGCTAGTCTGAATCTGCCGGGCTGGGGAAACCACACAAACAGAGATGTCAGGGGAGCCCAGCTGTTCGAGTCTTCCCAGGCCGGATGCCAGGCGTGTAAGTGAGTCTCTAACTGACTCCGGCCCCCTGGCCTCTGAGCGGCCCCTGCTGAGACTCAGTAGAGCAGAGACAAGCTGTCCCGTTCCTGCCCAGATTGCAGAATTGTGAACAAAATAAAATAAAGCAAACAAACAGTAGGCAAAACTACCACTGCTATAAACAGGGAAAGGGGTTACATTTGGAAGGGTGGTGACTGGAAGCAGGGGTAGGAAGGATCTGGGGCTGGTTACACAAGTGTGTCATTTGTGGAGGTTGGCTGAGCTGTACACCGTTAATTTGTGCATTCTCTCTCCCTATATCCATGTAGATATATAGATATGTATGTACCGTAAATGTTACACTTCAATAAAGTGAGAAAAATACACTAGACAGAGGAAGAGGAGTTCTAGTCCAGGTATAGCCCAGTCTCTGATTTAGACCAAGAACTTTTGATCTGTGTTCCTTGTGTTACCAAGAAATAGAAATTCACTTGCAACTGCCTTAAGCAGAAAAAAAAAAAAAAAAGGTTCCTTGGGCTCTCACGTAAATGAAAAGGTCAAGCCTCAGGCATGGCTGGATCCAGAGGTTCAAACAACATGCCCAAGGCTAGATTTCTTATATTCTCTTTCTCTGTTGCTTGGTACTGCTTACACTGAGTTGTTGTGACTCTAAGCTGACTTTCCCTGTGGGTTTTCCATCCTTATAGCTCACAGTCAGCATGTCCAGGAGTCGTATCTGTTTTCACCCACCCCAAGTGGATCATGTGTACATTCTTGAACCAATTGTTCAAAATTGGGAGATGGAATATTCCGATTGGCCAGGCCAGTGTCATATGTCTACTCCTGGAATCAGGGATGGGGTCACTTATACCCTAATCACATCATTGTGACAGGGGCAGCATGTTTCCCCAAGGGGAGTTAAGGTACTGTTCCTGAAAGGGGAGCTATAAGCTGGAAAGGCAAACAAATAGAGATCCGTGACATACATTCTGAGCCTTGGTGTCTCTACTGTAAACTGGGTTGAATGTTGATCTCTAAGACCCCCTCTGACACTAAGATTGCATGATTGCATGAAACTGAGGCTGAAGGCTTTCTCTCTCTTTTTTTTTTTAAGATTTTATTTATTTTTTCATAAGAGACACACAGAGAGAGGCAGAGACACAGGCAGAGGGAGAAGCAGGCTCCATCCCGGGAGCCTGACATGGGACTTGATCTTGGGTCTCCAGGATCATGCCCTGGGCTGAAGGCAGCACTAAACCGCTGAGCCACCTGGGCTGCCCTGAAGGCTTTCTTGATGCAAGGCATTGGTGTGGTTTATGGAACTGACGCATGCAGTTCAGACTCACCCTGGTCTTTGACTTCCAGGAATGTATCTCATTGGTTCAAGAGAGAAAGACAAAAGAAATATGTTATCTATCTATCTGTCTATCCATCCATCCATCATCTATCCATCCATCCATCATCTATCTACCTACCTACCTACCTACCTACCCACCTACCTACCTACCTACCTACCTACCTAGAGAGAGAATAACTTTCACATGCTATCTTCCATATTCTTCACACCTTCTATTTTAAAGATGATGTTAAATGAGGCTCAGAGAAGTTAAGTGACTTGCCCCAAACCACGTAATTGCTGTCAGACCAGCAGCAGATTTAAATCCTGCTTTTTCAAACAATATCAGGCTTTCTGGATCTTGACTTGGCACAATTGACCTTGGGGGCCAAATAATTCCATGTTGTGGACTTCTGTCCTCTGCCCTGCAGGGTGCTCAGCAGAAGCTCTGGCCCCTCCTCACGAGATGCCAAGAACATTCCCCACCCCAGGCTGTGACAATGAAAAACAATGAAAAACAGACATTGTCAAACTTTCCCTGAGGGACAAAGTCACCCTGGCTGAGAACCACTGCTACAAATGAATGATGGAAACCAAGGCTTTGTCTCTTACCAGCCGAATGGCTGTTGGGTCAATAGTTCATCTCCCTGAACTCCAGTTTCCTTTCTGTAAAATGGGATCAAAACCCTAACGCCCCCCTTTGTGACACAGGCAGGACATTTAGCCTCCGTCTGGTAGCCCATAAATGGTGACCAGTCTCTCTCACCAACTTGGATATAATCTTACAGAGAGAAGTTTTTTTTTTTTTTTTTGACACATTATAGACACTGAATTGCAAATGAGGACAGGCATTTGAGGCTGCTCTGCTTGCCTAATTAGTACAACTCCATTGACAGCCCTGGCTCCTTCAAAGGACGCTCCTTGGGACGTGGGCCCTCTGCAGAGCTGGCTGGGAACTTGGAACAGAGTCAGATGTCCAACATCAAACGTTCAGAAGCTCAGAAATGAGGCCGTGTTCTCCAATAGGGAGCTGTCTCTGTAAACGTTCCCATGCTTATTAAATTCCTGCGGTGGCCACTGTAATTGGGCCCGCCTCCCTCACTTGGCTAACCCTGGCTGCACAGCCCAGCACTGGGTTTGTCTCCAAAGCAGAAATCCCAACCAGGAGTGCCCGCATCTGTCTTTCTCAGGTCCCGGAGGCGGACGTCTCCTGTGTGCTCGCCTGCCTTTCCCATCCCTAAGCCGCCCGAAGGTGCTGGAATGAAGCCGCCCTCCCTGACTGCACATCTTCTGTCCCTCCCTGTCCACCTCCGTGTCCCCTGTGCCCAGCACCTGACCTGACACAGAGTAGCAAGTAGCAAGTGCTGAATGAACCAGTGACTGAATGGTGCTGAGTCTCACCCCCTGACCTCACAATACCCATCATATGCTGGATCTGGGACCCCAGATACAAAGCCTGGGGACCCAGGTGGCCTCTACTTCTCCTGAGCTCCCCACCTCATCAGAAGTCACAATTTGATGGTCTGCATGCAACTGCAATTTATCTAGGCAGACTGATGTTTTGAGGAACAGGTCATTGGACTATTTGGGGGTAGGTCTCACATCCCCCAGTTTGTTCTAGCCTCGGTCACTACAGAGCCACACCTCCAATCATTTTTGCTTCCTGCCAGCAAGGAAGGAAGCAAAAATGATGCCTTAGGCTCCAGGCATCTGAGTTGGGATCTGTGACAGGACAAGATCTCCTCACAGGTAAGGAGGTCCTATTGGACTGTTCTACCTACAATCCAGGTCCCTGAGCCTGGTCCTAGTGTCCACATGCATCTCAGTCCAGCCAGAGTCCAAGGCCACTGTACTATGGCTATATACAGTGGACAAGTGTACAACATATACATCGTTTCCTGTCCAGGGTTTCCCACTGCCCTCCTATCCCACCTCCCCTTTCTTGCAGCTGATGATCAACAAGGACTGAAGAGAGACAAGTGAACCTGATCATAAGGGTCCCATAGCAGCTTTCCCTTCACTCTTGACCTTGACTCTGATTCTTCCAAATAGCACGGTCTGAGAGCAGATCTCCCAGAACTATGGAAACTGGCTTCTAGGGTGAGTACCTGACTTCCTCCAGAGGCACAAATACGGCAGTCCTTGAATGATCAGAGGACCCAGTAAGGAGAAGGTGCAAAATGAACTCAGGGATGATTTTTTACTTGGGACTCAGTACCTTCCCCTTCTCCCTAGCAGTCCCACTGAAATTCACTTCCAAGCTGGTCACAGAAGGTCATACTCCAGGGAGACCTGAATAATGCCAGGATCACGGTGGGTCAGGAGCAGGGTTGGGATGCCAATGCCAGCCATGTGGGGAGGGCATGTGTACGTGCCAAAGACGTTCGGGGCAAACGCTTGGAACCCTTTTCATTTTAAACACTAGAAAGCTCTTTGCACCACATTTTGGGGGGGCTCATTACATCCAACCAACAATAAGATGTGGAAATTCCTTGAGAACAAATTTCCCAGAGTGAAAATGGTTATTGCTCAGGCACAAGGTAAATGCTGCAAAAATCCCATTTTAATGAACTTGAAGGAATGCCAGAATTTCTGTGTCAATGGGAGGGTTATGTCTGTGGAAACAGTGCCCAATATGCATGCAGGGCTTGCTTGATACTCAGGAGGCTGGTTTCTTAGGATAATAAAGAAATGGTATTTGGAAGGCACTCCACTGCAATATTCTTATTTTAGAGGTTGGGAGACAAGGCACAAGGGACAGGATCTCGGCACAGATGCTGGAAGGAGTTAGGAAACCTGGCTCTGATATGTTGCTCTGTAACCTTGGGAAAATAATATCCTCTGACCATAACTCAGTTTCTCCATCTGCAAAATGAAAAGATTGGAATTTCCCCAAATTGGAATTGGAAGGCTGGAGTAATTTCTAAAGCCAAGTGATCATGTCTATTTAGAAATCCTTGGCTGCTAATGATCTGACCCAGTGCGGTGTCACATTTAAAGGTACAAAGCCTTGAAAAAGAACTGCAGCCTTTGCTCACCCATCATTTGATATTTAATGAATCTTTGTATCCACCCTGCTTTGTCATTAACATCTCCCTTCCCCAATATACACTCCAGGCCACTGAGATTCCAGTTTATCTTTAAATAACTTACCCTGCTTTTGCGACTAACAGAAAGCCATTTACAGCGCTAGAAACAGTTTAGAAGTGTATTCTTTTACATAGAAAAAATCCAGATATCAGTAGTTCGCGGTTGATTTGCTGGTTTCTGGAATCATTCGGGATTGTCAGTTTTCTATTCCCGGTCACAGTCACAGTGTTCTAGTCACATTCTATTCAAAGTCCCATCACGGCTGCTGGAGCTCCAGCCCTCGTGGCACATTCCAAGCAAGATGAAAAAGAGCAAGAGGCAAACATCTCTTCCTCCCGAGTAAGTCCCTGTTAAAGAGGTTTCTGGGAAGCTGCACTCAGTAATTTCCACTAGCAGCTCATTGGCCAAGGATCATTACAAAGGGAGGCTTAGAAAAGCAATATTTTCACTGGGCACATGGTCACACCCCACTTAAAGTAGGGGCTCACAATGAGAGCAAGAGGAGAGAACTGATGCTGTAGGCAACCTCTGCTACATTGCACGCCCCCTCATCTAACTAAGGAGCTTGGCCATCTTGGTCCTTCCATGTTTCTGCCCTTCCATGCTGGGCACAGCCCACAAGACCTGGATCCCCCTGCCATCCCCACCTCAGAAGTGTCAATCTCCTATTCTGACAATCTTTCCCTTGTGAACTCTACCTCCACAGTGCAGGGGCGCTGCCTTACTTGGACAGAATCTCGCTCCTGGTTGCCTAGCACCCTCTACCCCAATTTTCTCTCGTACCAGAAACTGATCTGTAAGCCACCTTTCATTGTAAGTTCAGTTTACGTCCCCTAAAATGCTGTTTGGACCCTGGCTACAGTCCATCATGAATAATCCGAGTCCTGCTCTGTGAATGGCTACTGGTTTAGAATTCTGGATTCTTATATATATTTTTAAAATATTTAATTTATTTATTCATGAGAGACACACAGAGAGAGGTAGAGACACAGGCAGAGGGCGAAGCCCATGGGGAAGCCCGATGTGGGACTTGATCCCAGGACCTCGGGATCACGACCTGAGCCGAAGGCAGATGCTCAACCACTCAGCCACCCAGGCATCCCTAGAATTCTGGATTCTTTGTTGCCTCTGTAACCTGGCTCACGCCTGGCTCTCCTTCCCTGGACCTTGCTTCCTGAGCCCCAGCTCAGAGGATCCCAATGCAGATTGGGCTCTTCTTGACAAATGAACTATGCTTTTACTAACCCTAGGAAGGGCTGGGTCTCATAGATAAATGGCATTTTCTCCTCCACAGATCAAAATCAATAGTGATGCACTAGATAACATAGTTCCACATGAACAATGCCTTTGAGATTGGCTAGGAAACATGTAAAAAGACGTCCCTCCTCTCAGTAATCATGAAAATGCAAAGTACAACATCACAGAAATACCACTTTACAAACTTGCAATTGCAAAACATCAAAAGGTCCAACAATATTAAGTATCGGTAAGGATGTTGAGAAACTCAGCATCTTGCCCACAGCAGGTGCAACTGTAAATTTGAACAACGACTTTGGTAGGCAATTTGGAAATGCATAGTAAAGACGGGAATACGCCATGGCCATGCAATTTCACTCCCAGGTTTATACTTTAAAGAAACTCCTGGGACGCCTGGGTGATTCAGTGGTTGAATGTGTCTACCTTCAGCCCACAGGGAGTGATCTTGTAGTCCTGGGATCGAGTCCCACATCAGGCTCCCTGCATGGAGCCTGCTTCTCCCTCTGCCTATGTCTCTGCCTCTCTCTGTGTGTCTCTCATGAATGAATAGATAAAATCTTAGAAAAAAAACCTCTCATATGAATGGCATACGGATGTTTGTTGCAATGTTTGCATGGGGATTGCTCTGGGTGAGGAATTGGCTCCCTTAGTGTCTGAAGCACAGAGCACAGACCCCAGTGAATTCTCCAGGTACACTCTATATCTTTCACTAAGGGGATTAATGATTACGGTGATTTCCTGGTGAAGGAAGCATGTGGCTGGAACAGAGACTGCAGAGCATCCCAAAGAAGAGCACCTGCCAGCTTCTGTGTGATTCCTGAGATAGGAAGCTTAAGGGACCCTGGAATGGGTCTCTGTTTTTTATCTAGGCTTTATTAGTCACTTCCAAGAGAACTCATGCACCTGGCTAGTGACTGGATAGTCCCAGAGACTGTCCAGGGCAATTAGACAAGGAGGCAGTGCATAGCAGCAAGTGAAGGGACTGGGGGTGGGGGGGCATGTCGTGGTTCTTGGAGACACTCAGACCACAGCATGCTGATTCTGAGCAGTGACTGGGACAAAGAAAACAAAACCCCATCTTCGGATGACAAGAGCTCAGGAAAATAGCAAGGCCAAGATATAAATGGGACTGTGGCTTCAGGGTCAGTCTCTGGTCCCAGGAGGAGCAAGGATTGCATAAAAATCATAAATTGTTTTCACCTTTATAATAGCTAAACCCTACTAGGCATTTACTTTGTGTCAGGAACTGTCTAAAGTGCTTTGTCTACTGATATTACTGATTGCACACATATTCAATCCCAACTTGGGCCTTATTAACAGGTCTGTGATTTTGTTCAGAATGGGCAATGTACACAGAAAAAAATATTCCCAGGATTTCCTGTGGCTAAAGAGGCCACGTGATGCAGTCCAACCAATGAGATGAGGAGGGAGGTCCACTTGATGGTGCCTCCAGAAAAGCTGGTCTTTTGCCCTTACTTTCCCTCTATCTGCCTGGAATGTGGATATAATGGTCAGGATGCAGCAGTCATCTTGTGATCAGGAGGGAAATAAACTCATGCCAAGAACGGCAGTGCAGGAAAAATAAAAGAACTTGAGCCTTACCGGTTGATGGTGTCATGTACTGCCTACCTCTGTGTTTCTTATTTAATGAGAAAAATCTACCTTTTTTGGTAAGGCCCCTGTATCACCAGATAAACACATTATCTAAAGACATACATGATCTCATGTCATCCTCACAGCAAACTTGTGAGATAGGTACTCTCACAGTTACCATTTTACAGATGAGGACAATAAAGCTCAGAGCCGTTAAACTGGCTGGTAGAAGGATCACGGCTGGACATTTCTGTCTCATTCTAAGTTCTTCTATATTATTTGGCTCCTCTGCCTCTTCACCCTACACTGAGATGGGGTTTAATCTAATTCTCATGGGCTGGGTCAACAGATAGCCTATGGGCAAAGGTAATGAGGGGAAGAGGACTAGAGGTTACATAGACATTCTCGATTCCATCCTGAGAGGCATGAAAACTGACATTGGAAGTCCCACTTATTACTTCTTTCCATGGTTAGCACCTGCTCGGTAGCAGATGCCCTCAGGGAGTCCAGGAGTGGGGACGCTTGGTAGGGGGCTCCAGGTAAGAAGCATCCACTCATCCCTTCAGCTGCACAGAATGAGCAAACGAGCAGCCATTGAGCAGCAGCTATTGAACTCAGGACACCAGTGAATCAAGAATGAGGATAAAGAGAGGGTCCAGAGTGGAGGACTCTCTCGGGCAAGCAGCTGGAGCAAATGTTTCTCAATTCTCCGGAGAGGCTGATTATTAAGAAAACCTCCATGGGAGTGGTGGGTAGAACATGTGTTTCTGCCTCTCACTCCATTCACCCCAGAGAAACGAGGACACCATACCCAGAGGCTATGGGACAACAGACTCAGCCATGATTGGGTACCTCACACAAGGGTAGAGGGGGAGATACCTCTGAGTTTTGAATCCTGGGGTCCTCACTTAATAGCATTCTGACTTATAAAGGAGTCATTTAACATGTCCAATTACTGGTTATTGACTTACATGTCCTCCTGAGGATGGGAAAATAATATGTGGCCATCCCTGGCACGTGTTGGGTGCCCAGATTGTAAAAGTGCTTCTGCTTTCTTCCTGTGTGTGAGCCTGAAACATGAAAGGAGATGCTTCCTTGTTCCTTCTTTCCCAAAAGATCCACGTGGCTCCCCCCAGAACACACACCAGAGCCTGCCATTTGTGCCAGACATTCAGTGCTTTATAGTCATCATGGTTTTAAATGTTCCCATTAGCCCTTTGAAGGAGGGATGAAAAGGAAGCCACAGTTCAGGGAAGTTGGAAGTAATTTGTCCTTTGGCACAAGGCTCGTGGGTGGTAGAGCTGGATTTGGATTCCAGTGCTTGACCTTTAACCACCATGACGTTCTTCTTCCCATCAGGAACCCAGAAACTGAGCATCAAATCCAATTTGGACACCTAGACTCTAGCACTTCATTGATCAAACGTAGAGTGAACACACGCTGGATGGGGTGTCAGGGTCTGTGAAGAGATGGCCGGCCAGGCAGCGGGAACGCTGCTGGGATGGGCTCTGTGTCTCCTGGAGTCATGTTGTTCCCCCCTACTCCTTCTCCCACCACCTCTTTCCTGTCTTCCTGCCTTTCCTCTTTCTCTCCTCAATTCTGCCTCCCTTTCTCTCTCTCTCTCTCACTCTCCCAAAAATACTTAGGAGCATTTTCTGCTTGGTACTAAAGTCCTGTTTGTGGTGCTGGAAGACTCACAGCAATGAAGAAGGTGTTTCATACAATTTAAAGATTCTTTTGATGGCCGGGCACAGCACACTGGCACTTGGCGAGATGAAAGGCAGAGGTCTATCTTAATCACAGCTCCATGGGAGACCAGTCTGCCAGGCAGGACCACGTGGAGATGCATGGGGACAGGGGAACAGCAAGCCAGAGCGACAGGGGGCAGCAGCTTGAGTCTGGCAGGTGGGGTAGGATGAGCTCGGTTTCTTGGGCTCCCTGAGGGTTTTGGTGGGCTCTGGGAAACAGGGGCTGTCCCTAGCTGTCCGGAGCCTGGCCCAGGGCAATTAGGATGGGTGCCTAGAGTGTCTGTCTTTTAAGGGAAGTGTTGAAGTGTGAACTTAATTAGCTGCTTAAGAATGACTGGCCACTGGGTGAGGGCCAAAACCGGGTGAAGAAAGCACAGTGAAAAGCTATATTGCAGGTACCGTCCCTACCTATAACAAACTTAAATGCTAACAGCAAAAGCCATCACCTCCTAGAGACAGGCTAGCCTAATGCTTCATAAATCAGGTCCTAAAACCAGTTCTACCCCCAGCCAACCCCCGTTCCTCTGAACGTGCGCTGCGTGAGCTTATCCAAGACATTCAGCCTGTCTGCATCTCAGCCTTGCCTTCTGTGCATTGAATGGGTGGACGGGGATGATAGAATGGTCCCTGTCTCATAGGGTAGGTGTAAGGAGGAAACGAATTAATGTAATAAAGCACTTAGAAGAATTCCCAGCAAAAGGCAAAGACTTGGTAAGTGCGGGTTGCTCGCTTGCATAAGTATGATTGCCACATGGTAACCAACCTGTAATGCGTGTTCTAACAGAAACACTCACTGAAGGCTAAACCAGCAAAGAGTGAAGGCAAAGAGTGACATTCAGAGTGAGCAGGCTGCAACGACGGGTCTCTGTCCCAAGTCCTGGTCGAGCTGGCCAGAGTGGGTCCTGCCAGCTGAAGACCCAGCGCTGGAGCGGACTGGTCCTCAGGGCCACGTGGAACCAGTCCTTGGAAATCCATGACTGCTGGCAGGGGAGGATGGACTAGAGCCCCTATCTAACTCCACCTGGGGAAGGTGGGGACCCCCTGAAGACCTGGGAGAGGGGTTTGGGAGGACGAGATGCTCACACACGGACAACACGGATGCTTTATGCAGAGGCAGCTTGAATGGTTTCTTTTATGGAGTCATCCGTGGGCTACTGAAAGCCCCCTCAAGCCACGTTGCTTGAAAATCCACATGAGCATCTCTACTTAATTACTTTTGTTGGCAGGTGCATTTTCTCAGAATTAAGGCATTATGTCCCCCAAGAGGGATTACATAATAACTCCTGGAGGATGAACTACACCGATTAAAGGGGGTTGTTAAGATCCAAGTGTAGTCCCAAGTTGCCATTGTTCTGTGGAGGAAAATATGATCACCCAGGACATAGACCATTAGAGCAAAAGGTTAGCTGACATCTAAGCAGAACCCAAGTGTATATCCCTCCCACTGACTCTTGGCAACACCCAGTGGATCTTCATGGATATTCATACATGTTGTCTAAGGTGTGGATGATACATTGACCCGCATGTTTTTTGTCCAAATTTCCCGGGACAGTCTTAAGAAGTTCTTTCATTAATTCACTGATGGGTTATTTTAGTCAATAAACACCTACGAAGAATTGTATTGTGCGTGATAGACCCTCAAGACACCACAATAATCAGAACCCCAACAACAGAGACTTCCTAGCGTGGAAGGGCAGACAGACATGACACAAAGAGGCACGTGGTTGAGTGCACACAGCATAAGGGTTAGCTTCAGGTAAGAGTGGATGAATGTGGGCTTGGTCCTTCTGTATCTCCATGTCTTACTGTGCTTTCCTGTGACCAGCTCCACTCTTAGCCACTTTATGATCATGCAGTGTCCCCCGGTAGCTTCTGGCTGACACGGATCTACCTGGTTTAGCCATTCCCATGGAGTGTCTCTCCCTGTTCCTGTGAAAGGCTGACTGTCCTTGGATGGACTCCATCAAGGGGTGGAGTGGAGGGTGACACTGGCTGCTTGGGCTCGTTCTGCATTACACGGCCTCCCCAGGAGCTCAGAAAGAAGGGGTATGGTCAGTCCCACTTATACTGCTGGATACAATGTGTTTAGAACTGAGTGGCTGGCTGATTCTGTCCATTAAGTGTCTGCCTTTGGCTCAGGTGATGACCTCAGGGTCCTGGGATGGAGCCCCAAGTCGGGTTCCTTGCTCAGACCTCTGCCTCTCCCTCTTGCTCTGCCTCTCTCCTTCTGCAAGAGCTCAGTCTCCCTATCAAATAAATAAATAAAATCTTTAAAAAAATAAAAAAATAAAATAAAAGCTGGTTCCCTAAAAAAGTGGGGCACAACTCCCAGCTTGCCATGCAAAGATAGCTTACATTAACAGGTACAGGGAAGACCTTCTGGGGAATGGCCATGGGGTCCTTTGTGAGTGCCTGGCTCCTGCCTGCCATTTTTTTAATCTTGTCATCCTCATTGGCCAACTCTACAAGTGGCTGTTCCTCATCTCTGTCTGACACCTGTCACCCCTCCTCCCAGCCTGACCCACTTGTTGGGATTCAAGCTTGTGACACCGATCAGAGTCTTGCTCCTATTAACACCTGTGCAACTGTTCTAATGCAATGCTGAGTGGATCCAGGGTGACACCAGGACAGTTCCCAGTGGTGTGAGCAATGGTTTGACATTACTGGGAGTCATCCCATCACACAACGTTGCTTGGGGTAAAAACAGCAGGAATGTAAAGGTGATTAGTTTCTTAATCTTTTCAACAAAAATTCATGGATCTCTATTCCCTTTTCCAGAAAAAAAAAAAAAAAAAACATGGTGCCATGTTATGTGCCAATTTCTATATCCCCAAACAGCATCCTCTGGAGCAACTCTAAATACTGTAATTGGGCAGCCCGGGTGGCTCAGCGGTTTAGCGCCACTTTCAGCCCAGGGCGTGATCCTGAAGTCCCGGGATGGAGTCTGCTTCTCCCTCTGCCTGTGTCTCTGCCTCTCTCTCTCTCTCTCTCTCTCTCTCTTTCTGTCTCTGTGTATGGCTCTCAT
Organism: Vulpes vulpes; assembly: GCF_048418805.1. Lineage (NCBI taxonomy): Eukaryota > Metazoa > Chordata > Mammalia > Carnivora > Canidae > Vulpes > Vulpes vulpes. Next base: position 94,632,615 of record NC_132782.1, read on the forward strand.
AAATGAATAAATAAAATCTTAAAAAAAAGAATACTGTAAATAATACAGCACATATAGAATGGATCAAGTGCATTAAATAAAAAAATATTTAATGATTCATGACACATGTTAAGGAATGGTAGGGAGGGGGAGGCTTTACTCAAGACCACCGCCAGAGGCAGAGGGACCACTGCATGGGGCTTTGCAGTGTGGGGAGAGATTGGACTCAACTCCAAATACGACCAGGAAAAGGAGGGATGTAGAGCCAAGGAGCAGGGTGGGGTCAGTGGTAACCAAATTACATCAAGGGAAAGGGGACTGGGGTCTGGCTACATGACTTCACAGGGTTCTTGCTGACAGCAGCCCAGTCTGGTCAGATGTCACCGGGGGATGAGGTGGAGGGCAAGGAGCCTCCTCACACATCTAGGGCAGGGGATGCTGGCTAACCTGACTTAGCAGGAGTCTTGCCAAAATTCGTGCAGAGATGACCCGGAAGCCCAAAGGTCAGGGCCTCTTCCAGGAGAGTGCTCAAAGGAGCCTGGGCGGAGCTTACCCAAGGAGAGAACCTTTATCATGCATATCTCAAGTGCTAGTACCTCTGTTTCAAGTAAGGTTGTCCTTTGGGGCCCTTTGGAGTAAATCAAATTGGACCGGTTCTCAGAAATGTAGGAAATGGTATCCTTCAACCCTAAGGCTGTTCCACATAGAGAGAAAAAAAATATTTTTCAATGCAAGAGTGATTCACATAGATTTTATAAATCCCAGAATTAGAACCTCCCCTCCCCTCTCCCATATCTGAACAAAAGGCTCGGAGAAGTTTCTGAAAATTATTTTGGGGTCAGGCCAGGAGAAGTGCTCGTCTTTTTGACATTCCTTAATTTGCATCACAAATGAATGAGCCAGGACCCCCGCGGGGGTGCTTCAAGACCCAAGCCAGTCATCAGAAATCCTAACTGGCCTGGGTTGCGTTCAGTGGATGAAGGACTTAAGTCTGCTCCCCCTTTTCTGGTGTGTGCCCTGGTCTCCTGGGAGCTGTGGCTGGGAGCTCAAAGTTACAGAGCCTCCAGCTAGCAGCAGGGCATTCTAAGGCAACTAGCTGGAAACAAAGAAAGCAAAAGGCGGGACTTGAAGCCAGCAGAGACCGAGCAAGTCAGATCCCAGGCTGAGAGCAGAGGCAGGAGCCCAGGTAGGTGTATGGTCACCGGGTCCCTGCCAATGTTGCTTATTAGGCTCCTGTTGGCTAATATAACACCCCCGACTCCTGATTCAAAGACACATGTTTTCCCACACGTGGAGGCTTCTGCATTGGGACCTTGCTAACAACTGATGTATGTATTTGATGTGATTAGATTTGTGTACGTGTTTTGATCTGTTGTTTGCTTTCCCCTGAAAAGCTATTAATAAATCCATGGCGCATCTTAAAATAAATGGTGTTTCAGAACTCGAGTGCGCGGTATTTCTGGAGCGGGCAGGAATGTGCAATCTCGACCAGATAAAACTCCTTAGCGCCTTCAGCTCCATCACTTTTTATGTCCTATCTCTTCCTCTATCCATCCATCTATTTAGTAGAAACTGAGGAAAGTTACTTAACATTTCTGTCAGTTTCTCTGCCTCCAAAGGGCAGTCGTTGGGAGTCAATGAAATACTACGATGCTCACATACAGCACGTCAACAGTGCCTGGTACAAAACAAGGCTGTAGGGGTATTGAACTCTTCCACTCATTCACTCATTCATTCATTCACTATTTATTCAAAAGAGACACAGAGAGAGGCAGAAACATAGGCAAAGGGAGAAACAGGCTCCCTGCAGGGAGCCCAATGCCAGACTCCATCCTGGGACCCCAGGATCATGCCCTGAGCCAAAGGCAGATGCTCAACCACTGAGCCACCCAGGCGTCCCTGCCATAGTCATCTTTACTAAGCTACACCCTGTGGCCAGATGGACAAACCTCCCACAGATTGGGTTATGTCCACCAATGACCCTGGGGCTGTTGGTGAGGGTCCCAAGCTTCCCATGATTTCTGATGCCATTATCTGACACTGCCACAGCCCAGCGAGCTACTCTCACTCTTGGAAGAGTAAAATTCCCATTGGCAATACCCATGAGGCTGTGTTCTAGAAGCTCAGGCGAGTCTCTGTGGCCCCACATACTTCTGCCTGGGAACCATGGAATGTAATGTACATGATGGAAGAAATGGTTCATACGTTTTATTCAGTATTGAATGCCCAACACCCAGAGCTATGGCTAGCACATCGTCAGCATTCAATATATTTGTTGAATGAATGAATGAATGAGTGAGTGAATCTATAAAAATCATCTCTGAAGGTATAGATGTAAATTTCTGCTTTTTTTTTCTGTGAGGGAAGGAATATTTCAGAGTTTGTCTCTCTCTGAGGATTTTTTGGGTGTTCAGTAATCCAAAAAGTGAGCAAGGACAGGAATTTGCATAGCTGCATGTGTGGTCTGTATTTATATACAAATGCTGGTATTTGCACACACATGGGAGCACATAGCAAGTAAATGCATGATTTGCATAAATGCAGAGTGGGGATCCATGCATATGCATATATATCCATTTGCCTCCTACAAATAAATGGTTGTATGTGCATGCATGGTGAGTTTACTTTTGAGGTGTGTGCGTGTATATGCATACACATGCCTTCCCATGTGGCTCTGTGTGTGCCTGGATCTGCAAACCGTGTCAGGCATATAGCTGTCCCGATCCATGCATCAATGTGGAGATGTGCATATCTATCCACATGTGTTTGCCCACACATGCACGGATGCACCTTTGTGGGTGTGTGTTGTGATAGAGAAGTAAATTCTCCATGTGTATGTTTGCTGATACGGTTCATAGTAAATGGGGGAAAGCCATTAGGCAAGGTCGAGAGATTTCTACCTTTAGGTCTACTCTTGCACACCATTTTTCTGTTTCCCTGCACTCAGCCAGAACAGATAAAATTATAGGGACTTTCTAGAGTGATAGGGGAGGTCCCTGGGTTTTAATTTCCTAGAATTTGCATCCAAAGGCTTGGAGGAAACTGAAGCACAGAGCCTTACACTGGAGCCAGACTGCCTGACCTTGATTCCCAGCTCTGGCTGCTACTATGCCTCAGTTTGAGCATCTGTAAGATAGGGATAATATAGTACCTCCTCATAGTTTCTGGGAGAAGAAAAAGAGTTAATATGTGCAAGCACATAATAAGGACTAGATAAGCATTGTCAATTTTTGCTTGGACCAGACAGACTGAGAGTTATTTTCTTATTCCTGGAAACAAAAGGTCACCTTGATTTTTTAAAAAGATTTTATTTATTTATTCATGAGAAACAGAGAGAGAGGCAGAGACATAGGCAGAGGGAGAAGTAGGCTCCCTGCAGGGACCCTGATTCAGGACTTGATCCCAGGACCCCGGGATCATGACCTGAGCCAAAGGCAGATGCTCAACTGCTGAGCCACCCAGGCATCCCACCTCAATTATTTTTACCCATGTAAAACTTGTATATATTTACTCTAGACAATTTGGAAAATACAGATAGGCCAATATGAGAAGAAAGAGATCTTATAGTCTCTCTGCACTCAGATAAACACTGTTCATGTTTGAAAGGATTCCCATTTGGGTACCTCTAAAAATGTGTTTTCCCATAGGTGGATTCTTATCCTCTAACTGTCCTGTAGGACACTGGTGGCCCCCAGTGCAGCATGCTTCCGGAATTTCTACCCTGTGTGGTCTGGTCCTGTGACTCAGAATGTGGCCAAGTGGAGCTATGCCAATTCCAGGCCTAAGCCTTTAGAAATCTGGGCAGCTCCCACATTAGGTTTCTTGGGACCTCCGAGCAGCCACACAAGAAGCATGCCGATGCTGCTGGAGAAATCACAGAGAGCGAGGAGCTCAGTCTTTCCAGCCTCCAGACTGAGACCAGGCCCCACCTGCACTGGCCCTGTGAATATACCCATACAGAAGACCACCAGCAAGACCCACAGAAGAACCATCTGATTCAGCCCAGCCTGGTTTGCAGAATTGTGAAAATGCCATCGATTGCATGAAACATAATTGTTATTTGAAGCCGTTATGTTTTGAGGTTGTAGTTTTTTACATACTAATAATTAACTGATAATCATTCCATTTTATACTTGCATTTTAAAGTTTAAAATCAGACCATATTTCTATGTAATTATATTGTGGTCAGAGTGAGTTCCAGAGCAGATGGCCTTGGTCTTAATTCTGATTTCACATATTTGCTGTGACTTTGGGCAAATTATTTCACCTTATCTATGAAATGGACTTGATAAAAACCTTGTAGATTTGAGGGGAATTAAAGAGCTGATATATGTAAAATACAGTGCCTGAAACCTAGTTAAACATGAAACAGGTCCATATTTCACCCAACCATTTTTTAATGGCCATGAAACGAGATGAGTACGTCAAAATGTTGCCCATTTCCTCCTATTGGGCATTTATGCTGTTTCTAGTTTTTAGTACCATAGAAAATGCAAAGCAAAAATCCCCATTTCCATTTTTTCAAAGGAATGAGGCTGAGGAAGAAGACCAAGTGACTTGCTCAGGTCACACAGTGGAGCTGAGGTTAAAAATCTCACCTTGTTCCTAGGGCTACGCTTCTTCCTGTACCCAGCAGGAGCATTTACCAACCCACCTGCATGCTGGTTTTGTCTACTGCCACTGGCATTGTATTATAACCCTGTTTCCCTGGAGACCAGAGTTATCATAGGCAAGGAAAGATTTTTTTGACATGCTAATTTTGGGAAGACAGTGAACATGCTAAACTTCCCAACTCTGTTTGCTGCAGTCTTCTCTGTCAGGGATTGGCATGTTGAGACTGGCAAGAGCATCTCCTGCTTATGGACGGACCAGAGCCAGAGATGAGAAATGGTGTTATATGGTGCAATGTAATAGACTTGACTGCTGGCTTCCAACAGTGCTGCATTTGAATTTTAGTCCCCACTAGATGATCAAAGGCAAATTTTTTACCTAAGACTTAGTTTCCCCTTCTGTGAAATACTGGTTCTTCTTCCTCTTCCCCCTCCCCGCCCCCCCCCCCCCCCCCCCCCAGCTCTCCTGCATTCTTGCCAGGAATTACAGGAGATAATTGATGTAAAGTGCCTGACCCCAGTGCTCAAGACAGAGTCATTATCCTTGGATTCTTGGTATTAGTTAGGGAACCTCTAAGGAAGGCCAAAGAAATTTTCATCTTCCTGGCCTGGAGAAAGTATAGTTCTAGGAACAGAAAACCATTTGGATCCAAAATCTCAACTTCCCCTGGTGCTCTCTGAGGTGCCAGGAAAAATGAAAATAAAAAGTAAATAAAAATTATTTCTACAAATGGGAAGGCTTAGGGAAGATGGTTCATGCCAAATCATCAGTAAGTGAAAATTGTGACTCCCAACACAGCAACCTACCCAATATCAATTTCCTTTCAACAACCACCGAACTTTTGCATATGGCGCTCAACGTCAGAATCCTCCCAAATGAGCAGAGGCGCTAATGTAAGGAGGATGCAGGAGGTCACGTCTATGGTGGTTGCTACCGTGAGCCCCTCATCTCTTGGCTGGTCTTCTCCAGCACCCCTTTCATCTCCTTCAGAAGAAGATGTCATCGTATCAATCAATGTCCAGCCATTGCCAGGAGTAACTTTATCTCTGTAGGAGTTGGGCAACCTTAAGCTGGCAAAGTAGCCTACTTCCATTCTTTCTGAGATGGATTCAGATTGATAGATGATCATGTTGGTAACTTTTCATTTCATTTCTTCCTCTCTGAATCTTTCCTGACAGCTTTGTCAGCATGGAGCTCCATCATTAAATTCAGGTGCCAATAAAAAGCACTTTTAACAAAGGTTTTTGAGCTTTGCTGAGAATACCATCATTCTTTTCTTTTTTCCTTCTTTCCTTCTTCCTCTTGGCTTCTCTCTGCCCCACCCCCACCACGTTCCTTTCCTCTTGCCTTCTTTTTTTCCTTCAAACATATATGGGCCATTTTTTAATGTGCCAAATCATATATTGAATGCAGGGTGTGTAGATTGATTTACATATAAGGGACAGTCTCTGCCCTTCAGCTGTTCACAGACTCAAAGAGGGGGAAAACAAGTAAAAAATAAATATTCATCATTGATTGCCACAGGATGCTGTTTAATAAAAGGTTGGCTTATGACAACAAGTGTTTGTTCTCATGTTTGCAGGCTGGTTAGGGCTGGGCCCAGTTGGTCATTCATGCTGTGGGTTGCCGATCAGCTGTGTTTGGCTACAGGCTGCTCCCCATGTATTCATTTCGGAGGCAGACTGAAGGGCCAGCAGCTACCCAGAGCCTTCTCTTCCCCCAGTGGATTATAGGAGCACAAGACTGCAAGCCCAACCATGCAAGCACAGTCAAGCCTTTTCCTGTGTCATACCCACTCCCATCCCATTGCCCGAAATATGTCAGTGTCATGGGGGCAGGTATCTATACTCTCCACACACAGTGGGATGGGAAGACAGTGAATATTTGCTGAAAGAAAAATGTCCCAAACCATCACAGGAGGGATAACCAAGCTGACAGAGATAGCACAGAGCATTCATGGAGTGCAAAGGCAGAGGACCTAAACCAGTATAATCAGGGAAGACATCCTGGAGGATGTGAGCCATCAGCTGAGCACTTAGAATTTTAAGAAATGAATTGGATGGACTTATAGGATTGAACTATCTATTCAAGGCAGAAGGGGCTGCCCATTTGAAAATTTAAGAATCAGAGATCCCAGAGCCCATTTGCTAGCTAGTGTGTTGAGCCCCCTGGGTAGGTAAAGGAAGACAAAGATTTTTGGATACGAGGGAAAGGTCAGATTTCCAGGCATGTCTTAGAAGACGGACCTTGAAGGGATCTGATAGTCAGAGGTGATAGCAAGGCAGAGAAGGGTGTTACACCGGGGACAGACTAGTCATAACTGCATCTTCGAAGTTCACATAGAAGTGGCTATGGATGATGGATGGAAAAATGACAACCTAAAGGTGGGGGGGACCAGTTAGGGCCACTGTTGTTGACCTACAGGTGAGGGATGCTAAGGGCTTGGGAGGGGAAGGGACAATAGGATGAGATGTTTAAGAGATAGGATGTTCAGGACATAGAAGACGAGGAGAATGGGGAGGGAAGGAAGACTATGAGGTATCTGTGGCTACCACAGGTATTCTAATATGTCAGCAGTGCTACTACTTGTCCCACAAGGGCTCAGCGAGATACCAGGAAACTGAAGATGGACATAAAGGGGACAAACTGAATGGTGCAAACTAGAGTCTGGAAAACTGACATTGTTCAGGGGCATGCTCCTTGATGGGATTGCAAGAGGAAATGAACATCTCAGGAGAGCCACGATTCCCATCAAGATTCATAGAAAACTCATCCCATCCCTTTCTCAGTAGAGCTCTTGGTTGTGGGGGAAGGACTGGGTTTTCAGATGCAGACCCACAGGGCTCTGAACCTAACAGTTCTGTGGCTTTGAATAATTTTTTAAAAGATTTTATTTGTTTATCAGAGAGAGAGAGAGCGCGAGACAGCACAAGCTGGGGGGGTGGGCAGAACAAGAGGGAGAAGCAGGCTCCCCGCTGAGCAGGATGCCCAATGCAGGGCTTAACACAGGGCTGGATCCCAGGACCCTGAGATCATGACCCGAGCTAAAGGGAGATGCTTAAATAGGATAGTGGATATAAAGAATCATCAGGGCCTGACAAAGAATCAACTCTCAACAGACGAGCTAAGTGGTTTACATGAATTACCTCATTTCCCCAAAACAACTCTATAAGATGGAAACTGTTATTCTCAGCACCCACATTTTATAGAGTAAGAAATGAAGTGCAGGAAAGCTATATAACTTGCCCAGGGTCAGCAATCCCATTTGTGGTAGAACCAGGATCTGGACCCAGGAAGTCTGACCCAGAGATGGCACATTTATCCACCACGTTCCATGGCTTTCCCACTTGCTCTTTGTGGGTGAGAGATCCGCATCTCTCTTTGCATCAAGATCCATGCACTGGGCTCTGCTCCATGCTCTCCCTGCTTCCCTGTATCCGGCCCCCACAAGCAGCCCCAGGAGCCTACAGGTGACAGCAAAGTTAACAGAGTAGGCTGGCACCAGTTAGTGTTTGGTGAATGAACGAATGAGATGAGAAAGCCCAGGCCTTGGAGTTTCAGAAACTTGCTGTGAGTCAGAAATGTGGGAGCTGGTTGTTGAGCTCAGGTCTATCTATCTGGTACATAACCCTGGATAGGCCCCAAGGTGGTCACCCTGTAGGTCTACAAGGCTGAAAGTTTCCGATACTGCTGTTGTTTCAACAAAATCAGATTTTGTGGGAAATTTTTGAAAGTCTTTCTTTCTCTAAAAGTTTAATCATCATACAGAGAGAACAAAGGATGAAGGCAGGGAAGGAAGAAGTGCTTCTCTGGAAACACTCACTGTCTCACTCTTGACTCCATAAATAAATGTTCTCATATTAAGCAGGCTTCCATTTTCTTGGAAAATGCTCCATTTGTATGCAGACACAATATACTTGCACAAAGCACTGTTTCTCAATGTTTATAAGGGAGCCTCTAAACTTTGTGGGAAAAAGCATGGTTCTGGAGTCAGAGACACTGGTGTTTCTATCCCGGATTCAACATTAGTAGCTGTGGGACCATGGAAAAGTTATTAAACCTTTTGAGCCTCAGTTTACCTATTGGTAAGATGACTATAAACACACAGTGTCCACATGATATAGTTTAGCATGATCCCAGCAGCTCTGCAGGGAAGGTCCATGCTGATGCTCAGACCTGCAGGATGAATGAGAAACTAGAGCTCTCTGGAGGTGAGGAACCAAGGTGATGGTCACAATCCTCAAGAAAAAGAAACCAGAGGAATAAGGCCCTCTCACTACTCCCATGATAGTGAGTCTTTCTCTGCTTCCACTTTGAATATTAGGGTGCTGGTGTGTGAAGATGCTACACGTACCTTGGTAGCACTAAGACACGGTCATTTATCAGGGGGTGGGGTATGAGCAGACAAAAAACACCCCAAACTTCCCACCCTTCTTTGAAGTTGATTTGCTCTTGAGTCAGTGCTCTCTTGGTTGTTGTCCACTTTGGACGGTTCACCAGAGTCCCAACAAGGTTGGCTCTGAAGCCTTCTGCTAGAGTGTTGAGGCCTACACTGGAGGACCAGAGCTTGGGGCTGCCCACACCACTGTCTTGCAGATGTCACCATTCACTCTGACCATTTTTATCCATCGCCACCATCTCTCGCAGCCCTCACTGAGCAAGCTTGCTCTAAAAGGCGGAAGAGACCAGTGGCTTATAGTGACAGGAGCCTAAGGCCTGAGTTCCAATTCCAGTGCCATCAGCTCCAAGCTGTGTTATGTCAGGCCAGCCGTACTGCTCACATCACCCTTATCGACGCCAGCTCACTACCATTTGTTCTGTATGCAATTTTGCTTGAAAGCAGGTGTTGAACTTTGCTGAACCGTTTCCATTCTTTAGTGCATGCCTACAGACCGAGAATGCCTGCTGTGCGCTAGGGATCATTCTGGATGCTGGAAGTTTCATAGGGAACACAACAGACAAGGCTTCTGCTCTCCTGGGGCTTATACCTAGTGCAGAGGATAGACAATGAATCACCCCGCCACAATGCTTTTGTCCAGAAAAATCATTTCCATTTTGCTGATTGAAAGAAAACAGCTCAAAGTATTTGGAGAGACTGTGGTTCAGCTACCCAGCCCCTGTCCCAACCAACTACTCCTGACATCCTCCTTCCGCAAGACCACGTGGCTCATATCCCACCCAGCCCCACCCCCCAAACATCCCTGCTGCTGGCTTGGCCAAACTACCTTCCTGGATCTGCCTCTAGGGGTCTCCTCCGTTCAACCTTTACTCTGTCTCTCAGGGCTCCTTCTGGGCCCCAAAAATTGCTCTGGGCTGCTCCAAAACCAAGAAGTAGCTGCGCCTCTGATGAGCATCCTGCTTTCCTCTGAGCATGGAAAATATACAATGCTGGATTACCCATCTCAGTGGGAACAGCGTGTCTCCTCGGTGAAGGACAATTTTCAGCTAAGTGCATCTTATTTAAGGCTCTAAGAATGGCAGTTAAGCAAATGCAGGAGGAGAAATGTATATGAAAACTATCCATTGAGAGCCCGTGGCTAAATATATCAACCGCTGAGGGATAGTTTCCAGGTAATAGAGCCCAATTGCCACACTCTGGTCGCAGGCTGCGCCGGGGTAGGGCGTGAGGCTTTGGGGTTTGATTTGCTCTCATTGATTTTCTTTATAGATCAGTTTGATACTAGACATTATAAGGTTAATTTTGGATGATTAACTCCTCTGTATTGGGATATTTGATTTAGTTCCCCTTTCAGATGCTTTCTCCCCATTGATTTTCAATATTGCACTTTCCAAGACAGAGGTAAAAGGCTCCGGGCAAGGGCCCATCAAGCAGAGGTTTCCCACGGCCGCCCAGTCTCCCACCCCAATATCTTCCTGAGGCAGGAGGGATAATGTATCAAAGTCTGGGGGACACCCATGCCTTGTACCAGTCCAGGAGGCTGGCTGTGCCTACTTACCCTGGGTAAACCTGAACAGGGCCAGGCAGCGGTGATCAAAAGCAAAGATTACAGGATACCTGAGTCTGAAGTCCAGCCTGGCCATTTACTTGATGATTGACCTTGACATTCATGTAACCTCTGACCTCAGTTACCTTGTCAGGAACGAAGTATCTTGGGTACCTACTCTTCAACTGGTTGAAGCCCAGCAACCAGTTTCTCTTCTGGCACTAGTTCTCTCCTCACTTTAGTGTGCCATTCTCCCTCACACCACGGGCCCTTTGCACATGTTTCCTTCATCTGTGTTGTACTCTGCTTTCCAGACACTCCAAACCTCCTCACCCACATCCCCTTTCACTGGCTTCTCCATCTGCTGACTCCTATTCAGTGCCAAGATTCTCCCTCCCCTCTGATTGGACAGTAAATTCCATGAAGAAGGGATGATGTCTCTCCTGGCCAACAGTACCTAGGACATAGGGCCTGACACACTGCAGACCCACATGGGATATTTCTGAAAGATTAAGATCAATGCACAACTCTGGAGGTTGTGTGTTGAAGGACATTTGAATTCTACAGTGTTATTCCCCCAAGATTAAGACCATGGCACAGATGGGGATCCTCTCTTCTCAGCTCTGCCTGGCTTCTCACCTACCTCCTGACCACCTTTCCTACCTACCAACCCATTCCAGGCACTTCACCCCCACCCCATCTCTAGCAGGCTCCTGGCTCTTAGCTAGGACTCCTGCTCCCCATCCCTTCTGCTTTCCTACCCTGGTGAGCAGAGATGAACTCCCTTCCATACTCTCCTAAAAATCCTAGAGCCAGAGTTAACTGAGTGATAGTAAGAGCTGACACTGACCACGTACTATGTGCCAGACTCTTAAATGCTTATCCACTCCTTGAATCTTTGTGCCATGCTAACCTTACATAGCATTACTGCCTCCATTCATATTTGATAGATGCTGACACCAAAGCCCAGAGAGGTTAAGTAACTTGCCCGAGGTCATTCAGCTAGCAAGTTACACAGCTGGATTCCACATAGTTCATCACTACCCCCAGAGTGGACACCCCTTCCCTGTCTTCCCCCATCCACAGACTCTCACCTTGCTCCCTGCAGCTCTGATTTGACACTCAAGCCTCCCCTGCTGGACATTTCTTCTCCAAGCTCAGTTCAGTGCTAGATTCTTGATGTTATCTCTCAAGTGTTTGGCCTTGACCAGTAGCCTGGAGGAGGGGTCTCTCAACCTGGTTTCTGGCTTCCATCTGGAGCTGGGACTGCCATCTGCAGTGTAATGCCAGTGATTGCCCTGATCAAGGTCATGGTCATTCTGTCATAGCCCCTCCCACCTGAGCCACTCTCCGCTCCTCTCCTTAGAGGTGGGAGTCTCTGTGATGGCCCCTCTGCACCCTGCCTCTTCCTTTGCCTTGTAGGGGTGCCCTCTTCCTGACCAGAAGTCAGAAGTCACAGGAGGCACAGCCTCTGGTCCTCATGACTGAAACAGCAATTACAGCAGAAGTTAAGAGCTTACCATCTGCCATGTACTGAGCAAAGGGCCCTATGATATTAACTCATTTAACCTTCTTCTGGCATTCTGCAAGCAGAAGTATTGTGACTCCGTGTGAAGGATGAGGGTGCTCAAGTTCAGAGTAGCAGAAGAATTATGTTCAGTGTGGCAGGGCAAAGTTTAAGCTATGACCTGTCGGACTCTTACATCTGTACTCTTTACCACCACTGCCTCAACTGGCACAGAGCCCTGCGTTTCCAATCTCCTGCCTTCCTGCCCCTTCCAGCGGGCCCCAGGACTCAGACTGCTGCCAGCTGCCTCCCCGCTCCATTCCTTGATTGCCCCTTCTCATCCTGAAGGTTGTGCCTTGAGGCTTCTTTTCTTCTCCCTGATTTTATATGGCCTCTTATTCACATGCATTAAGAAGCCAGGAGCAACAGAGTGACAAGGGTAAGGAAGTGACTAAGCTTCCAGAAGCTCACTGAAGCCCAGGCCATTGAAACTGCCCTTCGTCGTCTGGCCATTGGCCTGTTCCTTGGTATGGTCAATGGAAGCTCATCAGGGCTCAAGCCCTTTTTTCTGAACTTGGGGATCATCTCATGCCCCCCTCTTCTTAGTACTTTGTATCCTTAAACAATGGACACTCGACACCCTTTTATTGGTCATTTGGTATATTCCATCAGCAGCAAAAATTGGTTAGGATTTATAGGATCTTCCGCTGTGCTTTGTCCCCCACTAAGCAGGTCATAGCAGAGACAAAGAGGACAGTATGAGAACAGACACCACAAAACCATGTGGTGAGTGCATCAGAAAGCTCCAAGTTAGCTTCTGGGCTTCCTTACCTGTTCACTAGGTGTCCATGGGCAAGTTAATTCCTATTTCCACATCTCAGTTTCCTCATTCAGGGGCGGGGGTGGGTGGGTGGGGAGAGCATGAAGACAACACTCCCCTTGTAGGCTGGTTGTGAGCAATGCATACAAAGCCATGTGTCCCGGTGACGGGCACCCAAAGGGCTTCACTCATAATTGTACTATTTAATATTGATAATTGTCATAATTATATTAGGCAATAACATTAAGTGTAATAATATTTGTAATGAGCCCAGTAATAATAATAAATTTTTCTGAAGAAGATGATGATGATGTTAAGGGTGATGGTGAAGATAGAGGAATCACAGGAGACTTGAAATAGCACAGACGAGGTGCTCATATAGGCGGAGTAGCAAGCAGGAGACAGATGTCTGATGGAAATTCCCCGGGTGAAACGATTCCTCAACTGGGTTGGGAAAATAATGTATGAACAAGAAAAGGGGTTGACACAGAGGGTTGAGATCAGGAGTTGAAATGGTTTCCTGAGGGGGAAGATCTTCTGCAAAGGCCCACAGGTCGGGAAGAGCACGTGACCAGCAACCCATCACCCAACAGGACCCTCCCGGTCCCCTGTATAATTAAAACCTTCTTCCGACTTTCTAATCAAAATCTGACTCTTACTTCTCATACCACCATGTTCCTGTTTCCAGCCTCTGGTGCCATTCAGAACCTATATCACACTTCCTTTCTGGAATTATCTTTTCACTATGTGAACTCAGAACTGGCTCCCTCCAAGTATCTCCCCTCTGGGGCAAAGATGTTTAGCTCCTCAAGTACTTCTTCTGTCTTTGAGTGCTCTCACCCACCCTGGACCTCTGATTTTGACCTTAATTTCTTGCATATTCCTTAGGGGAAGTGTGTAGTGAGTCATTTGCCCCATCAAAATACTGGGGCAGTCATGGGGTCTCTATAGGTGGTACCTCCACGTTGCATAACTTCAGGGGCCGGGTTCATTTCATGGTGTTGAGCCATGAGTGGCCACCCTGTTTAAAGGCTTCAGAAGACCAATTGTGACTTGTGACCCTGTTAAGACTGAGTTTCCAACCCCCTAAAAGCTGTTCCTTTATGCTCCCCCCGCTCCAAACCAGTCTACCAGCCCCCAGATAGCCCTCCCATATCAAGGGCTTTCTGTGCTGAATAAGGAACATTTGCTTGGTCCCATCCAAGGTTTGTGAAATTGAGGTCACTTGGCTCCTAATCAGAGTTCAGACACCAGCTGGGGGCTGTGAAGGATTTCTTCCCAAAGCATCATCTTGGGAGGATGCCTGAGTGTAGGGAAGACAGGAGTAAATTGTGTGCCCACGCAGGTGATGGTGGTGAATAGATACGGTGCACAAGGTCCAGATGAGGCAGCCAAGAGAGGAGTTTACAACCAGCAAATATCTTCCACCCAAGGTCGCAGATCCCCCAGACAGCCTCAGCCTCAGACACTACCTGCAAAATGACATTCCCGTGTGTGATATAACCCCATGGGTGTACCCAGATTTTGATTTGCCCTGACACCCAAAAAAGGCCAGGTTAAGTAAAGCACTAAAATAATTCATAATTTCTAAAGTTGTTTATGATGGTTGGTGAGTAATGACTACTTTTCACTGACTGTATTGTAGAGAAGAGAATTGATTGCAATAATATCTAAAACTTGCTGTGTCTTCTCTAAATGTCTCCCTTCTGGGAAACTAACCTTCCTCCATTCTCTGTGCTTATGATCTCAGTAGTGATGAACGTTTCCACTGGCTCTGGGCCCAGGTAGGTGACTGAGCTCTGAGCCTGTAAGGTGTGTAACTCTAGACATTGCTTGAGCTAGGAGTAATGAAGGCATCTCTTTTCCCTGCAATCCCAAGTCAAGGAGAATCTGAGTCTAAAGTTACAAGTGGCCACCTTTGCCTGAGCAGAGACAGAGCCCACCTGAGAATGAAGCCAAAAGAGAAGAAAGCAGATCCACTAATCAGAAAGACTCACAACTCAGAAAGTTTGGATACAGCTGTTCCACCCTTGAAGGTACTGAATTCCAGAGCCACCAGTAAATTTCTTCTTCAATCAAAGACTGACTGAGCTGTGCTGCTGACATCCCAAGATTTGTAACCCAGGCACCACTGTTAAAATAAGAGGAACCTGGGGCAACTGGGTGGCTCAGTCAGTTAAGCATCCAATTCTTGGTTTGGGCTCAGGTCATGATCTTAGGGTCATAAAATTGGAGCCTTACGTCAGGCTCCGTGCCCAACACAGAGTCTGATTGAAATTCTCTCTCCCTCTGCCACTTCCCTCCCTGCTCAAATAAATAAATAAATCTTTAAGAAAAAAAAAAAAAAGAAGGGATCCAGAATATGGGAGAGCAAGGATTTAAGAGAGTATGCAGGTGGGGATTGTAGCTAGATGCTGAACAAACGTAGCAGAATTCTTAATTTGATATTTTAAAATGGGAGTGATCTAAATCCCTGAAAATTATAAGGTAATGACAGGACACTTTAGACTAAGGTTTTATGATGCTAAGATTTCAGTTGTTTGTCTTTCTGCAAAGTATCTGCTTCTCAAACCTTCAGGGAAGTCTTTTATACACACTCGACTAGGTTGATGGTTTGGAGACAAACCAAAGGGGGAAAACAACTGCTGTGTCAAAGAGCCAATGATAGCAAAACACTCAGAGAATGGGATATAACATTTGTATGAGCATGAGACTGTATTAAAAATGGTCTACAAAGCTGTGGTCATCAAGACAGTGTGGTACTGGCACAAAAACAGACACATAGATCAAAGGAACAGAATGGAGAATCCAGAAGTGGACCCTGAACTTTATGGTCAACTAATATTCGATAAAGGAGGAAAGACTATCCATTGGAAGAAAGACAGTCTCTTCAATAAATGGTGTTGGGAAAATTGGACATCCACATGCAGAAGAATGAAACTGGACCACTCTCTTTCACCATACACAAAGATAAGATCTAAACGTGAGACAAGATTCCATCAAAATCCTAGAGGAGAACACAGGCAACACCCTTTTTGAACTTGGCCACAGTAACTTCTTGCAAGATACATCCACAAAGGCAAAAGAAACAAAAGCAAAAATGAACTATTGGGATTTCATCAAGATAAGAAGCTTTTGCACAGCAAAGGATACAGTCAACAAAACTAAAAGACAACCTACAGAATGGGAGAAGATATTTGCAAATAACCTATCAGATAAAGGGCTAGTTTCCAAGATCTATAAAGAACTTATTAAACTCAACAGCAAAGAAACAAACAATCCAATCATGAAATGGGCAAAAGACATGAAGAGAAATCTCACAGAGGAAGACATGGACATGGCCAACATGCACATGAGAAAATGCTCTGCATCACTTGCCATCAGAGAAATACAAATCAAAACCACAATGAGATACCACCTCACACCAGTGAGAATGGGGAAAATTAACAAGGCAGGAAACCACAAATGTTGGAGAGGATGCCGAGAAAAGGGAACCCTCTTACACTGTTGGTGGGAATGTGAACTGGTGCAGCCACTCTGGAAAACTGTGTGGAGGTTCCTCAAAGAGTTAAAAATAGACCTGCCCTACCACCCAGCAATTGCACTGTTGGGGATTTACCCCAAAGATGCAGATGCAATGAAACGCCGGGACACCTGCACCCCGATGTTTCTATCAGCAATGTCCACAATAGCCAAACTGTGGAAGGAGCCTCGGTGTCCATCGAAAGATGAATGGATAAAGGAGATGTGGTTTATGTATACATGGAATATTACTCAGCCATTAGAAACAACAAATACCCACCATTTGCTTCAACGTGGATGGAACTGGAGGGTATTATGCTGAGTGAAGTAAGTCAATCGGAGAAGGACAAACAGTGTATGTTCTCATTCACTTGGGGGAATATAAATAATAGTGAAAGGGAATATAAAGGAAGGGAGAAGAAATGTGTGGGAAATATCAGGAAGGGAGACAGAACATAAAGACTCCTAACTCTGGGAAACGAACTAGGGGTGGTGGAAGGGGAGGAGGGCGGGGGGTGGGGGGGAACGGGTGACAGGCACTGAGGGGGACACTTGACGGGATGAGCACTGGGTGTTATTCTGTATGTTGGTAAATTGAACACCAATAAAAATTAATTTATTAAAAAAAAAAAAGAATGGTCTGTAGTCCCCTAAGATGCTAAAAGCTGCAAGAGAATGTCACTCCTACGCTAACAACAACAACAAAAGCCATCTAATTTCCATAATCCAAGACCAAAGTTGCCTGCCTCTGGGGAGGACATAGCAAAACCTACTGGTCTCCAGGCTCTGTCTTGACACTAGGAAACTCTCATATTCCACTGGAAGAGGAATAAAAAATCTACCTTCCTCCACACTGCATAAACACTAGATATAAACCATTGTACCAGCAGCAGAAAACTTGCTTTATATAAGGCACAGCTCAGCTGCCATGCAGTAGAGTGTTGGAGGACAGGAAACCAGTCTGTGCTCTAGACCCAACCTGGCAAAGACTGTCATAGGGGGATGGGTAGGAATGCCAATAAAAAAAGATTTTATTTATTTATTTGAGAGAGTAAATGAGTGAGTTAGTGAAGAGCAGGGGGGCAGGGGTGAAAAGGAGAAGCAGGCTCCCTGCTGAGCAAGTTGCCTAACACAGGGCTTGATCCCAGCACCCCAGATAGTCACCTGAGCCAAAGACAGACGCTTAACCAATCGAGCCACCCAGAGGCCCCCCAAAGTAGTGCTTTAAAACTTTCTAGAGGCCCTCACTCCCTCTGCAAGCTTCTGGCTCCTCTGATATCCTGGGGCTTCAGACTCAACACTTTCTGACAGGTGCAGCTTGCCATGCTCCAAGAATGAGTGCAGGTGGCATGAACTCATGCATTCAAATATTATGGGTTGAAATCTGGGAAATGTGATCTCCTAGGCATAACAATCATCTTTTGTTGCTTAGAAAACAATTTTGAAATCTCAGTGGCTTCCAGGTCTGCATGTCAGCTGCAGAGCCGGCCTAGACTGGGTCCAGCTAGGTAGCTCTGTTTCAAGCTGCAAATGAGCGAGGTAGGGGTGGAGCTCAGTCTGTTCCATGAATCCTGTCCTCCTTATACCAGCAGCCACCAGAGGCACGTGTCAAAGCAAAAGAACATTCACACCCTTATTGAAGATAGTAAGGCAAACTTTCTTCAAGGGGGTGCCATTGTGGTACGGGTCTAGCAGTGGTGGGATCCACCCAAACACAGCAAGGGAAAAGGGATTTATAGCTGAGGAGGAACAGGGTGAGGTGTCAGTGGATGGAAAAGTACTAAGAGGAAACATCAAGGGTTAAGGGTTGGGGCGGGGGTGGGATTCTGGCTAAGCCAGCCTCTCGGGATTCCTGCTGAGGACAGCCACGGTGATGAGACATCCTTGGAGGCTGATGGGAGAAGGACTGACTAGATACCCAAGGCTGTCAGACAAGATGGAGGGACTCTGGCTAAGGTTGGTCAATCCAGGGATGAACCCAGCTGTCTGAAAGTTGAAGCCTAAGTTGAAAAGCCCAGTAGAGTTTGGTCAAAGAGAATCCTTGCCACATGTTTGCATGGCATGTTGACCAGAACATGAGAGCCAGGCAGAAACACGTGCATACTCGGGACCTTCTTTGCATCATATCTAAGTATCTCCTGGGCACCATAAGTCCCATAGCCAAATCCAAAATCAATGGTGGTGGGCAGGGGTGGGGGGAATATACCTCTCCTACTATACTTTGCAAAAATCCATAATCTCACACTGCTGATGTGAACTTAGATGATTTACTTAACCTTTGAACCCCAGTTTTGTCCTCTAAAAACGTAGTATTTGCCCCAATCCAACAGCACATCTGTAAGACTCAGCGAGATAAAAATGCAAAGCACTTAGCCTCTTGCTCCGCAGTAGATGTTTGAGATATGTATTTTCTCCACGCTATTCATTCATTTAACAAATATCGGTAGTGGGATCCACTAACACAGAATTCTTAAAGAACTCTTGTTATGCAAAGCTTCAGCCTGTTGAAAAAGTGAGAAATCTGTAGACTAATCTGTCTTCTATGAGGAATGGTTTTGCAAAAACCCAAACACTCCTCCTGAAATTCAAATTTAATTAAATCTGTCAAGATATTCCTCACCAAGGCCAGGTAGCAGAAAAATGCAATGGGGCTCCTGAGATAAAATCACCTTGGAGATAAAAACTGTAAAACTGATGTCCAGTCTGTGGGGACATGGTGGTTTGGGGTCCTTAGGGTGCTAGCTATAGCAGGATCTCAGCCCAGCCTTCCAGTGCAGGCTTGGTATCTGGGAAGCATCTCCAGGGCAGCTTGGCCACGGAACATCTTTAGCTGAGATTAGCACTAAGATGGAGGTTGTCCCACATAAACCTTGAACCAACATGGCCCTAGAAATCCATCCTGGAAGTCTGAGCAGCTATATCTTGAAGGAGGAGCTAACGTTTTATCTGCTGGATTGCAAAGATTTCAGTAGGTGGCAATACCACGCCTCTGGTTTTGTTGTCCATAGCAGTGTGAGGGGGAAAAACTAGGTTTTCATAGTTGTCACTAAGACTTTCAGCTGGAAGTCTTAAGACATATGAGTTCCATCTCCAGCCATGAGATTATCAGCTGCTTGGAAGGTGAATAAGCATTTCAGGAAGGATTGTCAGATAAAATACAGAATGCCCCATTAAATTTGGATTTCAGGTAAGCGATAAATTGCTTCTTTAGTAATTGGTATCTTTTATACTAAAAAAGATTCATTGTTTATGAAGTCCAAGCTTAACTGGTCTTCTGAATCGTTTTATTTGGTAAATCTAGCAATCCTAATTCCAGGAAGAGGACCCAAGGGAGGGAGAAGACTGAACAGCTTGACAGGCACTCAGCTGGTATAAGAGACTTGAATGAGTCACAGCAGGGGTATCCAAAATGGTCTAGGAGAGTCAGGGGAGACTGAAGGGAGTGCCATGTAAGGATTTTCCCCAAAAGATACAGAATGGCTCATGTGGAGGGAGAGGGTGGGTGTGGAGTCCTGTGCTGGAATGGCTAATGGCCAAGGCAACAAGAGTAGCTCATGGCAATAAAAGCCAGCACGGCATAGTCAAGACAAGAGAATACTCTCCATGGGGATGGATGGCAGGGTGCAGGAGGAAGTGCTAGAGGTGAACCGGTGGGCAGGAGCTAGATCCAGTCCAAGGGTGTTTTTAGGAAAATTAAGGCATGGCTTTTATGAGCCCAAATAAATATACTCACAGATGCTACCTCACTGAGCCTCACAATAACCTTGAGAAATACAGTGTCTGACCTAATGTCATGCCTTTCTGGCAGAGCCCAGCAGCCTCAGACAATCTGGAATCTACCAGTGTAGACTCAGCCCAGTGTGAAAGTTCCATACCAAATGGCACCAGCTCAACCCAGTCACTTCCTCCCTTGTGAAGTCCAAAGGCAGGGAGCACAAGGAAAGAGGTGCGGTCTCTTAACTCACTCACTTACTATCCTTAGCAGGGTTTGGCAATCATCCTGGCTTCTCAGGAAGCGTGCTGAGCATCTGAGAACCAGGGAGGCTGGGGAGCTGTGTGACTCCTAGGCTGACGGATGAATTCCTCTTGCACTTTATGATACCGTATATTCTTAAAACCAATTTACAACAAGCTAAGTGATCTCTGAGTGTCTCATCTTTAAATCCTAGGAGACAGACCTGCTGGATCATTACAGTCTCTGGGGCTTCTTGGCAGGCCAGCTATCTGAGACAAGAATGGGCTTTCTCATAGAACAACTTTGTAAATTGGAGTGAGACTCATATGCGCTCCCTTGGACCTCTAATGGAATTAACTAATCATACTCCACCTTGGGCACCAAATAAAATATTTACTGTCGCTTACCCTGAACTTCTGACTCATAATGACAGTGTGAATACCATATCTCTTGCAGCCTGAACTCCTCACCTTATCGAGAGGAAGAAGAAGAGCTGGAGAGAGTTTGGGTCAGGATAATTCGATTTGATTTTCCTGATATTTTTGAGAAGGAAACCAGTGCCAAGGACTAGAGGTGACAGAGACACAAACATGGTGCCTCTACTTCCCGACACAACTACATCTTTCCCTCTTGTGGGCCACCAGAAATCCAGCTATCTCAAAGTTTTCCCTACCAGGGAGTCTGGTGCCATTTATACACTTAGACAGGAGGGTGCACCAGGCCAGGGGTTCATGCATTGTAGATGCTCTCAAGAATTTTTTTTAGTAAAGATTGTATTTATTTATTTTGGGAGACAGAGAGCATGTAAGTGGGGGAGGGGAGGGGCAGAGGGAGAGAGAATCTCAAGTGGATTCTATGCTGAGCTCTGGAGCCTGACACGGGGCTCCATCTCACGACCCTAAGATCATAACCTGAGCTGAAATCAAGAGTTGGACACTAAACCAACTGAGCCACCCAGGGACCCCTTCTCTCAACTATTTTAAAAGAGTACATGATCACAAATGAACTGATAGCCTGGTCTGGGATGGAATGAGAAAACAGAGAGAGGGAAATTTGGTTGGAGATAGCTGACCTCCCCAAAACTACTGCCTAGGTCACAATCCAATAGGTTTTGGTGAACTTAACCTTGACCCAAGATAAAGTTGATATTGAAAAGGAATGGAAAGAAGTATTTTGGCAGCACCATGGTTTGGGGCTCCATCAGTGAAGCAGGTGTGATGAATAGCAGCATGTATCCCTCAATTTGGTATCACGTTACCCAGGGGAAATTAATCAGTTATACCTCCCATCTAGGCCACAGTTTCCTTATAAGAAAAATGGGGATTATGACATCACCTATATCATGGGGTTGTTGACGCATTCCATGAACAGGTTTTGAGCACTGCGTTTGTTCAAAGTGTTCTTCTGGGCAGTGATCAAATGACATAGAACAAGACAGAAGGGATTCCTGCTTCCCCCCCACCCCCCAGCTGCTTACATTCCAACATGGGGGACATATAAACAACTACCCCAATAAATGAACTTGACCATGTGGTAGAGTGGTAAGCATTGTTAAAGGGGATAAAATAATATCTGCAGAGACAGTATTTCGCTGGAGGCTAGGAGGATGATACTTTTTGAAGAGCTGGGTAGGAGCCTTCTAGGAAGCTGGTGCAAAAGGCCTGAAGATGGGAGGATTTGCATGTTTAAATGATGTGATGCATGTGGAGGGAGTGTTTCCAACACAGGGCTCAGTGCATGATAAATATGAAATAAAAAAAATAAATAAATATGAAATGAATAGCTGTGATGGTGATATTGATGATGAGAAGAAGGAGGAGGAAGAGGAAGAGGTTATGAATGATCACTACAGTCTGGCCAGGGAGGGCAAGAGCCAACCTCTCTGGGAAAGGACCAGCAAGAACCAGGCTATGTGTTCTGTTGCTCAGAACAGATGCACATACGGTCTTGGTGAGGCAGACAGTTAAGGTTTTCATGTTGTAGGAGAACATCCTCTGAGCCCATCAGACCCTTATCTATGCACCAGGGGATTCAGGGGCAAAGGGGCTCCTAATAGCACTTCCCACAATGGTCATGTGTGGTCCTGGAGCTGGGTAGAGTTACAGCCACAGGCTGGAAGCGATGCTTTCTGCAGCTGAGCAGAGCTGGGACAGCAGGAGCCGACACTCCCTGCACTCAATTTACCAGTCTAATCCACAGCCCCAGGAACCTTCATTCCATGTACTTCAGAAGCTCTGGCAGCCCAGCACCAGCTCAGAGGGAGTCCAGAGCTGAGTTTATAAACACGCAGGTGCCCACAGAGAGGCTGGCAGGGGAGCACCATTGCTGAGCATGTCCTCATTGAGCATCCTTGCTGGAAACACTCTGGTGCCAGATCTCATTACCACTCTGAGAAGGTCCTCGCAAAGCTTGTCTCTTTCCAATATCTCCTAAGTGGGCTCAGACTTTCGTGGTGCCGGCTCCATTCCCCTGACACTGGGACATTTATATTTGATGGTGTTGGGATGAATTATGCACACACCCCACTGAACATAGATTTAATGAGGGGATTTCTTTTCTGTTCTTGCTTTGGCTTTTAATGGATTCTAGCTTTTGAATTAAGCA
Organism: Vulpes vulpes; assembly: GCF_048418805.1. NCBI lineage: Eukaryota > Metazoa > Chordata > Mammalia > Carnivora > Canidae > Vulpes > Vulpes vulpes. The sequence continues at coordinate 94,655,558 of NC_132782.1, forward strand.
TTGGCTCAGCAACTTGACACCACAGGGGATGCAGAGAGAGAAACTGTCCCTCCAACTAGGGACTGAGAGGTGGCTGTTTTGGCAGTCAGCTCCATCTATAGGTTTGCTCCATCTGGATCTTATTTCTGGGTCTCGGATCAACCCAGTGATGCAGTCCTCCATTAGAGTCCAAGAACAAAGACCATGCTGTGCTGGGTGAGGAGAAGTACAGCCTCAGGAACAGGCATGACCCCAAGGCCACATGCATGCCCCAGTTGAGGAAGTGCCATTCTGGAGGGAGAATGGAGAGCTGCAAATAGAAACAGTGTCATGGGCCCAAGAACGGTGACAGTCACTGCCCAACATCTGTTCCCTTTTATTCTGTTATTCCTAGCTTGCTTTTTCTTAGAGGGAAATTACTTCTTTATTGGTATAAGGAAGGGTTGACTGCCCCTAGTGAACTAGCCAACCAGAGCCTTATATTCTTTTGGCTATGTAATTAATGTAGGGGTGGCCATATGACCCCCGAACTAGAATCAGTCTTGGGGTGTTTGCAAGAAATTATGGAAAGATTTTTTAAAATCTCTGCAGTCATTTAGGGGTAGCGTATATACCTATGGAACTGATATAGACCACCAGGGGGACAGGACTCTGGCCATTAAGTCACTGTCAAGACAATCCAGTCATACCTGAAACTCATTATAAATGAAGACACTGCCACTTTTATTAAGCCATTTTGAATTGGATTTATTTCGAAGAAAGAAGAAAGAAAGAAAGAAGAAGAAAGAAAGAAAGAAAGAAAGAAAGAAAGAAAGAAAGAAAGAAAGAAAGAAAGAAAGAAAGAAAATAAATCTTAGCTTACGTGAAACCTGAGAAGAAACCAAAACCGATCAAGGAAAAAGCAGAAAGAAGTTCAAGGAGAAATGGGTCAGGGCATAGTAGGGAATGAAGAACTATTTTTATGGGGTGCTGGTTTTGGGCATGAAGATAAATCTCCTACTTGTGGATAAAGGGACGGTCTGGCCATGTGTCAGTTTCTGTGTCATTCTCATCACAGCCAGAGTTTGGAACGATAATAAGAGCAAAATCTTTTCTGTGAAACGGATCCATATGAAAATAATTTCAGTAAAATGAAAATAGAACAAAAATTGGAAGCAGGTTAACTATATTGTACGGAAAATTGATCCCAGAGTTAAATAGGTTTAAAGAGTTAGTTCCATGGAAATATAGCAAATTTATTAGAATTTTGATTAAAATAGTTAAGTCATCCCCCTTGTCTTAACACTTACAATGGCTTCAATCACACTTAGAATGAATTCCAAGCTCTTTATCTAAATAATACATGATCTGACTCTTGCCAACCTATTTGACAGTAGGGCTTATATCTCCTTTCTGCTAAAATAACTTCAAATCATGGTGACTTCTTTCTGTTCCTTGAAAGAGTCAAGAGTCTTCCTATCTTTTGTACATGCTATTCCCTCTTCCTGTAATGCTGTTCCCCATCCTCATCATTCTGTCAGCACAAACATCACCTCCTCAGAGAAGCCTTCTCTGAATACCCCATCTGAAATGACTGCCACTCCCTGATGCCACCCACCATCACTCCCTGTTCTGTTGGAATATCTTCATAAGATTTTCCATTATTTGAAATCATCTTGATTATTTATTTGTTTCCTTGCTTATTTCTAACCTTCCCAATACACTGTAAGTCCATAAGTTCAGGGGCCCTGTAAACTTGTTTGCCGCTAAAACCCAGTAGGTGCTCGCCAAACGAATTCCCTCCACACACTCCAACCAAAGATTGCTCATTGTCCACCAACATCCATTCTTCCTGAGGTTGCTTTAAGGCACATACCACATGGGTAGACACTATGACACACTGCCTGAATCCCTTTGCTTAGTGTCCCACTGTGGGGGGCGGGCAGCCAGCAGGCAGGTTTCACTGATCTGTTCCTTCAGGGTTTCCAGCCCTTCTTGGGGATAGCCTGCATCTAGTGACTAAATGAGGTAGAGGTTTGAAAGTCTAGCCAGTTCAGCCCATCATGGGCCAACTCTGATGGGTGATTCCTACTCCAGAATTTTCCACTGAGTTAGTAGAGGCATCATGGCATGACTTCTCACTGCCTAGTCCTGCTTCATAGTCCTTTCCATAGGGGTTGATCCTACTGATTATCTTGCACCCCAAACACATTCTCAGAATGGGCTACTGGCGGACTCAGTCTATGACAGCACTTAGCTAAAATTTATATGATCTTTCCTCCCTCACAGTGGGTCGTGGCCACGTGACTGAGTCCTTGCCTTTGGATGCAAATGAAGTAATGTCCAAAATATCTTTCTTTCTTTCTTTCTTTCTTTCTTTCTTTCTTTCTTTCTTTCTTTCTTTCTTCCTTCCTTCCTTCCTTCCTTCCTTCCTTCCTTTTTCTTTCTTTCTTTCTAATTTTTTTTATTCATGAGAGGCAGAGACATAGGTAGGGGGAGGAGTCTAATGTAGGACTCCATTCCAGGACCCCAGGACCACAACCTGAACCAAAGGCAGATGCTCAACCACTGAGCCACCCAGGTGCCCCTGTCTTGTTTCTGAGAAGCAAATGGCCTGCCCTCCCCTCCATCTTTCTAGGCTGTACAATACATACATGAAGCTGCTGAGCAAGCTCAGACCATGCAGATCAGGAACATGCAGATCAGGGTGGAATGACAAGGTAGGAGGACCTGGTCCCTTTGACAACATCATTGACCCAAAGTCTCTTCTGTTTGGACCACCGACCTACTTCTGGATTGCATCATGCTAACTAAGCTTCTATTTTGTTTGACCAGCTCTACTTAGAGTCCCCCTGATTACAGCAGCTCAGCTTATGAACTCACTGATACGGCTTGGAAGAAAATCAGTCCCCGGACAAAGTCTTAGGATCCATTTTCTCCAAAATTTCCCTTTGTATCCAATCAGACCCAAGACCTGGCACTCGAAGATTGAGCCCCAGGTACCCAGATACAGCTTCCCTGTTATGACGCTCCTAACCTTTGCCTGATGGGCCATGTCTCAGAGTTTGGTCTTTGAGCAATCTCATTCCACAGACTGGCAGCATCATGGTGCTCACTCACCTGACACTCGGTCACTGCCACCTGTTCCTTATCGCTGTGCTTCACTCACACTGCTGGACAGTCATACACAACTACACTGTCAATATATTTTACCAACACATACACTATGCATTTTTCTGGTCCCCACACAGCAGACCTCTCTAAGACCACTACACCTGTGTCCTGAATTGGTCCTCCTGTCTTGATCTGAGCTGCCCATATTTCCCCGGGGCCAGAATGAGTTCTAGCAGCAGCACCATCATCTCTCAGCCTGACCCATTGACATGAAATGAATGTACACAGATACAAAATGCAAATGCATCTGTATCTTAAATCACATTGCTAGAATCATAGCATTTAACTGAGGGAGGTGATCCTTCTGCCCCTAAATAATCAGACAAATTTGCGGTATTTTGTCTTCAGCTCAATTATGCTATTATAACAGTTTAGCCGAAAACTTAGAGCATGTTCTCAGGAGGATATGCATTTATTCACTAACTCATTTGATAAAACACTTACTGAGAACCTACCATGTCCCAACCATTGTGCTGATTGATGAGGACACAGATAAATCTGACATGATTAGGGGATGGCTTAAAGTGAGAAATCTAGATGTTCTCCACAAAGTAGAAAAATTCAAACACACACACACACACACACACACACACACACACACTATAGAGGACATTTTAAGGAACAAAATATATTCCATTGGGGAAGAGAGGCCAAGGAAACCCCCAATAAATATCTTCAAATATCTGAATTTGTACCAGGAAAGGGAAGGATTTTGCTTGTTCTATGCAGCTCCGAAGGGCATTCATTATGAAGAAGGACTTTTTTCGCTTTATAAAAAATCATGTAACTGGGCACCTGGGTGGCTTTGTCGGTTAAGTGACCAACTCTTGATTTCGGCTCAGGTAATGATCTCAGGGTTGTGGGGCTGAGTCTTGCATTGGGATCCCCGCTCAGCACGAAGTCTGCTTGAAAATTCAATCTCTCTTCCTCTCTCCCTCTGCCTTTCCTCCTGCATTCTCTCCCAAATAAATAAAATAAATCTTTTAAAAGATCATTTGACATTAACCAAGGAGATGGTGTTATATTTGCACTTTGCCGTACACAGGCAGAAGCTGTCAGCCATCAGGGATGCTGTGAAGAGGATTTCCTTTACTCATTCAATCAAAATTGACTGAGTACCTACCATGCAGAGGCACTGTTCTGGATACTAAGGGCAAGACAGGGACACTTTCCTGTCCTCATGGTGTTCACCTTCCTGCCTCCTCTGCTGATATGGGAAGGTATAGGACCCCATGGGGTTGGAAGGCCAGCTTCAAGATCATGTCAACATTAGAGCTGGTGCACAAATAGGAGAGCCAAACTTGAGAAAGGAGACTGAGTATCCATCTGAACTCTGCTACCTATGGACTTCAGGACTTGCAATAGGGAAATGAACCTCCTTGACTTATCTTCTTCATTAGCAAAAAAAAAATCTCGTAAATTTTCAGTGGCACATCACCTCTTCCTTGAAATCCAGTTTATCTGGGGAAGATGATGAGAAGCTAGCTCCATGCCTCTTCCATGCCTATAGCGTCCTTCTAAAAAAGGGACTCTCTACAGTTATAAAGGGTTTGTTTCAAGTGTGAGAATTCAGCCGGCCTTCTGATGGTGGTTATAGCTGATTGTTTTAGGTCTTGGCCACTAAGACAGACAATCAGCGATGAGATGCAAGAATGGAGCCCATTTACCCTTGAATGACCTTGAGGGCAACCCTACCCAATAGAATCCGTTTATTGGATGGTGACAAACACCTCCCCAGACTGTATCTAAGGCAGATGCTCCCAGGGAAGGTGGGGTATTAAAACTGTCATTGCATCTTCTTGTTTTTCCATTGGACTACTCTACTGTCAATATGCTCAGGAGTGTTTACGTGACCAAAGATAATGTTCCCCATGTTACTCCCCTGCTTTAAATTCTGCTGACCTTCCATTGTTTTTAGAATAAAACCAAGAATGCTGGAAGAACCACAAGACCCTGTGTATCTGGCTTTTGCCCATCTTCAGCCTTGGCTCCCTAATTCTTTTCTCTAGTTTTATTGCCCTTCTTTGGGTTCCTCTGACATGCCACAGAGCCTTTGCATATCTTATTCTACGAATTCAGGGACCACATCATTTTGTCCATTTGCTCTCCCTGCTCAGAGTATCTGTGGTTTCTAGCACAGTTTCTGACACAAGCCAGACACCAAAGAAATAAATGAATATGGCCCGAATTTCATAAAAATATTTTCCATAGCTCTTGTTACCATGGACCACCTGAACATGACTTGCTTGATATGTTAATACCTATAATATATACAGAAGGCAGAAGAGTTCAGTGGTTAAGCATTTAGGTTCTGGAGCAAATTTTCTGAGTTAAAATCCTGTTTCTCCACTTACTACCTGGGTGAACGTAGGCGGCTTATTTAAACTCTGTGTGCCTTGGTTTTTTTTTTCAACCTGTACATAAAGGATGTGTTTTTTTTTTCAACCTGTACATAAAGGATGTATTTTTATTTTATAAAAAAATAGATATGTTTGTTGTGAAGATCCAGTGATCTGATAACAACCACGTCCGGTCCACAGTTACCACTCAACAAAGTACTGATTAAAAAGTAGTCTGCATATAGAGTCAACTGCCTTTCCCTTTATCACCTCCCTCCCAACTACTTCCTACAGTGGGAATTTTAAGAATTAGGGATGGAAGGCATTACAGAGCCACATGACTTTATCATTTATTTTAAAGCTACTCTGTGCTTATGCCCCTGGGAGTGTAATATAATCCTGATGTGGTGTAATCACCATCTAAAGAAGTCTGTGCATTCTCTCCTAGGTAAGCTGAGTTGGTAAAAGGGTTGAGGTTATACTTGTATAGATTCTGCTCACACAACTTACATCTAGAGTGGCCATGTGGATTCCAGAAGATGATGCATGTAGAGGGGCCTTGTATAGGACTTGGTACATAATACATCCTCAGTAAATGTTTACAAATCTGCATGAGAACAAAGGGACCTGCTTGCTCTTAACTGAGCTGAGCTGATAAGGGTAATTTTAGCCAACTAAGTTCCCAAGGGAGGCCCAGACATTTGTTAATAGAAGAAATTTCATAGTTACAGGAGAGGCTTGTATTGTATAGATTCTGCAAGTGATTCATTAATTTAAAATTCTGCATTTTATTAAATTAATGTGGACTTTAATGAAAAAAAAAAAACTAAGGCAAAGTGATTCTTGTCTTGGGGAGAAAATAGTATTTCTATGCAAATTCGGGGAGTGGGAAACCAGAGAGGAGTCATACACCTCTTAAATTTCCTCAGAGATTACAGTCCATCAACTTACAGAGCAGGAGCTTTAAAAAGATTATCTTTTTCACAGAAATGGTGAGCTTGTCATAAATAGGAAAATGTCACCTAAAAGACATGGTAGGACAGGAAGAAAAGGGGCTGGCAGGTAGGAGGAGAAAGCTGGAGGTAGGCAGGACAGGGACTGGGATATTTCATCTAACTATGGGAAGAGTACACAGGGAAGGCTTTAATAGCATCTATAAATTTAGGAGTTGAAACTTGTTTCTGAGAGGTGACCTCGTACAAGAGTGGCATTCCACCCTCTATAGGACAGGTGATATTTCTTCTCAGGTGAGTGAATGATGCTTTAGACTGTTTAGTCTCCAAAGCTAATGCCGGATATTACTCAGCAATGCTTTGGTTCCAAAGTGGCAAGTGCCAAATCAAACCACGTTGGGCAATCATTTATTTGGCTGAATTAACTGTAAATTCCAAGTCCTGGATTACAGGAATAGCTGGATCCAGATGTTCAACTGAGACCCTCAGGATCTGGTGTCCTTTCCTCTCTTGATGCAGCTTCCTCAACACTTGCCTGAAGCTCACAATGGGGTCACAAAGATGGTCACAAACAACTCCAGAGCTTCAAGTTTATATCTGGTCAGCCTAATAATCCCAGCATGAAGAGCATATCTCTGGTTAATATTCTTTTTTTAATATTTTATTTATTTTTTTTAGAGAAAGAACATGCAACAGTGGGGGAGGGGCAGAGGGAAAGGGAGAGACTGCCAAGCAGACTCCATGCTGAATGCAGGGTTTGCAGCGCGGCTCATAACAGGGCTCGATCTCATAACCCTGAGATCATGACCTGAGCTGAAACCAAGAGTCCGACACTTAACTGACTGAGCCACTCAGGTGCCCCTCTTGGTTAGTATTCTTATAGAAGTCCTGAGATTTCATCTTATTGTCCCAGCTTAAGGCAAATGCTTATACCCTCAGTACTGTTCTCAGAGATTACTGAGAGCTCTCATTGGCCAGCTTGGGTCATGTGTTCACCCCAAGGGCTAGAACCTGTATGTAACTAACCCCATCAGAAAACCAGAATCATAAAATGAGTTTGGGGCAGTTCCAGAACAAGGGCAGTGGATTTTGTTAAACAAAAACAATGTGAATTCTCTTTACATAGGATGCAGCAGTGCTCAGCAGACAGAGTTGGCTCCAGTGAGGAAAGCCGTGGTCAGGGATTCCAGTCTCTGGTGGGAGGGGGGCGGGGGCAAAGTAGAAATCAGAGTGAGGCAGAAGATGGAATGTAAATTTTAGAATAACATGGCAAAACTGAAAGTCCACAGCTACATGTGAAAATCTGTCTAATTTCGCTGTGTCCCCACTACCTCTCATTGGGGTTGGCACATAGTTTGTGTTCAATAAATATTTGTTAAATAATGAATAAAAGTATATTATAATGACAACATCATTACTACTACTACTAATATAATGATGGTGATGTTAACTATAGTGTATTAAAAAAAAAATAAGCCAGATATTCAATAAAAGCAATCTAGGGCTGCCTCACTGCTAGCTGATATTTGCTGAGTGATTCTTATGTGCCAAGGAGTATGCTAAGCACTTCATTTGAGTATCTCATTTAATCTACACAACAATCCAATAAAGCTAAGGCATTTATTAGTATGCTCACTTGACAAATGAAGCTCAAAGAGATTACATAATTTGCTCAGGGTGTCCTATTAGTTAAGCTACACTCTAACAAACAACCCCCAAACTCCAGGGTGCGTGCACCCTGTCCAGCATGGGTGAGTAGGGCAGGTGCTTCTATATAGTTATTCAGGCACCAGGGCTCCTTCTTTTGTGTGGCTCTCCCCTAGCCAGAGCCACGTCCTTCTCTACATCATCCAGTAGATAAGGAAGGACAAAGAACAGAAGAAGATGAGAAAGTGAAATGGAGAAGAGAAGATGTGGAGAAAGTTCACTGGCTCTTCACCAACTTGGCTGGAAGTGGGTGCCCTGGTGGCTGCTCACCATCTGCTGACAAAACCAGTCATGTGACCCTGCCCGGATCCAAGGAAGGTTGGGCATGTGATCTCTATGTGTGTCAAGGAAAGGGCACATCTTGTGGGCATTGGTGAGTAACACAATCGTATGCTCACCTCCACTTACAACACTCCCCCCATACATAAGTCACATCTACATGACACTCCCACATGCACTTGTCCTTGTCCTTCCACCTGGGTGGGCATCATATTAATCCTCTCACCCTCTCCCCTCACCTCTACTTCCTTGCTGTGTCTCTGCCCTGACCTCTCCTGAGTTCCTCTCGGTGGTGGAAGGGGTTTTAAGGGCAAGCTACCACTGGACGGTCATTTGCCTGGAGACGGCGGGCGAGGGCTGGTGCCCTTGACTCTTCCTTTCCATCAAATTCCAGCTGCAGGAGTTCTCTCTGCTGTGGCAACCCCAAAGCCGAAATAATTTGAGGATTTGATTCTAAGGAGATTCAGTGATATTAGTTGACTGAATATGAAATGTGCCTAACCATCCCCCTTCCGATATCTTTCATCATTAGATTTGCTCTTAATATTCACACACAGACATTTTGTGATTTTTTTTTCTTTTTGGCAGGTTAATTAAACTTGTCTTTATTTTTTCCTTTTTTCCAATTCTCTCTGAGCACCGGGGAAAAGATCTGAGTCTCTAATCTCTGGCAGCATTTGTCACAGAATATTCCAGACATTCAGAACCATAAACCATTCCTTCAGTGAACCTGGACTCCCCAGCCCTGCTCATTTCAGGCTGCCAGAACTCATAGCTCATTGCTTTAGCAACTTTAACTTGAGGGGAGGGAGGGTCACTTAACAAGAAAATTGAACAATAAAAATCTCAGGAAATTGGATATTTAAGCATTCAAAGTAATTGATATTGAAGAAAAAGTATGATAGACTAGAATTATATCCACACAATCTACTGCCCATTAGTTGGAACGTCCACATAACCCTAATCTAAAATTATGAGGGTTCATTACAGATGCAATCAGACACAATCATCTTCATTCCATATATCAAAAGTCCATGAGCTCAAAAAAAAAAAAAAAAAAGCCTTTGTCTCTGTGTCCCTACATTCCTAAAGCCAAAGTTTGAGATCTGACTTTTTTGGTATTAGATGACAATTTCTAGGTCACATGAAATACGAGACTCCGAAAAATGTAACAAATGTTGAAATAGCATCAAGACAGCTGCAGGTAAAAATTTAAGAAGTGATACCTTCAAAAGACAAAATAAAAAAAGAAGAAAAGAAAAGAAAAGAAAAGAAAAGAAAAGAAAAGAAAAGAAAAGAAAAGAAAAGAAAAGAAAAAGAAGAAGGTTGAGAAAAGGAAGAAAGAAAACCTATCTGTATTTACAGCAGGAGTTGGTTCTGGAAGATTTCGTCCCCAGCTCAGACCCACACGGCCGCTTCTGAGGATTATTCTGAAAGGTGGTTGGTCAGCACACACCATGGTGCTTGCTTCATCTCCACATGAAAAACGAAACCTGAACCAAAAGCAAGAAGAGAGGCTTTGATTCATGCAAGCCTCACTGCCTCAACTATCCCCCCACAACCCTGAGCATGCTCTGTCTTCTCCCATCACTGCTTGTTCCAGTTTGGAAATTTTCTGACCTCAAAGGATGAAATAAAGCCCTTTCTGAATTTCACATCACTCTTCCGGTGCCTACCTCGGTGCATTGTTCCCCCTCTCACCCTCCATCCTGGAAGGACCATTGGCTTTTTCTCTGTGCACCCACGGCACCTGGCTCACCTCCGTGGAAGGGCTGTCACCCCTCCATTCCCACTGCCTATTCGGCCCTTCCTCTCACCCCTCAGAGAGGTGGAACTCAAGGCTAGGGGCTGAGCATATTCATAACTGTGTCCCAGTACCTGGTACACATAATTAAACATACCAGCGGAGTACAACATAATTACAGACTGCACTGGATTGATTTCGTTCATTGACCATCCGTTACTCAATAGATATTTATAAGGTGCTGTAGATACCCTCCCTTCCATGACTAGTTCAATAATTTTCAAAATGGGGATTGCAACCCCAAAGCGTGGCAGATAATGAAATCATTTTAATGGTTTGTAAGCTGCATGAAGGGATGTTAAAATAAAAGGCACCTGGGTGGCTCAGTGGGTTGAGCATCCGTCTCTTGGTTTCAGCTCAGGTCATGATCTCAGGGTGGTGGGATCAAGCCCCATGTTGGGCTCTGGCTGAGGATGCAGAGTCTGCTTGAGATTCTCTCTCTCCCTCTGCCCCTCCCCTACTCTCCCTCTCTCTATCAAATGAATAAATAAATAAAATACTTAAGAAAAAAAGAAATGTAAAATAAAGCGGCAGGAAACAGGATAGCATGGGATAGGATAGGGTAGACCAGGGTAGACCCAGACAGCAGAAGATAGAAAATGTCAGCCTGCAGTTCACCTGGAAGGTTAAATATTATTTCTTAAAATACATAGATCTCGTCTATCTATGCATCTGTAGCAATGTAAATCTGTACACACACCTGTGTGCAAATAAGTGCACGATGTGAGGGAGTCAGAGGGCATGAATCTAAAATTTTGAAAGTCCCTGACTTCTATAACCTAAGATATGCTATGACTTTGGTGGCAGGAATAGGTGGGAGATGACGGTGCATTTTGTCAAGCTACCACGACCATTGGGAAGTTCCAAGTCCAACTTTCAACACCAATAGGGCAAGTTAATTAGCCCTCCTGGGCTGCTTATTTCTGTTCTATTTTTAACCATGGTCTTGACTTCCTATTCCCACTGATATTTTCCTTGGCTCAGACACACACTTACGCATGGATTTGTTAAAAGCCACTTTAATGCAATCTGTTGTTTTCAACCCATCTTGAACTAGAAGCTTGTTAGTTTTATACAAGGGAGCCATTCGTTTCCCTTCAACTCAGTCCAAGTTGTTCAGACGGCGAGGACCATTCCTGCCTTCTCTCCCCCAGGACCTAGGAGTCCTACACAATCCATGTATGACCAATCGCCATGCATTATTCCCAGTTCACAGTGATTAATTTAGGTCCAGTCACGCCACTCTAGTTGGTCTGATGAGATCTAACAAGAGGCCTTGGGCTGGAATTGGGGGGGGAAAGCTGCCCTCCCTTCACAGAACTGTAAGACTGGACAGGCCTCATCATGGAGAGAACCTATCTGAGGTTCTCTATGCAAAGAAATACCAAGGAAACAGAGAATGAATTCCAACATGTGTGACCTTACAACCAACCATAGGCCAAAGCCAAGCATATTTCTTCTTTCAAAATGAGGCCCATTTGAGTTGGTTTTCTGTTTGTTACAACAGAAACCACCCTGATTAACACCTTACAGCTTCGGGAGAGTGTGGAGTATGGCACATTTGCTGTTCCTGACTACTCACTCTTCCTCCCTACAGGAGGGTGACACATCTCTACCACTGGACATTTGATTCACCATTCATGCTCTGGTTGAGGAAAGAGGCTACTTCCCCGGGGCCTCAATGTCAGGCTTGGTCATACAACTTGTCTGGGCCAATGAAAAGTAAGAAGTCAAATACCACCAGCACCAAGCAAGAACTTTAAGAGATATATTTTTTAAGGATTTTATTTATTTATTCATGAGAGACACAAAGAGAGAGGCAGAAGACATAGGCAGAGCAAGAAGCAGGCCCCCTGCAGGGAGCCCGATGCGGGACTCAATCCCAGCACCCTGGGGTCACCCTTAAGCAAAGGCAGATGCTCAACCACTGAGCCACCCAGGCATCCCAAGCTTTAAGAGTCCTTTTGTGAGCTCTCTCTCCGCCGTGAGAAAAGCATGTCCCAAGTGCTCCTCCAGCATGCGTCCTACTGTGTAGACACATGGAGCAAAGCTACAGGTGACCCTCAGCCAACAACACATGGCATAAGCAAGAAATAAACTCCTGCACTTGTAAATCATTGAGGTTTGGAGCTCCTTTGTTTTTGCAAGCATAAATAATTGATTTATCACTCTATCTCGACATCTATCCCCGTAACTTGTTTTCCAGCATGCAATTCTGAGTGGACATACTCGTGCATGCACACACACATGCATCCCTTAGTTCTTCTCCACTGACATTTTCCCTCCTGCTTAACAAGTAGGCCTGAAATAGAAAAAAAAAAAATTCAAAACCCTCTGTACAGATTCCAAAATGACAGGGTAGGTAGATGAGAACACTGTGAAAGATCCTGTAAAGCAGCTGAAACACACCCTGGAAGCCTGGTTTGGAGAAACAGGCAGTGCAGATATCAGCAGCTGGCCTGGTTAGACTGCGGAATGCAGACTCCAGGTTGAAACAGGACATTGGACAACAACAGGGAGACAGGATTGAAAAGGCCTCTTCAATCTGTGATGGCTGCAGGAGCAGAGAGGTTGGCTGTGATTAGAATGAACTTTGTTTTGTTTTTTTCTTTTTTAGAATGAACTTTGAAACCTTAAACTCCAGCTCACTGTTGTTGACGCTGCAGGTAGGTCAGTAAGCAGGTAGGTCAGTAAACAAGAAGCACAATATTCCTACTCCCATAATTGAAAGGAATAGGCAGGGCCCTATGATATACTCGATGTCTTCAGAATGTTCTCAGTGCTTTGAAGAACCAAGCTGAAAGTGGTAAAGAAGGTAGGGATGAGGGGGTGGGAAATGCTGCAACTAGTTGTGTCAAAGAAGATCCTCTGAGGAGGTACAGACCTGAACGAAGAGGAGGAAAGAGATAATAAGAGAAGCTTTCTTGAGGGAAGAGAATGTTAAGTGCAAAGGCCCTGTGGCAGAGAATGCTAATCATTCTCCTCTCTTTCCTGGGCACATCGACGGACTACGTTTCTAGTCCCCTGCCGTGGGCAGGGCCACATGACTGGGGACCAGCCAATGACATCTGGGTAGAAACGATATTCTCTATATCTGGGTCTGGTATTCATAACTCCCAGAGGATTCCACCCAGTCCCTTATCACCATGTAAGCCCTTATCATCATGCAGCCCTTGGGAGCATGACTTGAAGAAGGCAAAGCCTCTGTCAGCGATTCAGCCTCCAAAGGAGTGCCCCTGTTCCCCCACCCTCCACTGACCTGCTTTGGACTACAACCAGAATAAGCAAGAAGTAAGCTTATTATGTTAAGTCATTCAGCTCTGGGGGAATGTTTGCCGGAGTAGCTAGGGATAGTTATCCTGTCTCACAACACTCCGAGGCAGGCAGGAACTTTCCATGGTCTTTGGATAGAAAGAAAGTCTATGTGGCCCCTAAAAAACTACCTTTCACTCATGAGTAGAGCAGGGGACATGTCCTGGGGTCCTGGTTCCTCCAGCTTCTGGGACCCGTCACTGGGCAAGACTGGGTCCCATGGACTTCACTCTAGTCCGAGATATAAGCATCAATAAACCCATTTGTCAGATGAAGAATCTGAGTCCCAGGGAGAAATAAAGCCCGGGTTTCCAGTTTCTCTTAAAACCTTGAGAAGTTTGGGAAGCTGGGGAGCTCAGTTGGTTTAAGTGGCAATTCTTGGTTTCAGCTCAGGTCAGGATCTCAGGGTCGTGGCATCGAGCCCCTAGTCAGGCTCTGTGCTCAGCACAGAGTCGGCTTGGGATCCTGTCTCTCCCTCTGCCCCTCCCCGGCTCATGCACACACACAGGCACACTCTCTCTTACTTCTTAAAAGCCCTTGAGAAGTTTGGCAGCGCTGTACCCGGTTCCTACATGACAACCTCTGTCTGCAGCTGACATGGGTGCCTCTGCTCTCTCCAAAGACCCATCACGGGCTCAGGTCTTGTCCCTGTCACCCTCTGCATGCCTTATCCTTTGCATTGATTTACCAGTTGCTTATACAGCACTTACCGTGTGCCAGGCACTATTCTAAGGGCTTTGCAAATATTAACCCATAGATACCTTAACGAGCCTATTAAAGGGCTACTAGTGTTAGAATCCATTTCACAGATGAGGAAACAGATGGTTAAGAAGGTCATGCAGTCAGCCAAACCTGGTGAGGCAGGGATTTCACCCCGGGTAGTCTGGTCTCCAAATCTCCGCTCGGCACCAGGGCACTAAGATGCCCTTCGTTGCTTTCCTGGTCTCTATATTTGCATCTTTAGCGCTTAGGTAAACACGCTTATTGCTTTCAGGTGACCAGCACACAGCTGCCTCCAAATTTCTACTTACCAGCCGGGTAATTCTAGTCACTTCCTTCTATGTCTGGCCAGACTCTTTCCTGCATGAGAGGGTGGATGCATGATGTCTATTAACCCCCTTCCCATGTGATGTCTGGAGAAGCTTTGGATTTCAAACACGAGCCACAAAGCCTCATGAGAGGTTGTGCATGGGTGGGAGCCTGACCTGCAGACCAGGCTGGAATGCGCTGTGTCATCTCCAAGGATCCTCCTCCATCCTGCACTTCCCTGCGTTTGCAGCTCTGAGTTCCCACTGTCTGGAAGAGCTGTCATTTTATTTTCTCCCAGCTCCTCAGCCTCTGACTACAGCATCATTGAGAGTGACTGTTTCTACCTCAAAGCACTCCAGGGACATGCCCGGAGAGAAGTTGACTTCTTACATTTTTTTCCTCCCAGGACCAAAATCTTTAGGGTGTTCAGAAAACGGCCTTCCCTAGAGGACGCAGAGTCCTGTGGAATGGTTTGGTCTCAGTCTGGTGCTCCAGGCTGTGCGGAAAGAATGTCAGTGGAACTGGATGGAGTTCTCTGAACCAATTTCCTATCCAGGACAAAAACCACTGCCAGGAATGTCCCTGACAATGAAGCTGCTCTTCCTTGACTGGAACATGCTTCAGTGACAAGGAGATCATTACTTTCCCATTCCTGACAGCTGGTGGGAACTGGGAGCCAGTTCCTTATGTTGAAACTAAAAACCTGCCTCTTTGTAACTTCAATCCATTGGACGTCTTGGCCCATATGTAAATATGCAAGCCAGTTCTCTCTCTTTCTCCCTCGCTCACTCGCTTTCTCTTATCCCTGTTTCTCTTCCTCCTCTCCCACCCCATCCTACCATTTACCAAGCATCCACTACGTGTCAAGGCATTGTCCTAAGACATTACCCACCCATCATCTCATTTTTATTCTCATAACAGCAATCTGAGATTGGGGTGGTAAGATTGCTGCCTCGCAAGTGAGGAAACTAAGACTTAAGTTGGTTGATTAAGTAGGTGAGAGGTCAGGTAAGGAAGGAAGAAAGAGGTTGATTTGTCCTGGATCACACAGGTTGTGAGGGGAAAAGCCAAAAGCTTCCTAGAAACCTTATGTTCTTGCCAACCACCATGTTGGGATCGAGTTTACACTTAATGATAAATGAATGACTTATGACACAGAATCAAGAATGAAAAATAGAAACATAAATAAAATAAGAAGTATAATTTCTCCTTTAAGGTGCTAAGGATTTAGTTAATACTGGCACACACCAGTGCCCCTACAAGCTCTAGGGAAAGTGTCAGTTAGAACACTCAGCTTACACTTAACAGCCTCCTCAGGATCTCGATTCTGCAAACCCAACACCAAGTCCCTTTGTATCAGTCAAGATTCTCTTGAGAAACAGAACATATAGGATTATGTAGAGATATATGTAAGAGGAGATTTATTCTAGGAATAAATCTAGAATAAATCTAGGAATAAATCATTGGCTCACATGATTATGGATGCTGAGAAGTCCCACGATCTGCCATCTACAAGCTGGATAACCAGGCAGCTCTGAGTCCAAGGATTAGGGCGCTGATGGTGTAGGTCCCAGTCTTGAGTCAGAAAGTCCAAGAACTGGGAGCTCTTATGGCCAAGGCCAGGAGAGGATGAAAGAGCAAATTCACCTTCCCTCCACTTTTTTGTTACATTCACACTCTTTAGAGATTGAATGCTGCCCGCCAGCACTGGGAAGGATTACCTTCCTTACTCAGTCTACTGATCCAAATGTTAATCTCCTCTGGAAGCACCCTCACAGACACAGCCCAAAATAATGTTTTCCCATTATTAAGGCTATTAAGCAATACCATTAAGTACTTTTTAAAGATTTGTTTGTTTGTTTGTTTGTTTGTTTGTTTAAGAGAGGCAGAGAAAAAGAGCAAGAGCAGGAATGGGGTGTGGTACAGAGGGAGAGGGAGAAGCAGACTCCCCAAAGAGCAGAGAGCTTGATGTGGGGCTCCATCCTAGGACCCCGAGATCATGACCTGAGCTGAAGGCAGATGCTTAACCCATTTAGCCACTCAAGTGCCCTGAAAGTTTCCTTCTCTTGACAAGAAACCTCAAGCCAGAAGGGAGGCATAGAATATGTGGGGAAGCTTTTATACATCCTGTTGCTCATCTTTAACCGTATTTCTTTAATGTGCTCAGTTTTATTTAATTCTGAAGGAAGATTCTGACCCTTCGTTCGTAGTACTGACTGAGCTGCCCAGGTGTCCCACCGTTAAGTATTGACACATAAAATTAACCATCATGTTCTTCTTCCCCAAAATCTAATATTAGGAAGACAGGTGACTAAAGTGAGCACCAGAGAAATACATTTCCCAAGGTTAGAAGGTGATAGCGCTAGCATTCAGCCCCCGACTGGCTAACTCTAGAGGCGAAGGTTTCAATAGCTCAGCTATACTGCCTTTCTTGAAAATAGAATTTGGGGTAAATCCCCAACAGTGCAATTGCTGGGTCATAGGGCAGGTCTATTTTTAACTCTTTGAGGAACCTCCACACAGTTTTCCAGAGTGGCTGCACCAGTTCACATTCCCACCATTTGTTTTAACGTGGATGGAACTGGAGGGTATTATGCTGAGTGAAGTAAGTCAATCGGAGAAGGACAAACATTATATGTTCTCATTCATTTGGGGAATATAAATAATAGTGAAAGGGACTATAAGGGAAGGGAGAAGAAATGTGTGGGAAATATCAGGAAGGGAGACAGAACATAAAGACTCCTAACTCTGGGAAATGAACTAGGGGTGGTGGAAGGGGAGGAGGGCGGGGGGTGGGGGTGACTGGGTGACGGGCACTGGGGGGACACTTGACGGGATGAACACTGGGTGTTATTCTGTATGTTGGTAAATTGAACACCAATAAAAATTAATTTATTAAAAAAAAAAAAGAAAATAGAATTTGGGATCCAGAGAAATCCCCTCCTGTCTTTGCTCAATCCAGGCAAAATCAAACGGGAAAGGGGATCAGTGTCCCTTGGCCTGCTCACATTAGCCAGCCAGAACCAGTCAACCTTGAAAATCCCTCTTCGTAAGTTATGAGCCTGTTTTTCTCCAATTTCCAAGGAGTTGCATTTGGCATCCAGTCAATGACCTGAATCCTTGCCATTGCTGGTTTCATTTCCACAGCCTGCTCATGAATTTTGAGAAATAGCTGGTATTTTCTCCAAACCATACCCTTTAATTCCCTGGAGATGAGGACATAAGCCAAAGGAAACTCTGCTTCCAAGCCAGACTTCACCTTCTATCTGGGTGGTTCTTAAATGCAACAACCCTGACCCATGCTCATTAGTAGCAGAGACTCTGAGGATTCAGTCACCCTTACAAATGCCACCAGGCAGAGAGAGGAGAGGCCCTGAATAAACAGCCAAACATAGGGAAATGTTTCATTCATTGTGTATTGCTCCATTGATGTGCGTTGCTATGGTGACCTCTGATTATTTTTTGAACGAGGAGAATTAATCCTATTGAATTTTCTGTCCTAATAACTTAAGAAATTAATTTTCCATATTATAAAATTCAAATGCACAATCCCATGAACCAAGGTTTAGCAAGTCAAACAAATCCATCCAAATGCATTTTGGGCTCTGAAATGCTGTTTTCCAGATGGGGAAAGGGTAGAAGCTGGTGGCAGATGACTTGTTGACTATACTCTTGCTCTGATAGCTGACTCTAATCACAGAAAGCAGAGGCTTTCGTAGAGTTGTGAGAATCTTCCAGACAGCGCAAGGCACACTAGACACATAGAGCTTTAGTTTCTCTTGCTTAGGAATTCCAAGACCTCTCTGGTCAGCCTGAGTGTACCCCAACCCAGCCTTCCTCTCCACTTGCTCTAGTGGCAAGCTCCTCCTTGCCCTGGGTAGGTGAGTCTTAGAATTCAGTTCACCCAACTAGACTCTGGAACCGAGTGACTCCAGAACCACTTCTTATGCTGCTGCCATAACCTCCTTTATTGCTGATACTGGCCCAAGGCAACTCAGCTGCCTCCTAATGACTGAGAGTCATGTTATACCACATTCCTCTCCTCAACCTTTCTGGCTCAGAGTGTAAGCATTCTACCTGAGTCCATCTGCCACCATCATGGTGAATTTTAACACCATGGTAATTGGACATCTCTTGCCCTAAACTGCCTCCCATTTACCAGCCCCTTCAGGACTGGAAACATGCCATATGAAGATTTTTCTGGGGTTTTTAACCAGTTGTTTTCCTGACTGCTATATGTCAGCTTTTTTGCTATGGTCCCCTGTCACTGTGTCAGAATGATGATGGAGATCCTTGGACCCTTTGGACACACTGTGTCAACAGCCTGGAAGAAAATCCAGATCCAATTGGCCTTGGCAAATGGGTGGTCTCCTCTAGATTCTACTCTACACCAGTGTATAGGTCCCTACCAGTCCACAGGATCACCCCTCCTCAGCCTCTATGATGCCATAATCACCATTATCTTCCCAACTGAAGAGCAATCACCATGGCCATCAGTGGCCGGTAGTTTTAGCCCTGTTTTTGTTTGTTTGTTTGGTTGGTTGGTTGGTTGGTTTTAAAGAGTGGAAACACATTTAACATTGCTCGTGAACTTGAATTTTATTGGAAGGTTGCTTGTTGGGTTCATGGGAATCATGGTGGGAACCAAAGCAGATCAATACTTACAGAAAAGGAGTTGTTGGGACTGAAGCCTCTCAGTCCCTCATGCTAGCAATTTCTCCATATTGAGTAGCTTCCTCTGGTTATTCACTCACATAGTTCCTCTTTTGACTTCAACTTATATGTGGCCCTTAGGGACCAGTGAGGCCAACATCTGGGCATTGTTAAATGTACTCTTGCTTATGTTGATTCCATAATGACCTTCCAGCTCGATTCCTAAATCTACCTTAGAAGGGTGAATGGACAAGATACACAATGGCCATTGAGGACAGTGACTGCTCTGTTGTACTTCCGATCCTAGGGATGCAGGGATGAGGAATGGGGGTCATTTGGCATTGACCAAGTTGGAGGTGGAATAACCACAACTTGAATTTATTTTCAAAAGTTTTATCATAAAGAGCTAGGACCCAAAATCTCTAAAGAACTTATCAAACTCAACAGCCAAAACCAAAAAAATCCAATCGAGAAGTGGGCAGAAGATATGAACAGACATTTCTCGGAAGAAGACATACAAATGGCCAACAGACACATGAAAAAAATGTTCCACATCACTCAGCATCAGGCACACACAAATCAAAACCACAATGAGATACCACATCACACCAGTCAGAATGGCTAAAGTTAATAAGTCAAGAAACAACAGATATTGGGAGGATGTGGAGAAAGAGGAACCCTCTTACACTCTTGGTAGGAATGAAAACTGGTGCAGCCACTCTGGAAAATGTATGGAGGTTCCTCAAATAGTTAAAAATAGAGCTATCCTATGATCCAGTAATTGCATTCCTAGGTATTTCTCCAAAGATACAAACATAGCAATTTGAAGAGACACATACACTCCAATGTTTATAGCAGCAATGTCCATGATAGCCAAACTATGGAAAGATTTCCATTGACAGATGAATGGATAAGGAAAATGTGACATGCATACAATGGAATATTACTCGGCCATCAAAAAAGAATGAAATCTTGCCATTTGCAGCAATGTGGACATAACTAGAGGATATTATGCTGGGTAAAATAAGTCAGTCAGAGAATGACAAATACCATATGATTTCACCTCATACATGGATTTAAGAAACAAAAAAGATGAACACAGAGGAATGGAAGGAAAATAAAATATGATGAAAACAGACAGGGAGGCAAACCATAAGTCTCTTAACTATAGGAAACAAAATGAGGGTTGCTGGAGGTGTTGCTGAGGAGTAAGAGGATGGGGTAACTGGGTGATGGGCATTAAGGAGGGCATTTGAAGTAATGAGCACTGGATATTGTAGGCAACTGATGAATCACTGAATTCTACCCCTGAAACTAATGATACAGTATATGTTAATTAAATCTAATTAAATAAAAATAATTAAAGCCCAAAGCCCAGATAGATTACACATGCCAAAAAGCATAATACATGAAGGACAAAATCTGAATTCAAAACAAAATAACTGGAAATACTGGAGCAAGAGATTTGGGAGGTGAATCTGATGGGACCTCTCTGAGTATTGTTGCCCTAGAAAATGATTCAGAACCTGGAGGACTCAGCCTTCAAGTCAGCTCCTCAAAGGACCAGCGTTGGGTTTAATGTTTACCAACTGGGGCTTCTTTAAAGTTCAAGTTGGCATTTCCTATAGATGTTTTGTTTCTCATGGACTCTCAGGGACCCCAACTTCTGGAGTCACACAACTTCTAATCTGTGTGCTTCTGTTAGTAAACCAGGATTTCAATTAGCCTGATATACACACATGATCCTCTGTGATGTCAGGGACCATTAACATCTTCTGAAGCCACTTCTTCTCCAGTGACTCCTAGCTAGACTTTATGCTTTGGGTGAAATCATCCAGAAAAAGAAGAGGAAGAGGAAGGAGGAAGAGGAGGGAGAGCAAGGTATTTGTGTTCCAATGCCACAGAAACAGCACTAGTTGATGGAATCAGAAAGTCAAACAAGATTAACTGGCCCCAATCTAGTGTAGGAGACATAAACACCAATTTTGATCCCACAATGAATCACTGCTTTTACAGAAGTTTGCCTAAGATGCCAGTGGACAGAGAAGAGGAAGTCGCTTACTGGGGGATGCCGGGAAATCTCCACTGAAGAGAGAACACTTGAATTGCCACTTAGATGAAAAAGTGGTCATCAGGGAAGGCAGGAAAGATATTCCAGGTAAAAACAAAACAAAACAAAAGCTAAGCTAAAGCATGGCTGTGCGAGAGAACATGATAGATATTAAGCAAGGCCATTTTTTCCAGAAGTGGCAGAAAAATCCTGTTTAAACTGGCATGAACAATAACTGGAAGACACGCCCCAAATCAAAAGAGATTTTTTTTTTTTTAATTCCCACAATTGTGAAATTCAGGAATATTTGGGATTCAGGAATGATGGATGCCGGTTCTCAATCCATGTCATAAACCACCTCTGTGCCTCACTTTCACGGACACACTCAAACACACACACACACACACACACACACACACACAATTTCTAAGGCCTTCTCTCTTCCCTTCTACACACTCCTTTTTTTGCATCTCTTTTGTTCTTCCTTTTCCACCATCACTTCTGTTCTTAGGCAGATTTGCCTGTGCACATGTGCGCGCGCACACACACACACACACACACACACAGTCTTCCCTCTCCTGTGATCTTTCACAAGCATGGCATCTGTCTCATTAGAAAATCTCAGGAAGAGTCTATTCCCTCTCTTTTCTCTGTTCCTCTGTCTCTCTTTCCATCTCTCATTGTGCCACCTACCGCTTTTCCTCTGTTTTTTTGTTTTCATGTTTTTCCTTTCCAGAGCTCTGTCTCTCTTATGCAGTGGCTCTCGAATCCTTAAGAAGGCATTCGGACATGCGGAGGGGGAGACAGTTTTGTGTTTCTCTCTTTCCCTTTGTTGCTCTTCCAAGATACATCTCTGCCCTCCTTCCCGCATTCACCTAGATCAGTCCTGTCAGACCCTTTTCTGATAAATAACTGAGGGAAGGTGTCACGAAGCCAGTGCTAACCGCAGCCCCTAGCTTTCTGCAGGAAAAATGACTACGAGGCTTTTCTAGCAAGAGCTAGGCACTTCCTGCCACTGCTGAGGATCTCTTCGCTCTCATTGTGTCCACAGATTAATAACTACAATAGCTACCACAAAGACTTCGGAGGAACGCAGAGCCCTTTGGTCAAAAGGGCTTGCAGATAACTCTTTAAAGGTAAGGGAGGAAAAGTTTGAAAACTTACAACTTTCTTTATTGCAAACCCTCTCCTGGCTCTGCTTTCTTGCCGTTGTGATTGACATTTAACTTCTTCTGTTTCCAACCTACAGATCATTTGGGGGGACATCTGGAGACAGATAATTCTTGTCCATTCTCACCAGTGGACTGGCCATTCTGCAGATTTTCTGTGACCTCCCACTGTTCAAGCTAGAGCCTGGGCTCCCCTGGGAAATCGATGTGTCCACAGCTGGGTGGGTGCTGGGGTCTGATGATGTCTGTTTGCATACATGAACCTTTGCAGTATCCAGGTGTCTGAGCCTCTCTACGTATGTGCACCGGGGACTCCAGACGTGTCCTGGTATTGGTGGGGCAGAAAGAAGGTGTTTTGGAAAGTATCTGTGTGCTTTCTTGTCTGGGCTTTTGAGTGAACCTGAGTGTTTGTGAACAATGTTTATGTGACTTTCTATCTAACTGGGAACATGTTATTTTGAGGCCCTAAACAAGAAATGGGGAGATTGTTTCTTGTTTCAGAGCATCTACTCTACTAGTTGTGAATAATCAAAATGCAACAATAATTGGGTACTTTAGCTTCTTGCGAAAGAAATATCGAGAAAGGCACTGCTAGCATCCCCATCTTCAGAGGACATGAGTGCAGAGCTGTAAAGAGTAGGCAAGATTCATCTGGGCTTCCCAAGGTACAATTTTAGATGTTAGAAGTGACACAAAGAGATACTGAAATAATTGGGGAGTGAGGAGGGAACAGGGCTGGGCACAGGGAGAGGAAGGGGGGCTCTCCTTTGCTGAGGAGGTTTGCCTGTCAGGAGCCTGGAGTAGGGTTTTCTCTCTTACAGAACCGGTTCAGTTTCTGCTGTTGAACCTCCCTTTGTCCCATCCTGCAGTGAAAACCCTCTCAGTTTTCCAAACAGAGGATTAGAAGCAACATTTTCAAGGTCACCCACAGCACAATAGGACCCAAGCTTCCCTTTGAGGGTCGTTATGTGGAATCTGTTTGTAGTTCATGTTTCTCTGGGGGTTGCCTGTGAAGAGCATGCCTTGGACGGAGTGTGTGTGTGCGTGTGTGTGTGTGTGTGTGTGTCTATGCACGCACCGCTCTGTGTGCTGGTCCCTGGCTCTCACTGAGACTGTGGACAGAAATGAGGATGAGGATGATGTTGTGTATGTGACTCTGTGCATTTTGTCAGATGTGTGATTGGCCACGTGAGTATGGCTTCATGTGTCCGGTGGTCTCTAGTATGGGATCTTTTGTGTGACCCTACCCTGTAGGCCAAGCTCAGAGCTACCGTGGCACAAGTACACATACTGATTGATGTACACATACTCAAATGCACACACACATACACAAAGATACAGAGTTCTTCCTACAGGCCCATGTCATTTCTATCTCTGACCCTCAACACACAACACACAGATCTACTCAGTCACATAGTCACTTGCAAAGATTTAGATACAAAAATTCAATCTTGTCTTTCTAGGAAAAAAGCTAAAGAAAGACACAAAGAACAGGCAAGCACACCCACAATTCGAATCCCTTCAACACCTACCCACAGGCCAGCCACCCTCATACAATTGTCTACATGTAGAGATAGCTGTAATCCATATAATATCATACAGTCATAAGCAAGAGCAGAAAAATATATAACCAGTCATAGGCAATATGCATACTGTACAAAGAATGAAGTAACACAGATGTGTAATGACCAACCAAATGATACAGTTGCAAATTAAAAGGAATTTAACATATTATTATGTGCCTAAAATATGGTACATTTTTTTTGTAAAAATTATCTAATCTAATGTTAGTGATAGTGCTTTTAAAAACATCTCCAGAGGGGATCCCTGAGTGGCTCAGCAGTTTAGCGCCTGCCATTGGCTCAGGGCGTGATCCTGGAGTTCCAGGATTGAGTCCCGCACTGGGCTCCCTGCATGGAGCCTGCTTCTCCCTCTGCCTGTGTCTCTGCCTCTCTCTCTCTCTCTCTCTGTGTCTCTCATAAATGAATTAATTAAATCTTTAAAAAATAAAATAAAAATAAAAACATTTTTAGAATAGTGCTTCTCTATTTTCAATGGGCACACAAATCAACTAGGAATCTTCTTGCAGTACCATTTCTGATTCTGTAGGTCTGGGGTAGAGCTGAGAGTGTTCATGTCCAACAAATGCTCAGAACATACTGATGCCATTGGTCTACAAGGTTCTTAAACACTGGTTCTCAAACCTGACTATACATTGAGATCATCCAGGAGGGCTTAAACAATATTGATGCTTGGGTCTCAATCTAATGATGGGACCCAGGATGACAATTAAACCACCCCCACATGAAGGGGGAGTGTCTAGGCATAGAGACTTCCCAAAGCTCCCCAGATAATTCTAATATGCAGCAAAGTTTGGAGACCACTGTTCCAGGCAAATGCCCCTCCTTCTATGACATCACAGCCAAGGCAAGGTCATTCCCTAGACTTTTCTAACACCTATTTGTATGTACTCCCCCACCCACACACACAATACACCCTCACCTCACCTCCAGAGGGGTTGTATCCCTGATCTGATGCTCCCTTCCTGTTCCTATATGCCTTATAAAGGGTATGGACTTTATTCTGTATTTGGCAGCACTAATTAGAATCACCCAGACCCACATGCAGAGATTCTAATGCAATTGGACTAGAATTCCTATTTAAAAACAAACCACGCAATAGAAAACTAAAACCTGCCCAGATGTTCCTGATGTACAGCCAAGACTGAGAAGAATTGATTTACAATCTCAAGTGCAAACCACCCATTATGGCATCAGTTCTGGTGCTCCCTCTCAGGCCACCAGCCTGAGCTTCTACCCCTTGCCTGCACTAAGTGTCCTCAACGCATTTCTGGGCATTTCCACATACATCACGTTATTCCACACCTCTGGGATTTTGCACACAGTGTTCTCTTTTCTGAAATGACTTCTGCATTTTCAGTATTTGGAGAAATTCTTACTCTCTAAGGTCATCTCTTTCGTGAAGTCTTTTTTGACCCATCGTGACAGATTTAATTACTCTTTCTTATTATAAATATGGAGTTACTCAGAAATAGAGTCTTTGCTGATGCAATCAAATTGAGATGAGGTCATATTGCATTAAAAGTGGGCCTTAAATTCAATGACCAGGGCCCCTAGGAAGAGAGAGAGATTTGAAGACACAAAAGAGATACAGAGAAGAAAGCCAAGGAGGGTCAAGGATTGTTAGTGGCCATCAGAAGCCAGAAGAGGCAAGGAGGGATTTTTCCCTCTAGACTTTAGAGGGAGCATGGCCCTGGTGACTCTTTGAATTTGAACTTCTAGCCTCCAGATGTGTTGAAAGAATAAATTTTTGCTTTTTAAAAAAATATTATTATTTCGAGATGCCTCTGATCCTCTAGCATATCTATATCACATCATAATTTTGTGTAGATATTATGCACATCTCCAGACTATTAGGATAGTGTGGGAATTAGGAGCTCCATGAGGGAAGAGACAGCACCTAACTCATGGGCTGCAGAGTGGCATGGAGGACATAGTCTGGAAACCCAGCTCAGATCTCCCATCTACTTTCTATTAACTGGATCTATGGGCAAGTCACTGTACTCTCTGTGGCTTGCTTTCCTCCCTTGAAATATGAACAAGAACACATGCCAGTGAGGACTATGGCAACAACCAATGAAAACTGACTCAGAGTAGACATTTGACAGGATACATTTTCCTCCTATCTGGGGTGGAGTAAAGCCTGAGATTCTCCACCTGCAGTGGGTTCTCAGGACACACTGATGCGGCTGGTCTCCAAGGTTCTCAAACACTGGTTTCTGGATCCTTGAGGCTTAGCGCTATTCCTAGGATGTCACTGGAGACAAGCAGTTCCATTTGCCTGACCAGGAAAGTCAACCAGGGATCCACACATGTCACGAGGGTTGCAGTCATCATGGGGAAATATGAGGGGAAATGATGAATAATAACTCAAAAGGTGTTGATACGCTTTGACCCGAAGAATCACAATTCTGGCTGTGTCGCCTGAGAAATGAGACCTCGGAATCAAAGGCTTACACAAAGATGTTCACTGCCGCATTATCTATGTCCGTAAAAGCATACAAAATAAATAAGCCTGAAATCAGGTTTTTCAATAGCCAGAATTGTAATTGGTAGAGTATATTATGGTTCATCCTTACAAAGCCATACCGATTAGCTCTTTGAAAGCTCAGTACAATATAGAAATGTGGGGAGATGTTTAAGTCCAATATTAAATTTTAAAACACAAATACACAGTGATCATTCGGTGTTATTCTTTATTTGAATTTCATCTGCAGGTTAAAAAAATACAGGAAATGTACAGAAAGGGGAGAAGCTGTGCTTATATTTCAGGGTTAAATATTTCTTGCTTTCTTCTCCTTTGTCTACAAAGAACTTCTTTCAAAAATCTCTTTTTAATAAAGCCATTCCTTATTTTTCCCTACGTACAGAACCTGTGAATCTGTGCCAAGCCCTCGTATCATGTAAGTAGGTAATAGGTAGTACAGAAGATCAGGCTTCAGCCTGTACCCTTGAGGAGCCACAGTCTCGCAGCACAGACAAGTGTGGATGCAAAAAATTACACGGAAATGTGAAGAGGAGGAAACAGAATCGGAATCAGGGAAAACGTGGGCTTAAGAGTGAAAAAAATTGCAACCTATGTGCAATTTCTCTGTTAAAACCTACCGATACCTCCCCGACTCTCGCAACATAAAAGCCAAAGAGGCCTCCAAAGCCCTGTATGACCTGGATTGGTGCCCTGACCTCATCACACCTTAGTTTCCTTGCTCACCTGCCTCCAGACACTCGGGTCTTTTTGCTGCTCAAGCCCCTGCCAAGCATCCTGGCCCCAGGGCTTTTGTAATTAAGGCTTCCTTTGCCTGGAAATCACACCAACTCTCTCACCTCCCTCAAGACTATTCAAATGCTATCATTTTAGTGAGGCTTTCCTTGACCGCAGCCCCTTCCCTCCATCTTCCCCTTGCACTTTTCTGCTTTCATTTATTTCCCTAGCGCTCATCACAATCAGAGTCTGCACTGATCATCTGGACTCTGCCTCACTCCACTAAAACGTCAGCTCTTCACGGGCAGGGATAATTTTGTGTTGTTCATTGCTATATTGCCAGAGCCTAGAACGATGCCTGGCACAGAGTAGGTTCTCAACAAATAGTTGTGGAATAAACTCTTCACTTTGTGAACAAAATAATGAGCAAAGCTGTATCTTTATCTAGAAAAGAGGCACGATACTTCTCCCTTCACGGAGCCTGTATGTCAGAGCAGCTGGCACCCAACGCTCACCACGGAACATGGGCAGAGGGTGGCTTCTGAATGGTCTCAGTGAAGATCAGAGGACTAGGCAAGCAGCGCCCACCCGACCAGAAGCCCCTGTCAATGAGACAGTGCACCCGCAAACCTCCAGTGCCCACGTTGGAGGCTCTGTGCATCTTAAAAGGAAAACAGTCTTTATTTCTGCACTCGGCAGCACAGGCTGTCAACAGCCAAAGGAAGGAGGAAAAAAAAGAAGAAGAAAAAAGAAGAAAATGAAATGCACCTCGGCTATTTTTGCATCCAGGAAAGTATACATATTAAAAAAAACAAAACAAAACAACAAAACCAGAAAAACAAAAGCAACCAGTTTAACAAATTAGATCTAGCTCTTGTCAAAGGAAATGTTTTTTTAAGCCAATACGAAACAACCTCCCAGTGCTGTAAAAGTCTGCAAATGTGAAACTCTTGGAGCTTGAAAAGGTCTCTCTCGCCAGTGAAAATGCTTCCAATAATACCCAGAAACAAGATTCATTAAAAGCTATCTTTAGCA
This sequence comes from Vulpes vulpes, assembly GCF_048418805.1. NCBI lineage: Eukaryota > Metazoa > Chordata > Mammalia > Carnivora > Canidae > Vulpes > Vulpes vulpes. The sequence goes on from NC_132782.1 coordinate 94,683,802, forward strand.
TTATCGGCAATTGTGTTATTGTGTGTCCTTCATAAAGTGCACCGCGGGCTTTCACTCCAAATCGGAGAGGAGGAGCGAGGGAGGGGTGGGAAGAAACTCAGCCCTGGCCCTGGGGAGTCGCCTTGCTGTGTTGGCAGAGTGAGAGCAAACAGGAAGAGAAAGATCTAGGAATTGAAATCAGAAATCCAAACTAGGAGTAGCATGATCTTCAAAAAATAATAGTAACAGGCCACTGGGATGCATTTCACGAGTAAGAGAGTTTCGTATTTCTTGTAGACGTCAGAGAAGTGATACTTACAAAGTTTCAATAGTATTTGCCAAGACAGCTAAAATCAGGGGTCAAGGGGACCTTTGGGGACCATAGGAAGGGCAGGGCAACAGTCCCCAGTATGGAGTTAGCACTTGGTTAGTATTTGTTGAATGAATAAATAAGTGTTTGGATGCATGCAAAAATGAAGTGGTGAACCACCCACCACAGTACTTCATGCACTCATCCACAACATTGTATTTATTGGTATCCTCGAGGAACACAGGGGGCAACTGATATAGGCTCCCCAAGCTCAGGGGGGAGGAAAGAGTCCAGGACAACTGAATCCATATGGTTCAGTTAATTACTAAAGAGAGAGAGAGAGAGAGAGAGACATAGGACTTGATCATCACAAGAGACAGCAGAGCAGGTACAGTAATCAAATCTCAGAGATTGGGCTGAGATGTTCAACAATTCATCAGCCACATTTCCCAAGGGATGCAACCAATAGGCAAAACTACCAGGAATTTCTGCCTTTAGGGAACTCTGCCACTGAAACCCTGTGTTCCTTGCAAGACCATAAACCCATTTTCTGGGGGAGTGTTAATTATCAAGCATTTACCATGTACCAGGCATTGAGCTAAGCACTTTGCATGTATGCCCTGAACCCTCCTAACAGCCCCTGATGAAAAATCTTCTAACGTGGTTAACAGCAAGGACTCTGGAGCATCTGGGCTGGAACCCAGCTCTGCCATTTACTAGCTGAATGGACTCAGGCACCTCCACATCCTCAGTTTACTTATCTGTAAAGTGCAAGTGATAACAGTTCCTATCTCAGACACTTGCTGGGAGGGTTAATGGAACTGATGCATAGATAGCACCTGGGACACGTGTGGCACAGAGTGAGAGCTGTGGAGGTGAGGTTAATAGCTGCCCTATTGTGCAGATGAGAGGATTGGCACCCAAAGAAGCCAAGTACGTTGGCCAGCATCACCCCATTACTATGTGGCAGGGTTGGGATTAAGACAAGGGTCACTTTGTTCCCACATTAATCCTCTTAGCAATCATGCTATCCATGAGTCTGATTTTTGTCAAGGAAGCAAAAATCCCGAATCAAATAAAAATACCTCTTCTATCAGCTCTTAAGCTGTTCTATCACAATTCGGGAAAAGTAGGAACCAAGGCAGACGCATGCCAAGGAGTTTCAGAAGACAAAAATCGACAGAACCTGGAGCTTTGGTTGGCTGCGTGTGCAGGATGAAAGCAAGAGGGCAGCGGAGTTCCCAATTTTCTGGTGTGGGTGCCTGGGGATGACAGAAGAAGACTTCATTTGGGGGTGGTAGGCTGGGGTAAAGACGTGGAGTGTTGAGTGAAATCTCTGTGTTTAAATTGTGTGTGATTCATGCTAACAGGCAGCAAGATGTGTAGATACTGATCTTGGCTTCGAATCCTGGGGTAAAGCACAGATCTGAGAGTCCTCAGATTCTGAGAGAAGAGAGAGAACTTCAGATATGATCAAAGCCTCCCCCGTGGGGTCCTGAGCATGGAGAAACGGGGGCTCCAGAGGGAAGGTCTCAGAGAAGACTTCCAGGTATAGATGGAAGAAAAGAAGCCCCAGAGTAAATCAAGATGGTCCAATTCCCAAATGAGCAGTGTGTTGCCAGGCATGTGCTCTGCCCCGGATGAAATACACCTAATGCATGGCAATTCAACCCTCCAGTTTGGAAAGAGAGACAGACAGACAGATAAAGACACCCACACAAAGACAGGGGAGCCCAGAAAAAGTGGAGCGTACTCATGATTGCACCTGAGATTTTGCTCAGTGAACACATATATTAGGAATGGGTATGAAACAGGTTCGACGCATAAATCAGTGGCTCTCAATGGAGCTTAGCTGCCACACAGTGTAAACAACTGACTGATGTACCCTGAGCAATGCCCAAACAGAACCACTATGTACACTCTGCCTTATAGGTGAGCTAAGAGATGGGAGACTTCTGCAACAGTTGACCTGAGGATTTAACTCTCTCTACAACCCAAGCTCCATCCATCATGAACTAACCATTAATGCTCCAAGAGCGGGCTCATTAAATGTTACAAGAGAGGACGATGACCAAGGAAGACAGACCACCCAGTGAGCACTTTGCCACTGTTGACAGAGCTGTAGGGGTTTCCTTGGAAAAGTCTAGAATGAGACATTTAGACTGTTCCATCTTCCAAGACTGGTTACCGAGGACTCGGCCACCCCAAGGGCTGGACTCCACCCAGAGAACGCAAATTTAGCAAACACCACTAAAACCTAATATGCAAAATTTGAAATACAAGGCGGAGAATTTGGCTTGCATAGACTTGCAGAAGGCAAGGGAAGAAACGTAGATGCAGGACACTTAGAATCAATACATTCCAATCCCCATCCTACAACATAACTCTGAGCTCGATCCCAGGATCCCAGGTGAACCTTTTTGCCCAGTTAGAGTCTTGATTTGCTCTTCTTTCTGTGTGATGGTACTAGAAGGTATGTCTGCTAGCATTTTTGGGAGGATGGTTGGTGTAATTTTGTGTGCTTGGCCCACAAGAAGTGCCAGGTTACCACTAGTTCTTCCAGAAAGACACAGAAACCAACATACAACTGTAGACTAATTGAGACCTATCAGCCTCCTTACCAGCAAGAGCTTTGTCGAGAAACTTATACGCATAGTACTTTAATAAATGTTTGATGATGCTTTAAAATGGTCAAAAGTTTTTAATAGACAGAAAACTGGATTTAAAAAAAAAAAAAAGAAGCTTGCAGCAAGGGATGCCTGATGGCTCAGTGGATGAGCATCTGCCTTTGGCTCAGGTCGTGATCCCGGGGTCCTGGGATCCAGTCCTGAGTCAAGCTCTTCATAGGGAGTCTGCTTCTCCCTCTGCCTATGTCTCTGCCTCTGTGTGTCTCTCATGAAGAAATAAATAAAATCTAAAAAAAAAAAAAAAAAAAAAAAGCTTGCAGCTATCAAATGTCTAGGCCATCCATCCCATTAACACCTTTAATTCTTAGCCACGGGGTGAATGAAATCATTTGTGGTTTAAAGATAAGGATGCTAAAAGACATGAAGTTGCTAATGCAAGGGTGAGTTGGGGAACTTGGAGCTGAACCAGGCTTTTCAGAAGACAGAGTTCACATTACCTCCATGAACATTCGTGATTATGAAGAAGCTAGTCTAGGAGAAGGGGTGCAGGGTGGGCAAAGACTTCCCTGCTGCTAGAAACTCTCTCCTCTTGTTTCGATTTTGTTACTCATGCTATATATATATATATATATATCTTTTGCACAAGATACAGCAAATCCTTTCTGGCAGGAGCCTGAGTACAGATGAACAAAAATCTATATGTGCACAGGTGTTCACGTGTATCTTTCACATACATGTGGCTGTATGTGTGTGTGAACAGCGAACCACCTGGCACCTCATGGGTCCTCAGTATGATGACGGTGTCTAACCCCTCACTTAACCCCATGAGGACACGTGGTTTCCACCTCCGCTCATGGCAAGTGCGCAGTAGGCTCCAGGCCACCTTGCTTCGAGTCCTGTCTTCTGAACCAGTGAATAGCCCAGAGTGCTGGTGGAGGCTGTTTTCCAAAGGAAAAACATTTTGTTTTTCATCTGATGGCTGGCTCCGCTGGAAAATCCCTCTTGGCTTTGGAGGGCCTCCTCACAGTCGGGGAAAATTGCAGGTCTCTGGATCCAGGAGGGAGGCAATTAGATGCTGAGTGTCAGCTAACAAACATCTGCCCACCTGTGCCCCCAGGACCAGGCCGATTTGCAAGGCAGCGGGTGAGGCTGAATCTTGCCAGGACCCTCACTGACTCAAGGCCTAAGGCAGCTGGAAATCTCTGGCACCGGGCAGGCCGGGGGTGGTCCCAGAAGCCCCCACTGCCCTGACTTCTGCTCTTCCTCCTGGCCTCCTATGCCCTCCTCTCCTTACTCCCCTTTTGCCCCCTCTGACAATTCCTCCCCGCAACTGAGTGGGGCAGCCTTGCAGCACACAGCTCCACCTTGCTTTGAGAAAGAACGCCTTGTTGAGCTAAAACATGCGCACCAAAGGGAAATGCCCTCTTTGACTTAATCAGAAGACTGAAGGGTAATTGATGGCAACAGATTTATATATTGAGCACATACGTGGTCATGGGTCCGGGAGGGGTGACTGTCTTCATGTTTGATTCTCATATGGTGGGGTAGGAGGGGGTGGCCAGCTAAATAACTAACTGAAAAATAAGATTTCGGGTAGTGAGATGTGGTACCCAAAAAAATGAGCCAGGGGAATGAAATCCAGAAAGGTGTGTACAGGTGTGTCCGTGGGGCATTGCTTTAGCGTGGGTGGTCAGGGAGGGTGTCTCTAAGGCTTTTAAGCTAAAGCCCAAAAGATGAGAGAAGGCAGGGACACCTGGATGGCTCAGCGGTTGAGCATCTGCCTTCAGCTCAGGTCATGACCCCAGGGTCCTGAGATGGAGTCCCAGATTGGGCTCCCCGCAGGGAGCCTGCTTCTCCCTCTGCCTGTGTCTCTGCCTGTCTCTTTCTCTGTGTCTCTCATGAATAAATAAATAAAATCTTTTTTAAAAAAAGATAAGAGAAGGTGGAACATAGAAAGATCTAGGGAAGAGCATTCTAGGCAGAGGGAAAAGGAAGGACAAAATTCTTGACAAGTGCCATCAAATAGTCTTCTCAAAGTGACATTTTTGCTTCATCTGCAAACTATCTATATCCATCTCTGTGCCACCTGTAATTTTCCTATTCTGGGAAGCACTGGGTAAGATCATCTCCAAGTTCTCTCCTCTGATATTCTTTTATTCTGTGAATCTCCTCAGGCAAAGCCAGCATCTGCATGGAGAAAAGGATTTGGAGGAAGAAAAGGAGCTATGGGCCATGACCTCAGGATTTCCCCTCCGGTCCTTCCCAAACTCTTTCTTCTCCTTGTCCCTCTTCCTGCTCAGGGTCAAAGAACAAGGACCAAAACACCAATCAGTTCTGGTCCTTCTCTTCTACCGCATGCCACCATTCACCTTGACCATCTCCCAGCTCCCCCAGCCCTCTGAATCTAGAGAAGAGGAGCAGAAGAGGGGAGACAGAGAAGGACTGAGATATCATTAGTTAAATGCACTGTTAAAAAGTCTGCAGATTCAGCCCCACATCTTGTTCAGCCCCTGACAATATCTCATCCTCAATAAATGGCCATAGCTTCTCGCCAGGAGGCAGCAGCTCCCTTATGGTGATTCTTGGGTAACAACTCTTTCTCCATCTGTCTAAGGACCAGTCAGTACCTTCTGTGGCTTCATGGCTTCTTGTTCTAAAGGTAATGTGCAGATGAATCTTCTCAGTTTTATGTAGAACTTTGGATTTTCGGGAGCAAGGTGGTCCCCTGGACTCCTGGTCTCCTAGGAAACCATACAAATACTCCCCGGCCCAGGGTTTCTCAATGTCATCACTATTGGTGTTTTGGGCCTAATAATTCTTTGCTATGGGTAACTGTCCTGGATGCTGTTGGATGTTTAGCAGTATCCTGGCCTCTACTCACCAGAAGCCAGCAGTATCCCTGCCTCTAGTTGTGAAAAAAAAAAATGTCTCCAGACATTGCAAATGATCCCTTGGGGGACTAAACCACCCCTGGTTGAAAACTACTGTCCTAGACTCACACTGGAGCAGAAGGTATCTGATGGAAGAACAGGAAATATTTCTGCTTCATTCACACAAACCAGATTTGTTCTGATTCCATAATATCTTTGTTCAGAGATCTTCAATCTGTGGTGTCCATTCAACTGGATGTCATATATTCACCAAGGAAATTAAAAGCTGGAATCAAAAGCTTCTATAAACTGAGAAATATTAAAAATGCTCCATGTCACAGTACTGCAAGAAGGGGTACCAACAACCCATGTGCTTGGAGATGCTCCCTCTTGAACGACATTAACGCTGATCAGACCACAAGTGAATTGAACTAATTAAAATTTAGCAGCCTCCTGATTCCTCGCTGGCAAAAAACATGGAGTTGTCTGTTATGGGAGCATTCAGATCTCAGGCACCAAACCATAACCTCATGTAATGGTACACTTTATAAAGTGCATAGATCAGATGAAAACATGAATTATCTTGAGATTAATGACTCGAGATGAAATATCGCATCATTCTATCTGTTTCAAATTATCTCGTTCAAATTCTTCCTTTGCTTGTTTATTCTCTATTACCCCTTCTAAAGAAGTGGGGATCTTGCCTTTCTCACTGCTATGCCCTCAATGCCTAGAACAGTGCTTGGCGCATAATAAGAACTCCGTATATGCTCAGTGAGTAAATGCATTTCGAGTGAATGAATGAAGTTATTCCTAATACAAAGATTCCCACAATTTGAGGGAAAATAACTTGAAGGAAACTAGTAGGAGAGACAATACAGGCAGGTCACATAAAGGGGGGCAGGAAATGGGGCAAAGTCCTTTTGTCTTCCCTTTTTCCTTAGTGTTCATGTTTCTGGGTGTGTGCATGTTACATCTGGAGCTCCTGAAAGGTGGCTTTCAATCCAACTCATATTTATGGGTTCCAACCTGCTCAGGACTCCTGTTGCCTGCTTTGTGAACCTCAGCATCCCACATTAGGCACAGAGCCAGCAGCTTACTGAGACTGCCTACAAGTGCCCACAGCGTGGAAGCCAATTCTGTAACAAATCCCTCAACTATATGTCAGACATGAATCCTTCTTTTGGGGGCTCATATTGCAGCACCATAGTGTGAGAGACAGACGTATACACCGGTAACTATTTCATAACCACACGAAAGAATGTATGTGTACACACATGCATACATATATGTACATACACACACACACACACACACACACAACCTTTGGTTCTACTCCTCTGGCTGAATCCCATCTGATACACAACCTTCCCCACTGACTGATTGCTACCTAAGTGGCATCCAAAGATCTGTCCCTAGAAGATATTAGGACTCTTGATTGAGCATTCCAGGAACACCACGTAAGGAAGTTAAGTGATCACTGTTTGGCGCTCAGAAGATATATTTTTGACACCCCTTTTTGCTGCATAAGAACAATGTGACCTTGGATAAGTCAAATTACTTCGTTGTCCCATAGTTTCTTCCTCTGTAACATAGAGGAGTCCAATACCCACTTGTGTCAGAAACATTTACTGCCAAATATCGATGCTCTCCTAACCACCACTCATTTCCCAGCCTTCTTGCACCCAGACTGGGCTACATAACTAATTCTGGCCAATGCCCTGTGAGCAGAAGTGATGTGCCACTTCTTGCTGAGACATTTAAAAAATGAACCTGTGCATATATCTTTTTGAATTAGTGTCTTCATTTCCTTTGAGTAAATACCTCCTAGTGTGAGTGCTGGATTATAGGGCAGTTCTATTTTTAACTTTTTGAGGAGCCTCCATATTGCTTTCCCCAGTGACTGCCCTAGCTTGCTTTCCCCATCAACAGTGCAAGAGGATTCCTTTTTCCCACATCCTCACCAATACCTGTTGTTTCTAATGTTGTTGATCTTAGCCATTCTGACAGGTGTGAAGTGATATCTCATTATAGTTTTGATTTGCATTTCCCTGATGATGAGTGATGTTGGGCATCTTTTCATGTGTCTGCAGCCATCCATATGTCTTCCTTGGAGAAATGCTTTTCATGTTTTCTGTTCATTTTTTAAAGTAGGCTCTATACCCAGTGTGGAGCTCAACATGAGGCTTGAACCCATGACCCTGAGATCAAGATCTGAGCTGAGATCAAGAGTTGGATGCTTAACCAGCTGACCCACCCAGTTGTCCCTCTTCTGCTCATTTTTAATCGGGTTATTTGTGGCGTTTTTTTGTGTTGAGTTATGTGAATTCTTTATGTATACACAATGGCCATTTGTAACAACATGGATGGATCTAGAGAATATTAGGCTCAGTGAAATAAGTCGATCAGAAAAAGACAAATACCAAATACCATAAGATCTCACTCGTGTGTGGAATTTAAGGGACAAAACAAAGAAACAGGAAAAAGGCAAACAAGCAAACAGGCAAACAAAAAAAACCCAGACTCTTAAATATAGAGAACATATTGATGGTTGCCAGAGGGACAAGTGTGTGAGGGAATGGGTGAAATAAACGAAGGAGATTCAGAGCACGCTTACCGTGATGAGCACTGAGTAATGTATAGAATTGTTGATTCACTATTCTGTACACCTGAAACTACCATCACACTGTAGGTTCATTATACTGACATTAAAAAAAAGCCAATGTGTGTCTCTTCAGCTTTTGCTTTCCCTGTCGTGGAAGCCTCTGGATGAGCATCCATCTCCCTGGGTCCCTGAGTAACCATGTGGAGCAGAACCCCCGCTGATGTAAACTGAACACTCAGCATGAGTGAGACATAAACTGTCATTGAGGGAAATCACTGAAATTTTAGGGTTAATTAGTTAACTACAGCATAGCCTAGACACTCCTGACCAATATAAAATATACTATGATTGACCTTAGGACCATTTGAAAGTACTCACACAGAAATGTCTAACAGGGCACCAGACATAGAGTGCTCAGTGGTCCCTGTTATCCATTTTTTTATAACCAGCCTTCTACTGGGTGGATGGCAGCCATCTTTCCAGGTCTCCAAGGCCAAACCCCACCCCCTAACCCCCGTCTTCCCCGACATGCAAAAGTTCCTTAAGGAAATGTGTATCTACGAGACCTCTAAATGAGGGCAGTAGAATTTTCTGCTTGGCAAGTGTTCCTTCTTTTTAAAAGGATTCAGCATAAGAGGCCTTGGAAACAGCAGGTGCATCTGTACAATGGATATGTTTGCTGATAAATGGTGAGTGAAAGCCACCTGCTTTGGAGCCTGCAAATTGTGTGTCACCAAATGAGCAGCTTTCAGCAGGTGTTATTGGAGAAGCGCAAATGTGTTGTTATGACAAAGCCCCCAGACCTGAAGAATGACGTCTCCCTGAGAGACAGACAGCAAGTCTCAGTACTCTGGGATCTCTAACAGCAAGATTTTATTGTCACTGAATGGCATGCAGTACAGATTGCAGCAATGGTGGCATCTTTTCAATCGCATAGCTATAAAGTACGTTGAGATTGGTGCCTGGTACAAACTGCACACCCAGTCCCAGCTCAGCACTTACTACCTGTGTGAGTTTAGGCAAGGGAATTAACCTCTCTGAGCTTCAGCTTTCCTCTGCAAGAGAAGGATCGGTTATCATGCCCACCTCGTGGGTTTTTGGGAAATTGAATGAGGCATACAGGAAAAGTAATTATCGAAGTTCTGCAGTGCAGTGCTGTTAAAAAGGAAAATGACAGGCCCAAAATGGTGTCACTTAGGTTAAGACCCCAAAGTCAGTAAACCAAGACTTCATATCTAACGTGGCTGCAATCACAATCCCCCCAAAATGTAGCCTTTAACCAGTCAACATGGGATTTCCTGGGAGCACAAGGAGATTTACTGATTGACCCCTTCTGTTCCCCCTGGGAGGGTGACCACGCCTCAAATAATGGATTCTTGGCTAATCATTTCCTTTTTTCCACTTCCTCTCTACCTTTAAACACCTTTCCTTTCCTGCAGTGCTTTGGAACTCCCCTCTACTTGCCAGACAGGAAGGACACTGCCCGATTCAAGAATCAATTAACAAAGCCAATTAGATCCTTAATATTTATGCAGTTAGATTTTTGTTATTTACCGGTACCTTCTCAAGACATGTTTACAATTAGGATTATGATCACAACCATCGCCGTGATTATTTTTGGTGCCCTGGCTGCTGCATCATCATCTCTCAAGATCATGTGGACTGTTAGTCAAAGGCTAACAATTAATTACCCCTTAGATGAAATTCTCCAAGTTCTTCTACCTGGCCCAGGTTTAACCTAACAAATTATTTATCAGAGGCTGCATTATATGTTTTCTATGTTTTCACAAGAGTTACCTCCATTATTCTTATAAAACCTCTACAGAATCCTGAAAACTGTAGAGCCAGAGACACATAGGCTCAGAGGGGTTAAGTCACTTCCCCTGGTTAAACTGTATATATATATACAGTTTAAAATAGACCTGCCCTACGACCCAGCAATTGCACTATTGGGGATTTACCCCAAAGATTCAGATGCAATGAAACGCCGGGACACCTGCACCCCGATGTTTCTAGCAGCAATGTCCACAATAGCCAAACTGTGGAAGGAGCCTCGGTGTCCATCGAAAGATGAATGGATAAAGAAGATGTGGTTTATGTATACAATGGAATATTACTCAGCCATTAGAAACGACAAATACCCACCATTTGCTTCAACGTGGGTGGAACTGGAGGGTATTATGCTGAGTGAAGTAAGTCAATGGGAGAAGGACAAACAGTGTATGTTCTCATTCATTTGGGGAATATAAATAATAGTGAAAGGGAATAGAAGGCAAGGGAGAAGAAATGTGTGGGAAATATCAGGAAGGGAGACAGAACATAAAGACTCCTAACTCGGGGAAACGAACTAGGGGTGGTGGAAGGGGAGGAGGGCGGGGGGTGGCGGGGATTGGGTGACGGGCACTGAGGGGGGCACTTGACGGGATGAGCACTGGATGTTTTTCTGTATGTTGGTAAATTGAACACCAATAAAAATTAATTTATTAAAAAAAATATATATATACAGTTTAAATTTGGGGAGTACAAACTGATTCTACAGTCCTGGCTCTGCTCACTCTTCATGACAATTTCAAGTGGTTTAAGAGAGCCATCCTGAGATACGGGCATTCTCCTTCTCTAGCCTGTGTAATTTTGGACAAAATACATCCCTTGTTTGTTTAAAATTAAACATTTAATAGAATTCATAGTTAGATTTGATTTACCTGAGCTTTAATTCAAAAATGCATTCACACACATGATCTCATTTGAGTCTTGCAGTAGCTATCTTGTCCAATAGAAGATCATTCATCCTCTCTATCCAGATGAGGAGATTAAGCCTCAAAGCAAACAGGTGGCCCGCCTGGGGTCACAGAGGTACCCGATGGCAGCACAGGGACCACAGCACTGGTGCACAGATACCCAGCGCATGATTCCTCTTCTTATGTCCCCAGTCACAGAGGCCAGTTGTAATTGTGGGCAAATCATCCCAATTAGAAAATACTATTAAATTTTTGTTTCCAAATGCTTCACACGAAGGACAAAGCACTGTACATTTTTATGCAGCCAAGCTCTTTTTCAACTATTCTGTTTCCCTAGCTGTGAAGAAAATGCAAAAGGAAATGCATTCATGCTAGGAAATAACCCCCAAGGGTATACCAATGAACTCTCTTGCCTAAAAATAAACTCAATTTGGGAAAAGCCACCTGCTGTTTCTTATAAAGTGGCCAGGAAACAGATCTGAAGCCCCAGGGATTTGTTCTTTCCAAACCCTCCCCATTCTCTCCTTTTTAAAATCAGCGTCATTGAGACATAATTAACGTACAAGAAAATGCATGTATTTTAAGTATACGGGTTTATGAGTTTGGCAAATATACAGCCCTCTGTAACCATCATCCCAATAAAAATACACAATGTTTCTACCGCCTCAGATAAGTTTGCTTAGGAGCCTTTGCAGTATATCTCCCCTGACCACATCACAGGCAACCACCTATCTGATTTCTATCACTACAGACTAGTTTTGCCTAATTTTCAAATAAACGGAAGCACGGGGTTTTGGTTTGTCTGTATGTGACTTCTTTGCTCAGTATAATGTTTCTGGAGTTTTGCCCATATTGTTGTGCGTGTCAGTAATTTGTTCTTTTACATTGCTAGAAAGTATCCAGGGTACAAAGCCATCCCATTTTATTAATGCATTCTCCTACCCATGGGCACTCGCTTGTTTCCAGTCTTTGGGTATTATAAGGAATGCAGCTATAAAATATTGACTGCCAGGTTTTTTGTGAACACATGGTTTTATTTCTCTTGTGAATTGCTAGGACATATAGGAAATGTATGTTTGACTTTTAGGAAGCCTGCAAATATTTTTCCAAAGTGGTTGCAAAGTGTGAGGCTTGTGATTCAACACATCCTTCATTTCTCTCCTCTCCCAACACAGCCTCAGGCAACCACTGGTCTGTTTCCCATCCGGAGAGATTAGTTCCCATTCTGCAGAATTTTGTATCAATGGAATCATACAGTATGAACCCCTTTGTCTGGCTTTCTCACTCAGCATAATGGTTTTGAGATTTGTCTATGTTTTCACATGCCACTGACATTTTATTACTCGTTATCCTGGAATAGTTTACCACTGTGTGGATGTACCACAATTTGTTTATCCATAAAACTGGTGATGGCATGTGAGTTATTTCCGCTCTTTGGCTATTACAACTAATGCAGCAATAAAATTTCACTTACAAGTAGTTGGGTGGACATATGCTTTATTTTTGAGTAAACACCTAGGAGGGGGGATAGCTGGGCCATATGGTAGGTGCACAATTTTTTAAGAAACTGCCCATTGTTTTCCAATGGGGTTACACAATTTTGCATTCCCACCATCAGTATATGAGAGATCTAGCTGCTTCCTATCTTTGCCAATTTGGGCATGATCAGTCTGTTTAATTTTAGGCATTCCAGTAAGTATGTGGTTTTATCTCCTTAGGTATTAATTTGAATTTCCCCAATGGCTAATCATGTTGTATATCTTGTCATGTGCTTTCCCCCTCATTTACATATCTTTTTTTGTGTGTGAAATGTCTGCTCAAACTTGCCCTTTTAAAAAATTGGGGTATCTGTCTTCTTACTGAGTTGTGAAACTTCTTTACATTTTTTAGATAATAAATCCTTTGATGGGTATATGTTTTATAAATATTTTCCGCCAGTTTGTGACTTGCCTTTTCATTTTTGTAATTATGTCTATTGTGAGGCAAAGGTTTTAAACTACAATAAAGTCCAAATTGACAATTTTCATTTATGAATTGAGTTTTTAGTATCATTTGTAAGCAATATTTCCCTAATGCAAAAATGCAAACATTTTCACCCATTTCACCTCCTAAAAATATTATAGTTTTAAAATTTGCATTTACGTATACAGCTCATTCTGAGTTCATTTTTATGTGGTATAGGGTATGGGGTTGAAGTTCAATTTTTTGGCATATGGGTATCGAATTGTTCCAGGATCATTTAAAAGAACTATCATATTTCATTAAATTGCTTTTGTACATTTTTTTTGAAAATCAGTTGATCATGTATGTGTGAATCTATTTCTATACTTTATGCTATAATTTATTCCACTCCACTGGTTTTATTAACTCCACATTCCCTCCATTGCTGTAGTTTTACTTTTAATTATGTATTCTTAAATTTGGGAAGTGTAAGTTCTTCAACTCTGTTCAGTGTTTGAGAATGTTTTGGATTATTCTTTTTTTCCTTTGCTTAATTATATAATTTTTAAATCAATTTTTCGTTTCTACAAAAAATCCTGGTGGGTAATTGAACTTAACTGAATATGTGTGTGTGTGAGAATTTGACCTCTTACTCATACCTTCCAGTCTATGGACATGGGATTTCTATCCACTCATTTAGGTCACCTTTGCTATCTTTTGTCAGTACTTTGTACTTTCCAGCATACAGATATTACATATATTTTGTTAGGTTTCCATGTATCTCATGTTTTTCTTGATGTTGTAAATGGGACCATTTGTTAATTTCACTTTCTAGTAGTTTATTTCTAGTATGTATAAATACTAGATTTATCGGTTGATCTGGTGTCCTGAAATCTTGCTAAATTCATTTGTTAGCCCAAATGACTTTTTTATGTAGATTCTTTAAGATTTTCTGTGTGGACAATCATGTAATTTTGGAGAGGGACAATTTTATCTTTTTATTTCTGACGTATATGATTTTATTTATTTTTCTTGTCTTATTAGATTGGCTAGGACTTCATTATAATTTTGGATACAAGTGGTAAGAGTGCTTTGTTTCAGATATTAAAAGGGGAAACACTTGTTCATTCACCATTAACTATAATGCTTTCTGCAGGGTTTTTGTTTGGTTAGCTGGTTGGTTTTGTTTCTGTAGATGCCCTTTATAAGATTGAGGAAGCTCTCTTTTATTTTTTATCATCATGAATGAGTGTCAAATTTTGTCAAATACTTTTTTGCTTTTGCAACTACTGAGATAGATGTATGATTTTTGTCTTTTGGTTTCTTAGTCTGTTCATAGTGAATTACATTGGTTAATTTTTATATATCAAACCAACACTCCATTCTTTGGATAGCCTCCATTTGATCATTCAATGGTTAATTTTATGGATTGACTTGATTGGGTATTGGATACCCAGATAATTGGTAAAATATCTTTTCTGGGTGTGTCTGTGAGATTCCAGAAGAGATTAGCATTTGAATTAGCAGACTGAGTAAAGAAGATCACCCTTACCAAAGCAGGTGGGCAAATCCACTCCATCTAGGGCCTGCATGGAACCAAAGATGAAGGAAGGGCAAATTTGCTTTCTTATTCAGCTAGGACATCCATCTTATCTTGTCCACAGATATTAGCACTCCTGGTTCTCAGCAGAATTAAGACTTTATACCATGGGCTCCTCTGGTTCTCAACCTTCAGATTTGGACTAGAACCAAAGCAGCAACTTTCCTGGGTCTCCAGCGTATGGACAGTAGATCATGGGACTTCTTGGCCTCCATAATCATGTGAATTAATCCCTTATAATCTCTATATTTAACCTACTTGTCCAGTTTCTCTGGAGAACCCTGACTAATACAGTCATATATCTTCCGTTTCATGTATTTCTGAATTCATTTTGCTAATATTTAGTTCAGAATTTTGTGTCTGTGTACATGAGGGGTATTGATTTGTGATTTTCCTTTGAAGTGCAAAAGTTTTTATTTCTGGTGAAATTGACTTATTCTTTTTCTTCTTGTATAGAACATTATTTTGTTGTCATAGCTAAGAAATCTTTGCCTACTGCAAGGTCTTAAAGATTTTCTTCTATGTTTCCTTATAAAATACTATTATTTTGCCTCTTCCATTTAAGTCTATAGACATGCTCTTTTTTTCCTCTGGCTACTTTCAAGTTTTTCTTGGATCTCAGCAGTTCAACTATTTTGTGTGTAATTGTTCTTTTCTCTGCATTCATGCTGCTTAGTTTTGCCAGAATTCTTGGATCTGTACATCATGTTTTTAATAAATTTGGGAATTTTTCTGGCATATCTCTTCATCTATGTTTTTTGTATTATTCCCATTCTCTTCTACTTCTGATATTACAATTACATGTATGTTAATTATATTGTTTCACAGTGCCTATGGTTTTGTTCACTTTTCTGCAATTTTTCCCTCTTTTTACTTCTGCATGCCTAGCAACTTTTAATTGTATACTGGGAAATATAAATGACTTATCTTAGACACATGGGATTCTTTTTTTTTTTTTTTTTACTCTAAAGAATTTCTTTGTTTTATTGTTAGACAATTAAATTACTGTTCTACCACCTAGATCTTGTATAAGCTTAACTTTGTTTGGCTAGTGCAGACCTGTGGAATGTCCAAAGTTTTCTAGGTCCCTCTAATTTGTCAGATTATAACCACCAAACTCTGTCTCACCTGCAATCCTGCCAGTGCATCACTGTAGTTTGTCAGGGAAGATCTAGAAATGTCTTACTCTAGGCTGGTATTAATTACTCCTAAGCGGTGTCCTTTCTGATATCACTCATTAAAAGGCTAAAAGAGTGGGGTAGGGGTGAGTAACAAGTTGCTAATGAATGAAGTCTCTATTTTAAACAAGCTGGAATCCTAACATTTCCTTTGTATTCTGACCACTAGTTTCTCAGTTTTACTTCCAACCTTATAGAAGCAACTTCCTTGTAAGCTTCACATTGTCTCCCCCTGTATACATGCAGCCTAGCCTTCAGCTAAGGACTAGTGAAGAACCCTACACAGACTCTTCTTTCCATCTCATCTCTCTCTCTCTCTTATTTAGGTGCGCCACAGATTCCAGCTCCATCAGCTACCCCAGAGGCTATCTTCTGCTTCCTTGGCACAGTATAATCAATGTACTCTACTAGGACTACAGCTCATTCCATTCATTTGGGAAGTTATCCCCAATCAGAATGCTAGGGAAATTGTGAGACTTGCCTTATAAATTTTCCTTATTTCAGGGGTTGTACTCTTCTCCTGCTTGATGCCCAATCCCTGAAAACAGTTGCCTCATTTATGTTTGCTTTCATAGTTGGTTTTATTGGGAAAGTAAATCTGCCACCAGTTACTTTGTCTTAGCTGGAAGTAGTAATCCTTTCCAACTTATTTTAACAAACATAAAGAAGGCAGATAGGTTGATCTCATTTGCTTATCTCAATTAATTTGTCATACACTGAGTCTGGGTCCCAAATTTTGGAGATTATTAGTAAGTTCTTCTATAGATGATGGTGGTTAAAGGAGAGACTCATGTTACTTGCCAGTTAAGAGTCCTTTTCTTGAATGTTAGCCCCTTAAAGGAGTAAGAAAGGTCTTCAAAGGCCATCTTGTTTAAATACCCCATAGAACAGTCAATCCTTTTGGATTAATGGAATTGCATTTTATTTTGGCCCCAATATTCCCATGGTCCAAATATCATGTTGAGAATTTAATTCTTGGCTCTTCCTGTTCCAAACTTCATGTAGACAATTCCCAATGGGGTAGAAACTGCTAGTGTTCACCTATGTCAGGTTTCACTCTCCTTGGAAACACAGAAAGGCTACAATTCCTAGCTCATGGAAGGACCTATCTCCTGGAAGTTCAAGAAGGATTACAGGACTAGATCTAGGTAAGGCAATGGGAGCCGAAGAGATGGATGTCACTTAGGAGTTGAAGCATTAGGAGCTAAAATGCCACCTTGTGTTCATTCTCACACCATGGTGATCCTGGAAGCCACTTGTTAAAGTAGTAGCAAGAAACAAAGACTAGATCTCTGAGTCATTGGATGGAGCAGAGCTCTCAGCAATCCAAACCAGCCTTCTTAGAAGTGGAAATAAACCTGCATTATGCTAAACTATTGAGATTTGAGGGTTTATCTGTCACATTCACTATTTCATAGTATTTAGTTGACTATACTCTGTTCCTTCACAAGTCTTGTGTCTGTTCAACTGAAACAGCCACATTCATCTCTTCTTACTCATCACCCTTGGATTGAAATTCTAAATCCTTGAAGTGACGTCTGCAAATGGCTCAAGTTGTCCCATTATCAGTAAACTTAATTAATTGTGACCCAGAGACTCTAAGTTCTGTGGTCCTGTGCAATGGCATGGATCTACCACTGCTGGTCTCACCCTCAATGATCAGGGAGTGGGTTCCTGTTCTTCAAGGACCTTGTTTTTAAGCTGAGGTCTTACTCCAGCCTGATTTCCAAAGGGAAAGAAAAGGGATATTTTGGGGAAATTAATTATTTTGCCTTGAATGCCAGAGGCAGGTTTCCTGAGGCAAATCCCTTGAGTACTTTGACATGACTTTCTTAAATCTGGAGCTTATAAAACCTCTCTAACTGAATTAAGTCCAGGCTGAGACATGATCACATTCCCATGGCCAGGAGTAAGGGCATGTGTGCCAATAATCTTTATTAAGCCAAATTTCCCTGTCTAATTTAGACTATTCTAAGAAAATGCATCTAAAAGTTTAGTGAATAAAAAAAAATAAAAAATAAATAAATAAAAGTTTAGTGAATATAATCACCATCAACACATTCATCAGCTTCAACCACTAACATCACCATGAGGCTTCAGTCACCATCATCATCATGAACATGGCCACCATTATAGTTAGACCCAGTGCCACATCTTTACCCACATTTAAGCTTTCATTTACATAACAATCACTTCTGTAGCATTTCCCACCATTCCCTCTGTCATCTTTGAAATAAGCACCTTTATAATCAATCATCATTATTACATTCTTCGCATAAGGAAAAACTCACCAACATCATCATTAATACTACTACCTTTATCAGTTAATTCATTCATTAAACAAGCATGCATTGCCTATCAAACCTGGCCAGGCACTATACTAGAGGCTGGAGAGACAGTGATGAACAAGTCAGAAATGACCCCTGTCTGCCAGTGAAGACAGATATTTAAGCAAATATTTATAGAAAGTATCATGGCTCTTACATAGGAGATATAGGAATTGTGACAAGGCATAAAAGACAATGCTGTCTAGGTGAGCCAGGGACAACCTCTGGGAAGAAATGATTCTAAGTGAAGCCTTGAAGGGAGCTAGCCAGACTAAGAAGATATGGAGACAGAAGAAATTTTGGGCTGAAGAAACAGAAATTCACAAAGCAAACCAAAAACAAATGACCAATAATATGTGATGCTTTAGCCTCATTGGTAATAAAGATTCATTTTTTATAAATAAAAATTTAAAAAAAAGATTCATTTTTTAAAAGATTTTATTTATTTATTCATGAGACACACACACACACACACACAGAGAGAGAGAGAGAGAGAGAGGCAGAGACATAGGCAGAGGGAGAAGCAGGCCCCATGCAGGGACCCTAATGTGGGACTCGATGCCGGGACCCAAGGATCACGACCTAAACCAAAGGCAGATGCTCAACCACTGAGCCATCAAGGGTCCCCAGTAATAGAGTTAATTGAAAGGAAGTATCATGGTCACCTATCAAGTTGCCAAAGATTATTTAAATACTAATGCCAGCTTTGTTAGGATGGCCATAAGAGTAGAATGCCCTTAGACTACAGAATGTGTAAAACTCACACAAATTTCTGGAGGTGTTGCAAAAATGTATCAAGAATTTTTTTTTTTAATGCTACAATTTTTGAAATTATCTTCTAGGAATCTATCCTAGTTTTAAAAAGTTCACAGACAAGATAATGATAAAAAAAATCTGGTGCAGCCACATCATAAATGAATAAATGGATATTACACAGACATTAAAGTTATGATTTTAAAGAATATGTGTTGACATGGGAAATTGTATGATATAATGTAAAATAACTAAAAATAGTATATAAGTCAGTATGTACAGAGGGCGTTGGTCAGGATAGGCTAGGGTCTGCTGTCCTAATTTCATGATACTAACAGAGACATTGAGTTGATGCGAGAAATCACATAAGAAAGTTCCCAAGCAGGGATCCCTGGGTGGCGCAGCGGTTTGGCGCCTGCCTTTGGCCCAGGGCGCGATACTGGAGACCCGGGATTGAATCCCACGTCGGGCTCCGGGTACATGGAGCCTGCTTCTCCCTCTGCGTCTCTCTCTCTCTCTCTCTCTCTGTGTGTGTGTGTGTGTGTGTGTGACTATCAGGAATAAATAAAAAAATTAAAAAACAAAAAGAAAGTTCCCAAGCAGTTTAATTAATAGTTTCTCAGATCTTGAGGGCCTAATGCAGGAAAGGTTTATTTCTTCGTGGTAGTCCAGTTAGATGCACATCACACGGCTCTGCTCTACTGCTCTCCCTTGAGCATTGACCCAGGGACTCCAGGATGCTTCCACCATGAGTCAAATGAGCTTGTAGCTCAAAGATAGCATGTGGATGATTGTACAGGGAGTTTTGATACCAGTCCTGGAAATGTGTGCATCACTCCTGCACGTTCTTTTGACCAGACTGAATCTTATGGCCCAGCTAACTCTGAAGAAGGTGGTGAATCATAGAGGAACAGATGGATAGTTGGAGAGAATGAACAATCACTGACACATTATGATGTCAAATGTTTATAATATCCATACACGTATCTGCTTATCAGTTTGGCCATCCACCTATTCACCCACCCATGCTCAATTCACCCAATCCATTTCTCAAATCGTATTTAAGATGACATCGGAAGGAATTCACAGACATGCTTCCAGTGATCAAATGCAGACATCACGGGTAATTGTATCCGCCTTATCTTGTTCTGAATTTTCTAAATTTATTACATTGTAGGTACACTTATATAATCAGAAAAAAAGATGCTCTGTGTAATTTTGAAAAGAGCAAGCCAACACACTTCAGTAATCTCCTTGATTGAGGGGGAGGCTAATTTGAATTAGCAACATCCTGACTTATAGATTGTTTGCAAAAGGATGCAGCTTTATTACTTTTAACTGGCATCTTGGACCTGTAATGAATAGGTAGGAATGGTTTATAATTACTCTAGTAATTGTTTGTATCTAATTGAATACTTCTAATGTGCTTGGAAAGTTTGTTACGTGCTTCCTCGCATCAGCTCAATTTCTCTGTTAGCATCACAATGTCTTGAATGGATAAAATACAAATTCATGAGCTTTTATGGTGAACAAATCAAAACAAATGCTCACATTAGTAAGAAAATGAAACTCTACATGAGTAGTGGGGAGAGGCACTGACCAACGGCAGCAAGTATTTACTAGTGTCTACTAGGACTTAGGCCCACGAAAGCATGACGTTCATCATATAGGAATGCACAGAAATATTTTTTATTTTTCTCTAACCCATAGACACAAAGGGTTTAAGATGTTAAATTCTGCCCTAAGGCAGACTAAAAAACATCTCCTGTTTTCATTTCATCAATACAGGAACATTTCCTGGAGGGGGTTCTGAATGTGTTTGACTGACTCTTCTGTTTTATCTCAGAGCACACACTCTATCAATCTTGCTCTACAGCCTTCCTAACCAACATACTCCCTGTCACCTCAGGGCCTTTGCATATGCTCCCCACTGTGCTCTTATTGAGCCCCTTTCCTCCTTTTCTCTACTTCATTCCTACTAATACTTCTTAGAACTGCCTGTTTATGCCAAAGCCCCTCGTCATGCACCATGTACCTCTCTTTCAAATACTCATCACAGGAATAATCTTACAACTTGCTATGTGGTATTTTGATTTATGCCCATTTCCCCCATTAAAGCACAAGTTCCAAGACAACAGAGTAACTCATTATTTTGTTCTTTATTTCTCCAGGGTTAAACACTGGGCCTGGCCCAGAACAGGCACTCAGTGAATGTGCGGTGCACTCATGGGTAAATGAAGGATTCAGTGAGAGATCTATGGCACAGAAAGATTACATAATTTGCCCGAGATCTTGCAGCTAGAAAGATCCTTCTGCCTCCTTAGAGATTTGTATTATGAAAATAGAAAAGAAAATAGTAAGTGGCAATTCATATTAATAAATAATGCTAATGATGTCTAATAAAGATAGCCACCGTTTATTGTCTCAGGCACTGTGCCAACGGCTTTATTATATTTTTCAATCCTGGAAGAGCTTCCATGTTTGGTTTCATTAGTGATATTCTACAAATAGAAGATTGGGGAGTTAACTAACTTTGGGGGGCTTATAAAAGTTGTTTTTTAAAATATGAAATATTTCGAGATGCCTGGGTGGCTCAATGGTTGAGTGTCTGCCTTTGGCTCAGGTCGTGATCCTGGAGTCCTGAGATTGAGTCTCGCATCAGGCTCCCTGCAGGGATCCTGTTTCTCCCTCTGCCTGTGTTTCTGCCTCTCTCTGTGTGTCTCTCATGAATAAATAAATAAAATCTTTAAAAAATATGAAATATTTTAAATTTACAGGGATAACCAACCACAAGGTCAGACAACATTAAATGGCAGAGTGAAGATCCACATTTGACTCCACCGCTTGACTCCAGACACCCACATTTAACGGCTTTGCTAACTTGCCTCCTAAGATTCAAACAAAAATAACGAGATAACCCCGCAGAGAGTGATCAGGGAAGGTGGTTCTGTGAGAGCTCAGGGAGTGGAGACAGAGGTCTTGGCTGCAGGAATCAGTGAACTTTCAGTGGGAAATTTGATATTTGAGGTGGTCCATCTGTGAACATGTGGAGATGTGCAGTGGCAGGGAATTCCAGACACAGGGAACAGCACAAGCACAGGCCTTGCAGGGCATGCAGCTGGGGCTGCAAGTACAGTGGGGAGGCAAATTCAGGTGCAAACATGCATGGCTGTCCCTGCTGTGGGATTTTTTTTTTTTTTACTTTATTTATTTATTCCTGAGAGACACACAGAGAGAGGCAGAGACATAGATAGAAGGAGAAGCAGGCTCCATGCAGGAACCCCAATGTGGGACTTGATCCTGGGTCCCGGGATCAGGACCTGAGCTGAAGGAGGCAGATGCTTGACCACTGAGCCACCCAGGCGCCCCCGTGCCATGGGGTTTAATGGCCTGGGAGGGGTCAGTGGCCCCTCAGAAGATCAAGTGGCTTAGCAGATTAGAGCTCAGGTGTGCATTTGGCCTGAGCAGTGATATGTCCTGATCAAAAGAGGCAAGATTCTCAGGCAGATTTCCAAAAGAATCCATCTAGTAGACTTATTTTCAGCTTTTTATTTTTTGCCTGGACATTCATGATGGATGACACTCACATGAGCAAAAACACATTTTTGTCATGAAGGACTGCTCATATATTAGCCAGAGTTCTTTACGGAAGTAGAACCAGTATTATAATGTTATATTATGTTAATTATATTTATCATATTACATTTATTATGGAAAATGCATTACAGATTATATAGTTATTATTGTATATTATTATATAATAACATAGTATATAGTATATATTAGCATATAAATTATTCCATATTTATATAAAATTCATTCTATATTGTTATATAGAACATATATAAAATTTATTATGCAGAATTTATTATGTAAAATGTGTTATATTGTAATATAATGTTACAATGTAATTTATTGTGTATATATCATTTATTATGAGGAGTTAGCTTATGTAGTTATAGAGGCTAAGAAGTCCCCCGATCTGCCATCTATAAGCTGGAGACCCAGGAAAGTGTACTTCAGTCTGAGTACAAAGGTCTGAGAACTAGGAAGGCAATGTCCAAGGGCAGGACACGCTTAAGTAGTCAGGCAGGGAGAGAGAATTTGTCCTTAGTCTACCTTTGGTTCTACTCAGGCCTTCAAGAGATTGGATAATACCCACTCACGATGGAGAGGGAGATCTGCTTTACTCAGTCTATCAAATCAAATGCTAATCTCTCCTGGAAATAATCTCACACACACATGTACCAGAGATACTGTTTAACCAAGTATCTGGGCATATCTTGGCCCAGCCAAGTTGATACCATTAACCGTCCTACTTTGTTATGGTGCAAGCTGCTGCGTAGACAAGATGGGTGATGGGCTGTGTGCACTGCCTGCTGAGAGGCAGCTCCACGCCTTCCTCTCCACCTCTCACAATACACCCTGTGCCTCTGGACAGCATGAGGGCCAACCACTACTCTAGGCTAAGACCTCTGTTTTCAAGGCTGGGGATGAGACACTTGACATATTTCTTCCTTCGGTGATCCAATCCATGGTCTTAGAGATTCTGAGAGAGGCAAATTTGTGGCATTGCTAAAAACAGGGGCTTTGTAACTGGAGACTCCTAGACTCAAATCCCAAATCTGCACCTACTAGTTGCTTGAATTTGGGGACATATCTTAACTTTTTGAATCTAAAACTCCTCATTTGTAATGTGATCAGGATAGGTCTCATCTGGGAAGATTTGCTATATATATGTATGCATATTTCATGTGAGAATATTTATACATTAATACAAAGAACACACAAAATCCTGCAAGGACATAGGCCAAAATGTTAAATGAGTTGTTTCCTCTATGGTGGTGGAAATACAAGTGATTTCCATTTCTTTTTTGTATCTTTCATTGACATATGAATTATTAATACTGAGAATGCACTGTTGGCCACACTTAAGATTTCAAAATGGAACATGCCTGGCTGGTTCAGTCAGTAGAGTATGTGACTCCTGATCTCGGGGTCATGAGTTCAAGCCCTGTGTTGGGCATATAACCTACTTAAAAAAATGTGTCCCTCAAAATATGAGCTAAATTCTAAAAAAAGAAAAAAACATTTTAAAAAACGATCTCAAAATGCTTTAAGGAAGAACTAACAAAAACTTGTAAACTCATCTCTAGTTTCAAAAATAAAATGCTACCAACACACATGTGCACACACACACACACACACACACACACAGCCCAGAATCTCTGCAGCCTGAGGCTTGTTTTCAGAACAATTAAGTCACTGGGTGGCGTGGAGCCCACAGAGTAGAAGTCCACTGAACATTAGTGGGAGACTCTCTGCCATGTCATGGTCCCTAGGCTGAAGAACTGCCACAGTCTGGAGTATCTGCTTAAGAAATCAAGTACTGACGCTCAGAACTTCTACCTCATGGTGACATGTATCACATATATTCACATTTCATTGTCCAAAACAAGTCACATGGCTCAACAAAGGGCAGGGAGGCTCAGTCATTCCTTGGATCCAGAAAGTGAAAAGCCAGGCATATTTGAGGGACTATCATAACTATCATTAGCTGTGTGACTTTAAGCAAGTTTCTCAACTTCTCTGTACCTCAGTTTTCTCATCTTCAGAACGGAGGTAATTATAATACCTAACAAGTTGTTGTGTGAAATAAATGCAAACTTGTAGAAGTATGTTCAGCACAATGCATAACTCATACATGGTCAGTGAGCATTGGTTTTATTATAGCTAATAAGTAAATTCCTATCACTTGAAGTGACTTGGTTCTCCTTCCCCCCTAGTCTCAATCAATGCAATGTGACATCTCTCCCTAGGATCTCTGTAGGTTAAGTTCTCTCTAATTAGACATCCATCTTTAGGAGGTCAGTAAGTTATATCCAGTAATCTATGACTACGTAAAGTTTCAGGTGAGTGAATCCAGAAATGTAGCTACATTTTTTTTTTTTTTTGGACGGGTCATTTGTTGAGTCAAGGAAAGAGAAGTGTGTAATTTGGAGAGTTAAAAACTGGGCAGACGCAAAGCACAGCAGGAGAAATAGGTCTAATAGGGGTGCCTCCAAAGCTTGCTCAGCACTGGGAACAGAGACCGGGGAAGCTCACGACTCAGAACGATGAGCAGGAGGCAGACTAGCAGATGGGAGTTATTTTTAAAAAGAGGCAGCAAAAAAGTCGTGGGAGGAGAATGCTATAGACAAGGGAGCTCTGCAGCTACAGGTTGGAATATGGTTTGGGAGCCCTGTGGAGAAAAATGCCTAACTGGGTTGAGAGCTGGGACCACTATTCTGGGAAGAAAGAAATTCCCTGAGATACTAGGAAAGCTGATCCCAGAAGCACCTCCCATTTTGATGCCCCAAGCTCCCAGAATAAGAACAGCATTGTTTCAGTCAAGAAACAGTTTTCAAGTGACAGAAAACTAACTTTGAGCTGGCTTAAGCTCAAAGGAAATTATATTGCTTTACAGAATGGCAAAGTCCAAGATCAGGTTCAATTTGAGGCAGAGCTGAATCTGAGTGCTGAAACAGTATCATGCGTGTTATTGATTTCTCTAAGTTTTATTTTCTTGGTGTTGGTTTCATTTTCAAGCAAGTACTTCCTGGTGCCAGACAGCAGCTAGCACTCTGGGCTTGCATCCTATCTTCCCTTCCTTCTTACTTAAAGGGGGCACTCTTTCCCAGTCACTTGGGCAAGAGTTCTCGCATTTTCCCTGACGGGTATGCAAGCACATTCTAGAACTGACCACTGTGGCAAGGGGATATGATTCTCTGATTGGCCAGACTTGGGTCACATGAATAAATGTGCAGCTAACAAGGATGCCTGGGTGGCTCAGTGGTTGAGCATCTGCCTTCAGCTCAGGTTGTGATCCCAGGGTCCTGGGTTAGAATCCCACATAGGGCAACCCTCAGGTAGCCTGGGTTACCTGGCAACCCTCAGGTAGCCGGGTTAGCCTGGGTTCTGTGTCTCTCATGAATAAATAAATAAAATCTTTGAAAAAAAACAGTAAATAAAAAATAAAATAAATTAAAAAAATAAAAAACAGTAAATAAATAAATCTTGACTTAAAAAAATTTTTTTAATATATAAATGTGCAGCAGACAGATGGAATTAGCTCCCCTTGAACTACATGAACTGAAAGAAAATAAAGAGTATTCTCTAAAGTGCTCAATTAAGATTGCTAGGGTGGAAATAAGGGCAGGCAAATAAGAAATGTGAACAATTTTTATACACATCTAAGGACAACTGCAGTGTTCATCACTACCACCACCACTTTTTAAAATTAATTAATTAATTATAGCACTTGAGTTCTTTGACATTAATTAATTAATTAGTAATCTCTACACTCAACTTGGCGCTTGAACTCACAACCCCAAGATCCAGAGTCACACACTTTACTGACTGGGCCAGCCAGGTGCTCCACCATCTTTTTAAAGTATCACTCTCTGCAGGAATGGATGACATTAATCATGGAAACTCTGGAGCCTGGAAGGAGTTCAAAGACCCATGGTGTCCTGGAGCCACAATGTCCCTCAGTCAAACCAATGAACGCTGGTTTCCCTGCCTAGCTCTTTGGTTTCCCAGAGGAGCCCAAACCTTTCTTTAAATCCCAGAACATTGGCTGAGAGCTTGAGAGCAGATTTATTTGTTGCCTGTTTTATGTCCCCAGATCAATGCATCTTTCCTTAAGACACTGGCTTGAGTCTTGCTCTATATTAGAGAGATAACCTAAATTAAAACACCAAACTCATATCATGTTGACCACCGCCACTTTGAAGTGGAACTTACAAGGTAAAACCCAATCTTTTTTGGAGATGAGATTTAGAAATGCCTCTCAAAGTAAGGGGACTTTCCTTTTCTGGTTGGATCCATCACAATCGAAGCTATGCAAAATCTGGAGTGAAATAATAAGCCTCTTATCTGGGACCTTTTTTTCCTCACTTGGTAAACCTATTCTTGAAGTTCTTGAAGGCCCCTTTCAAATATCACTTGCTCTCTGAGCCATTGCCGTCTGCCCTAGGAGTAATTAGTTCCTTGTTTTCACCTTGCTCCCATAATGCATAGATAACATCCATTATAGCACTTGAGTTCTTTGACATCAATCTTTCTTATTCATTCTGGTATCATCAGTCCCTGAGTGGTAGGTAGGTACTTAATAAAAGTGTGATGGATGAATGAATGAATGGTATATGCAGATTGAGCCAGAAAAAAACATTGGGAATTTATCAAATCCAAATAATTGATCATACAGAGGGAGAAAGTGTCAGCCTGAAAGGGTAAACAACTTGCACAAAAGAACACAGAAAATTCATAGCTATGCAACATTTAAGGTACCCTAATTCTCAATCCAGAGCTCTTCATGATACAAGTCTGTCCTACAGGGGCATTTTGCATTTTGCATATACTATTTCTTTCACTTTACCTGGTTAAGCCTTGTTATTACTATTTTAATGATAAGGAAGCAGAGGGCCAGAAAAATGACTGCTAACTGGTTCTCCCAACTCTGTGAATGCTTCAAGAACTGAACTCCAACAATTTCTGACCCTCTTCCTGATTGGTAGAGAAACTGAAAAGCATCTGGAACCCAGCCTGCCTAGTAGAACTTACACTCTTTTCTATCTCACTCCTTCCCCCAGGCAGAGGGCCCAGTAACCTGAAATAGAAACTCTTCAGCACAAACCAGTGTGGCTATGCCTGTAGCCTGGAAGCCTACTTCTGGCTGCCAGAGAAAGAAGGAAGGCTTTGGAGGTTCACACAACTGATTCTGTCTTGGTGGCAGAAACAGACCCTGACATAGCTTCTCACAACTCCCAACCTGGGCTTATTAGAAAGAGGGAAGAAATAAATGGACATGTTGCAAAAAAAATAGATAGCTCTGTGCTGAAACTGTCCACAAAGTATCTTTATTTTCTTCCCTGGAAACCCAGTAACTAAGGCAGGCTATATTCACTCTTGATCATAATTTTAACATCTTACATATTACCTGCCATATGTGCATTATATATATTCTTGCTTGATGCTCACGACAACCTCACAAGGAAAGTACTATAATTATACCCCCTTTATTGATGAGGAGAAAAATGAATCATACTATGATTAGAAAACTTACCTAAAGCCCCTCATTTAGAAACTAACATAAAACAGAGTGGAACCTAGGCAGTCTGACTCCAAAGCCTGTGCACTTAGCCACTGAATGGAAGTGTCTCATGATAAAATCAGAATATTAAAGCTTACATCCTGCTTTGGGATCTCTCTGCTTGTTCAACTCTGTGCAAGTCTTGGTTTCCTCATCTATAAAACGGAGCTTAAAAAAAAAAGTCTATTTGATAAGTTTATATGGTTATCATATAAAGATATGTACATGAGTATGCATCATGAAATACAAATTTTTTTCAGAAATATCACAAAGAGCTTTGGAGAAAAAACCTAGTTTCACATCTAATCTCCATTTCGTAAACTCTCTGCCCATAAGGAAATTATTTAAGCCAGGTGAACCTCTGACTTGAAATTAGATACAAAACATTGTCTGTTAAGTAAGAGTAATGATTGTTTCTTATTTCAGATAGTTGTGAGTATTGAATGAAAAACCATGTGCAAACCTCTAGCACAGTGACTTGTGTATAATCAGCTTCCAGAGATGCTAGTTTCCATTCTTTACCCTTTGCCAATTTATTGCCTGTCACTTCTTTAAATATTCAGGCTGAATCTCACTATAGGGAGACCCAAATCCAAGCTCCAAGCTGTCAGATGCAAAGTAGGAGCTCAAAACTTGAATGTGGAGGGAAGGTGCTTAGAAGATAAGAACATTTTCAGAATGCAGATGAACTTAGAGAGATAATGAGGGACTTCAGATTTTGAAGGGCACAAATATAATAGAATCCATCATATACTTCTTAAGTCAGGAGCTGCTTAATACAAGCACAAGTTGAATAAAGGAGAACTGGAGATATTTATCTAGCTTTTGCTGTTCTTAAAAGCTCAGGGACTGCCTTTAAAGGCAGAAGTAGAGAATTCTGATAGTGTGATAGTGGTCATCACTGCAAGGCTAACAGAGCTGAGCTGCAGTTTCAATGCTTAACAGCAGGTGTCAATGTTGGTATGATGTGCAACACTGTGAAGATAACCCTGTGTGCAAAGCTGTTGGTTCTGGAAAGCAAATTAATTGTAAATTTACATAAGTCAATAAAGCTTTTGTTTTAAATAGGAGTCCTCAGACTCTCCATCATGAGTGCAACATGATCATGGAGAAACAGAGACCCGGTCTTAGGACTTCTCAGAAATGGTTACTCTCAGGATGTCTGGGTGGCTCAGTGGTTGAGCGGCTGCCTTCAGCTCAGAGTGTGATCCTGGAGTCCCGGGATCGAGTCCCACATCAGGCTCCTTGCGGGGAGCCTGCCTCTCCCTCTGCCTATGTCTCTGCCTCTCTCTCTGTGTCTCTCATGAATAAATAAAATCTTTTAAAAAAGAAAAAGAAATGGTTACTCTGATTATGGGCTAGGAACATGTTCTCTAAATTCTTAAATCTTGTATATAGCCTCTCCATTGAAAATGAACCCATTAAAATATGCCCAACAGGGGGGATCCCTGGGTGGCCCAGCGGTTTGGCGCTTGCCTTTGGCCCGGGGCGCGATCCTGGATCGGTCCCAGGATCGAGTCCCACGTCGGGCTCCCGGCATGGAGCCCGCTTCTCCCTCCTCCTGTGTTTCTGCCTCTCTCTCAATCTCTGTGTCTATCATGAATAAATAAATAAATAAATCTTTAAAAAAAAAATATGCCCAACAGAACGGGTGGAAAAATACAGGAAAAATGATGGGGGAAGGAGAGAATTAAGGATCTTCAATGAGGCCGATTCTACTACTTAGAAGAATCTTTTTTTTAATGATTTATTTATTTATTTATCATAGAGAGAGAAAGAGAGAGGCAGAGAAGCCCGCTCCATGCCGGGAGCCCGACGTGGGACTCGATCCCTGGGACTTGATCCCGGGACTTCAGGATCACGCCCTGGGCCAAAGGCAGGCACCAAACCGCTGAGCCACCCAGGGATCCCCTACTTAAAAGAATCTTAAGTTAGATTCATGGGTATAACAGTGCAAATGTCAGATGGAAAACTTACACACGCAAACACACATAAATGTATATATGAAATATGAAAAGGTTATTTCAATTCTGTAAAAATACACGCATCTGAAAGGAAATTTAGTATGGTAGTTAAGAGTGACAGTTTGAGTTGAAACGTCTGGATTCAAATATCAAAGCCATTACATGCTAATTGAGAGAACTTGTACACATTTATTAATCTCTATATATATATCAGTTCAGTTTCCTCATCTATAAAATGTAGATGGTACTAGTACGTGCCATGCCAGTTTATAAGAGTAAAATCATCCATGCTAAATGCTAAACAAATTACCCGGCATTAGTGAGCATTCTTCAAATGTTAGCTATTACGTTTGCATATAAATATGTGTCTGTTTTTGCAGGGGAAAGTCTGGAAAGCTATACATAAACATGTTGACAATAGTCATTAGAATTTTTTTTTTCCGTTAGCTTTTGGGTTACCTTATCCTCTAAAAAAATACTTATTATTTGTATCATAAAATTATTTAAGGGAGGGATAAATAACTGGTTAAAGTTGTTTTTTTGAAAAATAGTAACAAAAACTTAAAAAGCTGAGCTCCAAAATGTGTCATTTATTTCTATCTAGATCTGTGTAACTTCTCCAAAGTCAAGGCCTCTGATGTATCTCAGACCCATCTCTGCATCATGAGGTCTCTTTCCTTCTTGACTCTCTCCTATAGAATTTTTACTAAAATCAACTAAGTAATGTAATGAGAGTCCCCAAAACTAGGAGCAAAAAATGAGCTTTGAAGATAGAAAGAGTAATATGTTCAAATCAAAGTCCTCCTCTCACCACATAATGTCACTTAAAGACAGAATCTCATAACACTAAAACAACCAATAAAATAACAAACAGGTGTAGATAATAAGTCAACAAAGGAAATAAAATGGAATAAAAAAATCAAACAGAGGACATAAAGAGGTAAAAGGGAACAAGAACAAATTGAGTAAGTAGAAAAAACAGCAATATGATTGAGCACACTATATCGATGATCACAATAAATGTTAATGGTATAATTACTTAAGTTAAAAGGCAAAAGATTGCCAGATTAGACTTCAAAGGCAAGACCCAAGCGTTATCTGCCTACAGAAATACATTTCAAACATAAAGGTTTAATAGGTTAAAGTAAAAAATGGAAAAAGATACACCATGTGGATCCAAAGAGAGTTGGAGTGGTTATATTAATGTCAAACAAACTAGATTTTAGAGCAAAGAATATTACCATGAATGAAGAAGGCCATTTCCCAGTGATGAAAGAGGCAATTCATAGAAAGGACATAATAATCCAAATCCTCATGAACTTAATAACAGAGCTTCAAAATACATGAATCAAAACCCAGTAGAACTGAAAGTAGAAACAGGCAAAGTAAAAATTATAATCATAGATTTTAATACCCTTCTCTCAATGATTGATAGAATAATTAGAGAGAAAATTGGGATGAATATAGAAGTTTCAAATAATAATATCAACAAACTTGACCTAACTGATATTTATGGACTATTCCATATAACAATGGCAAAACAGACATTCTTTACAAGGGCACATGTAATATACCCTTGTAAATATTTATCACAATAAGCCACATTCTGGGTCATAAAATAAATATCAATAAATTTAAAAGGACTCAAATCATATAAAGCATGTTTTCTGGACACAATGGAATTAAATAAGAAACCTATAACTAAAAGATTTTTAGAAAATCCCAAAGTATTTGGAAGCTAAATAGTATACTTTTAAGTAAGACATGTGCCAAAGATGAAATCAAAAGGGAAATTACAAAGTACTTTGAAGTGAAATAAAATGAAAAATCAATATATAAAAATTTGTGAGATGACTAAAGCAGAAGTAAGGGGAAAATTTTATAGCACTAAATGTTCAAATTAGGAAAAAGAGTCTCAAATCAATGGCTTCAGCTTCCACTTGGAAGAATGAATAAAGAAAGAGCCAATTAAATTCAAAGAAGAAAGGATACGATAAAGAGTAAGAGCAGAATACAATGCAAGAGAAAACATAAAGAATAGAGTATACCAATAAAACAAATCTGGCTCTTTGAGAAGACTAATATAATTACCTCTGGCTAGGAAAAATAATGAAATACAGATAATCAATATCAGGAATGAAAGAGATGCCATCATCAGAGATTCTACAAATATTAAAAGAATATTAATGGAATATTATGAACAACTTTGTGCCAATAAATTTGAGAGCTTAAACGAAATGGACAAATTCCTCAAATGACCAAAACTTCCAAATCACATTGAAGAAAAAAATAGTTAATATGAAGATAGCCCTATGCTTCTTATAATACATTTGAATTTTTAGTTAAAAACCATCCCACAAAGAAAACTCCAAGTCCAGATTATTTCTCAGATGAATTTTACCAAATATTTAAAGAATAAATAGTATCAATTGTATATAAACATTTCAAGAAAATTGAAAATGAGGGAATACTTTCCACCTCATTCTGTGAGGAAAGCATTACCATGATATCCAAACAAAAAATATATTAAAAAATTACTACAGATGACTTCCCTCATAAATTTTTTAAACAAAACTTTAGTATGTTGAATCCAACATTATTCAATAAGAATGCTATTTAATGATAAAATGATCATTATGTATTCTTGGGTGCTTATTCCAAGAATGCAAGTTTGGCTTAATTTTGAAAGGACAATCAGTTGTAATTCACCTTGTTAACAAACTAAAGACAAATATCATTCTATAAATGCAGAAAAGGTATTTGGCCAAAAGCCATCCATTCCTGATAAACACTGTCAGTCAACTAGGAATAAAATAAAATAATCTCAACTTGGCAAGAAGCACCTATGAAAAATCTACAGCTAACATCATACTTACTGATAAAAGGCTAAATGCTTTCTTGAATGTGACATATGACAAATTTATATATGTTGAATTTTTATTTTAATTCATTTAAAAATACTTATAATTTCCCTTGTAACTTCTTCTTTGACACCTGTGTTATTTAAAAGGTAGATACCCGCTCTAATCATAGTTATTTGATGTTGTACTGGAGATCCTAGAAAATGCAATTAGACAAAAAAAAAAAAAAAGAAGAAGAAGAAGGTATCTGATTAGAAAATGTAGGAAACACACACACACACACACACACACACACACACAGCAAACTTCTAGAACTAATGTACAAGTTTAGCAATGACATAGGATGCAAGACCAATATACAAAAGTCTATCATAATTTCTCTACACTTGCAAAGAACAGTCCCAAAAGGAAATTAAGAAAACAATACCATTCACACTAGCATTAGAAAGGGCAAAATAGGGACGCCTGGATGGCTCAGCGGTTGAGCACCTCCCTTTGGCCCAGGGCATGATGCTGGGGTCCCGGGATCGAGTTCTGCATCAGGTTCCCTGCACGGAGCCTGCTTCTTTCTCTGCCTGTGTCTTTGCCTCTCTCTGTATGTCTCTCATGAATAAATAAATAAAATCTTTTTAAAAAAAAGAAAGGGCAAAATAAATGCAAATCTTGTACACTGAAAAACATTGGTTACCAAAACATTAGTAATAGAAATTAAGGAAGAGGTAAATAAATAGTGAAATGTATCGTGTTTATGGATCAGAAGACTTATTATTAAGATCTCAATTATCCTCAGATTGACCTATAGACCTCATTCCACTTATTTAGATTTCCCATACTGAGTTTTCTCCTTGGCAAAATACAGATAACAAGAGGACTTAATATGATGAGACCTGAGAGAGTTAACTCAGTCACAGAAGATAACTATCAAGAGCATGGCCCAGTGAAAGTACAAGGCCTGATGTAGAATAAGTTTTCAATAAATCCATTGGGAGAAGAAATACAAGAGTTGTCTAAGGTGACGTAATTTTCTCAATTTTAATTTAGAAGAGATTGGTACCCATTTCCAATCCAGCCATCATGATCCAAGTGAGAAATGCAAGCTATGATTGAAAAGGATGAATTGTTACCCAAGACTCGACTATTTAAAAAATATATATAAGTATATAATGCATATGTCTATATATATAATAATGTATGTATACATGTTCATATACAAATTATTTAATGAATATAGCTGGATATTATAAATACATAATTATTCATATATATTCTGATTAGCTGAGGAAGTAATACAGGAAGTCATGTTAAGAATTATCCTGTTTCTTAGGATACTACTCACTGAGTGAATGGTGGTAACTTTTACTGAGAAGATGGAGCCCCCAAGGGAACCAGTTTTAGATCTCATTGGCAAATTCAGTGAAAAGCAGGAGCTAAACATGCAGGGAATGATCAACAGGGCAAATCTACATCGTCTAAATCTGTTTTCCCATTTTTTAATATCTCATTTGACACTGGGCTACTTTACTTTTTTATTGTTAACAGTAGAGTTGACATATAATATTATACAGTTTCAGGTGTGCACAGAGTGCTTCAACAATTTATACATCACAAAATGCTCACTGCCATAAGGGTAGCAATCCTGCAAAATTATTATATTATCATCAACCATATTCCCTATGCACTAGGCTACTTTAACCTCCAAGATCTAGAGTCCTTGCGTGTTCCATTCCTACATATTTGCAGTGCTTCTTCAGGTGGTTACCTACACAAAATCATCACCTGTAACCTTAGCAGGAATCCACCACCAACTCTCTAAGCCCAACCTCAAGGGTCTTGGGCTATTCGACGGGAAAAATCACCAGATTAGGCAACTGACCTAAAATGAGGAACAGCTGTAGATTTTCTATATTAAAAAAAAATTTTTTTTTTCAGCTTTGAATCTGGATCTCTGGCATGAAGCTCTGTGTCCTTGGTCCCATGCATGCTCGTCTCCAATGCTGCTTATCTGTTTAGGAGCTTCTGTTTACAAAGATGTTAGGGATGGTGGATAAGAGATTGTATAAAATATGGGCCGATTTTCAAACAGGAAGGTGATAAATGAACAGATTTTCTCCCAGATTGCTGAGCAAACATCAGCAGAGCAAACTAATGTAAAGATATAATCGTGATTAATCTCTTGATTAAAATAATTAATCTTGGTTAATTCTGCATTTAATCATTTCTTTTTATCAATGTCTAACATGCAGCTTTATAGAAATATTCATTTAGACTAATGGATGTTTCATTCCTTCAATTAGTCTGTTTATTCTGAGCTTCTAAATGCCTCAAACTCCAGCTCTTTCATTTGTGGCAAATTTTGGTCATATTGTAGCTTTGGACAGAATGTTCTTTTCATACCCAAGAAGTCCCTACAGTGTTCGGTTAAGGACAAAGGTGGAGAAGTGGGCATGAAGGCGAACTGGGGGCTTCCTGGAGGAGGTTATCTGGATAATCCTTGTCAAACATTTGCTTAGGGATCCAGAGTTTTACCTTGTGGCCACTAAACCATTTGTCATAGTAATAACAATGCCATGCATTTGATAGGAATTTACAATTCATCTTTTCCACACTCAACATCTGACTCAATTCCTTCTAAGACAGGATTAATTTTCCTATTTTACTGATGAGGAAACAACAGTTTAGGGTGGTTATATGGCTTCCTCAAATTCATAGCTAAACATAGGGGTAACATGGGATCCTGGCTTCCCAGACTATCAATGCTCTCTCCCAATTTGGGTAAATCACACAGAAAACAGTAGTTGCCTGGAAAGCCAAGGGCTGTAAATTCTTATACAGGCTTTACGGTGGGCATACTGGGGGAGGCTGAACAAGTATTTTTCCCACCTGTGTGGAGAAACAGTAGATCATTCATGCCTCTGATTTGGGGCTCACACATTCAGTGAACATTTTCTGAGTACCTACTCTGCCAGGCACTGTCCTAGCAGTAAGGGCTACATTAGAGAGCAACAAAAATGTCTAAAACTTTGATTTCCAATCCTAGTAAAGCTACATGGATTGCAAGTTCAGCGCCTGAATCAATAAATTGAAGGTTGCTTGACCCAGCACTACAAGAATATATGGCAGGAGAGTGGTTCAGAGAAAAGAAGTGAAGAGGAGAGGAAAAGGTTGGTTTGGGGACAGGACTGGGGGAGATGAAGTTGCCCCCTTAAGTCACTTGCTGTAACTTTACCTTCTCAAACTACTGACTTGGACCATAGCACTCTATGTTTATCACATTACTTGGGCCATATGAGTTTATCTGATTTATTTATCGGTTCTTTTGTTCGTTTGTTTGTTTGTTGTCTCTTTCCCCACCAGAGGATAAGCTTCAGGAAGACATAAATAGTGTCTTGTTCCTTGCTATATGTTCAGTGTCTGACTCATGAAAAGTACTGGGTAAATCCTTTTTGAGTGAATAAAGGGGAGAGTTTAGTGTCTGCATGACATTAGTTAACACCGATTGAGCTGTATACCAAACGCTTTGCAGATCTATCTCATTTTACAGATGAGAACAATGAGGCACAGAAAAGCAATTAAGTAGCTTGCTCAAGGTCCCAGAACTGCCAGCTGATCTAAGTCCAGGGCCTGCCTGTTTGCCAACTCTGTCCTAATGCCCCCGTATGGCAGCTATGAGATACCTCGGAGGATCCATGCACCCTGTAGGACACCCCACAGGTAGATTCCGGGAGATCTTCTTGCATGAGGCTTCTCCACCCTGTATGAAACTTTGGGAAGGATGTTTCAAGTGCCATGGATTTTGATGAATTTACTCTTTCTATAAATCATAATAGATTCAAAGCTATCATTATATAACAAGTCCCTCTCTCCTTTTTTTTTTTTGATTTTGATGTCTTTTATGAGAACTGAAAGCAATGAAGTCTAAATGATTTAGTTCAGCCCCTTCTTTTTTTTACTCATAAGGTATCCAAGCCTCAGAGATGATGCATGGCTTGTTTAAGGTCACACAACAGTTTTCTAGCAAGCCCATAATAGGCTAGTGACTGTAAGGTCTGCCATCAACACCATTATACCTCCAGTTCGGAACTGTGCCTGACACCAATTTTCTGGCTGGATCAGGGATGCTTTTTCCATCATCCGTCTGATTTCCAGTTTGGATCACAAGCCTTTCAAAACTCCTCCACCTTCCTGTGAATCTTCCCTTACTCAGATTCTTCTTTGGGCTCTACACATTATGGAACCTGATTCCCACCTCTCTATTTTTAAAACAAGACACAAAGTTTATAATACGTTTATAAAACAGACTTCAAAATAATTAACCTGCAACCATATCACCCTAGTTTATCTTATTGCCACAGTATAACTTCTGCTGCAGTTCCTCTTTGCTTAAAATCCCTAGTTATGGTCTCCTATCCCCAGCTAAGCACAGAGCTTACTGCCTGATGTGCCTGCCAGTTAACCCTCTAATCCAGAGATAGGATCATAAACTCTGGAATGAACTATGAGAAGTTCTCTAATTTGACTCTTCACTTCCACAGATTGGGAAACAGAATAACCTAAGTCATATGGCAGGTAAATGGCATAGTTGGAATTTAAACCTATCCTGTCTTTTTAGCTCTTGTTTTCTTTCAACCATGTCCATCCACTTTGAAGAAGACCTTCTCCGGACACCAAAGCCCTCCAAAGGCCTTGGGGCAACCAAGCTTCATAAATGCCCAAGCACACTGGCCAAGACCGTCCTCTGTATTCAAAAGTTTGAAAAACAGCAGAGTCACTCTCTTAACAGCTGCCATTTATAGAGTATCTATCATGTGCTGTCACTGAAAAAAATTCAACAGAAACACCGACTATAGCCCTGTGGGATCCATGCTACCATCCCTGATCTGCAGATGGTAAAACTGAGACACAACAAAGTAGGGTGACTTATCCAAGGTGGCCCATCTGCTAAGTGTGGTCAAAACTGAAATGGTCTGTCCAAACAACCCATTTGTGTTTTTTCCATCGCATCCATTTCCTTTTCTTATGAAACCAAAAAGCTCCTGAGATAAGAGAGTGGGAATTTTTTTTTTTTTTTTTTTTTTTTTTTTGCTTACATAACATCATAAACTAACTTGACTTTTCAGATTAACCCTAAGCCAGAACAGGGGTTGGATGAGTGAGACAGAAGACAGATAAACTTCCCTGCAAAACTTTCATTTGTTCAACCGCCCAACAAGTATTTTTTAAGATTGATTTATTTGAGAGACAGAGAAAGAGAGAGACAGCATGCACATAAGCAGGGGGAGGGGCAAAAGGAGAGGGAGAGAGAGAGGAGCCCAATGGGATCTTGGTGAATCCCAGGACCCTGAGATAATGAGTTCATGGCTCAATCAACTGAGCCACTCAGGTGTCCCCACCCAACAGGTATTTTAAGAAATTTCAGTAAGGCCAGCCCTTGTGATACAAGACTGGACAAAAGGTATGACCAGGGAGAAGGCTGAAGCTCTGCATCCTTAGGCTGAGTGTGTTCTTAGGACCCTTTCTCTTCTTTTGACTCTTTAGAATACTAATCTCCCTTGTGGTCATTACGACAAGAGTGTCCTGATGCTTCCCTCTGCTTGATGACAGATATCCCCTCTCTGTAGAGAGGCAACTCCAACCGTTCAATGCCAGTCCTCATGAAGAAACACTCTTTCCCCATCATAGGTTGTGATAGGCTATGGGTCTTGGGTAAGGGGATTGTGTGGCTACCTAACCCTGTTTAAGGCTATAAACTTAGTTTTTTACTAAGCTGGCTGCAGGATGCTCAGATCTACTTGCAGTATCCACTTCACTGAAAGTCTGCAGTAGCTTTTGGAGCAAAATCCTGATAAAAATAATTGTTGTTTTTGTTTACTTGTTTCATTGTTCTTTTTAGATTCCACATATAAGTGAAATCATATGATATTTGTCTTTCTATGTTAGACTTATTTCATTTATCATAATAGCCTCTAGGTCATCCATGTTGTTACAAGTGGCAAGATCTCATTCTTTTTTTATGACTGAATAATATGCCTATATATATTATTGGCATATTATATATATAATATATATATGAGATATATATATCTCACATCTTTTTTTATCCATTCATCTATTAATGGGCACTTAGGTTGCCTATATCTCTTGGTTATTGTAAATAAATAGAGAACAAACTTGTGGTTGTCAAAGGGGAGAGAGTGGAGGATGGGCAAAATGGTGAAGGGGATTAAGGGATACAAACATCCAGTTATAAAGTCAGTAAGTCACAGAGATGAAAAGTACAGCATAGGGAATATAGTCAATAATATGGTAATAATGTTGTATGGTGACAGATGGTGACTATACTTATCATGGTGAGCACTGCATAATTTATAGAATTGTCAAATCGCTATGCTGTACACCTGAAACTAATACAATA
Source organism: Vulpes vulpes (assembly GCF_048418805.1). Lineage (NCBI taxonomy): Eukaryota > Metazoa > Chordata > Mammalia > Carnivora > Canidae > Vulpes > Vulpes vulpes. The sequence continues at coordinate 94,723,100 of NC_132782.1, forward strand.
TTGTATGTCAATTATAGCTCAATAAATTTTTAAAAATGATTCTCAACTTAACTGACCTTCAGAATCAACTGGGATGAAAACAATGGAAATATCTGCCCTATCCCCAGAAATTCTGTTTCTGAAGATTTTCAGAGACAACGGTACATATCCAGAGCGGAGAACCATTGCATTTTGAACAATAAAATGAATGATTTTGCTTGGGATGTCTCTTCCCCAAGACTTTTTTGTTTTGTTTTGTCTGATAGCAGGGGAGGCAGTTGGCTGGGAATCTGAGCATTTGGAGGTCCTAGGACCAAGCCACATACCATCTCCTCATTATCATAGGGGTTGTGTGAGGTACTGAGCTAGCCATTAACAGAGTCCCTTCCCTTAAGGACCTCACATTTGTAAGCACTCTGAGGACAATGGAAGGGAAGAGATGGGTTAGAAAATGATGATGTGATGGCATTGCCCTCCCTTTCCTGCCCCACCCCCCAAGAACCCAGATATCTAAGGGAAATTTTACCTCTTTCTGTTTGAGAGCCACCCCCGGCAAAGAGAATGCCCAGCTTTGCTTTCAGTGAGGCATGGAATGAAGCATATCTGGCTCAATTCCTCCAAGGTCAGAAGCGCTGTAATATTCTTCTCTCTTGGGAAGGAGAGGTGCAAGTTGTTTGGAGGCAGAGGGATGGTCTGGTTGACCTTTCACCTCACTAGCTCCAGATGCTTTCAGGACTGTTCCACCTCGGCAGACAGAAGTCCTGTAAGTCAGCCTGGGGCTGGCATCCTTTAATTAATCTCATAACCTTCCTTGTTCAGGAGGTGTAATTGCAATTTTGAAAGCCATCAGATAAAGTAGAGGGGGAGTCTCGACATAGAGCTAGCTATGTTATAGAGGTGACTATAGTCTGAGGTCTGGAGCTACGGGGCAGAGGAGAGATGGATTAGAGGATGTGTGTGCCATTTCCAATATTGAAATTGGATTCTTCCCGGCTGGGGACCTATCATCCTGTGGAGTCAGATCAATGTTCAGAGCATGATGCAAACTCATGCTGGGTCTCCACACAGGCACTGCTCCCTCCCCACCCAGCTTTTGACAGTCAGTTGTTCAATCAATAAACAATTACTGAGCCCCCTGCAGTGTTCTGGCCACTGGGGTGGGGATTTATTTATTGCTTCTAAGTTCAAACTGTTCATGGGACAGTGGGCTAGGTGTTCCTTCATTCACAGGCACTTCCTAAACATCTATAGTGATAACTCTTATTGTTGCCTAAAGAAATGCTAAAGTTTTGGCAGGAGCTGTTCTAAATGCTCTAAAGTCTTTTATGTTCCATCCTCCAAACAACTCCAGGATGACAGTATCATCATTCCCATTTTACAGATAAGCAAACTGAGAGCTAGTGAGTGAGAAATTTAGTGATTGAACCCAAGCTTTGTAATGCAATTTAATCCTCTGTAACTATTCCTTGTGTGCCTGGCAGAGTGTTAGGTCTGTACCATGTTATGGGAGCAAGAACACTGGATGATAGAGTCCATGCTGCTTCAGTCCGAAACTTGTGTCCACTGCTTACTCCTGGCTTCTGGCAAATTGTTTAAATGCTTTGTGCTTTGTTTGCCTCAGCTGTAAAATGGGGAAAATGATAGATGATATTCAGAGCTACTCTAAGGATTGCTTGACAGAATTAGTGTGTGGCACTTTATCAAGTATAGGGTGTGGCATGTAGGTATAAATCAGTAAATATCAGGGATGATAATAATTATTAATTATTAATAACATAATTATATAATATACTAATATACAGTAATATACATCTTACCTGGAAAAGTCATAGTCTAGTTAAAGAGAAAGAGTTTCCATCCCCAAATGTCTTACATTCCAGCTTATTTTTTGTGCAAGATCTGGGGAGAGACAAAATGCCCAGAGGGGCAGTTCTCTGCAGGTCCCTTGAGGCAATGAACTTTTCTGTCTCATCTTTCACAAAATAGGTGCAACCCAATTATTACATATTTAATCAATCAATTGGTTCACCAATCAATGGATGAAAATGCCAGAGTGAATCTGATCTGTGTCTAACAAGCATGGATCCATCATATCCATGCTGGGGTTCAGAAAAAAAGAGAGAAAATCTTTAAGGCACCCTGAGGTCTGGATCTTAAAAAACAGTAAGATGACACAGATGGGAATTAAAGTGGTGGGCACGTCTGGCATATGTCAATGGCAAGACATCTTGGAGTTCAAGATGCATTTGGAGGACAGGGTCAGATCAGTCAGGCTGCGACAGAGCATGTTATTTATGTGAAGAGGAGAAAGACTATAAAGAAGGAGTGGAGCTCCATTGTGAAGGGCTGTCCAAGAGTCTGGACTTTCTCCAGTCATCATGAAAACATGTCCCCTGATTGTGATACACCTGAATAAACTTGGGAACTGACCACACTGGAAGGGGCATGACTGGAGTCTGGGATATTCAATAGAGACACTCGCAATGATACAAGCAACAGGCTTGTGAGATCTAAGGAAGGGACAGTGCCAATAGAAAGGAGATAAGCTAGTCCATTGCTGGGATTCTGCTAACAAAAATAATGGATGAAGAGACACTGGAGAGATGATGGGCAGAGTCTGAGCTACTCAGCCTTCATCTCTGGGAGCTACACTTTGGCATCAGTTGATTCTGGAAGTGAACCCGGCTCAATTCCTTACTGGCTGTATGAGCATGGGTGGGTTCAGTGTTCTCTGTGAAGCTCTGTGTGCTCATCATTAGGAAATCGATTTCAATGCATATACATGCATTACATGTGTAGGTATGTGGGTACAGGTGTACCTGTATGTAAATCCCAATGCCTGATGTGTGTAAAGGATCCTATGTATATAGGATCTTTGCCACTTTTTACTGTATAATTGAAGAACAAAGGCTCTGGTATGTTTTGCCTTCAGAGTCCAGGTACTGACTCTAAAGACAGAAATGCATTTAGGAGAAGGTAAGTTGGGACAAATCTCACTCATGGTTTAGTTTACTTGTAACATGAGACAATGATATTTACATCATAGTGTGGCTGAAAATGTACAAAATGCCACTACATAAAATACCTAGTATTGTGTCTGGTACATAAGACTTACACAAAATAAACAAACAAACAAAAAAGCAATCCTCTCTGACTTGTTCACTCTTTGCACATGAAAACATTGGCAAATGGTTGAGAGAAGTTACCCTAGCTTCTAAGAAACATCTAGAAGCATGCTCATCAGGTTGGGTACATATCAGTGCCCAACCTGGTGTCATCTGATATGACTATGATTAACAGACCTACTAAAGTTATGATTTTTCGGCAACAAGACCTGGTATATTTGACAAAAAAAAAAAGTACTAAGTGAACATCATTCAATTTTCCTTTGGAATTGAGATTTTTTCTGTTGTTTTTTTTTCCCACAAAGCTGCAGCATGACAGGTAGCAACCTATTTTGGAAAAAAAAAATCCCCAATTCCTTTTTTATTGCAGATGTCTGCTTCAAAGGAGCAGTTTCCCCCCACCTGCTGCCTCTTTTTCCCAGAATCAATCACAGGTTATTTTGGTACCTCCGTGCCTTTATCTTGCAATGACTGCCCAAATATAGATGCAAATATTGTTTTCTTCCTGAGAAGCACCTCCTACGCTCACATGGTGACTTAGCAGCTCCCTGTCTCCCTACTGCTTGTGGCAAGCCCTCCCGGCACCCCTCTCCACCCCCCTCTCCCGTTCTCTCAAATTGTGGTCCTCTCTTGACCTAGTTCACTGCGTAGGGTAGGCTGGGCAAGAAGGCTGCTGTCCCTCATTCTGAAAATAGATTGGCTCTGCGCCTCCCACCTGACCCCTAAGAAGTGACACATGTGTGCAGGAGGAAAAGCCCTGGCCCACTTTGATTCCCCAGTATTCCCTGGTAGATCCTGTCTTCTCCAGAACATTCAGTGTGATCTACTGAGGGCCATTCATCTGTCCAACAGAGGCAGATCTGAGTCAGACCTGATCTGAGCTTTAGCTAAAAATTGGAAGTGAAATGGTGCCCCTAGTCAGAACCAGAATGCCAGAGGACACCACAGACTTTGGCACAAATCTCTCTCCTTAACCCTCACGGAGGCACCAACTGATGAACTGGAATCCCCATCCCATGTTTTTCTAAGTTTCTCTTCCTTGAATATTGCCTCCCTTCCTCTTTTCACTTGTTTTCACCATACTACTCTTTTGCCATATCACGGTTAGTGTGTGGAAGATAAGTATATCTGGCATGATTCCTTCATCTAGAGGATCACACAATACTTTATCTTTCCTTTTCTGAAGAACAGTTTTGCCTTTATTTTGCCTGCATTAATTTCTTCCAGTAACATTTTGGAATTTTCAGTATATAAGTCTTTCACTTCCTTGGTTAAACGTACTCTTAGGAAAAAAAAAAAATTAAAAAAAAAAAAAACGTACTCTTAGGTATTTTATTCTTGATGCGTTTATAGCTGGAATTGTTTCCTCAATTTCCTTTTTGAGTATTTGTGGCTGATGTATAGAAACACCACTGATCTTTTTGGTGTTGATACTGTACCCTGAATTTTTTATCAATTCATGAAGTAACTCGAGTAGTTTTGTGGGTGTGTGTGTGTGTGTACTTGGATTTTTCTACATATAGGATCATGTCATGTGAATAGAGATAGTTTACCCTACAACCCAGCAATTGCACTACTAGGTATTTATCCAAAGAATACAAAAATAATGATTCAAAGGGGCACAAGCACCCCAATATTTATAGCAGCAGTAGCCAAACTATAGAAAGAACCCATGTCCATCAACAGATGAATGGATAAAGAAGATGTAGTCTGTATACACAATGGAATATTTCTCAGCCATCAAAAGGAATGCAGTCTTGCCACTTGCATTGACGTGGATGGAATTAGAGGGTATTATGCTAAGCAAAATAAGTCAGTCAGAGAAAGACAAATACCATATGATTTCACTCATATGTAGAATTTAAGAAACAAAATAGATGAACATAAGGGAAGGGAAGGAAAAATAAGATGAGATTAAAAACAGAGAGGAGGAAAACCACAAAAGACTCTTAACTCTAGGAAACAAACAGGGTTTGCTGGAGGGGAAATTGGGGGGAGATGAGGTAATTAGGTGATGGGCATTCAAGAGGGCAGGTGATGTCATGAGCATTGGATGCTATATGAAACTGATGGACCACTGAATTCTACCCCTGAAACTAATAATACAGTATTTGTTAACTAAATTGAATTTAAATATTAAAAAAATAGGTAGTTTTTCTTCTTCTTTTTCTAAATTAGATGCTTATTTCTTCTTCTTGCCTAATTTCTCTATCTAGACCTTCTAGTACAATTTGGAGTAACAGTGGTGAGAGCATGCATCCTTATCTTTTTCCTGATCTTGGGTAGTGAGCTTATAGTCCTGCACCATTGAGTAAGATGTAGTTCATTTCCTTTTATTACAGAATAATATTCCATTATCTGATTTATTCTTAAGTTAAATATTTGCTTTGTCTAGAATGTATTTATTTTAAGGAGTGAAATAGGGATCTAGATTTTTCCATATGCCTTGTAATTTTCCCAATAAGATTTATTGAGTAATTCACCTTTTTTCTCACTACTATGCATTTCCTTTATTATTTGTTAAATTCATCTCTGTATTTGCTTCAGTTTTCATATTCACTATTTTCCTCTATTGATCTGTCTTTATTCACGTGCTGGAACCACACTACTTTAATTACTGTTGCTTTATAATCTTTCTGTATATCTGATAATATTGTCATCAAAACCCTTCTTTTTAAAGTCGTCTTGGATATTTTTGTTTTCTTCAGTATACTTTAATATCAATTTCTTTGGTTCAAGAAAAGCCTGTTGGTACATTTTAACAAATCATATTGAATGTACAGGTTAATTTAGAGAGAATTAACAATTTGTGATAGAAATAATATGCCTTTCCATTTGCTTATGTAGTATTGTGTGCCCTCTACTATCCTTTAAAGATTTTCCCTTTGTGTCTATTGTATGCGTGATTTTTAAAAATGTATTTCTGGGCAAATTGAATCATTTCTCATGGAAAAGCTTTCATCTTTATTTGATTTTGAGGTTTGGAATATCCCCACAAGCACCCTGTAAATCTGTTGTTATTATCCTTGTATTATGCAGAGAGTATCAGAGCTCGTTTTCAAACTCAAGTCTGTCTGACAACCAGCAGCTGTGCTGTTAATCACAATATTATATCACCTGGTTAAGGGAGATGGCTTGGGTTGCACTTAATACTTAATAAGTCAGTCTTCCCCCAAAGAAGGTTAGAACATAACACCCACCGTGCATAGAATTGGACTCTGAAACTTAACAAATAAAAATAAAAGTACAGAGAGCTACTCCTAGTCCATTTGGAAGGAACTGTCTTAAAAATCAACCAGCTGGGGCATGTGGGTGGCTCAGTGGTTTAGCATCTGCCTTTGGCTCAGGGTGTGATCCCAGGGTCCTGGGATCAAGTCTGGCATCAGGCTCCCTATGGGGAGCCTGCTTCTCCCTCTGCCTATGTCTCTGCCTCTCTCTCTGTGTCTCTCATGAATAAATAAATAAAATCTTAAAAAAAAAAATCAGCCAGCCAAGGCCCTCCTTTTTCCAAGCCCCAAACCCCACTGTGATTTATATGTTGATTTCAGGCCTAAAGCCCCAGGAGTAGAAACACATCCTGCTTGCCCTGGTGAAGAAAGTGTTCATGGAGGATACCATCTTTGACTTGTGGCTCCAAGATGACAGAAGGTAGAGAGGTACAGCCTGGATTTTTTCCATTCTAAGATTTTTAGTAAAGTTAGGTTTTGCTCCTCAAATGATACTCTTTGTACTATTAGGAGTATGAGTCAGAATGAAGGAGGTGGAAAGCTATAAAAGTAAAAAGAGTAAAATTTCTTGAATAATCAATTTTATTGGAAATATGTGGGGAAAAACTATTTTTCAAATACGTATCCACATATTTATGCGGCCTCAGTTCTGAAATTTTTGGAACAACACCCCAAAGATATTTTGCCTGCATAATGAATCTGATATGTAGAGTTACTGTGCTTTAATGCAGTGGCACTTTGAAGAAAATATAATAAAAAATAAATTTCTCCATGACGTAGGACACTGGCAGGCTCTGCTTTTTTCATTGCTTGAGGACCTAGATTCAGTCTCTAAGCAATTAGGCAATCTTCAGTGTGTGAAGCTCCTATCGAGAAATAACTAATGTTGGTATTTGATACATTTCCCCTCTATCTGTTATCAATGTGTTTATATGCTCCTGTATTGGGACCATTCTACAGCCCACTTCAACTTTCCATGTAACAGTATACCTCATATTAGCCAACACTTTTTTCAAAATATTATTTTTCTAAGTATGTAGCATTCATATTATTAATATACCAGTTTCTGACTCTAACTCTTCTTATGAGAAATAAGGTTTTATTATGAAGGATGAGGCTATGAAAACATATTTATGTTGTGTACCACTCTGCAGGCAAAAATCTAACCAACATTAATTTATTGCCCCTACCTCAAAATACAGGCTGTGGACAAATGCATGAATAAAGGGTCTCACTTATGCCAATAGCTTTGCTCTGCACCCTGAGAGGAACCAGTTGACAAATACCTCTGGTGCTAGCTTTGACTTCTAAGAAGGTAAACTGGAGAGAAAATATAGTGAGAATAACATAATAACAATAATAATAATAATAATAATGCTTATAAGGCACAAACCACACCCCAGGCATTATCTCAAACACTGTGTGGATTGGCTGATGGAATTGTCACAACAACCCTGTTCCCATCACCTGAAGGGTAAGAGTAAGGGAATGGAAAGGGTAAGGGGAATGGAAACATAAAAGCCATAATGAGCTGCCTAAGGATGCATAGCAAGTAAAATGGCAGAACCAGAGCCCAAACCCACATGGTCTGGCTCCAGCATTTGTGCTCTAACATCTACACCAAAATCTCTGCTGGGATCATAAAATCAGATACCGATGTCTGATAAAGAAGACAAAAAGGAGGGGAGAATGAAGAAGAATGGCAGGAAGGATAGGGGAGGCTGCCAAGGCGTACTGGTCCCCTTCGCTTCTCTTGAGCCTCCAAGTAACGCTGAGTGGTAGAAACATTTGTCCCACTTTATAGATGGGAAATTGAGGCTCAAAACACTGATTTTACTTCCTGAAAAAGACAGAAAATAACATCCCTCCTGTGGGATGTAGCCTGCATTGTCTCCAGGAGTGCCTCATCGGAGGGTCCCATGAGAGCTATAAAAGAAGTCTTTATAGTCCAGATCTGGTTTTCATTTGGATAAGTCTTTAAGTCACCTGAAGTCTCTTGCATGTATGCATGTCCACAGAGCATCTCCCCAGGCTTGCACTGCAAGAGGATATCTGTCATCAAAAATGGCTCTCCAACCACCCAGCCTATCTGTTAAGGACCAAACACGCTGAAGAATTGCTTACCACTGGATTTTATTGACTCTAACCCCAAATCATCCTTCTTTAAATAGGGTGTTTTCAAAGGGTGAGTGGAGTGAAGTGACATTCTATTGCACAACAGCCAAGACAAATCGTCAAAGATGTTGGCAGCCTGGAAGAAAACATTTCCTGAAGTTACAGATGTGGAATTAACCTTTACATCCATCCTACAAAGTGGGAAGACACGGGCAAGCGAGATGTAACTGGGGAAATGAAAAGAAGATTCTTAGCCAATGTTCAGACAGAAAGTGGAAAATGCCTGAGGAATCTATTATAGTATTGGGCAGGCATCTCCAATCATTAGAAAAGCCAGAGTCTTGGCTTCGTCTAGCACCTTGCAGCTGTGAGCTCTTTGCAGCATACAAATCCACGGAGCTCTCCTCGCTTGTTGGTGAACCCTGAGAGAGACTGTACTGGTCACTTAGCACTGGGCCACTACTTCCAGAATCTATAATCCCGCCCCCCCCCTTTAAAATTCTCTCCCACAAAAGGTCTTCTTTAGGAAGCCACTGGACTACTTGACAATTGAACAAACCCTTTGGTACAAACATCTTGCACAATCAGACCTCTGGCCTGCACTCTGGCATCATCTCTTCCCATCCATCCCTTTTATCCTGATTCTTCAGCCATGCTGATCTCCCCACCAGTCCTCCACATCCCCAAACCTTTGTCTTGCCTCAGGACTTTGTATTATTTCTGTCTCCTTTTCATATGAACAGCCCTCTCTCATCTCTCAGGTCTCACAATATCCCCAAGCCCCTTGAAGACCTTCTGTGTCTACATCATGTAAAATGTCAGAGGCAAGAGAGAAGAATGTGTGAGGTGTGAGATGGGGGTGGAGACAAAGCTTAGCTGTAGAAGTTATTAGAACACGAAGACTTGCTTGCCCCTTTTGACCTTTGCTACTCTCTGTCTTGTCTTTGTAGAACTTATTGCTTGTCTTTGTAGAACTTATTGAAATGTACCCTATGTGTGTTCTTTGTAGAACTTATTACTTGTCTTTGTGGAACTTATTGAAATGTACCCTATGTGTGTTCTTGTTTACTGTCTCCCTTATTAGACCAGAAGCTCCACAGAAGCAAGAGTCTTGTGTCTCTTTGGGCGCCTGGGTGGCTCAGTTGGTTAAATGTCTGACTTAATTTCTGCTCAGGTCATGATCTCAGGGTCATTAGATCATGCCCCATGTCAGGCTCCACACTAAGCGCAGAGTCTGCTTGAGTTTCTCTCCCTTTGTCCCTCTCCTCCCACTCACACACACTCTCTCTCTCAAACAAATAAATAAATCTTTTAAAAGAATACTAAGTAGCTCTGTCACTTGGGTAAGCTTCCCTTTCTCATGGTGTGACGTAAGCCCATTTTCTCTGTTTCTGTTCCCAGTGGAAGTCAAAAATATCCATTGAGAAAGTGTAAGCAAAAGGAAAAAGCTCACTAGGACTGGAATCAAAAGAATAGATTCTAAGTTTTATCTCTGTTACTTAATTATCAGGTATTTTAGAGCAACCCCAAAGTCTTAGAACATTAATTTCCTAACTTTTTTTATGAGAGAATTAATGGGTCTTCTGGACAAACGTAATATGCTCAAGTTGAACATACATTCCCCTAATACTCATGAAATTAATAAAATAGTAAAAGCCACAAAAAAATTGCTAGCAGCAACCATATAATGAAGGGCTCCCACTTAATGTTAAAATCCTTACAACATGAGAATGAAGAAAAGGAACAGAATATTCTGTCAAAGTGCCACAGAGCTTCTAACCCAGCCTGCGATCTCCAGCATAGTAGTAGGCATGGGGAGCAGAGGGAGTCAAGAAAATGCTTATCAATACTTCTTGGTTTAAGGAGATATGGCCTGAGGAGCTGCCCATTAGAAGTTATAGAACAGCTTTCAATCTTGGCTACTCATCAGAAAATTCTTTTTGCTGAGACAGGTGAAACCATTAAGTTCTGCTTTTTTTTTTCAGCCCCCTAGACCTAATTAGGTATAATATTCAAAGTGTGAATTAATTTTCTCGAGTCATTGAAATACACCTTCAAATAAGGAAGAAGACCTAGATCTCAGGCACTTTACGAGAAGGGAAAGATAGAGATGGAGAGTGAGAGAGAGTGGAGGAGGGGGAGGGAAGAGAATGAGAGCAAGCCTTGGTGATCTAGCAATTTCTATAGCTAAGCCTCTCCCTGCCCCACTTCACTTTCTTCTTATGTATGTATATGAGTCGGAGTACGTGTATGTGCGCATGTACATGTACATATATGTGTATGAGTATGTGTGCGAGTACATGTGTATGTATGTGTGTATATATGTGTGTGTGAGTATGTATATACACATGTGTATGTGTGAGTAAACGTGTATGTGTATGAGAATGTGAATATGCATACACATGTGTATAAGTAGAACATCTGTATGTGTGTCAGTATATGTATGTGTCCATGTGTATGAACATGTATATGAGAATGTATATATGTGTGTATGAGTGTGTATATGTATGTATGTGCATGAATATGTGTATAAGTATTTGCATGTGTGTAATGTGTATGAGCATGTGTATGAGTATGTATATGTGTATGAGAATGTGAATATGTGTACATATGTGTATGTGTATGACTGTGTATCTGGATGCATGTATGTGTGTATAAAAGTGCAGGTAAATAATGTTCAGACTCAGGTTCCTGCTTATCAGAAAGATAAGCAGCTTTCAGAAAAGGACCAAAGAGGGCAGAGAAAATCCACTGTTTTTTTCTTACTTCAAATAGAAGGTGTGAAAAGAGCACCACTGTTAGTATGAACAAGAAGCTTATAAATACACTGCAACACTGAACATCTACTAATGCAATTAAAAGACAAGTAATAGAGAAACATACAATATAGCTCACAAAAGACTGGTGAAGAAACCTGTTGGAAAGAAAACAGCTCAGAGAATTGCATGAGGAGTACCTGAAGCTGCAGAAGAAGGTGCTGATTGGAACAAGATTTCAGTAATATGAAAGCTCAGAGTTGTGGTAATAAAACAACAGAATGGAATAAAAGGTATTGCGGATTTCAGGAAACAAATTGAGACCCAAACCATGATTATTAGATTAATGAATTAAATGGAAATCACAAGAGTAAAATAGGTTCAGCAACAAGGAAAAGAACTGCACAGAAAACCAGCTTTGGATAACCACATGAAGGGAGAGGGAAAATTCACAAGAGCTTCAAAAGTTGAAAAGACATAAGTATGTTTTTTCTTGTTTTGCCACCATGTAGGGAGAGCCTATTTCAGTGTAAAACCAACAGAGAATAAACACAGCCAAGAGATAATAAAGACGGATTCCAGACAGTATCACTTAATCACTGGTTCGTCTATGCCTAAAGCTAGGAATTCCCCCTATGGACTTTCTAGTTACCTGAGCAATAAATCCTCCACTTCTTTGCATAAGACAGTTTTGTTATATTTTTCACTTGCTCCTAACAACTTTCTTAATAAAATACTAAGAGGTGAGTGATCCAAAGCAACACTGTAAGCTTATACCCTCACCTGCAGCACAAGAATAATATTAATTATACGAATCCCATGTTCATGTGGTAGGTACACATGTACAGCACCTAACATAATGTGTGACATCGAGAGGTATTCATAGAAGCCATTATTACTCACTTCAGAGTGAATTTTGCTCTACTTCTCTGCATGAAGTGGAGATTCAAACTTTTTTTAAGATTTTATTTATTTATTTGACAGAGAGACAGTGCAAGAGAGCTCAAGCAAGGGGGAGCAGCAGAGGGAGAGGGAGAGGCAGGCTCCCCACTGAACAGGGAGTCCTGACTCCAGGCTTGATCCCATGACTCTGGAATCATGACCTGAGCCAATGGCAGATACTGAACGGACTGAGTCACCCAGGTGCCCTGAGACAAATTTTTTTTTTTTTTTTGACAAATTGTTTTCATAGTGTTTGGATTTGAAAGATTTTGTTGACTAACTCTTATATGGCACTTATTATATGACAGGGGTTTTGCTAAGCATTTTTACGTACATTAAATCATTTAACACTTACAAAACCTATCTGGTGGATATATTATTATTCCCATTCATTCTCATTTTATAGGGGGACAAAGAGATTAAGTGATGTGCCCAAGGCCAGACAGCTAGTTAGTGATGGAGAGGGGATGGCTCCAGAAGCCATACTTTTTGCCAGAGAACTTCCTGCTGCCTCAAAGACAGAGCTGAAGAACTTGCTGTGTTAAGGAAAAAGAAATCACTAAAAATTCCTGACCCAAGAAATGACATTATAAGGAGTGAGGTATGAATTCCAGGTAACATAAGTCAAAAAGTTCAACACGAGATGCTATCGTAGCAGTGTCTGCCAAGCATGTGCATGAATGAGTATCTTCTGTCCGCCCTCTCTTGGGGAATTAAGTGAAGACACCGTGTGGGTTTGTTTCAGCACCTTAGAGAGAACTTTGGGTGTAAGCTGAGCTCTACCTAATGACTTCCAAGCAGTTCTTCCTCTAGCATCTAAAATAATCCTTTGACAAAGATAATTAAAATGTACATAGAGCAAATATGCCTTTATTGAGAAAATTTCTGAAGTTCATGAAATGTGACTCTTTTCTCTTGTGATATATAGTCAATCATCTTAACAACATAACAAGTTACCATTGTGCATCTCAAATGAAGAAGGAACAATAAAAAGCCAAGAAAGGGCTGTTAATGGTTTGAATGAAGGCAGCTGCCTCACTGAGCTGCGGGGGTGAAGAAGGTGCTGATATGAACCTGACAGCAAAGGTGGGGGTGGAAGGCAGAGGGTGGATGCCAAGAAGCTATCCCAGTAAGGGAAAAGGAGAGAAAAGAAGAGGACAGATTCAAAGGAACAAGAAAATGAAGATCATCTCCCCTATTTATTAAGAGCCTACTATATCCAGGCAATGTTAGGAATTTTTTTTTTTAAAGATTTTATTTATTTATTCATGAGACACACACACGCAGAGGCAGAGACACAGGCAGAGGGAGAAGCAGGCTCCATGCAGGGAGCCCAATGAGGGACTCGATCCCGGGTCTCCAGGATCAGGCCCTGAGCTGAAGGTGGCACTAAACCACTGAGCCACCAGGGCTGCCCAATGTTAGGAATTTTAAATGTGTTTTTTTTTCCTAAACATTGAAACAGGATGATACAGTTAATTTTCCTTACTTGACAGATGTAGGAATAGGAAGGAAGAATGAGACATGGAGAAAAGCAATGTGTAAAGCAAGGTGTGGTAAGGGAAAGAGAAGTAGAAAAAAGAAGCAAAGGCTCAATATATAAATGGGGAAATAAAAAAAGAGGAAAGAAAAAAGATAGTGTTCTTATAGAGATAGAGATAGAGAGAGAGAGAGAGAGAGAGAGAGAGAGAGAGAGAAGAGACAGAGAAATAGGAAAACCAACACAAATCTAAACACCAGTGATCCTAGAGATAAGACATGTTGAGCTCTTTTTTTTTTTCCAATACAGATTCCATGAAAGGAGAAAGATTGTTCCAATTTTTGCCTGAGCAGAGGACACACAAGGAAAAATAGACCTTGTGCCGGTTGAGAAGGGGGCAGAGATTTGGAAACTACTTCTAGGAAAAAAGCTATCGATGGATCTGCAACCCTGGTCTGGATGCTGGGTGGCCACCGAGCATGTCTTCTTTCTACAGGGGCCTTCTCTGTTGAAGGAGACTATCAAGGCACTTCTGAGAATGCATCACCTCTCCTAATCCTCAGAACACACAACTTTAGGTGTAGACATTATCATTAATACCATTACAAAGCTAATAAGCAGCTGAGATGGGATTCAAGCCTCATGTGTTGTAGACACCACTGTTTAATTGTTGAATGAGTGGAAAGAAAATTATCATTATTTACTCATTCTATGAAGATAGCTGGATGGAAGTGCTCCATAGTTCTCTTGATTGGCTCTGCTCAGACCACACCAGATGAACAGCTCACAGGGCTGCTCTAGAAGCATGCCTTCCTAGAAGGTTTAAGCCAGAGTTGACAAAGATACTGCCCACTGGTTGCAACCAGTGTTTGTTTGAATCACACCATGTTCCTTTTTAAAAACTGAAGTAGTTGTGGGGCACCTGAGTGGCTCAGTTGGTTAGGATCCAACTTGGTTTTGGCTCATGTCATGATCTCAGGGTGGTGGGATGGAGGCCTGCATCAGGCTCCACATTCAGCAGGGAGTCTGCTGAAGATTCTCTCACTCCATCTGCCCCCACCTTCCTCTCTAAAATGATAAATAAATAACCTTTTTAAAAGATTTGAATTAGTTACAAATATTAAAATATTGGAAGATTTTACATACAAAGTGAGAAAACTCCTTCCTCACATGGTAGATCCTGGAAGCTAAAGGTACCCTCATAAACAGAATCCTTTTCTTTTATAATAGGACCAACAAAAATATAGAAGCAGATATCTGTTTCTCAACAACCAGTGCTTTCTTGTTCATTCCATGCTCTGACTCACTAGGCCTTGCACACAGGTCCACCATCCCTGTCGCTGGGGTTGTGGTCATTAAGCCCCAGGCTGGGTAAGTGGGGGAGAAATAGCTGCTCAAAAGAAAACCAACATACTATTGGGGCACATGGGTGGCTCAGCAGTTGAGCGTCAGCCTTTGGCTCAGGGTGTGATCCCAGAGTCCCGGGATGGAGTCCCACAACAGGCTCCCTGCAGGGAGCCTGCTTCTCCTTCTGCCTATGTCTCTGCCTCTTTCTGTACATCTTTCATGAATAAATAAATAAAATGTTAAAAAAAAACAGCATACTGTCATAGGAAGAGGAGAAAAGGATGCTATAAAAACAGATTTATCCTACAATTCCAAGAAATAACCTCTGCCATTAAAAATTTTTAAGTAAATAAATAAAAATAGGACACTAAATTTTTAAGTGAATAAATAAAAATAGAACCTCCTGGGTCTGATTTTGAAGATGTTTAAATGTGCCTGCTAATGACTTGCTGGGACTCATTCATGATAAACACCACCCAGCCTCCTCAGAACCGCTCTGAGCATTTTCAAGGAGACAGGCATGATGGTTTTCTGCATCCTCGAGGCACACTGGGTCTATTAGGACACGTTTATAGGTTAATACTGTTCAACAACAGAGGCTGTATTATTTATTCTCAGAGGGTAGAACCATGAGAGATGAAGTAAATGCAGGTTGGGAGAAATGCCTCCCCTCTAATCCTTGAAGCTTGCCTAATAATGGAGAAAGGACACAGCACAGGGATTTGAGAGAAAGTCAAAGATACGTAATTTTACCAGGATTCTACTATTTTCCAAGCACTCTGATAGACAATTTATAGTTACTCTTCCACACAGTCCTGTAAGTTGGGGGATTTTTAGCACTCCTTAAAGAGGGGAAAACTGAGTCTAGAAATTCCTATGCACATACCTATGTATTTATTGTGTCAGAATATGAACATAGGTATTGGCTTTTACGTTCACTGAGTTGAAGTCAACTGCCCCTTTTCTAAAGTTTTCCCATTAAAGCATTTATCGCAGCATTGTGTTTGCTCACCTGCTCACACCCAACATCATATTGGGCTGCAAACTCCTTGAAAATGCAAATCACATCTGTTATATCTGTTTGGGTCAGCACTGTATCATCCAACGAGGTGTTTGGCTTAATGGATAACTTGAACGAATATATGGATGAATGGTTTAACCCATGGTTGTAAAATTTGTGATATTTATTTTACTCTACAATCATTTCGTGTGTTTGTTTAAGATGCCTCTTGGCTACCCCAACCACTGGAATACATTGTTCATAGCTATTACTCACACAATCAATCCCGTGTAAACTTATACACAGAACATTTTATGAAAATTATTTTACAAAATTAGGTAAGACTCAGATGAGCTCTTGCAACCTTGTTTTTTGCATTTAACAATACGTTGTAAATATACCTATAGAATAATAAGTGTAAGTCTAATTCACTATCTCTCTCTCTCTTTCTCACTCTCTTTTTTACAACTGCATAACGTCTCACAGAATAAATGTACTGAGATTTGTTCAACTCATCTTTTACTGATTAACATCTAAAATGTTCTGGTTTTTGTTTTTGTCATCTTAAACATGTCTCAATAACATCTCTATATACACATTTTTAAATTTATTCATACATTTGTTTTTGTGCAACAGATATCCTAAAGTGGGATTTCTGGGATGGAGGCTATATATGTAGTTTTTTTAAAAAAGTGAAATAGATATTGTCAGGAAGATATTGCTGATATTGTCAGCAAACACAAAATAGATATTGTCAGGAAGCTTTCCAAATAGACGTAGCATTTCTTATTATTAACAAAAATACATGAAAGTATTCCTTCCCCTCCAATCTTTCCATACCTGTGTATTAACACTTTTATTTCTTTTCAGTCCATCAAATGAGAAGTGATGCTTTAATTTGATTTTCTCTAATACTAATAAGTCTGGGGATCTTATCATGTGTTTATTGGCTACTAATTTCTTCTCTGGTGAATTGCCAAATTGTGGCAATCTGATCATCAAGCCTCACTTCCTCCTCTTCTTGAGCACGTAACTAGACTACACTTCCCACACTTCTTTGCAGTTTAGTAGGGTCATGTGACTGATTTCTGGCCAATCGGGTATGAAGAGAAGTAATGTGCTTTCTTTACTCCCACATCTGTTTCCCCCAAGCCTCCCACCTGTGATGTTTCATCCTTTTCTCCCAAGTGTCAGCTTAATGCAAAGACCCTGAGGCCCTAGAGAAGTGTGGACCTGTAAGATGGAAGGAGCCTGGGCCTATAATAACCACAGGAGTGACCACCTGTACAGGAAGACCCATTCTGGAACTATACAGAAACCTATATTATGTTATACTGTGGAGATTCGTGGGTCATAAAACACCTACCATTGTCTTTACTTATACTCTATTGATATCATTTGTTAGCGACTTTTTTTTGAGATGCTGAGGTTTTTTTCTTAACGTCCTGGAAGGATTTCCGCAAGATGGTGGTATAGGAAGATACTGAATTCACCTCCTGCCATGGACATACCAAATCTACAGATACATACAGATTATTGACCTCTGAAAAAGAACTGAGAACTAGATGAACTGCTTCTCCACACAAAAGATAAAAAGACCAACTAGAGAAGGATAGAGAGGCAGCGATATGGTCTCACCAACCCTTTACCCCTCAGTGTAATAAGTACAATAGGGGGCAGTCTCACTAATCTAGCACTCCTCTCAGAAGTTCAAGGGGTTTGTACCCTTGATAAGGCATCCACCCCCCTGGGATCTACACTGGAGAGATGATATTCCAAAACATCTGGCTTAGAAAAACAGCTGTACCGATGTCCAAGAGACCTAAAGTACTATAGGAAACTGAGATTCCCCATTTAAAAGGGTCATGTGTGGCCCCATTTACCCCTGTTGAATTCTACCAAACTTTCAAAAAAAGTTTTAGTATCTATCCTTCTCAAAATGTCAAAATTTGAAAAGGTAGAAACACTTCCTCATTTTACAAGGCCAGCATTACCCTGATACCAAAACCAGACAAGGACACCACAAAAAAAGAACATTTCAGGCTAATATCTGTGATGAATGTAGATTCAAAAATCCTCAACAAAATACTAATGTACCTAATTAAACAATACATTAAGAATCATACATCATGAAATGAAAGATAAAAATCATATGATCATCCCAATAAATGGAGAAAAAAGCATTTGACAAATTCAACATCCATTAATGGTAAAAACTCTCTACAAAGTGGGTTTAGGGAGAACATATTTCAACGTAATAAAGGATATGTGATACACTCACAGCTAATATCATATTCATTGGTGAAAAGCTGAAAGTTTTTAAAAGATTTTTGTCCATTTATTTGAGAGAGAGAATGAGCAGGGGTCATGGGCAGAGGAATAAGCAGACTCCCTGATGAGTGAAGAGATAATCCAGGTTTTGATCCCAGGACCCTGAGATCATGACCTGAGCTGAAGTCAGATGCTTAACCAACTGAGCCACCGAGGCACCACGAAAGCTGAAAGGTTTTATTCTAAGATCAGGAACAAGACAAGGATGCCTGCTCTCTTCATTTTTATTCAACATAGTACTTGATGTCCTAGCCATAGCAATTAGGCAAGAAAAATAAATTAAAGGCATCCAAATTGGAAAGGAAGAAGTAAAACTGTCACTATTTGCAGATGACATGATACTATATATACAAAACCTTAGATTCTACCAAAAGCTATTAGAATAGATACATTCACTAAAGTTGCAGGATACAAAATTAATATACATAAATGTGTTGCTTTTTTTCTAAAAATAAATGATTAGAAATAGAAATCATGAAAATAATTGTACTCACAATCATATCAAAAAGGATAAAATACCTAGGAGTAAATTTAAACAAGAAGGTAAAAGACTTATACACTTAAAACTACAAGACATGGATGAAGGAAATTGAAGATGACACAAATATGTGGAAAAATAGTCCATGCTCATAGACTGGAAGAGTTACTATTGTTAAAATATCCATACTACCCAAAGCAATCTACAGATTCAATGCAGTCCCTACCAAAATTCCAATGGCATTTTCCACAGAACTAGAATGAATAATTCTAAAATTCATATGGAACCACAAAAGACCCCAAATAACCAAAACAATTTTGAGAAAGAGAAAAAGCCAGAGGTATTACACTCCCTGATTTCAAAGTATACTATAAAGCTATAATAATCAAAGCACTACAGTAGTGGCATAAAAACAAACACATAGATCAATGGAACAGACGAGAGAGCCCAGAAATAAAACCATGCATATATGGTCAATTAATTCATGATAAAGACAGCAAAAATATACAATGGGGAAATGACAATCTCCTCAATAAATTATGTTGGGAAAATGGGGCAGCTATATGCAAAAGAATGAAACTGGACCATTAACTTACACCACATAAAAAGTTACCTCAAAATAGATTAGAGACGTGAATGTAAGATGTGAAACCATAAAACTCCTAGAAGAAAAAAAATACACACAGGAATACTATTCAGCCATAAAAAAGAAACCTTTTTTGATAACATGGATGAAACTTGAGAATATCATTGTGCTAAATGAAATAAGTCAGATGTAGAAATACAAAACTGCATGATTTCACTTATATGTGGGGGGGGGGCAAAATGAGCAAAAAGGATCAAGTAGCAAAAACTTTCAGTGAAAAAATAAATAGACCATGGGCATGTAATGTACAGCATGGGGAATACAGTCAGTAATAGTGTATCACCCTTGTATGGTGAAAGATGGTAACTACAATCATTGTGGTGATCATTTCACAGTGTATACCATCAAATCACCTGAAACTAATATATATGTTAATTATACATATATAATATATACGATAAAACGACTAAAAACAAAAACTCTCATTAACAACCAAAAGTTCTCAATCACCTGCATAAAAACATTAACTTTTTATTGCTATGTCTCAGATTTATATTTTTCTGAATGTATCACTTGTCTTTTGATTTTATGACAATATATTTTCCCTTCCTTTATTTTTTCAATAATGGTTTTTGAATGTTCTGTGTTATTTAAGACATTCTCGTTCAACCTGAGATCTTGCAAATATTTTCCTTAAGTGTATATTCTTATTTTACTGTGAATTATTTTAATTATTACATCATTCATTCATCTGGAGTTTATTTCTATATGTTGTTTATTATAGGGGTTAACCTTTGCATCTTCCCAGACAGATGGTCTGTTGGGTCAGAATATCTTCTTAAATAACCTTTCATTTTCTTATTTGAATTAAAATATCATCTATATCATATATTAAATTTACTTATATACCAGGTTCTTTTCTGTATTCTCTCACTTTCTACTACAGAATATGTTACTATACCAATACTGTTTTGATTGGAGAATCTTTAGAGTATGTTCTTATATAGCTGGTAGGATAATTTCTTCTCTGACATTTCTGATTTTCAAAATATCTAAATTTGTTCTTTAATCAACTTATTTTGTCCTATTCCCCTAAAAAATAACCAAGGCAAAAAAGAAAAATATATTTTTTTTAAAAATGGGGTTTCTGATAGAAATTTTGGTAAATAGTTTTATTAATTTGGAAAGGATAGATATTTTACGATACAAAGTCATCCCATTCAGGAGCATGCTATATCTCTCCATTAATTCAAATCATGTTTTATGTTCCTCAATAAAATTTTATAGTTTTATTCAGATAAGTACTGTGCTTGCTAAATTTATTCATAGATATTTTATAGTTTTTATGACTATTGTGAATGGGCCTCCCCTCCTCCCACTTACATTTCTAACTGGATATTTTTAGTATTGAATGATCTTTGATTTGTTGCTTCTATAACTCACACTATACTAGGAGCCCCTCCCTGTAATGCCATAGAGAATGTGGAGGAATGCATACTACTGATGCTTCTTTTATTCTGACAAAATACAGAGCTTCACAAAATATGCATTCTAGATAAGATATTCCAGAGACTTGGTTTAAAAACTGGTGGCCTACATGTGTCTAGAGAATGGGATGAATGATCAGGGTATGGGCAGAGAATGAGCTAAACCAATTTATCTGTGGCAGCTGAATTTGTTTATCTTAAAAAGGTATAGTAAATATCTTGGGTACAATGTCTCTCAAGTGGGCATCAACACGTGGTAGTAAACAATTGTGAGGTCAGAGTAACTTGTAAATGATGATCTCAGGATAAGCTGGCCTTCACGATAAAGGCATGAGAACTGGGACCAAGAGTACCATGTAAGGGTCTAATACGTGGGCTGAGACTGAGGCAAGTAGTAAGAAATACTCAAAAGCTCACAGCGTAATGACACAGAACAAGAACTGGAGACCAGTGGAGGACCCAGGCACATAGACAAGCTCAAAGTGCTGTTGTAATGACTCAGGATAGAAATTCAATTGCATTTCTCCATATTACTTTTTTTAAAAAAATGAAAGACATATGTATGATTTTGCTAAAAGATGTAGGATACCTATATGCCAAAAATGATTTTTTAAATTGACAAGATAAATTAAAGTAGACCTTAAAAAGTGAAGAGATAGACTGTGTTTGTAGATCAGAAAACTCAATATTTGTAAGATGCCTATTCTCCTCAAACTCCAATCAAAATCCCAGCAAGCTATTTTCTTGTGGTAATTCATAGGCTGATTCTAAAATTTATATGGAAATGCAAAGGATTTAGAATAGCCAAAACAACTTTGAGGAACAGAGTTGGAGAACTTATATTATCTGACAGTGGGCACTGGTGTAAAGATCTATCTACATTCTCTATATAAAGATATATATGTATATATAATCTACATAATATATATAGTATATAAAGATATAAATTATATAGATAGGTAATTAAAGTCCAGAAATAAACCCCACATATGGTCAATTTATTTTCCACAAAAGTGTGAAGCAATTCATTGGGGAAAGAATAATCTTTTCCATTATTTAGCCATATGCAAACAAACAAACAAAGAACCTCAACACTTGCCTCATATACCAAATTTAACTCAAATGGACTATGGATCTATGCATAAGAGCCAAAATATAAAACTTCTAGAAAAAAAACATGGAGAAAAATGTTATTGACCTAAGCTGGGGAATATTTCTTAAGCAGAACACACACACACAAACCCCAGGAATTATTTTTAAAAACAATATAAATATATGAAAAAGTATTAAAATTTAACATTTTTGTTCTTTGAAAGATGTACAGAAATCAAAGGGCAAAGCACAAACTGGGAAGAGATATTTTCAAAGTATTTCACAAAAATTTGCATGTCAAATATATAAAGAATGCTTACATATTTCACTCCTAAGAAAACAAACAATCTGGTAAATTGATGTGCAAAAGATTTGACATATTCTTCACCAAGAAGATATATGGATAGCAAATAAACACATGAAAATATGCTCACTCTCAGTCATTACAGAAATTAAAATAAAAAATATAATGGCATACAACTATTGAAATGGTTAAAATTAAGAAAGACACTCATGCCAAGTGTTGACAAGGATGTGCAACAGGAGGATCTCCCATACACTGATGGTGGAGTTTGTTGTACAACCATTTTGCAAGACAGTTTGTCAGTTTCTTTAAAAGTTAAACATCCACTTACCACTAGACAAGTTATTCCAGCCCTTGGGATTTCCCTGAGATAAATGGAAGCAATTGTTCCAAAGACTTGAGCATGAACGTTCATAGCAGCTGTATTCATGATAAACCTAGATAGGAAATGATCTAGATTCCCATCAAGAGGTGATTGGATAAACCAACTATGGTATGTTCATACAACGGATTATTATTATTATTATTATTATTATTATTATTATTTTATTTATGATAGTCACACAGAGAGAGAGAGAGGCAGAGACACAGGCAGAGGGAGAAGCAGGCTCCATGCACCGGGAGCCCGATGTGGGATTCGATCCCGGGTCTCCAGGATCGCGCCCTGGGCCAAAGGCAGGCGCCAAACCGCTGCGCCACCCAGGGATCCCACAACAGATTATTATTCAGCAACAAAAAGGCATGAATCAATAAAACACACAACGGCATGGTTGAAAATTAATTATCTTGAGTTAAAGAAGCCAAAGGAAAAAAAAAGTAGAGTACGTGCTGTATGATTCCATTTCCACAGAATGACAGAAAATGCTCACTAATTTTTAGGGACACAGCAGACTGCTCAGGAATGGGACATGTGTAATGTAATGGCAGGGATGACAAAATGGCTCAAGGAAACTTGTGAGCATGGTGGTTGCGTTTTTTAACTTGCTTTTGGTGATGGTTTCCCTGGTATATGCATCTATAAAAACTCCTCAAAGGGTACGCTTTCAATAGAATGACTATAATACGTCAATTATCTCTTAATAAAGCTGTAAAAAAAAAATACCAAGTTTCAGACAATGCCACTCTCTCCATCTCTTCCCTGCACTTTCCTTCGAGTAGGCCCTTCCTGCAATCTCGTAGCTTTGAGCCTGTATTTCTGAGTGTCCATGCTACTTATTTACCAATCCCAGTGGATAATTTCTCTTTCTCAGTAGCTGCAGCGAAGCGCCATATGGCCTTAGGCAGCTCAGTCACACATCTAACTCTGAAACATGATCTGTATCTCGGGTAGGCCAAAATTAGATCATGGGTACCAATATGGAACCAGAGAGTGGGGTCAACCTGACTCTAAGGACTGAGGGTTGGGAGGTTCACAAAGGAAAACTGGCATCTACTAGGAGATATATGGAGGGAATGGGTTCAAAGCACACACAGTCAAGAGGTGTCCACTAATGTTGCTCACCACAGGATTCTCAGTGGATTTGGATTGTAACAGCCAGAAGCCCCACTGTGGAGTAGCTCCTGCTATCCCACCTGCTCAGGGAAGGATTGGCCTAGCAGTTAGTGATGCCTTCAGCATGCAGATGTGGCCTTTGAGAAGCCAAAGTCCTTGGGATCCCCAACAAATATTCAGTAAAGGCAGCATCAGTTTAGGGCTGTAAGAGCCCCCAGATGAGCAAAGCAATGCACCAAATACTAAGAAAACCTGGAGCCAAGATCAGAGCATGAGAGCTCCAAATGTTGGCGAGGTCACGAGCAACTGTACTGTCACACGTTGTTAATGGAGGTGAAACATGGTGCAACCACTTTGGGCAGGCCAAATGGATAGGCAGATTGTGGTAAAGTCACCACACTTGACAACTACTCAGCACCAAAAGGAACCAAATACAGATAGATACACACTACTTGGGTATAGCTCAGTAGTCATGAATCTCAAAAACAATTATGCTGCAGAAAAGAAGAAAAACACACTCAAATGATATACCTGCTCATTCTATTCCTGTGGCTTTCAAGAACAGATAAAACTAACCTATGATGACAAAAGTCAGAAAGTGATTGCCTCTCAGGGAGGGAGCACTGACTCGAAAGGGAATCAGGGAACTTTCCAGGCTATGGAAATATTCTTTGTGTTTGTGGGATGGTCATCAGCCTTTTGAGTGTAGGGATCTTTTCTGCCTTATTTGTACTGCTCCAGGGTCTGGAATAGTGTCTATCCAATGTCTAACTATCTGATAATTAAATAAATGTATCCACCCCTCCTTTCCACCATTCTATCAACTGCAAGCCCTCTGACCACTGTCAGCCTTGTTGAACTTTACCATAAAGTTTGGCATGCACTATTGCTTGTGGCCATATTAAACCCATTTGAAGGCATCTCTAGAGAACCCAGATGTTTTTGAGGACAGATAGCCTTTCTATTGTAGACTAAGGAAAGTGGACCACCATGGCCCTCCTGCACAGGCCAGTTAGAACAAGAGCCCCAAGCTCTCCTTGCTTTGCCTGCTTCCAGAAGCTCACAGAGCCAGCATCTGACAGAGTTAAGATTTGATTTGACACCCCATCGGGGCACCACTCAGGAACTCAATTGTGCCAAGCAATGGAGTAGCACTTATTGGTTTCAGAGGGGATGGAAAACAATTTAAGCAACCTCTGTTCTCTTCATCCCAGACACACACCATTGCTCTGTTGACTTAGGAGCAGCTGCTGACACTGAGCACAGACAGGAGCTCTCTGTGAAATCCCACCTTCATTTGTCTCCAGCACATCAAGGAAAAACTGCATGCACAGATCAGTCAAAATCCTTTCTTTGGACCATTCTTCTAATTCAAGTCCTGACTACTTTTCTCTGGGAAGTCAGGGTGAAGCTGCAAGATATGAAAAGACCTTGAGACTTGGGGTTGTGGGTTTTTGAAAGGCAAGCAGAATATGAGAGGTTTCTCTAAGGATAATGCTGAGGCCGCAGGGAAAGCTAAAAACCTCTGGAGACGCAAAGAGAATGAAGACGTGACCCAGGAATTTTACCTGAGACCAAGTAGGTGGATGGCCTTACCACAGGCAGGAAGTGGCATTGGAACAAATTTACTTTTCAAAGTCCAGAGGGCAAAAGACCACAAAATACAAAAAAAAAAAAAAAAAAAAAAAAAACCTAAAACCAGTTCAGTGCAGGTCACAATAAACACCCAGGATGTGACAATAAATTTCACATGTCAACCTGATGGTGTTAAGGGATGCTCAAAAGGTCGGTAAAACATTTTTTTCTGGGTGTGTCTGTGAATGTGTTTTCAAAAGAGATTAGCATTTGAATCAGCTGACAGAGTAAAGAAAATTGTCCTCACCAACATTGGGTGGGAATCAAGTGGAATAAAAGGGTGAAGGAAAGGCAAATATGCTCTTTTTGTGTCTTGAGCTGAGACATCCGTCTTCTGCCCTTGGACATTGGTACACCTGGCTCTCACGTCTTTGGACTTAAACTGAATTATACCATCAGCTTTCCTGGTTCTTCAGCTTACAGATGGCAGATCATAGGACTTTTTGCCCTCCATAATCACATTATACAACTCAAGTGTCCATCAATACATGAATGGATAAAGAAGATGTAGTGTATATACATACAATAGAATTACTCAGCCATATAAAAAGTTGAAATCTTGGGGCACCTGGGTAGCTCAGTCGGTTGGTTGAGGGTCTGCATTCGGCTCAGTTCATGGTCCTGGGGTCCTGGGATTGAGCCCCGAGTCAGGCTCCCTGCTCAGCGGGGAGTCCGTTTGTCCCTCCCCCTCCCCCACCACTCATGCCCCCTCCTCAAATAAATAAATAATCTTTAAAAAAAGAAATCTTGCCACTTGCAACAACATGGATGGAATTAGAGAGTATAATGCTAAGTGAAATAAGTCAGAGAAAGACAAATACTGTATATGATTTCACTCACA
Source organism: Vulpes vulpes (assembly GCF_048418805.1). Classification (NCBI taxonomy): domain Eukaryota; kingdom Metazoa; phylum Chordata; class Mammalia; order Carnivora; family Canidae; genus Vulpes; species Vulpes vulpes. The sequence continues at coordinate 94,749,317 of NC_132782.1, forward strand.
TGTAGAATTTAAGAATCAAAACACATGAACAAAGAAAAAAAAGAGACCTTAAAAAAAAAGAAAAACAGAATCTTAACCATTAAAAACAAGCCAGTGGTGGCCAGAGGGGAAGTGGATTAGAGGGATGGATAGAATGGGTGAGGGGATTAAGAGTACACGTATCATGGGGCACCTGAGTGGCTCAGTCAGTTAAGTGTCCGACTCTCGATTTCGGCTCAGGTCATGATCTTAGGGTCATGAAATCGAGCCCCAGGTTGGGCTCCATATTGGCCATGGAGCCTACTTACAATTTTCTCTCTCTTTCTGCCTCTCCCCTCCCTCTCTTAAAAAAAAAAAATGAGTAGGCTTTGCTTTTTTAAGATTTTATTTATTTATTCATGAGAGACACAGAGAGACAGAGACACAGGCAGAGGGAGAACCCAATGTAAGACTCGATCCTAGGACCCCGGGATCACGACCTGAGCTGAAGGCAGACACTCAACCACTGAGCCACCCAGGCACTCCCAAAAAGAGTACACTTATCATGATGAACACTGAACAATGTACAGAATACTCAAACACTATATTGTACACCTGAAACTGCTATAATACTATATGTTAATTACACTAGAATAATAAAATAAAGAACTTAAAAACATTATAACATATATGTATATATAATGTACATATATATATATCCTTTTGAGTTTTTTTCTGAAGAAACCTAATATAAAAGGAATCTGAACTGTCAAGATGTCTGAGTAACAGAGATTTTCAGAATTAAGTAGACATGTAGATTCTAGTTCGAAGAACTCGAGACACCAAGAGAAATTCTAAAATCTGGAGTCAGTCCGAGTTGGAATGTGGAGTGGCAGGGAATAAGAGATATCAGAACAGTCATCAGAAGCCCCTGTATTTTGGGGTTAGGTCTGTAGGGTTAGATTTTAGAAAATGAGTGAAAATATCAGTGAGGGTGACAAAACATGAGAGACATCTAACTCTGGGAAATGAACAAGGGGTAGCGGAAGGGGAAGTGGGGGGGGTTGGGGTGACTGGGTGATGGGCAATGAGGGGGGCACTTGGTGGGATGAGTGCAGGGTGTTATGCTATATGTTGGCAAATTGAACTCCAATAAAAAAAAATTTTAAAAAAAGATTTTAGAGCTACTATGAATACAGTCCAGCCTGTCTTCAGCAAGTTCATTGGCCACTGGGATGGACACAGAGGGGCTGACAAGAACAGTGAGTTGTGGTTGTGAGTTGTGGACTGTGCAGTGATCAAGAAGCATGGGGTGTGGCAAGTGGAGTCAGGTATGTTTCCTTGCGGATGTGACCCGGAGTTACTAAGGCAAAGGCGCACATGTGCATGCAGGTGTGCATGCACAGTATCTGTCATTCTAGGAAGAGGTGACAATAGAACAATACATTGTGCACAAAATACATGTGCACGGAAGCAATGCATGTTAAGGTCCAGGTGAGAAACAGTAGCAGTCAGTGCAAGCAGAGTTTAGAGCAGAGATTTTCAAACCTGGCGACAAATTGGATTCACTGAGAATGGAATCACTGATGCCCAGGTGTCACCCCGAGAGATACTGATTTAATTGGTTTTGGGTAGGACTTCAGAATCTGAATATTCATAAAGTTCATCAGGTGATTCTAATGTACAATCTCAGTTGAGAGCGGATTGAGAATAGCCAGTAGATATGAGCAGGTTGGTTTTTTGTTGTTTGTTTTTGTTGTTGTTATTTTGTGGACACTCAGCATACACCCTCACTTCTTTACAGACAGTCCTTAATTCTCTTTTGAGGAATTACTTCTCCCCACCTGTGAGCAATCCTGACCAGGTGGCCACATGCAGTTGTGCAGGTTGTGCACCTGCATAAGGGTGCCCGACCAAGTCTGAGCTGGGGGCTGAAATCAAGCCATGGGTCTGGAACAGTGGTGGAGGGCTATGCCTATCTCAAAGGAGGACATTTTCTCCAAAGTTGCACCAAGATACCACACGGGCTAGCAGCCACTGTGGTTGTCAGACAAGATGCCATGCTCCCGCTTAGCCAAGAATGAGATCCACAACCACACATATGCTAATAGGAATTGATCTCTCTTTGGAATTTGCATCAAGCATGGAAAAGTCATGAAAGCTGACTCACCCCAAGAATGTGCAGCAACCCCATCCACTCCTGCCACAAGAACCTTCCAAAACCCCTTGGCCCCTGCTCTTTCCCAGCCTGCTCTCCTGCCTTCCCATTGACCCAGTGCTTTGGAGAAAACTGGTGCAGTATGGGGGATTCATGGCACAGGAAGAGAGCTCTGGTTAACACAGATATGGTGGCCAGGGCAAGGCTTTTGGCAGAGGTGACACAAGGACCCACGCAGAGTTCTGACACAAGGATGTTCTAGGCACAGGGATTTAGCAGGAGAAGAGGCCCAGGGGTTGGGATGGATGTGTTGAGTTTGAAGATCAGCCGCAGCATTAGGGAGACTGCCAGGTGGACCAGGACCGTGCCAGACCCCCGGCCGCATCTGGTGTAGCTTAGGGAATGAGATCTAGGGCTCTGGACTCAACCCATCCCTTGTGAATTCACTACCTTCCAGACCTGTGCCTTGATCAAGCTGCTTGAGCTCTCTGCTCCTCAGCTTCTCCATCTGTCAAATGGGCCTCATAAGAGAATCTACCCCACAAGGTTGTTATGACTCAGAAAAATGCCTGGTACATTAAGCGCTCTGTGAAAGTTGCCTATTGTTGCAAATCTTGATGAGGTTTTGGGGTTATTCTCAAGGAGATGGGAAGTCTTTGGGAGGGTTTTTAGCAGGGGAGAGATGGAGACTGATTCAAGGCTACAAGTGCTGTGGCTATTATACAGGCTGGCTCTGGCAAGTAAAAGGGCACAGATCCAGGCAAACAACAGTGGGAGCTTAGAGTCAGGTGACAGTGATCTCTTCATTCTTCCTTTGCTGCTTTGGTTACTCAGAGCCACTTCCTGCTGCTCCCAAACAAAATTCCCTAAGGTGGTGGGAGATGAGGCAGGAGAGCCAGGCAATGGTCAGATCCCACGAGGCCTTAAATGTGGTTCTTAGGAGGCTGACTTTTAGCAAGCAGACAGTGGGGAGTCAATTGAGGGCAGAAGCCTGCTACAATCAGATTTGCATTTTCCAAAGATCGCGCTGGTGCTATGTGCCATGTGGAAGGTGAACAGAAAAAAAGAGATTTAGGATCAGAGACCCAGAAATGAGTATGACTGGACAGGAGGCTGGAGGGAGGATGTTCTGATGCCGACATGAAGGTGGGGGGAATAATGACCAAGCCGATTTCTCGCTCCTGCCGGTGGTGGTTTGGGACTTCTATTTTTTTTTTGTAATAATAAATTTATTTTTTATTGGTGTTCAATTTGCCAACATACAGAATAACACCCAGTGCTCATCCCGTCAAGTGCCCCCGTCAGTGCCTGCCACCCAGTCACCCCCACCCCCGCCCTCCTCCCCGTCCACCACCCCTAGTTCGCTTCCCAAAGTTAGGAGTCTTCCATGTTCTGTCTCCCTTTCTGATATTTCCTACCCATTTCTTCTCCCTTCCATGCTGAGTGAAATAAGTCAATCGGAAAAGGACAAACATTATATGTTCTCATTCATTTGGGGAATATAAATAATCGTGAAGGGAATAGAGGGGAAGGGGTTTGGGACTTCTAATACTTCGGGTTCCCAGCTTAGAGTGGGTGAGTCGGCTAGAATCCGGAGAAATACCATCCCAGGTTGGTTGGTTTTAAGCTGGTGCTGGGAGAATTCTTTCAGGCAAAAGCAGCATGACTTAATAAAAGCCACCAGAAATAATCCCAGATTCTAGCCTCCAGGCCAGAGGTTATGACGAGGCTGCAAGAGAGAGAAAGAAGACACAGACATGCTTTGTTGACCTACTCACTATTTAAAAATACGAATTAGGGACACCTGGGTGGCTCAGTGGTTGAGCCTCTGCCTTGGGCTCAAAGCATGATCCTGGGGTCCCGAGATTGAGTCCTGCATCAGGCTCCCCACAGGGAGCCTGCTTCTCCCTCTGCCTGTGTCTCTGCCTCTCTCTCTCTCTCTCTCTCTGTGTGTGTGTGTGTGTGTGTCTCATGAATAAATAAATAAAATCTTTAAATATATATATGAATTAGTTGCTATGGAGATTTCATATTAAAATTTGAGTTTTCTATACAATAAAAATCTGTCTGACCAGGTCAGGGCCCCCCCTCCCCACGGGCAGTAAAGAATTGGAGAAGGCAAATGGGCCTCATCTCCAGTTTGCCTGAGACCCCAGCTGGCCCATCTACCCAAATCTACCCTACTGCCCAGCTCCTAGAGGGCCTTTGGGTTGCCGATTCCTACGAAGATGCGTTCTGCACACAGTTCTGGGCTAAAGAAAACATTCAAAGCTGCAGTGAGGTTCAGTGCTTTCCTCTGAATAAAGGGGTCTGGGGTGAGTTACCTATTCACCCCATCAAATATGCCCAGCCCCCTGGATGCCCTGTGCTTTGCACCCAAGAGCATCGTGGTCTTTATCCCCGGGCTCTGCTTCCCCTGGCAGCCCTACTCCCTCCCCTTATGCATCACTTTCGCCCAGCTTCCAGGCCCTCAGAATAATTGGGTCTGAGCAAGCATTCCATCTATAAATATTAATTTGGATATGCTTGGAATACTCTGCTTCTTTGAGATGAATTGTTAACTAGCTTTCTAATCTGGAGCTTCTTGACGAGCAAAGCAAGATCTCTCTGCTGGCTTCCTCTTTATTGGGGGGTGGGGGAAGGTGGCATTCGCTAGAAGATTCAAGAGTTTATTTAGGAGAGGTGAGCTATGCATGGTCAGGCTCCCTAAAGCTGCAAGTACCCAGGCCCTTCCAAAAAATCTCTAGGGGACTACCTTCGCCAAGGTATCAGTACTGGTTAGGAGACAGGCTTTAGCAACCAGCAGATTATAATTAGATTCTCAGCAATGCCACTAAGTAAAAGTAAGAATTGGGCAAGTTAGATAACCTGTCCAGGCATCAATTTTCTCACCTGTAAAATGGCATTGATAACATGTGCCTACTATGGCTGTGACAGGGATTTACCTAGAATCCCTGTCATATATAGCATATATGGTAGGTAGTGTGTAGTGGCTTTCAGAAAAAAATATATTATTAATGAAATGCGTAGGATTTTTTAAAAAGGATTTTATTTATTTCTTCATGAGACACACAGAGAAAGGCAGAGACACAGGCAGAGGGAGAAGCAGGCTCCCTGCAGAGAACCTGATGTGGGATTTGATCCCAGGACCCCAGGACCACGCCCTGAGCTGAAGGCAGATGCTCAACCACTGAGCCACTTAGGTGTTCCAAGGCATAGGATTTTAAAGCAATTTGAGGGAACTCCATGCATTCAGACACTTCTGGCCACCTGCACAAAGTCAGGTCTTTTCCTGGATCATAAAGAGTGCAGAAGTGGCCCTAAAACACTAGTGTCACATTTAAGTCACAATGTGTCTTGGGGTAGCAAATCCACCCATTCATTCAATGAACAATTACTGAGTACTTACTATGTGCGCTGTGTGTGCCAGCTCTGAGGCTGCAGTGGGAAGTGGGCACGGTGGATGGGGCCTGACAATGGGAGGGCATTTGTTGCTGGAAGTGGGGTTCTGATGGTTAACAGCACAGATTTGGGACTACAGGGTTCACCACCATGCAGCTGTGTGACCTTGAGCTCACAACTGACCTCAGCCCACCTATACCCACTCTCTTCATCTATGACATGGGAAAAACCTCTCCCATCAAAGCTGAGAATAATAGTTTCTGCTTTTCTCACCTACCAGGACTTATATTTTTAAGATTCAAATTCAGTGAGCCAATGAATGTGAACTTGCTTTGCATGCTGTGAAATGCAAATGAATGCATAGTGTTCCTTTTATGAAAGGAAATTTGCCAGGTCCAGCTTTCTCAGAATTTACACCAGGCTCCCATCACTGTCATGGGAAGCCCGCCTTGAACTGACCAGCTGGCCAGTAATCAGTTCCCTCTGCCAACCAGTTTCATTCCCTGAGGGAATAGGGAGGTAAGAGAGGGTTTGGACCACCCTTGGATGAATGGAAGAGTGGGTGGATGAGTGAATAGGTGGATGGATGGATGGATGGATGGATGGATGGATGGATGGATGGATCGATGGATCGATGGATGGATGGAAGGATGGATGGATGGATGAGTGGGTGGATGGATGGGTGGATGGATGGATGGATGGATGGATGGATGGATGGATTACAGATGAGTGGATGGATGGATGGGTGGATAGGTGGGTAGATGGGCGGATGGATGGATGGGTGAGTATATGGATGGACAGATGAGCGAATTAGTGAATTTCTCTACATCTCCTGTTGCAGCACCCCTATTGCTGTGTCTCTTAAGGTCCACAGATAATCCCAGACTAGCTCTCAGACTCTTCTCTCAGAATTAGAGGTTTTATAGCCAGTCATTTCTTAGCACTTCATCAGATGGGCTCAGTGCCACCTGTCTCCACCCCATTGGTTGACTCCACTGCAGGCTCCTCAGGGTTCACCAGACCTTAGAGTGCCAGCTATTACTCTCTGGCTAACCCAGTCTCCTGTACTTAAATTCTGAACACAGGTATCCTGGTCAGGGTAACTCACACCAGTTACTGCAACAATAGATGTATCTCACAGATTTAGCACGATGGCACATTTCTTACTCATGTTACAATCCAATCAGCTATTGAGTCAACAATCTCATATGCCAAAATTTAGTAGTGAAATTTCCTTCTGTCTTGAGGCTCTGCCTTCCACATAGTTATGTTGTCCTAAACTGGATCCTTGTGATATGAATAAAGACAGTAAACCAAGGATCTCCTGAGAGATTAGGAGCCAGGACTGGAAATAGCACACATGTCCCCCACCCAGATTCCACTGGCCAGAAGCAAGCACACGACTTCAGCTTAGCAGCAAGGGAGAGTCAGAAATATGGTGTCCCTATGTTTTTAGGTCAAGGACATGGGGTTGGTGAGCACCTAGTCATTCTTTGTCACAACAAGCTTCCTCTGAATTCCAGCTCATGCTCTGATCCACAGGACAGAACTTCTGCTCTGATTCTCGTACCAGTTCTTCCCTAGGCCTTGTATAAGACGGAGGCCATGCCATGCTGTTACACATTCTCTTCATCGGGGTCTGTAGCTCTGTCCTCTGAATGCCAGACTAGGGGCTGAGGTTCTGCTCCCCAAAAACCATGGGTCTGGCTTCCTTATTACTGTTTCTGCCCATCTGCCAACAGACCTGGATGTTTTCCTCACCCCAGACCTCAATGTCCACCATCTACCTGTACATGACAAGTGATGGCCAAGATCCTTGGGTAACATGACTTGTCTACCTGGTTATCAATCACTTCCTATTTGTCAGACTATTCATCCAACTGCTCAAATCAGAAACAGAAAAGTAATACTTGACTCATGTCTTTCTTTATCACCCCATATTAAATCTATAAACAGGTTCTATCAGGCTTTCAGGACCAACCTCTAAAACATGTCCTCAGTAAACCATTTCTGTTAACTACATCATTTAGGTATAAAGTACACACAAAATTGCCTACAGATCTTCAGTATTAAGCCCCATCTGTTTTTATGTATGAATGCAAAACTGTACATAAGCATTAAGCTCCTTTCATTTTTACGTATGAATGCACCTCTGTCACTATCCACAAGACATACATTTCCAGCAACCCAGAAGGTTCTTTGTGTCCCATTCCAATGAATATCCTTCTAAAAGTAACCACTGTTCTGACCTCTATCATTTGTTCCTGAATTGCACATTAATGGACTCTTACACTATATACTCTTTTTTTAAGATTTTATTTATTTATTCATGAGAGAGAGAGAGAGAGAGAGACATAGGCAGAGGGAGAAGCAGTCTCCACACAAGAAGCCCGATGTGGGACTTGATCCCAGGACTCCAGGACCACGCCCTGAGCCGAAGACAGATGCTCAACTGCAGAGCCACCCAGACGTCCCAGTATATACTCTTTTCATCTGGCTTGTATTGCTCAACATGATCTATATGAGTTTCATGCATGTCGTTGGATGATTCAGTAGTTGGTGTACTTACCCATTTTCCATGCTGATGGACGTTTGGTTTTCCAGTTTGGGGTTTCCATAAAGAAAACTGTTATAAATTCTTTTGTTCTTTTACTCTCTTTCTCTGCATGTGTGTGTGTGTGAGAGAGAGAGAGAGAAAGAGAGAGACAGACAGAGACAGAGACAGAGAGAGAATACTCATTTCTGTTGGACATATTCCCAGGAGTCAGTTTCCTGGGTCCTAGGGTAGATGTATCTTGAGCTTTAGAAGATACAGCAATTTTCAAATGGTTTATACAAATGCATATGCCCACCAGCAGTGCCCAAGACTTCCAAATGACTGCATTTCTTTGCTATCACTTAGTATCATGAGTCTTTTTAATTTTGGCCATTCTGATGGGTGTAGATATAATGACATCATCTCCAGGCCCCTACTCCAAGGCACTGTTCTCTGTTGCTGGACAGCTGCAGTGCACTCCTATCTGGTGCCCTAACTTCCTGTAATCTATTTCCCACCCAGCGTCCAGACCCTCTCACTTCCCTAAAGCCCTTCAATGGCTTCCATTGGCACTCAGAAATAAATCTTGTGCTCTTCCGCTGACCTTTAAGCTTCACCTGTCCCTTCTCATTAGTCAGATTTCAGCCCAAATACTGCCTCCTCAGTGGGCCTTTCTTGACCAACCGATCTAAATAATATCCCCAGTGCATCACCAGCTATTGAATCAATTGTTATAATTTCTACACATCTCTTCCCACTGCCTGCATCATCTAATTCACTGGCTCAGCTCTAAATTATCTCTTTCTACTTAACTATGGATTCTGTGGGAGCAGGACCTGGTGGACCAGGCATTCCTTGCTGTACCCAGCACCCAGCTAAGTGCCCGGCCCACTATCAAGCCTCCCTAACAGGTGCTAGAGGGGTGTGCTCACCTCCATCCAGGGATGGGGTTTTGTGAGACCCCAGGGCATGTTCTTACAGCTTTTCCTGTCATCAAGCCACTACAATTCCCAAGTAAATCACAAATCATGGCAAATGATCTTAAAAGCAGACAGGCCCAGTGCTCACACTTCCCGGTGGGTTGATCCAGCTGGAATTCAACTCTGCAACAAGATTCTGACCCAGGAGAGACCAAATCCACAACTTGGCAGCCAGCTACCATCATTCCAGGCTTTTTTTCACCTGTGCCTCCTTGAAACATATCGTCTCTTCTCTGAACATGCCCTCCCCTACCACTCCCTCTGCGGGCTTCTATAAAATCTGCCTTCCAGGGAACTCCTGCAAGTAGAGATTTACTCTCCTCTTCCAGAGTCACCTGTGAGGGCAAGAAAGGTATAGTGACTATTTTCCCCATTTTTTTCTTGGATGACCTGGGGCATGATCTAATGGGATGTCTTTCTCCCTCTCCAGCCAGCCCCTCCTTCCAGGGATAACCTGGAGGCCTTGCCACCTCGCCGGAGAAAGGAGATGGGCTGCGGAGAATCCATCTACCTCTCTGAGACCACATTTGAGAGAAAATAGAAACAGGGAAGAGCAGCTTTTAGTGGTTTAAAAAAAATGAGGTCTTTCCTACACAATTTCTGGTCATGTCGAGGATTGACATGCCATCAAACAGGCAGGATAATCACAGCATGTGGGGATTAAAGTCGCTCTGGGAGAACAGAAGTCCCCCCAGGGAAGGAGGGGGGTGAGCCTAGAGCCTCTGGAAGCCCCTGTGTAGGCAGTACCCCTCGGGTCTCTCTACCTCTCTGTCTTCTCTGACTGTCTTTCTCTAAGTTTCTCTTTCTCCATCTGCCTCTTTCTCTCTCCCTCCTCCTAATTCCTCCCCAGCACCTTCACAAGCCATAGGGATCCAAACTCCAAAATGACAGAAATAATGTCTCCAAACCTCTTTCCCTAAAGCACACAAACAATCCCTGAAATGTGACTCCTCAGAGGCATCTCTCAAGGTGCTTCTCTCGTTTACATGCACGTACACCAATAAAAACACACATAAACACAAATGCAAACAACCACTGGTGCGCGCACACACAGCCACACACATCCCCGTACACCCTCTCTGTTCTCAGGGAGCAATTCTTGCTCTGTCCTCCACGCTCTCCCTTTCTGCCCCTCTGTTTCTCTTCATGACTTAATACATACCTGGACCTCTGAAATGACCGCACTTAGAATCCTCTTTCTGGAAGACTTGGTTTCTCTCTGTCTCTAGATGTGGATATCATATATCGGCACATGCACTTACCTTTTCTTTCTGCTCACGGATTCTTTTCCACACACCTGTGTAAAAGCAGCCCGTGCATTCCTGTTCCACTTTGCTCCATAGTGGAGCTTCAAGACACTCGTTCCTCAATGTAGCTGTTCCTTTGGTGGGCCAAATGCATGGTGGTGACTTCTATCAGCCTCTTGGCAAGGTGTCACCATGAATGAGGGCAGTTACAGGTGGTCCTGGCTTCTCTCCTTAGTACGAAAGGGTACACAACAGTATGGCAGCAGCCACAGCCATGGGATAAGGACCCTTATAACTGGGGTCAGCAGAGTAGGATTCTAGTTCTGCTCCCCGTCTCCGCTATATGTCTACAGGCCAGATGCTTTCCTCCAAGAACCAGTGTTTTCATATTCATCTTAAGGGTGGCACAGCATTTCTTCTTCATATACAGCAACAGCTTACCATTTTTCACTTGCTCTCTATTGACTGAGAAAATCTTAGTCAACGAGCTTCTTACAGGAAATCAGTATCTCCTTGCATTCAAACAGCAAGAAATCAAGGATAAAAGGCACAAACTGTGCATTCCTTTAGAGTTGAATCATCACTGAGTCATCCATCCATCTACCCATTCATCCACCCATCCACCCAACCATCCATCTATCCATCCAACCATATATCTATCCAATCATCCATCTATTCATCATCTATCCACCCATCAATCTAACTATTCATCTGTCCACCTCTTTCCATCTCCATTTTTATCATCCTAATCAAAGCCTAGTTATCTTATCCTGCACTACTGCAATGTCCTTCCAGCTGGCCCTCCCGCCTCCATTTTTTCTCATGCTTCTTGCAATCTATTTTCCACCTAGCAGCCCAAGTGATCTTTCAAAAATATAAACCAATTCATGTCATTCCCTGTCTAAAACCTGTTCAAAGACATCCCATATTCTTAGGATACAATCCAAATCCCTTATTTATTGGAAGGTTCTGAGAGGTCTGTCCCCTACCTCCCTAGCTGACTGTTCTTAGACCATAATCCCTCGGCTTCATTGCCCTTTAGCTATTAAGTGTTCTTTCAGTTGTTTTAACAAAGACCTCTCCCACCTAAGGTGTTTCCATTGCTACTTAGATTACTGTTTTCCATGAGCAACATGGTCTTATTGGCCATCGATGCCAATGTCTAACTGACTAAACTTGAGTTGACCACAGTGCCTGGGATGTCCCACTAGGCCATGTCACATCTGGGTAATATTCCTAATTCTGATTATGCAAAAAATGTTTTCTGATTTTCTCCTCCCACTGTGCCAACTTACTGAACTTCCCCCTGACATAATTTATTCAGATTATGACATCATTGAATTAAAATTCAAGACACACTAAACACTTTTGGGCTCAGAGCTCAGTAGACCAGATCTATTTATAAGATATGACATTAGGTAGAATTTCCTAATATAAATAATGATGTGGTTCTGTAATTAGTCTCTAAGGACAGCAAGATCTTATATACAAGGGCACCTGGATTTTCTACTAGATTTGGTAAGGCCACACTTAGGGGCTGGGACTCCATATCCTCAAAATACATCTCTTCCACTTGCCGATTTCAGAATTCCATTGCAAATCCTCTACTGCGTGTTTCGTTTTTCATATCATTGCTTCAGATGTAACAAGTGTTCTCAACTCCTCCTAATCTTATTAGATTGCTGTTCCTGCAAAGTAACTGGGTGATTTTCAGTCCGTGCACGTTGGGATTTAGCACAGCATGCAAGCAGCTGGGCTGATGTCAACTCCTGAGTCATGAAGCAGCCATATGCATCCAACCTTCCCCTGCTCTCGCCTCAGCCAAGGGGCTTCCCTATCTGTGAGGGCTGAGGGCACACTCCACCTCTCTGACTTCTGGGAATGAGGTAAGCAGGAAGGTCAGAGGCGGCTGAAGGAGGCAGAGGAGAAAGCTTTTTCTTCTAGTTCTCTCCAGCGTGTGGAAAAAGAAAAGAGGACTGGGAGCTAGGACACCTAGGTCCTACCTGCAGTTTTGCCACTCCTTACCTATCCCTCCCTGGATGATATGAGTCCGCATGGGCCCCACTTTCCTAATCTGTGGCAAGTTGGACAGTCATTCTGAGTCTTTTGTGCTCAGGTGGGTGGGGATCAAGTTCTCCAGGTTATGGCCTGATGACTGCCTGACTCGACGGGGATGACAAGTCTGACACACTGGCCAAAAAGTCCATCCTTCCAGATATACATATACATTTTTTTTAAAACTCAAAGAGGAAACAGAATTGGTCCCTCTGAAAAATTGTCTGCAGAGTGTTTCTTTCTAAAAATTTTTAAAACTAGTCTATTTCCTCCTTCTCTCCTCCTATTTCTCCTTCCTGTCTTCCTTCTTTCCTTTTCTTTCTTTTATACCCCACCTCCTCTCTCTCCTCTCTCCCTCCTTCTTTCCTTCCATGCTCTCTCCTCCCACCAACCTCCCTTCTTCCCTTCTCATTTTCTTCTTTTCCCTTCCTCTTCTTTGATGACTACAAGCCAGCCTCATTTTTTTTCCTGGAGTCTACTTGCCTTAGACCCCTCTAGGAGCTTGGGGAGTATCACTACCCACTAGAACTCCCCAGAGAAAGAGAATGTGTGTGCGTGTGTGTGCAGTGTCCATGTACATGCGTACATATGTGTATATATTAAAAGATTTATTTTAAGGAATTGACTCATGATTGTGGGAGCTGGCACGTCTGAGGTGTGTAGGGCTCACCAGCAGGCTGCAAACATGGGCAGGAGTTGGTATTTCAGTCTCAAGGCAAAAATTTCTTCTTCTCCGGGAAACCTGGAGTTTTGCTCTTAAGGCCATCAACTATTGAACAAAACCTACCCATATTATCAAGGTTCAGCTCTTTTACTTCAAGTCAATTGATGGTAAGTGTTAAGCACATTTGTGAAAGAACTTCAGAGCAACACCTGCATGAGCATTTGACGAAATAACCACATACTATTGGAGGGGAATAAACCCAGCATCCAACTGCTCCTGGTGGTTCAGATCATCAGGCTTGTCCATCCAGATTCATTTTTTTAAAGATTTTATTTATTTATTCATGAAAGACATAAAGGCAGAGATGTAGGCGGAGGGAGAAGCAGCCTCCAGGCAGGGGGTCTGATGTGGGACTCAATCCTGAGACTGCAGGATCACGCCCTGAGCCAGGGACAGGTGCTCAACCTCTGAGCCACCCAGGTGTCCCTCAGACTTTGTAGGTTCATCCGACACCGTCCTCCAGTGAGGCCCCCTTTCTTCCAGTTCGTGAGCGCTGACAGGCAGTAGCTATGGCTGCAGGGCTGGGCATCCACCTGAGGGTAACTCAGGGAACCTTCTGGAGGGCCAGCCGCACAGTGACTATGTAGGAGCAGCCCTGGGGAGTGAACAGGGGTATTGAGGACAAGCACATGGCTCTGTCCCTCAGGTTAGGCCTTGGGGCCAGTAGGGTCAGGTCTTCTCTTCTTAAACCCAATCAATGTTGATATTCCAGTCTTTCTGGCAAGAAGGCAAAGAAATGGCTGATGCTCATAATTTGAGATAGGACGACACAAGAGAACAGTGAAGGTATGTGTTCCCTAAGGGGGCACTTGGTCACTGTATGATTTTAATTTAAAAAAAAAAATCTTGGATAGCTTCAGGTTTGGGCAGATCGAGAACTCTCCACAGGGAGAGTTAAGAGAGCAGAACTGGACGGAAAGTTGGGCTTCCCTCTGTAACCATGAGGCAGCCCATACTATGTGCTAACACTGTTTTATGTGCTTTTTATGTATTGATTCATTTGACCTTTGCAGGAATGTTATGAGGTAGTAACTATTACCATCCACGTTTTATGTATGGGGAAACCGAAGCACAGAGAGGTTAAGTAACTTGTGGAAGTCACACAGTTAGCAAGCAGCAGAGCCAGGATTCAACCCAGGAACCCAGGAAGTCTGACTGTAGACTCTGAGTTTATAACCAGCATACTATATCAAAAGGGAACAGGATTCAAGAGGTGGGACAAATTCGGACCTGGCTCTGGCAGGAGGCCACACTTAACAACACAATCTTATTGAGTAGCAACTGTGTTCCAGGTGTTGTTGTTGTTTAAAGATTTTATTATTTATTCATGAGAGACACAGAGGGAGAGGCAGAGACACAGGGAGAGGGAGAAGCAGGCTACCTGCAGGGAACCTGATGTGGGACTCGATCCCAGAACTCTGGGATCATGACGTGAGCTGAAGGCAGACGCTCAATCACTGACCCTCCCAGGCATCCCATTTCAGGTGTTTTTATAGGCACTAGTGACACAGTGGGGAAGAGGATGTGGCCATGGGTTCTAGTCATAATGGATGGAACACAGCAAGGAGGACCTCATGGATACTTCCAGGTTACTGGTGGTCAGCAGCATATAGATCTAAGTAAATCTGGATGTCCCTAAAATTAGAGGCTTGAAGAATAAAAGAAGTCATTTTCTTTCGTCAAAGTCAAGAAGTACGGGAAACTCAGTCACTTGCAGATCTGTGGTTTGATACTGACATTCGCAAGGGCAATGTCATAACCTGGCAATCTGGAGAATGAACTCTGGGGTCAAAATTCCCAGGCTCCAATGCTCACTCGTTACATGACACTAGACAAGTTCCTAACCCTGTGTGCCTCAGTTCCTCATCTGTAAAAGGGGGATAATAATAGGAAAACCTGCCCCCTCAGGGTTATGAGTATTTAATGTGTCAATATTTGTGAAGTACTTAGAAGGTACTTAGGACGTGTTTGACTGTAAATGCTGTAAGAACGCTATCAAAATAAATTCCTTGATCTTTCATATCAACAGGTCTGAAACAGGTGGAGAAGCTTTTTATACAGAACTATTTCCTTTTTCTCTCTTTCTCACATCCACGGATGACATCAGTCATTACCCCAGTCTCCTTGATTCGCAGGGGACCCACGCGGAGTATCCTCCGGCTTTGCCCTGGGGAGGCTTTGGCGAGAGAGAGTTGTGGAAACCCAGCACTCAGGGGGCACCCTCGAGATCCCAGGGGTTCCCTCTGTCCTCTGTAATGCAATCAATTTCTTTCTACTACTTGCATGTTGAGAACATTTAGTGGCTCCTTACCTGCTACTCTTCGGTGTAGTGTTTTGCATCAGCTACGCCCTCGCTACAGGTTTGGTGTCCTGTCCCACATCCTATTCAAGAGGTTCCCAAAGTTCCAGTCTCCCTAAACCAGGGGATCCCTTCCATTTCCACCTCCAGGTCTTTGTGTGCATTTCATTTCTACCTGGGGAGCATCCTAGCTCTAGCCGACCAAATGCATCGCCTCCTCCAAAGGCCAGCACACCACTGCTTGCAGGATGATGCATCCCTTGATTTGCTCTCCAACAGCAGAGCTTTGCTCCCTGCTCTGAACCTCCCAGGTGAGATGCTTGCGCTGCATTCAAGGAGGATCATATCCTGCCTTTGGCTGTCATTATCTGGGAGACATCAGATCACAGGGGTTAATGGCAGAGATTCTGTAGTCAGAACGTCCTGGCTTTGTCCTCCTGTCTTTCCACTTAGTAGGATTGAAACCATGGCTAAATTTCACCTTCAGACCTCAGCTTTTCTTATCTACATGGTAGCAATAGTAGCGCCTGCCTCCTTAGGACCTCCTAATGGGTCCCCTGATTCTACTCTTGCTCCAGCAGGCCATTCCTGACCCAGTGGTCACCAAAATTCTTGGCAGACTTAAACCAGCAAATACCCCTTTGCTTTGAAATCCAGAAAAAAAATCCACTGCCCTCAATTCAATCCAGAATCCTTCCCTGGGCCCGTAACACTTCTCTGGTCAACTTTCTCACCCTGTGCACCCTCTCCCACTCTGCTTCAGCCTAGTAGCTTCTTACCTATGGTCCTTGGATGCTCCAAAATATGCCTCAGGGCCTTTGCACTTTGCTGTGTCCTCCACTTGGAATGGTCTCCCTCCCAGATATTCCCCCTGGGACTCATTCTCTTACTTCCTTCATTCATTGGAGAGGCTTTCCCAGACTTAACTCAGCATATATTGGCACTTGCACCCTTTTCCACTTACTGGACATTTTAAATTCTCATCTCCAGATATACTATGTCTCTCTTTGTTTATTTCCCGTTATCCCCCTCCTCAGCACCCATCATTGGGTATATAAACTCCACGAAGGTCGAGGGCCATCGTGTTGTCCATTATTTTATTCCAGGCACTGGAAACAAAGTGTTCTTGGCACACATTCAACACTAGAGTGGTAATTATGAAGTGGATGAAGCTTAGCACAGTGCCAGGCTCCAAGTGGTCACTCGACGTGCAACCACCGTTCTCATGGAACCTGTATGTGGGAGCTCACATCTATCCTCTCCGCTGACTGAGGAGTTCCTCAAGGGCAGTGACTGTGTCTGATTCATCTCTGTATCCCCCACAGAGCCTAACACAGAGCAGGAGCCAACCCATGCATGTTGATGGCAAAGACCTCTGCAGACATCAGAGGGCAACTCCCCCACCCAAAAAGAACAAAAACAGCCCCTTGATGGGTATGCAGGCACTTGATGGATGGGCAACATTCCATCACCCTGTTATCTCTGGCAGCAAGGACACAGAGCCTTGACAGAATGGAGAAAGAAAAGCTGCGGGGAGACCCTGTGGGTCCAGCCACCTCCCTCGGGGCTGCATGTCCCCAGGTCCTGGCCCATGCCTGCCTCCCAGTCCCACAGTCCCTCCCTCGCCCCTCCCCGCCTGCTGTCTCCTATGTAAGCATTAGTCACTCTCCAGGAGAGAGTGGTGACAAGATCCCATCTCAGCGGTGCCCGGGGAATCCGACACCTGGAGAGCCATGTGTATTTTCTCCCAACTTCTTGTCATGCTGTGAATGTTATTAAAATGTCCTATTTATCAGAGGAGAGGAGTTGGGGTGGGGGAATCCAGCTTAAGCCAAACAACATATAGGATTTAAAATACAGGCTATGATTAGAAACGACAAATACCCACCATTTGCTTCAACGTGGATGGAACTGGAGGGTATTATGCTGAGTGAAATAAGTCAATCAGAGAAGGACAAACAGTGTATGTTCTCATTCATTTGGGGAATATGAATAATAGTGAAAGGGAATATAAAGGAAGGGAGAAGAAATGTTGGGAAATATCAAGAAGGGAGACAGAACATAAAGACTCCTAACTCGGGGAAACGAACTAGGGGTGGTGGAGGGGGAGGAGGGCGGGTGTTGGAGGGGAATGGGTGACGGGCACTGAGGTGGACACTTGACGGGATGAGCACTGGGTGTTTTTCTGTATGTTGGTAAATTGAACACCAATAAAAATTAATTAAAAAAAAATACAGGCTATGAATTTAATTTCTACGGAAACAGTGGTGAACAAGGAAAGGGAGATAATTTATGATTCTCCTGAGACAAAAAGCAAAAGGCAAGCCAGACACTCAGAGTCAATCCTTTCCTCTCCCTCTGGCCTGTTCAGACCCTCCCTCCCAGGCCTCCTCAGCTCCCCGCTGTCCTTGGAGCAATGCTGGTCCCCAAGCACAGAGGAAATGGAGAGCCCAGCTGGTGGTGGTGTGGATGTGGGAGGCAGGGGGAATGGTCCTGCCAGCTGCAAACAGCTGGAGCATCCCCAGGTGTGTTTGCCTGAAGAGGGAGGGTGCATCACATCATAGGTCAGTGTCGGTGTGGTGGTTTAAAGAGAAAACAGAAAAAGATAGGTAACGTGTGTCCCCAAAACTTGGCATCTGCACAACTGCACTGAGCAGAGCTCAGCTTGGCAATCATAGCCCACCTCTGTGATTATTCACTATGTATCATGTGGTAGGCTCTCTGCCCTCGCTGTACTGAATCCTCACAACCACCCTAAGGCAGGTACTGCTGTCAGTCTTCTTTTAACATTAAGAAAACTGAAGCTCAGAGAGGTTCAGAATTTACTCAAGGCCGTACAGCCTGTATAGAACTGGTGGGTGGATTTGAATGCAGGTTGTCGATCACACAGACTTAACGTTGGAGGGGAGTGTCTGGATCCCTCCACTACTGTAACATCACCTTGCATTTGAACATTTGCTTGGTAGTTCCTTACTACCAAGGAACTACCAAGTTCCAAGGGCTTGGAACAATGAGGACAAGACCACTCAGCGAGTGCTGTGCTGAGTACCTCTCATGCGTTGGCTTGTTCATTCCTCACAACCCTGAGAGGGAAGTTCTGGCCTTACCCTCCTGTTTCTCAAACAAAGGCCAAGGATCAGGAATGTGGAGGGACATGGCCAGCATCACATGGCCGATAAGAGGTGGGACCACCAGGCAAACCCAAGCGGTCTGGGCCCAGAGGCCACGCTTCTAATGCTCACAGTCTGTGCGCTCACATGCACCCGAGCTCCTGGGAGAGACTCTACTTTGAAAGGTGAAGCTTGTTCCTTAATAGACATGATTCCAGAATCGCTGCAGGAGCCATGTCTGTACCAGAGGTGCCTGCACTGCATTGGGTGGCACACAGAGGAGCCAGCTCCATTCCCCCAAGCATGTACCGCATTGGCTGTGTGTCCAGGCAAGGGATGGAGGCTCAGTCACATCCAGCCGCATGAGCCTGTGCAGGTCTCATTCTCTCCAGCTGCGGGGTCTCCTGTTTCACCCATAAAAAGGGAAAGTAAAAGCTTCTTATCTTGATGAAGTCCCAATAGTTCATTTTTGCTTTTGTTTCTCTTGCCTTCATGGATGTATCTTGCAAGAAGTTACTGTGGCTGAGTTCAAAAAGGGTGTTGCCTGTGTTCTTCTCCAGGATTTTGATGGAATCTTGACTCACATTTAGATCTCTCATCCATTTTGAGTTTATCTTTGTGTATGGTGTAAGAGAATGGTCTAGTTTCATTCTTCTGCATGTGGATGTCCAATTTTCCCAGCACCATTTACTGAAGAGACTGTCTTTTTTCCAGTGGATAGTCTTTTCTCCTTTGTCGAATATTAGTTGACCATAAAGTTGAGGGTCCACTTCTGGATTCTCTATTCTGTTCCATTGATATATGTGTCTGTTTTTGTGCCAGCCACACTCAACAAAACTAAAAGACAACCTACAGAATGGGAGAAGATATTTGCAAATGACGTATCAGATAAAGGGCTAGTGTCCAAGATCTATAAAGAACTTATTCAACTCAACACCAAAGAAACAAACAATCCAATCATGAAATGGGCAAAAGACACGAAGAGAAATCTCACAGAGGAAGACAGAGACATGGCCAACACGCACATGAGAAAATGCTCTGCATCACTTGCCATCAGGGAAATACAAATCAAAACCACAATGAGATACCACCTCACACCAGTGAGAATGGGGAAAATTAACAAGGCAGGAAACAACAAATGTTGGAGAGGATGTGGAGAAAGGGGAACCCTCTTGCACTGTTGGTGGGAATGTGAACTGGTGCAGCCACTCTGGAAAACTGTGTGGAGGTTCCTCAAAGAGTTAAAAATAGACCTGCCCTACGACCCAGCAATTGCACTGCTGGGGATTTACCCCAAAGATACAGATGCAGTGAAACGTTGGGACACCTGCACCCCAATGTTTATAGCAGCAATGTCCACAATAGCCAAACTGTGGAAGGAGCCATGGTGTTATTCGACAGATGAGTGGATAAAGAAGATGTGGTTTATGTATACAATGGAATATTACTCAGCCATTAGAAACGACAAATACCCACCATTTGCTTCAACATGGATGGAACTGGAGGGTGTTATGCTGAGTGAAGTAAGTCAATCGGAGAAGGACAAACATTATATGGTCTCATTCATTCAGGGAATATAAAAAATAGTTAAAGGGAATAAAAGGGAAAGGAGAAAAAATGAATGGGAAATATCAGAAAGGGAGACAGAACATGAGAGACTCCTAACTCTGGGAAACGAACTAGGGGTGGTGGAAGGGGAGGTGGGCGGGGGGTGGGGGTGACGGGCACTAAGGGGGACACTTGATGGGATGAGCACTGGGTGTTATGCTATATGTTGGCAAATTGAACACCAATAAAAAATAAATTTATTTTTTAAAAAAAGGGAAAGTAAGACGTTCTGAGTATCAGGGGAGGTCTAAACAAGTACCTGAGGCAGAGGAAGCCCCTCTAGTGGCAGGAAGATGGGATAGAGGGAAGAAGGGGTCATGAGGAAGGGGGGAGGGGAGGAAACGGCAGAGCCAGGAGGGAGGAGGAGGAGAGGAAGCCCAGGAGGAAGGAAGGAGGGTGGACAGGAGGAGGAGGAAGGAGGAACAGAGAGCTGGAGATTTGAAAAATGGATTCCTAGGCATTTAAAAAAATACCTCCAAAGCCTAAAGAACCCTTCAACTGGCATTTTCTCTGTGCCAGGCACCGCTCGAAGTGCATGTGGGTGTGTGTGCACACGCCCGCGTGTGTGTGTTTTGTAATCCCTGTGAGAATGCCATGATGTAGCTAACACTGTTTCCATTTTGCAGATGAAGAAACCGAGGCCCAGAGAGGCCAGATGTCTGCAGAGGACTACTCTGCTAGTAGGCAACACAGTGTGGGCCGGAGCCCCAGCATCCCGGCAGAGTCCACACTGCTAACCCAGAGCTGCCCCATCGAGGGGCGGAGGGCAGGGAAGGGGGCAGCCTTCCCCAACACAGAGGCTGCCTCTGTTCCCTCGTCCCCAGCTCGGCGCTTTGTTGGCCCCTTCAACCGATTTTACCACATTAGGATCTTCGTCACCTGTGAGGCTGGCGTCAAGAAAAAGGAGAAGAAACAAGGAACAAATTATCTACTATGTGCTGGACTCAGCCGAGGCCTTGGCCTTGGCCTCATCCGCAGGGACTGTCTCCACTGGGGTGGCACATGGAGAGTCCAGTCAGCCTGTAAAGTCATCTACTTTCCTAATGGGTGTTAGGAAACGGCAATGTTACTGAGATTCACATGATGCTCTTAATGGGGTCAGGGAGAAACAATATTTGGGGTAAAAATAAAAATAGGTCAATACAAAGGGAAAAAAATTAAGTAACCTGGAGCCCTGGAGGTACAATTCTATGAAGCCAAAACAAGGCTGATGGAAATTTGGGAAACTGTGTCATTTCACCTAATTCTTTCCAGAACGCTGCCTATGAATCCATTATTCCCATTTTATAGATAGGGACTAACAAGGTCTAGATCAACCAAATCATCTGCCCAAGGTCTCAACACTTGCAATCAGCAGAGTGGGACTTAAATGCTAAGCCTGTCCAGTGTGGGGCTCTCTTTGCACTATTTCAATGGTTTGCTCATCCTCCTGCACCTTGAGGCCCAGCTTGGGCTTAATCTCCCCCTCCCTGATCCTCGACTTCCCTTTTTCTCAAGGTACGCGCTGAAATCTGCAAGAGCCCCTAAAGCCAACAGAAGTGTATTTATTTAAATTGTCAAGATAAATTAACTTTCAGAGCCCCATTGGAGGAGTCCTGCAAGTCTGGGCTGTGGGTCGGGAGCCATGAATATGCAAGTGCACGCAGCCACTGAATTAGGTGGCTGCAAACATATTTGGAGGCAGCTGCTCATTTAATAATCTGGGACAACCGCAAGAATAGACAACCGGTCGCTCTGGCCCATTTGCGTGGGTAAAGTGATAATTTTATAACACAATTGCAGCAATTAGGTTTCCCCAGACAAAGCCAGGGGAACACCATTTGGGAGCAATCTTGGGTGTTGTCAGCCAGAGCCAGCTGCAGCTCACCCCAGCTGTCAGACAGAGCAACCTGTTTCCTATAGATGCAGCCTTGGGACGAGGTGGGGCGTGTGGCCCCAGGAGTCAGACTCAGGTTTGAATCTCAGCTTTGCTACCCATGAGCCCCAGCACCCCTAGCTGATTGCTCAACTTTTCTGA
This sequence comes from Vulpes vulpes, assembly GCF_048418805.1. Classification (NCBI taxonomy): domain Eukaryota; kingdom Metazoa; phylum Chordata; class Mammalia; order Carnivora; family Canidae; genus Vulpes; species Vulpes vulpes. The sequence goes on from NC_132782.1 coordinate 94,771,411, forward strand.
GCCTCAGTTCATTCACCTGTGAATGGGGATACTCTCCGTCCTTTGCTTTGGTTGTGAGGACTGACTAAAACTTTAGAACACTGTCTAGCATGGTGGTTCTCAAACGTCTCAGCACATCACAATCACTGAGGATGTTGTCAACTCTCACTGATGTCTGGACCCCACTTCTAGAGAGTCTAATTGAAGCATGAACATTAGAATATTTTAAAACACCTTGGGTGATTCTGATGTATTGCCAAGCTGGAAAACCACTCTTCAGGTACAGAAGAGAAGCTCAGTAGATAGAAGCTACCTAGATAGTTATTACTCCCTTGGTCCCGGCACTCATGGAAAAGGCATAAATCTCCTTTCAAACATGAAAGGGGCCAGGGGTTGAAACTCATCAGAAAGTCAACCTTGGCCTCATCTGGCCAAAGTCCATTCTTCCTAGAAGGATTGAGAAGTGGCCTATGGTTGCATGGGGGGAAAAGCAGAGCTTCTGGGGAACTGGCTGAGAATAGAGCATGACCTCTGAGCACATTTTCTAAAACTGGAGACTTTTATTTTCTAAATAAAAATAAATAAATAAAACATTTAATACATAATAAATATAAATAAATAATAAATAAAAACATTTTCTAAAATTGGAAACTTATTTCCTAAAAGATTTTATGTATTTATTCTGAGAGACACAGAGAGAGGCAGAGACACAGGCAGAGGGAGAAGCAGCCTCCTTGCAGGGAGCCTAATGTGGGACTCAATCCCAGGACACTGGGATCATGACCTGAGTCAAAGGCAGAAGCTCAACCAGTGAGCTACCCAGGTGCCCCTAAAATTAGAGACTTTTAAATAGTCACTAAAGGTAATGTATGGACAGAATTGCTAGAAACACTGGAGAAAGCAATGCTCCAGCAAGACCATGAAACACACAGACAGAGTGGTTGAAGTGTGTTATGCCTTGAGATGCTCACACCCCCCCACCACCAAGTGATGCTGTGGGAGCCAGTTACACCAACCCTCATCCCCTTATAATAGTCCTCACCCAGTGCTGTAACGTTCCTCCAGGAGAAGCCTGAGGCATGAAGCTAACTCCAAGGCATCTGTCTCTGTGAGAAAAAAAACTGTAACTACCCATGGTCATGGTTCTAGCCATCCTTCAGTGGCACCTACTGTCTAGGACTGAAATCCAGCTTAAATCTTGGCCTTCTAGACCAGGTCATTCACCCCATGCCAAGCCCCATCTTCTGCCTCTGACATCCCCCTTTTCTCATGGGCTGAGACACTCTGTTCTAAGTCGTGGACACAAGAGCCATTCTCAGTTCCCTTTGTGCTGTCATAACCCACTTCTCATCTGCTCTTCAATGCCATTGTAGGAAGACGTGGTACTTGTCAATTGTCGGGGAGACTGCAGTGGTCCCTAATATCCAAGTTTCCTTCTGCCCAGGTTAACACACTTCTATTACATCTTCCAGTTTCCTTTGGAAAAGGAAGTTTCTCCAACAGATTCCTAACTGTCAACAGTAGTAATTATGTTCTCCACTTGCATGCTTGACATACAAGACCTTCCAATCATGATTGTTGGTCTTTCATTATCTTTCCCTGGCTAGAGGACAACACTGGGGGACTGAGAGGAGGGCAAAGCCACAAGATGGGAGAAGCCTGGGACCTTGAGTGACAGAGAGAAAGAGCCCTTTCCCTAACTTTCTCCCGCCAACCCTCAGTAGACTATGATGTACAAAGGAGAAATATTCCTTTTTGAGAGTATTTGTTATTGATGTTTGTTATGGCAACTACACTGCACTAATAGGGAAGTACTACAGTTACGTGGCCACTGGGTGGGTGATAAATCTGACTGAGAATGACAGCCTGGAGATAGGAGGAACATGTGATCTGATGACTTCTCTAAGCTGCTACGTAACTTGAAGACTTCTACTTCTGGACTTCTTGGCGTAAGAGGTAATAGTAAAATTTCTTGACCTCTTGCCATCCTCCGACAAAGCTAGGCAAGGGCCAAGAAGACACAGGGGTCTGGGGAAGAGGGACTGTAGGTCAGTTCCTGGCACCTCACAGGGGAGATTTTTCTTTAAGATTTTATTTATTTATTCATGAGAGACACAGAGAGAGAGAGAGAGAGAGAGAGAGAGAGAGAAAGGCAGAGATACAGGTAGAGGGAGAAGCAGGCTCCATGCAGGGAGCCTGACGTGGGACTCGATCCCGGGTCTCTAGGATCACACCCTGGGCCAAAGGTGGTGCTAAACCACTGAGCCACCCAGGCTGCCCCATAGTGGAGATTATTAAAGAGGAACAACCAGAGCTTTGCAGTGGTTTGGAGTAATTTTTGTATTTACAGGATACACTGGAGGTGTGATGGTCAAAGAGGGGAGAACCCCTTTGTTTAGAATAAATGTTACAGAGCTCAAGCCACCACATGTTGACAATCGTTCATCCCAGGACTGGTGTTTGTGAAGCTCAGCCTCCATGGATATTGTGGCTCACTTTTGGTTTGGGATTCAACATGTGCTTTTTGAGCACCTTCCCCTCACTCACTCACTGCCTACCCGGGGGGCTCCCAGGTAAACAGAAGAGGGAGAGGGGTTCAGCTGCTCTCAAAGCACCTCAGCCACAAGGTTATAGAAGATGATCTCAACTCACTGCAATGGCCTGAAGTAGGAGAGTGGAAGATTCAAGTCTGAACATCAGTGATGTCCTAGGAAGCTTTTCTTTGGCTCTTGTCCATGCACTGAATATACTACAATGATAGAAAATTAATCCAAGGGGACACAAAGGTAGCTCAGCAGTTAAGCATCTGCCTTTGGCTCAGGGCATGATCCTGGAATCCCGTGATTGAGTCCCACATCGGGCTCCCTGCGTGGAGCCTGCTTCTCCCTCTGCCTGTGTCTCTGCCTCTCTCTCTCTCTGTGTGTGTCTCTCATGAATAAATAAAATCTTTTTTTTAAAAAAAGGGAAATTAATCCAAGTTCTGGAAAGCAGTGAAGTCCCTAATCAAAACAGTTATATTTCACAAAGACTCTGCCTTCCAAGTCTTCAAAGCTGTAATAAGGGCCCTAGAAAGTCTCCTGTCTGACCATAAAATTATGGTGGACTCTAAGAAGCCAACTGGTAATATTACAGTTCAAGATTATGATAACAAAATAATAATTTTTAAAAAGATTTTATGTATTTATTCATGAGAGATACACACACACAGAGAGAGAGAGAGAGAGAGAGAGAGAGAGGCAGAAATACAGGCAGAGGGAGAAGCAGGCTCCATGCAGGGATCCCGATGTGGGACTTGATCCAGGGACTCCAGGATCATGCCCTGGGCCAAAGGTAGGCGTTAAACCACTGAGCCACCCAGAGATCACCATAATAACAAAATAATTACACATGGCTTATGATCTGGCCATGTGGCCCCTCCATGCTCTTGAAAACATTAAGACAGAAGTCCTGTCTGTATCTTCTGATCTAATGACAGCTGTAAGGCACAGTGGTAGCTGGCTCCTTGGTAGAATTCAGGATTCTTAGCTGATGAGTAGAGGTGTCTACATTAGAGATGGTGGCCATGGTGGCCAAATGGGTACTCAAAGCCCATTGGAACTTCTGCAGCAATGACATGGGACTATCAAGGACTGTGAACACTCAGTTGGGCCCCTGGGTTGGAAAGCATAGGAACTTGGATGCTGGGGCGGAAATTTTTTTCTTTGAAGACCTACAAATGTTTAGTGCTACTGCTATGGATTGAATTATGTGCTCTTCAAATGCATACATTGAAGTCTTAACCATCAATGTGACTGTATTTAGAGATAGGGCTTTTATGGAATTCATCAAGGTTAAATGAAGTCATAAGGGCAAAGCCTGGATCTGACAGGACCATGGCCCTATAAGAAAAAAACATAAGTCAGTCTCTCTCTCTCTCTCTCTCTCCTTCCCTCCCTCCCTTTGCCATGTGAGAACACAGTGTGAAGTTGGCCATCTACAAGCCAGAAGAGAGCTCTCACCCAGAACTGAATAGACTGGTAATTTGAGGTGGTTCTTTTTGAGGATTGTTTTCTTTATCTATTTGAGAGAGAAAGAGAGAGAGCTCACAAGTAATGCTGGAGGAGGGGGAGGAGAAGGAGAGAGAGAAGTATACTTCCTGGCAAGTAGGGAGCCTGACTCAGAACTGGATCCCAGGACCAAGACCATGACCAGAGCTAAAGGCAGATGCTTTACCAACAGAGACACCCAGGTGCCCCTAGACTCGTATTTTGACCTGGGATTCCCAGCCCCCAAAACTGTACGAAAATAAATTTCTATTGTTTAAGCCACCAACCTATGATATTTTGTTATGGCAGCCTGAGCAGACTATGCCAACTATATATCAGAGTACTCAGAATTACTTGAGGAGAGGTCAGGAGCCCCAAAACAAAGGAAAGGCTCTTCTCTTTGTCAAAGTGAACATGTTCAGTAGGCAGCTGATCAGTATCCTGGGTTGACTCTCTGAAGGCTGCTTCTCTGGACTGAGGTTCTAGTAAAAGTTGCCATCTGCCTCCACACTCTACTATGCTATAAAGAAAAGATACAGAGCCCTTTCTAAGAGGGTTAAGCGGTGTCTCCGGATCTCTGATGTTCCCTTCTACCTGCTGAGACTAGAGTTCGCAGAATCTTCATATCTTCTCTATCAGGCAGCCAAGAATCCCAAGAATGCCTTTATGTCAGAATGGATGTTCTGCAGAACCTAGAAAAATGCACAGAAGTCCAAGGCAGGTATGCGCTGCTACACTGGGGCAAGAGCGAATCAAAAGAACGCTGGATTTTACATGCAAGGAAAAGAGGCTCTGGAAGGTTATTTAACTCATCCGAGTAAGTGATAGAACTAAGACACAATCCTAAGCCTCTGGTCTTAACTGAAAGCCCTACAAAGTACTGGAAAAAAGGTGTAGTATAAATGAGAAACTGAAATTCTCCCTTCATCCCATAGTCAAAGGTAATAATTGTTAACATTCTAGTTGATTTTCCAACATTTTAGAATTTGGAATTGCGTTATACATATTCTGTATTCCTCTTTCGCTTGATCTACTATCATAAATATTTTTCATGATATTAAATATTTTTCTAAAGCATGAAAAAAATGAGAGAGGACTGGCTGCAAGTTTCTTTCTCAGGGACATGTGTAAATATTTTTATCTTCCATTTGGTGAAAAAGAATCCAGTGTGCAAATCTGGAAACTGAGGCATGTTAATGACTGAGGCATATGTGGACACACATCTTGGGAAATCACATGAAAGGAATCTTTTTTTGAAGGAAGGCAGGACCAAATGGAAAACCTGGGCACAGGCCCATCTCTCACTAATTAAAATCAGCGCTCCCAGATATGTTTTTGACACGATGTTTCTTTTTTTTAAGATTTTATGTATTTATTCATGAGAGGCACAGAGAAAGAGAGGCAGAAACATAGGCAGAGGAGAAGCAGGCTCCTGGTGAAGCAGGCTCCTGATGAAGGACTCGATCCTAGGACCCTGGGATCACACCCTGAGCCAAAGGCAGATGCTCAACCACTGAGCCATCCAGGTGCTTCATGCTGCCATGTTTCTGACGAGAGGAAAGACTCCTTCAAGGGCACCTACATGAGATGGACGGACTGGATGGCTAGCTTGCCTTCAGCTATTAACGTCCCACTTCCCTCATTTGAAATCAGACATCAACCAAAACCAAACTATACCAAAATCCAGTCTGAGGTGGAGGGAAGAGGACAGAAGTCTGTTACCCATGATGGTGTAGGAATTTCTGTCTAGCTGCACATCCACCATATAATAATATGCCCTTGCCTACTCTGGTGTTCCCTTACCTTCAATTCAATAAAATACTTGTATTTTTAAGGAATGGAGGAATAATAAACCACCTTATTATCAGTTGAGTGTTGTATTATCTATAGCCAAATACAATATAGCCCCAATTTATACAATGAGAATCTTTATCATTCTCTCAAATGAGACACCATGTCCATTCAACAATCTCAGTTACTCCTGATTTTCTCCATCCTGGATTTCTAAGTCCTGAATGATAAACCCATTTTTTCGGTGGGGGGGGGGGGGGCAGGGAGCAAAGGGAGAGAATCTTAAGTAGGTTCCACACCCAGCGTACACAACCACAACTCTCTGCACAACCCCAACTCCTCCCTTCCCAATGTGGGGCTCAATTTCACAACCCTTAGATCATGACCTGAGCTGAAATCAAGAGTCAAACACTTAACCAACTGAGCCATTCAGATGTCCCAATGACAAACTTATTTGACCAGAATAAGCTTTCCATGAGAAAAGGAGCCTTTCTATCTTCCTATCAACCTCCACACCATGAGGAGGAATACCCAGCATGTAGCAGGTGTTCACTGGTGTTATTGAATGGAAGGTGTTCCTAGACACCTTCCACCAGAGTTACTGTTTCTTAATGGCAGGCCTCTCATTCTTTCATCATCTACCTCATCATACTCCAACCTTAGTCGGACTCCTGAAAGAAATGGAGGGTGAGGCAGTGCACAGGGACGAGAAAGCATACTGACCCAAGAATCAGAGTAATTGATGGTCTGCTTGCCAGCTATGTGGTCTTGGGCAAGTCACTCGATTCTTTTGAGCCTCTTCTGCTAAATGATAGTGATGGTGATTATCACTGACAATCAATGAATGGATTAATTAATTTAATGATAACCACTAGATTGATTATTCATTGATGTCTAGTATAATATTCCACTCAGATCCCCTCTTCAGGCCTGATACACTCATCTTCCAGGTGCTGGGAATATGGGCTATTGATGGCTCTGTCTTCTCCACTCAAGATTACATCTCTTATATGGGGTGGCCCCAGCCAATGAATGACTAATGTGTGAACACGAGGAGCAGCTTTTGTTGTCAATTTCAGATGACTCTAAAGGCCATCCCGCTCCTGAGTTCCCTAGGGGAGCTGCTGAGTCCTCAGTTGGGCCCACATGATAGGTCAGCTTCTCTCTGCACAACCCCAACTCGTCAGCTTCCTTATTGGTACGTATCTCCAGAGAGCAATCCCGTGTAACCCTTCTGCCTTTTAGAGTCTGTTTCCAGGAAACCTTATCTTAAACGATGCTGAGGAGGAAGAGGATAGCAATGATGGCTTCTTCAGCAGGACTGTGGGAGTCTGGGATGAAACGGTCACTGTTCACAGCGCTCGGAGTTGGTGCTGTCTAATACGTGTTAGTTAAATCTGAGTCTGAAGCCTTTCTTTGGAAGGAAAAAAGAAATAATCGATCCCCTTGAGAGACGTTTGGTGTGATTTATTTCTCCTTATTATGTCGTCCCAAGAGGAGATCCATTAGTCTCTCTGTTCTGGTTCTTCCTGTCCTGGGTCCCCAGGGGATTATTCCATGGAGTGGGACCATATCCTATAATATGCAACTTGAGTCCTTGGCATTCTGTATGCTGTGAAAATTGCACTTTCTCTGGGCTCTTCCATCAGAATCCATCCCCACAAGCTATAAACAACCCCGATCACCTCTTTTCTTAGCTTCCAAGAGAGCTAATCCCCTGTCTAGTGCTTTATCAGTCTATTGAGAAACGCCCAGAAAAACCTGCCAATCTAAACAGAATATAGTGTGGGAAATCATATTAGACCTCCCTGTAATTCACCAAACGTTGCAGGCAGTAAAATTCTAATACCACACTGACTCTTTTATTGTAATGAGAATAGAAACTGACGCAATGTCAATCCATCCTTATTGCAGTATTAAGATTCTCCTAAAATACTACACTGAACTCCAACTCTGGGGAAATCCCATGCTAACTTACTCAAAACTGCCCTAAAATCAGCCTTAGATTGTTCAGAATCTTTAGCCTGATGATATGAAGAGAAGATTGTGCCTCTTAAAAAAGATCATTTCCACTGGGATCTTGAAATAGACGCTCTTAGAAAATTCACTAATGGAAGAGGGACTGGATGGGATAGAATTGATAACTTGAGACAAGGTGCATGCAAGTGAATGTTGGTCCATATTTATTATTCTCCACTGACAACATCCTCAGGCCTACCTGTCAAGGAAGAGCTCGGTCATGGCTCCAGAGAAAAGTAGGCAATGGAGACAGAACCAGGATGGAAAGCAGGTAGATAGTGATAGGAACAAGGCACACTTCGAGGCCAGGAGGGGTAAGGGGGAGGATGTCCATGTGAGTGGCACTGACATGATTCTAGACAAATTCACATTTCATAGAAGATCCTGAGCTAACAATCAGGAGGAGATAGCAGAGTGCAGTCAGTGGTACCCACTTAACATTTCTGTGTCTTCATAATCAGACGACTGATTTTGATCAAGTTGCATTGTACCCAGCTCCAGGGAACAAATTATATCTCTAAGATATTCTAAGGAATATCTTCAGAGTGGGCTTGTAATGAACCAAGTAAACACTTGTGGGAAAGACATTCATCCATGGAAACAGAGAGGCAATCCTATAACCCTGCCATTCCACTCCTAGGTTATCCCGACACAAATGCATATGATATATATTAACCAAAATATACATATGAGGGGTCATAGCAACACTAGCCATGACCTGCAAAACTTGGAAGCAGCTCAGATAGCCATAGACAATGCAGTAAATAAATTCTGGCATATGTATGCAATGGTACACTATACGGCAATGGCCATGAACGAGCTATGCCTACTTTCAACTGTGTAAGTTAATCCCACAAAGCAAAAGAGGACAGTTGCCTCCAAGGACATGCTGTGTGATTCCAGTTATATAAAGCTTTTTAAAAAGGAAAATCTCACCTGTGGTATTTGAAGTCAGGTTATCAATTTCCTTTGGGGGCCTCTGAGATTAAAAGGTGGCCAGGGGTGCTCTGGGGTGCTGGTGATATTCTGTATTGTGGTTTGTGTGCTTTGTTTCATGTCTGGGTTTACTCTGTGAAAAGCCATTCAGTGCATACTTGATTTATGCATTCTTTGTATATATAGTGATGTTATACATTTATATGAAAATTTACATCTAAAGTAAAGAGAGAGGAGGCTGGCATGCAGCTAGAGCTCTGTTATTGCTACTGTGTTGGTACTGCTGTGTGAAGAAGCAATGGCTAGAGCAAGGATAGCCACTTCACTACCACAAGGAAACACTCATAAGGATGAAAAACCAATATCCCCAGGAAAGTGGAGCACAATGAATAGCTCCAGTCCTAGATGGCATGCCTGAGCTGTGGAGTTATCTTGGTACTTCTTACCCCCGGACTTGGACTTAGGAATAGAATGTGGGGTGCCTGGGTGGTTCAGTTGACTAGGCATCTGACTCTTGGTTTCAGCTCAGGTTATGATCTCAGCATCGTGGGGTCAAACCCCACATCGGGCTCCGTGTTCAGTGGGGAATCTGCTTGAGATTTTCTGTCTCCCCCTCTCTCTGCTCCATCCCCTGCTTGCACTCTCCTATATGTAAAATAAATAAATAAATAACTTTTTAAAAAAGGATTAAACATCTTTATGGTTCAAGCCACACTGTTGAGTTTTGTGTTGCTTGCATCCCAAAGAAGCCTAACTGATTCTGAAGATGGAAGGTCTGTGGTACAGATTCCTATAGGGAAAAAGGAGCTTGGAAGCTTCAGAAAGAGAGTTGGGGAAGTTGTCAGATAGTCTGGTAATTGACACTGGGCTTGGAGGAAGGTATGAGGAAGCCAAGACTTAGTGTTAAGACCTCTATCAGACTGCACATGACTTTCCAAGCAGCAGTCCTCCTTTAAGACCAACATCTTTATAGAGCTGAGGCTGTGGCTGGAGTTCTTCTCTTTGTCAGGACTGGCTCAGGAACTAGACAAAACCACCAAGATGGTAGGGCGTGGGGAGGTTGGACATCAGTGACAATGGAAGTCTATTGTCTATAGTTATGGACCTATGATATGGACAATGGTTGGGAAGGCTGTAGGAAACAGGACCTGCACAAAAATCCACATTCTTTCTTGCTTTTGATGTTAGGTTTCATTCCCTTCTCCATGTGGAAGTGGAACTGTGTTTTGGAAAATCTCAATTTTCTCTATGCTTTATCTGGGCTCCCAGAAAACCCTAACCGCCATTTGTGAGTTCACTGCTTAGCAGAAGTTTCTCTCTGATGATCTCATCAGAAAAGCTTACAAATGTAGTCCATTTTCTTCTTGAGCCTTTCAGAAAGAAACTCCTACAAAAAAGAAAGAAGAAAGGAGGAAAAAAAGAAAGAAGAAAGGGAAGGAAGGAAGGAAGGAAGGAAGGAAGGAAGGAAGGAAAGAAGGAAGGAAGGAAGGAGGGAGGGAAGGAAGGAAGGATAAACTCTTTTTTCTCTGCTGACCTGGTCATTCAGCCTCTAGAATGTCAGAGAAAAGGGGAACCTGAAGATACGGCTAAATTTGAGTGTCACAGTCCCACTGAGCTACAGACTTTCTCCTCCCATCTCCCTTGGAGAGAGCCTGCCAGCCAAGATGTCAGAGAGAATCCCACAGGGTCCTGTGCAAATCCCATGTGACAGTGCCCCATGACACATGACTTGAGTTGGGTTCTGACAATAGCCTGGAGGCAGAATTTGTCCAGAATTGTGGTGGCCACTATCCTTGAGAAAATGGCAGCTACAAGATCACCTGATGTTAGGTCTCCTCCACCCTGAGCATCCTCTCCTGAATGCAGCCCTCCACAACCCAGAGTTAGCCTCACACATAGCACCAAGGCACCAGACTTGGAGACCCGAAGAAGCCAGAAACTCCTTCCCTCTCATGATGGCCTTGGTGCTCATCACAAGACACAGTGCTGGTTATAATATATATAATATAATATGTAATATATATAATATATAATATAGGTTATAACAGTACACATCATATGCTAGTTACTGGGAGGAGCCTTCTCATTATACCATGCATTTCTCATGATCACCCTTTTATTATCTGCTTCTTACATACTGAAGGTCATGGCTCAGCTTTCCCAAAGTCATATAATTAGAGGCAGCACTGGGGTAGCAGAGTTTTCTTCTCCCCTCTGCATCTGGTGGCAGCAACAACACTGGAGCACTGACCTACTTCTGGACCATTTATCTGTGAGGAATTGAGAAAATTCTGTCCTCTTCTGACCACTCAATCTCCACCTGGAAAATAATGACTTTAACCAAGACCTTGTTTGGAAGCTTTTAAATTCAAACTTTTAGAAACCAATGATCTGATAATGAAGAGTACACCTAGGACCATACAGAGGGGGAATGAAGAGTACGAAAGTAGAGAAATCAGAAACTCAGAAGCTTAGAATCAAGAAAGAAATCTGTACCTATTTGGTATATTATGGCCTGAATTGTGTTCCCCTAAATTCATATAATGAAATCTTAACCCCAGTACCTTGAATATTGACTATATTTGGAGACAGAGCCAATAAGTGGAAAAATTAAGTTTAAATGAGGTCATATGGGTAGAGCCTCACCCAATATAACTAGACAAATACCATATGATTTCACCCATATGTGGAATGTAAGCAACAAAACAAATGAGCAACAGAAAAAAATAGAAAGTGAGACAAACCAAAAAAACAGACTCTTAACTATGGAAGAGAAGACTAAGATATAGACCGCAAGACCAAAAGAAGACCATATGAGGACACAATGAGAAGGTGGCCATCTGCAAGCCAAAGAGAGAGGCCTCAGGAGAAACCAGCCCTGTAGACACCTTGAACTTCAACTTCCAGCCTCCAGAACAGTGGGGAAATAAATTTCCATTGCATAAGCCCATGTGTGGCAATTTGTTATGGCATCCCAATCAGACTAACACAGGGTGCTTTTAGATGTTAGGGCCTTTAGATACAGTACCTCGCATATTGTAGGTATTTAGCCATTCCCAACTTTCACTGTGCAGCAAAATCACCTGGAGCCTTAAAAATAAATATGTAACTGCTCTGAATTGGCTGTAGCAACATTTTTCTTGCTATGCCTCCTGAAGCAAGGGAAATGAAAGCAAAAATAAACTATTGGGACTACATCAAAATAAAAAAGCTTCCGTACAGCAAAAGGGCATAAACAACAAAACTAAAAGACAACATACTGGATGGGAGAAGATATTTGCAAATGACATATCAGATAAAGGGTTAGTATCCAAAATGTATAAAAACCTATGCAAGTCAACATCCAAAAAAAAAAAAAAAAAAACAAGTAGTCCAATTAAAAAATGGGCAAAAGTCATGAACAGACATTTTTCAAAAAAGATATACAGACGGCCAACAGACAACATCACTAATCATTAGGGAAATGCAAATCAAAACTACCATGAGATACCACCTCACACCCGTCAGAATGGCTAAGATCAAAAATACAAGACACAAAAGGTGTTGGTGAGGATGTAGAGAAAAAGGAACACTCACACGCTGTTGGTGGGAAAGCACACTGGTACAGCCACTGTGGAAAAAGTATGGAGGTTCCTTGAAAAGTTAAAAATAGAACTATCTTATTATCCAGTAAACACACTCTTGAATATTTACCCAAAAAATACAAAAACACTGATTGAAAGGGATACATGCACCCCTATGTTTATTGTAGCATTATTTACAATAGCCAAATTATAGAAGCAGTCCAAATGACCATCGGATGAATGGATAAAGATGTATATGTAATATTATATATATTAATATATATTATACATATATATAATTATATATATTATATATATAATATTATTCAGCCATAAAAAAGAATGAAATCTTGCCATTTGCAATGACATGCATGGATCTAGAGAGTACAGTGCTAAAAGAAAGAAGTCAATCAGAGAAAGACAAATGCCATATGATTTTACTCATATGTGGAATGTAAGCAACAAAACAAATGAGCAACAGAAAAAAAATATAAAGTGAGACAAACCAAAACCCAGACTCTTAACTATAGAGAACAAACATGGTCAACAGGGAGGAGGTGGTTGAGGGATGGGCTAAATAGGGGATGGGGATTAAGGAGTACCCTTGACATGATGAGCACAGGTGATGTATGTCAATCACTATACTGTACACCTGAAACAAATATAACACTGTATAATAACTATATTGGAATTAAAAAGTAAAAAGCTTCATAATTTTAAAAATATGTATGTTTAAGCTCTGCTTCCAATAATACCATTTCAATTGGGCTAGAGGGGATTCCAGGCAATTCTAATGAGCAGCCACACCAAAGAATCATCTTCTTCGGTGGTTTTGTCATTGCCTTTTCTTACATTCAGATATGAGCTCAAGGGTCATGGCCACAGGAAGGCCCCCACTGTGACCACCCCACCCAGGGCAGTCCCTCTATGTCCAAACACTGTTTTCCTTTCTTCAGAGCATGAATCACTCTGTAAAATGATCTTTGACTTACAAGCATACTTCAGAGATACTGCAGGCATTCTGAGAAAAGCAAATATTACAATAAAGCAAGTCAAATGAACTTTTTGGCTTCCCAGGCATAGAAAAGTTATATTTACACTATACTGTATTCTATTAAGGTGTGCAATAGCATTATGCCTAAAAAATGTCCATAGCTTAATTTTAAAATATCTCATTGCTAAAAAATGCTCACCATCATCAAAGCTTTCAGAGACTCACAATCTTTTTGCTGGGGGAGGGTCTTGCATCAATGTTGATGGCTGCTGACTGATTGGGGTGGTGGTTGCTGAAGTTTGGGGTGGCTGTTGTAGTTTCTTAAAATAAGGTAACAATGAAGTTTGTCACATTGATTGATTTTTCCTGTCATGAATGATTTCTCTGCAGCATGCAGTGCTGTTTTGATAGCATTTTACCCACAGCAGAACTTCTTTCAAAATTGGAGTCAATCCTCTCAAATCCTACAACTAAGTGTATGGAATATTCTAAATCCTTTGTTGTTATCTCAACAATCTTCACCGTATCTTCACCAGGAGTAGATTCCATCTCAAGCAACTACTTTCTTTGTTCATTCCTAAGAAGCAACTCCTCATCCATTAAACTTTTATAATGAGATTGCAGCCATGCAGTTCTCATCTTCATGCTCCACTGCTCATTCTAGTTGTCCTACTATCTCCACCTCATCTGCAGTGATGTCCTCCATGGAAGTCTTGAGGTCACCCTAAAGGTCATCCTTGAGGGCTGGAATCAACTTCTTCCATGTTGGTATTTTGACCTAGTCTCGTGAATCACAATGTTCTTCATGGAATCTAGAATGGTGAATCTTTTCCAGAAGGTTTTCAATGGACTTTTCCCAGATCCATCAGAGGAATCAATGACCATGGTACTATAGCTTTATGAAATGTATTTCTTAAATAATAAGACTTGAAAGTCAAACTCGTTCCTTGGTCCATGAGCTACATAACAGATGCTGTGTTAGGAGGCATGAAAACATAAATCTCATTGTCCATCTCCATCAGAGCTCCTAGGTTACCAGGTGCATAGTCAATGAGCAATAATATTTTGAAAGCATTTCTTTTTCTGAGCACTAGGTCTCAACAGGGGGCTTAAAATATTCAGTTATACCATGTTGTAAATGCACTGTCATCGGGCTTTGTTGTTCTACTTATAGAGCACAGAGCAGATTTATCATAATTCATAAAGGCCCTAGGATTTGGAGAATGGTCAATGAGCATGGACTTCAGCTTAAAGTCCTCAGCTATATTAGCCCCTGACAAGAAAGTCAGCTTGTCCTTTGAAGCCAGGCATTGATTCGTCCTAACTATGAACATCTTGGATGGCATCTTCTTCCATTCTAAGGCTATTTTGTCAACACTGAAAATCTGTTGTTTGGTGTAGCCCTCTTCATTAATGATCTTAGCTAGATCTTCTGGATCACCTGCTATGGCTTCCACATCAACAATTGCTGCCTCTCCTGGCATTCTGATGTTATGGAGACCACTTATTTCCTTCCACCTCGTGAACCAACCTCTGCTAGCTTCAGTTTTTCTTCTGCACCTTCCTTGCCTCTTCCAGCCTTCACAGAAGTGAAGAGAGTCAGGGTCTGGCTCTGGATTAGGCTTTGGCTTAGGTGAATGCTGTGGCTGGTTTGATCTTCTATGCAGACCATTCAAACCTTCTCTGTATCAGAAATAAGGCTGTTTCTCTCTCTTGCCATTCTTGTGTTCACAGGAATAGCACTTTACATTTCCTTTGAGAACTTTTCCTTTGCACTCATGACTTAGGTAACTGTGTGGCACTGGAGGCCTAGCTTTTGGCCTCTCTTGGCTTTCAGCAAGCCCTCACCTAAGCTTAATTGTTTCTATCTTTTAACACAACAGACTCGTGATTCTTCCTTTCGCTTCAACACTGAGAGGCCCTAGTAGGGTATTAATTGTCCTAATTTAAACATTGCTGTGTCTCAAAGAATAAGGAGTGAGAAGTGGGGGTGGGTCAGTGGAGCATTCAGAACACACACAACCTTTGTGGACTAAGTTGTCCTCTAATACGGGTGTGGTTTGTGGTGTCCCTGAACACTGACAGTAGTAATATCAAAGGTCACCGATCACAGATCACCATAACAAAGACAGTCATGACGAGAAGGTCTGAAATATTCTGAGAATGCCCAAAACGTGACAGAGGGACATGAACTGAGCAAATGCTGTTGGAAAAAACTGGCACCAAAAGAGTTGCACAATGCAACGTTGCCACAAATTTTTTCCACCTGTGAAAAACAAAGGATCTGCAAAGCACAAGAAAGCAAAGCACCATAACATGGTAGGCCTGTATATGGTTGTTAATTTCTCTCTCTCTCTCTAGAAACCTAAGTTTCATGAGGTCAGAGACCCAGACACTTTTCTCTTTTCATTCTGACAACAGTCCCATGAGTCACATGTTATGATTCCCGTTTGCAGGGGGAGGACTCTAAGGTGTGGAGAAGCTAGTGGTGTACTCCTGCCCCCATCACTTGGGGCAGAAGTGGTAAAATCTGAGTCGGATCACAGGTTTGACTGAATTGAAAGCCACCCCGAGAGCTGTTTCTTTTGCCATGCTGTACATTATAAACCATTTTATCACAGAATCCCCATTTACTCTCACAAAGGAACTCCAATGAGGGAAGTGTCATTAGCCCCATTTTACAGATGAGAGAGTTGGAGGCTTCCGGGAGGTCAAGTGATTTACCCATAACCACACAGTAAAAGGTGGGCAGTTCCTTCTGTCCACAAAGCCCAATATGTTTCCTACTTCATTCTTTTGTTTTCTGTTCCCTTCCTGTGCCTGCCTGTCATGTGTCCTCCTCCTTGTGCTAAGCAGAGAGGGGACTTCTCTCCAGCACAAGCTGGCTCTCGGAGGAGGGGGCAGCCGCCAAGGAACATCCCACTGTGTGTGCTCTGAGCCCGGCTTCTCCCTGGTAGCCCTGCCAAGCCAGAGCTGCCTCTTGGCACTTCATGGCTGAATTAGAAAATGATAAGGCTAGAACATTCTAAAAGGTAACAAGGATGAGAGTCCCAGCCCTCCTCGAAAGAGTCTATGGGAATCAAATGGCAAAAAACTTATGGAAACAGGGGGATGAGAAGTGTTATGTATTGGGCACCTACGATGTGCCAGACATGGGCCACAAATGAGTTCATTTAATCCTGAAGTGGCCTTGTGAAGAATGAGCAGGAAACAGAGGAGGAACTTTTGGCAGCCGCCTCTCCTCTTGGCCCAAATTCTGTTCAATGCATCACATAATCCCACCCCTCACTGTGTCCTCTGCTCCCCACCAGGACACACTTCCATCATTTCTACACCACTAACCATTCAACCAGTCTCTCAACATCCTCCTGGTCCCCTTCCAAGGTAGCACCCCTACTGCAGCCAGAGCCATCTTTTCAACATGCAGATATTAACGAGTCTCTCCTCTGGTTACAACCTTTGACGGCTTCTATTTTTCTTATGATAAGGGCCAAATCCAGAAACAAGGTGTCCTGGTACAAATTCCTTGAGGACCCACTTTCCGCCTCCCCCTACCCCCCCCCCCAGCCCTCCCTCTTGGCATGCCAGGCCTTCCGGCCCTCTCTCAGTTTCTGCAACACATCGTATCCCCTCTGGTTACCAGGCCTTTCTACAAGCTGCTCATTTCTGCCTGGCAAGCCCTGCCCACCCCTGCCCATGCCCTTCCGGATTAACACCTGCTCATTCTTCAGATCTCAGAGCCCCTGGACAAGGACACTGCCTCTTGACATCTGGCCTTGCCTCTTGCCTTCCAAGCCGGAACTGCACATTCATTAGTGATCCATTGTGGGGGGTTTTGTTGCTGCTGCTGTTGTTGTTGTTGTTTTAATCCATGTTCATGGGAAACAGAAACTTCATCTGCTTCTGTCTCCCTCTTAGCCTAAAAACTAGCACAGCCCCCGAGCCCAGAGGAGGTTAATGTCAAGTGTACCAAATGTATGTCTTCATTTGACATGAGGGGAAACGGGGACTCAGAAAGTTTAAGCCACTTGCCTAAGGTTGCCCAGCAGAGCTGTGACACAAAGCCCTTGACTGCTTGCTTGGCCTGCAAACATGTCAGTGGTGGGGGGTGGGGGCATGCACTGCGCACTTGAGCTCCGAAATAAATAGACGTGCTAAAGTCAGTGCCCTCTCCACTCCATCATCGGCCACTTAAGAGGCCAAGCTCCTCGGAGCTGCCCTCAGCTGTGGGGGAGAGTCGGATGCTCCCTGAAGACCCATCTCATTATCCCAGGGCCAAACTGGGACCCCGCTAAAGGATAACTGGCCCATAAATAAACCGCACGCTAATTCTGCTACCGCACCCGGCAGAGACACTGACCAAAGGCCCGCTAATGCGGCCTCGTGGGCACCCTCCCATCCGGGGCTAATGGCCATTTGCAGAACATAAATGCAGCCCTGCCCCAGCCCCCAGAAGCCATTTGCTCTAATGTGAGTGCCTACGTGAGAGCCTGATGAATTAATGGGCCTGTTGCTCACAGTTCCTTGTGCGGCTCCATTCACAGGCCATGTGCGCTGGTCATCTGGGGAAGGCATCTGGAAGATCGGTGGCAGACAACACAGGACGGAAGGGATGGGCAGCTGCACGTGCGTGCACATCTGCGCACAAGCCCACATCTGCAGTTGATCTGCGTTTCTGCAGACACGGGTGCCTGGGCATGCACGTGCGCGCACGAGCACTTGGGAGCACGAGTTAGCATATGGTGTGTGCACACTTGTGAGGACCTAGTGGTTGTGTATTTGCGCAGCTGTGCAATGACACCAGTTCCTCCAGGCTCACTTCATTGCCCACTATGCAATAGGTTACATTTTAAGACCCAGTCCATAGGAATTACTCAACAATACTCGTGGTTTTAATGATTGATGAAGGCTGCCCACCACAATTAATACTCCTACCAACAATACTACTACTCGCAATAATTACAATAAACAGAGAGAAGAAAGCATTTCTAGATGGCAGGAGAAAGCAGAACATTCTCACAGGCGTTTGCGAGCTGAAGGTTTTTGGGGAGAGCATTTTCCTTCTCTGATCCTCACCCTTTTTCCTTCTCTGATGCCTCAAAGGGAGGCTACAGTTAGCATAGCAAGCAGGGAGTCGAGAGAGTTTATTCCCACAGGCTTCTCTTTCCATGTAAAAGGCAAGGCCGCTCCTTGAGAAGGGGGTTGGCTGAAGGATCACATAAGGGGATTTGAGGACAGGTGGCTCAGTCTTGGAGGATTTCCCAAGATAAATAATCAGAAGTGATGGCCACAGTCGGTAACAGGATTATTTGAGATGCCCTGGGTGTCCAGGTGAGATTTTACCCTGAATATGGGTGCAGGGCACCATCCTGCTCGCTCCCAGGCATCTGCAGATCTGCCACAAAGACAAGGCTTCTGGGGAATAGGAGATGCCCGTGAGAGGACCATTAGGTAATTGAACTCAGGAGTCCAGGCTGAATGCAGCAGGAAGTCAGGTCAGGAAAATGAAAGATTAGGAAGGAGAGGAGAGACCCAGAAGCTTTCAACCTGCTGGTAAAGCAGAATTAGCATGAGGAATTGAATAAGCTGTTGCTGGTGGGAGTTAGAGGGGCTCCTGCAGGGCAGGGACAATGGGGACAATGATGGGGAAAGTCCATAACGGAAGCCAGGTGGAGGTGCACTCCCCTGAGGAAGGGGAGTGGCAGAGATGGCACCCAGGGCCACGAGCAGTTCTTTTTCAGAACACATGCAAGCAACTCTTGCACCCTTTGACAGTCTTACAAAGATGGCAGACCCTTGCCCTGCAGGGATGCCATGTTCATACTCTTTCATTTAGGACCCAAAGAGCCTGAACGCTGGCTGGCTGCCTGGTCCTGCCTGGGGGAGGGTGGGCGGGGCTGGCAGGGGAGAGGGAGACTGGGCCCCAGGAGTCTGAGGCCCCATTGAAGGCCAGGCAGTGATGAGGTGATGGAGTGACGAGAGGCAGAAGATGCAGGGACAGCTCCCCTCTGAGACACCTGCTAGCTCTTGGGACTCTGGGTTCAGAGTGGAACTGACTACAAGGGCTCCTGCGGGCATCGCCAAGAGCCCAGGGCACTCTCAGCCCCCTTCATTCACAGCTGCCGTCCTGTGGTCTGTAGGTACCCGCTGGAAAGACGAGAGACACAAAGATGGTCCTGGGATCTTCTCCCCACAGCTGCTGCCTTCTCCGTTTTTCTGAGCATGACTTATTTCCATTTTTATTCCTGTGACTTCTATTCCAAGCTCTGCCTCCAGCTGTCTGTCTGCCACCTGGAGTGCTTCAGTGTCCTTACCCAGCTCCCACTGCAGTGCTCCTGGCCCTCCTTTCTTCCCCTGGGGACCCCAAGCCCCTTTCTCCAGGGGCTCCTCTTCCCTTACCTCCTAACCGGGAGGAGGTATTTTCCCAGCAGAACCCTTACAAGCACTCACAGCCTTACAGCCCTCTGCCCTCCCTCCCTACTGGGCCTATTTACTCCCCTCATCCCTCCTGAGCAGATCCAGACATGGCTCAGAATCTACAGAAACTGAAGATGGCTCATCATTGCTCTCACTGCTTCCAGCAGGTACCAAGCTGCTCGGTGGCTCAGACCAGCAGCTCAGAAAAGAAAAACCTTGACCATTCATTTATAACTCACAGGAGCAGAACACATCACATGGCTTTCCTACCCACCGGGGCAGTGGAAAGCAGGTAAACTAGCCCTTGCCACTGAACGGACAGCTTCAGTGTGCATTACCCATCAGCCTGAATGTGCCTGTGACCCTAGTAAGAGATCCTCAGCCTGACAGCTTGGAGTAGCCAAGAGCTGACCCAGACGAGGAGGACAAAGCAGGAATCTATGGGCAGCACTGAGCCAGGACTGGAAGAGTATTTTTGGAAGAGTCTGAAAAACTCACTGTCAGCCAAAAAAGGAAGATAGGGAAGTCTTTGGGTTTTTTGTCCTTATCCCAAAATAATGTTGAGGATCCAAAGGTGGGTTATGCATCCCCAACAAGCAGTCCAGGAGCTGTCCTGGAAGCCCCTTTCCTTACTACCACTACTCTGCACACTCGTTGCATCCAGGATATATCGTCCTGTACCAGTCTCTTTCCTTATTAGACCCATATTATTAGACCCATTAGACTCATTATTCCCATATTCCCTACAGGAATATATCTTTTTTCACTGTTGTGTCTCCAGAGTCCAACATACATACAACATACAGCAGGCATACAGCAGGCCCTCAGTGCTTGAGGAGTGAATCGTGAATGGAACAAATGATGGATGTTATACCCATAAATTCATTTCCCAATAGCACATTCAGGAAGAATTAAGTAGTATGAACACTCTGCAAATGGCTAGATTTTAGTTGTAAGATAACGTTCAACATTGTTCCCAAGGAATTTTATGTATTCGTATCTACCATATTGGTTCACTCAAGGCGCTGAACTGGACACGACGTAGACCAAAGTTTGGAGGACGTCAAGTATAGGCACAAGGAGACAGAGGAACACTTGCAACAGTTATCTCAAGAGCTTGTAGAGAAGTCTGAATTGCAAGTATTCTTCTACAATACATACCAAACCAAATGCTGGAATAAGGGCCTGATTGGGAGTTCATGAATTATGGAAGCCAGGTTAGATGAAAAACCGGTGTCACAGTTTCCAACATGATATGAAGTCTTCAGACTTTTTTCTTCCCGGAGAAATGTTTATTTTTATTTTTCCCACGTTCTCCCGAATGCAGAAGCCGAGAAGAAGCGGAGTTGGAAGACAGCTCTACAGAAACAGTGAGGCCATTTCTGCCACCTTACGGGGTATCATTACACCAAAGTGTAATGATAGAGCCAACGAGGCTGGGAGACAAGGGGAATCACTGCTACTTTTTTGATTTACATAGTAAGAGACGGTGTAAGAACCAAGGAGGTGATCATCTCTACAGTTTCCTTTTGTTACTTCTTGCTGAGAGTCATCAAGAGCTGCTAGAATGAACAGATCAGAGCGGCAAATACTGCATAGCACACCCAGGAGCAAGGGAGGCATTAACTCAAGATCAAGGCACGGGCTGACACAGGCTAGTGAGACATGGGGAGCTAGAGTTCTCAGGACAACCAACTCCGGGCAAGGCCAAGATGCAACACAGAGACAGGTGACCAGGGAGGCAGGAGAGTGGGCGTGGTCTATGGGAAGAGTGGTTTTCATCTGGAGTCAGGAGGACTTGGGATGGAATCCTTGCTCCAAGTCATTCTGACTGTAAAAATCCAGGTGATTTTCTTAAAATCACTCATAAAATGGTTATAAGCATGTTTGCCATGGGCAGTAAATGAAATTGACATAGGAAATGCTTGATTGATTAATTCATTCATTTCATTATTATCATTTGTGATCAATGATAATAACTAACATTCGTTGGGTACTTACTATGCACCAGGTTCGTTTTTCTTTCTTTCTTTCTTTCTTTCTTTCTTTCTTTCTTTCTTTCCTTTCCTTTCCTTTCCTTTCCTTTCCTTTCCTTTCCTTTCTTTTCCTCTTTCTTTCCATCTATTTATTTACCTTAAGATTTTATTTATTTGAGAGAGAGAGCATGAGCCAGAGAGAGGGGGAGAGGGGCAGAGGAAGAGGGAGAAACAGACTCTCTGCTGAGCAGGAAACCAAACTCAGGGCCCCTCGTGAGGCTCGATCCCAGGACCCTGAGATCATGACCTAAGTTGAAGGCAGATGCTTAAGTGACTGAGCCACCCAGGCTCCCCTACGTTAAGCCTTTCAATCTTTAGAACACCTCTATGAAGAAAGAATTACTGTTATCACAAATGAAAAAAGTGAGGCACAGAGTTTCAGTAATAGTAATAGTAATAGTAATAGTAATAGTAATAGTAATAGTAATAGTAATAAAGGCCACACAGAGAGTGAACTGCAGACCTGGGATTTGAGCCCGGGATAGCTGGCCATGGAGGCCATGTGCTTAGCCACTACACTTACTAAGGACTGGACAGGAGATACAGTGTTGAATAAGACAATAAGACCTTTGTGCTCATGAGGAGAGAGACGGTGAACAAATAAGTGAAGAGAATAACCACAGACAATGATGAGAACTAGAAAGAGAATAAAACAGGCCGAGTGATTAGTGATAGGAAGAGCTACTTCTGGGGTGCCTGAGGGGCTCAGTGGTTCATCATCTGGCTTCAGCTCAGGTAGTGACCCTGGGGTTCCGGGATCAAGTCCCACATCAGGCTCCCTGTAGGGAGCTTCATCTTCCTCTGCCTGTGTCTCTTCCTCTCTCTGTGTCTCTCATGAATAAATACTTAAAATCTTAAATTAAAAAAAAGGAAGAGCTACTTCTGATAGGGTGGTCAGAGTCAGCTTCTCTCAGTAAATAAAATCTGACGTGAGTTGAGCCAACCAGATAATGACTTAAGGGGGAACGTGTACCAGTAAGCACCAAGGCCCTGAGGTCAGAACAAGCTGGGAGATGTCAAGAAACAGAACCAATAGCCATCCTAACAGATGTGAGGTGATATCTCATTATGGTTTTGATTTGCATTTCTTTGATGATTAGTTACACTGAGCATCTTTTCATGTACCCGTCGGCCAATATGTATCTTCTCTGAAGAAATGCCTATCAGTTTCTGCTGGCGATGATGGAGAGAGACTGGAACCCTTGTACACTCCTGGTAGAAATGCAAAATGGTGCAGCTGCTATGGAAAGCACTTCAGAGGTTCTTAAAACAATTAAAAATAGAAATACCATAGGATTCAGTAATCCCACTTCTAGGTATTTATCCCAAAGAATTGAAATCAGGGTCTCAAGGAGATACTAGCCCTCCCATTTTCATGGCAGGGCGATTCACTGTAGACAAGGTATGGTAAGAGCCTAAATGTTCATTAGCAGTTGGATGGATAAAGAAAATGTGTTACCTGCATACAATACAGTCTTAGTCAGTTTTTTTTTTTCCTTTTTGGTGTGGGGGTGATGGGTGGGATGGGGAAGGGCAGAGAAAGAGAGAGAGAATCTTAAGCAGGCTCCATGTCCAGCTCAGAGCCTAACGTGGGACTCAATCTCATGACCTTGAGATCATGACCTGAGGGAAATTAAGAGTCAGATGCTTAAACGACTGAGCCACCCAGGAGCCCCTTAGCCTTTAAAGGGAGGAATTCCTGCTATATGCAACAACATGGATGCATGTCAAAGACATGATGCCAAGTGAAACAATCCAGCCATAGAAGGATAAATATTGCATGATTCCACTTATATGAGGTATCTAAAACACTCAGACTCATAGAAGCGAAAGAGTGGTTGCCAGGGGCTGGATGAAGGGGGAAATGGGGAGTTGCTAATCAATGGGTAGTGTCAGTTATACAAGATAATAAGTTCTAGAGCTCTGTTGTACAACATTGTGCCTGTAGTCAATGATCCTGCACTGCACACTTAAAAATGTATTAATAGGTAGATCTTACGATGCATTCTTACCACAATAAAAAACATATATGTGATGAAACTAAAATTGGAAAGAAAAAAAAAAACAGAAAAAAGCTAGACTATAGTAACAGCAGAGCTGTGGTCACTTACCAACTAGTTGAGAAAACAGTGGTCAGATCAGGCCAGGATAAGAAGTTGGGTCTTTCTGAATACAAAGAAAACACCTCTTGAATAGTCTTTGAGGAGACCTGAATGATCTGATTTCACTTTTAAAAGGTCACTCTGTCAGATGTGTCAAGAATGGATCACTCCTGCCTGGCAGAGATTAAGCACTCAGTAAACAAAAGTTCCCTCTACACGCTGGGAGATGCTTGGACAAAAGACAAGGGAGCTGATGTTCAGCACCACTCCAAGCCCTTTCTCCTCTGAGAATCACGGATGCTGCAAGCTCCTGGAGGGAAGAAGGATTTTGACCCACTGCTCCCATTATGACACCTTGCAGAAAAAATGAGATGTATTCTATGGCTATGCTCTGCCCCCTTTCCAGAAACCTCTTTGTGTAGTGCAGGATCTTGAAATGCCACCTGAACTAGCAAGTCCTTTCTGAGCAGTACTCATAGCCCAAGAGTGCTAATCAATTTGGCAAGGGGAAAAGGCAGTAACTTTATGCCCACTGACTATTCAAGGCACCTCCAATTAAAAGGATCATTACTGGGGCACCTGGGTGGTTCAGTTGGTTTAAAGTCTGCCTTCAGCTTAGGTCATGATCTCAAGGTCCTGGGATTGAGCCCCATATCAGGCTTCCTGCTTAGCGAGGAGTCAGCTTCTCCTTCTCCCCACTACTCGTACTCTCTCTCTCTCTCTCTCTGATAAATAAATAAAATCTTTAAAAAATAAATAGAAGGATCATTCTTCAGGTGGGCTGCTGAGATAGTAATCCCTAATTCTGATGTCTGGTACTGTTTTCTTCCTGCTCTGGACCAGGAGGACTGACTCATTCTTTCAGCTGCCAAAAAAACACAAATGACAACACTAAATTACTTTTCTTTAAAGAAAAAGAAGCATTGCATTTATCAGGGAACAGTGTGCCCAGTGGGAATAAGACCCACATTAACCCTGGTCAACCCACAGATGTTGGACATCCCACGCCATGTGCAGGACCCTCATACCATTATTTTTCCTCTAACTTGTAAGGAGCTGCCCACAGAATCAGAACTAGAAGTGGCCAAAAGTCCAGAGCTCAGTTATATGCTCATAAGCTCCACCCAGATCTTGGTTCTCTGAACAAGGAGAGGATCTTTGGGTGTCTCTCAATTTCATAAAGTCCCCACAGTATGGGTTCGAAGCCTGATTGCCTGGAGTCCCAGCTGGTAGGAAAGTCTCTAAATGTTCAGTCTCAAACCCGCAAGTTATCACCAGCTTAAAAATGATCACGAGAAGCTGCAGAATGCAGGTACTGAAAATCAGTGCAGCTCTCCTGGCGAACGAGGTGAGACAAAAACATTGTGTAAAACCCTTTCTCCGTGCTCAAAACTGTCACATTCCTTGAGGAAATATTTTCGAATAAAGAAAACGCAGCCCCATGTCAAAGCAAGGAAGGATAGTCTTCAAGGGATCTCGGGACAATGGGGACCCTACAGGCTCCTCGGAGAGCAGAGTCTGAGCCTCGGAGGCTGTGATGCTAATGTTCTCAGAGTAACTGTAGTCAAGCCTGGGACCTCTCTGGGCTGCAAGGAGCAGCTGTGGGGACTTCTGAATGAAGTAGAGCGCCAGGAGAGATATGCGAAGTCTGTAAACAGGGATGAGAGGATGAGAAGGTGCCTTCCAGTCCCAGGATGGAGCCCAGCAGAGAATGTCTGCCCAGGATGTCGCTAATGGAAGGTAGTTATTCCTAAAGAATTAGAACCCTGGTTGCATGGACTACAGATGATAAGCCTGAGTTCTAATCCTCCAACGGAGTAGAAACTCCAAGCCATGAAATTAATGGAAAAGCTAGCCAGGAACTGTGGAATCTCTTGGCAGAAGGCACTGTGAATCCAGACTGCGGCATCCTTCCCCGGTGGAGGCATGAGCACAATTGCTGAAAGTGAGCTCACTGGCAAACATCACAAAATAAACTCCGGGAAGAGGTATGTCAGGAACTAGGAGAATTTGCTACAAAAGAGACGGTGGCTGGGAGAACCAGTAAGACTATAACTAGCAAAAGAAGCAACACACAGCAGAGCCACAGAAGTAGAAGGAGGGGAAAGGGTAAAGTCAATGCAGTTCCTTCTTGGCCAAGTGGGTTGACAAGGTAGCGAGTGGACACAGGTCTAGACAGGGAAGGAGGCTCCCCAACAGAGAAGGGAGTACCACAGGAGAGCAGAAGAGCTCTCCTCGCCACATTTCCTCTCTCACCTTGCCCAGCTGGCTGCCCTGGGTCTTTGGAGCCTGGAGCTGATCCTGGTTTCCCTGGCTACGGAGTCTGTTTACCCACAGCATCGGAGGTTAAATGTGTTTGCACCAGCGTGAATGAACAGAGGAGGAAACCAGCTTGCTTCGACCAACGCAGCATCCATCCCCGTGCACGGCCTGCCCCACCCACCTGCGCCACCCGAGACCTCAGTGTATCATCCCGTTTGGTGCATTAAGCAGCTTAGGGAAGTCAAGAGCTGTTTTCCTCTCTTTCTTGTTCTTCCACTGCGGTATCTGCTGACCCAACCATGCCCTGCCGAGTAGCACTCACGAGCTGGAGATGGCTCTGGTAGAAAAAAAATCACATGATGTCAGCACTAACCTATGCATTTGGATGCGAACCTGTTGGCAAATTACAGCCTGTCACTCTCAAATGAGTGAGCTGAGACGAAAATGTCAGTTTGAGCAAATGTCTTTTTTTTTTTTTTTTTTTTGGTTTTTGTTCTACAATTTAGGGAGGTGGTGCGCATATCATAAAGCACATGCCTCACGTAGGAGTGTGAAATCCAATAGTGAATGAGAGAAAAGGTAGAAGAAGAAAGAGACAAAAGGGTTTTTATGGGCTTTTTCTGTTTTGTTTTTGTTTTTGTTTTTTGTTTTTAGCAATAAATGCAGGCAGGCAATGAAAGAGGAATAACAAGAACTAGGGGACATCAGCTCTTGCCCTCGGTTCCCTGCAGGGTAAGGAGAGTACACAGCAAGTTAGCAACAGTTAAGGGGTCTGCAGGAAACTTAGCCTGAGTTAAGGGCACATCATGGCTGCAAAAGATGCTGCAGAGATCTGGAGAACAGAAGCGAGTCTCAAACATGAAAGGCAAGAAACTGACAAGAAACAGACAATACGTCTGCAGAGGGGATCTGGTACCATGTAGGATAGAATCCTTTGGGGCCCCTCCAAAGTCCTATGAAATTAAGCTTAAGCGAAAGCAATTTCTGTGCTTTAAGCTTCCCCATAGTGAAGAAACTTGGTTCTTTCAACAGTTGACTAGCAAGCAAAGCATAAGACAGCAATGTTATTTATTTTGCGGACGTGTTCTTTCTTCCTGCCGTGGGCCCCAGGCATGTGGAGCAAAAGATAAACAAATGCCAAAAGAGAACACAGTCAGGAAGCACTGTGTGAAGGGCCCTGGTCCTTCCTGATTCTGGTTTAAGAGGCGGGAGGGTCAGGGTGGGGGGGGTCACTAAAAATCTCAGAGGTAAGGTCTCAGACTTGATCACATTTTCTGCCCAGGAAAGCACAAAGTTACGGTCAAGTTTACAGAAGGGGATTATTAAAAAAGATTTGGGGTGAGCTATTTCAGGCACCCAGATAAAGGGCAGAGACTAGTTCAAACCATTTTGATCTATATGTCTCTCCTATTATTTTCCTCTGGGCAGTGTTTCCACAGCTTCCAAGCATCCTATCTTGGCTTCTCTTTTATGCACTTTGACAGACCAGAAATAATTTGAGCTGCAATCTTTCATCTTTCCCCTCACTGATGTGAGCATTGGGTAAGGCTTAAATAAATAATAAAAATAGCAGCTCACATTTATTGAACACTTACGAGGAACCAGGGATTCTCTCATTTAATCCTTGCAACAAACCTTGAGGTACGTGCTCACCATTCCCCACGTCGTCTCTGAAAACTCAGCCTCGTTCCCTTAGCAAGTCCTCAGCCTCGTCCAAGAGCGTACCCAGGGAGACTGACTCCAAAAACGCAAGCCTGACCAATGCTCTGTAAGGTGACTCACCTTGATGACTGCCAAACTGATCAGAATGACCACGGCAGCTCTTTGTCATCAGGTGGCAGGAGCCATGACAAGGTGATTCAGCCACCAAACGAGAGCTCTGAGAAGCAATAGTAATGAATTTGGAGGAAGGCTGCCTTTCCAATGAGACTTTGCCCCATCTGCTGAGAGGTTCCCCTATTAAGGTACGGATTACCTCAGCAGCCATGACAAACTTAAAAAAAAAAACATTAACAGGTATCTTTTTATTTTATTTTTTTATTTTTTTATTTATTTATGATAGTCACACAGAGAGAGAGAGAGAGGCAGAGACACAGGCAGAGGGAGAAGCAGGCTCCATGCTCCGGGAGCCTGACGTGGGATTCGATCCCGGGTCTCCAGGATCGCGCCCCGGGCCAAAGGCAGGTGCCAAACCGCTGCACCACCCAGGGATCCCCAGATATCTTTTTTTTTAAAAAAAGATTTTATTTCTTTATTTTACAAAGAAAGAGCACAAGCAGGGGGAGCAGCAGAGGGAGAGGGAGAAACAGGCTCCCCACTCAGCAGAGAGCCTGAAGCGGGGCTCGATCTTGGGACCCTGGGATCATGACCTGAGCTGAGGGCAGGTGCTTAACCAACTGAGGCATCCAGATGCCCCATAGACATCATTTTTAGGAAAGTTTCAGCTTTCCCAGAAAGTTGAGCAGATCGTACAGAGTTCCACATACACACCCCACCCCACCCGGCTCTCCCTCAGCTCAGCACCTCATCTTCCCCATTATGAACATTTTGCATTCCTGTAGCGTATTTATTACAACTATTATATGTTATTATTACCTAGGGTCCTTGGTTCATATCAAGGTTCTTCCTTTGTACTGTATACTTCTATGGGTTTTGACAAACGCATAATGACATATACCCATGATTCTGGTATCATATGAAATAGTTTCACCATCCAAAAAAATGCTCTGTTCACATTTTTTACTTGGGTTAGTCTTCTTCACGTTGAGTTCTAAGAATTCTCTCTCTCTCTCTCTTTTTCTTAAGAATTCTTTGTATATTTTGGGCAAACGTCTTTTACCAGATACGTGATTTGCAAATATGTTCTTCCAACCTATGGCTTGCCTTCACATTCTCTCTTCTTTTTTCAAAGATTTATTTATTTTAGAGAGAGAGAGTGCAAGTGCACGAGGGGCAGAGGGAGAGAGAGGGGAAGCAGGCTCCCCACCCAGCAGGGAGTCCTGGGATCAATCCCAGGACCCTGAGATCGTGACCAGAGCCAAAACCAAGAGTCAGATGCTTAAGCAGCTGAGCCACCCAGGTGCCTCTCCACATTCTCTTAAGTGTGTCTCTCTCAGAGAGAAGTTTTTAACTTTAATAAAGTCCAAAGTACCTATTTTTCCCTTTACAGATTATACTTTTGCTGTTCTATCCCAAAACTCACCAACAAACCCATGTTCACCTAGATTTTCTCCTGTTCTAGAAATTTTATTATTTTGCAAGTTACATTTAAGATCTATTTGTTTCATTTTTGTGAAATTTTTTGCATAAAATGTCCAAGTGTTTCAGCACCTTTTGTTGAAAAGGTTATCCATCCTTTCTCCATTGAATTTTCTCTGCTCCTTCATGAAAGATCAGTTCATTATATGTATGTGGATCTACTTCTGGGTTCTCTGTTCTATTCTGCTGATCATTTGCCTATATTTTTCACCAACCTCATGCTGTCATGATTATTTTATCTTTATGATAACTCTTAAAGTCCGGTGGTATCAGCGCCCTGACTTTGTCTTCTTCAGAATTATGCCAGTCAATATAGTCTTTCTCTTGCCTTTCTATATACAATTTAGAATCTGTCAGTATTTACAAAATGCCTTGGTAAGATTTTGACAGGGATTGCATTCAGTATTGCATTGAACTAAGTTGGGAAGAATTGATATCTTAACAATATTGAGTCTTCTTAATCAATGAATATAGAAAATCTCTTCATTTATTTAGATCTTCATTTCTGTCATCAAAGTTTCATGGTTTTCCTCATATAAGTCCTATACATATTTGGCTTGAATTATACCTAAGCATTTTTGGGGGGGTACTGATGCAACATTGTAGTTTGCTTTCCATTTCAAATTTCAACTGTTTGTTGATGGAATATAGGGAAAATTGACTTTTGATATTAATCTTATATCCTATGACCTTGATATAACCACTTATTAGTTCCACAAGTTTTTTTTTATAGATTCTTTGGATTTTCTACATGGATAATCACGTTATCTGCAAGCAGGCATCATTTTATTTCTTCCTTCCCATTACCTACACATTTTATTTCCTTTTCTTGTGTTATTGCATAGCTAGAACTTCCAGTACAATGTTGAATAGGAGTCGTCAGAGGAGACATTATTGCCTAGTTCCTGATCTAAAGGAGAAGGTATCTATTTTCTCACTGCTAAGAGTGATGTTAACGGCAGGGTTTTATATATATATATATATATATATTTTTTTTTTTTTTTTATCAAGCTGAAGTTTTCTGAGAGTTTGTATTATGAATGGCTGTCAATTTTCTTGTTTTCTGAGGGCTTTAATTATGTATGGGTATTAGATTTTTCAAATGCTTCTTCTCCATTTATTGATATAGTCATAGGATTTATCTTCTCTTACTGAGGAGGATATGATTACATTACTTGATTTTCAATGTTGGAACACCCTTGTAAGCTTGAAATAAGTCCTGCTAGGTCATAGTGTATAATTAATTTCATAAACTGTTGGGTTCTATTTTCTAGTGTGTTATTGAGGTTTTTTGCATCAAGGTTCATGAGAGAGATTGATGTGCAGTTTTCTCTTCTTTTCTGGTTTGGGTATTAATGTAATGCTGGCCTCATAGAATGAGTCAGGAAGTGTTCTCTCTCCTACCTTCTGGAACACAATGGAGAGAACAGGTTTCATTTCTTCCTTGAATATTTGATAGACTCACCAATGGAAACATCTGTATATGGCCTCCTTTTTTCAGGGAAGTTATTAACAACAATTTCAACTTCTTTAATAGAAATGTGCCTATTTGTATTATCTATCCTTGTGTGAGCTTTGATAGTTTATGTCTTTCAAGAAATTAATTTATGTAACCAAATTTGGGGCACAGAGATGTCCACAATATTCGTTTACTATCCTTTTAATGTCCATGGGATCAGTAGTGCTGTCTCCTCTTTCATTTCTGATAGGAGTAATTTGTGTCTTTTGTATGCTTCTTGGTTGGCCTGACTAGTAGCTTATCAATTTCATTGACCTTTTCAAAACCAGCTTTTGGTTTCATTGCTTTTGTCTATCAGTTTCCCATTTTTTATTTTATTAACTTGTGCTCTCATTTGTATTATTTGTTTATTTCTATTTGCTTTAGGTTCATATTGCTCTTCTTTATCCAGTTTTCTAAGGTGGAAGCTTAGACTGTTGAGTTTTGATCTTTTTTTTTTTCTTTTCTAAAATATATTCAGTGCTATATGTTACCCTCTGCACTGTCTGGGAGTCGGGTGGGGAGGGAGGGCTCCCCACCTCCAGCATTCTGGGCTGGATTCTGATACTGTATGATTCTGCTTTCCCTTCATACGAACATGACAGAAAACTTCAAAAACAGAAAAATGCTTCCATTGTCCTAAAATAACTACCATTCAGATTTTGGGGGGGGGGTACTTCTTTCATTTTTCATCCTTTGTTGTATCTTTTTATTTTTTAATTGTGGTCAACGCACAAAATATGAGATATGAGATTAACCATTGTAGCCATTTTCAGGTGTACAACCTAGTGGCATTATTGCATTCACACTGTTGTGCAACCACCACTGGTATCTCCATTTTCATCAGCCCCAAAAGGAAACTCCATATCTATTAGCAGTCACTCCCCATTCTTTTCTGCCTCCAGCCCTGACAAACACTGTGTCCATCTTTGTATCTCTATGAGTTTGCCTATTCTGGCTATTTCAGACTGAGAGGCATATTTGTTTAAAGCTAAATTCATTTATAGTGTATACCTGTACCTAAATTTATTTTTAAACTTATTATTATATTCCAAATGGACTTCCACATAATCATTGTAATCATCATGTTAAGGGCTGCATAATATTCTATGGAGAAAGTGTCATAACTGACATCATTTCTTCTTTGGGTTTGTTGCAACATTTCTTTGTGATTTTAATTTTTGTTTTTGTTTTACTGCTATAACTAACACCACAATGAACATCTTCACACATATAGTTTTTTTTTTTCCAGGTTGTAGTTCTTTCCTTGGATTTGATTCCCATATGTGGAGTTCCTGGGTAAAACCATGAAGCTTTATGGCAATCTTGGAGTGCTCTTTTAACATCTTCAGATTGGTTTATCAAGATGGTTATCTTAATTTTCAACATTACTGGCCAGACACGAGGCGTGCCTGTTTTGCCATAACCTTACCATTGCTAAGTGGCCATGATTCTTTTTTAAGTCTCCTTGGCTTGCGACATATGACTTTGAAAACAAAGATCTTTTTAGCTCCTCCATTCTCTCACCACTGGCAGAGTGATTTTCCCAGGAAAACTGGCATATCAAGCCAGATAACATTTCCAGTTTATCGCTCCCATGAAAGTGGCTTCAGGATAAGAACAAATATAGTCTGTGTTCAATCTATTCAATTAGAACAAAACAAGGATTTATTTCAACACAACAAATCAGCAAGCCCCATTCTGGTTGAATCCCATTTAGTATTTATGTAAGCTTAATTAAACCACCGATGGGGTTTCTTACAAGGAGAACGGCCTTCAGGAAATACACTTGCTAAATACTCTTCAATAATGGTTGGGGGGAATAAATAAGTGATATGGGCTGGTTCTCTGAATCCCTTGTGTCTCCCCCAAGTTTCAGATCTCTGCAAGAGCTCTGAGCTTGCAAACAATGAGTTGAAGCTAGGATGTGGATGTGGGGCTGGGGAGCACTAGGCTCTTTGTACTGTCTTTTCAGGAGTAAGCATGTCTTCTAATACAAGGCTAGGATATTTTTTTGTATGAACAACCCAATCCAGCCTTCATCAAAGTGGGGTGAGGGGCAGGAAGGAGGGAGGAGAAGGCCATTATAAAAAATGCTTGTGAAAACCGGTGGCTTGTTCAGTGCTCACAACCTGGCTGGCTCTACAATCAAGTATCCTTTCCAAGAGCTCCCCATTTTCTCTCTCTCTGACATTCTTTCTTCTCTCAAGCTGGAAAGTATCCAATACAATGTGGTAAGTACCATTAGTTATGAGTAACAAGATCCCTCTGCCCACATTACCCAAGCCAGTATGACAACATTCTGAGAGCTTGGGCACATTGATGGCTCTGGGGGTTTCACTCTTGATCAGCTGAACATCACACTATCTTTCAAGCATGGGACTAAGCTTCACATGGATCACACTAAAGGAGAGTAGTACCATAATTGCCTCCATTTTTTCTTTCAATATTTTATTTAAATTTAAGTTAATTCACAGATTGCGTAGTATTAGTTTCAGGGATAGAATTTAGTAATGCATGAGTTGCATATAATACCCAGTTATCATTACATCAAGTGCCCTCCTTAATGCCCTTCTATCAATTACCCCACTTACCCATCTATCCTCCAGCAACCCTCAGTTTGTTCCCTATAGTTTACAAATAAGATAAAGACAGAGAGAAGCAAACTGCCTCCACTTTATAGAGGAGGAAACAGGATAAGAGAAGTTAGGGGATGTGAGCTAAACCAGATCTTCCCCATCTGGTTTCTGAGTTCAAGCTTTGAACTGCTATCTTTTACCCAGATGATGGAGAAGAGGAAGCAAAGGAAAACTCTTCTAAGTGTATGTGTGTCTTGTATGAAGTCCCAGGAAAGCATCATATAATTGTCCTTGAGTGCTCTCTCCTGATAAAGCTTAAGTTCCTAGATTTTCAAGCCTTTAGGAGAATCTTGCAGCTAATTAGACCTGAGGGTGAGAGCCATATTAACAGACTGAAAGAATAAGAGGAGTTTTAAAGAACTATGCGTCAACTAGTCAAATATTTTCTCCCTAATTTATTTTCACTGAACTCCCATTCTCCAAGCATTTTGAAGTCTCCTTGGGAGAAACTACTATAAATAGAGCTTTCCAAGATGACTGAAGGAAACTTAGAACCAGCTTGTGCACTGCCCTCAATTTACAGATGAGGACCCAAGAAGGGAAGTCATCTTGCCAGGATCACACAGAACCAGAGCCGGCTCCTCAGTCATTATATCCTTAGCTCCATGCTCCATGTAGGATGACAATGTCATTTGTCTTCTCTCTGAAAGACAGGGGATGGCATTTCTCTGGGATCCATGAGTTCCAACTCCAGTGGCACTTATTTACAAAGACGCTAACTCCCTTTGCTTTGCTTGGCAGGCCCCAGGTGGTGGCGATGTGGTAGGTTAATAGCCTCTTTGAATATGAAGATGTGTGAATTGGGAAGCAGCTGAGTCTAATAGGAAAATAAATTTGAGAGTTGAAGACTAAGGTTGGGATTCTGGTTCTGCTGCTTGCCTGTTTGATCTTGAGGAGTTGCATCATCTCTGGCAGGCTGTACCATTCACCAGGGTATCCTGGGTGACTATGGCAGAGCCTGACACCTATCAGGGGACATCTGGCATTGAAGCATAATTCATTCTTTTAAAAAGTCATTGGATAATCGTTCTCATGGTCTGTTTATCAGCCTACCTGGCTCAACTCTGTGTAAGTCTCTGATCATGGGAAATAATAGGGCCTACTTCAAAGGGTTATTGAGAGGACCACAGGCATAGAACTTGGTACCTAGCAAACAATCAATAAACTCTCTGTGTTTGCCTTTCTATGTACATGTGGGGAGAGGCGGCAGGAGATGGAGTAAGTTCAGAAGGGACCCTATTTGGAATGACCCTCAATGCTACACTGTGGAATTGAACTTATTCTTAGGAACATCAAATTTTATGGAACTAATTCCAAATTGTGTGGGTCTTGGGAAGCCTGTTTCTACCATGCTAGAAACATGTCCAAGACAAGTATATCAGAAAGGCTAATAGGACTTATTTTCCTCTCCCTTTTTACATTCTCCCTTCTTTCTTTCCTTCCTTCTTCAGCCTGGACATCAGATGACACATCTCATGTGCAAACTTTTCCCTCAGAGTTGCCGAAATCCCAGTTGGCTGCCCCTCTCAGAAGCAGTCTGTCTAACCCCGAGTGGGTGGTGAATACAGGGAGAAGTTTAAACCCATCCTACTTAACAGAAAAGCAAAACCTCCAGATCTTATTATAATCCTCTGTTCTCTCTCTCTTCTGTTCCTTGTCACCAAGGTAGTTGGAGCCTCTGTCTTCAGCCTCCTCCTCTCATCCTGTCTGATTCATGTGTTGATGTCTCGATTCCGAGCCAGCTGCTGCAGTGAACTGTGATATCACAGGCAGGATTTATTAGCAGCAAAAGCATCTGCCGGAGAGACTAGGAGAAGCTGGGGGACGTGCCACAGGGAGAGAGATAGACCGAGCTCAGACTGGGACAGTGAGTGATGCCACTGTCACATTATTGTTTCCTACTAATAAAAACAATAATAGGGGCACCTGAGTGGCTCAGTGGGTTCAGTGTCTGAATCTTGGTTTTGGCTCAGGTAATGATTTCCGGGTTCCAGGATCAGGCTCCACATTGGACTCCACGCTAAATGGAAAAGTCTGCTAAAGTTTCTCTCTCTCTCTCCCTTTGCCTCTCCCCTGTGCGCTCTCTCTCTCTCTCAAATAAATAAGTCTTTTTAAAAACTTAATAATGATGGTGCATAACCTATTACACATATATTATACACAACTAAGTGCTTTTCAACACATTACCTTCAAATTTCCTAACAACCTATGAGAAGTGTATTATTATTCCTACTTTTAGATAGGAAAACTAAGATTCAGCGGCTTTATTAGCTTGCCCAACTCTGCATAGCTAGTCATTGATAAAGGTAGGGTTCAAACTTAGGTCTGAGGGAATATACAGTCTGTGCTTTTAACCTGAACTTGCTCTCATTCAAAGACCTGCCCCTAACAGGAAAAGGAATGTGGGACTCTATCTCTCACATTCTCAGGGGTGAGAGGAGGTAACATATATCAAGACAGGTGGAGAAAGGTGTGAGGATTGGCACATGGTTGATGCAGAAGGTGAAAGAAGTACAATGACCATGGCCGGGCAGAAGAAATACCCTTAGGTCAGAGCAGGTACCAAAAAACTCAATCTGGCTGCAGATACTGACCCTGGAGGTACAAGTAAGCGACTGAGGCTTGATGCAGAGGCATAAACTTAATTCCAACAGCCAAGATAGTAGCAGACCCTAGTAACATAAAGATCAAGGGAGCAGGAAGCCCCATCTGGGGACTTGGCACTGGGAATGGAGGCAGAGGATCAGACTCTAGCTCTGGTAACGAAGGCAGGCTGGTGGCTGGCAAAACAAGGTGGCCAGTACCTTGGACAGTGACAAAAAGGCTTGTGGAATTATGAGGGGAACCAGACAAAACCTAGGAGCAGAGCTCAATCACTTTCATAGCCATTTCTGTACTAAGCACAAAGGAATCAGAGATGCCATGTGTGTACTTGAGAAGCTAGTTCACAGTCTACCGGCAGATAATTGAAGTGCAGCATGACAGGTGATAGCTATCACGGGGAAGCATGGAGCCCCATGGAGAGGCAACCAACTCCTCTTGAAGGCGTGGTGTCAAAGATGGCTTCACAGAGTCAGTGGTATGCTAACATCTCAGCCAGGGGAAGGAGGGGGTGGGAGGTGGAGGGAAGTCGGAGCAGAAGGCGCAGCAGATGCAAACACAGGAAGGTGGGGAATAGCCTGATGCACACTGGAAATTAAATTGAGTCAGATTACCAATGCTGGAGGGCGAAATGCGAATAGGGATGAGGGGAGAGAGTTTGGGATGATAGAAAGAGGAGCAAAACCTAAAAGAGTTCTGAAAATCCTGAAGAGGAGTTTGGGAAATTATCAAGACCAAAGAACCCCAGCATGTGGCTTTTATTTAGAAAACAGAACTAAAGATCTGGCAACAATGGAGCCACATTGCTGAACTTGGAGCTGAAGAGTAAACACCTCACTGAGGATGGCACGCACACTGCAGTTGCAGGTCTTCCCCTTCCACATTCTAGCAAACTGGTAGGACATTCGAGTTTTATTTTTAGCACATTTATTTTAAGCAGGAGAGGGATGTGGTCTTATCTTTACAAATACCTCTCTGACTACTCTAGGGAGGAAGGGTTGAAAGAATGCTTATTACCTGCTACTGATGCTATATAGATGAGAAGTCATGGTGGTTCATATCACGATGATGGTGGAGACGGAGAAAAATAAATATAAGTATAGATATAAATATATGAGAGAGAGAGAGAGAGATTTAAGGAATTATCCCATGCATACCACTGTGGAGGCTGACAAGTCTAAAAAACTATTGAGTAGACCAACAGCCTGAATATGCAGGGAAAAGTCACAGTTGGAGTCTAAAAGCAATCTGCTAGCAGAATTCTCTTCTCCTCCAGGGAAGTCAGTCTTGTTTTCTATTAAGGTCTTCAACTGATTGGATTAGGCCCGCCCACATAATAGAAGGTTATTTGCTTTACTCAAAGTCTACTGATTTAAATGTTAATTTCATCTCGAAAATACCTTCATAGAAACATCTAACATAACGTTTGACCAAATATCTATGTACCGTGGCTTAGCCAGGTTGACCTCATAAAATTTACCGTCAGAAGGGAGAAATTGTTCAAGCCTGTTTACATCAGAATGCAAACATATAGTCTTTAATAGGCTTCTAAGATACGGGTAGTACTCTGTTTTACGATCTGAGTGGTGATTATACAGGTATGTTCACTCTGTGTAAAATGTTCTATCTGCACATCTATGATGTATGCTTTCATCTGCATATGTTATACTTCTACAAAAAAATGTGCAGTTACCTACCCATGATCCCTTCCTAACACATGTTATTTCTTTACTTCAGAGCAAAACTTCTTGAAAACATTGTCTAGTCTCGATAGACCAACTCCCGCACATCTCACTTTCTATTCATTTTATTCCAATCAAGTTATATTTTCACGACTTCACTGACATGATTTAAAATAACCAATGCTCCCCCCACCTCACTATGTTACCAAATCCAGGGGGCACATAGGCCCCATCTTACTTTGCATTTCAAGAGAATTTGACACTGCTTACCTCCTTAAGATAAATGCCTCTCTGAGCTGTTGTAATACTATATTCTTCTGGGTTTCCTCCTGTCTCACTGGTTGCCTCCTGCTAAATTCCTTCCTATGCCTATACTTCCCTGCTTGACCTCTACATGCTAGAACACCTCAGAACCTTCTCCAGATCCTTATGTCATTTGTAATCCACATTCTTTTCTACATTTATGTCTCCTGTTCAGACTTGAAGGTTGAGTTCCAGAAACACATGTTCAATTGTCTGTGTCCAGAGTCAGCAACACTTCTTTAAAGGGACAGATAGTAAATATTTGTTCTATTGCCAGTTCATCCATCATATTCAGAAGTAGAGTCCTCAGGAGCCTTGTTTTACATTTTTATTATTAACAGAAATTATTAGAACATGTTTATATACTATAGGGAATGATTCTACGAAGCTGGAGAGAATGATGATTGAAAACAGGAGGAAATATCCTTTAGAGTGGATACTTACCCACCCAACCTGGCACACCCAAAGGGTAGCTGTAAGGACTACTTATCAGAGAGAGGGCACGTGAACCACCAGTGGGACAGCAATGCAGGGAAAGTCACAGAAGTGAGGGCCTGCTCAACAGCAACTGTGGCTACAGAGAAAGACTGCTAGTATCAGGTCTGTGGGCAGGAAATTCAGAACATGCCGTATAAATACCCTAATCTTTTGGATCACAACCTACGATTTCCTGCTTGTGCTTTCAGTTGGCCAACTAAAGGGACTTCAAATGATGCATTCTACGAGATAGGTCTTCCAGAACCCTGAGAAAGGAAGATAATGAATGTAGGGTGGGGAAAATAGAGAACTATCAACACATTAGAGACCAACTAAACACATAAGGTCTTTGGGGCACCTGGCCCAAAGTTGGCTAAGTGTCTGACTCTTGATTTCAGCTCAGGGCCTGATCTCAGGGTCATGAGATTGAGCCCCATGTCCAGCTCTGCACTCAGCACGGAGTCTGCTTGATATTCTCTCTCCCTCTCCCTCTATCCCTCCCACTCACACACATTCTCTCTCTCTCCCTCAAATAAATTTTAAAAAATAAAGGCATAAAGTCTTTGATAAAACAAGAGGAAATAAAATCCTGAGTGTAAAAGATTATTCTAAAGTGAAAAATGAAAGAAAGATAGTATAAAGTTACTATTTTCCCTTTGTAATTAACAAAATATTTATGGCAGTAAATACACATATAGCACAAAATTGACCATTTTAACTCTTTTAAAGTGTGTTGTTCAGTAGCACTAAGTATATTCACATTGTTGTGCAACCACCACTACCAACTACCTGCCAGAATTTTTCTTTGTCCCAAACTGAAACTCTATGCCCATTACACACGAACTCCCTATTTCCAGTTTCTACTCAATATACTCCATCTTAACAAGAGGAATATCTAAAAAGAAAAAAATAGGTATGGGTAGATTTATGGTGAGTTAATGATAAGCTTCCTCTACTGGCTTCTATTTGCCCAAAACATATGAAGCCGTATCATCCCTTGAAACTAAGAGACTTGCAGAATGAGAATGAGAGTTCCAAAAATCAGAAGGGGATTTCCAAAATACTCATCTAGAGTAAAGGAAATGGTCTTCCTGGAGAAGCACTGTGGGATGGTACAGCAGTATTGAGCATCCATGGGAGATTCGAATTTTAAGTGAAATTAGTTGGCCTGCCTGTTTGATTTTTCTTCAGTAACATTTAGCCAGTTAGGGGAATTCAACCATTTGAACAAGATGAAAGAAGAGAGAGGGATATGGGAGTTTAGATGTTTTCAAGAGAGTAATTATAAAAATGGGTCATGAAATCTAAGCTGGATAAGGAGACACCTAAGAGAATTCAGGAGAAGACTGACAAACGGTGAAAAGATGCTGTGGCCAAGGGACCAGAGGACTATAAAGATGAAAGAGCCATTCCATCAAAGGGTGCTATGGAGAGTATACAACTATAAGAAAGCATAAGACTGGTCTGTTTGAAATACATTTTAGGGTGGAGAAGGGGTAAAATTACTGGTGGAAC
This sequence comes from Vulpes vulpes, assembly GCF_048418805.1. Classification (NCBI taxonomy): domain Eukaryota; kingdom Metazoa; phylum Chordata; class Mammalia; order Carnivora; family Canidae; genus Vulpes; species Vulpes vulpes. The sequence continues at coordinate 94,811,508 of NC_132782.1, forward strand.
AAAGTTCAGGACATGAACTCCGGAGTGGGTGACAGAGGTGGGGTGGAATAAGACGTGGCTGGAGGACAGTACATCAAATAACCAAATGACCAGTCACATGAATTTTTAGGCCACCAAGAATGATAAGAAGATCAAGAGCAGGAAGAAAGATGGTGAGCCAAAAGCTAATGTACACAGTGAATAAAGAAAGAATAGAAGGTCTCCACCTCCACTTTGTCCATCTCTCCTCTCTCTCTCTACCTCTCTCCCCTGTGCCTCCTCAGCTCAACTCTAGGAGAAGTCATCCAATGGCTAGGAGATCAAACCTCCTATATCTTAAAATAGCTTTGTGCCAGCCTGTGATAATCTTCAGGAATTCACCTGGACGTCCATGTGCCTCACTCTAAGAGGAGAGTCTAAGGCACTGGCCAAATCAGTACTAAACCTCTTTTGGGATCTAAGTTGTACTTGCTCAAGTTTTCTCTAATTGAAAAAAAAAATCTATTAGGGCCTTGAGAGAAAATAGCTATGTAGGAAATGTTGGCTTCTTCCCCAATATCCATTCATCTTATTGAAATGTAGCTATGTGGTTTGGGTGGAATTGACTCTACTTGAGTTAATCAGCAACATTGCATCCCCTTGGACAAAACTGCCTTAGCATTAAGCAAGCAAACTGAATGATACCAATCAGAATGAAGCTCGGGACTCCTTATGGTTGGGAAAAGAGAAGTTCTCTCAGGCTCTGATATGAAGTCTAGACCTGTTTCAGCATCTGGCTTTATCCATGAGAACAAAGTCAGGAGGACAAGCCTGCAGGATGACAAAGATTAAAGAAGAATCTTGATCAAACAATGCCTAAAACCTAATGACTCCAGGCTTCTTTTCTTATATGAGCCCCTTAATTCTGTCCATATCCGATGTTGTGTGTGTAGGTTTTCAGTACACCGCACCCAAAAGCATTCTTACTTATACAAAAATATTTGGCATGCCCCCCTTCTGTGCCTAAGTCAGATATGGCCAGAGCCAGAGCATCGCAAGCTGGATGATGATATATAACCAAGGCCAAGGCATGAACCAAAGCACACACTGATGAGTGGGTTTCCTGCCATGCTTTGGCAAGAGACCTCCAGTCAGAGCTCTCCCAGAAAATAACTGAATGCTGAGTGACCTGAAGGTTTCATTCACATTTAGGTGTTCTCATGAACACCTGTTCTTATGAACATCACCCTGGCACTGTCGAATACAGAGAGCTCTGGTCTGGTTTCGGGCAAGGAGTAGGTACTGTGCAGACACACTTAACCATCATCAAAAAGGTTCCTCTCTGCATATACAAGCCTTTCCCAACATTCTTTTTTCTTCTTGCTTCTGTTCTTTGAGATCTGAGCTGATTTAAGCTGTTAGATTGTGAAATATTGCTGCTCTGATGCCCCTAGGGATCTCAGCAGAGAGGCCGCTGGCGGCTGATTAGGTCAGAAACGCAGCCATATCAAACAGGCCTATTGACAATCTAGCTTGAAAGCCAACAGTTTCCCTTGCCTATTAGGCTTGCTCGAGTTGGCATCATCACTGTGCACACCTAATGAGGAAAAAGAGTCAGGAAATGTCCATGGAAGAACAGTACCTTCCTCTAAACTGGCAACCAAGTGCACTGTTGCATAAAGCCCCATCTGATTTACCTACAGGAAGGAAAGCTGGTGTTTGAACAGCTGCAGATTCTGGGGAAGGCAGCAAGCTAACTAGGCTCCCCTTTATGAAACTGGCCTTAATAGACTAAGGATCAAGCAGGACCCAGGATCACAAGCACAATCCCCTCGGCTGGCATTTTACTGAATGAAAATTTAGTTTGAGCTCCTGACTTCCTTAGTTCCATTTGGCAAGCTGGTGTTTTTTTAACTTTGATTCACAGAGCAAACTGTCCCAGAAACTAAGACAGTGGGTACCGATCCATAGGGAACTCCATTTACACCATTTGCCTAGAACTAAGATTTTAGATAGATGTCTATTTCCAGGTTAGTTAGGCCATTGATGGTAAATAACTTCTCCAAAGTCATAGAGCTAATTAATGTTGCAGCTGAAATTTAACCTGAGGCCACGTGATAGCAAAGTCTTCCTCTTATAACTGTGGTTCTCAACCTTGGCTGCACACTGGAATCACCTAGAAACCTTTTTTTTTTTTTTTAAATTACTGATAGGGGCACCTGGGTGGCTCAGTCAGTTAAAAGTATCTGCCTTCACCTCAGATCATGTTCCCAGGGTCCTGGGGTGGAGCCCTGTGTTGGACTCCCTGCTCAGCAGGGAGTCTGCTTCTCCCTCTCCCTCTGTTCCTCCCCCCACTCATGCACTCTCTCTCTCAAATAAATAAATGAATACATTTTTTTTAAATTACTGATAAAGAGATCCTAACCCAGGGCCCACCGAATTCATTAGAATATTTCAGAGTAGGGCTTGGAAATCAATACTTTATAGGATCTCCCCAGATGGGCTTGAATTGCTGCTGGGGATGGGAACAGTGAGGCTATAGCAGATTCTCAAACTTTATTGTGTATACAACCATTCCAGGTGCATACAAATCAATAGGGAATATTAGTTTAAATGCACATCCCAACTCAGTAGGGCTTGGGTGAGGCCTGAGATGCTGCATTTCTAAGAAGCTCCCAGGTGAGGTTGATGGGGAGTCTGTAAACAGTGTTTCTCAACTTGGTATGTATGAGTGTATGAGTCACCTAGAATGCTTATAGAGAATACAGAAGCTCAGTTTTATTAAAATAGAATAGAACCTGAGGCTTTTGTATTTATATCAAGTTCTTTAGAACCACTGTTCTGCCATATAATGCATTGGTTCTTAAATTTGGCTGCATATTGGAATCATCTGGGAAAAAAAGAAGAAAGAAAGAAAGAAAGAAAGAAAGAAAGAAAGAAAGAAAGAAAGAAAAGAAAGAAAGAAAGGGAAAGGAAAGGAAAGGAAAGGAAAGGAAAGGAAAGGAAAGGAAAGGAAAGGAAAGGAAAGGAAAGGAAAGATGTTTCTGTTTCAATTGATCTGGGTTGAGAAGACCACTGGTATATACAGCATGCTCCAAAATTGCCCAGTAATAAGAATAGCAGATTCCTTGGCCAGACCCCAGGCATTCCCTGTGAATTGTAATCAATGGGAAATTACCCTGAAAATCTGTATTTTTAGCAAGCACCATAGGTCGATTTTGAAAAAAAAATCTCGAAATCTTGGATCTGGTCTTCTAAAATTCAAAAGTTAACGTTGTTTAGTTTTTTTATCTTTGCTACTAATTATAGTCATTGCTTTGCCTCAAAGTTCCAGAGACCTGTCTCCTTCATTTATAAAATGAGGGCTGTCCCACTCTTCAGACTCTAAGGGCTCTTTTGTAACTATATTACAGGAAGGAGTTTCGTAAAAGAGACTTGTGCTGTCCGCCTCCCCAGAAACCATTCCACATTCTTCCACTAGCAATCTTGTTTTCATCTGAGGATTTCCTGCTCTCCCACTCCCTGACACAGCTTCAGAAACTGGTATGCAGATTAGTCTGAGTTCTGCAGAGACACAGAAGCAATAGGATATATCTATATGGTCTGTTCAGGTCTCAATGGGTTGGATGAGGCTCACTCACATTAGGGAGAGCCATCTGTCACAGAATCCACCAATTCAAATGCTAACCTCCTCTGGAAACACTGTCACAGACACACCCAGAAACAATGTTTAATCTGGGCACCCCAAGGCCGCTCAAGGTGACAAAGAAAGTAACCATCACATAAATGATAAATGAGACTTAAGTCAATCAGTGTATCCCAAACCCCTGCCCCATTATTGGCTCCAGATTGGGCATGAGAGGAGGCTTGTGACCCAAATGCAATAAAACAGAACAAAGCAAAACAAAGGAGCAGAGAGGTTTTTTTGCTTCTGGAGACAAGCAAGTCATCTTTCCCCATTAAGGTTGAACCCAAGAGCATGTAAAGAGGAGCTGCTGTATTCATCTTGCTTTCTGAGTGGGGAGCTTGGAGTCATTGAGCCTAATAATGAAACCAACACAGCAGTGAAACTGAAAGATGGAGACCCAGAATGTGGCTAAACATCCTACCCTGTACATGAAAGCCTTCAAACAAAGAACTATTTAGCCCCAAATGATAGTAGCACCAAGGTTGAGAATCCTTAGCTAAAGGTCTGATTATGTTTGAAATCTTCCACCTAGATATTAATCATGTTTGAATTCGCACGGGAGAGGTTCAATATCCAAATTTGTTATCACTTTCAACCAAATTAGAGAATCCCAGTGCACTATTAAAGATTGCTGAAAATAATATAAAATATTCAGTAGCTCTGTCATGTTGCAAGGAGATGTGCTGAGTGTAAATAGAACAAGAAAGCTATTCAGAAACCAAAGTAAATCAGGAGACTACGCTGCTTTCTCTGATTTTTCTATGCCTTTGGTTGCCTATCTCTCATGGCATTTCTCTTTTTTTTCTCATGCCATTTCTCTTTGTCTGCCACATTCCCCTCTTCTGCTGGCTGTTGGCTGGCCAATTCCTTCTGTATTTGTCAGGCCAGTCGGTATGGGTAATAGCCAGACTGACAATGCCGGAAACAGAGCCACTTTTAATCCTCAGGGATCTCAAAAGCAACTCATCGGTTGGCATAACGTCTTTAAGGATGTAAAAATGTGTTCACACACATAGTCTCAATTGGTCCATGGTGTGGTTGTACAAGGAAGGCAAGATGAATGCCACTGGACTAAACCTACAGGTAAGGGCTAGAGGCTTAGAATGTTTATGTTACTTTCCTGATGTCACACAGCTACTAACAGGAGAAGCAGGAATGCAGCCTGGTTTCTGTGACTGCTATTCTTGTCTTATTTTTTAAAAGATGCTTTCTCAGGGCACCGGCATGGCTCAGTTGGTTAAGCATCAGATTCTTGATTTCAGCTCAGGTCATGGTCTCAGGGTCATGGGATCAAGCCCTGCATCAGGCTCTGCACTCAGCACAGTCTGTTTGAGATTCTCTCTCCCTCTCCCTCTGCCCCTCCCCATCTTACTCGAACTCTCTCTAAATGAAAATAATAAATAAAAGATGTTTTCTCATTTTCCTTTAAATTACAAAAGAGTTTATGTTCTTATTAACTAGTGAAACAATGAAAGTACATGAAGAAACACTTTAAACTCTTTGTCTTCATTTCCAGTTTCTGAAGCAATGGTTCTCAACACTGGCTGTCTATGAGAACTATCTGGGGATCTTTTAAAAAAAATGTTAGAAATTCACACACCCCTCCCCATGAATACCAGAGTGGCTGGGATTAGGCTACAGGCACCAAGGTGTTTCCAAAGTTTTCCAGGAACTAGGGCAGCCCAGGTGGCTCAGTGGTTTAGTGCCAACTTCAGCCCAAGGCCTGATCCTGGAGACCAGGGATCAAGTCCTGCGTTAGGCTCCCTGCATGGAGCCTGCTTCTCCCTCTGCCTGTGTCTCTGCCTCTCTCTCTCTCTCTCTCTCTCTCTCTCTCTCTCTGTCTCATGAATAAATAAATAAAATCTTTTAAAAAAAAGTTTTCCAGGAACTAAAAGAAGCAGCTGACCTTAGTAACTTTGGATAATGGTACTTTGACCAGATACTGTAAGGATAAAGACAAAAAGAACTTTGTATAAATGCTGAGCTCTATTTTATAACATATGGTAGATAAGGGGAGCCAAGGATCTCCCTGTCAGTGAAAAATTATAAATAAGCAAGGAGGAAAGGGGAGAATGAATCTTGATACTGGACTATAGTCAAGAGATATTAGTATGAACTTGTGTTTAATTTTTAAAAATTTATTTTATTAATATTTAAAATATATAATTTTAAATTTTATATATCTTAAAATGTATAGTTATATATATTATGAAAACCTATGAAACATATGTATGTGTATATATATGTATACAGTATATAGACTGTGTGTGTGTATATATATGTGTGTGTACATATATATACACATACACACACACACACGGAGGGAATATAGGGTATATATAGAGAGGAAGAGAAAAATAATTATGATATATGTGCATACATGGATTATGTACGTATCTTTCCTAGTTCTGTTTGCAGAGAGGTCCCAGAAACAGTGACACTTCTATAGCTATGACTACACTTCTGCCCAGATCTTGGCTTCTAAATTTCCTTCTTAGAGAAGGGATTGATTCTAAGGCAGGGGCAGGAAATATACAAGATGAGATATACAAAAACCAGAAGATTATCGTCCCAGAAAGTAAGGAAGTGCTCAAAAAAACAAGGAGAGGGTTATGCCACAGGGATACAGGAGCCAACCTAAGAGAACTTCCACTGGCCAAAGCTTGAACAATTTGGGTGACAAAATAATATGGTATTAGATTATAACCCAAAATAAAAATAAACATACATAAGTTCATACTGATATAAATAAGTGATTAAATACTTAGAAAATGAGAGAGAAAAGACAAATCTTCTTCACAGAAGATTCCAAATAATATACCATGTATATATTCCCCCATCTAGGACAAAGAACTTAAACCTTCCCCTCCTCAAATGTGGGCTGCACTCAGTGACTCATTTCCAAAGAACAGAGTTCAGAAAAGGAAAAGTAGTAACTTTCAGTGGAGAAACCTGGAAGACACCAGCTTAACCAAGTGATCAGGGTTAACAATCACCAGCGCATGTTGACACCATAGTCCTACATCCCAGCGATGGGATGAAAAGAACACAGCACCTCTGGTAGTATTCCCCAACATCCAAAGTTTTGTTCTCATCATAGAAAAACATCGGACAAACCCAACTGAGGGACATCAAACAAAATACCTGAACAGTACTCTGCAAAACCACCAAGATCAGGAAAAATAAGGAAAGACAGAGAAACAGACTTGGACCAGAGAAGGCTAAGGAGGCATGATGCCTAAAAGCAAAAGCAACATGGCAATCTGAATTGGATCCTAGAATAGCAAACAGAAATAGTCCAAAAAAACAAAAACAAAAACCAACAATTGGTAAAATACAAATAAAGTCTGGAGTTAGTTACTGATAATGTACTAACGTCAGTTCCTTAGTTTTAACAAATGCAGCATGGTTACCTGAGATAATAACAATAGGGAAAATGAGGTGAAGGATAAACCAGATAGTCTGGATTATCTCTGCAAAAGCCTTCCTGTAAAATCTAAAATCATTTCAAACTAAAAATTTTATTTAAAATATGCAACTTCTGGGGTGCCTGGGTGGCATGGTCAGTTAAGCATTTGGCTCTTGGTTTCTGCTCAGGTTGTAATCTTGAGGTCATAAGATTGAGCCCCGAGTTGGGCTCCATGCTCATTGCAGAGTCTGCTGAAGATTCTCCCTCTGTCTCTGCCCCGCCTCCCCGCTCTCTCACCCTCTCTTTCTCTCTCAAAAAAAATCTTTTTAAAAAATAATAAAATTAATAATTAATTAAACTTAAAAATATAATTTCCTAGGATTCAACTACATACAATGGGGTCGGGGGGAGAACATCCCAGGTGATTCCAATACTCAGCCAGGGCTAAGAACTACCTTCCCAACAACATTTGAGAAGGTAACCCTCCACACCATCCCCATGAGTATGCACATGCAAACACATAAACACATACTGACTTTCTAAATCATCAACGTGTGCTTTAAACTGATCATACGAAACACGTTATTTTGCAAGTTCTCCTCATTCAGCTGCATAACATCCCATAATAGTATGCATATGCCACCACTTAGTCGACCGCTTTTTTCTTGATAGATATTCTTTTCATCACACTCTCTCTTCTGTATGTTTCACGCTCTTGTTCCATCCAGGATATCTGTGTTGTCGATTTTAATGCTTCGGGCTAGTATTTTTACGGATGGTTTTGTGATTCCTCTTGGACAAAAGATGTATCTTCTCTTTCTGTCTGTTGCAAATCCTTTTCTGTTCCCCATTGACACAATGGCACATTCTGAAGGGTTGCCCACATTTCTGGTTTTGGATCCACTCTTCATCCTCCTCGAGCCCTAAGCTGAAACACCATTGTTCCCTGTGCACCAGGGTGAGAGGCATTGCGGGTTGCCTGGCAACATGGGGGCAGTGAGAGATAATGGGGCAGTGAGCCAGGCCAATGAGGAACACACTCACAGGGGGTCAGATTGGACCAGGGGAAATTAAGATGGGGCCCAGAGACAGCAGTGGGTGGTCCAGACACAGCATCTTCCTGGAAGCATTCTGGCTCCTTTCTTTACCTGGCTGCTCCAGGGATCCTTATAAGATGTAATGCAGACCCTGCCCCCTCTCTGTCCCCTGTTCTTCCAACTCTTCTATGATTTTCATTTTCACTTTGAATAAAATAAAACCTCCACACTGTGGACTCAAGGACATGTATTTTCTGCTTTGGGGGCACTTCCCCGGCCCCATATCACGCCATGCCACTCTCTCAATTATCCCTCTGCATCCCAGTTCTGTCCCAATGCCTTTGGATTTGCATTTCTTTGAGTATTTGAATGACCGGCACCACTGTCATCTCTCAATTTCCATCTAGGTGACCATCTCTACAGTCAGGCCCCGTCACAATCCTTTCCCCGTATATCGGTCAGTGTCCACTATTGCACATCACTCATTCCCTTCATGGCACGTTTTACCAGCTGTAAATGCTCCTATGTTACAGGCCTTCTTCACTAGACTGAAGCTCTATGAGAACAGAGACCCCACTAGCTGCTTTATTTCTGTATTCCTACCATCTGACACCTAGTAGATACCCAATAAAAATTTATTGAACATATAAACAAATGCCTCAGTAACTCTGAAATGTTTGACCTGCTCCCTACTTGTAAACTAACAAGTTAGCTGGCCATGGATTGTGGTAGAAGACACAAGATGTCTGGACCAAGTTTATTAAAGCAAAGTTTATTACTCACAGCAATAGCAATACTGGTGTATCAGCATGTGTAATGGCTCTCTGTGCACCAAATCCCCCAGGATGCACAAGAAGCAAGGTGACATCTCCACATAGGGTGCATTACAGGAAAGGAACCCCAAGTGTCAGGAATCTTAATCCTTTATAACAAGCAGTAAGTATGCCTACTTACTGATCCAGCAGGGAATTATCTCTATTTCCCAAGGTTGAAAGCAAACCTACTCCACACTCCAGAGGGAGACACTATCTTTGTCTTCCAAGATCGATCACTATATGAACATCCTTGGAAAGATGATCCAGAAAAAGTCGATTAATCTATTTGCTCTCAAGACATGCAAAAATGCAAGAGACCCAGGAAGATTTGTCTTCTTTCACTAATACTTCCCTGTTTCCTTTCCTCCAGCCTCTGGCAACCACCATTCTATTCTCTGCTTCTATGAGTCTGACTAGATTCATCATATAAGCAGTATCACATGGCATTTGACTTTCTGCATCTGGCTTATTTTAGTTAGCATAATATCCTTCAGGTTCATCCACATTGTCACAAATGATAGAATTTCCTCAATAAGTTAGTTGTTTTTTTTTTTTAAAGAACTATCTCCTAATAGAAAGAATGGTTACTTTAATTCAAGGTTAAGACCAGTCCATGCTGAACCACTATCTAAACAGAATGGACACAGTAACAGTGAATCTAGACCTTGAGTTTTTCCAAAATATTCTTACATGTCCTGTAGAATTCCCAAAGTAGGTATGGAGTTTGGAGGCATTATCCAATTCTCCGAGATGGGAGATGGGAGCTGGGTGCTTCACAAAGCAGCAGGTGTCAAGACACATGGCCTGGGATCAAGGTGAAATTCTTGGGAGGTAGGTAGGCAACAAGTGATACAATGTTAGGTGGATGTTTGTCCATGACCCAGGAAATTACAGAGATACAAAGTTCTATGAGGACAGGGGAAGCATTCATCTTGATCATCTTGTACGCCCAGCACCCTGTACTGTACGTGCATCTAAAAGACTTTCATTCCCTCTTTATTAAATTAAGGGCTAGATATCAGAAGAAATGAATAAAGCAAAGAAGTGAAGGTTTTGATGTTGTTTCTAAATGAGCACATGTTTATGGAGAGGGGTGGGGAGAGGCAGGGGTGTCCCATGTCCTGGAAACCTCAACAGCTACACCTTGCCTCCTGTTCCCAGGCCTCAAAGTGAAGAACAAAAATTCACATCCCATTTTGGCTATGTTTTTCCCAAGAATGAGGAAAAATCTAAATCGGGTCTTTAGTCAGCTCAACTAGATGGCACTGAAGACTACAGGTGCAAAGGGAACCAGATTGGGTGGTTAATTGTTATGGCAGCAGAGGGACAAGCACTCATGTCTTTACCCTGAGGTTGGAAAGCACTTTCCTTCAAGGTTTAATTAGGAAAAATGATGGTGATGCTCTGAAGAATCAGTGACTTGCATGTACTGCTGTTAGGAGTGTAAGCTAGAAGTACCTTCTAAAACCAAAGGTAACTAAGTGATTCCATTATTGTGATCTGCCCTAGGGACACACCTGCGTATGTTCTGCAGCATTACTTAGTTTAATGAAAATCTAGGGACAACCTAAATATCCATTAGGAGAGGAACAGCTAAATAAAACAGAATGGAATATTATAGAGCTATGAGATAAGATGCATAGAAATTCTATTTATTTCCAGACATGTGATAAACACTTTCCTAGCTGATAACTGCTAACTTTGGGTATGGGGGGAAGAGAGAGGGATTGGGTTGGTGATCAAAAGAGATATTAGCTGTATGTGAAAAGAACTTTAAATTTATAGGAGAATGCATATGCATGCAATGTAGCACAGTGGATAGGTAGGTGCACAATCTTTAGTGTCAGATACCTGAATGTGAATCCTGGCCTTGCCTGTTTACCTGCTGTGTGATGTCAGGCACATCACTTCACCTTGCTGCGCCCCACTTGCCTCCTGTGTAACGTGGGATAATACTTCTCTCTGCCTCATTGGGCATTATAAAGACTTAAAACACGAATGCCAGTACAATCCTTAGAAATATGCCTAACACATTATAAGCCATCGATAAATGGAAGCTCTTAGTATCACGTTCATAGAACACATGTTAATATCATGTGTTACTTGTATAATTAAAATCAATTTAAGTATCATTCAGGAAATAAAGGAAGGAAGGAGAAAGAGTTTATGTTGCTCTCTCCAAAGTAAGAACGGGCTTTGATCAGAAGACTATGTTTACAAAACAAAATGTCCTCTTGAATCATCTCGAAATGTCATCCTCTTTTCCCCACAATCGGGGTAATTATCTCGGCTGGGAGCTATTTCTTGAACACATATACAATCACGAAGTGGCAGCCCAAGAGTTCAGAGACAGGGAAATGTCTTTCTCTCTCTCTCTCTTTTTAACATAATCTAAATTTAACAAGCCCATTAAAGCAAATGTTTCAACAGGCGACATTGAACTGATTACAATATTTAATAAATCCTACTCCCAAACGAGGGCTTTTAAATGCCAGCGAGGAACCAAAGTTGTACTATATTCATCCCTTTTGTGCCAACATCTTGTGGGAGTGTTAGGTGGGGAAGTCCCTTTGTGATCATCAAAGAGGGGGAAATAATTATGATCACCTTTAAAAGTGCCATTTATAACACCCAATTCATTTCATAATGCTTGAGAAAGCTGAGATCCAGTGGGGGTTTTTTATTCCTCACAGCAGAGGAAGATGCTATGTCAACAGAGAGGCGAGATCCCACTGTTTTGAGACCCAAAAACATGACCAGAGGTGTCTGGTGCCCACCGTGGCTTCGCACCGTGACATTGTGTGAGCCACCTTGCCTTTGTGGACTTTCCTCAGCGATACAACTAAAAAGGAGGCCAACAAAAAGGTTTCCATTTGCTGGTCTACACCTCAGTGGTTACAGCTCCAAAGTCACTTCTTTCTGCCACGCGCCCAAGGGGGCGGACAACTTCCTCATGAAGATGCATCCCATGACAACACAGCCTTCCATCCCAGGGACGTGTATCTTTCTCGTGTACATGTTGAGATCTTGAGTCTTAGACTGCTTTCCTGCTGTGCTCTGGAAGCGAGAAGCCTCACTCATTGAAGTGACAGGTGCGGGTCTCCCCATTCTGGAAAGTTCTCTTCTGGTTTGAGGAAGAGGTGACTCTGCAGATGAGAAATAAGAATGCTGGGAGTGGACCCCACGGTGACCTGGGTCTGTCCTTGAGAAGGACTATGTCTCTTGGGTTGTCTGTCTCAACACCTGAGGGTGGTAGGATTGCCAAGCCTCCATGCCACTGGGTCTCTGACTCTTGCCTACACCTTTGTCTGACGATATTCAGTCCTCTCTGGCAGACACCGGTCTCTGTACCGCAGGAATTTTTATCTCTCGGGGATGGCTATTTTGTTGGTCCTTGGGGGCGTGCATCTCTCAGGTGTCAGCATCTGGATCTGTCCCTGCATTTCCTTCTCTCTCCTCTGCAGCATTTTTTTTTTCCTCCATCTAAAATTTACTGACCTTTGTGGCTTATGGCTCGTGTGGGTGTCAGAAATAGTCGGAGCTTTTAAAGATTCAAAATGTACAGTCAGATAAAAGGAAGAGAAAGTCAGCCTCTGAAAATCCCAGTGCATGGTACCAGCCCAAGGGTAACTGTCCTTGACAGCCAAGCAAGCATTCGCCGCCTTAGAGGATCCTCCTTCCCTGGGAGGCCCTCGGCTGCAGGCCTGATGGGAGGCACAGAAATGAATCAGCCGGGCCCCAGGTTCCCCAGAGGAAGGGAGACAAAGCCACAGAGCGATGCATCATCCATGTTTTCCTGCCTCTTGACTGTGGGTTGCTTAGAAAACAGCCCAGGGAGGTCCCTATATCAGACAGGCTGACGGCCTCATGCCCCGATGGTTCCCAGGGAAATCATGCTTTGGTTGATCATAGGATTTTCTTGGAACACCAGTCTAGGCATAAATACACAGCAGAAAGGCGAATGCCCTCCTGGAAGATATACAGTCCGTTCCTAAGGCTGGCGGCCAAGCAGTCTCTCCTTTCCCCACACTCCTCCAGCACCTGGCTACACAGGGAGGGACACAAGGCTCCCCCGGGGTTAAGATGCAGAGGGGACTGCACCCGCTGAGGCCATACCTCCTCCCTGTTAACCACTGCTCATTGTTACTGCTGGCTTCCCCCCTCCACCCGATCCAAGGCCACTTGAGAGCACGACCCGGTTTGTACCCTAGGATCTAATGCGATGTGTGGCACACAGTCGAGGGACATAAGTATTTGTGGAATCTGTAAAAGATTCAGACCCCTGGAAGGAAGCAGGAGGAGGTCTCATTTCAAAGGCTTGAGGGCACCCACCCCTCACCATTCCCACCCGGGGCAGCATCCACCTCCCCACCGTCTCCTTTACTTGTCTTCTAAAAAAAAAAAAAAAAAAGGTAGAATAATACATAAGACATAAATACAAATGGCTGCTTCAGAGGAGGATCTGGGACATATCAGGGGGAGAAAGGAGACTCTTTTTAACCTAGATGAAAATAATCTTTGATTTTTTAAAAACCATATGTAAGAATTGTCCTACCAACTATGAATATAACTTTAACATTTGAATATATGCTCTTAATCCCCTTCACCTATTTATACTTATCTTGATGAGCACCGGGTGACATATGGAAGAGTTGAATCACTGCACTGTACACCTGAAACTAATGTAACACTGTATATTAACTACACTGGAATTAAAATAGAATTTTTAAAATGTGAATAGGTGATATAACACTCCCCTTTCAGGAAGTGCCACTGTCTCCAGTGACAGTGAAGATTTCTGTCCACCTTGTGGATGGCACAAAAATGGTCCCAAGCAATGTCCACATCCTATTTCCCAAAACTTGTAAAATGTTACCTTACATTTCATAAGGGACTATTTTTAACTATTTAATTTATTTATTCATGAGAGACACACAGAGGCAGAGACATAGGCAGAGGGAGAAGCAGGCTCCCTGTGGGGAGCCTGATGCGGGACTTGATCTTGGGACTTCAAGATCGCTCCCTGAGCTGAAGGCAGATGTTCAACTGCTGAGCCACCCAGGTGTCCCTTCAAAAGGGACTTTACTAATATGATGAGCCTCAGGATTCTGCGATGGGCAGATGATCCTGTGGGATCCAGATGAATCCAGTGTAATCCCCAGTGTCCTTTTAAGAGGGAAGAAGGCGGGTGGCAGTCAGTCTGAGAAGAAGATGGGATTAGGGAAACTGAGGGAAATGCAGGGCCGTGAGCCCAGGAATGTGGCTTTCTCAAGAAGCCAGAAGAAGAAGAGAAACAGGTGGCCTCCCATAGCCTGCAGAAGGTCGGTGGCTCTGCTGACCCGTTTTAGGACTTCTAGCATCCAGAACTGCAAGGGAATGCGGGCTGTGTAAGTGGCAATTTGTGAAGGCAGCAATAGGAAACTAACCCAACCTCTGACTTCTCTGCCCCTCTTCCCAAAGAGAATTACTCCCTCCCTGCTCTGTCTTCTTCCAGAAACAGTATACACACACCCATGTATATATGCATATGTGATAGGTAAAGAGACAGAGGGATGGGTGTGTAGATACAAAGGTAACAGTGCTTTACAGTACAGGTCGCCTATGTCACATATAAATCATGACAGATACAGAGTATACGTGCATAGGCACCTGCCATAGGTATTCACGTGTATTCGCTTTTTTTATGCAAATAGCATGTACTCTACATCTCCCTTTACTTTGTGTTTTTCTCCTAAGAGTATATCTCAGAGACCCTTCAGTATCAGTGCACCCAGATACGTTTTGTTCCTCAGAACAAATACGTTAACAAACAATTATGGGGAAAAAATCAGCAAGAAAGCCCTGGAGACTCAGTGTGTTTTGATTTCTTGTTTCTAGCTACGCTCACCTGTGAAGGGCACCTGCTTCCTACCTGCCCCATCTTTAGTTCCCTGAAGGAATTTATAGATAATTCAGTGGGTGGTGACAAAAGGAAAGAATGTTGTGCTGTTTCTGATACTCCATTCACTTCTTCCCTCTGCCCCCCTCCCATACCTAATGTCTCCTTTTTTTTTTTTTTTAAGATTTTGTTTATTATTCATGAGAGACACAGAGAGAGGGGCAGAGACACAGGCAGAGGGAGAAGCAAGCTGCATGCAAGGAGCCCGACGTGGGACTCGATCCCAGGTCTCCAGGATCACGCCTTGGGCCGAAGGCGGCGCTAAACCACTGAGCCACTGGGGCTGCCCCTAAAGGCGGGTGAGCCTGCCCTACTGTTGCATCTTGGAAGACAATCAAGTCTTATGCCGGTTTCACCTCTGAGTGAGAATGAATTAAATGAGATACCAGGAAAAAAGCACCTAACCCAGTGCCTGTGTTGGAGGTCCCCATCACCACTCTCGGATTTTAAAATTCTCCAGGAAAAACTCAGAAAAACACAGTTACCATGTATCACAGTGAAAGGATACATAGTAAACTCAGCAGAAGAAATAGACACCTGGGGTAGATCCTTCCAGCTGTGCATACCTCTCCCAGCAATGACAGGCGACCACGTGTGCAAAGTATCATTACCCAGGGAAGCTCATGGAAGCCTTGGTGTCCAGGGTTTTTTTTTTCTTTAAGATTTTATTTATTTATTTGTGAGAGACACAGAGAAAGAAGCAGAGACACAGGCAGAGGGAGAAGCAGGCTCCATGCAGGAAGCCCATGTGGGACTCAATCCCAGGACCCCAGGATCACGCTCTGGGCCAAAGGGAGGTGCTCAACCTCTGAACCCCCCAGGTGTCCCTGTCCAGGGTTTTTATCAGGGGTCAGCCACAGAGGCGTGGAGCATCCTCTCACCCCCAATGTCAAATCGATGCTAGCATGCCCCAAAGCCCCAGGCATACAAACACAATTGCTTGCCATACATCTTACCATTAGTATCATATTATTTACATATTCATCAGACACGTTATTCCAAGGACACTCAGGTCGGCCCCCAGGAGCTGGTCCAGGGCCAGTCCTGAAGACCCCTGGAATTTGCAAACCCGACCTGTTGCATTAATTCTTTCTGCACAAAGCCTATCACTGTAAGTAATTAAAGGCGTACTACATGCAAATAAATAAATAAATAAGTAAATGAATAAATAAAATAAAGGCTTGTTTCTCCCCCCCAAATCTTCCCTTCTCCTGACTCAAGCAAGATTACTGATAATCTAGCAAAAAACTGTCAACATTGAGCTCTGTTTTTGGTGCCAAGCACTGTGGTCAGTGTTAGCTCTTTGTTTTTTTCTTCTTTTTTTTTTTTTTAAGATTTTATTATTTATTCATGAGAGACACACAGAGAGAGGCAGAGACACAGGCTGAGGGAGAAGCAGGCTCCCTGCAGGGAGCCCCGTGTGGGACTGGATCCCAGGACCCGAGGATCACGCCCTGAGTAGAAGGCAGGCGCTCCACCACTGAGCCACCCAGGTGTCCCAGTGTTAGCTCTTTGGTCTTACAATGATTCTCAATGGTGTCACCTATTTCTTATTTTACGGAAAATGAAACAAAGCCCAGAGTCATCGAGTAATTTATTTAATGTCACACACCTCCCATGGACTGCGTTCAGGGAAAGGATTCAAGTCAAGCTTCAGAAAACAGAGGCTACATTATAATCACCTCCACTAGACCTACATTTCTTAATAGGGACACCAAACAGAGACAACTGGCATAGCACTTATGTGTGGATGCCCAGCACATCCATGAAGTTTCTCACCTTTTTCTTTTTCATGTTTTTTTAAGATTTTATTTATTTACTGATGAGACACACAGAAAGAGAGGCAGGGACACAGGCAGAGGGAGGAGAAGCAGGTTCCATGCAGGGATCCCAATCAGGGACTCGATCACGGGAATCTGATATCACACCCTGAGCCAAAGGCAGATGCTCAATCACTGAGCCACCCAGGTGTCCCTCTCACCTTATTCTTAAATGTCATTTCCCCAAGGAAGACTTCTGTGGATTCTCAAACTTAATTCAATCTACCTGTCAGCAGAGTCACAAGCAATTTGTACTAAGGACAATCAGAAAGAAAGGGGGACTTAGTCAAGAGAAGTGAATAAAGACAGGGCATCTCATTTGCCACTGTGGGCCAGTGGACACCCTGTCCTTGGCCGAGAGGGTGGGCACAATTTCCTCTGCCTGCTGTCGAAGAGGCTCAGCCTGGACTGATACCTGATTGCCCCGATGGCTGGGGAAGTAAGAGCATTACATGCTCGTGAGGAAGGGATTTGCTGAGGAAGAAAGGGCATGACATTTGAACCAGCCTTTAAATCGTTATTTTAAGTGGCAAATATTTAAATGTTGGGGACAGTGGGCCAAATCCCAAGCCACCTTGTTATTAAAAGCTCTCATCCAGGGATCCCTGGGTGGCGCAACGGTTTGGCGCCTGCCTTTGGCCCAGGGCGTGATCCTGGAGACCCGGGATCGAATCCCACGTCGGGCTCCCGGTGCATGGAGCCTGCTTCTCCCTCCGCCTGTGTCTCTGCCTCTCTCTCTCTCTGTGACTATCATAAATAAATAAATAAATAAAAATAATAATTAAAAGCTCTCATCCAGGTGCATAGTATTGCTCCTTTGAAGTACACAGGAAAACTGTAACAATGATTATTTAAAATACACAATAGCTATTTTCCTACCACATATTGTAAGTTGCTTGAAAGCAAGAACATGGGCACTTGGGTGGCTCAGTCAGTTGAGCATCTGCCTTCAACTCAGGTCATGACCTCAGGGTCCTGAGATCGAGCCCCACATGGGGCTCCCCGCCTAGCTGGGAGTCTGTTTCTCCTCTGCCTCTGCCCCTTCCCCCAACCTCGTGTGCTCTTGCATTCTCTCTCTGTCTCAAATAAATAAATAAAATCTTTTAAAAATAGAAAGCAAGAATAATTTTTAATTTATTCATCATTATATTGCCAGTGTCTACAACAGTGGCTGGCAATTAGCAGACTTACGGAAAGTCTGGATGAATAAGCACATGAATAAATTAGCACTGTGTAAACAAGAGGTGTGCTGTCCTTAGGATGGTTTCTTATACCCTTTGAGAGGGCTGATCCCTTAAGGATAAAATTCTATCAGAATAAACAGAAGAGTCATATGGACCAAACTGCATGTGCCTGGAATTCATATGTTGAAGCACTAACCCCCAGTGTGACTATATTTAGAGATAGGACCTTTACGGATGTAATTTAGGCTAATTGAGGTCATAATTTAGGGTAAGTGAGGTCTGACCCTATAGAATTAATATACTTATAAGAAGAGATACCAGAGGGCTCACTCTCTCTACCATGTGAGGCCACAGAGAGAAGGAGGCCATCTGCAAGCAAAGAAGAGAACTCTTGCCAGAAACCAAATTGTCTGGCACCTTAATCTTATAGTCTCGGCCTCCAGAATTTTGAGAAAGTAAATTTTTGTTGTTTAAGCTACCGTGTCAGTGTGATATTGTCAACGGCAGCCCAAGAAGACTAATACAAAGGCTGTGGAAGTTGAGTGCCTGGGCTCAGAAGCCAGATCAGATCTGCCTGAGTTCAGTACCCATCTCTACAACTTACTAACTCTGTTAAACATTGTCGTATTAATTACTCTCCCTGTGTCTCCATTTCTCACCAGTAGAATGAAGATAACATTCGTCTACCTCACAGGGATTTGAGGGTCTAATGGCTTAGGATTGCATTGGCAACCCTTAGAACGGAGGCTGGAACACAATGGGAGCCATGGGAATGAGCCATGCTGTATTTCCAAAAAGGGTAGCCCAGCAAGGTTTCCTCCATGTACTCTTTTGCAATGGGATCTTTCCATGTGCCCTTTGCTCAAATCTGGGTTTCTCCTGTGAGCTGCTTTGACCAATAGAATGTGGTAGAAGATAGCTATGGAATGTCAAGACCAGATCAGCTTCCATCTTTATCTCTTGGAACACAACTTTTTGGAACCCAGCCTCCACACTGAGGAAACTAAAATCAGCCACGAGGAGCCTGAAATGGAAGAAAAGCAAGATCCCAGCCCACATCCCTAGATGAGCTCCCAGCAGCATCCAACACCAATTGCTGCCACACAAGTGAGGCTGTGTTGGACCTCTCGGCTTTCCCAGAACATTCACTGATAGCATTTGAATCAGGAATGCCACTTGAAAACCCACGAGGTCATGAGAATAGTAAATTGTTGGTTTAAGACATAAAATTTGGGGTGGAGTTTACACAGCGAGAGATAACCAAAACAGAAATTAGAACCAGGTATCATATCCTGTGCAGCAAAACCTAAAACACGTGTCATCAGCTGTGGCCTTGGGAGACAGCATAGGCTGAAGAGCACCAAGGAGACCACTCACAAGGCTGGAAAAGCAGTGAGCAAATTGTTATTGCAGGTTTGAGAAAAGGGGACCTGAGTTACATAATGGCATTTCATTGGGCAACACCTGACCCACAGTAA
This sequence comes from Vulpes vulpes, assembly GCF_048418805.1. Lineage (NCBI taxonomy): Eukaryota > Metazoa > Chordata > Mammalia > Carnivora > Canidae > Vulpes > Vulpes vulpes. The sequence continues at coordinate 94,830,835 of NC_132782.1, forward strand.
AGCAACAGATAAAAAGCATGCATGATACATTTACAGATCTGACTAAGGAGATTTCCAGAATAATGTTGAAAGTACCAAATAGCTTTTTTTTTTTTTTTTTTAGATTCCTGTGATAAATGGGAGAAAGAAAGATGGTCTGAAAAAGGAAATAGTCAAGCAGAAATTTAAAAAAATATTTTCAACTTGCCAGCTTAGAAAACAAAATCGTTTCTATCACTCAGCTTCTCTAAGGAGTAAGAACATCTCAAAGTAAATAAAAACTTGAAACAAAGATCAAATCCAGGGTATTGCCCCTAAAACAGCCTCGGGTCAAGATCAAGTAAAGGGTATGGCTGTTAACATTCTTTGTTAGGGCCTCAGAAAATGTAAAGAGGTATCTCCTAGACCTCATCGCTAGACAAAAGGATTTCAAAGAAAGTCAAGAGTGTTGTGCTACAGGATCTTGGCTACACCCCAGAGAGTGATCTGTGGATGTGTTTTTTTGTCTAGTAGTGGGAACCCCAACAAGATTCACAGGAAACGACAAAGTTTTAAAAGAAAATTGGACAAATGGGAGTGACATCAGCTTGAACTATAAGAGACAGAGATGGGTTGGCAAAAATTAGTGAAGGTATGAAAGGCACAGCATAGGAAATAGAGTCAGTGAATTGTAATAATCTGCACTGTATGTGGACAGGTGGTAGCTCCCTTGTGGTGAGCACATCACAATGCACAGGGTTGTTAAATAGCTATCTGGTACACCTGAAACTAATGTCACATTGTGTGCCACCTATACTTCAGTTAAAAAAGTTCTTAAAGAGATGGAGATATTTCAAAATGAAAAGAGCCATGGTCCCTCAAATTTTGATGACTTAAGAGTGAGCATAAGGAACAATTCAGCACCAGCTATAAATATAAGCCATTTCTAACAGAACAGGAAAAAAAAAATCACTCAAAAGGCAAATTCCAGAGTGAGGACAGCAGAGCCAAAAGCTACTGAGAAAGATCTCCCAATGGGCCCTAATCAATATGCACTCTCTGCCTGCAGAGCAAGGAGAATTAATAATAAGCACACTGGATTTCAGAATTGCTATGGGCCAGCGAGTACCCCCAGCCTCCCTGATCACCCCATCCTTGTGTCTGCTTTATGTTGAGCATGTAGAGGCAGATGGATGGTCCTTCTGACCCACAGGCCTCCCCATCTGAGGAACTGCACCCAAAGATCCTCACATAGATTTAGAAAACAAGGTTTTGAACCTTGAGGCTGAGCCTGATGCCATAACAGGATGGGAATATCAGCAGCCTTGGGAGGAAAGGACTATAGTTTGCATGCCAGGGGGAATATAAACTGTGGCTCTAGGGCAGGCCATGCTAGATCTGGCTTCCAAGGATTGCCAAGCCAATGCTCCCATCCCACATGGCCTTTTCAATGTGATCCTAAAGGATATTTGTGGCAGTGACAAATCAGAAACAATGTAGATGTCCAACATCAGAGAATGGGCAAATTATGGTACAGGGCATTAAAATAATGTAATGATTGAATGTTTGATGGCATAGAGTGAATGATGCTCCTGAAAAAAATTTTAAATGAAAAAAAAAGGCAGAGTATAAAATAAACTTTTTAATAAATAAATATGTTTTTATAGATGGATAAATAAATATGTTTATATATGTGTGTGGATAGATAGATGATAGATAGATAGATAGATAGATAGATAGATAGATAGATAGATAGATATTTTTAAAGCAATGGGCCCTGGGAGGAGAGCACTATGCAATTTCCAAGGCTGGAGCTGAAGAGGGTTACAGCCTTCACACATACCTGGGAACACTGACCTTGGTACCCAGTCTCCACACCCAGAAGAAGCCAAGTGGCCAGGTGCAGAGGTCCACACATTGCAAAACAGTCTCCGTCCTGAGCTCAGCTGGCGTCCCAAACAGCATCCAACACCAACTGCTGACCGTATGAGTAAAGCCATTTTGGAACCTCTAGCTCTCCTGTGGTGCCCAGGTCAACACCACATGAAGCAGAGGAAATATCTGATCACAGAACTTTGGGAAATAATGCATTGTTGTTTTGTGCAACTATGTTTTGGTGTGATTTGTTACACAATAACAGATAACCAAAATGGCCAATGTCTATTTTTACAATGATTTTTTAAAAATTTTTTTTAATTTTTAAACATTGGTTTATTTGAGAGAAATGGTAGAAAGAGAAAGAGTGAGAGAGGGGAGGTCTGAGGGAGAGGGAAAGAGAGAGAGAAACAGACTCCCCACTGAGTGTAGAGCCCCATGTGAGGCTGGATCTCAGGACTCTGGGATCACAATGACCTGAGCTGAAATCGAAAAACAAAGGCTTGACCAACTGAGCCACCCAGGTGCCCCTTTACTGTGATTTTAAAAAAATACATATTTCCATGGTGTTTCATTTTTCCTTGCCTAGGCTCAGGCTCACACCGGATCCAGAGAAAGGGAAGCTCAATATATTCAGTTGTCACTCAACCTTTGCTTGCAGTGAAGCAACTCTGCAAATCACCTCTTACACAGCCTTCCGGAACCTAAATAAAGTCACAGCCTGGAAGACACAAAGATGACACAAACACCTGTCAGACGATGTGACGAAGTTTAACAAGGATGAATGCAAGGCTCTGAATTTGTATTAAAAAGCCAGCTGCCCAAGGACATGTGGCTTAGCAGAAACATACATTTATTAACTCAGCCTTTTTTTTTTCTTTTTGCATTAAGCTTATAAGTATTGCAAGAATAATGAGGCTGCCAAAAAACCTCATGTGGCTGTAGACTCTATTAATAGAAGTAAAGCACCAAGAATAAGGAAGGCTATCTGCCTCCCCTAACAGGGTCAGACCACATGTAGAAGATTCAGTTTTGCACAAAGCACAAGAAAAGTGAAAGGAACGAACAGGAGTAAATTCAGGAGAGAGTGGCAAGACAGTTTGCAGTACTCAAGAATTCCCTTATTACTTTCAATTTAAAAAGTATAGGGAATAAGTCTTTCAAATTTGAAAACAGCCATGCTACACCTTGATTTCATCTGTGTGTGGAACAAAATACTTACTAAACACATTTTCCAGCATTTCTCTAAGTATTCGAAAGACAGCAGTGAGTTCCCTCCCAGCTTGTAGCAGGCATTTTAGATAAAACCAAGTAAACCAACCAGATTATTTGGGAGAGGTATGTGTTATGAAGCAAATAAATAGGGTCAATTGGGTAGAAAGCCTTGTGGGATCGACAAGTCTTGATTTTGGTTATTCAAAGAAAGCCTTTCCAAAGAAATGACATTGGGAATGGAATTTAACCAATAAGAAGGAAATTATGTGAAAGAACTGGAAAGTATCTTTCCGGGCAGTAAAAGCAGAGAGTGGAAATATCCTGCAGCAGGACCAAGTTGGTACGTATAAAAACAAATAGAGAAAAAGCCAGTGTGGCTGGAACATCGTGACCCAGAGAGTGGTTGAAGTGAAGATTAAACAGGTGGGCATGTCCATCCTGAATTTAAGATTTTATTTATTTGAGAGAGAGGGGGAGAGAGAGAGAGAGAGTGGGAGGAGGGACAGCAGGAGAAGGAGAGAATCTCAAGGGACTCCACCCTGAGCACAGAGCTCGATGCAGGACTCAATCTCACTACCCTGAGAATCATGACCTAAACTGAAACCAAGTCAGACCCGCAACTGACTGAACCACCCGGGCGCTCCCCATCTTGAATTTAGATGTCATTCCACTGTTCCCAAGGCATCATTTCCCCCATCACAGTTTGGGTCTTTGAAGTCAAGTTTGGGACTTGACTCATACAGTTCTTGTACATAGAAGATACAAAGAAAGATGAGTCTACTCTCCACAGAAGCTTTCTTCAGCTCTCTGGAAGGCTGGCGCATAGAATTTGGGTGGTGTAGAGTCAGAGTTTCTGTGTCCCAAGGAGGTGGCATTATGATCATCAGTTGGTAGAAACTACAGGAGTTGTTCAGCTCAGCAAAAGGTAGAGTTTTCTCATTTACATCCCTATCTGATGACACAATCTGTCCTGGTAGGTAATGGCTTTCTCATCCCCGGAAAAGTCCAGGTGAAGTCTCAGTAGTTGAGACTTAAGATTTACAGTAGTTGGAAATCACACAATTGGCATTAGATTGGAATTAGTGTTTCCCAAAGGATGGGGCACATGCCTCAGTTGGCAATGGTAGATATTACACAGACACACCGTTAAGTAACATCAGATGAAGCAGGATAGAGACTATTGCTTTTCAATTTCTTGTCTATTATTCCAATGTTTTAATGGAAAACTCTTTTCTTTCTTATTCAGGTATAACTAACACACAGTGTTGTATGAATTCCAGGTTTACAATACAGTGATTCAACTATTCCATACATGACTGTGCTCATCACAATAAATGTACTCTTCATCCCCATCACATATATCGCCCATCCCTCTCCCCGCATCTGGTCACCACCAGTTTGTTCTCTATAGTTAAGAGTCTGTTTGGGGGTTTGTATCTTTTTTTCTTTGTTTGCTTATTTTGTTTCTTACATTCTGTCAAGGAGAACATCTCATTTGTCTTTAATAGCTAACACTTGCTTTGTACTCCTTTGTTAAAAAAGAGAAATAAGGGGCATCTGGGTCGCTCAGTGGTTGAGCATCTGCCTTTGGCTCAGGTCATGATCTCGAGGTCCAGGGATAGAGTCCCACATCGGGCTCCCCGCAGGGAGCCTGCTTCTCCCTCTGCCTATGTCTCTGCCTCTTTCTCTGTGTCTCTCATGAATAAATAAATTAAATCTTCAAAAAAAAAGTTTTTTAAATTAAAATGTTAAAGAAAAAGAGAAATAAATGCTTAGATTACTCTTTCCCAGGTAATAGTATCTTGCAAGACTTTTAAAACATTATTTGGTTCTCACAGTGTTTCTTTATGTATATATTTATATATTTAAGGTAATTGATGCAGGATTTATATTTGTGGCATTAATATAAAGACCACTTTTATCAATAAATTATATTATTGAAGAGTTGCAATGACTAAAGGAAAATATCATGCAAATAGGTGTGGAGGTTATACACTGTGGGATCATAGTACAGAGAGAAAATCATTCTAGTGACAGGCAAATACTTGACATTTAGAAAACTCTGGTTAGACCTTAAGGTTTTCCAATTGTGAGCACTTTCAATTCCATAGAACAAAATGGGGTTTAAATTGCTTTTGCTGATTCTCTTGAACAAAGTCAACTCTTTTAAAGAAAGCAGAAAAGCAGAATTCAGGATATGTATTTCAGCTGAGTGGAGGAGTCCTCCCCAGGGATTTTAAGCCCTGCCATCTACTCTCTTTCCTTTTTAGGGTTCAGAAAAACACAACTGTGATGGCTAACAGCAGACTTGACGTTGAACGTGGAGCCCAATGCAGGGCTCAATCTCACAACCTTGAGATCACGACCCTGAGATTATGACCTGAGCCAAAACCAAGAGTCAGAGGTTTAACCAACAGGTTAAACCAACAGAGCCACCCCGGTGCCCCAGGTAAAGATATATTTTTAGATGTGATTAACATTCAGTTGACTTTAAAGCAGATTAGCCTCCATATGTGGGTGGGCCTGGTACAATCAGTTGAAGGCTAGGAGCGAAGCCTGGTTTTCCTGAAGGAGAAAGAATGCTCCCTCCAGGCTGCAATGTAGAAATTCTGCCTTAGTTTCCTGCCTTCAGACTCAAGACTTCAACATCAACTTTTACCTGGATGTCCAGGCTGCCAGCTTGCGATATAGATTTCAGATTTGACAACCTCTACAATCATGTGAGCCAATTCCTTTAAATAAATCCCTCTCTTTATATCTATATTATCTATATTGATCTACACACACACACAATAGTAACAAAAACTTTAGAGGAATTTGTTTTGTGCTACTAAAACTATGGAGGTGGGCTTCAGGCAATATTTGATCCAGGGGCTCAAATGATAGCATGAATATTTGCTTTTACCCACTCTTGGCTCTGATTTCTGATTGTAGATTCATCATCAGCCTCTATAAGGTGCCCCTTGGCAGCTGACAGCTCCAGGCTTGCATCCTCCAAATCTAAGTCCAAAAGTAAAAGAGTATCTTACCCTCCAATAGTTCAAACAGTTATCATGGGCCTGTGCCTCCTTTCCCAATTAATTACACATTCATCCGTGAACTAATCACCGACCTCAGAGAATGGAACACACTAATCCTCTCACCCATGGGCATGAAGATGGAGAGGGCTGAATCCCCAAAAGGAGTGACTTCAAGGTATGGTTATCACATCTAGAATGAGAAGATTTGGGATGGGAATAACAGAGCTCCCGTTGGACCACACATCTCAAACATTAAGGGGCACAAGAAGCACCTGAGGGCTGGTAAAATGAAGATTCTGATTCATTAGTTCTGTGGTAGGGCTTGAAATTCAGCTTCTCTGATAAACTCCAGATGATCATTCTGATACTGCTGGTCCACAGACCACACTTTGAGTACCAAGCCATCAGGCCATATATTGCAGGGGCTGGCTGGTAATCATCTCTAATTGCAGCAAGTGGTCAGAACAAGGGGGGGTGGGTGGGGTGGTTTTGCTTTAACACAGCATCTTACCAGCCACTACCTATCACTGCCATAAGGCCCTGGCTTTCACATCCAGAAGGAGTCTGTCTCTTGCCTGGTGGAGGCATGGACAGAAAGATGGTCAGACACATACATCATGCAGCATGAGCCCTTGGGGTTGCTCAGTCATGCTCAGGGTAAGCGAGGACAGATAAAGATGTCCCTGTTACCCAGGTGCCTTTGTGTAGAAGCCTGCATTCCTCAAGATTTACACAATTCATCAGTCGGATCAGAGAAACAGCCCAGAGCTGCTGTTTGTATGCTATGAGGGAGATTCACTAGAGAAACTGGAGGTCAAGGTAGAGTCATATAATTTCATGGTTGAAGATTTTAGCCCATACTGCGTATTTCTCAGATAAGGTGTTTATTGCTGTAGGGGAAATTTGAACTTTGTTGGACAAAAGAGACCAAAGTCTTTTACTTTTTAAATACCATGTTAGTCTTTCAGCCAAAGGCTTACCGTCAGGCTTCTGTGTCTGGGTTTTAAAGAGGGCAGGATTTGGGAGGAATCTGACATGAGAGAATCATCGAGCCTTATAGAGAATGTCTACAATTGGATCAACTGTTCCAAGTTATATGCCAGACAATCAATAGCTGATTCAATCACGATTGTAGCTCTAACAAGGAATAGTTCTATTTCTGTCATTAGGGGAATCTAAGTAATCTCTTCATGGTTGATCCGATTCTCCAATATTAACCACAATAATTGTCAAACAAATAAATAAAATAAATACAACTCTTACTCTAAAGTAGTCTTAAAAGAGTGGTGATTTATGTCATTGTATCCTGAAATGACTTTTAATAATATTTTCTGGCCAGATTTCACAGAAAGACAAAATGTAGCACAGCCAGGTAAAGGGACTTTGAATTCACAGGATACAGGTTTGAGTTTAAAACCACATATGCCAGCTTTCTTGTACATCTATATGAGTCTGAAATCAATCTCCCTTGCTGAAATAAATTGTAAATTACGAGGATTTTATTTCCAAAATATCTTCCTTAATTTCACTTAGTCATTCAATTTTTAAATTCATTCATGTGTTCATGTATTACTTTCCAAGATAAAACTAAATCTTTTATGGAAAAGATAATCAGGGATATTTGAGTATTGTCCTTGACTAAATATACTTTCCCTGAAGGCAGAGAAAGCCAGTCTTGTCCAACATGGATTTTTCCCCTTAGCATAGTGCCTGGCACAAAGGAGGCACTCATCTGTATTATTCAAATGAATGATACAATAAACAACCAGATTAAAATATCCAGTAAGACACATTTTTTTTTCCTCTACCAGAAATGCATTTCTAGTGGGAAAGATAAAATCATGTAAGGGAATAAAAATGTATGTACAAAGAAAGAGAGGCGTAAAATTGCCTGGTGTGTTCCAAAATGGGTAAAGATTTTGATACAAATCAAATGATAAGCTGCATGGTAGGGACTGATAAGAGGTAAGTATGAAAAGGAAGGAGAGGGCCAGATTATGATGTCTATTTGTTAGGGACTGTCAGGTGCAACTGGAGACTGAAATACAATTAGAAGTAGTTTAGGCATTAAAAAAAAAAAAAAGTAATGGCCCATGTAACTGAAAAGTCCAGAATATCTGGTTTCAGGCATGGCTGGATCTAGGTTCCAAATGATGTCATCGGGAATCTGTTTCCCAGGGCTCCTGGGTGGCTCAGTCAGTTAAGTGTCTGCCTTTGGCTCAGGGCATGATCCCTGGGTCCTGGGATTGAGCCCCATGTAAGCAGGGAGCATGCTTCTACTTCTCCCTCTCCCTCTGCCACTCTCCCTACTTGCGTGCCCCCCCTCTCAAATAAACAAATAAATAAACATCTTTTTTTTTTTAAAAGGAATCTGTCTCCCTATATATCTTGGTTTAGTTTCTTCCAATTTGTTTTCATTTTCAGGTAGACTTTCTCTCAGAGTGAAAGTGTGTGCATCTGCAACGCCGAGGTTACATTCTCCCAGTTGAAGAATTCCACCAGGAAAAAAAAAAAAAACACTTCTCTACCTATGATGTGGACTTATGGTTTGTTAGCTTTAATCTATAGCCCAGATTATGTCACATGCCTATTTTTCAGCCAATCAGTGGAGCTCAGGGACTACAGTATTCTCTTAACCATCCTAGTTCATATTCTCATCTCTGCATCCTCAAAGTGTGAGCAGTCCTACCCATATGGCACGTATTGAGTTTGGAAGTAGTAGGAATCCCTAAAAGAAAACTAGATCAATCAGGAAAGCAGCCAGACCTCCCCCTCTCTGCAAAAAATTCATAGCATGCTCTCTGATCACACTTATAAAACTTTCGAGAAGATGCAAACTCATTTATAGTGATAAATCAGTGGTTGCCTGCTTATGGGAGGAGGAGTAGAGATGAGGAATTGCAAAACGGCAAGAGGAAACTTTGGAGGTGATGGATACATCCATTGTCTTGACTATTTCTTGGGTATGTCCAGATGTCAAAATTTATCAACGTTTATGCTTGAAATATGTGCAGTTAATGCATGTCACTTATACTTCCATAGAGCTATAAAATATTGGAAGAGGGAAAGGATGATGGTCAGGCAAACAGCTGCCTAAGATGGTATGCCAAAGCAACGAGGAGTTGGCACAAGTTTTTAATCAGAAGAGTAATATAACTAGGAGTGTTAAGATCATTATGGAAACTGTATGAGAAGCTATCAGAGTGACAATAGGGTAGAAACAAGGAGACTCGTCAAGAGGCATATTAGATGTCTCTCGTGCCCCACCTGACACGTCTCAGCCCACCTCGTACTTGAGGTTTTGCTGTGGGCAGGAACCGTGGTTCAGGTGCAGCCTGACTCCATGACAGCCCTCACTTTCTGCTCTACACCTTTTGTGTCGCCAAAGCTGGGAGCCCTGCAGCCACCAACCCGGCATTCAAGCATGCCCACCCTGGGAGTCTACAGAAACTAATACTCCACGGAAGATGCAAGCCAGAGCATAAGTGCTCCCTCTTCTAGCCCCTGGATGGGTAATTCCTTGTCATGCTCTGATTGCTTCCTTGGAACGTTCCAGCTGGCTCTAGCCCCAGTTGCCCATAGCAAAGACCAGCTCAATAGTGCCCTCTTCTACTGGTTTCCCTGCTTCCCTCTTCCACTTTCCCTGAATCGCTCCCCTCACTAAACCACTTGCAGTGAACACTGTAAGCTCTGCTTTCCAGGGCTTCGGGGGACCTGAAAAGGATGCAAGTGAATGTGATAACCTAAGTGAATAGTACTGACAACCCGAACTAAGGCAATGCTGCTTTGGATGGAGAAGCAGAGAAAGAAATGATGGGATATGGTGACCAGCCTTACAGAGAGGGGGAGAGACCACATACATCTAACTCATCCAGGATGTCAGCAGACACCCAGAGGAAACCCAAAGATAGAAACTACTGTTTTACAAAGAAAAACATAGTGTCGGAATTATCGGAATTATCTGGGACCTCTGATTCTGAGAAGGACTTAGCATTTCAGTTTTCTGGGCACTTAAATTGTGGACAATTTAGATTATTTTTTTAATGCTACAGTGATTGCTTACTAGTGGTTTTAAGACCTTATAAACAGTTCACCGTTCATGCACAAAAAAGAAAGGCAATTAGGCAGAGGAATTCAGACAGTGCACACTGGGATGGCTGGTCTTTATACCATGTTATGTAGGGCCTCACCTGAAAGATTCTCAGGCCAGGGCCTGGAATCATCTGTTGGCTCACATACTTGCCCATCTGGTGGTGGATATTGGCTAGCATGTGGAGGTTTTCTCTAACATGGCTGAGCCCCAGCCTCTTGGAGCGAGGCACATAGTGTCATTCCATTGGTCAAGGCGGTCTCAAAACGCTGCCTACGCTCTGCTGAAGGAACCATGGATCCTACATGTGATGGAGGATTGTCAATGTCACATTGTAAAAAGGGGATCATCTCTTAATTTCCTGTGCCGCTGTAACAGATTACCACAAATTTAGAGGCTTAAAGGAACACATCTTTAATCCCGCAGACAGTGCTGTCCAGCAGAAATATAATGCAAGCTGCATAGGTAATTTGAATTTTCCTAGAAGCCACATTTATGAAAGTAAAATGCAGATAGGAAAAACTAATTTTACTATTATTTTGTTTAATCCAGTTATCCAAAAGCCTGCTATTTCAATGTGAAACCAATATTACAATGACGGAGATATTTTACATTGCTTATATTAATCTTCAAAACTCATGATGTATTTTATACTTATATCACACCTTAATTCAGACTGGTGGCAATCAGACTACATTAGCTACAGACAATATGTCTGAAGTTATTCTGACGGCAAACCTCTAAAAAACCAAATACTTGGCTGACATCACATATACAATCATATGCCAAAAGCCTCCATTCCCAGAGAGGTTTTCCAGTTTTAGAGATTGCTTCTCTGGTTTCTGTATACCGATCACAAGTTGGGTTAAAGGTGCAAGTGAGGAGATAGTATGCTATCCTAGGCTGACTCTTTTTTTTTTTTTTTAAGATTTTATTTATGTATTCATGAGAGACAGAGAGAGAGAGAGGCAGACACAGGCAGAGGAAGAAGCAGGCTCCATGCAGGGACTGGATCCTGGGTCTCCAGGATCACGCCCTGGGCTAACAGCAGGGCTAAACCATGGAGCCACCTGGACTGCCCCCTAGGCTGACTCTTGACAAAGGGTCGTGATCATTCACTTCCAGTCCAACCATTCTCCCCACTTCTATTTTATTCTATTCTCTATAGTAACGAACTGTATTGGGAATGGGCAATTGAGCTACGGAGTGGTAGCTCAGTTTTGAAAATTAAAATTTAATTCCTGCTTTCTCTCTCTGGTGCTGGCACTATCTCATTCTCTGAAGGGTAGGTTCCCAGCAGGTTGGTAGATGGACAAGGCTTACCTTCAGTATCTTTTGCCCCACTTATTAGTTTCCCTACTGCTCAGGGTCAAGTCCTTGTCCATATTTAATAGCATAGAACATATTCCCTTTCCCTGCAGGTTCTTCTTGTGCTACTTACATGGAGAACCCTCATTCATTTGGACCCAGCACAAATGTTAATTATCCTTAAGAAACTTCTCCAACACCACTAATCTCCCTCTTTTTCTTCATTTCATTTCAAATCTCCTTGTATACCTTCTTTCCATCAGAGCCTTTAACGCTCTTTACTATGATGGTTTATTCATTTCTCTGCCACGCCAATGTATTGTTACATTTTCCAAGGAAAAGAGGATGCCATTCATCTCTTCATTCTCCGTGATTATCACAAGGCTTTTCCCATAGTAGATACTCAACCATGGGGACTCCTTTGGTCCAGTGAATAGAGGAAAGCTAATTGGCCCGTATGGGGGAATGAATGTGTGACCTTGGCTTCATCTCCATGAGCTTGGAGACAAGATTTGCATGCTTTTGTTGTCCTGGGTCAAGGGAACCACACGCTGTTCAAAGTACTAGGGTTTGAATACAGGGATATTTGACAATACACCTGTTTAGTTAGATAAAGAGAACCTATTCATATACTGTGGGAAAGGAATCAATGAAGTTCCTGGCCCCTTTGCCTTTGACAATAGTCTTTCTAAGCAGCAGAAAGAGAGAGCCTCTAAGAAGGTGATTAATGTGAGCTCCTGCTGAGGACTTCAAATTGATCTTGGCAAAGAAAATGTCATTTCTCTGCCTGTCCCTTGGTCTCAGAAAGTTTTAAACAGACTGAAGAGTATACACAAGATGTTTTCAAGGAAGACAGAGGATACAGTAAAACAGAGGATATTCACACTTGGGGTAAATACAAGTGGATTCATCAACTCAATAATAAAAGTTTATTTCCATAGTACATTGCCTCCACTCTAAGTTGCCTTGTTGCTGCTCATTAGCATCTTTAACAATACCCAGCTGATCCTTCATGTAATGCCCTGATCTCATGGGCCATTGATCCCACAACTACAGTGACTTTCACTTTATTTTTCAGGTATTTATAGATATATACTATTCGTCTGACACTATCCTCAGTTCTGAAGAAATGGAAATAAATCAGGCATGGTCCCAATCCTAAAGAAGCTAAGATTCTAGTGGAGAGGCAGATATAAGAATATAAAATTGTAATCTACTGTCAATAAAGACAATAATAGAGATGACTATGAAACATATTGCTGATACAGAAAAGAGGAGTATTTATTTCCCTGTCATTTTGCTCATTCATTGTATATATAATATATAATTATATCACACATATAATTATACAGAATTATATAACATATTAATATTCATATATATGAGCATGTTACAGCAGTAGAAAGAACAAAGTCACTATTTTGAATGGCCCCTGAGCTGATAAACACTAGGACTGTTCAGAAATCTAAAGAGGTAACAGTGTGGCTGTTCTAAGTACTGACTACTAGAGCTTAGCAATCAGTCAAGGGCAGAGTGGCATAAAATGAGGTTGTAGAAAGAAGTGGGCCTCATCATGAAGGGCTTGGTAGGGTATGCTAAGCAGTTAGCTTTGGGTGTTTGTTTGTTTTCTAGATGAAGGGATTTAGGCCACCAAGTAACAAAATATGATTTATATTCTTGCATGATCATTCTGGCTGCCAAGTGGAGAATAAATTTGGAGGTGGAGGTAGATAAAAGTGAAAGAAAGTCAAGATTAGAGGCAGAGAGAACTGTTGGGAAATTGTTGTGGTAGTTTAGATGAGATATTATGGTGCATTAGACCCAGAAATGACAGTAAAGATGGAGAGAAGAAGATAGATGGAAAGCCATCCTCCATACATACAGTAAGGCAGGAACGAGAGAGAAGAATACAGGAAGAGGGGAAACATGAAAAAAAAAAATGGAGCCAAAAAAACAATTGAGGGAACTTATCTTCTCCTTAGTCACCAAGAAGAGCTTAATCATACCAGAAACATCACAGTCTCTGCCACCAAGATTATCATCATCCCTGCCACCATCATCACTGCCGCCACCACCATCATCACCACTGTCACAACCACAATCATCATCATCACTACCACCATCATCACTGCCACTATCATCATCAGCATCACCATAAGCATTATCACCACCACCACCATCGCTGTCATCAATATCACCACCATCATCACTGCCACCATCACCACCACCATCATCACCACCACCACCATTACTACCATCATTATCATCATCATTACTATCACAACTATCACAACCATTATCACCACCATCACTATCACCACATCATTATCACTATCTGTCACCACTATCATCACTATCACTACATCATCATTTCAAAAAACATTGTGATGAGTAATAATCTGTAATGCATATAGTATTACATACAGTGAACTTTCATCAGTATTAACTCATTTGAATTTTTTGAGATGGTTCATCAATTTTGAGTACAACTTCTTATTTGAAGCCTCTTTCACACCACCCTATTTGTGGTCACTGAATGTTCAATCTCTAGATACTTCTCCATTGTCCTAGAGCTTTTTGTCTCCTCTATCCTCATGTGCCTTCCTTTCTAGTTTCACCATTTGGTCAGACTTTCCCAACTTGTCCTTTAATGCCCTCTAGATTTCCTCATTTCTTTGAAATCCTTTTATATCCTAACAAGTCCCCAAACTTGGATCACTGTGAGCAGTGATCAAATTTTCTGATTGTGAACATCACAATTTGATGAAAAGGGTAACCACTATGATCCAACTTTCCCTATTTAATCTCATTAAGAAATCTCTCTCTTTTCAAATCATCCCCACACCATCCAAGGCCTGGTGCCATCTTATACCATCTTACACCAACATCTTACACCAGTAAGCTGTTCAGCAGTTAGCTCCATGGAGAACTTCACCCCCTACTTCAGAGAGAAGATAAAAACAGCCTTCACACAGGTCCCTGTACCTTCTCTTACCTGCAGCTTAAAATCTTTCTTCAGACCACCCTTTTTATGATTTCAACTTATCTTTGTATCCAAACCATGTCTCTTCTCAATGTCATCAAGAGATATCAAACTAGTTACTGATTGAGTTACTTCAATTGAAACTTTTACCAGCAGCTCATCAGACACAGCTCTCTTTTGAAGCCTTTAAATTCCATTTGACTGAGTCTGGTGTCAAGATAACATCTGCCTTAATGGTTTTTAAGCTCATCACTATTTTATTCTCTCTATGAGAGTGGAAATAGAGGACTTGATCACTGATTTCTCAGCTCAGAAGTTAATACTGTCCTGTTCCCTAGGCTTTGCCGCAGAAAGAAGTGGGCACCCTTCTAATCAGAACTGTATCCTTATTAGGTCCCTCTAGATCTCTGCATCCACAAAAGGATGCTATCCACTCCCGAATAACAGAAGTGTGATTTCAACTAGTTAAAAGGAGCTACTCTGTTTTTTTAATGCCACAGGATATGCTCTTAAACTCAACTCAATATTTACCAGAACACCAATTAAGATCATCTCTATACAAAAGGTTATTTAAAAGATACAGTCCATGGGGGAGCCTGGGTGGCTCTGTCTGCTGGGCATCTACCTCTGGCTCAGGTCATGATTCCAGGGCCCAGGATGGAGCCCTGGATCAGACTCCCTGCAAAGCCACTCCCTCTGCCACTTCCCCTGCTTGTGCTCTCTCTCTCTCTCTCTCTCTCTCTCTCTCTCTCTAAAATAAATAAATAAAATCTTTAAAAAATAAAAGATACAGTCCATGAATTTGGAAATGTCAAAATATACCTCTGGACAAAGCCACATCAGTAGATTGCTAGGAAGCTTAATGATGCTCTACAGATGCCTAAATTTTTTTTTCCAGAATTATGCATTGGTGCGATAACTTCAAACCCTAATGACATTCATTATTAACAACAAAGGAACAAAAAAGTATTGTTCTTTACAAGTATCCACTTTATAAGGATCTCAGAGATACATTCCAATTTGATCTTTGTACCAAGAATATTTTACCCTTCTGGAAAAGTGGGCTAATTTTTATTTCATGGGCATTGTGAGTAATGGGGAAAAAAAAACAGTTAAAATTTCCTTAGGAAACTCAGAGTCGATTATTGGCTTCTTTTTCTGGAATGCAGGTCATGGTGCTGTGCATTCTAGCCTTACACCAAGTTCTATTGAATATCCTGTCTTGTTTTCCTATTAACTTTCCCCATACTACTTTGTGATGTTGCATGTACAGTTGGAAGCCACTGGAAATCCTTTCTGGGAAAGATGGAAGCATACACAAATAAAATATGTTCTTGGTTTCTAGTGTCATTGAAATGTTGAATCTCTTCTTAGGCTTTTAAGGAACTTCAATAAAAAGGTGGGGGAGGCTAGGAGAACATTTTTTTTTTTCACTAGAACTCTGAATTCATCTTTAGCATTTTGTTGAACTGAGTAAATATTTTGATGATACCTAACTTTGAGATGGAAAAGACAAAGCAAGTTCACAGGAATCTTCCTCTGGAGACGTTTTTCTTTTTTTCTTTTTCTTTCTTTCTTTCTTTCTTTTTTTTTTTTTTTTTTTTTTTTGGAGAAGACTTAAGCAATGTACATACCAACGGGCAGTGTTTAGATACCAAGTATGTTTTAATCAAAAAGATATCATGAATCAAAGAGTGACTTTGTACTGATGAGCAGGACTCAGCCAGAAGGAAATAAAGTTCTGCATTATTAAACCAGCCTCCCAAAGCAAGACAGAGTGGTTGAAAGAGAAAAACAATTGCACTGCTTCCCCTGTGTTTGGATCTCGGAGGGTGATAAGCATCCCCACATCTGAAGTGACCATTTGAGAGACAGGCTGCCAAAAGGAAGCTGGTTTATCCTGATGGTGTGGGAAGGTCAGGACAGAGGTTGTGAACCTAGTGTAGAATCTATGAATGCTGTGACTAGCATTGTGACCATACCGTTAGGACTGTTGAGATGCTAAAACAAACTCCATTTGTTCTCCCTGAACAGGCTAGCCATGACCTAGAGGAGTCTCTAACATCCTGTCTGGCTTCAACCACATCCATCTGCACACAGACATACCAAGCTCCATCAAACTATTGATGATATTTCTTGTCTTTCTTTCTTTCTTTTTTTTATATCCAATGTTTAAGGGCTGCCAGTTGCATAAAGTATAAGAAAGGGCAAAGAGCAAACAAAAATAAGCTGTAATCATTACGGCTGGTCCACAGAAGTCATTCTGCATGAGTAACTCAAATTGCCTCTGGAAATGGGAAGTAAAGTTCTCAAAAATAGGAACCCCCTATCCTATGCACCAAACACCATTCCCATACATCAGGGGCACCAGGGCAGGATACTCTGGTTTTGAATTCCAATTTCAGCTACTTCCTAACTTTGTTGACTGTGGCTAAGTTATCTTTGACTCTCTTAATCTTCATCATGGGAGTAATAAGAGTACCTGACACATTGGGTTTACATAAAGGTAAAATGTTTGTAGAGGTATAAAGATACATGAGCATTCAGGGGAAGAGTTCCTAAGCACCTGTGGCTAGAATATTGGGACTCAGTTTTTAATGCCTTTTTACAAATGAGTAATTGAGGTTCAGAAAGTGGGCACAATTTATTCCAGTGTTTCCTACAGCCTGCAATATTACCCTCATGGGGTGCACATACATACACGTACACACACACACACACACACACACAAAATCAACACTGATTCCTTATGGATGTCATTAATCTTTTGCTTGACCAACAATGATATCAGTGTCCCAGGGTCACCTCTTTATTCTTATTATACAAAACACTGAAACATTCTCCTTATATCTGAAGGGCTTTATTAATGTGCTAAATATGCCTTTCTTTGGTCCCCAAAGTATCAATAGATGGAAAGTTACTAGAAACCAACTTCAGACAGGAGCTGTCGGGTTAGTATTTCAAAGACTAGCTCTTTCTGGTTGTAGTGTGTGGTTTCTAGTGTTCAAATATGAAATCATCCAGAAGAAACGGGAGAGAAGATGGCAAGTACAGATCAAAAATAGCCACAAAATCCAGGTAGACCTAAGGGAATTATTGGTAGATAGGTAGAGACCTGAACAGGGGCCAGGGAGCCTACAGATAACTATATGGCTTTGCAAAAGTTATTTAGCTCTTCTTAAACCCAGTAAAATGTAAATAAGTGAAACAAAAATACATAACAAAGTGGAGATAACAAGTCCAACCCATGCATTAAAAAAATAGATTCCCATTTGATCGGGTTTGTTTTTTTTTAAGATTTATATATCTATTTGAGAAAGAGAGAGAGCAGAGGAGCAGAAGGAGAAAGACAGTAGACTGCCCACTGAGACTGGAGCCTGATGCGGGCTAATCCCAGGACCCTGATATCATGACATGAACAGAAATCAAGAGTTCAATGCTTAACCAACTGAGCCATCCAGGTTAACTTATTTTTATCCTTAGATTTTTGCCACAACCTACACAAATGCTATAATCATATCCATCTCTTCCAAAACTCCTTCTCGCCTCCTTTATCATGATTAATTTTGCTATTGTTTGTTATTGTATGTGTGCATATGAGTAAGAACACTTAACACACCCTCTCGGTAAATTTTAAGTATACAATGCACTATTGTTTACCTTAAGCACCATGCTGTCTGGCAGTCTCCAGAACCAGCAAAGAAGGGAGGCACACTCACCACCACAAGATGACTCATTAGTGCTAAATTAATTAAAAGTTTAAAAACTAGTGCCTTGTGATGTAATGGATTACAATCCCTGAAAAATTGTTGCACTGCTCCTAACTAGATGTGGTCCCCTGGAGTTGGACTATTGACAAAATGGTGATGAATTTTCCACATTCAAATTCAGCTTTGCTGGGGGAATTCTTGGTCCATGCCCCTCAGCTTCTGAAGATGTGTGGGCACAGAGAGTCAGAAACTTACCCCCAGGCTCTTCTCTTGTCCCCTTTGCCTCTTAAATAGTCTCTGAAGACAACAGGATGCAAGGACCTGAAAGTTTTGTGTCCATGTATGGAGAGGTCTGTGCTACCACCTACCACAATTCCTTCCTAAATGTTTCTAAGTCAGAACTCTGTCAACGGGCCCCAGAAGGATGATCTCCTTTCACTTTCAGGTCTTCGCAATTTTATTCCAACAGCATCACCAATGTTACATGTCTACTCTAGTCAATACTAATAACCTATACTTATGTAGTCCATGTGGACCCTCAACTTTGTAAGGAAGGTCATCAATTCTAATACAGTCCACACCACCTACCTCTGGCAATGATCGTGTCTTGTCAATCCTCACAACATCAGAGGTAAGTTGGATTATTGGTCTTCCTTCATTTTTTTAAAGATTTTATTTATTTATTTGAGAGAGAGAGAGAGTGAGTGAACAAGAAAGAGAGAACATGAGCAAGGGCAGAGGGAGAGAGAGAAGCAGACTCCTCTGCTGAGCAGGGAGACCAACATGAGGGCTTGATCCCAGGACCCCAAGATCATGACTTGAGCTGAAGGCAGATGCTTAACATACTGAACCACCCAGGAGCCCCTATTGGTCTTCCTTTAAAGATGGAGGAAGGCCACAGGAATGACTCATCCAATGTCACACCAGCATAAATGACAGAGCTGTCATTTATGCACTCAAACCACAGTTCTTAAGAAGTGACATGATATGATATACATGACAACCTGCTGACTCTACCTGGTATGTATTTGTTAGCTTTTGCTGTGTAACAAAATTTTCCAAAACATATGGCTCAAAACAGTAGTTCTTTAGTTACCATGGATTGGCACATTAGCCTGTGCTGAATTGAGTGGCTCTTTGGGTCTCACCTGGGCTCCTGGGCTCCTGTGGTCTGCTACTGGGTCAGCTGGGAGCTGCTGGCCCAATAACCCAACTGAGATGGTTCACCTCTAATGGTCTCTGATCCCCCAGCAGGCTAACCTAGGCTTTCAGTGGTGCCTAGTAGAGTCCCAAGATGGGGGGAAAAATTTGCACAGTCTCTTGGCCTAGGCTCAGAACTGGAATAACATTGCTTCTACCACATTCTGTTGGCCAGAGCAAGTCACAAGAACCACCTGGATTCCAGGGAAGGGATACAAATTCTACCTCTTAATGGAAGAGTTCTTCTATGGAAATGCTATGAAAACAGAGAAGGGAAGCAAGTGCAGCTTGCTTGTTTTTTTTTTTTTTTTCTACCATAGGGTGTTACCAAAAAAACCTTTTAATTTTTAAAGGACATAATCTTTACTTTCAGGACATGTTTATTCCAAAGATGAGATACCTCTTTAAATACAAACATATGAAAAATGACTCACATATTAAGGTTGAATTTAATATATGTAAATTATACCTTAATACAAAAAATAAGCCTTAAGACTGATCATTCTCTTCTACAAATATGTTTATATTAATTTTAGTGGAGAACTACTGTTTTTATGTATTTACCAACAGATGTAATTAACCCCAGGTATGATGTTTTACTCATTCCAAAGCCTCTCCTGCTACTTTTCTCTTTTAATCAAAGAGTAATCTTGAAGTAGGGCAGAAGAATTATTTCTATGTTCTGCTACATCAGAGGAAGTGGAGCTTCTAAGAACATCAGAAACCACTTGAAACCATTCTGTAAGTTGTATTTCTGGCTATGATACCATTAGCTATCAAGTCAAACTTGCTTCATGCTACACCCAACTGCCTCATGTTGCATTAAGGATTTTTGAATGCCCCCAGTGAGCAGGGAGGATGTAGAAGTCCATTTATACTGCACACACTTATAAAATCCAACAGCATCTTCTCCAGTCAGTGGAGGGGAGGCTGAGGCATGACCTCAGCTCCTCATTTGATCAGTGACTTCAGCTCACCTCAGACTCTTAAGGTCCCTGTCCTTAGTACTCCCACAAATATTCTGCACCATTTCAAATAGTTTCCATTTATTAAGATTTGAAAAAATGTTAGAGACTTACTTGTGAATCAGCATGTACAGATGCTACTCCCTTTGATCTTCACAATTAGGGATTATTACCCACAATTCACAGATATGTCAGCCAGGATAATTGTGGTTGCAAGCGACAGAAATCTAATTCAAACTGGTTTAGGCAAAAGAAAACCAACAGTAACAATAGGATGTATTGGTTTATGCACTTGGAACACAGACAGATCCTGGGGCGTCACTTGTATCAAGTGCTGTAAACAAAATCCCCACCCCTGCACTTCAAGCCTGCTTTCCTTGCACTGATTTTATTCACAGGTGCGGTCTTCTTCACAATGGTAACTCAGTACCACAAACTCCTGGTTTATAATCTAGTAGTTTAGGTAACCTAGCAGAATAATGTGCCTTATTCCTGGTCATTGCAGTAAAATTCCTGGAAGGATCCTCATTAGCCTGGCCTGAATATGTCTCCACATCAGAATGATCGCTGTGGTCAAACAGATGCAGAGCTCTGATTGGCCCGGGCCGGGCTCTGTGCCAGACACCAGAGCAGAAGCAGGTGGTACATGGTTGCGTAGAATGAAATCAGGGACCAGAAGGGGGCAAGGATACTGGGCAGAAAGACAAGAATGGATAGCCACAGAAGAAACAAAAGAAGAAAGGTTCATAGGCAGAAAGTGGTTTTCCTCAAATGTCTCAAGTCCCAAGTACAAGGCGTAGAACCCTATTCCATGGTCTATATGCTCTTCTGCTATAAAATGAAAATTCTAGTGTCTGGCTTTACTGCACATAAATACTCTGAATGCTTCTGTACTCTGAATATGTGGTAGTTTGTCCACATCAGGCAGTTCTCCAGTTCTCCGTGGACACTTAACTCCCTTCAGACACTCCCTACCTGGAAACAGCACCGGATCCCATAGATGCAGATCAGTCCTACAAGGGTGCCCTCCACCTCAGATGCTGATCTCAAGTCCAGCTTGTCACCTGTGCTTCTGACTGACCAGCTGTATATCACATGTCCCCACCATCCCCTCCTTGCATTTGATTAATTTGTTAGAAGATCTCATGCTAGAGATCTCATGTTAGAAGATCTTCTCTCCTGAGAAGAAGAACTCAGGAAAACTGCTCACTCACCAGATTACACGTTTATCTTAAAAGGATATAACTCAGGAATAGCCAGATGGAAGAGATGCATAGGATAAGGCATGGGGAAAGGGGCTTAGAACAACCATGCTCTTCCAGAACCTCTGTATGTTCACCAACCCAGAAACTCCCTGAACCATGGCCTTTTGGGATTTGGAGGTTTGGGAGTTTTTTGGGGAGGCTACACTGCATAGGGATGACAGATGAAATCATTGGCCCTCAGTGACTGATCTCAATTTGCAGCCCCCACTCTCTTCCCCAGAGGTCAGGCCAGGCTAAAACTTCCAACCCTCCACTCTTTGGTTGGTTTCCCTGGCAACCAGCCTCCAGCCACAAGTGCTAGCCCAAAGTCACCTCATTAATATAAAGTCAGGTGTTGTTGAAAGCTTTATTATGAATATCAAAAGACACCTTTATTGCTCTTACCACTTAAGAAACTCCAAGGGCTTTAGGAGGTCCCTGCAAGAAACCACAGACCAAACATATATTTCTTACTATGCATCACAATCTCACACCCTTACTGCCATTTCCCACAGGGGTTATGGTGCCCTAATTATTTATTCAGCAAGAACAAGAATTATAGCAGCAATAGTAGTAATGACGCTAATAGTAATGTAATAAAGATTATAGTAATAGCAACATAATGGCATTGTTCTAAGTCCTTAGCCCATATAAATTTATTTTTTTTTAAGATTTTATTTATTTATTTGGGGGTGAGAGAGTGTGTGAGCTAGCATGAGCAGGGGTAGGGGCAGAGGGAGAAGCAAGCTCCCTGCTGAGCAGGGGATCCTGACCTGAGTTGAAGGTAGACACTTAACCCACTGACTACACAGGTGCCCCTCACATGAACTTATTTGACAAAATACTTCTAAAGACAGGAAAGAGTGCTTAAATACCTCCCCAGTCTGCAACGGACACCTCCAAAGTCTCCTGTTAATGTATTTCTTAAATCTATGGATCTATTTGAAAACATCCAACCTTAAATGAGTCCATTTATCTGATATTCTGGAAGTAGTAAAACCAGAGGCTGGGGGGGGGGGGGCGGGTGGAGTAGGGTGGGGTGGGGTGGGAGAGGGGTTGATTCCGAAGAGCCGCAGAGGAATCTGGGGGAGGGATGGGATTCTGGAAGAGTAGGTGTCTGCCAAAGTCACAGAACTATGTGCTAAAAAAAGGCTGAATTTAATGTATGTAAATAATACCTTAATAAAAAATGAAAAACCTTGGAGTTTCATTCTCCTCTATAAATATATTAATATTTATTTTACTGGAAAACTAGCGTTTTAATGTATTTACCAACACGTATCATTAGGCCTATTGGAAGAACGCCCGTTCTTTCTTACTCTCTTCCTTTAAGGGTAAAGCCAGCAACTTTGGGATCCAAATGGCTTTAGGTCAAATCCCAGGCCTGGCTCCTTTAAGAGTGTCACCTATGAGCATGTCACTCAGCCTTGCTTAGCTTCAAGGATGCAGCTGCAAAATGGGGTGACAATGCTTTATATAGATAGGGTGAATTCTCTCTTTGGTCCGGTACCAACTAGTCCTTTCTGCAATGTTAACACATAGTTTATGATCAATAAAAGGTAGTGATTACTATTGTGTTGCTGTTTCTGGGCTTGTTTATCTTCAGTTGGTTTCTTGCCCTTTCTCTACCCTGCTGTATAGTCATGGGGCTTCTCCTGTGCAGCTGCCTCCACTAGGCTTCTAAGGCTTGCTCTTGGGTTGGTTGAGTCAGGCTTGGCAGGACACCATCACAGATCAAGGGGAAAGGAGTCGCAGAGCATCGCTCCCTTCTACTCCGTGCAGAAGGCTTCTAGAGCAGGGGCTGGGTATCCTCTGGGGCTTCAGCTCTCCCCAGATGGATCTGTCATGGTTCTAGCTTCTGCCACATTGCCCCTGAGCTCTGGTCGTGCCACCTCTTCCTTTTGCCTCTCAGGCCTGGGAGGTTGGCAGCAACTTTGTGCTCTATCTTACCCTCTGGGTCAGCTCCTTATCCTGTTTGGACCCAGTATCTCTCTCACCTCAGTAGATGATGACCACCTTGACATTCTTTCTGTTTTATTTTTTTTTAAGATTTTATTTATTTATTCATGACAGACACACAGAGAGAGAGGCAGAGACACAGGCAGAAGGAGAAGCAGGCTCCATGCAGGGAGCCCAATGTGGGACTAGATCCTGGGTCTCCAGGATCACCCCCTGAGCTGAAGGCAGTGCTAAACCACTGAGCCACCCAAGGACCCCTCTTTCTGTTTTAAATACTCAAAGGCATTTCAGTTTTCCTGCTGAGTCACAGACTGATAAAATTGTCATCCCTGAGATTTCTGTGGACCTTGGATTGAAAAACATGGCCCTGGTTTCAGACCCATAAGTCATCACGGACTCTATGGTCTTGGCCAAGGCAATAAATAAGTGTTGTTTTTCCTAGCTGTAAGACCAAGGTGTTCAGAGTGGTGATCACCAAGGGTATTGTGCTAGAAAGCTCTCTCCATGGCCTGGATTAATTTTTTCATCGTTAGTCTTAATTACATATGTCTGCATTCTCTTCCCCACAAGCTCCTTGGTTGTGTGGTTTCTCTCGGCTGCTGAGCCAATTATGAAATAAGCTGAGCTGGATCCAGGTTGTGGAGAATGAGCCAAGTGGCTGAGCAAGGTGGAGGCAGCTTCGCCACCCCACCCCGTGGGGAGGACCTGACAGCCAGAGCATCCTCAAACCACGCACAGGACAGTACGCCCTCCCCGTCTTGCAGCCTGAGTGCCCCGCACCTGCAGGAGGCTCTAGCCCCTCCACTCAGCAATCCTCAGGCACGCAGCCAGCGGCCCTGCAGGCTCCAAGAACATCAGTTTCAAGTTGAAAAGCCTAGAAATGAGGACACTCCCCTGTCTGAGTTAATTAAGATTTCAGCTTCCAGCAGATGCTCCCGTGACTGTAAAAGAAACACACACACATACACACACACAATTTTCTTCCTTTCTCGAGCTCTTCCTTCTCTTCCTGCAGAGACATTCCCTTGGGACTCTCATGGAGGAAGAATTAATTCAGACTCAGTTTTCACAGACCATCACCACAACCACTGACCACCTATAATCAAAACAGTAACAACCATCACCATCACCGTCATAATAGCCTTCACTTTCTCAATGCTTGCTGTGTTCCAGGCACCTGACCTTTAGATTTTGCACCTCATTTAACCCTCACTACAACCTAAAAGCTAAACCCCATGTTCCACCTTTTCAGCAGAAACTGATCTGAGGAGTATAGTTATTAAGCCACTGCTCCGATACCTGTCGCCTTTATGACAGAGAATTTCCCTGGCCACCCTGCCTCAAAAAAAAAAAAAAAAAAAAAAAGAAAGTGCATTCGCACATAGGTGCATACACACGCACACACATTGTCCCTGCGTCCTGGAACTCAGATCCTCATAACATGCTGGAGGCCCCCAAGCCAAGAATTTTTTTTTAAGATTTTATTCATTTACTTATTTTAGAGAGTACAAGCAGGGGGAGGGGCAAAGGCAGAGGGAGAGAGAATCCCAAGCCGACTCCATGCTAGCTAGGCACAGGGCCCCACGCAGGGCTCAATTTCACAACCCTGAGATCATGATCTGAATTGAATCAAGAGTCGGATGCTTAATGAACTGTGCCACCCAGGCCCCTTTCTTTAATTAAATTTTCGAGATAACGGTAGAATCACATGCAGTTGTAAAAATAATACAAAGAAAATCTGATATATTCCTTTTTTTTGAGACAGAGAGTGAGAGCATGCAAGCAGGGGTGGGAGGGGGAAAGGGAGAGAGAGAATCTCAAGCAGGCTCCACCATCAGCACAGAGTCCCATGCAGGACTTAATCTCACCATCCTGAGATCATGATCTGAGCTAAAATCAAGTCAGTGGCTTAATGGGCAGCCTCCCAGTCACCCCAATCCCATAGATTCTTGACCCAGTTTCTCCCAGATGCAACACCTTGCAAAACTATAATATAACAACAACCAGGCTGTTGACAGTGCCACAGCCAAGACAGAGAGCATTTCCATCACATACAAATCCCTCATAGCCACACCCACTGTCCTCTCATTTCCTCCGGATCCTTAACCCCTGACAACCATGAATCCATTCCCCATTTCAATAAATTTGTTGTTTCAAGCATATTATATAGATGGAATCTTTCATTTCATTGACATTGTTTTCTGTTTCTAATGCAATCTGTTTCTGTTCCTATCTTTATCATTTCCCTTTTTATTCTTGCTTTGGGTTTATTTTGCTTTTCTTTTTCTAAATTCTTGAGGTGGGAGCTTAGATTATAGATTTCAGTCTTCTCTTTTTTTTTTTCCAAATGCATAGTGCTATATGCTTCCCTCTTGGAGCTACTTTAGCTGTTTCCCATGATCTTTGATGGGCTGTCTTTTCATTTTAATTCTACTCAATTTTTATTTCTCTCAAGACTTCCTCTTTGATCCATGGCTTATTTAGAATTCTGTTTCCTTTCCAATTCTTTAGAAGTTTTCTATTATCTTTTTGTTACTTATTTCCAGCTTGATTTCCTTGTGATAAAAAAAACATATTCTGTGGTTACTCAACTATCTTTTTTAAGTTCCATTTTCATGTATCTATTGTGCTTTCGAGTATCTCTTTGTGATACTTTTAGTGATGTTCTAGGTATTAACTTTTTTAAAGAAGATTTTATTTATTTATTTCTAAAAGACACACAGAGAGAGACTTCAGCAGAGGGAGAAGCAAGCTCCTTATGGGGAGCCTTATATAGGACTCAATCCCAGGATCCCAGGACCACAACGTGAGCCAAAGGCAGATATTCAACCACTGAACCACCCAGGTGCCCCTAGGTTTTAACTTTTATATATAGAAATTATCACAGTTTACTGGTGGTTTTATTTTACCAATTCGAATAAAATATTAATCCTTTTAATTACATCTCTTTGCCTTCCCCATTTAAAATGCAATCATTTTAAATATTTCCTTTATATACACTGAAGACCACATCAGTGTTGTAATTCTTTCTTCCACTATCAAATATAATTTAGGAAACTCATGAGGTAAAGGAAAATATGTTATATTTACCCATATTTTTGCTTACCACTTTCTTTCTTCCTTCCTGATATTGCAAGATTCTCTTTTTTCCTTTCTGTTTAGAGAGCTTCTGTTAGCTATTCTTTTTTAGGTAGATCTGCTGGCAACACTCCTGGTTTTCCTTTATCTGAGAAAGTCATTATTTCTCCTTCATTCCTGAACAGCATTTTCACTAGGTAGGATTCGGAGTTGACAATCTTTTTCTTTCAGCTTGAAAGAAAAAGTGCCGTTTCCTGTTCTGGTCTCCCTGTCTCATGACAAATCCTCTATGATTCAAATTGTTTTTCCCTATAGAATAAGGAGGCATTTCTCTCTGGCTTTCAAGATTTTTTTCTTTGTTTTTACATTTTAGAAGTTTGATTATGATTTTTCTTGGTGTGAATTGTTTTGGATTTGTCCTGTCTGGGACTCACTCAGGTTCTTGAATCTATAGGTTTATGTCCTTTTTCATTTTTTTTTCCTTTGTCAAATTTAATAAGTTTTCAGTCATTATTTCTTTCAGTGATTTTTTTTTCAGCCCCACCACCTTCTCCTCTCCTTCTGAGATTCTGATGACATAGGTT
Source organism: Vulpes vulpes (assembly GCF_048418805.1). Lineage (NCBI taxonomy): Eukaryota > Metazoa > Chordata > Mammalia > Carnivora > Canidae > Vulpes > Vulpes vulpes. The sequence goes on from NC_132782.1 coordinate 94,858,024, forward strand.
AGCTCCATTGTTAAAGGCCCACAAGCCCTTGAGGACCTCCTCTTTTTGTTTGTCAATTTTCTGTTACTAAGATTTGTATTTCCCCTTTTTCTATTCTCCACTTCACTGATTCCTTCTTCTGTCCTCTTCATTCTGTTGTTAGCCCATTCATTAGGCTTTTTCTTTCAATTACCATCTTTTTCCATTCTAAAATTCTGTTTGCTTCTACTTTAGAGCTTCTATTCTGAGAGTTTCTTTTTTTTTATGTGTTTTTAGCACATTTTTAATTGCTCATCAAAGCATTTTTTATAACTACTTTAGATATCTTTGTCAGATAATTCCAACCTCTCTGTCATTCCTATGCTAGCATTGATTGATTGTTTCTTTTTCATTCAAGTTGAAATTTTCTTTGTTCTTGGCATCATAAGTTATTTGAATTGAAATCTGGACATTTTGGGATTTATGTTATGAGACTGAATCTTATTTTAACTTTCTGTAGTAGCAGGAATTCTCCAACATAGCTCTAGCAGGGGAAGGCCCTCACTGCCTCATTACTGCTGAGTGGGGCCACAATTCTAGGTTCCTCAATAAATCTCTGTGAATACTTAATTTGGAGAGGACTAGATCTCTACTTGTATCTCCCTGGCAGGGAGAGTCATTGTGCTTTGTTGCTGCTTCCCATGTGGCCTCCACTGACGCGGCGGAGTATAGCCTCACTGCTGAGTAATGGTGAAAGTCCTGATGCCACCCCCTGGGAAGAGTGAGTGGTTCTTCATTACTGGAGTGAAATTGATGGAGTGAAATTCCAACCTCCTAATGTGGTCTTCCCTACTACCATAGCTATGGAGGGGTCACCATGACAGCCTGGCAAGGGTAGACAGGCAAGCTCCTCACTCATCCTTTGCCAACTTGGATGGGTATGGGACTATAGCTTTTCCTATGGACCCTGGCTGAACTAGATTAGTTATTGTCTAAAAGTTGTCTGTTTGGCTAGATCGCCCCTTTTATGGCCTTTTGACTATAGAGAAGGCTTTTATTGGGGATTTTCTTTTCCTGCATCCCTTGAGGTCACCAGGTTACTGGCTTCTTAAGCTCTAAACCTGAGATATATGAGTCATAAAAGAAACAAAAGCAAAAATAAAAATCAGGACCTTATCTAGTCAAAGTACCTAGCTAGGCTGTCTAGGCTTTTGGTTTGTATATAGTGGAGGGCATAAGAGAAATGAGATTTACTTCATCTTCTCAAAAATAAGTCCTTATAACCTTTTAAATGAGGTACTAATTCACAGTTGGGATCTCAAATTCTTAAATGATCTGGTACCTATCTACCTTTTCCAGTCTTACTCTCCACTCCCCTTTACACATATTTTATACTCTCCCTTCAAACAAAACTATTTACTCAAGGGTGGAGAGCTGGGTTTCCATTCACATTCTATCATTTCCTTTGGATAAGTTGCTCAGGGCATCCATACCTCAGTTTCCTCACCTATAATGTGGATGAAATAATACTGTATGTATCTTAGGGTTTTTGAAGACAAGCGTAGTTATGCATATAATTAACAGCATCTGGCTTCTGTTAACGTTCCATTTGTATTAGTTATTATTATCAGACTTTCCATCCTTCACATCCTTGCTCTGCCTGCCCTCACTCCCTCCCATTTACAAATTTTGACAGAATATTTGCGTTCCAACAACAGTGCCACCTCCTCCATGAAGCTCTCCTGTATTCTCTCAGCTACAAGTGCTTTTGCTCTCCTGTGAAATACATGGAACATTTTCTATCTTCTCCTCCAGGGCTGGATTATTTTCTTGTCCAACATCCTTATGGGTTTTCTTTAAGGTAAAGACTATGCTAAACTCAGCCTCAAATGTACATATTTCTATATTATTATAAATACTAATGTCGAGTAAATGAATTGTTAGTTAATTAAATAGAAAAAGAGGGAGGGCAATCTATTCCATCCTAGGTGCCTGGAGTAGATAGAATAATGGCCCCTACCCTAGTCCCCAGGACCTGTGAAAATGTTACCAGTCATGGCAAAAGAGACTTTGCAGGTGTGATTAAATTAAGGATTTCAAGGTGCAGAGATTATTCCGAATGATCTGGGTGGGCCCAATGTAATCCCAAGTGTCCTTATAAGCAAACAAGGGAGATAATGAGAGCAGAAGCTGAAGTTGATATAATGGATGGCAGATGGAAGATGAAAGAAGTCCATCAGCCAAGGAACTCACAGCCTCTAGAAGCTGCAAAGTCAAAGACACAGATTCTCTTTTAGGGCTTCCAGATGGAATACAGCTCTACTAACTCCTTGATTTCAACCCAGTGAGACCCATTTTGGATTTCCGACTTCTAGAATTATAAGATAATACATTTAGGTTGTTTTAAGCCACCAAGCCTGTGGTAATTTGTTATGGCAGCAATAGGACACTAATACAGTGCACATTGCTAACACTTAATAGGCAAGCTCTTTCACAAGGTCATGATAAAGAATAGACGCATTCATTTATTTGTTCATTTATTCAGCAGTTATTGCCTACCCACTATGTGCCCAGCACAGTCCTGAGTGTGGAAAGGTGACAAGGTGGAAGGGATTTAAAGACAAATCGAAAGCTGGCTCTGCCCTCAGGAACACTAAGCAGGCATGGTGTCCATGGCCACTGATCACAAGATACAATTACCAATGTTCACAGAGTAGTGGAGGCTACCAGGAGTCGAATTTCCATGCAAGGGGAGAATTCATCTTTGTCCAATCCTAACTTGTTCCATCGAAGAATATTCTGCTAACAGACTGATTTAAGCCAGAGTTGAAAGACCTTTCAGGACAGGTTCTAGTACAGTGGCCCCAAGACTTACAACAATGCATCAGAGCCATGGTACATCTCCTCAGAGTAAGCCAATCATTCAACCACCCACATGCTTTTGTTTTTGTTTTTGTTTTCTACAGAAAGGCTTTATGAAGATTACTCTGTCAACATTTTCCTTCCTGGACTCAGAAATTTTCTTGTAAGTTAGCTCAAACTTCATTAAATTTACTCTTTTTAAATGCTTTAAGTTGGTGCTTTATAGGGAAAAATCAATGAGCATTATCCATATGTTCATTGTATATACACTCATCTGTTCATTCATTCACGCATCCATCAGCTATTTAAGGAATCATGCCTTGTGCCAGATACCTGTGTGTTGGAATTATATTCCTTTCTGGAAGAGGAGAGGGCTTTAGTACAAATAGAAGTCAACCAATCAAGTGTACATGTGAAGGGTACAGAGGAAAAGTGATATTACAGGCAGTCAAAGATAGTCTTCCATTCAGAAAACTGTCCAGCCTCAACTCTCTTGCTATGGGAGAAGAGAAAAATTGTACTTCATACCTTGATTCAGAAGCTTCAGATCAGGACACAGCAAGGCTCCTCTTATGGATGCAAGAGTGGCCAGTACCTAAGGAAACAGAAATTCCTTATCAAAGTCCACTCACAGGGCAAGGGCTTGCTGGGCAGAGAAGACAGAAATAACAGGAGACAGCAGGAGTCACAGTGGTGTGCCAAAGTGGCTAGCATCCCAAAGCTGGGAGCCAGATCCCGAATTTTGTACCTACTGGCTGTGTGAATTTGAGTGGCTCCCCAATAACACACAAACATATAGACATTATAGTAAAATATAGTACAAATAAAATTGTACTTCCCCAAAGGGATCTGGGGGGATCACTGCCATAATCCTTGTCAATACATAGCCCAAAACCTGGCATATGCTTCTTTAAAAAAAAATGTAGTTGTTAATATTGGTAGGTTTGGGGTTGATAATGGTAGAGCTGGGTATTTTTCTGTTTTGTTTTGATTTATTATCAAAGGAATGAATGTTAACACAAGTTCATTTACAGTAAGAAAATACCAAGTGCTTACGTTCCTCCTTCCTTCCTTCACCTGACCACCTGAGGCACCTCTGCAGCATACCCAGGACTCCACTGCCAGCTGAAAACCAATCATGCAGACAAATAGCAATAGGCTCATGGAGACTCTGATGTCTCTTAAGCTCATCCATCCTTCTCTCCTGTCCTATTAGGATGGAGAGGCTTAACTGCAAGTCTCATGATGGGACTTAGTCAGGAAACAGTTGTCCCTCCACTCCAGCCTCTGATCCTGGTTCATGGAAGAGCAGCTTCCAGGGATTGAGTTGCACGTGAAGACACTATTTGAGCTATCTCCATCAAGCCATCAAGCCTTGGGCGCAAGGCAAGCCTTTTCCTGTCTGGTCCTGGAGGATGCATAAGCCCTTTTTAGAGCTCTATAAAACACCAGCAGTTTATAAACTGGGATCTCAGAGGCTGCAGAGTGCCACCATTCCCCACTCCACATCTGCTCCATTCTGTTGGCGCCATGCAATATGCCAAACGCTAGATCACCCTAGGGCAGCAAAATCCTCTGAACAAATCCATGCATCAACTCATTGTTGAGCACCTACCACATTTTGGTTTCTCAACAGGTAAGTAGTGATGGATGGGAATTGACCAAAGGCAGTAACTCTTTCTAGAGAATAACACTTACCTATGCAAATATCAGAGAGGGAGTGTAGTCTGAAGGTTAAGGTCAAGGACTTGAGCCAGAGCATTTGGTTCAAACTCTAGCCCAGCCACTCAATACCAGGGTGATGACAACCTCCGAATGTGACCCATTTTCCTCATCTATCAATGTGGATCACATAATTATCATGAGAGCGTAGCGTACATTTCACAAAGCTGTCATTAAGCCCAAAGGAAGCTCCCTTTTGCATCTGCATGTTTGACTTCTTAAGATGTATTATTGAAGTATAGTTGACACACAATGTTCTATTAGTTTCAGGTATACAGCATAGTGATTCAACATTCCGTACATGACTTGATACTCACCATGGTAAGTGTCGTCACCATCTGTCACCACACAACGTTATTACAGTATCATTGATTATATTCCCTATGCTGTACTTTTCATCTCTGTGACTTATTTATTTTGTAACTGGAAGTTTGTACCTCTTAATCCCCTTCAGCTGTTTCACCCCTCACCCTCCCTTACCCTGAAATCTTGCCTGTTTGCTACAACATGGACAGACCAAGCAAGTATTAAGTGAAATAACTGACAATTACTAATTTAAAAAATTAAGTGAAGGTAAGTGAAATAACTCAGACTGAGAAAGAGAAGTACCAGATGATTTCACCCATCATCAAGCAAACAAATGAAAAAAAAAAAAAAAAAAGGAAACAAAACAGATTCTTCAATACAGAGTACGTGTTTGATATTCATAAACTCTGCTCTGGAGTGCGATTTCTGGCAGCATTTCTCTTGTTTCCAAAGTTTTAGTTACACAGGGGACACCTGGGTGGCTCAATGGTTGAGTGTCTGCCTTTGGCTCAGGGGGTGATCCTGGAGTATTGGGATCAAGTCCCACATCAGGCTCCCCACAGGTAGCCTGCTTCTCCCTCTGCCTATGTCTCTGCTTTTCTCTCTGTGTGTCTCCCATGAATAAATAAATAAAATATTTTACAGCAATAAAAAATAGGGACACCTGGGTGGCTCAGTGGTTGAGTGGTTGAGCCTTCAGCTCAGGGCATGATCCTGGGGTCCTGGGATAGAGTCCCACATCATGCTCACTGCATGGAGCCTGTTTCTCCCTCTGCCTGTGTCTTTTTGCCTCTCTATGTGTGTCTCTCAGGAAAAAATAAATAAAATCTTAAAAAAAAAAAAAGTTTTAGTAACAGGGATGCCAGCAGTTTCCTGAGTGTCCAGCTTGGGGAAAAGGGAAAAAGAGGATGAAGGATTATAGAAGGTAAGCAGAAAGAGCTCTTGGAGTCTATTAAGGAGTCCCCACATATAGCAAAGAAATAGGTGTTTGGGGCAGCCTGGGTGGCTCAGCGGTTTAGTGCCTGCCTTCGGCCCAGGGTGTGATCCTCGAGACCCGGGATCGAGTCCCACGTCGGGCTCCCTGCATGGAGCCTGCTTCTCCCTCTGCCTGTGTCTCTGCTGCTGTGTGTGTGTGTCTCATGAATAAATAAATGAAATCTTTAAAAAAAATAGGTGTTTAGAAAAACAAGAAATCAATATGCTGACTGAATCACTCAATTGGTTCACTCACTTGTTAGTGGATAGCCTTGGCTCTTGGCATTTGAGAGGAGAATGGATTTTTATTGCTTAATTCCCTGTAAGTGAAGGACTAGTGAATTGTAAAATCCTGTTGCTTAACATGTAACATTAAGTATTGAACTAGCAAAAAAAAAAAAAAAAATCAATTCTAGGTTTGGTTGCTGATTAGCTTTTCTCAGGGAATTGAGCCTAAAGTGCTTTTATTGCTCTTCTCTTTAATTCATAAAACACTGCGCATGAGACCCTTTAGCAAACATATTTGCCATCTTAGAGCACAGTTCCCACTTGGTGGCCAGGATTCTACAGACCCTTTACAGGCTCACTCATGACACAGTCCCAGCGGCTGCTCTGGATGAGGCAGATTTCTGGAGAAATGTGCAGATCCACCACTCTGGATGTGGATGTCAGAGATTCCACCACTTTGGAGTGACTCTAGCTTGTTGGGAGGTGTTCCTAGAACATCAGCCTCCTGCCTTCTCTGGTCCCAATCAGCTGCACATCCAACCACCCTACCCAGGCATTCAAGGCATTAGGACCCGTCTCTCTACCAGCAAATGGTATCTACTTGGGTCCATAAACCCTGCACTGCTATATTAGGAATAGGTGTCTGATCCCTGCCTCCCTATGGACCGCCTCTTCTAATGACCATGGCAATCCAGCCTACTTGACTTGGTCAACTCTTGGTTCCTTTTTCAGCCGTTCCTGTCAAACAAAGGCAGAAATCAGTATTTTTATAATATTATTTACTTTTACTCATTGACATTATTATTATAAAGTCTACTTCAGGAGTACCTGGGTGGCTCAGTCAGTTAAGCATCAGCTCAGGTCATGATCCTGGGGTCCTGGGATTGAGCCCTATATCGGGCTCCCTGCTCAGCTGAGCAGGGAGCCTACTTCTCCCTCTCCCTCTGCTGCTCCCTCTCTCTCTCTGTCAAATAAATGAATTTTAAAAATCTTTTAAAAAATTAAAAAATGAAGTCTACTTCACAATTAATAATCTTTCACAATGATGACTTTTTCAGAAAATACAGCAGTGACATGAGACCAAAGAAAACATACCAAACGCCAGATTCAATCGGTTTTGTGACCTCTGAGACAAGACTTCCTACAACCCCCATTTCTCTCTTCAGCCACAGACTGTTCTCTATTCTTGAAACATCTCTTCTGTAAGTCTGATTAATTTCATCATCAAGTGACCCTACCCTTCCACATCTCTTTTAAAATTGATTGCACGATTACTAACTCAGTAGAAGACCCATATTGCTGCTCATGCTAGTCTGTTCTAGAGAATCTTTCTCTTTCTTCCTTCCCTGCCTTTTCCAGAAAATATTTAGGTGCCAAGTATGCTCCAGGCACTGAGACTGAAAGATGAGCCCAAACACAGACTTTGATTCTAAAGGACTCACAGAAAAGTGGAGTAGAGAGACAAAAGTCTAAGGGTGTTATGACACAGCATGGTAAGCGCCATAGGATTGGAACCCAGAAAAGGAAATCTTCAACTCTACCCTCAGCCAGCCAGAGGAGACTTCTCGGAGGAGGTGACATTTAAGGTTGAGTCTTGGCATGTGGAAGGAAGAGGAAACAAAGGCTGAGAAGTTGTTTCACATTATTGAGATTGTGAGTAGGTCAGGAGAAGATATGACCTAGATAGTGGTACCCAGGGGACAAGGAAAGGAGGCAGAGTCTAGCTTCAGGAGAGCCTTGCTCTCCCCCACAGAGATAGTTCTTGATCCCATCAGTGGCAAGGGCCATTTGTGGGTTCCTAAGCTGAGAATGAGCATGTCCTGTTTTCCTTTTAAGAAAGTTCCCTCCGGGTATTATACTGAGTGAAATAAGTCAATCAGGGAAAGACAATCATCATATGGTTTCACTCATATGTGGAATATAAGAAATAATGAAAGGGACCATATGGGAAGGGGGGGAAACTGAGTGGGGAAAATTAGAGAGGACAACCCATGAGAGACTTCTAACTTTGGGAAACAAAGCGTTGCAGAAGGGGAGGTGGGTGGAGGGAAGGGGTAGCTGGGTGACGGGCACTGAGGAGGGCACTTGATGGGATGAGCACTGGGTGTTATACTGTATGTTGAAAATTTTAATTTAAATCGTTTTTTTTTTTTAAAGAAAGTTCCCTCCAGGGCACCTGAGTGGCTCAGTGGTTGAGCGTCTGCCTTTAGCTCAGGGCGTGATCCCAGGGTCCTGGGATCGAGTCCCCTATCAGGTTTCCCACAGAAGCCTGCTTCTCCCTGTATGTCTCTGCCTCTTTCTCTGTGTCTCTTATGAATAAATAAATAAAATCATTTTAAAAAACAGAGAAAGAAAGTTAATTCTGTTCTACGGCCACACCACTCTGAATGTGCCAGATCTCACCAGACAGTTCCCTCTGGCAGCCACAGGAGAATGACTGAAGGATGGGAGAGGGGATGAGACAGGTGGATGACGTAAGAAATAATAAGAAGGCCACAGCAGTGGGGGGCAGGGGAGAGCAGGCTGCAGTTCTGGGATGAATTTGAGAGGGAGAGTCTCCTCCAAGGCTGTCCTGTTCCCCTGCCTGGATCACACTAGCAGCCTCCTCAACAGCCTCCCTGCCTCCAGCCTCCTCCCCTCCAGTGCACCTTCCATCACAAAGTCGTTCTAACAGCCAACCACGTAACGACCGTTTACTCCCTTTCACGTAGCAGTGGTTCTCGGGGAGTGAACGGGGGCGTTCTGTCCCCAAGGCAACATTAGCAATGTCTGGAGATAGTTTTGGTTTTCACAGCTGGAGGGGCAGGGGTTGTTTCAGCAACACTCAGGCAAGGGCAGCCTCTTGCTGAGTACAGACCAGGGCTGCTGATAAACATCTCCGGTGTCCAGAACAATCCTCCTCCACAGAGACTTAGCTGGCCCCAACGTCAATATTACTGAGATTAAGATACCCTGACCTGAGGTATAAAATCCCAAACTCCCCTGGATGCAATGATACAGCCTCAGGTCACTGCTGTTTGCTCTACCTGGATGGCCTGATACACTGGCCTCAAGGACTTTCTTCTCTCCTTCCAAGCCCTGTTTTTTTTTTTTTTTTAAGATTTTATTTATTTATTCATGAGAGACACAGAAAGAGAGGCAGAGACATAGGCAGAGGGAGAAGCAGGCTCCACACAGGGAGCCCGACGTGGGACTCAATCCTGGGACCCCGGGATCATGACGTGAGCTGAAGGCAGATGCTCAGCTGCTAAGCCACTCAGGTGCCCCCCCAACCCATTTCTGATAGCCCCCCGTGTGAGATTTTTCCAGTTCTCCCCAGGCAGTGGTCCGATCCACCTTCCTACACCCCCTTGGGCATAATTTGATTAAAGTCCTTCTCTCCCTTCCATGTTTTATTTTTAAAAAATCAATATAAAAAATTGAAATATTTTTCAAATGATAAAAATCCTGTGATTGCAATAGTGCAGTACAAAATTGTATGGATGCTGATCCTTCAGTTCCTTGTTCCACGTCCCTTCCTTCATTTCTCCCTCTCACTGCTCCCCTCCTATGAACGATTTGCAGTACAAGCTACTTTTCTTCTGTTGTGCAACTAAACATCACCATATGTATATGTGTACACAAACAGGGGTTTTCTTGGTTGTTTATTTACACGTTTCAATGCAACTTGGCCTTCATGCCTGACAATCTGTCACGGACAGCTTTACAAGTCAATCGTTACAGATATATTCTTTCTTCTAATTTATTTATGCAAATGGATGCAGATATCTCTAACAAACCAAACAGGGATCCTATCGTTAAGTGGAGAATTTTATTCTTCCATTAGCAGTGTTTGCTCTTGCCCTACTCCCAAACCACATAATAACAGAATACAGCCTGTGTAAGAAAACAGCTGTAAGTTCTTCTCTGCCCTTGTAATTATTTGCAATACCCCCTCCCCCCACCCACACACACCTTTTTGGTCACTGTTAGCTTAATAAAATAGTATCCTATGAAAATCATTTCTTTCAATTTCTCGTCTTACTCAACAATGCCACGTTCTCTTACAACTATAATTCAGTCTTTAAAGTGGCTGCAAAATATTCTGTTATATAGATTTTCCAACCTTTCTTTGTCATCCACATTTATTTGTGCTACTACAAGCAAGACTGCTATAAACATCCTGGTGTATGTGTCTTAATTTATTGATGCTTTTATTACTAGGGGTTGAATTCCCAGAAGTGGAATCGCTGGATTGAACACCATGTGTACTTTTAATTTTAAGAGATATTGCCACATTCCTTTCCAAAAGGACTGTAAAAATTTATACTTCCTCCAGTAACTTCTGAGAGCAACTTTACCCTTGTGGCCATCAGGAAAAAGTGTTAAAATTTCTAATTTTTGTGGGGCTTCTTTTGGCCAAACTCTTGAAAGTAAAGTGATATTTTGTTGTTATGCTGACAACCATGTATGACTGTAGTCTTTGACTATGCATAGGTCTGCACACCAACTTCACATCATATAAAAAAATAAATTCCTATCCACACAAAGACTTGCACATTCTTAGCAGTATTATTCAAAAGAGTCCAAACTTCAACATCAACTAGAGAGTTGAGAGATTTACAAATAAAATTTAAATGAAAGTCTTAGAAAACACCGGAAGAGACTATAATTACAAATTCTTGGGATAATTGAACCTTAACTGGGACAGGATACAGAGATGACAAAATGATATGCAGGAAATTTGGGTAAATATAATTTTATAATATGCACATGTCAAAACATATTTTATTTTTTTTTTTTTTAAGATTTTATTTATTTATTCATGAGAGACACATACACACACACACACACACACACACACACAGAGGCAGAGACACAGGCAGAGGGAGAAGCAGGCTCTATGCAGGGAGCCTGACATGGGACTCGATCCTGGGTCTCCAGGATCAGGCCCTGGGCTGAAGGCAGTGCCAAACCTCTGAGCCACACGGGCTGCTCTCAAAACATATTTTAAATGAAACCAAAAGACAGACAATAGATTCAGGAGACATTTATAATTAAGATAATACACAACATCTAAAAATCTGGTGCATGAACTCTTACCTATTGACAATAAAGAGGCCAATAACTTGACAGAAAAATGGACAATGTCTCTCAAATCCCAGAAGAGCAAATCCAAGTGGCCAGGGGGGTAAACATACACAAGGATTGTAGCTAATTACAGAATGGATACATGATTACTGAGGGAAGAAATGAAATCAACACCACTATGGAAATACTGAGAATAAAAGTTAATCACCTCCTTTATGACATGGGTCCTGGCAAGAAGCAGATGATCTATGTGTGGGGTTCACACAAAGAGGGTTCAGTGAAGGTGCCATATGCAGGCACATGGGCATGGCGAAGGGAATCCATCTGGGGGATGGTGGAGTTGTAAACAACAGCAGCAGCAGAAAGCTCTGGACACCCCAGGTTGAAAGTGGCTGGGCCAGGGCCAGGGGGAGGGGGTTGATGTTTCTAGGTCAACAACAGTTGAACCTAATGAAGTAAGGCCATTGACAGAAGCTGTGACCACAGAGGGACATTGGTTCTACCAGAACCTACCAGGGAGGCAGGGGTGGGAGCAGGACATAAATCCCCACTCGCCTCTCACCCCCATGTTCTCTGATCTATGCCCATTAGCCAAAGCCAACTGGAAAGTAGAGAGCAAAGGGCCCCCAAGAATCCAGTGCACAGAGAGAGGTCAGTTCCCCGAGGCACGAAGTAGGGCAGAAAAGATGAACAGTGGGTCAGGCTGAGAAGCAAGTTGAGAATAAGCTAGCACCTCCCTCTCACCACTCACCCTAATCCCCAGAGGGAGACTATTGGTTCAGGGTTCATTAATGGTTCAGGTTTATCCTACCCGAAGGTTTTCTATACACATTCTTATCACATCTGTCCCCACCCCAAGTGGATCGATAAAGAAAAACAAAGGGGAACATCCAATAGGGGAAAAAAATGCAAGGAACACCAATTGACAGCCCACAAATGAAGAATTACAGCTGGGTAATATAGAGCTAAAAGGATCAGTCTATTTTGTAATCAAATACATGCAAATTAAAACAACAACAAAATGCCATTAGTCATCTATCAAATTGACAATGAATAAAATTATATATGGAATGTTGCCTGTTGTCAAGAGTGCAATGAGGTAATACCTTCATCGATGGTAGGAAAATAAATTGTTTTATCCTTTCTTGAGGGTAATTTGGCAAGATCTATCAAAGGGCTTATAAAAGTGTTTATATCCTCTCCTTCGGTAATCTTCCTTCCAGGAATTTATCCAAAGGAAATACTCAGAAATGCACATGTGATATTATCACAACATTATTTATAATAGTGATAAATTTGAAAAACGCAACTATTAACAAGAGATTTGTGAAGTAAATTATGGTATGGCCATATAATGAAATATCATGAAGTCATTAAAATCACGTTGTGGAGCACATTTAGCGTCACGAGAAAATGCATATGCTATTCTATTCAGCAAAATCATCCAAATGCAAGCCAGGATATAGCGTGTGCTCTCTATGATCTTAATTTTGTTAACTACAGATAGTGTGTGTGTTTGTGTGTGTGTGTGTATATGTATATGTAGCTTCAGCCTGTAAGTACTCAAACTACCTCTATCTATCCAGATTACAAAATATAGATATAGATACAGATAGACTTCCATTTCTGTATTTCTTTTTTAAATTATTTTTTAATTTAAATTAAATTCAGTTAACATATAGTGTATTATTAGTTTCAGGGGTAGAATTCAGTGATTCATCAATTTCATATAACACCCAGTGCTCATTCCATTATGTGTCCTCCTTAATGCCCAAGACCCAGTTACCCTACCCCGCCCCTGCTACACCACCCACAGCAACCCTGTTTGTTCCCCAGAGTTAAGAGTCTCTTATGGTTTGCTTTCCTCTCTGTTTTTGCCTTCTTTTATTTTTTCTTCCCTTTCTTTATGTTCCAGAGAGAGAGAAGACAGGTAGGCACTCCAAGGACATGCACAAAATGTTGACAGAGGTTCTATCTGTGGCACAAGGTTTGAAGTAATGTTCATGTTCTGTGTACTTTTTTCTCCACGATGAACACATTTTATTATTGATATAAATTTTGGGGAGACAGCATAGGTATTCTATCCATCAACTAATCTTCTATTTGGCCATATGTGAGGGTCCATTTCTCTCTTTTATGTCCACTGAATCGGTAGGTTTGCTAAATTCCCAAATAAGATTCCTAGAATTTGAAGAAGAAATGTTGGTGCTCTTCCAAATATGATGGCATGCCAAACTCTGTGGAGTAACTCTTTGGGTAACTTTCCCATTGATGCAAAAATTAATAATTGGATTTTTAAAAATCTATATTCTGGGGGTGCCCGGGTGGCTCAGTTGGCTAAGCATCAGACTCTTAATTTTAGCTCAGGTCGTGATATTGGGGTTCTGAGATCAAGCCCTGAGTAGGGCTCTCCACTGGGCAAAGAGCCTGCTTAAGATTCTCCTTCTCTCTCTCCCTCTGCCCCTCCCCATGCTCCAGTGCTAAATAAATAAATAAATAAATAAATATTTTTAGAAAACAAAATGAATAAATAAATCCTAAAAAGTTTAAAATTACAAAACTATGACTTGTCATATACCCATCCACGTATTTTCCTAAGTACAGTTTTTTTAAAAAAATAGACTCCTAACAATGTATCATTGGCATCTTTCCATAACAATGCCTGAAGTTATAATATCACTTTAATAACTTATATTAAATGATTAATTTTGATTAATTTTAATTATTTTTTATTATTTCTTATTGCTGAAAATTAACATCTTTTTATCTGAAAACTATTGCTATGATCACATCATAAGCTAAGTCCCCTCACTTCCTGAAGAGTAAAAATAATCCATTCCCAAGGGGCACTGACACTGGAATGCTCCTTGATCTCAGAGGTGGTGTCCCCGCTGTGAGAGGTGCTGCGGTGCATGGAATCTCATCTGCACCACGGCCTCTCTGTCCCTCCAGCCTGGAGATCACCCTTCTTCATGTGACTTCCTTCTTTTCTAACTTCTAGTTTACTGAGAATAACCTAACAAAATCTAAGCCCCACCATTCCCTACATTTTGGTGAGATGGCATCTGCATGTCATTTTTTTTCCTTTTAATTGAGTTTAGTTAGCAAACACGGGTGTTTACTCTATGCCAGTGTTCTAAGAATTTTACAAATCTAATATAGGTTCAGAACAATTCTACAATGTCAATTTTATTGGGATTCCCCCATTTTAAATAGGGGGGAAACTGAGTCTCGAAGAAGTTACTTTGCCCAAGGTTCGCTGGCTGGCCAATGGCAGAATCAAGATTAAGAAAGCAGCATATCCTCCTTCTCTTCCAAATACCCATGTTGATGGAAAAGAATGAAAGTTATTGACAAAAGGAGCACGAACCGTGTGTGGACTTCAAGGGGTGTGTATATGCGTGCACGCACGCATGTGCACACACATCTGTTTTTTCCCAGAAGAGGGTCGTTTTTTAAAAACGTAACCTGAACCCCTTCATCCTTATTTTCCTGAATGAGACAATGACCAGCCACCGCAGTGATGGCATCTGAAGAGCCAGAGCTGTGACTTTTACAGCCTTGTTTCATTTGAGGGAACTATATCCTTTCTGTTACAGTGCCCAAACTTATTAGGACATAACCTTTCAAATTGGAGAGAAAAGGTCAGCTTTAACTAGAGAACAAAAGACGTTTCTGCAATTGGGGGGCTTTCATGGTGTCAGATTCTCCATCCCCCCATAACCCCTCCCACCCCAATGATGTTGAAAATTCAGCCACATTTGTAGGAATCCAATTACTCCTTTAGATTACACAGAGATTATCCAAGTTGTAAACAGCAGAATATTTGCAGAGATCGATGGAGCACAACAAAGCTCATATTTTAACAAGAGGAATAAAAGTGAGGGTGCATCCACAGTCGGTGACAGAGGGGTATAATGTCATATCATCGTGCTGAAGGTTAGGGCGTAATTGAAATCAATGTTATGGCGCTATGTATCCTCCAGCTTCCGTGCGCTTAGAGAGCATAATTCTAATTTCATATCTGAGAAATTCATTTGCCTTTAAGCAGCGCACTATTAGGAGGGTGTTTTTATTATGTCGCCTCGCTATGAAGTTTGAATTCAGTTAGATAGTAGCAAATTAGGTCATCTTTCAGCAAACAAGATTATGATAGATGGTTCACAAAACCACCACATCCTCCTGTTCCCAGAGACTTAGGAGCCAGGCCAGAGGCAGGATGCATGGTAAATACAGGCAGGAGCTTCCATGCTGGACAGACCAGGGCTCTAGGTTGTGTCCCCCCACATGCTAGTTGGGTGCCCTTAAGCAAGTCACTCCACACCTGGGTCTGGGCTGTGTAAAAGGAAGTTTTCTGGGGATTAAATGAGACGTTGTGGGAATGTGTCATACACAGCAGACATTCACAGACATATTTTAGTACTCACGCCAGTATAACTAATCAAGCTCATCACACATGACACCTCTTCCATGAAGCCTTTCTTACTGTTCAAAGCCAGAGATGATTTCCCCATTCTGATTTTTCTTTGCACTTCATTTTTTATTAACAATTTTATTGAGACAACATTTACATACCATGAAGTTGATCAAGGTTAAGTGCACAATTTAATGGTTTTTAATAAATTTACAGAGTTGCAAAGCCATCACCATAATCCAATTTTAATTTTTTTTTAATTTTTATTTATTTATGATAGTCACAGAGAGATAGAGAGAGAGGCAGAGACACAGGCAGAGGGAGAAGCAGGCTCCATGCACCGGAAGCCCAACGTGGGACTCGATCCCGGGTCTCCAGGATCGCGCCCTGGGCCAAAGGCAGGCGCCAAACCGCTGCGCCACCCAGGGATCCCCATAATCCAATTTTAAAACATTTCCATCACTCCAGTAATATCCTTCATGCCTGGTGATAGTTAATCTTCATCCCCACCCCCAGATCCATGGTATATCCATACAGCAAAATACTATTCAGCATCAGAGAGGAACACCATAATGATACATAAAACAACATATGAGCCCTAAAAACATAATACTATGCGCAAGAAGCCAAACACATAGTTACATACATACGCACACGATTCCGTTTAGGTAACATGCCCAGAAAGAAAATTTTCTACTTTCACCCTCTTTGACCTTTGACCCATTCAAGTCCCCTTTCCACTCTCATTGACCTAAAGGAGGGAAGTCAGATCCATCACTATCTCCCACAATGACATCTAGAGGATCTAGAAATTTCACTGCTGGGCATTTACCCAAAGAAAATGAAAACATAGATTTGAAAAGATATTTGCACCCCTATGTTTATTGCAGTGTTGTTTACATTAGCCAAGATACGGAGGCAGCCCAAGTATCCATCAACAGAAGAATGAATAAAGAAGATGTGCTACATACACACAATGGAATATTACTCAGGCATAAAAAAAAAAAAGAATGAGATCTTGCCATTTGTGACAACATGGCTAGGCCCAGGGAGTATTATGCTAAATGAAGTGAATCAGACAGAGAAAGACAAATATCATATGATTACACTTATAGGTGGAATCTAAAAACAAACAATAAATACAAGCAGATTCATAAATACAGAGAACAAAGGAAGGATAATAATCATCTATAACCACAAGACTGATGAGGTTTATTAAAGGACAAATATATAATGCCAAGAGAACATAAAGCAAGCAAATCTCCCTGCTGAGACATCCAGCCAAGGCCTCCATGAGGAAGTGGCCTTCAGCCGAGGCCTAAAAGAAGATAGGAGGTTTGGGGAAGGGGGTGCCAGGGTGGCTCAGTTAGTTAAGCATCCAACTCTTGGTTTTGGCTCAAGGTCCTGAGATTGAGCTCTGTGTTGGGCTCAGGACTCCGTAGAGACTACCTGATATTCCCTCTCCCTCTCCCTGCCGCTCCTGCTTGTGCTCTGTCTCTCAAATAAATAAATTTAAAAAAAAGAAAAAGAAAAAGAAGAGGGTCAGGGGGACATTAGAGGAACACAGTCCAGGCTTAAAAAATGGAAGGGGCCCTATGCCAGGGCAGTGTGTTTATGTCCTACTAACCATAGATCCAGTTCTTAAGTGGAAGCTCTAAAGAAAGGATGGCGGCTGTGTTTATTCTGAGCAGAACTGAGTTTGACTGCTAGATATGGATGTATAGATACACATATATACTTTATAGTAAATCACAAGTGGTTAAGACCTTCGTGATGAAATAGACCTGAGTTTGAATTTCACCACTTACAACTAGCAACTCCTTTTATTTCCTCTCTATTCTTTCTGGTCACTACAATCCAGAGACTACTCTAGAGCTTATGGTTGCTTCCAGCTTGACTGGGTCTAAAAATCTTATGTCTCTCATCAATTACCTCCCTCAAAAGCTGGTGAGGCTTCTCTTAGGTCCATGGGCCAGGATTTCACTCCTGCCTGCTGTTCTAAGAGCACGCTGTGATTTGAGATATTTTTAACAAAATTGGCTATAATTCTAAGCAACTCCTAAGCACAAAAGAGTTGTTTGTAGGTCAGCCCTCCATCCTAAAGTGACATGGGACCTAGTCAGTAAAGCAATCACATGTAATTCCCTAATATCCATATCTTCTATAATCTCTACCACATCACAATGGGCTCTGGAACATGGACAGAGATTATATAAATATGTATATCTATATCTATCAATACATACAGACATATATACATGCATAAAATAAGAAATACATATAAACAAATATACATATAAACAAATATACATATGTGTATAAGTTTATTATAGAGTTAATAGTTAAGAAACCACTTGAATTTTTTTTTTTTGCCATTTTGTATGTGAAGATCCAACCATATTTTGGAAGCAGGTTGGATGAGGCTCAGGCAATGACAGATGTGAAGTCATTCACTTATATTTCAAATAACACGAAGAAGTCTAGATGGCCATATTCCACACTGTAGGTTTTTCATATCATCACCTTAAAGACTCCAAATTGCCCACACAAATGTGTCTGAACCATGGGAATCTTCATCCTTATTTCAGCAAGTAAGGATATTGGAGCTTATACATATATGTATATTTGTTTATATGTATTTCTCATTTTATGCATGCATATATGTTTATGTTTTTACAGCAGCAGCATTTATAATAATAAAAAATAAATATTCCAAATGCCCATCTCCAAAGGAGGTATATAAAAATTGTGGTGCATTTGCACAGTAGGATCCAGACAGTAATAAGAAAGAGTGAACTGCAAAGCAGCATCCATAGATTTCCAATTATAATTTGAACCACAAAAAAAGTAAGCTATGAAAGAATACATTCTATAGGATTCTACATAAATTTTCTAAAACAGGCAAAAAAAAAAGAGTGTTTGGGAATGCATGCCTTTCTAGAAAATCCATAAAGTAAGGAATTATTAACACAGAATCTGAAGAGCATTTACCTCTAAGAAGGAGAAAAATGAGAAAATTGTCAGAAAGAAGTGGAAAGATGCTCCCAAGTTGTGATAATGTTTAAATGTTCTGAGTCTTGAGCTAAGTCATAGATACATAGGTACAACTTTAAGCTATACACATTCTTTTTATGAGTGTCTATAAAAAGATATATTTAGTAAGTAAATATAATTTTTAAATGAAGTTATGAGGGAGAAAGGCTATTTACAAACTATCATAAAGATGGCTGTTGTATAGTGCCTGCCAAGGATGAAGGTTGGCTTAAAAATGCTCCTCATGACACCATCCAGAAGATGGAATAGGAGAGGTATCCCTATGTGGACATCCAGCATTTCCTCCAGAGCTATGAGTTGTCTAGGATGATTTTCTAAATCCCGTGTTTGCAGAATGATGATGAGATGAGATGAGATGAGAATCTTCCATCCTTTTAGGGGAGATTTAAGCCACTTCACTCCACCAGGAATAAATCAAAGAGCTAATGCTATTTGAGGACCTACTATAATCCAGCCACTCTCCTAAGTGTCCATATAAGAATTATATCATTTCATCTCCACAATAACTCAGTCAGGTAGGTACTAATATTAGATAATTTACCAATGAGGAAATGGAAGCTGTTAATTTAAAGCAGCTAGAGTGAACTCAAACAAGATATGTTTGGACCAAACTTTGTTCTAAACCATTCTGCTAGACTGTCTCTTTCCTTTTATATAATTGTACTTAAACATATGAACCTGCATTCAAAAGATTCCATTTATTTCTCCGTTGGTTTTTTTTTCAATAAAATGAATGCATTCATTCTCTTTTGGAACCTGTTACTTTAAGCTACATATTTCATGGTGCACAGAGTGATGAGTTTTGGCATAAGACTCTACCCACGTTCCCTCTGTCTCTGGTTGGAATTCTAAAATACAATATGAAAGGCATATTGAAACAAACCTCCTGGGATTTCTTCTAACAACTTATTACTAATTCTGTTATTATGAATAATAACTTTCTCTTTATTAGCTTTTTAGTTGCCAATAATTTTTTGCATTATTTAGAAGATTTTTTAAAATGAGTTTTTATCCTCCAAACTAATCACTTCATTTCCAGGAATTTAATCTCTGAAGTATTCAGACAAGTGCATTATGGTGTCATTTTCAGTTGTCCAGCATCCATTCCCTTTTTTTCTGATTAAAGCCCTTGGATTTTTCTTTGAGAAATCATTATTTCTCCTTGTGAGTTTGGGTAGGACTGTCAATAAAGATGCCATGTGTTCTCTTGGCCAAATAGTGGACATGGACACAAGAAAAACATTATGGACCCTCTTCCTTGGACTTCAGTGGAAGTGATCAAGGTCAGGACATGGCAGTAGTTGACTTATGTCCATGGTAGGGGCTTCCATCAACTTCCCACTAGCTTTGGCTACCTGGATCCTCAGAGCTTCCCAGATCCATCTGCCTTCTGATGTTTACTTTCTCACTTTGTGATTCAAACTTGTAGGTCACCTCAATCATTCCAATAAATTCTTTCTTCCTCCCTTCTATCTTACCACAATTAACCTCTGTTTCATTTTAACTAAAATCCAGTTAGTTAACATACACTTTTTTTTTTATTAGTTTCAGTTCTACAGTTTAGTGATTCAACACTTCCATACAACACCAAGTGCTCATCACAAGTGCCCTCCTTAATCCTCATCATCTGTTTTACCCATCCCATTCTGAATGGATGGTCTTCTCCTCTGGTAACCATATTCTCTATGAGTCTATTTCTTGGTTTGCCCCTCTCTTTTTTTTCCCCTATGATTGTTGTTTCTTAAATTCCACATATGAGTGAGATCATAAGATATTTGTCTTTCTCTGAGCTTTGACTCTAGCTCCATCCACAGCATTGCAAATGGCAAGACTAAATTCTTTTTTATAGCTAATAGTCCACTGTATATAAATACCACATCTTCTTTATCCATTCATCAGTTGATGGACATTTGGGCTCTTTCTATAATTTGGCTATTGTAGATAATGCTGTTGTAAACACTGGGGTGTATGTATCCCTTCAAATTAGTATTTTTTTGGGGGGGGGGGTTGGGTAAATACATAGTAGAACAATTGCTGGATCATAGGATAGTTCTATTTTTTAATTTTTTGAGGAACCTCCATACTGTTCTCCAGAGTGACAGCATCAGTTTATATTTCCACCAACAGTTTAAGAGAGTTCCCCTTTCTCCACATCCTTTCCAACATCTTTGTTTTCTGTATTGTTAATTTTAGTCATTCTTTTCCTTAAGACCAAGGGATCCCAACTGATACATTATCCAAAAATGTATTATAAGGTACTCATCATTGTATTGTTCATAAGAGCAAAAAAAAAAAAAGGAAATATCTTACCACATGAGAATACTTTAAATAAATGAGGGTTTATTCAAATGAAGTATTCTAAAACCACTCAAATTGGTGATATAGATTTATAATTATTGACTTGCAAAATGTTTGTAACATATTGTTAAATGAGAAAAGCAACTTACAGAGCAGTATATATGATATGATCCATTATGTAATATTATTATATACCAACATATTAATAATCATCATTGCTGGGTAGTGGAGTTATGAAAGTTATATTGCTTCCCTATATTTGCTACTGTTTCTCCAATAAATTTGCATTCCTTAGAGGAAAAATATTACTTTCATTTATGCTCATTTGAACAAATAATAATTTTTTCCAGAGGGATTTTTAAGTCACAGATCAGGAAATAAAAATGAGAATCCCAAGTACATCGTTAGTGAGTTTCAATAAAGTAGCACAAGATTTCCATGGGACTAGATTCCTATTCCATGCCCAACTGATGAGCCAAATCAAACACCATGGAGAGTAATTGAGAGAAAAGTACCAGTGGCTTAAAGAAGGGGGAAAAAGCCCAACTGGTCAGCTTTATCACAAATTGGATTATGATTTAAATTGGATTATCCCCTAAAAAGAGTTAGAGTCGGGGGGTGGGGGGGCCTGGGTGGCTCAGTCAGTTAAGTATCTGCCTTCGGCTCAGGTCATGATCCCAGGGTCCTGGGATCAAGCCCCATGTGGGGAATCCCTGCTCAGCAGGGAGTCTGCTTCTCCCTCTTCCTCTGCCTCAACCACCCACTTGTGTTCTCACATCTTCTGCTTTCTCTCTCTCTCTCTCTCTCCAATAAATAAATAATCTTTAAAAAAAAGAATCAGAGTTGGGGGTACCTGGGTGGCTCAGTCAGAGACTGACTTGATTTCAGCTCAGGTCACAATCTCAGGGAGGTGAGATCGAGTCCTGTGTGAGGCTCTGCACTGAGCATGGATCCTGCTTGGGATTCTCTCTCTCCCTCTCACTTTCCCTCTCCCTCTCCCTCTCCCTCTCCCTCTCGCTTACTCATTCTCTCTCTCTCTCTCTCTCTCTCTCTCTCTCTCTTTCTCTCTCTTTCTCTCTTTGGAGAGGGTGTTGTATGGGGGGAAATCACTGAATCACTATGCATCTGTCACAAACCAGCTTTATGTCACTGGGCAAGCCACTTACCTTTTGAGTCCTGGTCATATATAAAACGAGAGGCAGAAATAGATTACCTGTGGATTTTCTCTAGAGTCCAAGAGTCTTCAATTTATAAAAGGGAGACAGGTGAAGAAATTAATTTCTATGTTCAACCTGATGCATTATCTGCCTAGTGCCTCTTCTGGTTACAGCATGTGGTGTTAAATTGGGAAGCGAATCTCAAACCCGAGGTGGTTGACAAATCTTATTCTACCTAATGGAGAGTCAGTGGTTGGTTCAGACACCAGTGTGTATACCCCAGATAGAACCAATGTGGTTGACCTCCTCCGTGGGGCTAGGCAATACCCAATTCATTGAGAGCCTAAATAGAATAGATGGTAGAGAAAGGTGGATTTTCTTGTGCTCTCTCTCTCCTCTTGAGCCGAGACATCTGGTTCTTGGGCTTTCAGATTCAGACGGGGACTTATATTTTGAGTACCTACCTCCTCCATCCCTCTTCTCTCTCATTCCTCAACTTAACATCACCAGTTTCTCTGGTTCTCTACCTTACGAATGGGACTTCTCAGCCTCCACAACCACATGAGCCAATTCACATAATAAATCTCCTCATATATATGTATCTATATTGTTATCATCATTTTAGGAACAAGGAATATAAGGCTTAAGGAAATAGTTTGCCCAGAGTAAGTCAATTTGTCTTACTTTGGAAAGAATAAAGAATGGTCAGTGATTGGCAATTTTGGGATTGTTTTTCATGAGACTTGTTCACAAAACTGAGACTTATTTTTCATGTCTCACTTTTCCTTTGGGTTATGATCTGATATTTACATAACCATTAAGTGTTTTCTGCAAATATGTTGGTTATTTTCAATAATTTATTCTTTACCAACAAGTGTGTGTGTGAAAAATGAACAGGTGCCTCCAGTATCCATTCTCCCCCCTCACTGGTAATGTGAACTTGACAACATGCAGGAGGGGGCTGTATTTCCCAACTTACTTTGTAGTTAGGTGTGGTCATGTGACTGAGTTTTTTCTTTCCCTTCCTTCCTTCCTTCCTTCCTTTCTTTCTTTCTTTCTTTCTTTCTTTCTTTCTTTCTCTCCTTCTCTCTTTCTCTCTTTCTTCTTTTTTTAAAATTAAGTAGGCTCCATGCCCAACATGGGGCTTGAGCTAACAACCCTGAGATCAGTAGTCACATTCTCCACAGCTGAGCCAGCCAGATGCCCTATCATGTGACTAAGTCTTAACCAATTAAATGTAGAATGGAAGCATCATGTGAGAGCTTTCTTAGAAGACAATGGTAATTATGCTTTGCCTTTTCTATCCTTGTTCATTTACCCACTTGAAGCTTGGAATATGTATGTGATGGGTGGAGACAGAGTCATCATCTTGGGACTCAATGTAGATGGAGTTTTCTGAAAGGAGCTTGTGTCTCTGAAGATTTTGCAGGACAGAACCACCATAACAGCCTTACATGGCCTTCCTTTCCATTTTACGTGAGAGAGATAAACTTGTATTTTTTAAGCTGTCTCTATTGCTGCAAAACCTAATCCTAAATAATGGCTCAGATGACATACAATAGAACTATACAATTTTAGAGCTAGAAAGAAGTCATGAAGACCTCTACCCCACATATTAGAAATGGGGGCCTCAAATCTTTTAACAGAAGAGTGTTCTTTTAAAGGGGGACCAATAATCATTTTAGTTATCATTTCCCTTGATATATTTAATGCCCTTACATGTTAATCCAGTGGTATAAATTTTATGACACTCTAATTATTCAGCCAGTTTGATTTTGAACTCTCTTAAGGGATCAACAGGAATAATTAGAAAAATAAAACAAGAGCTTTGCTTTCAGATATTCATGAGTTTGGATCCAATATTAGTCACTTTTTTTACTCCATAATTTTCTGGCCTTTACTTAGTACCATTACTTGTAAATTTGGGTTGATAACACTTCATAAGATTTTAAGATGAATTAATGTCTATGAAAACACCAGCATCTAACATGCATGAGGTACTCAATCAATATTATTTTTACTCTTTCATCTGGGGAACACAGCTGCAATCTACAATATGAATAGTATTGTATAATGTAAGACATATTGATTTGGAAAGCAGATATAACTGGATTTGTACCTCAGTTATCTCATCCATAGGGCATGTGATTTTAATGATACTTACTGGGGTGCATGGGTGATTCAGTCAGTTAAGCAGCCGACTCTTGGTTTTAACTCAGGTCGTGGTCTCAGGGTCATGGAATCAAGCTCCACATCAGGCTCCTTGCTCGGTACAGAGTCTGCTTAAGATTCTCTCTCTCCCTCTCCCTCTGCCCCTCCCTCCACTCACCCTCTCTTTCTCTCTAAAATAATAAATAAATCTTTAAAAAATGATACTTAACTTCTTAGAGCCCCATTTTTGAGATGTAAAATAGAGGTAATTGTATATTACATAGGCTGAGACAATGATTAGATATAATGTGTCTCAGGAGTCTGATATATAGTAGGTATTCAACAAATAGAAGCTATTATTTAGTATTGGGACTCCACTGCCACCCATGTAGCATACATACCTTGATAGAAGAGAAGTTTCCCTGGTTTTGCTGCTTAATGAGAGAAAGACTAAGAGGTGTGAAAAAATTTTTATTGCCCTTTCTGAAAGACATAGGATAACTCGAATCTTTTTAAAATGCATTTAGATAAAAAGATAAATAATTCAAATTAGTTTGTTCTCTTTTGGTTGCAAAGGAAGAAAACCTCAAAGAACATTAACATGAGCACACATACCCCCAAAAATCTTATCAGTTACATAATTGAGAAGTTGAAGAAAGCCTCAGGCATGGCTGAATCTGTATTTTTAATCTGCACAACATAATAATGCCGTTATGTGCTCTCCCTCCTTCTCTTTCTCTCTCACTACCCCCCTTCTCTGTGTGTGCGTATCTCTCTCTTTGTCTCTCTCTCTGTCCTCGCCTTCTCTCTGAGTCATAGCTCTGCCTTCATCTGTTTTGGCTTTTCTATTAGGTGGATTATTCCTACAAGATGGCAAAGATGTCCACCAATAGCTCTAAGGTTACTTCCTTTATCAGCTTAGCTGCCTATCAAAAAGAGCATGTCACTTTCCCAACAAGGTTTGGAAATTAAAGTAGCAGAGAAGAAGGTTACAAAGGGCCTTGTGTGCATACCAAGGAGTTCTGACTTCATCACAATAGCGATGGGGGCCATTGAATGTTTTCAAGTTGGAAATATCAATCTCTGTCTGAAAAAGAAAACGGTAAGACAGTAGCAGAAGTACTGAAATGGGTTAGAAGGTAGTTTGCAGGACTTTAGATGGGACATTAGATTATAAACTGAAATGATGGCAACAGGGAGGAGGATTCTGAATCAAGAAATAATTTTGAGGTGGGGGCACTCGGGTGGCTCAATCGGTTAAGTGTCTGCCTTCAGCTTAGGTCATGATCTTGAGGACCTGGGATCCAGCCCTGTATGGGGCTATCTGCTCACCTGAGATCTGCTTCTCCTGCTCCCTTTCCCTCTACCCCTTCTTCTGCTTATGCATGTTCTCTCTCTCTCTCTCTCTCTCTCTCTCTCATAAATGAATAAAATCTCTTCTTAAAAAAAGAAAGAATTTAGGGGCATCTGGTTGGCCCAGTGGTTGAGTGTCTGCCTTCGGCTCAGGTCATGATCCCGGGGTCCTGGGATCGAGTCCTGCATCAGGCTCCCTACATGGAACCTGCTTCTCCCTCTACCTATGTCTGTGTCTCTCATGAATAAATAAATAAAATTTTAAAAAAAGAAAGATAGAATTTTGAGGTTAAATTGATAGGATATGGCTACTTCCATGGGAAGAGAGAAGCAGAGAGAGTGTTTGAGAACATTTCCAAGTTGAGCAACTGATTATTAAATCTTAGTGGAGGTAATATGCTGAGTGAAGTAAGTCAATTGGAGAAGGACAAACATTATATGGTCACATTCATTCGGGGAATATGAAAAATAGTGAAAGGGATTAAAGGGGAAAGGAGAGAAAATGAGTGGGAAATATCAGTGAGGGAGACAGAACATGAGAGACTCCTAACTCTGGGAAACGAACAAGGAGTTGTGGAAGGGAAGGTGGGCAGGGGGACAGGTTGACTGGGTGACGGGCACTGAAGGGGGGCACTTGATGGGATGAGCACTGGGTGTTATGCTATATGTTGGAAATCAAACTCCAATAAAAATACGCACACACACACAAAAGATCTTAGTGGAGGTACCTGAAACTTGTCATAGAAGAAGAATGTCCATGGGAAGGAATGCAGAATTCAGTGGGCCTCCTGAGTGTGAACTGGGTCCCAAGTAGAGGTATTCGTAATGGGAATATATCCAAAGCATTACAGAAATATGGAGACTGAAGATACAGTGTGATCAAGTATTGAAGACAATTCTCAGAGTCACTCTTCAAATGAATGACTGACAAATTAGAACAAATTTGGGGGAAGAAAGTCGTGGTGATAAGGTGCTTGTGAGTTATATCAGGTGGCAAGGTACCTGCTTCTTGGTCTTACAGTGAATAATTAAAGTATTTCAAAATACTCAGGACTTCCCTTGGCAGTACTAAATACTCAATGAAAGGAAATTATCATGAAGGATCAAGGAAACAAAGAGTTTGGCTCTAAAGAAGCAAAAAATGTGGCAGCTACTAAAGGATCAAATGATATACTATTGCACATATATGTATATCAAATCACACATTGCACACTTCAAATATATTCTAATTTTGTCAATTATACTTCAATAAAGGTAGAAATTACTGTCTTAGGAATCATTTAAAAATATTTTCAAGGGGTAAAATAGAAATCCTCTGCCCGAGAACATTCCCCATGACTCAAGTAACCCTGCTTATGCCCTTTGAGTCTTTGTAAAAATACATTTCCAAAGGTAAAAGCAAAGCAAAGTCTAACAAAGTGCATTATGCCCAGAGAAAATTGAAAAATATAATGTCAATTGTCCTCTATTTGCAATTGAATACCTTCTTCTTATGCCTAGTGAGGCTTGTCAGGCTAATGAAATTTGGCATTTGATAGCATTGCTATAGGAAATGAATCAGAGATCAGACTCACGGAAATTCTAGTATGAGGAAGAGCCTCAGAGATACTTGGTACAACCTACTTACTTTATTAATGTGAAAGTGAATCCCAGAGAAGTCAAATGACAGCCTTAAACTCTGAAGCTTGTTTAGTAGAAGAGTAAGTGTTGGAACCAGGTCATCTGGAAACTATCTCTTCTCTTTGACTCTGTAAAAAAATACACCATTGCTCCTGGTGCTGATCCACAGGAAGAGGTTGCACTTCCACTGAGGGGCACACACAAAAGAAGAAAATAATGATCTGAGTTAATTGTACAGGGATAGCTTCCCCTTTCTTGCTGTTGGTTTAAAGAGAAAAACGAAGTATTCATCTTATCTACTCTAAAAATGAATATTAGGAGACACACTCTCTTCATGAGCAAGCATTTTAAGAACTTGTTTGGGCCTCCTGGGAGAAGCAGAGAGACCACAAAGAGAAGACAGAAAATTAGAGGGAAAAAATACACGTTAAGATGAAATAAAGAACAGAGGCACCTGGGTGGCTCAGTCAGTTGAGTGTCTGCTAGTGATCCCAGGGTCCTGGGATGGAGTCCCACGTTGGGTTCCCTGCTCAGTGGGGAGTCTGCATTGCCTGTGCCCCTCCCTCTGCTCATGCTCATGCTCTCTCTCTGTCTCAAATGAATGAATAAAATCTTTTTTTAAAAAAAGGAGGTAATAAAGAATAAGAAAGCCAAAAGATAAAGAGGCAGAAAAATAAGATAAGGAGCAGAGAAAAGAAGGGCATTAGGGAAGAAGAGAGGAAGTCATACAGAAAAAAAGAGAGGAACCAAAATGGAAACTATTAATCCAAATAGAAGACAGAAATGGAACACAGAAAATGAAGAAGAAAAAAACACTCCAAAATCAGAGAATGAGCACAGATCATGTGAGATAAACTTAATAGATTCTGTAGTAATTGTATCAAGTTATTATCTGTCTCTTCACATGGGAAATGACATCAGAGAAAATCAGGGCCAGTTAACACTATTCTTTTGATAATCTTTTCTATTTATTATTAAGAACAATAATATTTACCATTTCCAAACCCCCTACAGTGTACCAGGTGCTCTACAGCGATGAGAACTAAACTATAGGATACCATATCATATTTCCTGACCAGGAGACCAAGGCCTTGAGAGGTTAATTAACTTATTGCCCAGTTCACCAGAATACAAATTCCCCTTCGACTTAAAAGTTTTGTTATATGTGGAATAAGGTTAATTCCTACCCCAAATAAATCAAGATTTTACAAACAATGAAGGAGGAATTTCAATATTCAGAAATTTTTTCATTGTGTAATTCCGTACCAAAAATGACACTCAGAACATTTCAAGTATTCAAATCATATTTGTTGAAGAAATAAGTGGATGGATGATTGGATGGATGGATGGATGGATGATCAGGTGGATGGGTAGATGGGTGGATGGATGGATGGATGGATGGGTGGATGGGTGGGTAGATGGATGGATGGATGGATCTTCCAGTATTCACTGAGCATTATGCATGCCATGGTGAACATAGGAGATACAGAGATGATTATAAATGTAAGTGATTTTAAGATCATTTGATGAAAATGGAGATTTTCATTAGAAAACAGGAATAAATCAAACCGAGATGCAGATTCTGGGGTATATCCTGAAATTCAGTTTCATGCTGGTAGAAGAAGCCAGAAATCTATAGCGTATAAATTTCCCCAGGTGACTCTTCTACACGTTAAAGTCAAGAACCCCCCCTTAGTGCAGGATTTCCCAAATTTGCTTAGCCTTAAGAATCCCCCAAGATTAAACATCAAGCAAGTCCAGGGTCCCACCCATGACCAAAAGAATTAGATTATTTAGAAAAGGAAGCAACAATGGGTCACTGTTTGTCTCTTTCCTTGCTGGTCAACTGGGGCTTGCAGGCATTTGATAAATTGTCCAGGCCTGACAAGGGAAAGACTGAGCAGAAAAATTGTGGGCATGAGTATTTCCCAATTGTCATCCTGATGATGATTTTCTTCTCTGAGATGACCCATGAACAAGAATTCCTACTATAATTACAGTACTCATGGATTAGGAACTTGCTCTCTACAGGGCACGGGGCTAAAGATCATTTATCCAAATAGCATCTCATTAAATTCTCAGCCAGCCAGGAAGTCCATGTCATTAGCATGCCGTTGTTAGAAACAGGGAAACTGAGGCTGAAGAGTTTACGAAACCTATCCAAGGTCACCTCCCGAGGAATTCGGAGCTAAAATTCAGATCCAGGTCTGACTGAGCCAAGGCTCCTCTTTCATGGACCACATTCTTGCTCATTCTGTTCTCAGCCTTCCACCTGCTTCAATCCTCAACTTTTCCCTTGCTGGCCATAACACCTCCCCAGAAACTTTTCTTCATCTAGGCCAACTATTTCTTGTTGCCCCTGATGGGATCCATTGGGTTAACTCTGCTCTGGGATGAAGCTGACCTAATGGTGGAAATTGGAAGGCTGTTTCAGAAATCGTAAGATTTCTTACGATTAGGTAAGACAAGTCCTCGATTATTTAATCTGCCAAATAGGGATCCTGAAGCGCACCTGGCTAGGCTGGTATGCTAATGAAACAAATCATATAAATTAAGAAACTGGCATGTGTGTGGTGGGATTCTGATAAGTATTAATTCCCAGCTGCTGGAGCTGAACTTCTTCACTCAATCTGAGTAGTAGGAAGCTCTGCTGTCACCAGGTACTGGGTCTCCTAGAGCATGTTCAGGTGTATCTTAAGAGCATTAAAGACCATGAGCTTCTTTTCACCCATCTCTATCATCCCCCGCACCCCCGCAGTGCCTGGGGCTGTGGCTGGCATACAGCAGGTATCAAATACATGTTTGTTGAATGAAAAACTTCCCAGTGAAGACATGCCAGGCCTGGTCACATCCACCATCTCTCTAGGCTTCCCTTACAAGCATGGAAGATCTCAGCCTCCAGGTTTAAAGCATGGAGTCTAAGATCCAACCATTTGGGATTAAACCTTGCCTCTGCAGCTTAACCATCTGTGTGACCTGGAGAAGTTATAAAACATCGCTGAGCCTCTGTTTCCTCATCTGTGAAATGGGGACAGTAATATGCCAACATCATAGGGTTGCCATGAGCATATAAAGAATTCATATATGCAAAGGGCTTAAAACGGTGCCTGGCACATGGTACAGGTGATAAAAAAAATCAGTTATCACTATTATGATAATCTCCCCATCCCACAGAGGAGAAAACTAAAGCTCATCTGCAGCCATAAAGTGGGTCTCTGGCATGGCCACTGTCCTGAACATCTAACCATATCCTCTGGCCATTTATCTGGGCTTCTCGAGTGTCCCCCTGAGCTTGCAGAAATGCCGTGGAGGGTGGGGGGGGGGAGCAAGGAAGAAAGGCAAAAAGTCAAGCATTTTCTAGAAGGGAACGCTTTACCCCTTCCCTTTGTCTCTGGGAAAGCTGTACATCTGCTTTCCCCATCCTCCTCTACCTCTTACCCCCCCACACACACACACACACACATTTCAGCAGCTCTTCTAGTCGGCTAGCAGCAGGATGCCAAACACCCATTGCAAGAAATGACCTGTGCTAAGCACCCATGGTCTCAACACAGCTTTATTAAAAATTAAGTCGCAAATTATAACACTCGCTGGGGAAGACTTGCTTTCCTCCCAATTACAGTTAATAGAAGAAAATTAATGTAGCAATTAATGTGGCTGCTCTCACAGCCCAACACAATATGCAAGGGGCCACGGCTCCCGTTCTTAAACCACGGCTTGATGTCGGCAGAAGCGGGGCCTGGAGCTTAATAAAGTTTTGCTTTTCCTGTGTTTAAACTCTCCGGCCATAACTTACTTAAGAAACACACAAAAAGAGATTATTTAACATTTTAGAGGTTCCCATGAGCCATAAATCATTTCCACACACGCCATATTTGTTGAAAAGGACAGAATACATTCAATTTTACAGTATATTAAACTTCATCTAATTTGAGCGTAAGAACAGACCAGCAAAATAAATGACCAATTTCTGAAGCAGAAATTACCATTTGGTTGGTGCCATTACAGGGCTGCTGGTATTTTATCATGTTCTTAACATAATATTGCTTGTCTAGCGATGCATAGTTATAATGCTATTCCAAATTAGAAGGCGGTGAAAGAGAAGTGCACACAGTTTTTTTTTAATAGGCGTCATTTGTCAGATGTTATTCTGAGGGCTTTGTGTTGATGATAATATGCAGATTAAAGGAGAAGTAAATGGGGGGGGGGGCGAGCTGCCACCAGGAGGGCAGAGGTGCCCACTCCTGAGCTCCGAGACCCTCGGCTGTCAGGGAGCGAGGGATGGCCAGGTGGCCCCAGCCCCTGGACGCAGAGAACAGTAATTAATTGGTGCCAAAGCCTTCCAGGGAAAGGGAGCTTGTGGTGCTCAATAAAAAGCAAGATACCGCCTGGGATTCCAATGTGGGGTCTCAGCCTGCACGGTGACCACTGTCCTCCCCAGCGTTAGCAGAGCGCCGTGTCACTTCCGAAACGCTTTCATACCTGTTATCAGCCCGATGTGCAGAGAGCCCCCAGCGGGTAGTCACCTGTCTCCTGATCAAGCCCGTGTTAGGGAGGAAGGCACCAGGGCTTGGCCAAGGAAAGGGACCGGCTAGAACGGTCCAAGTTGGGAAGCGGCCAGGCGGCCGTGCAAGGCCAGGCTGCCCGGGGCTCTGCTCATCGACTCAGCCGTTCCGTGCACACATAGTAATGAAGACCCTGGCAGGTGCCAGGCTCTGTGCCAGGTGCTATGAAAAACACAGAGCTTGGACCCTGACTCTCGGGAAAGCTCGCGGTCTAAGAAGGCGGCCAGGCACAGGGGTGGAAAGCGTGGATCCTGATGGAGGCTGCGTGGGTTTGTATCCCGGCTCTGTCCCTTACAAGTTGTGTGACCATAAGCAGGCTACCTAACCTCTCTATGCTTCACTTTTCTCATCTTGAAAAAGGGCACACTAGGGATGTCTGGGGGGCTCAGCGGTTGAGCGTCTGCCTTCGGCTCAGGTGGTGATCCCGGAGTCCGGGATCAAGTCCCACATCAGGCTCCCCGCAGGGAGCCTGCTTCTCCCTCTGCCTGTGTGTCTGCCTCTCTCTCTGTCTCTCATGAATATATAAACAAAATCTTTAAAAATAAAAATAAAAGGAGAACACCAGTAGCACCTGTTATGCAGACCTAGGACAGTTAAACCAGAGACCCTGTGGTTTGGCCGGAGCCTGGCTCACTGTTAGCTGTTACCACCTGCTTTCCGGCTAGCCTGTGAACTCTGTCCCACCCTAATTCAGGTCATCGCCTGCTCTCACCTAGCGTTCTCTGCCTCCCACCTGGTATCCCAGCCTCCTCTGCATAGAAAATCCTGGAAGAACTTTGTGGAGAGAAAATGTGATCACGCTGCTCCTCTGCTTCCCATCAGCCCTTTTGGTAAAGTCCAGACTCCATCCTGGCCTGTAAATGTCTGTGCGGTCAGGACTCCGGCCACCTCTCCCACCACTTACCCACTGTAATTCTGCTCTCCAGCCACTTTGAATGACAAATAGCCCCAGAACTTTCTGCCTTCTCTCTCATTTATCCTCTCCCTCATTTCCTTGATTTTGCAAAAGCCATCCCCTCTTCTTAGAAGTTCTCCCTCAGATCTCAGCTTAGAGACCCCCTCCCCTGGAAAGCCAACCTTCATGTTCATGAATAGCTCAGATTTTAGGGGCACTTGGGTGGCTCAGTCAGTTGGGCAACTGAGGTTCGGTTTTGGCTCAGGTCATAATCTCAGGATCATGAGATTGAGCCCCTCTTCAGGCTCAGTGCTCAGCAGGGAGTCTGCTTGAGATTCTTTTTCTCCCTCTGCCCCTCCCCCTACTCATGCACATGAGCTCTCTCTCTCTCTCTCAAAAGAAAAAAAGAAATAACTCATGTGTTGCCCTCTCTGCCCCCTAAAGTAGGTTCCATCTAGACCCACTTCCAGAATGTGTAGAGTCTTCTTCACACCAACAACCAATTCCCCAACACCATTATGGTACCCAAGCATACAACTCTCCAACCCCAAATTCAATTCTGATGCCATCAACCCAGAGAGAGCACCAGAATCTAGGGTAGACGCCCTCCACTTCAGATACCAATTGCAAACCCTGATTGTTACCTGTGCTTCTGATCAGCTGGTTATAATTCAGAGGTTCTTGTGATTTCCCCTTCCCTGGGTTCCATGAACTCACTAGAATTGCTCCCAGAACCTAGGAAACCCATTTACTCACAAGACAACCAGGCACAAAAGATATTAAAGGAAATGAATCAACAGCCAGATGAAAACATACAGAGGTCCCCAACAAAGGAGCTTCTGTCCCATTGGAGCTTGGGGGCCAGCAGGATGGCACATGGAAGTGTTCTGGGCTCCCCAACCTGTAAGCTTTCAGAACCACCACCTCCTTTTGAATTTTTATGGAGGCTTTATTACACAGGCATGATTGATTAACTCACTGGCCATCAGTGCTTGATTTAAACCCTGGCTTCACTCTCCTTACCCCTCACCCCCGTCCCACCAACCCTCTTTCCCAAACCTGGGAAGTTCTAAACTCTGTTCCAGGTTGGTTCACTTAGCAACCAGCCCTCATCCTTAGGTATTTCCCCAAAATCACCTCATCAGCATCCACCCAGTTGTGGTGAAAAGGGGCTTGTGAGGATTAAGATATCCACTTCACCTTTATGGCTCTGACAAGATTTCAGGAACTGAGGGGCAAGAGACCCAACATTATCACAAAAGATCTTTCCCCTTGCTCTTATCGCTTGGGAAATTCCAAGGGTTTGGGGCAGCTGTGAGCCAGGAACTATGGGCAAAGACCAAACACACATGAGAAATATATTTTGGTCATCTCTATGCTCAAATATGTTATTTCTTCTAAATCACAATATGGCACCCCCACACCACCTTGTGTTTCCCTCTCAGTATCATGTTGCACTCCAGAATATAATCACTGGCCGTCTTGTTTATTGCTCCCAATGGAGTATGAGTCCCAGTAGAGTGAGGCCTGTGCCTTTCAAGTTCTCCACTTATATCCCAAGAACCAAGCACAGGACCTGGCATAGTGAAGGTGTTCGATAATTACTGGTTGAATAAATGAGTGAATAAATGAGACCCATTAGCTTCTGAGCCTGGGCCTTGGCTTCGCCCTTTGTATCATCAAGACCCACAGTACAACGAGAAGAGGCTTAAGGCTGGTGCGGTGCCAAGGTGTGCCAGGCTGAATCAGGGCTCTCCACAAGCCTCAGATTTATGCCCTATGCTCATGGCTGTGGGGCCAGCCTCCCAGATCACATAAATCACCATGCAGCAATCTGGCTCCCGAGCCAGGGAGCCTCCTAAGCTCACAGCACTTTGCAGAGGAGCCGCTGGAATTAGGCATAAATCCACTTCTTGATTGAATAAGCAAACACCCCACTGCTCGAAATGATTTACTAAATTACAATGCACAGTGACAGACTTGGGAGATTTGGAGCATGGACCTGCTTAGCAATCGGACCTCTTCCAACTCCATAGCTTCCTCCACCCCTACCCCTCCCTGGTTCCACCAATGACTTCTCTCCATCCACTCGCCCAAATGACCAACTTTTACAGAGTGCCCTCACCATGCCATGTTAGGTACATACACATAAATGATCTAATTTAAATTTAACTTATGCACCAACCCTAGAAATTTGAGGTTATATCATTTTCCCCCTTATTTTTTCAGGTGTGGGAATGGAGGTTCAGATTAGGAAACCCCCAATATCACACAGCTAGTAAGTAAGCAAAGTTGAGATCCCACAAAATATCCAACAAGCCCAAGAACATTTCTACTACCACTAGACCCTCTCTCGTCATATTTCCACTTTGCCCTCAGATACTTCTTCCCATTTCCTTTTTAAGCTTTTTCTTCTCCCCCACCCACTTCCCTGAAATGTAATGGATATATAAAAAAGGGGCACATAATTAATGTGTACATTTACTCATGTCACTATCACTACAATCAAGGTAATGAAAATATTCATCACCACAAGTTACTCTGTGTCCCTTTATTATGTTTTGTTTGTCTTTTGGTTTTTAATTGTTTGGGTTTGTTTGGGGGGGGGACACTTCTCAGAAGATCTACCCTCTTAACAAATGCTTAAGATGATACCTTATCTTTAACTATGGGCACTGTGTTGTACGGCACACTTCTGAAACTTACTCATCTTGTGTATCTATAACTTCAATGCTCCCCCAACCCCCTCCCCTGGTAGCGACCAATCACTGGCAACGATTTTAGATGTCTTACATAAGAGGAATCATGCAGCATTTGTCCTCCTGCGGTCGATTTACTTCACTCGACAGAATATATCAAGGTGCATCCATGTTGTTGCTTCTTCTTTCTTTTGCTTGGGTGTGTCAGGATAGGGTAGGTTATGTGGAAGGGGAAGGACGATGCTCTCAAGTTGCAGTGGCTTCATACCACAGAAGGTTCTCTATTTCTGTTGTTGTTATTCGGCCTATACATTTTTTTGATTTTGTTTTGTTTTAAAGATTTATTTATTTATCTGAGAGAGAGCAGGAGTAGAGAGAGGGGCAGAGAGAGACAGGGAGAGGGAGAGTCTCAAGCAGACTCCACACCTTCTGTGGAGCCCAATGTGGGGCTAGATCCCACAACTCTGAGATCGTGACCTGAGCAGACATCCAGAGTTGGGCGCTTATGACTGAGCCATTCAGGCACCTGCAGCCTTCACATTTAAGACAGTCAGGCTTGGAGTCACTCACACACTTGGGCTGGCATACTCTGTCCCCCTGGAATGCAGCATTTAGAACACAAGGCCATCTTGGTCACTATGGCAGGAAAAGAGAGGGAAGTTTAGTACTAGCAATTCAATGTCTTCCACTAAAAGGTACCCCTGACCTGGCTGCTTACAAGCCACTTGACATACCTAGTTATATGATCCCACCGACCCATAATGGGATTCAGAATTATCATATGCCCTAGAAGACATGATTTTTTTCTTGATGAGCATTACCCAACACCCTCATGCTCCCCTCTTGTTCTCATTCAGTAGTCCATTCATTCAACAGATATTGACTGAGCTTATGCAATGTGCCAGGGCAATGTACTGACACTGGGAATACAGAAGCAAAGCAAAACGCACATGATCCCTGCACTCTAAAAGCTTACTTTGTGATTAGAGACACAGATACTAATCCAATTAGCATACAAGTAAACCAGGACTGTGTCGAGTTCCATAAGAGATAACCAAATGGTTTTATGAAAATCTATAACAGAAGTGTGATGTAACCTAGGAATCGGGAGAAGCTTTTATTCAGATAGTTTTTGATCACAAACAACAGAATCCACCTCTACCCAAATTAAAAAGACAAGGAATGTGATCCAACGATATAGGGTAGCTCACAGACTTGAATCTACATAATCTAGGATTCTTTCAATTTGAAATCTGGGCCAGATATGTTTATTTGGTGCAGTGCTATCTCCTTCCTAGCTGCAAGTCTAGGAACAAAAGTATCTGGCTTTTTCAGATGCCAAAAATGAATGACAAATGACAAATTGCAGCTACTCTGAGAAAGTAACAGTGGAGCTCATATAAAAACCAACAGAAAAAAATTAAAAATAGAGGGCTAACAGAAGCTATCAAAAGGAATAAGAGAGCAATCATCTTATACTTTCCTTCTTCCATACTTAAAAATAATTCAAATTCATATAAAAGTAGAGAAGATACTATAATACAAGTCCAGGTATCCATCACTTTGCTTCAACAATTATGAACTAAATCCAGTTTCACTTATACCCTCACCCACTTTATCCTGGCCCTATATCCATATTTAAAAATCCCAAACATCAAGTATATATATTTATGCAAAATAAGAAACTATTTAGAAAAACAACATAACCTTGATGTAATTATCACACCTAAAAATTATTTGATAGCCCCAAATATCTAATTAGCACTGACATCTCCTTGATTATCTTAAAAACTGTTATACAGCGTGACTGATATGAATCCAAATGAAATCCATATATTGTGATTCATTTACATGTCTCTTAACTCTCTTTTAACATATAGGTCTGTCCTGTGTATATTTTCTCATAGTAGATAAGTAATAAGGCAGACACAAAGTCAGACATAGGCATACACACAAAAATGATAGGGACATACTTATAGACATAGTTATAGGTACAGACATAAACCTAGACAGCAAAAAAAACAAAACAAGAAACACCTGGGTCACTTGTTCTGAGGACATCCTTGTGGTCTGAATTTTGCCAGTTGTTCCTCTGTCCCCAATATCTCCTATAAATTGATGTGAGACCCAGAGGCTTGATATGATTCAAGTGCAAATTTTTGGCATGATGAAATCATGGAAGATGTGTGCTTCTCTTGGAAGGCATGTAATTTCTGACTGTATTTTTGTGATGCCATTGTTAATTAATAAGTAGATCTACTAAATCATTAGGAGTTACAAAATGATGATATATGTGTTCTAGTAATATTTCTTTGTTCATTAGATGGCATATAAAACTAATATTGGAGAGTCAGGATAAATGCTAAAATGCTTCCTACTTCCCAGTTTTCAAAACAATGTGTTGGTTCTTCAGTATTTTCTAACTGTAAACCTTAAACTGTTTGTTTAGAATCATCAAGAACTCATGAATTTAAATATACTTGACACTCTTTAATCCACTCAAGTTAGTATTTTTATTAATATTCTAATAGTCCCATTTTTGGCCACTAGGACCTTATCCAATATTGGTTTCTGAGTCCTTGACTCAAGACTAATACTTTCTGGTGGCTTTCTTGCTGTCTAGAATGACAACATATTTCAGGCTCATCTTGCATGTTCTATCCTAGTCCTAGATTCAGCCTTTTTGCCAATTAGCCTTCATTGCTTCGAATGGAAAAATGGTATGGTATTTAGAGATCATAATATGGGCACTAGTGGTGTCCATTGTCAGTGAATTGATCGTTGTTTCTGGGCCTTTTCAGTGGACTCCATACTTACTCATCTCTTTCTCTTCTTTAATCTATACTTCCCCTTCTTGACCTATTGAAAGAGAGAATGACTTGTTCCACACCTCATATATGACTGCTCAATTCCCACTGCCTCCCATACCATGGAGAAAACTATCATAATAAGGAAAAAGAGACAGAGATTCAATAAAGGAATGCAGACTCAAACTCACTTTGGGTTAAAACTAGCATTCAGATTAATGTTAGGGCTGGTAGTTACCCACACCGGTAGTTACTTACACTGGCAGCTACTTACACTGGTGGTTAAATACACTAAGTTTCTATGATATAGGGCAGCCCGGGTGGCTAGCTGTTCAGCGCTGCCTTCAGCCCAGGGCCTGATCCTGGAGACCCGGGATCGATTCCCATGTCAGGTTCCCTGCATGGAGCCTGCTTCTCTCTCTGCCTATCTCTCTGCCTCTCTGTCTCTGTCTCTCATGAATAAATAAAATCTTTTTTAAAAAGTTTCTATGAGATAGAACTTGCAAACATCCTATAACCTCATTATTCATATTTCTCATCCAACCCTAGCCCAGTGGAGGGGGTTGTATGTGAAAAAAAAATCAGTATCATTCTATGCATACGTACTATAATAGAACTTTCTGCAAAGGTGTGGATTTAGCACAATGCTGTGAGGATCTGATTGACTGGGACAGAAGAAAGCCAGGAAATTCTTCAAGGGAGAGTTGATATTTGTGCTACACCTAAAGAATTAATGGAAGTTTATCCAGCACATAAGGATAGAGCTTCTAAGTACAGGCAATAGCGTATCAAAGGAATTAAGTAATGCACAGGTAATTGTGCATACCTTGGGTTGGACTAGAACAAGCAAGATGATAGACATTACTTGAGCTTATTTCAGGATGTGATACGTTTGAGATGTTCAGGTGGCTATGCATAGGAAAGCGCTGGATACCCTGAGGCTAGAGTTTGGGTAAGTGAGAGAAGAGTGTGCTCAGGGTGCCTCTTACATCTAGCTCTCTGTGAGAAGCCAGACCATAAACAGATTTTTATGCACAGCTGTCAATGCTTTAAACCAAGGCTACAGCTGATAGGATCAGGGCTTGGCCAAACCCAACAGTCAGACCAACAGTCAGTGAAGTGGCCTGATGTGGAAATCTTGCCTGATATGGGCATGCTACATTTTGCCTAGTGACCACCTGATTATAAATAATGGGGAGTGTCAAATGGCTTAATCAGATTATTTCTCTTGGGAAGTTCACATAAGAGACAGAGAGGCAGAGAAATCCAGACATCCACAGAGGGAAGCAATAAATAGAAGCTGAGAGACAAGGGACGCTGGAGTGGAATCAGACAGGTTTCCAGTAGATACAGCATAATTAGAAATGGAGAAATGTTACCCAGAGGTCAAGACCCCAGAGATGCCGATGGATTCTGAATGACGTTCCTGTTCATTCTTTAGGGGCAAGTGCTAACATAATTTCCTAATGTAGCAGGAAACTGCACCTGAGCTGGGACTGGAACTCCAATGCCCCTGACAGTTCCATCTAAATGACACCCCACTGCACATCCATGCCCAGTGTGCCTGAAGGGGATTCTTGTATAGGTGGAGAGGATGTTTTCTGGGTGTAAGGTCCAACAAAGGACATAGGCCATCATTAATGACAACAGGTGTGCCAAAGCTGATGGATTCTGTGAAACATGGGACACAGGTAACACTGCCTTTCTGGCCAAGGCAACCAGAGTTTTGCAGAGAACTTGGGACAAAATTCTTACCAAACTGTCATGGAACCCAACGCCATTTCGATAACTTGAGGACAAAGAGAGCCCCTGAAAACACAAATATTTTTCATATGCGCCATTAACAATAGAAGAGATGTCAATGAAATGGTGGTGAACAGAACTCAGGAAACCCAGTGAATTTATTTCCATTTTTCCCTGAGACACCCTGTGAACTCCCCGATTCCTGTGGAGTTAGCTGTGAGAGGAGAGTTTCCAACTACCAGCTGGGGCTGAGAGTCAGAGAGGTTCAGATAGCAGTGTCATCTCATCACAGGATCTCCAAACCTAGGGTCGGGTTACCTATACTCCCCTCAAGCGTCCCTGTCACTACAAGTTGACTTTCTTTTGTAATTGTAATGAGCCTAATTAACAGCATCAGAGGAAATAAAAATATAGATTTGACTCTCAAGGGGCAGCATGGAGTGGTAGCTGAAACCTTTTCCAATTAACGCTTTCCTGCCTGACACTGGATCTGCTTTGGGCTTCCATGGGTAGTCAGAAAACCTAGCAGGTTAATATATGAGTCCTCTGCTTGGGAATAATTGCCTCCAAGCAACTGATGTAGCAGCCACTGTGCTGTCCTTTCTCTCAGAATCTCAGTGATCATCACACCGGTCTTTTTCGATGGAGTTATTTGTTTCCACCCAGAAAAGTCGCTAGCACAGGGGCAGAGTGAAGGAGATGCTTCATCGCAAATGCTTCTTGGTGATAACTGGATGCTTAATTTCTTTTCTCTACCCTTCTGTATCACTTTAAGTCAGATAACCAGCCAGGTCCCAGGTGTATGTAGGAAAGTAGAGTTTCGAGCAATTCATTGTTAATTCAGTGTCTTTCCCAGCTGGGTGGAGATTGCCCTTACTCAGCATCTTGGTCTGGAAACACACACACACACACACACACACACACACACACACACACACACTGGCTGGGGCATGCTCACGAGGGCCTATGGCACCGGTGGAAGCTGATGACAGTAGCAGCCTTGATTCTGTTACTTTATGTAGTTTGACTTGGCCCCTCTCAACCTCTCTGTGACATTCCACCGAAGGGGCAATGAGCAGAGTGGCAGCTCTGTCAAGCCACAGCTGGATTTGCGTCCTGTGCCCTTGGGGAAGAAGTGGAGGAGGTGGGGTGTGGCCATCTCAGCCTGAAAAGGCTGCCAAAGTATTTCCAAAGCACCCACAGTCCATGTTGGCTTCCCTATGTGAGCACATCACATCTGAGGAAACACATCTGAGGAAACATCATCACAAACTGAGGAAACACGGAAGATCAGAACAAGACAAGGTTGCTCCATGGTAGGGAAAATAGGGC
The DNA here is from genome assembly GCF_048418805.1 of Vulpes vulpes. NCBI lineage: Eukaryota > Metazoa > Chordata > Mammalia > Carnivora > Canidae > Vulpes > Vulpes vulpes. Next base: position 94,899,233 of record NC_132782.1, read on the forward strand.
AGGCATTGCATGGAAGGAGGGAGAAGAGATCAGTGTGGTTCTGGTAGTCTGGATAGAATTACTTCATTTGGTTCACAAACAAATCTGGGGTCTTGGCATTGTGACTCCTCATTTGCACACAGGAAAATGAGGCTCACCCTGGCAGTAATTGACCAGGAGAGTCCATCCCAGATTTTTAAAATTAAGATTTTATTTATTTATTCATGAGAGACAGAGAGAGAGAGAGAGAGGCAGAGACACAGGCAGAGGGAGAAGCGGCTCCCTGCGGGGAGAGCCCGATGCAGGACTCGATCCCAGGACCCAGGAATCACAACCTAAGCTGAAAGCAGATGCTCAATTACTGAGCCACCCACGTGCCCCCATCCCAGATTTTCTTGACACCGAAGATAATGAGCTTTTACCATTACACTTAGGTGCTTGCCAGCAGAATCTGAGCAACAGGGAGCAGCAAACCTAAAGGTGCGGTGGTGAAGATACACAGGTGGCCCAGGCACCCACCTGGGCACAGGTGGCCCAGGACCCCACTGGAGGCTTCCACCCCCCTGAGCTGACAAGAAGTTAAGCCTGGTGTCCATCCTCCACCAAGCAGCTGGGAGACTCAGGAAAAGCCTGAAGTCCCTGGTTGGGAAGTAACTCTGTACTTGTTCTCCTGATTCTTGCTACCAACTAATTCAACCCGTCCTCTCTCACTAAGATCCAGCAGCAGCATCCTGTTTTCTCCAAAGTCTGTAATCAGGGATCCCTGGGTGGCTCAACGGTTTGGCGCCTGCCTTTGGCCCAGGGCGTGATCCTGGAGTCCCGGGATCGAGTCCCACGTCAGGCTCCTGGCATGGAGCCTGCTTCTCCCTCTGCCTGTGTCTCTGCCTCTCTCTCTCTCTATGTCTATCGTGAATAAATAAATAAAATCTTTAATAAAATAAAGTCTGTAATCAAAACCAGCCATAGAAGTGGTTTCAAAACATCAGTGAGATATCCTGCCTTTCCTTTATTCAAAACTCTCCAACGGCTTCCCCGGTCTCAGCATTCAAGCCAAAGCACTTACGGTGACATACATGGCTGTTCCCTTCCAGCATCGCCCCCTCTTGAGACTGCTTGCGGTCGTATGCCTAGTGCGTGCATACAGAAGGCACTCCGTAAATGTTTGCTCGGTGAAGAACAAATGAGGCAGAAGCCTCCTGCAGGTCCGGGTGTCGAGGTGAATGTCGTGGGGAATGGCTCTCATTGACGATCTCTGCCTCCTAATGTTCAAAACCTTTGCATAAACCCATCCCTTGTGTGTGGGTGGGACCTGTGACTTGCTTCTAGCCAACAGAACATGGCAGCGCTGATGGGGAATGCGCAGCAATGTGTACGTGATGATGTACTAAGACTGTAGTGCTGGGGCGCCTGGGTGGTCCAGGTCGCTGAGCATCTGCCTTTGGCTCAGGTCATGATTCCAGGGTCCTGGGATCAAGCCCCACATTCGGCTCTCTGCTCAGCAGGGAGTCTGCTTCTCCCTCTGCCTCTGACCTTCTCCTGGCATATATTCTCTCTCTCTCTCTCTCTCTCTCAAATATATAAACAAAATCTTAAAAAAAAAAAAAACGATTGTAGTGTTCATCTTGCTAGATTCTCTCTGACCCCCTGCTGACCTTGGGTAAGCAAGTCGCCACGTTGTGGGCTACCTATCACAAGACCTATGAGTCCAGGAGCTGAAGGTCACCTCTAGAAGCTGAGGGTGGCCCCCGGTCAACAGCCAGCAATAAATTGACACCCTCAGTGTTATAATCATAACGAATTGCAATAATCCGACAAAGGAAGGTCTTTGCTGCCTGTAGTGCTTGCCGACATCTTGACTACAACCACCGAAGGCCCTGAGCAGGGGACCCAGTTAAGCCACGCTTGGCTCCCGGACCTGTAAAATAATAAACATGTGTTGCTTTCAGCTACTAAGTTTTTGATCGTTTGTTATGCAGACGTAGAAAACTAATACAAACAGGCTGATACTCATGGTCTGTTAACCATCCTATGGAGGGTCCTAGGTCAAAAATGATGTATCTGTTAGCTTTTGCTGTGTGACAAGCCACTGCAAGAGCCTTCGTGATCTGAAACAACAACCATTTTAGCTCACGTCTCTGTGAGTTAACCAAGTGCTTCTTATGGTCTAAGCCAACAGGACCCATCTCTACTGAACTCCCCCATGCATCCGTGAGTCACTGGCAGGTCAGCTGGATTATCTGTGATGGCCTCTCCCACAGGTGTAATGGTTGGCAGGCCCTTAGTTTGTGTGAGGGGAGATACTGGGTCATGTGATTTTCACCATCTGCCAGGCTAGTTTGGGCTTCTTCACACGGCAGTGCTGAGGTGTAAAGGGCAGCAAGACACAGTGAGCCTCAGTGCCTGTGCGCTACTGAAGGCCCTGCCTATGGCTACGTCACATTTACTATCACCGCTTAGCCAAAGGAAGTCACATGTCTAACCTAGAGTCAAGCGTGCAAAACAGACACCACCTCTTAATGAGAAGAGCGACAAAATCACACTGCCAAGGAACACAGGGATGGGAGTAAACTGTGGCCATTTGTGTACTCTACTTCAAGGAGAGTTGTTCTAGGTACCACTCACTGGTGGACTGAGGCCAGTATTTACCTTGAGATGAGGATGAGTTGACATAAGGTAAGCTTTAATGGAGAGACAAGGGCCCAGGGCAGTGATCACCCTAGCGGTACTGAGCTGGAACTGGGATTTAGAGCCCTCCTTCCCCTTCTTCCAGCTTGCTCTCCCCGATGAGACCTTCCCTAAGAATTTCTAGTGCATCTAAGATTACTCCTTGTCATTCCTCTTGCCTATATATTCCATTGTAAAGATCTGGAACTTCTTTCTTCATATTGCTTTCCCCATTCATTTGTCATTCATTCAATAATAATGTTTCAAGTCCCTACAGTAAACTAGCCCTTAATTAACTCTCCTGTTTACACAGACCATCCTCTTTTTCTTTTTTATTTTTTTACGATTTATCTATTTATTTGAGAGAGAGAGAGAGAGAGAGAAAACAAATGGGATGGGTAGGGAGAGGGAGAGAGAGAATCCCATGCAAACTCCCCACTGAGCATGGAACCTAATGAGGGGCTCAATCTCATAACCCCTGGATCCTGACCTAAGCCAAAACCAAGGGTTGGATGCTTAACCAACTGAGTGACCCAGGTGCTCCCACCTTCTCATTTTTTACACATAATTTCTTTCTTTATATATCTAGCACCAACATTTATAAGCACATACGTGTGTACACAGTATGTACACACGTGTGTACACACACACACACACACACACACACACCTTATTCTTTCAGACTCCCTTGACCTTTTACATTTTCCTTCATGCCTGTCAAGTGGATGTTAAATAAAAGAAGTCTTTCCAAACTTTCTTTACATCTCCAAAATTTCTCTGTGGGAGGGGAGGAAGCACTTGCAAAACAAAACATTCTAGAAACCGGGGCACAGTGCAGAAGAAGCTTCTTTCCATGTTTGAGGATCTTCCCCAGAACCCACTTGTGAAGCCCAGACAAGGAGAAGTCATTTTTCCTGAACTTGGATCCATGGTAAGAAGAAGGCCGACAGTGGAACAGATGCAGCTAACACACATAACTAAACAGTGCCCAAAGTCAAGGATTAAAATGGAGGGAGGACTGGGGATCTAGAGGGATCCCACCAGAGACTGTCAATCCAACCTTCCTACTGGAATCACCCGGGGAACTTCACAACATATCAGTATTTGCCCTCCAGGCCCCCATGAATCTGATGCCATCAGTCTACAGTTGGGCCAGGTTATCAGACTGTTATACAAGCTCCCCTGAGGACTCTTGTAGGCAGCCATGGTGAAAACCACGGAGCTAAGAAACAGCCAGAAAATTTCATGTCTCTTGCTATAATCTGAATGAAATTATTTTTTAAAGATTTGTTTTTTATTTGAGAGAGAACAGGGGGAGGGGCAGAGGGAAAGAGGGAGCGAATCTCAAGCAGACTCCATGCTGAGCTTGGAACCCAACACGGGGCTCTATTCCAGGACCCCGAGATCATGACCTTAGCTGAAATCAAGAGTCAGACACAACCGACTGAGCCACCCAGGTGCCCCCTCGAATGCAATACTTAATTCTCAGCCTGCTTCCCACACCTTTTCCTTCCTTTCCCTGCTGTAGATCTCATTTCCCCGACTCTCCCACACCCCAGCAATACCAGTTCTATTCTCTTCTCATATGGTGAGCTTCCCCAGCTACTGAACCCGATGCACCTCACTTCGCTGCATAACACAACACTGCACCACAGTGAAGGTTCAGGGCAGGACAGGAGGAAGGCGACTCCTCGCATCACTGCGGAAGAATGCCACAGGCGAATTCAAAACACAGGGCTGTAGAGAAATTGGGTGTCCCACCCATTTCAAAGACCCTGAGGTAGAATACGATCATCTAGGACAGTGGTTCTCAGAGCCTGGTCCCCAGACCAGCAGCAGTAGCCTCACCTGGGGAATTTGTTAGAAACGCAGGACCCGGCTCCTGCCCAATTAGAATCTCTGAGTGGGAAGGGGAGGTGCAGCAATCTGTGTTTTAACCAGCCTCCAGATAATTCCAACGCAAACTCACAACTGAGAATTGTTCTCGTGGATGTTCAAAACGATAGCTAGGCGAAAAACTAAATTATGCTGTGGGAAGCCTACGTATGTGCCATGCATCTTAAATGGATTCCCACCAACACATCTAAAGCCTACCATCCGGTGTTAGGATACAGACTCCTCTTCACCTCACTTCTATTCGGTTCTCCTGCTCATTCATTCCGTAAGAAGTGACAGCGCTGACTTGTCCTGGGCATAGGGAGCCTGCCCTCTCTTCGTGGGGGAGACACGTGAGCAAATAATCCTAACCTGGGTATAGACATCACTAGGCCTACACCAGGCCCCGGAAGCCCAGCAGAGGGAGGCACTGATTGCACCTGCAGCACCAGGCAGGTGCCCAGAGAAAGCTGGCTGGCCCTGGGTCTCCAAAGAGGGCGATCATCCCGAGCTGCAGAGGGAGGCAGGGCGCCCGGGCGGGAGAGGGGGCCAGTGAAGGACACCGAGACAGCAGAGACCGCGGCGTGGGCAGAGCACAACCTTGGAGGCCTCAAGGCCCCTTGAATCAGGGGCCGCGGGGTCACAATCAGCAGGTGGAGGCTGGAATCCTGGGATCCGGAGCACGTGAGGAAATGTTTGAATCCAGGTTCTGCTGCAGTGCAATCTTGCACAGGGCAAATGCAAACCCTTCAGTCTGGGCTCATCCTTCATACCTGCAGATCCTTCCACAAAGCCTGTCAGCTCCTGAGATCAATATTTCTGTGTCTTCTCCCCGGCCAGCTTCTCGCTTCTCTTATCACAATGCTTCAAACAGGGCCTGTATCTTCCTCAGCCCACACCTGTCAGTGCTCACTAGAGAGGCGGGAGTGTCATGGAGAGTGGGCCAAGGCCTCAGAGGTGCACTGCTCGGCTATCTTTGTTCACAACGGAGTGTGTGTGGGTGCGAACGTGTGCACGTACATGCATGCACCTGGGCAAATTAGGAGCAGGAAGACATGGGCATGACAAAGGGACTGTCATCACGACAATCTTTCAGGGCAGGAAAGCCATTTAGAAAATCACCTGGATCTTGCTCCTTCTGTTGTAAGTTTGTTTTTTTTTTTAAATGGCCCAGGGGTGCCAGGGTGGCTCAGTCAGTTAAGCATCTGCCTTTGGCTTAGGTCAAGATCCCAGGGTCCTGGGATCAAGCCCCACATAGGGCTCCCTGCTCAGCAGGGAGTCTGCTTCTCCCTCTCCTCGCTGCTCTCTTTCTCTCAAATAAATAAATAAAATATTTAAAAAAAAAAAACAATGACCCAGAGAGGCCATTGATTTTCTGAAGTCACACAGCAATACTCATATTGGTAGGGAGCGTGGAGCAATTAGCTGTTCCCAAATTTAACTGCCTATGAGAAACTCCTGGGAAGCTTTTACAAAATAGATTCTTGGGATCCCTGGGTGGCTCAGTGGTTTAACGCCTGCCTTTGGCCCAGAGAAATCGGGCTCCCAGCATGGAGCTTGCTTTGCCTTCTGCCTGTGTCTCTGCCTCTCTCTCTCTCTCTCTCTCTATCATAAATAAATAAATCTTTAAAAAATAGATTCTTTAAAAATAAATAAATAATACAAATAAATAAAAATAGCTTGTTAGCATCTCTTTAGAATGCTGAACTAAAATTTTTTAGAATATCTGTACCTTTTATAAAGCGGCCTAGATATTATGCTATATAACAAGTCTTGAGTACCACGATGTGGGATAAAAAGCCAGAGACCTGGAATGTGAAAAATTAGAATTATTCTCATTCCCAGTTCTTAATTCATTCTGGCAAAAGCCGTAAAAGGGATTCATTGTTCATGAAACTAATTTCAGGATTAATGACTTCAGGCATGGCTGGATCCAGGGGCTCAGAGTGGTGTCATAATCTCTCTTCATCTCTTAGCTCTCCTTCCTTCTCAAGTGGTTTCTCCTCCACAGTGGCAAAAATGACCACTAATGACTCAGACTTTGTATTTCATCTCTTTAGCAACTCTGGCAAAATGAGCACGTCTCTCAAACAACTCCATGAAAATTACCAGGATTAGGTCTCATTGCTCTGCCTGTCTCATACCCTACACCCATCCCTGAATCAACCACTGTGCTGGAGGAAGGCTCTAATTAGCCAACCTTAAACCACATGCCTACCCCAGATCCAAAAATTTATGGAGTGTATCCTGAAAATAAAGCAGGAATAGTTCCCAGAGAGAAAAACGGGGCTACCAGAGAAAGGGTGGTTAAGATTTAGGCCCAGAGAATAAAAACAATGAGAGAGTCACTACCCCCTGGGTCCCAATTTGAGGCTCACCAATGCTAGAACTGGACCAGAACTGAAGTCTCCCAAGCAGAGTCTCCCATCAATCATACCAGGAGGAGGTGAGGTGCTTAGAGGTATCCAATACCATCACCAAGCAAGATCCTGCATTAGCTGTTCCTGCTAGCTGAATGACTGGACTTTAAAAAGCAGACCCTGATCACACGCCTCATAAAATCTCAGCTTCAGGGGTTGCCTCCTCTCCCTGGTTATTGCCCACTATTTATTCTCTCCCAGAAATACAGGTTTACACACTTCCCAGGCTCACTCCCAGCTGCGTGTGGTCATGTGACTCTGAACCCTGCAATGCTACATTGCGGGTGGGGCGGGGGTGTCTTACTCTTACCTCCTCCTCACTCAATGGGAAAGGGAGAGAAATGGGTCAGGGGCTTTGGACCACAAGAGGAACACAGAGGAAGCTCCACGTTGAGGAATGGTAGACCGACCAGCTCATCCTGGCTACCGCCTGGCTGCCCCTGTCTCTATGACAACAGCCTAGCCAACCCCTTGCTGATCAACTATCCTTAATTCCGCCAAATCCTTCACCTTCAGCTCCTTCCAAGTTCCGATCTTCATTCTTTTTTTTTTTTTTTTTAAGATTTTATTTATTTATGCATGAGAAACACAGAGACAAAGGCAGAGACACAGGCAGGGGGAGAAGTAGGCTCCATGTGGGGAGCCCAATGCTAGACTCGATCCCAGGATCCCGGGATCAGGACCTGAGCCAAAGGCAGACGCACAACCACTGAGCCACCCAGGTGTCCCTCCGGTCTTCATTCTATCATTTCCTGACTTTCTGATTCACTGGCAGTTTCCTTACTTTAGCTCATGACATGTGCCTCAGGAGTCTGACTCTGAAGGTCTGCTTTCCAGCTGGGAGAAATAAGGACCACAGTCATAGGACCATCCAGTGCTGCAGGGAGGAACAGTCACCTCCAACTGGTTGTCAAATTCATTTCTAAATAATTTCTGGTTGCCTCAGAAGACAGCATTCACAGACACTGTGGTGACCTTCTTGTGGTCAAGATAATGTCAGGGATCTTCAAAACAAAGATGAAATCTCTATTTAAAGCGTAGGAGGGACGCCTGGGTGGCTCAGTGGTGGAGCGTCTGCCTTCGGGTCAGGTCAGGATCCTGGGATCCTGGGATCAAGTTCCACATCGGGCTCCCCACAGGGAGCCTGCTTCTCCCTCTGCCTGTGTCTCTACTTCTTACTCTGTGTCTCTCATGAAGAAATAAAGAACATCTTTAAAAAATTAAAAAAAAAAAAATAGGGGCAGCTCGGGTGGCTCAGCAGCTTAACACCACCTTCAGCCCAGGGTGTAATCCTGGAGACCAGGGATCGAGTCCCACATCGGGCTCCCTGCATGGAGCCTGCTTATCCCTCTGCCTGTGTCTCTGCCTCTCTCTGTCTCTCATGAATGAATTAAAATAAATAATAAATAAATAAATAATAGGAAAATGAGACCCCAAGGCCAAAGAAATTGAGTTATCTCATGTTCTCTTCGGTGACTTTCCCCCACCATGATGTAGAGCAAGGGGTTCATCAGCTGCACCTGAGGGGTTTTATGAACCAGAACAAAAGAGACAACTATTCCAGATAACACTGTAGTGAAAATATTTTACATATTTTTTTCTTTTCCTGAATTACATCTACAGAATTTTTTGAGGACATACGTATATGCATATGTGTGTATGTGTATGTGTGTGTGGAGAGAGAGATTTGTATGTGTGTATATGTTTCTCACTTTACTTCCTAAAAGTATCGATTTGCATTGCAATTTATATATATATATATTTTAATATTTTATTTTATTATTTATTCATGAGAGACGTAGAGAGAGAGAGGCAGAGACACAGGCAGAGGGAGAAGCAGGCTCCACACAGGGAGCCTCTTGCGGGACTCAATCCTAGAACCCCAGGATCACGCCTTGGGCCGAAGGCAGGCGCTAAACCGCTGAGCCACCCAGGGATCCCCGTGCATTGCAATTTATACATTATATAAAATGTATTTTGCTACATATAAACAGTGTGTCTATGTGAATGTGTGTGTGCGTTGTGCATGCACATGTGCGCACGCACACACACGGATATGCAAATACACATCTAGGTAAGCTATAAAGTTGACTCACTGGATTTCTTTGGGTTTTTTAAAAGTTTTATTTATTTATTCATGAGAGATGCACAGAGAGGCAGAGACATAGGTAGAGGGAGCAGCAGGCTCCCTGTGAGGAGCCCAATGCCGGACTCGATCCCAGGACCCCAGGATCACGCCCTGAGCTGAAGGCAGATGCTCGACCACTGAGCCATCCAGGTGCCCCTGCATTTCTTTGGATTCTATCGAGGAAGAATCTCTATGTCTATACTCATTACAGTTAATTTTCTCCATCCAAATGATGACAATGAACATAAAATCCACAATAAACATGACAAATAGATTTACTGAGAGTGGACTAACACATGTGAGGCTAAACCTTAAGTTTCTTTTTTGTCTAAGAAGGAACAAAAGTGAGGTAGGTACACTTAGGAGTCCCAGCTTAAAAATCCAGAAACTAAAACAGAAGTTGAGTGACTCACCAAGTTAGCAAGAGTAGAGGAGGAACAGGACCCCATGTCAGAGGCAAAAGCTCTATGCCATTGGAAACAAAGAATAAAACAAAGAATAAAAGCCACAAAAGGTCTTGGCCCAGCTTTCTGCCTGCATCTCACTGTGCGCGCACCGGGGGCCCCATGGAGCTACTCCACCAGCACGCTTGCACGAGGCCAATACCTCTTTCTGCCAAAGGGCATCACCTAAGCATTCAAGGAGGTAACAGGTACCTCCTTCGGTATTGGGGTACCCACCATGTGCAGGCCCCAGGCATCATCTACTTTCATGGTTATTTGTGTTCTTACTGTTTTCCACCACCCTAAGTATTAGGAGGATATACCACAGTGTTTCCCAAACTTCAGCTCTTTTGTGCCTAACACCACCATGACGTGGCCTAACGATGTACTCGCTGGGCTACCAGATTATGAGTACTATCATAATATTTACGGAAAAAAAAACAATATTTACGGAATAATAGTAATGCTGCTCACTGACTATTAAGTGGTTGCCATGTACTAATTCATTTTAATTCACTACAATTCCCCTTGTTAAGTGCTACCATTCCCATTCCTCCGATAAGGACACCAGAGGCACAGAGAGGTCAAGTAACCTATGCAAGGTCACAGGGCTAAGAAATGGTAGAGACTGCTTCCTACTCATTCAACTGTAGTCAACCAATGACTACAGTCTACTTGTATTTTTCCTAATCTGAATAACCTCTGTTTTTCTTTTTTACCCATATATCTCTCTTAGCCTCATACTCAGCTTAAGATCTATAATGCACATGTCTCCCGGGTCGGTTACATATTTTTTTCTAAAACACATTAAAATAAATACGCAATTGTTACAATAAAAATGGTCTTCATAAAATTAGCCCATCCACTAATAGGAGCATGAGTGGCCACTTCTACAAATCCTTTTTTTTTTTTTTTTCATTTAAATTCAATTAGCCAATGTAGAGTACATCATAAGTTTCGGACATAGTTTTCAATAATTCATCAGTAGCATATAACACCCGGTGCTCATCCCATCATATGCCTTCCTTCATGCCCATCACCTGTTATCCCATCCCCACACCCACTTTTAGAAACTCTCATTAGCATACAGAGCCCTCAGCTTGGCTTTAATGTCCTGCATTCAAGTCCTGTCTCTTCCACCTGCCAGGTGAGTGATCTCTGGGTTGCCTCTTCCCCTTCATGTGCTTTTCTTCTGAAAAGTGGGAACTAGAGCACGATCTCTGTGAGTAGGGGAAAAGGGGGATGATATTTAAGTGAGAAAAATTATGAGAACAATTAATGCCATGCTTAACCCAAAGTGTAAAAGAAAAACAAGGGGCACCTGGGTGGCTCAGTGGTTGAGCATCTGCCTTTGGCTCAGGTCATGATCCCAGGGTCCTGGGATTGAGTCCCACATCGGGCTCCCTGCATGGAGCCTGCTTCTCCCTCTACCTATGTTTCTGCCTCTCTCTGTGTGTCTGTCATGAATAAGTAAATAAAATCTTTTTTTTAAAAAAAGAAAAACAAAACTACAATATATAGTGTCTGTTCTGTGTCCAAAGCTGAAGAAGGGGAATGCACTCAGCAAAAGTACAAAGCTGGTCATCTGTCTGAGGAGAGAAGCAGCACCTTCCCCCCCACACAAACACATACACATACACACACATATAGCAGGAATGCAACTGTTCTTCTGGTGCATTTATCCACTCAACAAACATTCCCTGCCGGCCTACACTGTGTCTGGCCTTGGGCTGGACCATTGCGGGGGGGGCGGGGGGTGTCTCTGAAATACCCTGGGGGCTCATAGGAAATGCTTGCAAAGTCAACACTGAAGCTGCAGTGTGATCGGGGGCCAAGCTAGGAAGGTCGTAAGTGCCAGCCCACAGAGTGGGGACATATCTTGTAGGTAATGGGAATTACCAAATACTATTAAACGGAAAAGATGTAAGGATAGTTCTGGCCTTTACAAAGATCATTCTGGGAGAATTATGGAAAATGGAGACACAGAGGTGGAAGACCAGGGGTCAGGGAGCTCAGACCTTGGCACATTCATCTGTTTCGATGCTTTCCAAAATCGGCAAAGTTGGATTGTCAAAAAAGAGAGCAGAATCACGTTCGATTTACTCTGAGGAAGAACTCAGAAAAAAATTGAAAGCTGTAAGTAAAAAAGTCAAGTCTTTTTTTTTTTTTTTTTTAATTCATGAGAGACACACAGAAAGAGGCAGAGACACAGGCAGAGGGAGATGCAGGCTCCCTGCAGGGACCCTGATGCAGGACACTGTCTCAGGACCCCGGGATCATGACCCGAGCCGAAGGCAGATGCTCAACCACTGAGCCACCCAGGCTCCCCAAGAGTCAAGTCTTTTTTTAGCTTGCATCTGATATGAGATCCAATCTGACTGTGGCCAAAAGGGACTTTCTGTGTTCATGTAACTAAAAAGGACAGAATTAACTCAGCTTTGCACCAGGCTTAATCCAGAGGCTCAGACAGGGTATTCAGGAAGATGACCATGTCAGAACTGTGTTCCTCTGCCTCAGACCTACTTTAGGTGAACTTTTTCCTCATGTTGACAAGATAGTTGCCCATAGTGCCTGACCCAACATTTTCTCTCAGCCTCTGGCAGAAAGTGGGCTTTGGGTCCCACTCATGTTTCAAAAACAATTCTCAAAGCCAAGTCTCACTGGTATGTAGTCAACCCCACTTAAGCCAAATATTCTGGGGAAATGGGTGAAAAATAGTAACAAGAGGAAAATCAGAGTGGTGGGTTTTTTTTTTTCATTGCTGTTCTTTTATGGGGTTTTTTGTTTTTGTTTTTGTTTTGTTTTGTTTTGTTTTTTACTTAAAGGAAAGGAAACAGGTCCTAGATAAGCAAAATCAAAAATCAATAGATGAAAAAAAAATCAATAGATGTACACTACAGGGGCACCTGGGTGGCTCAGTGGTTGAGCATCTGCCTCGGCTCAGAGCGTGCTCCCAGGGTCCTGGGATCAAGTCCCTCATCAGGCTCCCTGCATGGAGCCTGCTTCTCCCTCTGCCTATGTCTCTGCCTCTCTTTCTCTGTGTGTCTCTCATGAATAAATAAATAAAATCTTTTCAAAAATTACAGTTTCATGCTTATTATATGCGTCTGATATTTTTTTTACTATAAAACGATTTGAGGATAATCGACAGAGTCTGGCTAAGGTTTATTCTTGGGGGGAATCCCTGGGTGGCTCAGCGGTTTGGCGCTTGCCTTTGGCCCAGGGCGCGATCCTGGGGTCCCGGGATCGAGTCCCATATTGGGTTCCCTGCATGGAGCCTGCTTCTCCCTCTGCCTGTGTCTGCCTCTCTCTCTCTCTCTCTCTCTCTCTCTATCATAAGTAAATAAATCTTTAAAAAAGGTTTATTCTTGGTAATATTATGATATCAGGGTGAATTTCCTGACTTTGAGAAAGAATAAACTTAATAAATGGGGTGGAGGTTAGTTGCAGAATATATACACATTTATCTTAAATGTGTTTATATTATGATAATATATTATTACATAGTAAATATTTTTGTATACGTATTATAGGACTATTCCATTCTTTAAAAAACACAAATGTATAGAAGTGACTTTTCTAAGCACAAAATAATGGTGAGAAGGATGAAACACCTAATCTAAATGATAAGCTGCCTTGAAAGGTAGGGAGCTCCCCAGCAGGAAAGGTAATCAAGCAGAAACATCTTGGCAGTTCGTTTGGCAATGTTGGACTAGGTCAGATTCTCCTAGAATTTCTCACCTATTAGATCTTCTTTGGCCTGGCATACAGGCTACAGGGATCGCACGAGGGAAGGTGATGTTTAATTCCTTATGTCAATGCCATGATTGTAACTTGTCTCTATCTCCCACCCAAGAAAGCATAGCCTACCCCTATTATACTACACACTATCCCCAGCCCGCACTTACTCAGAGGTACAGATAGGTTCTTCCTCATGAAGGAAGGCTCCCAACAATCAGATTTGGGAATCACTGACTTACCATTATAAGGTCTTTTCTAGTCCTGACATCTGATTATTCTAGGTCTTTAAAAGTGAGGGTAAAAATAAATAAATAAATAAATAAATAAATAAATAAATAAATAAATAATAAATAAAAGTGAGGGTAATTTAGGGGAAACGTCTTAACCAAAGGGAGAATGCAGGCTCTGAAAATTCATTCATTCATTTATTACTTTTTTTTTTAACATTCATCTACATGCTTTTATTTAAATGTCTGTTTTTAATTCTTTTTTTTAATAATAAATTATTTTATTGGTGTTCAATTTGCCAACATACAGAATAACACCCAGTGCTCATCCCATCAAGTGCCCCCCTCAGTGCCCGTCTCCCATTCACCCCCACCCCCTGCCCTCCTCCCCTTCCACCACCCCTAGTTCGTTTCCCAGAGTTAGGAGTCTTCATGTTCTGTCTCCCTTTCTGATATTTCCTACCCATTTCTTCTCCCTTCCCTTCTATACCCTCTCACTATTATTTATATTCCCCAAATGAATGAGAACATATAATGTTTGTCCTTCTCCGATTGACTTATTTCCCTCAGCATAATACCCTCCAGTTCCATCCATGTTGAAGCAAATGGTGGGTATTTGTCATTTCTAATGGCTGAGTAATATTCCATTATTCATTTATTCCTATGCCCATTCATTAGTGGAAAAATTACCCAGCACTATTTATTCGCCAGGTGCTATCCTAGGTGCTGGGGAAAAATACGAAATAAGATAGACATGAACCTCACCCCCATGCTTATCCAGGCTGGATAGAAGTACATAAAACAACTAGAATAGTAATTAAAAAGCAGTGAGATGGGTTTTCTGATAAAACTGTATTAAAATATGCTCTGGAAGCACAGAGGAGGGCCACCTGAGCCAACCTTTGTTCGGGGAAGGTTCCAGAGAGGTGACATTTAAGCTGAAGGTTATGTAGGAGTTAAGCCGGGCGAGTGGGGAGGAGGGCAGGCAAAGGAAGCAGCATAAGAAATGGCTCAGAGGCGAGAAAGATCCCGGTGGCATTTGCCAACCTCCCACTCTACGCTACCATGAGCCAGGCCAGGGACAAGAAGGTGCTGGATTTCCCAGCTCTCAGGGTGGACTTTCCAGGAACCCGCTCTGGGGCTGACCCATCTGTCTTGACATGTCCATCTCTCCAGAAATGAACAATTTCCCATTCGCTTCTGGGGTGATGTGGTTTGTTTGTTGTTGTTTTTTTCCTCCAAAACCATGATCTGTAAAATTAGATGTCTCAAGCAGCAATTCCCTCTGAAGGGAAGAAGGCATGTTCTGGGCCCAGGCTGGAATAATGTGCAGAAACTGTCTTCTGCCAGGAGAGCTGGATGGAGCCCAGACACAGCAACTGCCAGAGACATTTGGGAGAAACAGGGGGTGTGAAAGACACTGGATTTTAGTACAGGATAGGCTTACATCTCTGATGCCTTGGGTGTAAGAACACTCCAAAGGCTAGTAAGATGGTTTGGGTTAATAATAATAGAGGGCCCACGTGATGCAAAATTTTATCATGGTGTAGGAGACCCTGGACAAGCCAACTCTCTTTGCTTCTTTGTCCTCGTGCTTTGTCTCTTTCACCACCATCAGCCACCCAGAAATCCTTTTACTTTCCCCATCCACTCTGTTTTTCCTCAATTCTAAGGCTCACTCTGCCTATGCAAGGAATACTGGGATATTCTTCTCCTGTGACTTTACCGAACCAAATCCACTGAGCTCAAAGGGCCTTTCTTGGCTCAGCCCATCTTCTGTAAAGAGCTTATGTTTTATTTCTTCATCCATAGGACACACTCTGCTTATCCTGGCCAATCTTTATGACATCCACCACAATTGCTTGTAAGATGGCCTGAACTGGGTAGGAACCTTTGAGGATACATCACTCTAGGCCATTGAAAACTAGATCAAAGAGTATCTATTTGACCCAATTCACATGAAAAGCTACTCAGTGCAGGTTCTTTGATATTCAGAGGCCAATGGGTGGTGAACAGTAGTGATGCTCATCGATTCTGGACAAGACAGCTAATGGTTGGTTATACCCTTAATACCTCCCCTTCCCTACTGTGCTATATTTGGGCACATCTTACACATGGTATAGTGACATAATAGTGGAAGGCCTCTTGACCCACATGACGTTTTCCCAACAATTTATTATGAAATATTTCAGGGAAGACTGGGTGGCTCAGTGGTTGAGCACCTGTCTTGGGCCCAGGGCATGATTCCAGGGTCCTGGGATCGAATTCCACATCAGGCTCCCCTGCAAGGAGCCTGCTTCTCTCTCTACCTATGTCTCTGCCTCTGTGTGTATGTGTCTCTCTCATGAATAAATAAATAAAATTTTTTTTAAAAAGAAACATTTTGGGGATCCCTGGGTGGCTCAGCAGATTCGCGCCTGCCTTTGGCCCAGGGCGCAATCCTGGAGTCCCAGGATCGAATCCCGCCTCGGGCTCCTGGCATGGAGCCTGCTTCTCCCTCTGCCTGTGTCTCTGCCTCTTTCTCTCTCTCTGTGTCTATCATGAATAAATAAAAATAAATATTTTTTAAAAATAAACATTTCAAAAATACATAAAGTTGGAAGACTTTTACAGTGAACATCCATGTACCCATCCCCTTGATTCTACAATTAACATTTATTATACTTGCCTAATCACATATCGACCCTCTACCCATCATTCAATCCATCCAATATCCTTTTTTCTGAAACTGCATCAGATTTAAAGAGAGCAAATAATAGAACTCAAGTTGGCTAAAACACTAAGATTCAAGTTTTTCTGTTGCATTAGTAAAAACACCAATTATTCTGACCACAAAAAATGATTCGTACCTAAAATCAACTTACTAATTCTAAAAAGTTTAGGTACACAACAACCTATAGATGTGGCTCAGAAATGGCTTTGCACCCTCATTTGAGCTTTGTCTAAAAGAACGAACAGAGGAATGGGAGCCTGGGTGGCTCAGTGGTTGAGCATCTGCCTTTGGCTCAGGTTGTGATCCCCAGGTCCCAGGATTGAATTCTACAATGGGTCCCCTGCAGGGAGCCTGCTTCTCCCTCTGCCTATGCCTCTGCCTCACTCTCTGCATCTCTCATGAATAAATAAATAAAATTTTTAAACAAAAATAATGAACAGAGGGGCGCCTGACTGGCTCAGTCGGTAGAGCATGAGACTCTTGATCTTTGGGCTGTCTGTTTGAGTCCCACGTTGGGTGTCAAGATTACTTAAAAATAAAATATTTTAAAGATAAAAGAATGAATAGAACTTTGCAGGTGGGAAAGTATGGATCCCTATGCATCTCTGGTTCTGGCAGGTAAGATCTAAGTAGTCTGTGAGTGGCAAAAATAAAAACAAAAAACAAAAACCTTTTCTGCAGGAGGGTTAATAAAGCTGAATCACTCAATTTATCAAAAGAAATTGACATCATATGAGAACATTCAATGTGTATAAATCTCCCTGATTATTTATCAAACCCTTCCCCCATCTTTGAAAGGTATTTTCAATTTTTTACATGAAATTTTTTACCGAGGTAAAATTCACGTAGCATACAATTAATCTTTCTAAAGTGTGTGATTCAATAGTATCACATGTTCATGATGTGGGGCAATGACCAGCTCTTACTTTCCAAACATTTTTATCACCTATACAAACATCCCATACTCATTAAGTAATCAGTCACTCCCCGCTCTCCCTTCTCCCAACCCCTTGCTATCTTCTTAGCTGCCTTCTCTCTATGGACCTCCCGAAGGGTTTAATATCTAGAATATATAAAGAGCTCTTACAATTCAACAACAAAAAGACAACTCAATTTTTAAAAAATGGGCAAAGGACCTAAGCAGACTTTTCTCCAAAGGTCTACAAATGGCCAGGTCCTGATCCCCAGGTCCCGGGATTGAGTCCCGCAGGTTCAGTGTCATTGATCAAGGAAACACAAATTAAACCATAGTGAGATAAAACCCCACACCCACTAAAATGTCTTTAATTTTTAAAGAAAACTGGAAACTTGGAAGTGTTTATGGGATGTGGAGAAATAGGAACCTCTGTATGTTGCTGGTGGAAATATACAATAGGGCAACCACAACAGTTTGTTTGTTCCTCCAAACATTCAACATATGTTTACTATGTGACCCAGCACTTCCACCCCTAAGTATACACCCAAGAGAAATGAAAACAT
Source organism: Vulpes vulpes (assembly GCF_048418805.1). Lineage (NCBI taxonomy): Eukaryota > Metazoa > Chordata > Mammalia > Carnivora > Canidae > Vulpes > Vulpes vulpes. Next base: position 94,916,902 of record NC_132782.1, read on the forward strand.
ATGCCCACACAGAAGCTTCATGTGAAATTTTAGCTAACATTATTCATTATACACAAAATGAGGAAAAAACCCAAATGTCCATCATTAGATGGATAAACAGCCATGTACATATACATTGAATATTTTCATTTTTAAAGATAAATCCCAGAAGTTGATTTTCTTTTAACGTATTCATCTTTCCTTGACTGACTCTGTGACTCTCAGATACTTAATTGCAAAATAAGGTTTGTTTTATCAGAACTTTCAATATGGCATTGTCCTGAAATAATGTATTTCCGATGGCCGAGGGGAAGCAAATGGCAATGCTTTTGACAATTTTATTGACATTTTCTTTCATTAGCTACATTTTAATTGCTGTTATTAACCATTGCAGCAGATATATTTAGAGGATAACCCTCTGTCTCCCTCTCTCAGACCAGACTCACTTCCCATGTTTCCCATGGAGATTTTCTTATTATTAGGACGGAATATACAAACCACTTAGACCTTGCATAATCTGGGGCCTGGTCATGCCTCCCAGATCCTACATCATCTAGTGCTTGATGGGATTACAAACCAGAAGCCAGTCTACAAACTCATCTTGTCCCTCTCTACCCCTCGTTCCATCTACTCCCATCAGCATGGGTTCCTGGATCAATACAAGCTCAGATTCACTCCAGGTCCTTTGCATCTGCCAACAATATCCTTCCTGATGCTAATCCCATGGTTTCCTCTCCTTATTCCGTTGTCATCTCATTTATAAACTCAAAAGAGTCTCCCCTGACTGCCTTCTCTACAGTGGCCTCCAGGCCAGGTGACTGTCCTTCACACCCTTCTGCTTAATTCCCTGTATGAAACTTAGCATTCTCTCCAATTATCTCATATCTTCTTTAGTTTTCTCCCTTCCTTTTCTGCCTCTCCACACCAGAATGTGCGCTCCAGGGGAAAAATGAACTCCTTTTACTGATCTATCTCCAGGATCATAGTACTTACTGGCACACAGTGCGTTCCCCATAAATATTTGTTGAACTGGTAAGATAACAATGCTACCAGTCCTCTGTGGACATCTACCCCCAAGCCTAGGGATTCTAGAAGGTTTCCCAGAAAAGATGGCATTTGATATGAGTCTTTTCAGATGAGTAGAATTTGTTGGAGAGGAATAATTGCAAAGATCCAGAGGAGGAAATCAGCCTTGATGAGTTTCTGGAGACGATGGAGGAGCTCCAGGCATTCTGAGTGTAGCAAATGCCATGTGCCAAGCAATATGCTAAGCATTTTACCAATATTATCTCAATTAATCCTTATAATAACATCACAAACATGGTAATATTACCTTTATCATTTTCTAAAGGAGGAAACAGACTCTCAAACCAAAAAAAAAAAAAAAAAAAAAAAAAAAACCACACAAAACCCAACAGCCTTGTATAAAGGGGCACAATAGTTATGTGTCAGGGGTGGAATTATCCTTGGTGCTCTTGTGAGCTGTGCTCTATTCGCATAGTGTGGAGAGAAGCAAGAGATGAGAATGAAAAGGGGAGCTGCATGGTTGAAGTCTTTATATGCTAAGATGATAAGTCCGGGGATGCCTGGGTGGGTCAGTGGCTGAGCATCTGCCTTTGGCTCAGGGTGTGATCCCGAGGTCCTGAGATCAAGTCCCGCATTGGGCTCCCCCCAGGAAGCCCGCTTCTCCCTCTGCCTGTGTCTCTGCCTCTCTCTGTCTCTCATGAATAAATAAATAAAATCTTTTTAAGAAAATTTTTAAAAAAGAGAAGAAGTCCGAATGTAATTGTGTCAGGACTGAGGGTCTTTCTAAGGTAAGGGAAACGTAACCAGACTTGCATTTTAGTCATATTACTGCCAAGTGAGGATGGAGGTGCAGGAGAATAGATAAGGTTAAGATATAAAGAAATTAGAAAGTCTAGAACAAAGTAGTGGTACTGACATCCAGAGGAGGGAATGGATTTCTGTAATTCAGGAGAGGGAGGGTTACAAACATCAAGAGGACTCAATAGCTAGTTGGACAAATAGGGAAATGGGCTCCTTAAGAGGGATAAATACAGATGCTCAGCCTCTTAAGAATCACACTCCAACACACAGCATGAAGTAGTACACTCAGGTCTGGTTACACCTCTTGGCAAAAGGCAGAGCCAACCGTCACAGGTCAAGAGGAATCTGCCAGACTTGTTATTTCAACTCAGCAAGAGGTACCACCCACCCACTTGCTCAAGACACACTCCCGCCTCGCTTCCCACACGCGATTAGTCATAACTTTCTGCCTATTATTCTACCTCCACGATTGAAACTTTCATGAGTTTCCAAATCAATAAGATGATGTACAAGGACCTACATAATCTTTTCCTTGGACTTTGGTGAGCTCTCCAGCTAATCTTGATTTTGCATGTTTTGGTATAATTGAAATTTTATAGAGAAGTTGTAAGGATAATACACGAACTCCCATATTCTCCTCTCTCAGATTGATCACCTATTTCCATTTTACCCATTTATTATTTTCAGTAGATAGATGGATGATTAGATAGATAGACACACAGACAGATGACAGAGATATATTTTTATGAGACATGATGTGCTTTTTCAGTGTGTCTCTCTAAAAACATGAACATTTTCTTACATAGCCAATCATCAAGATCAGAAATTTTCCCACTGACTCAAGATTATCTAATCCACAAGCTATAGTCAATATTTTTCAATGGCCTCATTAATATCTTTTTAAGTTATTTTTATTTTCCCGTCCATGATCCAATCCAGAATCATGCGTGGCATTCAGGTGTCCTGTCCCCTTTCGTTGTCCTTTCAGCAAAAGCAGCTCTGTGACCTTCTCCGTCTTTTTATGACCTTGGTATTTTTGAAGAGTACAGGCCAGTCATTCTGTAGAATATGCCTCAGTGTGAGCGTTCCTGATGTTTCCTCATGACTGGATTGAGTTAAGAGTGCTGGCAGGAACTCCACAGTGACAACATTATGTTCTTTCAAGTGCACCCCATCATCAAGACACCCATGTCAGGTTGCCCTGATATCTGCGATGCTGGCTTTGATCAACTAGTTAACGTGTTATCATGAAACTTCTCCACTATACAGTTTCTATTTCCCCCTTCTGTTATTAATAAGTATCTTATAACCAGATATATAAATATCTTGTTCCCCATAAAACTTTCACCCACTAATTTTGTAGTCCATTGAAAACTTTCTCTTTTTTTAAGATTCATTTATTTATTTGAGGGGGTGGAGAGGGATGGGGCAAGGAGGGAAAAAGAATCCCAACCAGACTCCTCATTGAGCATGGAGCCCCACTCGAGAGCTCAAGCTCATGATCCACGAGACTGAGCCACCCAGGTGCCTCCTCTCATTGAAAAATTTCGAATGCCATAATTCCTTCTATATTTTCTAGTTGTATTCTTCTATTAGGAGGAGCTTTGTTTATTCTTCAGTCTATAACATAATTGATGCACTGATTTCTTGTAAATGGTTAAGCCTGAGTATTTGTTCTGTTTTTCAGAGATTTCTTTTTAATTTCTAAGTAATGTCCACCCAACATTGGGCTTGAACTCACAACCCCGAGATCAAGAGTCACACAACCCACCCACTGAGCCAGGTGAGTGCCCCTTGATACACTGATTTTTATCGCATTTGATGAATTAGAATCTACATCTATCATTATTTATTTTGACAATCCTATTGTCCCTGATTTGGCTGGGGGCTGACCCTTCAAGCTAGCTCTTTATCCTTTCGATACATCCCTATCATTCTAAGCAAGTTATTGCTACAGGGCATGGAATGTTCCAGTCTAGTCAGTCTTACACTTGTCTGTAAGACGATCTCTTGTCCACTTATACTGGAATATTTTTCCCTTCCTTAAGTAGTATAAAATCTTCCTTCTGCTCTAAGGTTCTTGTGCATGTTTGTCCAGCTATCTATATCATTTTCCTCCCATTATGTCAGCAGACACAGACCTGACATATGACAGACATAGTTGACTCAATGAGTTAAAAGTGTAAAAAAGGGGGCACCCTTGAGCATCTGCCTTCGGCTCAGGTCGTGAGCCCAGGGTCCTGAGATGGAGTCCCGCACTGGGCTCCCTACAGGGGGCCTGCTTCTCCCTCTGCCTATGTCTTTGCCTCTCTCTGTGTCTCTCATGAATAAATAAATAAAATCTTAAAAAGTGTGTGGGACCCCTGGGTGGCTCAGCGGTTGAGCGTCTGCCTTTGGCTCAGGGCGTGATACTGGGATCCGGGATCGAGTCCCACATCAGGCTCCTTGCAGGGAGCCTGCTTCTCCCTCTACCTGTGTCTCTGCCTCTCTCTCTCTCTCTCTCTGTCTCTCATGAATAAAAAAATAAAATCTTTTTTAAATTTTTTTAAAAATTTAAAGTGTGAAAAAGCAGATTTCTGCATGTGTTCAAAGGTCAGAAATATGGACACTTGAGTAGCAATTATAGTTAAATGGTAAGACTCCACTTCATGCAACATAAAACTTGAGAAGCTATTCAAGCAGGTGCTTATGACCTTCCACCAGCAATGTCACAGAGAGGAACATTTCTCTGTGGGGAAGGAGAGGAATGGGCAAGATGATCTCTGAAGTATCTTTCTATTCTAAGGGCATATCATCTTGGGATTCTATAATACCAAAGTCTATAATACTTATATTTCCAGTATACCTTGAACTATGTGAGGTTAGGGGTGCTGGCACCCCCACACTTGTACACACAGTTTAAAATCTTCATATAACTTTTGACTCCTCGAAAGCTCAACCACCAATAGTCTGCTGTTGGCCAGAAGTCCTACCAACAACATAGACAGTTAACACATATTCTGTATGTTATATATACTTGATACTATTGATACTAGAGAGCAGAACATTTTACTAAGAAAATCATAAGAGCAAATACATTTACACTGCTGTACTGTTTATTGAAAAAAATCCCCATCTAAGTGGACCCATGCAGTTCAAACCCATTTTGTTCAAGAGTCAACTGTATTCTGGATCCCAGCATGTGGATGGATTTCTAACTTCCTACAATTCCTGGGCAACTGATGATTTTAGATGCCAATGTTCCTACTGAGGTTGTCATCAGTAGGAGGAGTTATAAGCACATCCAGGAAGAATTCAGTTGTAGCCTCCTAGTCTGTCCATCATTAGAAGGCTTTATTACATGCCTTTCGGCACCAAGGAGGGATCGAATCACCAACAATCTTTTGCCCTAGGAATCAGGGTGGTACTGAGGGTAGCTGGACCAGTGGCTGGCAAAGTAGGGATGTCCTGTGGATTTCACCTGTGCTGATCAAGCAATAAGGTTGGGGTACGATGAGAATCCTAGCTTAACTCTCTAGTAGGTGAAGGATACTCATAATACTCCAACCCAGAGGTCCTTAGTCTCCTTATCTACAAAATGGGGAAATAAAACTATAGGGATCTAAGGATTGAATGAATAGTATTAGTGAAACAACTGACAAAGAGCAAGGCACAGAGTAAGTGCTAACTACATAAATGGTTGCTCTTGTTATATAAATGACATTAAGCAGGTGACTTAAGCCCTTTGAGCCTTACTCTGTACATGTATTACACTGAATGATAATTATACTTAGAGGGTTTTGTTGAGGCTTCACTGCACTATGGCACACATAAGTTCCTAGCGTACCTAAGTAAATCCTCTGGTATGTTGTTTCGAATTTAATCTGATACGTAGCAATTTATACAAGACGAAAGTTAAAATTGCAGCAATATGATGTTCTTTTAATTAAATTCTCAGACCAAAGAATGGCAAAGTTTAATTTTTTTTTCATGCAGCCTTTCCATGTACAAATTTATACCAGACAAGACTTAATTGAAAAATACCTCTTCCTATTTGGTTTCCAAAATATGAAAGTAGCTAAAAAGGTTGTGACATTTTAAAATATTTCATGTGTGACCGGGAAAATATTTTTCAATGCAAAATGCTTTGGGCTTCTTGTTTTCACTGATGAGACTATATGGATGACAGAAATTGCTTTTGTGACAGGTCCAGGGTTGACTTATCCTAACCTACTGCTTTTTTTTTTTTCCTGGGCTTACTCTGTCCACACACAGTTGGCTTGGATAATTCACCAGGAAACTTGCAAATATACTTTAGGTCCTATAGAGTTTAGGTGCCATATGCACTATGGGTGCGAAATACTCCCCTTCTCCCTCCTCTCTATCATTTTACATGACTTATCATCCATCTATCTGGAGTGTCCATCTTCTTGCCACCCTGCTCAGCCCTGTCCTCCTCAAAAACTCCTCCCCTGGTTTCAGATCCAAGCTCAAACAACTAACAATCTCTCCATGGCTTATCAAACTAAGAAAGGTGTTTCAAGTATTCTGTTTGAAAGGGAAGGAGAGGCTAGTGGAATTGCCCAGAAGAGCGAAAGCTAACTCACCACATACACACTCTTAAGTCAATAACAATGTGTAAGTTGATACATCAAAAAAATAATGGAATGAGAGTATAATTTTAAAATATGGAGGTAACCACCAAGAATGATATGGTTAAAAGTGGAAGCAAAAGCAGAGGGAAAGGAGAGGCATCTGGCTGGCTCAGTCACAGAGCGTGGGGCTCTTGAACTTGAGGTTGAGAGTTCGAGCCCCATGTTGGGTATAGAGATCACTTAAAAATAGAAACTTTAGGGGAACCCTGGGTGGTGCAGCAGTTTGGTGCCTGCCTTTGGCCCAGGGCGCGATCCTGGAGACCCGGGATCGAATCCCACGTTGGGCTCCCGGTGCATGGAGCCAGCTTCTCCCTCTGCCTCTGTCTCTGCCTCTCTCTCTCTCTGTGTGTGTGACTATCATAAATTAAAAAAAAAATCTGTTAAAAAAATAGAAACTTTAAAAAAGGAAAGGATTCACCACATGATTGTTGTTGTTCTTTATTATGGGATATCCTATTATTTTATACTTTTTGAAATCCATATTCATATATAGTCCTCATAAGATGAATTAACTTTTTTAGTTTTCAGTTTGTTAACATACAATGTAGTATCAGTTTCACATATAGAATTTAATGATTCTACACTTCCATACAATACCTGACGCCCATCACCACAAGTGTCCTCCTTAATCCCCATCACCTATTTCAACCATCCTCTACCCACCTCTCCTCTGGTCATCATCAATTTATGGTCTATAATTATTAGTCTGTTTCCTGGTTTGCCTCTCTTTTATTCCCCATGATTGTTTTGTTTCTTAAATTCCACATATGAATGAAATCATATGGTATTTGTCTTTCTCTGTCTGACTTATTTTGCTTAGCCTAACACTCTCTGGCTCCATCCATATTATTGCAAATGGCAAGGTTTCATTATTTTTTATGGCTGAGTAATATTCCACAATAGATAGATAGATGATAGATAGATAGATGATAGATAGATAGATAGATAGATAGATAGATAGATAGATACCACCTCTTCTTTATCCATTAGATAAATTAGATCACTTCTCTCATGTCCCTGGGTAGTCCTTCTTGTGTGTCTCTAGGATCCCCAGATACTATAACACATTGTTTATAATTATAGTTTCATGGAGCACCTGGGTGGCTCAGTGGTTGAGCATCTGCCTTCGGCTCAGGTCATGATCCTGGGGTCCTGGGATCAAGTCCCACATCAGGCTCCCTGCAGGGAGTCTGCTTCTCCCTCTGCCTATGTCTCTGCCTCTCTCTCCCTCTGTGTCTCTCATGAATAAATAAATAAATAAAATCTTTTTTTTAAAAAAATTATGGTTTCAAGACTATTACATGTATCTTGTCATCAAACTGCGGCTGTCTCATGGGCAGGTACTATCAGTAACTTAGAGATCTCAACAGCCCTGGGGTGTCCAGCACACATATGGCAAAAGGTTGTTGAGTGAATTGCCTGGGGCTTTGGAAAGGAAGCAAAGCTAACATGAGGCTTACATTTAAAAGCTCACTAAATCATCATACAGGTGAATCTGGAACAATGAAATGACAAAAGTGCTGTGAGGGATAGGTCCACGGTGCTAAGAAATGGTTAAGGACTTGGGCTCAGCTGGTGGGAATAAGGACGATCAGGGAGGTCAGAGAGGGCTTCCTCAAGGAAATGATATCTGTGTTGAAAGCAGGTGTTACTGAGTCAAAATGAATAGAACGTACTCACTTCCAAGAAGGAAACAAAGGAACAGTCTCTCGTGCAGGGTGCACATCCTGCTCTTACTGTGACTTAGGGTCTCTGGACAGAGAAATGGAGCCTACGGCCAGACATTTCCTTAGTCTGAGCTACAGAGATGCAGGAGCCATACACCGAAGAAGCAAATCTGAACAACGTCCCACTCCAAAAATGCTGGAAAGCAAGGGGCTGCCACAGGAAATGTTCTGAAGCGCATCATGAGCACCATTCAAGAGCAGAGGGGAGAGAGGGGGTGTTGTTATTCCTTCTGCTAAAGGAAAACATGTCGATGCCCCTTTCCTGCCAGCTCCTGCCTTGTTTCCTTGGTCTCTTTTGGCAATCAGATACAGATATTCCTACATTTTCTCCTCTCCTCTCTTCCTCTCTTAAACTTGCCTTTCTCAAATCACTGGTGACCCCCCAGGTTGCTCGCACCTGTGAGGAACGCCTGGTCTTATGACACCTGACCTATCAGTAGCGCTTCACAGCATTGCTCACAGCATCCCCTCTCTTCTCCTGAATGTCCCGGTGTTTCTCCGGCCTCCTGGGCTACTCTTTCTCAGGTTATTATGTACCTCTTCAGCTTTCCCCAATCTCTCAGTGTGAGAGCATCAAGGACTCAGTCTCTTCTCAATTTACAAACACTCTCTTGGCCTTTCTTTCAAATATCGTGACTCTTTTATTGCTAGCGACTCCTGCTTTTGTATCCCCAACCCAGAATTCACTCCAAAGCATCAGACTCTGAAAATCAAGCAGCTCAGTCAGCAGTTCTCCTCGGGTGCCTAAAAGCCATCTCACACTCACCACGTCCAAAGCTAAACTCTTGACTTGCCCACGTTCTGCTCCACCCACAACCTTACCCATGTCACGTGAAGGCAACTGCCAAACTGCCCATTCCCAAGGCCAAAGCTCTTGGAAGTCTTTCTTTTAAATTTATGCCATCATGTCTGCCATGAAATCCTATTGGCTTTACCTTCTGCATGTATCCATAATCTGACTGCCATTCTAGAATAAGCAACCATTATCTATTTTCTAGATTAGCTTACCAGTTTCCTAAGAGCTCTCCCTACTTTTATTATTTTTTAAGATTTTAATTTTTTTTTAGGTTTTATGCATTTATTTGTTTGAGATAGAGCAGAGGGAGGAGCAGACAGAGAGGGACAAGCAGACTCCTCGCTGAGCATGAGCCCTGACACAGGGCTCAATCTCACAACCTTGGGGTCATGACCTGAGCTGATATCAAGAGTCAGACACACTTAATTGACTGAGCCACCCAGGTGCCCCAAAGATTTTTTTTTTATTTTTTTATTTATTTATGATAGTCACACACACACAGAGAGAGAGAGAGGCAGAGACATAGGCAGAGGGAGAAGCAGGCTCCATGCACCGGCAGCCCAACGTGGGATTCGATCCTGGATCTCCAGGATCGCGCCCTGGGCCAAAGGCAGGCGCTAAACCGCTGCGCCACCCAGGGATCCCCCCAAAGATTTTTTTAAAGATTGTATTTATTTATTCATGAGAGACACACAGAGAGAGGCTGAGACATAGGCAGGGGGAGAAGTAGGCTCCCTGTGGGGAGCCTGATGCAGGACTCCATCCCAGGACCCTGGGATCATGCCCGGAGCCAAAGGCAGATGGTCAACCACTGAGGCATCCCAAAGATTTCATTTTTAAGTCATCTTCACACCCAGTGTGGGGCTTGAATCCACAACTCCGAGATCAAGAGTTGCACATTCCACCCAATGAGCCAGCCAGTTGCCCCTCCCAGCTTATATTATTGATCACTAGAGCCTATTCTGACCAAAGAGGACAGTATTGTCATCTCAAAATAAAAGTGAAAAGAAGAAATAACAACTATCTTCCTCAAACTCTTTCAGAAAACAGAGTGGTGCACACCAATATGAAGCCAGAATTACACTGATACCAAAACCTGACGAAGACATTAGAATAAATGAAATTACAGACCAATATTCCTCATGGGCAGAGACACAAAAATCCATAACAAAGTGTTAACAAATTAAATGTAAGACTATATTAAAAGGATAATGCATCATAACTGAGTAGGGTTTCTTTGAGGAACATAAGGTTGGTTTAACATTCTAAAACCAATTAATATAAGTTACCATATTACCAGAATAAAGGAGTATAAAAGCATATGGTAATTGTAATATATGAAGAAAAGTAATTTGATAAAACCCAACACTCCTTGGTCACACTGAACAACATGCTGCTGAATCAGTCACAAATCTGTGTTCCCACTGTAGTCTTCCTGTATCTGAATATGTGGGGCTCCTGAGCCAGGCCCTTAAAGTCACTAAGTCTCAGCCTCACCACCTGCAAACAGGCGCCCCTACCCTCACAGGACCGCTGCAAAGGCTGATGGATAAGGAAGTAAAGCCTTTTGTGCATGGTACATATTTACATTCTCACACCAGAGCTGTGACAATTCTCCACAGAAGCAGGTGCAAATGTAAGTACACAGTAGAGATACAGTGGGATCCCTGCCCTGACAGAAGGACGTCCAGGGTGTGATGAGAGCACAAAGAAGACCCTACTTTCCAGATGGCAAATGGAAGGGTGTGTTCAAGGAAAACTTCTTCCCCCTTCTTTAGAACCCAGCAGGTGACTGTAGGGGACAGTGGAAAGGAGGGAACAGGAAGCTGGGGCTAGGGTCAAGAATCTTTTTTTTTTTTTTTTTAAGATTCATTTATCTATTCATGAGAGACAGAGAGAGAGAGAGAGAGGCAGAGACATAGGGAGAGGGAGAGGCAGGCTCCCAGAGTGGAGCCCGATGTGGGACTGGATCCTGGGACCCCAGGATCATGCCCTAAGCATAAGGCAGATGCTCAACTGCTGAGCCACCCGGGTGTCCCTTGGGTCAAGAATCTTATGCAATTAGGCAGTGGGACTCATTCCTACACAGTGAAATCCAGGCCCTGCTCATCATTAAACATGTGTCAGATCCTGTTTGTCATCTCTGATCACTCTGGGAGCCCTTTCCCTGTCAGCGCAGACTTCATAGCTGGCTGCCCCGCCATGACCACTGTCTGCTCAAGACTCTAAGAAGGAAAATGAGTTCTCGCAGCACTAGGCAGTCTGCCCAGAACTTCCACCTCCTTATCTTCCTCTCGTTTCAGACAATACGGTAAGAAATAGAGGTTTGCTTATTTATCTCTCTCTTCGAAGACTACTCACTGAGTGACTACACCGTGCCAGTATGCGATCCAACACACGACGCAGCAGTGAACAAGACAGACACGGTCCTTACACTCGTGGCATATAGAGATTTACCCTACCATTCATCCATGTCCTTGTTTAAGTGAAATGTGAGCTCACAATTAGGAAAGTCGTGCAATCTGAGAAGGTGACATTTACTCTGATCCTTAAACGTTGTAGGGGAAGCAGCCTGTGGTATTGGGTGCAAGATCCAGAAGAAGAGTCCGTGCTCAGAGAGAACCCCATTTCAAGGCAGCAGCAGGCAGGTGTTGTGAGAAACAAAGGCAGAAGAGAATTTCCTTGGCACCTACAGCACATTGACAAATCTTCGCAACAAGCAGAGTGACCTCCCTCTAAGGACTCAACTGCCTCCATGTTAACACTTTGCTAAGGACTAAAGGCAATCCAAGCCCAACCCTCAGGATCCTGTAAGCCCACTTTAACATATAAAAATTCCTCCAGAAATTCCCTTTAGCTCCAAACCTCACAAAACACATGTTGGCCATCATCGCCCAAGCACATGACCCACCGATACCAATCTAAATGGTCTCATGACTCATATTTTATTAGACGGTAATAAATGACCTTCTCCCAACAATAACTAGCCCCCTCATGGTTCTGGAAACCTTGCTTCCAAAATTCCTTAGGGACTTACACTCTCCCTAACTCCTTCCCAACTTGAAAGTCCATAATGGGCCACTCCTCATGACCCCAGTACAGCTCTTCCTGGCCACAGGTCCTGTCCCTGTGCTTTAATAAAACTACCTTTCTGCACCAAAGATGTCTCAAGAATTCTAACTTGGCCATCAGCTTCCAACCCTAACATCTTTCCTGCATCAGCGGGCACCATCAGTGAGGTAGGAAAGGAGGCAGGTGGCTGGAGACAAGGAAGCAAAAGGGAATAAATAGGACATATGGCTGAGAGAAAAGCCACGATGTGTTTACACAGGGCCTGGCAAGCCATGTTAAGGATTTGGGTCTTCATCCTAAGAGAATTAAGGATTCTCATCTCATGTGGCAGAGGAGCCACATGATCCAATTTGTGTTTTTAAAAGCTCTCTGTAGAAAAGGGACAAAGTTTGGGAGGAGAATCCACAAGGTTTGTAGATCCTGTGTATGGAGGTGGTGAGCGGGAGACAGGATCAGAGATGAGTCTTGGGTTTCAGACATGAACCCTGGGTTGGGGCAGTGGCGAGGATACTATACAATGAGATTCAGAGTCTTGGAGGTGGGGGGTGGATGGAAACATGAGCATAGTCTTGGCTTTTTTTGGAGGGGGAGGACTTGGCTGCCCTGGGGATCCTGCAAGATGCCTCAAGTGGTGACCTCAAGGCATCAGTTAGACACATGGGAGTGGACCTCAGAATAAAGATCTGTTCTAGAACAAGAACCTTCGGGGTCATCAGCAAATAGACAACAAAGGTAAAGCCATAGAGGTGAATGCTACCAAGTGGGGGTAGGGAGGCAGTTAGAAGAAAGTGGGATCCTGCCCTAAGTAATAACAAGAGTCAGAGAGGTAAGAGGAATGGTTTGGCAAGTGTGGTGAGTCATGACTCAAAGAAAAGAAGAATTTTCCAGAAAGGGAAAGTGGTCAACTTTCCACATCAGTTAAGCCATGAGCAGTACATCAACTCAGGAGTGGGAAGCGCTCTTGATCACAGGAGTGAAGCGGAGAGCTTTCTGGAGTATTACTGAAGGCAGGAGCCAGGTTGGAAGAGGTAAGTCAGGAACAGAAGTGAAGAAGTAGAGTCGGTGAGTTAGTATACTAAGACTTTTCCTAGGAGTCAGCCGTGAAGAGGAAGCAAGAGAAAGCCAGTTGCTAGAGAGAGGTGTGGGTGACATTTTTGTCTTATGTTTCCATTTTGGACCAATTAGGGTGACTTTCTGCATCAAATACCAGTGCCAAATTGGTCATTCACTAAATTGATTTTTTTTTTTTTTTTTTTTACTGGCTTGATTTTTAGGTGAATTGGCTTTAGGGAGATTGATTTTCAGTAAATTGACCTAGAGTCAAATTGAGAAGTCCATGTCAATAAAAACCATCAACTATTGAGCATTTACTATATGTCAGGCACCCTGCCAGGCTGTCTGCAGTATCTCATTAACTGCTCAGGAATCTCTAAGAGGAAGGGCGGTTTTAGTCACAATTTACAAGCCAGGAGACTTAGGCACAGAGAGGGTATGAACTTGTCTAAGGTTACCCAGCCGGCAAGGGATGGAGCCTGGGCTCACCTTGGATCCACCTGGCACCCAGCCCAGGGCTCTCCCTTGCCAAGCCTCAGCTCAAGTCCCTTACACGGGACAGGCCTGGCCTGCCACACCAAGAAGTCTCTACTTGAACTGTAAGCAGCAAGGAACCCCATTAAATCTTTGAGTGAGAGTTTGATGTCAGAAAAACAATGTTTGGGGGCACCTGCATGGCTCAGTGGTTGAGCATCTGCCTTTGGCTCAGGTCATGATCTTTGGGTCCTGGGATCAAGCCCTGCATCGGGCTCCCTTCAGGGAGCCTGCTTCTCCCTCTGCCTATGTCTCTCTCTGCCTCTCTCTGTGTGTCTCTCCTGAATAAATAAATAAATAAAATCTTTTAGAAAGGAAAAGCAATGTTTTAAGATTTTTTGGATAACTGGGCAAGGTAGGTGTATTTGGGGAGCTCTTCTTCCTTTTCATCCTTGCTTAAACACACCACTTCATCTCTGATTTCAGTGTGATTGGCACATTCTCAGCAGGGCCGTCCTGACCTCACCAAGTAAGGGGTTTTCCTCTCTTAGCATGGAGTCTCATGGCCCTGCGCTTCACTCCTGAGCACTCCCAGTTTTTATTTTATATGGCTGTGAGTAATATCTACCCTCCCCACCCCTTTAGAAGGCTCGATTCACAGAGTCAGGGACTGAGGGTCTTCCCTTTGCTTGCAGCTGTATCCTTAGCACATACACAGTCCTTGGAACACATCAGTGCTCAATGCACATTTGCTGAATTAACAGGTTGTGGGAGCATCTCTTGAGGGTCACAGGGATGGGGTTGTAGCTTTACCACAACACTGCCCTCATTCTGGATACCCTAAAATGCCTGGGTCTGCAGGATGTGAATTGCCTGGGAAGTGGACAGTGACAGACATGGCAGGGAGGCGGGTGACTCGGGCGCTTAGGTCTAGAGATGGGTCTTGGAGAACCAAAGAGGCAAAATGCCTTTGCCATGCTTTCAGCCTCCTGCTGTGCACTCCTGGCTGATGAAATTTGCCTTCAGATCAAAAGGACATTGAACTGGAATAATCAGAGGTTTCTGCTGTGCTTTTTAAACGGAAAGACTCATGGTCTATCTGACAGGCTACATCCAGATGTCAAATCAGGCTTGCTTGTCTCTAGTTGGGTGTTGTGGGGAGGGGGCACCATGACCAGGGTGTCCAAGTTAGCTCCTTAGCCATCCTCGTATTTTCCCTGACCCTCCTTCCCCTCCCTCTGCCTCCCTCTACATAGATGCTCAAGTTCATAAATAGGGGTTCTTCCCCATAAATATCTCCCAAATTCATCCACTCCTCCCCAGTCCCATTGTCTTAGCTCAGGATCTTACTATTTAGTTCAACCTGCCATTGGTGTTATCAGCCACCACAGAGCTGGAGCTATCCACTCACTCAGCACTCAGCAGGTGTGATCTTCCTAAAACGCCAATCTGATCGTGTCATTTCTCTTAGAAAACACTCCAGGGGCTCTCCATTGCCCTTAGGACTGACTGCAAACCCTAGACAAGCAATAAATCCCCCCAACAATCTACTTCCATTGGACCCCTCCCACTCCACCCCCTGCATTTCTCTTCTGCTTTAGCCATGGAGTACGTGTTATCTCCTGATTGCACGCCCTGCGAATATTCAAGCTGCCGTGCCTCTAAAGAGGCCATTCCCTCCACCTAGAAAGCCAGATGTGTGGCAAAGTCCTACTAATTTTTCAGGATTCAAATCAGACATTTATCATCCTGGTCAAGCCATCCCCAAAAGCCGAGCATAATATTCAGACAATAATCCATTGATTGTCTGTGATCCCACTGAACCTTATGCAATGATCCCAGAGCTCTTAATACATTCTGTTGTATTTTCTGCATGTCTGCCCTTCCAACCAACCCCTCAGTGGTCAGCGGGGAACTTAGGCTGGTTCGGGACCATAGAGCCCTGAGGTTAAGAATTCAGGTTATGCTACCACAAAGTTCTAAGTTTAAATGTTGATGTATCACAGTATGACCCTGGGGGACTTATTGAAGTCTTTGTGCTGGAAATATTTTTAATCTTTAAAATAGGCACAAGAGCAACCAACTTGTATTCTTCGAGCATCCAGATGGGAGTGCGGCATTCTTAGCGATGCCTTTGCTTGGTTTCGCATAGAGCACATAATAAGGGTACAGAGAGATGATCAGATGAAAATGACCATCAAAGACATGTTTGATGTCCTTCCATCTTCTCATCCCTACAACACAGTGCTGGGAACAAAGGAGGTATTAAATAATGTTTGAATGAATGAAATAAACTCTCATAGGGAGGCGCAGGGGCAAGGAGATACACACTCATGCCTTCCACCTGCGTTCACAGGGGAATCCTGCAACCCAGCTTCGTGTTCTTCCAAGCACAGGGGCTAGAAGATCTGACCTGTCCCCGGTCAACCATGTTGAACCCTGTCTACACTGCAGGCCCTGTGCCCTACACTTTCATGTGTGAGCCAGGCATGAGCACCCCCATTTTCAGACAGGAGAACAAGTGTGGTGAAACTAAGTCAGTAAGTAGCACCACAAGGGCCTGAATGAACATCTGCCTGGCCCCATATTCCAAACTCCAACACCTACAGCCAGCAGCAGGATTATTATTCCCAACTGGAAAGCTTTCTCGGGTTTCCCAGGGAGCCCAACGCACGCCTTTGCAGAGAAAGATTGAGGGGCTAGCCCATCATGCTGATGCTGTTGCCTTGCAACATAAATAGTCACTCACTGTGGAACTGTTTGTTATGAGCAATGCACGAACAAGGGAGAAGTGAGACATAAAATCATTATTTCCTGCAGAAAGACACCGCCAAAGGGACAGAATTACTTATTATATTAATTCTGTCCTTCAGCCCCCAGCTCATCTCTTTGCCTAATGACTGAGTCAGAGAATGTATCGTTGGCAATGTCTAGGGACGTTTCCACTATGATTTTTGCAAGAAATTGAATAATCTAAGACTTCCCATTCGACTCCCTTCCGCTCTATCCAATGAAACTGTCACATAGAAGCATCACATAGAATCTCCAGGTCAGAATGGCTAGGATTAGAAGACGGTGAGGTAAATACCTATTTACTCCTATATTTATGTATTCACGAATCACTCTTAGCAGCCAGGCCACACTTAATGGCAGGCCATGAGAGGCATTTCTGCTTCAATCAGAAATCAAGTAGCTTTTATCTGATAAGTAGTTGGATGGATCTGGTGGTGTGATGCAGGACTGGGCCAAAAAAAGTTAAAGCCACAACATTCCAACGTGGATTATTGTGTGCTATCCCGCTGTCTCACTGCCTCAGTTCAAAAGATTTATAGGCTAATTGTACCAGGTGCATAGGAAGTTGTCATGTGGAAGAGGGATTTTCTTCACGGTCGAGCGTGATCAAGATTATCTGAGGCTGTTCTACAATTTCTTTTACATTAGCAACAACCCTTCCCACCACATGTTGAACACCTGGTGTGCTGTGCACTGCTCAGGGAGCTTTACATTTACCACCTCATTTAACCCCTTGCCACATCTGGGAGAGGCAGGAGCTAACATGTCCGGTTTAAAGATGAGGATAGGAAGTTCAGGGAGGTGAATTTCCCCCATATTTTAATGCTGTGGAATATAAACAATCATTATAACTGTCACAGCCAAACACACAAAATGTTCAAGATCCATAAAAAATTGCTACAAATATTTATTGGGTGTTCATAAAAGTCTACTTGAGGAGTGCCTGGCTGGCTCAGTCAGTTCAGCGTCTGACTCTTGATGTCAGCTCAGGTCTCGATCTCAGGGTCACGAGTTCAAGCCCTGCATTGGGCTCCATGCTGGGTGTGGAAACTATTCTAGAAAAAAAAAAATGTTGACTTGAAAAAAACTGAGATTTATTATGTTTTTGTTTGGAAGAAAACTATTTTTAAAGATTTATTTATTTATTGTAGAGAGGGAGAGTGTGCACAAGTGGGGGGCAGGGCAGAGGGAATCTTTTTTTTTTTTTTAAGATTTTATTTATTCATGAGAGACACAGAAGAGAGAGAGGCAGAGACACAGGCAGAGGGAGAAGCAGGCTCCATGCAGGGAGCCCGACATGGGACTCGATTCTGGGTCTCCAGGATCGCGCCCTGTGCTGAAGGTGGTGCTAAACTGCTGAGCCACCCGGGCTGCCCAGAGGGAGAGAATCTTAAGCAGACTCCTCACTGAATGTGGAGCTAGAAACAGGGCTCGATCTCACGACCCTGAAATCATGACCTGAGCCAAAATCAAGAGTGGGACATTTAACTAACTGAGCCACCTGGGTGCCATGAAGAATAGTATTTTTAAAAACATTAATTCTCCTTAGATGTGTAAACAATTTCAATCAAAATCCCAATCACTTTGGGGCACCCAGGTGGCTCAGTGGTTGAGGGTCTACCTTTGGCTCAGGGTGTGATCCTGGATCCCAGGTCTGGGGATCAAGCCCTGCTTGATCAAGCTTGCTTCTTCCTCTGCCTATGTCTCTGCCTCTCTCTGTGTCTCTCATGAATAAATAAATAAAATCTTTAAAAAAAAGACATATACAAAATCCCAATCACTTTAACAAAGTGATTAAGTGTTAAAAGTAAACATCTCCAAATAACTAGAAAAATATTAATAAGCAGTCAGAACAAGGTATGTTAGCATACTAGTAGATTAATTTACTAGTGTAATAATGTAATGATATGCTAATGAATAATATGCAACTCAATTATATTAATAAAATTGATGTACTTGTTTAAAACACTGTGGAAAGTGTTCAAGAATGGAGAGTTTCAGGGCACCTGGGTGGCGCAGTGGTTGAGCATGTACCTTCAGCTTAAGGTGTGATCCCAGGGTCCTGGGATTGAGTCCTGCCTTAGGTTCCCTGTGGGGAGCCTGCTTCTCCCTCTGCCTATGTCTCTGCCTCTCTTTGTCTCTCATGAATAAATAAATAAAATCTTAAAAAAGAATGGAGAGTTTGATCTTCCTTTGATCAAAAATGTACAGTACACAAAAATGTACAGTATAACTATGGCACCTCCCATTTGTAGAAGCAGGAAGAATCATCCAACATATGGTAAAAGTACTATTCATATATAAAAATAATAGTAGTGGAGTACCTGGTTGGCTCAGTTGGCTGAGCATCCCACTCGATTACAGCTCAGGTCATGATCTTGGGGTCCCAGGAGGGAGCTCTGCACTCAGTAGGGAGTCTGCTTGAGATTGTCCCTCTCCCTTTGCCCTTCCTCCTACTTGAGGTCTCTCTCTATCATGTAAATAGATAAATCTTTTTAAAAATCATAGAAGTAAAAAGAAAAAAGAGAAGCAGAAAGCAGGAGATACTGTTACTTGAATATATCAAGCAAAATAAATTATAGATGCTATCATCTATAATTTTAAAGCATTGTAATGTTATAAGGGAGGGGGGAAGGAAGGAAACTAAACAATGACAGATACTCTGGGCAATCAAACTTGTTATAGATGAGAAGACTTTTTTGCATAACTTGGAATAAAAAAATAAAAGAACATATTAGTAGATTTGATTATCTTAAATACTTTAAAATAAAGTACCTGGGATGCCTGGGAGGCTCAGCGGTTGAGAGCCTGCCTTTGGCCCAGGTCATGATCCTGGAGACCTGGGATCAAGTCTCACATCGGGCTCCCTGCAAGGGGCCTGCTTCTCCCTCTGCCTGTGTCTCTGACTCTCTCTGTATGTGTGTCTCTCATGAGTAAAAAAATAAAATCTTTAAATAAAATAAAGTACTTATATCAAAAACATCACAAACAAAACTGAAAGGCCAATTATAAACTGTGAAAAGGTTTTTTTGTAAACTATGAAACAGATACAGGATAACTGATTTTTTTTTGACATTTATGCTTATTCCATTGCTATTTATGTAACAGAAACCGATTACTTAAAATACACGGAGTTCTGACAATTCAATAAAAAATTACGTACGTCCTGATAGGAAAATGCGCAAAGGGTATGAACTAGTTGTACACAGAAAAAGAAATCCAGATACTCAACGCACATATGAAATGTGTTGGATCTCTAGCAATTAAAAAGAAAAAACAAAACAAGGAGAAAACTCTTTGAAGTATGTTTCACCCATGAACTTGGGAGTGAATAAAAGAACCGCTGGTGATGAGTGTGTGTGTAAAAGACAATGCTCACACAACTCTGAAAAGGGGCGTGGGGATAAATGACTATAACTTTTTTTTTTAATTTTTGAAGGTGTTCTGTATACATTTGTGTAGCAAAGGCCTTATGAAACGTGTAACACTTGACCCAGCAATAAGCACCTGCACAATCCACCTCGATGATTCTCCTTTCAGCAAATGTATCCCAAATGAGCGATCAGAGATGCACTCAACTATGTATGCAGATGTAGAGGTCTCCAGCTAAAGACACGGATACGCACACCAGCCTGTGGTAGGCATCTTTGGACATGACTTCAATTTACTCTGTCTTCTGGTCTTCACGCTCTTATGTTACCCCACTGGATGTGGGCTGCACTTAGCCACTTGTTTCTATCACAGATAGAACATGGCAAAATGATGGGATGGCTCTTCTGTGATTAGGTTAGAAAGACTGACGTCTATCTTGCTGGCATGCATGTGTTCTCTCTCTCTCTCTCTCTCTCTCTCTCTCTTCTCACCCTCTCCCTTGCTCTGATGACGTTAGCTGTCAGGCTGTGAGCTGCCCTATGCAGAGGTCCACGCAGAAAAGGATGAAGGGAGGACCCTATCCAATAGCCCATGAAGAACTGAGGCACTCAGACCACCAACCCACAAAGAACTGAATCCTGCCAACAACCACATGCCTGCTCTAGGAAGTGGGTCCTTCCCAGTCAAGCCTTTAGATGAGACCAGAGCCCCGGCCAACACCTTGATGAGAGTCTGTGCATGACCCAGAGCCAGAGGACCCAGCTAAGCCATGCTCAGATTCCCACCTGCACAGACTGTGTTAATAAAAAGTAGTTTTAAGCCACGAAGTTTTTGGGTAACTTGTTATAGAACATTATATAACGAATCCACAGCTTTACTTATAAAACTATAAAATTGGAAACAATAAAAGTGTACATTAAGAAAAAAATTAAGTAAACTGTAAAGGACCCAAATAATGGTATACTGTGGACCATGTTAAAAAATATTATTTCTTGCTATAGAGAAAAGTTTATGACATAGGGTAAGTGAAAATGCAGGCTACTGAATAGTATATGCAAAATGACATTATTTTAGGGGCACCTGGGTGGCTCGGTGGTTGAGCATCTACTTTCGGCTCGGGTTGTGATCCCAGGGTCCTGGGATTGAGTCCCACACTGGGTTCCCCCTGCAGGGAGCCTGCTTCTTCCTCTGCCTGTGTCTCTGCCTCTCTCTCTGTGTGTTTCTCATGAATAAATAAATAAAATGTTTTTTTTAATTATACTATTTTATAAATTCAATAAATCCATATGAATGGAAACATGCTGAGAGAATACATGATACTTTCTTCATTGTCTCATCTGGGAAGACTTTTTACAAATCTATGAGTGGCCAAACTTGAACAACAGAGCTCTCACTGTCCACTCCCCACTGTGCACAGAACAGAATCGCTACCCTAGTGAGTCTTATCTTTTAGTGGGAGAGACAATTAGGCAGTCAATTCATAACCTGAAGCCAGGTATTCAGGAAGCAGTAAGTCTATGAAGTGGAGTAAGGGGCTATAAGGTAAAGGAGAGAGTGCTCTTTTATTTAGGGAGGTCGGAGATCTTGAGATGACATTTTTGCAGAGACTTGAATGAAATGAGACTAAGTCACCCACACATCTGGGGCAGGTGATTTCTAAGTGGCAAGAACAGAAAGGGATTTACACCCCGAAAATCCAAACTTGTCTTTGCTGCAGTAATATACAGATTTTCCAATCCCAAGCCACAAAGAAAAGGTCAAGGGCTCAACTCTACTTCCTTCCTAAAGCCCTTAGAGAAGCTGATCAGACAGTTTCTGGGACCCAGATCTCCAAAGTCACCACCCTGCTCCTCAACTGAATTTAATCTCTTCTCCCTCTTCAGGCTCAGGGGCATCTTAGGAAACCCTGACCAGTATGGGAAGTTATCACTGGGACCTGGAGTAGTTATTAGGGACCAAAGCACAGGGATGACCCCCGTGCAAGTTTGCTGGCATCTCTCCTGTGGCAGATGCCATGTCATTCAACTTTGCTGTGTCTCCCCTGGAGCTTTGTGGTGGAATCTAGCCACTCTACGGAACTGGACGTCTAGGTCATTTTCTCTGTCTTACAACTGATTCGCCCAATGGCCAAAGCTCTTTCCCCGGCCTGCTTATTCATTGACAATTGCTGTAATATCTCTGATTAAGCACTTGTTCTATACTGGGCTCTGTGATAAGAGCATTATGGACATAATCCCATTTGATCCTCTCCACAAATATGCGAGGAAGGTGTGGCTATGAGAAAACTGATTTCCCGTGTGGGTGGAACTCATGAAGTGTCATAAACTCATGAAGTATCAGGACTGAGGTAGAAACCCAGATCTCCCTGGTCTGGCAACTTTTTACCCACCTTTCCCCTAGGAAACTACATTTTGATTTGCTTATTGTCTTCCTTTCTTCCTTTCTATCTCAAAGTCTCTGGTTTTAGATACTCCTGGTGTTTGGAGCCACAACCAGGCAGGCGTGTTTCTGAGCCATACAACCAACCTATCCTCATAGTGCAAGCCCCTGAAATTCAATCAACCCGTCTCTCCAATATCATCCCACTCAGACCAATACTTTTTCCTCATCCACGCTACTTCCATGCTATGAAATGACAGAGGCTAAGTGCAATGCAAACTGTCAAGTGATGAACACATGAGGGTGATCCTATGGATGATGTGGAATACTCCAGGCTTCTGCTCTAGATCCCTGTGTTCAGCGTATTGCTCAGTGCACAACCTGTGCAACAATATGAAGTGGCCCTTCACCCCCTATTGTAATTTTATAAGATCTAAAATCCATTGGTTTCCACTCAAACCTAGGCTTTATAGCAGAACCAGCTGGCATACTTGTTAAGAGAGAGAGAGCAGGAGAGAGAGAGAGACTGACCAATCCATCATCAATCCTCAGGTCTCACTCCAGACCCAGAGAATGAAAATTGGAGAGCAGAACTGGTCTCTATTTCTTATTAGCATTTCATGGAATTTCCGAGAAGTCTCTCTATGGTCAGACATTTCCTTTGCCTAAATGGATCATGTGTAGCTACAGCATCAATCAGGAGATCACGCAGGTGGGAACTGGGTCCTAGAGATGGATGATTATCCAGAAGGCTGACTGTCCAGCCTTTCCTGGATCACCAAGCCTTTATCACAGGCTGATTGACCCACAGAGGATGGAATTCCAGGCAAGGTTAATGAATCTGTAGGAGCTTATGCTAAGCTCCATGGAACTTTTACCATTGAGGGATGACCACAGAGCAATCAACTGGCTTTGCCCCTAACTGATCTTGCTCTGGAGCCCAGCCAGGCCTTGATTTAAATAATCCACATTGTTCAGAGATAGTATGAGTTTGCTAGGCTGTGTTAGGGGCTGAATTATGTCCCTCCCCCCAATTCCTATGTTGAGGTCCTAACTCCCATGACTTCAAAATGTGACTATATTTAGGGATAGGGCCTTTAAAGAGGTGACTGAGTTAGAATCCAATGTGACTGGTGTCTTTATAAGAAGAAAGGACTTTGGGAGTGTGTGAGCACAGGGGAACACCATGGAAAGAGATAGCAAGAGGGTGGCCAGCTGCAAGCCAAGGAGAGAAGCCCCAGGGGAAACCAAGCCTGCTTGTTTAAGCTCCCCAGTCCCCGAGGGTTTGTCATGGCAGCCCGTATGACTCTGCTGGGGCTGGCATGACAAATGCCACAGACTGCCATTTCCCGTGTGTCTGTGTCCTAATCTAATCTGCTTATAAGGCCGCCAGCCGGACTGGATTAGGGTCCACCCAGATAAGCTCATTACCTTAATTAAAGACCTTCTTTTAGGGGCACCTGGGTGTCTCAGTCAGTTGAGCGGCCAGCGCCTGATTTTAGCTCAGGTCATGGTCTCCAGGTCCTGGGACGGAGCCCCACACATGGTACTCCATGCTCAGCAGAGTCTGCTTGAGATTTACTCTCTCCCTCTCCTTCTGCCCTTCCTCTGCTCACCCGTTCTCTCTCTCACTCTCAAATAAATAAATAAATCTTAAAAAAAAAATAAAGACCCTATCTCCAAACACAGTCACATTCTGAGATCCTGGGGGTTAGGACTTCAACATAAGAATTTGGTGGGGGACACAATTTAGCCCATAACAGACACTGTAAGAAAGTTAGGGAGAAAGAAAGAGGTAAGTATGGCTTCTCTGGATAATATACTTTGAGCTAAATATGGTCCTGGGTGCACTCAGTCCTTCCGAAAGCATTGGGAGGTAAACCATATGGTCTCCCTGCTGACAGTCAGGTAACTGAGGCCTGGTGAGTAAACATCATTTACCCTCCTCACCCCTCACCCCGTGTGGGGAGGGAAGGGCACGTGGAGTGTGGATTTCTCCATGAGGCAGCCCTGGGGCCACCTCACCAGCCTCTTCTCTAGCCATTTACAACTCCCAACAGGACCAATTTTGCAGAATTGGCCAGTCACAACTGTGATACTAATGGCACCAGGCTCTTAGTAAGGCTCGTTGCAGCAAGAGAAAACAGAGCAGAGCACTTAGCAGAGTGCTCAGGCCTGGCAGATGCGCTAAGCAATGATGGCTTTTCTCATCATGCTGATGATTTTTAAGCCTTGAAAACTCTAAGTGCAAGGAAAAGAGGCTATCAAATTGGTGATTTTGCCATCTACCTCTAGGCACCTCAGCCAATGGCAGGAAACTGGGCTGGGATGTTTTCACACACACTGGCAGCTCTATCTATCTATCATCTATCTATCTATCATCTGTATCATCTATCGATTATTGATTGATCTGTCTTTAATGTAGAGATAGAACCAAAGGTGTGGATGGCTCAGATGAAATCACAAAAGCCTAGGTTTCATTTGCTCTCTTGAATGGGCTCTTCTAAATAGAACTAACCCTCAACCTCTGCCAGTGCCCTGCCCTCACACACCACACCATTAAAATTCCAGGCCATCCATCCTGCTGCTGCTCTGTGCACCCACATCCCTGCACATCCCATTACCTTCAGCATCATCCGAAGAACACAAGTCCTCCTCCCCTCCCCCTCCCTTTAAAGGTTCACTGGTCAAAAATTCTTGGTCTTGAAAGGTTGGCCCTCCAGCTCCACTCCAGGGATCTGCTTCCTGAGAATCTTCAATTGAGGGGAAGAGAGAAACCTCTAATAGTTATAGCCTGTGAGGGACCCTTCATGTACCATATTCCTTATTGTTCCTGAGTAGTCTACGAGAGGTAGTCTGGCAGGCCCAATGTTACTAAGGAGGAAACCAGGTCATAAAAAGTTTAGTTACCTGCCAAGGCCACCCAGTCACTAAAGGACAAACCCAGGCCAGACTGTTCATCTATCTTCCTGACTTAATCTTCCTTCCTTTCTTTTTTTTTTTTTTTTTTAAGATTTTTATTTATTTATTCATGAGAGGCACAGAGTGAGAAGCAGAGACATACACAGAGGGAGAAGCAGGCTCCCTGGGGGGAACCTGATTCAGAACTTTATCCCAGGACCCAAGGATCACAGCCTGAGCCAAAGGCAGATGCTCAACCACAGAGCCACCCAGGTGCCCCTCTTTCTTTTCTTTCTTTCTTAACTATCAATGATTCTTAAGCCTCCAACTAATTTTACCCATGAGAAAACTAAGACTTAGAATGGTTTGGTGACTTGCTAAGGTCAGTTAGCTCCCAAGACAGAGGTAGGATCAGAAACCAGTTCTTTAAAGTCCAACGGTCCAATCAAGGGTCATTTATTCAGTCAACATAAATGAGCTGAGCTAATACATGAAACAACTCAAGAGTCTGTGGAGGCCTGAGTGGAGGAACAAAATAGGATCTATCCATTAAAAGGAATGGCATTCTCACAGATGCTACAACACAGATGAACCTTGAGGATATAATGCTAAACCAAATAAGCCAGTCACGAAAGGACAAACAATGTCTGATTCCTCTAGTATGAGGTCCCTAGAGTAGTCAAATCTGTAGAGAGATAAAGTAGAAGGATGCCTGATGGGAGCCGGGGGAGGAGAGCATGGGGAGTTAGTGTTTAGGGGGTACAAAGTTTCCATTTAAGAGGGAAAGGGCTACGGAGATCAGTGGTAGTGATGCACAACAGTATACATATATTTAATACCACTACACTGTGTACTTCCAAACAGTCAAAATAGTAAATTTTGTGTGTAGGGTATCATAATTCAAAAATCAGGGGGAAAATGGATTGTCCACCTCCTGTGCCCCAGGTGGCCTCCCGGGCACAGAGTTCACCTCTGCCTTTCTAGAAGGAGATGGGTGATGAACAAGAAATCTAACAAATAATTTGGGTAACATGTTAAAAGGTAGTAAAAAGTGAAAAGGTATGTTAAGATGGGGAAAATTGGTTGCAATTTTAAGTGAGTGAGAATATGATCCTTGAGTAAAACCTCGAGGGAGGAAGGAGGAAAGGGGTAGAGAGGCTCAGGGGTATCTATCTAGAGGGAGAGCATCCTGGGAAGAGGGAAGAGGAGGTGTGAACCGAAGGCAGAGCACACTGGCCTGCCTGTGCACAGCAGAGAGGTCAGCGGGAATACAGCAAAGACATTGATGGGCGAGGAAGGTAGAGAGGAAGGCAACCCTGAAACCAACAGTCATGGACATCATTGGCTTTCTAACACGAGGAACCCAGGAAAACCATAGTCATGACTCAGTTGCCCACACAGGCCAGGCAGGTAATGTCATGATCACTGTGGTTCAGGTGGATCTATAGCAACAGGTGTACCTGCCTCATCTGAATGAGGCAGCCCCTACTCACTTTCATTCCAAACGTCCCCAAAGGAGAAGGCAAGCCTGATGTGGCCTGAGCTTTTGCTATTCAACGGGAGCCAGAAACCTGGATTTTTATGTAAAGCCTCCTGATCCATTTTTTAAAATATTAGTAATGAGTTCCATCTTAGCAAAGCACTATGTGTCCCCTGCCCAGAAAGCATCCAATAATAAAATTGTGACAAACTGACCCAGTTTTGGGGGCTTGGCATTATTATACCGTGTTGCATATGATCCTAACATCATCAGGCGTGTCTGATAGATTTGGGGGCATTGAGAAGAATCAGGTCATTAATTTCATTACCTGTACTCAGACATGAGATCTAACTTCTATTAATACAGTTATCTCTTGGGACACCTGGGTGGCTCAGTGGTTGAACATCTGCCGGTGGCTCAGGGCGTGGTCCCAGGGATCCAGGATCGAGTCCCATGTCGGGCTCCCTGCATGGAGCCTGCTTCTTCCTCTGCCTGTGTCTCTGCCTCTGTGTGTGTGTGTCTCTCATGAATAAATAAGTAAAATCTTAAAAATATATATATATAGTTATCTCTTTATGTTGCAACGATCGGTGCATATGTCTGCATCTCTGACTGTTGCTAGATTAAGCTGGTCAAGCCCAGGAACTGAGCCTTCTTTGGCTTTGAACCCCTAGAAGAAAGCTACACACCTAATGGGCTGGAGGTGGGTGGGGATGTAATTACTTATGGAACAAAGCAATAAGAGTGAATGTGTAAAAATAGCTTGCAAATGTATGGAGGATAGGAGGGAAAAAAGAGACACAAATATAAAATTTGGATTGTGTCAGAGGTTGGCATTTAAAGAAGTTCTTTTTTTTCTGTTTTCCAAACTTCCCATGCTGTTATTATATTGATTTTATAATTGTCAATGGGAGAAAGTGTTATAATTTTTAAAAATCAATTCATCTTCTAGGCCTCTCCTTCCACAGTTGCCTGCCCAGGGGTGAATTCACTCAAGGGCCCCAAGCACTCACTCACACCAGTGAACTCATAACCAAAGCATTTACAATTAAACGTCATAGTTACAAATGGGAATTCACATGATCACATTGTATTAAGACCACCTGATATCTTCTCTACAGCAAAGAGTCAATCCAGCCCAGCCCAGATAATTCCCACCAAAATTTCTGGGCTCTTTGTGCAGAAGGTTGTATCTAAGAAATTGTTGAGTCGGGCAGCCCCGGTGGCGCAGCGGTTTAGCGCCGCCTGCGGCCCAGGGCGTGATCCTGTAGACCCTGGATCGAGTCCCGCGTCCGGCTCGCTGCATGGAGCCTGCTTCTCCCTCTGCCTGTGTCTCTGCCTCTCATTCTCTCTCTGTGTCTCTACGAATAAATAAATAAAATCTTAAAAAAAAAAAAAAAAGAAATTGTTGAGTCTTCTGCAGTGCGGATAAACATGGCGAGAAGCAGGGTCTGGGTGAAGGGACAAGCAAATGACATGTTGGCTTCACAGGTCATAGTGGGTGGTCCAGGCACCATGTCTAAGAGGGAACATTCACGTCCTCATCCCACATGGTGTGGGAAGTCAGTTCTGCAGCCAAAGCATGGCTCAGTGGAAGCCAGGTGACAAACACTGGGAGCCAGATCCGTAGGAAACATCCCTCCACTCCCTCCCAAGTCTACCTGCATGCGCTCATCCATTGGCAAAATGATGTGATGTATTTGTCAATGGTGTTGGAGCGGCCAAATGCCCTATGCGCAGGGGTCCATGTGGGCTCTGATGCAAGAAGAGAGGCCTGGGAGAGACGAGGCATGGGAATGGATCAGTTCTCAGGGGACATACCTACTCAGAATCTCTATCCTGTGGATTGAACCAACACAGCGGACAGGAAGACGGAACCACCATGCCATGATGGACTCTGGTACTTAAGACCCACCTCAACCCTACTCCGGTCTGACTAAAGAAAATAAGGAAACCAACAAATGAAAAGCCTGATAGCCAATCGAGAACTCGGCTACCAGCTTTGTTACTTCCCAAATTCCTCATTGACCCCTTCCCTCCACGGAGGGAGGCCATCTGCAGGGGGGTGTGGATCTGACTCTGGATGGTTTCAATTCTACCCCCCCATGCTGTGGGGTGATGTTGTTCTTAGAGCAGACACAGAGTCAATCTACCACTAACTGGAAAGAAGAGAGAGAACCGAGCCATCCCCTCCTCCAGTCCCTCCCTCTGAGCACGGGCAGGACACATGTACCAAGAGACCTCGACACATGTGAGCAGTGACTCTACCTTCCTTAGAGAAGAACAAGGAACAGGGGTGGAAGGTGTCTTTACACCATTTCTTTCTTTTTTTAATTTATTTTATTTATTTATTCACGAGAGACATGCAGAGAGAGAGAGAGGCAGAGACACAGGCAGATGGAGAAGCAGCCTTACGCAGGGAGCCCGACATGGGACTCGATCCCGGGTCTCCAAGGTCACACCCTGGGCTGAAGGCGGTGGCAAACCACTGAGCCACCCGGGCTGCTGCCACACCCCCCCCCTTTTTAATATTTTATTTATTTGAGAGAGAGAGAGAGAGCACGAGCAGAGGGGAGAGGGAGAGGGAGAAACAGACCCTGTGCCCAGCAGGGAATTTGACGTGGGGCTCCATCCCAGGACCACGACCCGAGCAGGAGGCAGCTTCCCAACCACATGAGCCGCCCAGGCACCCCCCTTTTTTTTTAAGATTTTAATTATTTGACAGAAAGAGAACACAAGTAGGTGGAGTGGCAGGCAGAGGGAGGGAGAGGGAGAAGCAGGCTCCCTGCTGAGCAGAGAGCCCCACATGGGGTTTTGATCCCAGGACCCGGAGAATATGACCTGAGCCGAAAGCAGACGCCTAACCGATCGAGCCACCCAGGAGCCCCTACACCCTTTCTTGAAAGGGTTGAGAAGCACTGGCAAGTTTCCTTTTCTGTGCAAGTGCAAACATGACAAAGAACATAGCTACCGTAGGTTAGACACCCGCTGTGCCTCCCACCAGGTCATCCATGGCCTGAGCATCTTTTCACACTCACCTAACCCTACCAGCAATCTTACAAGGTAACTTGGCGAGATGAGGCTCCGTGAGACCCAGGGCCCCAGCTGTAACCAGCAGTGCCAGGCAAAGGGCCCGAAGCACCGCACCGGCATGTGGACTCTGAACCTCTGTGCCCGAGCTCACCTGCAGCCCTACACCAGCCACTTATTCCGGGCTGAGGGGAAGACCTTGAGGCTTGCCCACGGTTCCAAAGAAGCCGAGTCTAGCACGCAAGTTCATCTGAATCCACAGCGTGTTTAATTACTCCACGAGAGGGGTGCTGCTGATAAGCGGTTATAAACCCCTAAGCCTTTTATCTGAGGGACAGTTAGAGACCCACTGGGGAGGATCCCACCGTCTGGCTTGCTGCTTAATCCCAAACCACAGCCGCCTAGAGGCACAGGAGCAGGTGGGAGCCAGAGGTTAATGCGCGGCCCTCCCCTCTGCTCTGGGGCCTGCCTGGGGCCTGCAGCCCGGGTGGCCGAAGCTGTGGTCGTCATCCTTGGCTGCACGTTAGAACCACTTGGGGTATTTTTAAAATAATTTTTAAAGGTTCCAATATAATTGCTCTGAAGTGGAGCCCTGGTATAAAGGCTTTTTCCCCCCTTTTAAGTTTCCCAGGTGAATCTACTATGTAGCAGCAATGATGGGGGAGCATGGGGCTGGGAAATGCACCTGAACTGACAATTATAATTACAATCTTCCCCTAAAGTAACTTCCATCTAAGGCACCTGGGGCTTCACAGGCCAATGACACCTGAAATGGAAACAATCCACCACCACTTAATGCAGTTTAATTTCAACATTTGATACTTAAGCCTAGTCTGCAGGGAAGGGAGGGGAAGGGGGGCCCCAGGGAGGGTGAAACCCAAGGATGGGGCCTTGCCTATGGCACAGAATGGGCAATGCACTGCCCTTGTTTGAGTAAACACACCCAGTGCTTAATGGTGCCTAATGGTGCCTGTAATTGATGTCTAAAGTTATTTAAAAGTAAATTTACTAGAAAATAATTAGCAATTTTATAGTTCACTACTTCCTCATTTTGAGGATAAAATTTTTTTCAATGGTTTTATCAGGCACCGCAATACAATTGTGCCATGAAATCACTTGCCCAACATGGAGGAAGATGTGGGACCCCCCCCTCCCCAAAGAGATATATAGATTTTTAAAAATTATTTGATTGGCTATTTGCATCCATTGGAATGTAGGCCTATCTTTCCCTCTACCACCCCCTCTCCCATTTGAATCTGCAATAAATTATTTTTAATCAACATTAAGGGGTAGCTGTGGGAGGGCAGCTTAGGGATGGTTTAGCTTTGGCCTTGGGAGTTCTTAGCCTTAGCAGTGGGAGTAGAGAAGAAAATTGTTTCCTCATTAGGCCAGATACATCTTTCCTTAATGAGCTCTTAGAAATATTCATTGCAACACATTAGCTCACCTCTCCCTCTCTCCTAGCAGCTAGCCCAGGGCTACAGGAGATGGAGTGATAGAAATGCATGTACTAGGAGTGCCTGAGGGGGGCAGTCGCTTAAGCATCAGACTCTTGGTTTCCGCTCAGGTGGTGGTCTCAGGTGGAGAGATCGAGCCTCGCATAGCGTTCTGTGCTCAGTGCAGAGTCGGCCTGGGCTTCTCTCACCCTCTCCCTCTGCCCCTCCACCCTACTCTCTCTCTCTCAAATAAATATATCTTAACAAAAAGAAAGGCATGTACTAAAGATCTCCTAAAGAATTTGCTTGGGTGTCTCTTTCCAGAACCCTCCTCTCACAGCCAATAGGGAAATGAGTTGCTACTGTTTTCAGTACAGATGAAGGTTGTCGGGGCCTTCTACCAACCTGTGGATGATGACCAGTTTCTGCATCTGGGAAATGGATGAGATGAACTACAAGTGTGGTCCATGGGCCAGAGGCATCGGCATCCTTGGAAGTTTGTTAGAAGTGCAGAATCTGGGGACACCTGGGTGGCTCAGTGGTTTAGCCCCCAACTTTGGCCCAGGGCGTGATCCTGGGGTCCCGGGATTGAGTCCCGCATTGGGCTCCCTGCATGGAGCCTGCTTCTCCCTCTGCCTGTGTATCTGCCTCTCTCTCTCTGTCTCTCATGAATAAATGAATAAAATCTCAAAAAAAAAAAAAAAAAAAAAAAAAAGAAGTGCAGACTTTCAAGTCCCTTCCCAAAGCTATTGAAATAGAATCCCTAATACCTGCCAGGGGAGATACCATGATCATGAAATAGAATCCCTAGGGGTATGGACCAGAGACTTATGTTTTAGTAAATACTTGTGTTTTCAAGTACTTTTTAATGCATGCTTGAATTTAAGAACTGAAGCCCTATGAGGATACTGTGAGCAGCAAATGAGACAACAAATGAGAATACGCTTGGAAGAAAACAAGTGGAAGGTGCTATGGAGCTTTGGGGTATTATCATTTCCCTGCATATCATTAAGTGTAAATGTCACAAAAAATATTATGCAGTAGAGGCCTAGAAACTTCATCTTGTAACATCAACAAAACTCTCTGTGTTGTTCCATCTTGAACCTTTTAGCGGCAGACACACATCACGAGGCAGGCTGATGTAAGGGTTTAAGTTCTCATGCAGTTGGAATGAAGACGTGACCCACACCCTGCCTACAAGCACTCCAGTACTGCTTAAAAACAATAGGGTTGTACTCGCCAGATAAAATAGTCTTGCAAGCTTCATGGCCTGAGGACCAGTGATACACACCATACAAATGTTTGGATGGGGCAGTCAACCACTGATGGCTCAGTGGCTGAGCAACTGCCTTCAGCTCAGGTTGTGATCCTGGGGTCCTGGGTTCGAGTCCCACATAGGGTTCCCCACAGGGAGCCTGCTTCTTCCTCTGCCTATGTCTCTGCCTGTCTCTCTGTGTCTCTCATGAATAAATAAAATCTTTAAAAAATTTTAAAAACCCACAAATGTTTGAACTGCTTGACAAACATGTGTCCCCAGTATGGCTTTTATAAGTTATAATTTGTCAATCAATTTTTGCCACCATAGGAATTAATTAAGAGTCTAAGTGCCGTCCAGCAATTTTCCAGAGTGACAGGTTATGGGAGCCATTTCCCCCAAGGCCCGATAAAATCACCTCTGAGAAGGATGCGATCCTTTCCCTCTGGGTGAGAAGTCTCTGTTCACTCTCTGGCAACAAAGCACTTCATAAGAATCCAGAGCACGGTGAGCAGAATAATGTCATCTGGAGAGTTCTTCCTCAAGGTCATGCTTAGCGCTGGCTATCTGGGAGGAGTAGCCTCTCTGTTAGAATGGCATAAAATGATATAATGACTGTTTTAAAGGAGGGGGAACTCCTCATGTGGACTGAGCCTTACCCAGCAAATTGAGTTACCTGTCCTTCCAAGAAGTTTCCTTCTAGTAAAAATGACCAATAGCCTTGGGCTTTCTGGGTGTCGGATGTGCAAGGTGCAAGTGCCTCGCTGTCGGGTCCCGCGTGCTCTCCGCGTGGCTCTAAGCTGTGCACTGCCTGGGCAGACAGGTAGGGAAAACCTCCTCTGGGATCGATTACTTAACCTCTCTCTTTTGTTTCTTCTTCCTCAGAATGGGGATCATAACTGAACTCAGAGTCAAGTGCTAATATGGTTACGGAAACGATTTATAACCTGCAGCCTGCAGAGTTAGGGAGTCCATTCCATAGCTCATCTGTGCGGGTCCAGCAATAGCTCAGTAAATCTCTTTCCTCTGGGGTCTCCACGGTGACAGGGACCGGCTGGT
Source organism: Vulpes vulpes (assembly GCF_048418805.1). Classification (NCBI taxonomy): domain Eukaryota; kingdom Metazoa; phylum Chordata; class Mammalia; order Carnivora; family Canidae; genus Vulpes; species Vulpes vulpes. The sequence continues at coordinate 94,950,169 of NC_132782.1, forward strand.
ACCAGGCTGGAAAACTTTCCACTGGGTACTTGAGAGGAATATCAAATCTCTTCTCTGCTTTCCTAAGGAAGCCCAGGGAAGCCCTAGAAGAGAAATGCCTAAGTTAGGGTCCTAACTCTGTCACTTAATATTTATGTGACCCTAACTCTCTTGGGTTTCATTTCCCTCATCTCTAAAATGGGACAATCGGGGGGGCGGGGCACCTGGGTGGCTCAGTGGTTGAGGATCTGCCTTTGTTCGGCTCAGGCCATGATCCCGGGGTCCTAGGATCGAGTTCCGTATCAGGCTCCCTGCATGGAGCCTGCTTCTCCGTCTACTTGTGTCTCTGCTACTCTCTCTGTGTCTCTCATGAATAAATAAATAAAATCTTAAAAAAAAAAAAAAAAAAGAAAATGGAACAATCGGCCCTACCTCATTAGTGCTTATGAGGGTTGTTTGGTAAAACTGAGTACAATAATCTGCATTCAAGAGCTTGACATTTCTTTACTCACTCGGTGAATATTTATTGAGTACTAACTGTATGTGAGCTCGGGGCGGAGGGGTACAGAATGGCACACCACAGCCAGAGGTCTCTGCCCTCCGGGGTTATGTTCCAGTGGAGCAGAAGCGAGCCACTGAATACATACAGGTGCTGTAGGCTCTAATATAAGAACATGCACCGAGAAGTGCTAGGAACACACATTTTATAGGCCAAAGGGATAGAGTTCCAGGGGGTGGGGGGTTATAATTTTAAATTGGGGGACTCGGAAAAGGTCTGGCTGAGACGGGGACATATGAGCAGCGACCTGAGGAAGAGAGGCAACCAGTCATGTAGCTTTCTGGCAGGAGAGCACTCCAGGTAAAGGGAACAGTACTTGATACTTAGTAGGTGCTTAATAAACAGTAGCTTAAAATAGAGGAGAAGGTCTGTGGATTGATGGCGTTTAGTCAGGCGGACAGGTGGCATTCTTATCATGATGATAAAAATGCCAAGAGGAGCATTGATGTCTGGAGCCTCCCTCCAGGAAGGTATAGATGCTGTCTTCCTTGGACTGTTTACCTTACCCCTCAAAGTCCTTAGTGGTGTTTTCAGATGAAAAGTCAGATGCCTAGGGATCCCTGGGTGGCTCAGCGGTTTAGCGCCTGCCTTTGGCCCAGGGCCTGATCCTGGAGTCCAGGGATCAAGTCCCATGTCAGGCTTCCTGCATGGAGCCTGCATCTCCCTCTGCCTGTGTCTCTGCCTCTCTCTCTTTCTCTCTCTCTCTCATAAATAAACAAAATCTTTAAAAAAAAATTTTTTTTAAATAATAAAAAAAGTCAGATGCCTGTCACGGCCTGGCAAAACTTATAGTGAGTGGAAGCATGGCCTGGCTCTTCTCTTTCATTTATCCACCATGTGAGCTCTTCACAAGAGATCAGTAAGCTCAGCCGGTAAAGAGGCCACAAGAAGCAAAAGGGCTTGTCCACGGTTCAAGGGTAGACACACAAGTGGCAGGGAAGTGGGCTCAAATGAAGATTGTAGACTCTTCGCCGGGTGCTCTCCTCACTAAATCATACAGTGACTCATTCATTAAACTCCTCATGCATCCCTTTGTTCAGCGGTTACAGGATCAATCCTAAGACCAGGAGTCTGCGGAACAGGTGAGTGAGACATTCCTACCCCCAAGGAGCTCGCAGTCTAGCAGAAAGCAGTGGCTCAGGGAAATAATTTGCAGAGCCTCAAGTGGCTTGGCAGAGGATTTCAAGTGCACAACCAGTTCAGCCGGGGAGTCCACCCTTCAGGGTCCTGAAGCATGAGTATCATTTCACAGGACAAGAAAAGATTGGTGTCGGGAAGATATCACAAGTACAGGGCACAGCATAAACTGTGTAGGCGATGGTGACAAGCCAGCATAACAGAAGCGTTGAGTATGGAGTTGTTGCCATGGAGGAGCAGGACGGGTAGTTTGGGGACAGATTTAAAAACCCTTATGTGTTACGCTGAGGAATTTGGAATCTATCATGTGGGCAATAGGGAACCATGAAAAACATTTTATGGGTTTCCTGGCATCTCCTTTTGGAATCATTCTCCGCCATTCAATAATGATGTTTTCCAAGACAAGGGAAGAGGCTGGCTCTGCTGGGTCCCCAGGTGTGACTTAAGCCAGACCGTGAGAGTACTTTACATCCGTGGCCATAGTGATTGGTTCTTGAGTGGCCATGTGACCCATTTTTGATGGAGCTCTTAGGAAAATGTATTTTCTGTCGAATCGTTAAATGTGGTTTTGGCTGAGTTGCAAGCAGCCATAATAATATCACGTGCAAAGGGACAATTGAAGCCAAAATATTGGGGGAGAGAGGATGTGAAGGAGAGAGGAGAGAAAAAGAGAAACCTTACTGATTATTGAACTCCTAGATGCGGCTACTCCTTAAGCCGATCACCTTTTAGAAATTTGTTACAGGAGCCGCTAAATTCCCTTTAGTCATTAATCTTCTGTTTGAGTTGTGCTGTCTCCCAGGTCTAGCTAAAGAAGTGACTGACTAATACAAGAATCACAAGTAGTTTATTAGTAAGAGGATGATAGTCTCACTTGTCAGAGTGACTCCAGACACAGAATGAATTAACAAGGAAGTAAAACAGTGAAAGGAAGACCACTTGTGGGGAGGCTTCAGAAGACCATGCAAGAAGAATGTAAATGTTGAATATAAGTATATCCCATGTGGAATGCCTGGGTGGCCCAGTGGTTGAGCGTCTATGCCTTTGGCTCAGTGTGTGATCCTGGGGTCCTGGGATCTAATCCCGCGTCAGGCTCCCAACAAGGAGCCTGCCTCTCCCTCTGCCTATGTCTCTGCCTCTCTCTCTGTGTCTCTCATGAATAAATAAATAAATCTTTTTAAAAACCTACAAAAAAAGTATCCCATGCAATTATCTGCTAAATCTGACAGTGATGAGAAGTAGCTGAATTCTGGACATATTTTCTTTTAAATTATATGCAGAGTATAAGACACAGGGAGAAGCAAGAATGAACATAGGCTTTGGCTTGGAAAGACAGAGAAGCTACTTGCTCAGCTGGCAAGACTTTGAGAGGAACTGGTTTGGGTGGCTTAGAATGTCTAGAATTTGACCTTGATGCATGAAGATTGAGATACATTGTCTGAGGCAGCCAAACAGACAATCCCAGGGTAGTATGATGTAAGAATCTGAGAGAAAGCTCTGCACTAAAAATCCGAGATTGGGAGTCCCCAGCATAGAGATGATGCTTGAAGTGATGAGAATGTAGATCACTGGAATAAGTACAGATAAAGAAGGACTTAGGGGCACCTGGGTGGTTCAGTGGTTGAGCATCTGCCTTTGACTCAGGTCATGATCCCGGGGTCCTGGGATCGAGTACTCCAACAGGCTTAAGAAAGCCTGCTTTTCCCTCTGCCTGTATCTGCCTCTTTCTCTCTGTGTCTCTCATGAATAAATAAATAAAATCTTTTTTTTTTTTTTAAAGGACTTAGCCCTGGAAAATGAGCAGCAACAGCAAGTGAGGTTGAAGAGCAACCACTAGTATAGAAGGGAAATTCGGGGAGTGGGTCTTGGGGAGCCAAGTCAGGAAGGTGTTGCAAGGGATAGATGAGTGACCAACTAACTGAATACTGCTCATAGGTTTAGAAGCAAGAATACATGATTGCTCAAAAGATATTAACTATTACTATTGTCAATATTTATCCTTAACTCAAGATAGAGCCTCTGGGAGCTCTTTATCTTCATGGAAGTTGTTTACAGCCTGACTGGAATTTAATAGGATTTGTGTAACTTGGGATATTAGATGATCATCCCTATCCTTTGGGAGAAGACCATCTCTAGGTCTGAAGTGATACATAAGCTCCCTGAAATTTGAGAAGTGCCAGGAGGAATCTGTAACTTCCACAACCTTGGTGGTGCTGAACAGACACTAGATCTAAAGATGTGTTCTGAGATGTAGCTTTTGATAGAGATAGAAGGATAGATTTGGGAGGGAATGAGAAAATGCACTGTAACATGAGAAGTAGGGCAGGATCCATGTGGGTTTGAGGTCAGTTCTGTCCCTTTAATGTAGGTGTGATATACCCTTGGCTGATCCCATGATTCTAGTTAACATCATGAGGCCACAATGATTTCTCTGGATACTGTCTACTTGTTGATGGATTGTCTTTCTTGTCTTGTGGACCGCAAGGGACTTATAATTTCAAATACCTTAATATGCAAAAGACTTCTGTACAATTACAAAGTGTCTCAAGCCATGAAGATGTTTATTCTCTCATTTAACAAAAAGCTTGGCGGTAGGCAGTTACATGGGTGCAGGATTTACAAGGCCAAGAAAGTGCCAGTGCTCTGACACCCTCAGTGTTGGCTGTGTTTGTGGCCTCATGGTCACAACACGGCTGCCACAATTCTAAATCTGTCATCCTTTCCCAATAGCATTCAGAAGTAGGATAAAAATGGATTCCTATCCTCTTATCATTGGTCACCTTTTCTTTTAATCCTTAAGGATTATGTTTCTCAAGATCCTTGAGCTGACCACTGCTCGGAGCCCACCGATCTTTAGAGGGGTCACATGTCTCCTGGCACTGGGAAATTAAATGAGCATAACTCCTTGGACTGGTCATGCATGGTTCATTCCTTGGGGTTGAAGAAGGGTGCATTTTCTATGCACATACTGCCACCCTGCCAAAATAAAACTAAATAAATAAATAGATAAATAGATAAATAATAAATAAATAAATATTAAAACAAAACCAGGGTTCTCTTATGAAAGAAAGGGGGAAGTAGGTAGCTGGGGAAATGCTCTCAACAGCATCTATCATAGGAACTATAACCATTAATAATATAGGTTTGAGAGCCAGCTTATGATTTGTTGGAACCATGAGAATGAATGAAACCAAGAACATCCACACAATGAGAAATGGACCAAGCAATCTCTACCATTGATTAAAATTAAAAAAAAAAAAAGAGGAGGAGGAGTAGTCTGTGAAGCAGAGTTAGGAAGAGATCAAAGGAGGGCAAAGTATCAGGAAGAAGCAAGCAAGAGCTGGAGGGCTTCATGGAGCAAGATGGTGGCCAACTGTGTCCAGTGCCAATGAGGGACCAAGTAGATGAAGGCTGAAGACGGCCTCTATATTTGATGATTGCAGCACCAGTGATGACCTCATCAAGCCCTTCCTTAGACTTACAGGAACCAATGCCGGGATGCAAGGCTGTAATTGAGAGAATGTAGAAAGGATGGAATCTACTTCCCAGAATTAGCTCTGAAGGGGAGGATAGTGCTGTATGATTTTTTCACAGGTGCTACAGAAAGTTTTTTGTACTTAAATTAATGATGGGATGATAGGCTTTGGACAGATGTTAAAGACCAATGAAGAGGGAAATAAATGAATAAAGCACATGATCTTAGAAGCTGAGAGTTAGGGAGCCCAGGCAAGTATAGGAACTAATGAGTCATGAGTGGAGGAATTAGGGATTCATACCATAGTTAGCAATTTTTAAAATTTATAATAATGGCAATAATAGTAAGCCTACTGAGCTCTTCCTTTGCCACTCCTCCTTTTAAAGATCCTGGCACATATTATCTCTCCAGTCCTCACACTGTCCTGTGAGGTTGACACTATCAGTGCCTTCACCTGACGGAGGAGGGAACGCAAGTCCATTGAGAGGGAGAGAAAGAGAGAGAGAGAGAGAGAACTTGACTCTCTTCTGGAAGCCACCTCCCTTGCAGGGGGAGACTGTGAGTAGGGCAAAAAGCTCGAAAAGAAGTAGAAATCTCTGAAACAAATACAAAGGGCCTGGGAAAATGAGCAGCCCAGGGACAAATAAAAGGAATGACTAGCAGAACCGAGGGCCTCGCTGAGGTTAGAAACCAGAAATTTATAGAGACCTCAATCTGCATTCTCTGCTGCAAGCAGCAGAGCAGAATAAATGGATGATGGGATTCATCCTGGCTTGGGGACTGGTCCGTGAGTCTATGATTTAGACTCAGCCCTCCAACGAATTGCCTAGGGTGTAAATAGTTCCCATTCTATTTTTTTGCTTTTTCTTTCCTCTCAACAGGATGGCCAGGCTAATGAAAGCCCTATTTCCAAAACCCTTCCCCCCACCATTCCCAGAAACACATCCTGTCTCCTGACACTCTCCATAAGCACTCTTACTGCGACCAAAGCTAAGAAACCTTTTCTTCCATAAATGATGGAAAAGAGGGGATCCCCTGCTCCATCAGAAAGTTTTGCCTCTGATCTCAGAAAGCCACAGTGGAATCTGCAGCCATCATCTTTCTTCTTGAGACAGAAAGAACCAAAGAGGTTGCAAAATATCACTTTTTCCATGAGTTATGGGAAAGAACATGAACCACTCTTTTCTTTATACCATTTATTGCAGTTTTGTTTGTTTGTGTATCATCCCAAGGCTGTTCCTGTGATCTCAGAGACAAACTGGTGACAAAAGCTCAGACTTTAAAAACATGTACATTTAGGGGAAAATATCCTTTATTACAGAGACACTGGTGTCATAAAGTTGCAAGCAAAGATGGGACAGAGGTGGATCTACCAAGGGATAGAGGCTTCTTGAAATTGTTTAGGGGGAGAAGACCAAATCCCTCCATCCAGGACAGAGCTGGGGAGGGCTGCCGTGGTCTGCTCCAGCTTTGCCTCTGTGGACCCTCTGTAGAGGCAAGCAGGACCTGAAATCATGGGCTCTCAGCCTTTTGAGAACCACAACTGGTCATATTCCTAACCTGGCTCCAGTCTAATCCTACAATTCCAGCTCATCTCATTCCCCTTTTCCTAAGACATTTATGTTTCTTCTACATAGGGAGAGGTTAAAAAAAAGGTTACAAATGTTCAAAAACTTTAATGTCAACTATTCTCTTAAGTTGAGGTTTAAGAATGGGAAGTGTTAACTCAATGAGCTCTATGTGTCCCATCCAGTCCTACAGATATGACCATGACAGGGAGGCATGGGTCACTCAAAGCCAGAAAGATACTGTGGTGGAGAGCCTTCTGATCCCCAAACACAATAGACTATTCTAGCTCTAGTCTACTCATGGCCACTTGGATGACCTCCCAACTGGTCTTTATGCTTCTACTTCAAAATCATCCTTTTCCAATGGTCCAGAAAGATTAATGGGATCTGAGCTATTCAAACTGACTTTTCCTGGGCTGAGAGACAAGATTATGAAAATACCTGTGAAAGCCATATTTATTGGGATAACTCAGAGCAGGCTGTCCTGGCACCGGTCTCTCCTCGCCATCCCCAGTGCAGCAACCTGCCTTGTGGTTTCACTTGTTACATTACTGTGGAATTTGGGGAATGTCCCTCAAATTCCCAAACCTCTGGAGTCCCCAGCTATAAAATACAGGGATAAGACTTGATTGTATCCCTGGCCTAGATGACAAGTCGACAACATCATCTAATCCAATCTAAGATGTGTTTTCCTTTGAACTATTACTGACTTTGGAACATTTTCAGAAAAGTTGGATTTCTCTTGGTTTGGGGTTTCCTACTTGATCTATGAATCAACAAGTGGCTGACAGCTTAAAGAAGGTCATCCTTTGACCTTGGTCTGAAGACGATGCTAAGGAAGCTATAGGCGGTGGGGAGTGAGGGCTGTGTCTGGAAGAATTTATGTTCCTTATTAAGTGGCTTGGCTATGGTCAGCCTGCCTTCTGAGAAAAGATGATCCTTGATAGCAAAGTCCTTCATACACACTTCTTTCCCCCCCCACCAAATCCCTAATAGCCTTTTTAATACAATCTTATATTTTTCATCTTTGTTGCTGTCTACCTCATTGTGTTTTAGTGTAAATCTGGAGCATGAGAATAGTCTTATGATTTGGGATGAGGGAAAATGCTGCTGGGTGTGGTTTTTAATGCTGTAAGTATACAGTGATCCTTCTTTACCCCTGGTCAGTTATCCCCCACCCCAATGTCAGGTTTCCATAGCACCTGGGCATCCTCTCTCATAATAGCATAAACCTTCTCTATATGTATTTCTTTTGTGTCCATCTTCCCACTAAGTCGGGAACACTGTCAAAGTAGCTTCTCTATCTCTTTCAATAGCCACATAGTCATAAATAAATAAATAAATAAATAAATAAATATATATATATATATATAGAGAGAGAGAGAGAATAAAAGCCAGAATGAAACAGGATTGACTCTACAACAGTGCTATATTCATTCCTGTATCCAGGGACACTAGAGACTCTTGTCCAGCTTCCATCAGTGGAATCACATCTCCTATTATTTCCTTGGCCTTTATTTCCTGCCTGGATGACAAATGACATACTATGATTACTTTGTCACATATGATATTTTCACAATAAAAAAAAGTGATTTCATGTATCTCGTATCTGAAAATGACACATCCTCATTCCCTTGAGAAGGTCATCATATGAACTCATCTCTCCCCATGCCAATTTGTTACACAAAAGCCTGAGGGTGGGTCCCCCAATCCAGCTTTATTTCCAGAAACATTTGAGAACAAGCACCTGCCCTGGTTTTCCACCTTCTTTGTCTTCCATGTAAATTTTCAGAAGTCAGAGCTCCAGGCATAGAATTCATAGCCTGGAGGCTTGAAAACCTGGCTCCCATTTTCATCTCAAGATGTTTGGTCCTGTATGGAGGAGACTTGGTGCCCTGTTGTATCTAAAAGAACTTTGAGTGTGAAGCAAAGGAAAGGCCACAGTGAGGAGAACTTGTCTGTGTTCTGAGGGGGAGGAGATAGGCCTGACCAGTAAAGAGAATTTTTGCTTTTGGATGTCTGAAATCCAGCAAGTCCTGTGCTACAGAGGGCTTTCCTTCTAGCCTTAGCTTGGAGCAAAATCAGTGCTGGCTCATATTCTCTTAGCATTCTCATAATTGTCCAGTCTGAGTGAAGACATAATCTTGGAACATTACAAAGGTATGTTGTTAGAAAGGGGTATTGAAAACCCCCTCCCTTCTCTTCTTCCTCCTTCTTCGACTTCACCATCATCACCATCATCATCATCACCATCATACCATCACCATCATCAACATCATTATCACCATCATCATACTATCATCACCAACATCATCACCATCACAATCATCATCACCATCATCATGACTATCCTTTGTGTTATCAAGCTCTTCATTCTTTCCAAATACCCTCCATCTATTAATTAATTTTGACCATCACAGAAGCCTGTGATGGTAGGTGGTAGGTGGGGTAGGGGTTAAATATACTCATTTTAGAGATACGAATACTAAGGTTGAGATGGCCAATGACACTTGTCCAAGACACAGAGAGAGGCAAGGACAGAACGCAGCCACCTCTCTTCTGACAGCAATGAGGCAGAAGTTTTCTTTAGGGAATAAGGGGGCCGAGGGTGATCAGATGGGAGGGATCAGGGAAGGTAAGAAATTGGATGAAACCGAAGTCATGGTTTTCATATACTGTCAAAAGGAAGATAAATGGGGCTGCTGAATGCTTTTGCTATAATTGCTGTTGTGTTTTAAGCTGGTAGGTCTAGGGATCCCTGGGTGGCGCAGCGGTTTGGCGCCTGCCTTTGGCCCAGGGCGCGATCCTGGAGACCCGGGATCGAATCCCACATCAGGCTCCCGGTGCATGGAGCCTGCTTCTCCCTCTGCCTGTGTCTCTGCCTCTCTCTCTCTCTCTCTCTCTCTCTGTGACTATCATAAATAAAAAAAAAAAAAAAAAAAAAAAAAAGCTGGTAGGTCTAAGTGGCAAGACCAAGGCTTTCGTATGTTTCAGGTACAGAATAACACTGGCAAGAAGCAATGAATATGGAAGCGATGACAGCTGCATTGGGAGGGATGAATTGGGAGGGATGAATTCTCCTTTTCTCATCTCTGAACCACATGGAACAGTCTTTCCAGAGCTGTGAATCATCCATTCAAGGGAAAAGGGGGGAACAGAAAATTAAATATAATTTATGCTTTGCTAATTGAAATCAAATACAAAATTCAATCTCCCGTGAGTTGCAATGCTCACATTTAAATAGGGCGGAAGTATTATTAACCTGACTCTATTTTAGCAAGTTGACTTAGCTTTTCTGGATAGGAAATAATTCCTTTGTCAAGTTTCCCCACTGAGGAAGGGGCCATGGCTTACTGGCTCACTCCCAGAGTCACAGGGATCAAGCGAGGGTAGACACTTCAGAAAATAGAACTTAAACATGTCAGGTTTGCATTTCTTTTCCAAACCATGAGCTTTCAACCATATCGCGAAATAGACACTTAAGCTAAAAGCCCTGAAGCTCTCAAGGCTTTGGCCTCTGCCTGATTTGTCTAGAGATTTTAAGCTGGCTGTTATATGCAACAGTGTATACATACTTTAAGTGGGGGTAGGTTCCCCACTTCTATTTTCCAGATGAGAATGGCCTATTAACCATAGGCTCACCCTATTAAAAATGGATTTGCTTGTCATATTTACTCGAGGACACATAATTGCTAGGTTTCTTTTTAAACGGCACTTAAGGTATGGGTGTTCTGACTTTATGGGGACACAGAGATAGCCAGGGAGATGGAAAGTGGGAAGTAATTGTAATTGAGGAGCTGAATCAATGCATGTCCACCCAGGTTAGAAGATACGAGGGTAAGTGAGGTAAGAAGGTGTAATGGCCTTCTTAGCTGGTCTTAGCTGGTAGAAAAAAATATTCCTTAAAACCTTCTTACATCCAGATGCTCCTTTGACTATGTTGTGAGATCACTCCTTACCTATTTGCCACTGAACTCAAAAAAAGAAAGAGAGAGAGAGAGAGAGACAGAGACAGAGACAGAGAGAATGCTTGTCCCACTAGCTGTTCTCAATCCCAGCTCCCCTAAGAATATTCTTGAAAGGACAGGTGCCTGCACTCCACCCTAGAGCTCTGGAGTCCACAAGAAGTCTGCACTGATGTTCAGGAAGCTGTAGCCTGAAAAACCCCACAGCCACCCGCAATGGGTAGCAAGACCCACTCTTGGCTCTGCTTATACAAGGCCCACACCGGCCAGGCCACAAAACGCCGTTCTGAACCAGCATGCATTTCTTCCTTCAAAGAGATAGGTTTGTATATGCGTGTATTTATCTGTATCTTTTTTTACTTTGGTGGTGAAGGTGTATGGGTTGCCTTCAGTTCAAAAATTGCTTTCTTATCTGGCAAAAAAAATTATTTGTAAGGTTGTTTCTGAGTCTAGTGTATCAGTCCATTTCTTGCCAGGATTAGTTAAGATAAAGAAAGCTGCACTCCTTACAGAGTCCCTTCCTTTGTGCTATTTCAAGAATTATCTGGCCCTGCAGACGCAATTCCCAGGAAGATTCTCTAATCTGGGACTTTCTGGCCACCCCAGAGAAGGGGTCCTCCCAGAATTCCAGGGTAGGGGTGGGGTTGGAGATGACCAATACAAACACACCATCAAAGCCCATCAATCAGGTTGCATTAAGCTTTATAACAACACAGTTTTCATTTAGCGGGAAGAAATGAGTTTAATAACAGGTGAACAGACTTAGCTCCCCCCCACCACTCATACACATTTCCAAATTTATTAGAACAGTTCCTGGTTTGGGAGATCTGTGACCAAGTGCTTGACATCAAATGCGGCATTTTAATCAAATCAAAGTAATGGGAAGAGACACTTCGTTCAGCAGCCCTTGAAGGGGGTGTCTGCAGACAGCCCTTGCCCTTTCCCGTATCCATAGACTGGATCTGACGACCTGCCATAGATGGAGTTGGCACTCTGTCACTGCCCCAGTGTGCCATGTCTGAGTAGAGTAAATGAAACATCAGATGACCATGAGGGGGAATCGATGGGCAAACAGAAGAATGTTGACTGATCCCATTCGCTGTGTTGCTCAGGATTACTTAGAACGGAAGACATGCCAACTATCTGGTCCTTGACCCTCTGGGGAACCTCAGGGACAGAGCCCACCCCGAAAGCATTCCTTGGAACCATGGCGGGAAGGGTCTTCATGTATGGAGACCTCCCACCCAAAGATCTGGCCTTCTTTTTTCACCCCCAGAAATAACATTTATCTTTACCAACCAGGGCTTGGAACTCAAAGGCAATCACTCACACAGCTCCAAGAACAGCCATGTAGGCCTGATTCTATTATGAGGGCCTATGCTAAGCTTCACCACAGCCCGGGACCCTCCTTAGAGGGCTCTTGGAAAGAATGCCTTTTCCAAGGGTGTCAGTTTTTTGTTTGTTTGTTGTTGTTTTTTCTGGTGAGGAACGTGCATGCCTCTGCCTTCATAAGGTAAGGAGGGAGGAAGTCAAAGGGTCGTGGAGTGAGACCTGGAAGGAGAAGGCTAGAGACACTTTAGAGAAAGGACCTGGCTCCCTAGGAGTCCTGGAGCACTCAGCCACAAGTAGCATTCTGGAGAGATGCCAAAGCAAAGATTTGTACAGCAGAGGGCTGTGCCAGATACAGGGCTAGGACTCAGGTTTCTGAAGTGGCCAAAGTAGACCTTCCTTTTTTTTGTTTTGTTTTGTTTATCACTTAAAGAAACATTCCTGGCACTGTCTCTGACCTTGACAGCTCTTTATCCTGTCTTTAGGCTCTATTAATTAGCAGAAGACAAGAATTAGCAGTGGCTCCTGGTGGCCATCTGGTCAACCAGATGCTGCTGCCCAGACAAACCCAGTGGCTCCACAAAGGATGCCATGGGATCCATCCCTTTGTTCAAGCCTACAGTGTTAGAAGTGGTCCTGAATGGACAAAGGGGAGGGGGGATCTACATGGCACTCCTGTGAGGCAAGACCCCGCTGAGGGGATTCAGGACTCAGGTAAGGAGCCTCTTTAGCTATTCACTAGCCTTCCCTCGTCTTCTCTAACTTCATTTGTCACCCTCTTCCCGTTCCCACTGGAAGTCTTGACCAGTCATTTGGTAAAACATCATGTTGAAGGGTTTGTAGAATTTCTGCAGTCTGTGTATCACATCTGGGTCGATGCGAGGATGAGTCCGACCTTTGCTCTTGCCTAAGCATCTTGGGGCACTGCTGTCTTCTGGCTTCTTTAAACAAGGGAACCCCTTGGTTTTGTTGAAATAGAAATGTTTTTCAGTCACAACACGCTTGAGGCCTAGAAAATCCTGTACTTTGGCCATTTCCCCAGCAGGGTCCACTATGAGTCGCTCACCACTGACAAAGAGGATTTGGGAGAGGGGGAAATACTGGAGCCAGTTTTCCAGGTGCAGAGCATAGATCCCTATTCGAATGGCACTCCAGGAGGCGTCGATCAGCCCTAGGGTCCGGTTTTTGAAAGCCAGCACCTCAAAGGTGGGGATCTCGGGTTTCTTTGACAGCGTCTGGGTGTAGTCAGAGATGGCCCTGGTCACGGGGTTCCTCACCACCACGATCAATTTGATGTCCTTGGCCATGGCGTGGATGCGCTGGGGAGCCTCGTTTGTCACAAAGTAACTTGGTGTCTTCTCCATGGTTACCTGCCCGTCCAGAGTCTTAGGCATCACATTTCTAGAAGAGGGAGGGAAAGGAAAGAGAGTGGTCATTCCTATCCAGAACTATTACAACTGTTTGCACAAAATGTGTGACATAAAGAGTCTCATGTGGAACTACAAAATAAAATTCATTGATGAATCCTAGGAATTCTTGGTAACTCTTATGTCCCACTGTGGTTGTGATTATAGCATTATCAGGAAAGGCAGCATAAGGCTTCTGCATTCATTCTTGGGAATCTCATACAACGTGGGTTTAAATTGCTGCCCTATCACTTACCAGTTATGTTCGACTGAGATATATCCTTAATTTCTCTATGTATTAGTTTTTGTGTAATCTCTGAAACAGAGGTAATGACAGCACTTAACTTCGCACTGTAGTTATACGGATTAAGGGAGATAACACTTGTAAAGCATTTAGCACAGAATCTGGCATGTGCAAGAGCTTAATAAATCAAGGATATCACCATTGTCATAGCAGCTTTTGGAAAATGTTTGAGGGCACCAAGAACTCAAAGATTATCTAGACTGTGGGTTGGCCAACTACTCCCTGGCTCTCCTGTTTTGTATGGCTTGCTGCTAAGACTGATTTTTAATCTCTAAACGGTTGGGAAAAAACCCAACATAATAATAATAATAACATTTTGTGATGCATGAAAATTACATGAAATTCAAATTTCAGTGCCCATAAATAAACTTTCACTGGAACACAGCCATCCTCCTTCCTTGATGTACTGTCCATGGCTGCTTCTGCACTACAACAGCAGATCTGAGTAGCTGCAACCGGGACTGTATGACACACAAACCCAAGCATATTCACTCTCTGGCCCTTTAGGAAAATGTTTGCTGAGCCTTGACTTACTCCAAAAGTATCCCTGGGCAAATGAGGAAATGAAGCCCAAAGACAGGGAACCAGATGGGCTTCTTGACCTTAACAAGTTCAATCACATCCTCTTGTTATCCTCCTTTGTAAAATCCTAAAGCTCACCCCAAGTTCAAGTTCAGAATAAAATGCCATACACGGTGTGAATGCACCTAGCCTGGGGTCTGGTTCTATAAATGGAGCTCTTCTTTACTTAGCTCCCAAGGTTGCCCAGTGAGCCAGTGGTAGATCCCACATCACATCTCTCGGTTTCCTTCACTAGGATGCACCTGCAAACCCACTCCTCCATCCGTGTTCTCCTTCAGAGTGGCCTCGTCACATTTGGGAGTTTCAAGACACTAAAGGAGTTTTGAGGCTATTTGTTCCCCAATCCCAATGTGGCAGGCCTATCCATGATAAAAGAGGCTCAGGATCCTATTATACAGTCAATTTGCTATAGGCATATGTAGACCAAAGTTAATTGACGATAAACCTGTTATACCTGTTGGTACAGCAGGCCATCTGCCACCATGTGCTCCATTAAATCTATTCACTTCTGAGCCCTGCATCGAAGTGGTACATTTAGGATTACACAAGCCCTCTTTGTTGTGATGACATGCTTTTAAATGTCTCAGCTAATAAAACTTAATACAGACAAAGATCCCTTAGCTTCCCCTACCATAATTAAATTTATTTACTATCGCGTGTGTGGAGAAAGAACGACTTTTCTTTTATCTCTAATTCACATGCTCCGTCAATAATTAATTGCTACTGGGTTTTGAGCTTTCTTGGCAAGCACTTTTATTAGGCAAGAGGAATTTGCCCAGTAGAGAGCTTCACAAAGAGTCAGATGTTGTTAGAGCATAAATGGCTGGACCGCAAGAAGTTTTCAGATCAAAGCAATACCCAGCCATACTCATGCTCATCTTGGACTGCATATTCTCCAAAGTATTTTGAACATCTTTATGTGCCTGTTTGGCTCTCACCAGATTTAACTGTCTTGTGCGGAGGGCAGGGCTCGGGAATGCAAAGCCTTTGGGAGTCAGGTATGTAGGACTGACTACCCCCCGTCACTGTGAAGTTGATAAAACTTGAATTTACTCTGAAGTTCTGAAGCCATCTAGGAAGCACACTTAAACCCACACTGAACCCCTAGTTTCTCATCTCAAAAAATAGGGCTAATCAGAGTCTCCCCCCCTTCTGGGGTTATAATGAAGATCAAATATGATAATGCAGGTAAATAAATCACTTAGAAGAGTACCCGGTGAGTTCCAGAATCTTTAAATCTTACACCAGGTCTACAAGGCCATTAGCATGGCAATTCTTAGAGAAAAGCCAGGAAAAAATACTATTTCACCACATGGCAAAGCTGAAAAACAGAATGAAGGAATGGTTCTAGGGGTAAAGGATACTCTCATTTGAGCAATATCACCAACCACACATCCTGACCTGGAGGCTGGTGACGGATGAGGGGAGCGACTTAGTTCAGCCTGAGTTTAAGGAACATGCTGACGTCCTACCTACTATGAGGAGAGAGAACTTCTCATAGTATGAAACTCATGTCGCATTATGAAAATATTAAATATCGATGCAAATGATTACCTGAAGACAGATATTTTTACATGGCTCTATGCAGATTTTTCATCCTTTGGACATACTGTTGCATGTTTATTTCTTGGTCTCCCCCACCCCCACCCCCTCACCCCAGAGCATCTGCTAGATTTTTCTTCTCGTTTGTTCTCTGCCATTCATTTCTCAGATCTCGGTCTTTGTCTTTCCAGTAGGCTCCTTTCAAATTCATCTTCTTCACTTTGGGCTAATTGCTAAGGTGGGCAACAATCTTGAGTGTTTGTGAAGCCTCTGGGATGAAATGGTACCCAACCTCCAAGCCACTGTGCCCGGCTCTGTGCTTAGTGCCAAAGGGAATGAGAGAAGAGGTGCTGAAGAAGGCAGAGGGGAGCAGAGGAGCCTACATGACTTTGATTTTGTGACAGATGAATTGAAACGTGTAATTTAGGGAGACGTCCAGCATTTGGGCATACCCGGTGAGACCATCTCAATGAGCCAAGATACAAGTGTGTGGTATGAGCTACCCAGGGCTTTGTGCCACGAAGAAGACACGCAGTAACTGCTCAGCCTCTATGAAGCCCCTTCCAAAACTGCTTCTAACTAGTTTCATTCATTCATTCATGTATTCCTTTTCTTTCCGGAGTCCTTGCTAATTAGCTGTACCAGAGAGCTTAGAATACTGTCAAAGTGTTTTGTTCCCAAGCCCTTCGTGGGGGCTGGAACACCTCCCTCACCTCCCTGGAAGCTGAGGGCCATGTTTTATTCACCTTCGTATCCCTAGAATCTTTTTTTAAGATTCTATTTATTTATTCATGAGACATACAGAGAGAGGCAGAGACACAGGCAGAGGGAGATGCAGGCTCCCTGCAGGGGCCTGATGTGGGACTCGATCCCAGGACCCCGGGATCATGCCCTGAGCTGAAGGCAACCACTGAGTATCCCCAGAATCTAACACAGTGCCTGCCGCATACGGTAGCGGCCCCCTAACTGTCTGTGGTTGTTGGAGGAATCCATGGATGGCATACAGACGAAAGCGTGATCCCTGCATGTGAGGAGAACTGGGGCACTTGGAGGGCACGGCCCCTCTAAGTAGGTTTTCCACGCTCGGAGGTTCGGCGCGTGTGAGTTCCGTGCCGTCCCTGTCTGAAAGACCATGCACTTCAGTGCGGACCATATGGTGAGAAAACACCGCATCTGGGCTTGGAACAGCTCGTTAACAGTATCTGGGGTGCTCAGAGCAGCCGTGACACCAACGTCAACACACAGTCCTGAAGCGAGAAGCATTCTGCAAGATCACACATCTGCTCTCAGCCCCAAATGTTTATGAGCCACCATCCAATGCGCTCACCGCTCCCCAAACTCTCGCTGGGGTGGGGGTGCTCTGTGGAGCACAAGCCCCGTGTGAGCGCAGGTCAGCGCCCGGGGTCCTCATGGGAGGCACTGCCAACAAAGTCACCATGCACCGTTCACTGAGTGCTCGCTCCGGGCTGCGCTTTGTGGTCTGAGTCCCAATTCTGATGCCGGACCCGCTTCTTTAAGCACTTTCGAGACACTGGACTCTCCAGCCTTGTTGATTAATAAGCACACAGACTTCAGACTTCCTGAGTTTGGATCCAGTTATTAGCTGTATGACCCTGGGCAAATTACTTAACTTAGGTAATCTGTATCTCAGTCTCATTATCTGGAAAATGGGCAACGGACTAAACAGATCCATCTCAGTGGGACTTTATGAAGAAGGAGTAAGTTAATATCAAAAAGCATCCCTTATATAGAGAAGGTTCTCGATGTATTGGCTGTTTGTGTTTAAAGAACTCTCTTTAAGAACTCCCCTTCCACTTCTTCCAGAAGAAGTTGTATCTTCTTAAGAAGATACAATTTAGAAGATACAACTGCTATCCCCATCCTAGAGGTCAGGAAACTGAGGCCCAGTGAAATCGATTCATTTGCCCAAAGTCACAAAAGTGGCCTTGAAATCCCATCTCAGGTCTGTCTGTCATCATAGCTGGCGCCCAAGCTCTTTTTGTTGCTGCCTGACAAGGCTGAATAGAACTACAGAGGCTCGGCAAGGTCACAGGACTGGCCCAAGGTCACTCCGCTAGTGGGTGGCAAAGCTGAATGTTAAAATGAGACTCATTATGTTATGTTGTAAAGGTGGGCTGTCACTGACTTACCACAGGGAGTTACAGAAACCCAGGCCAGAATCCCCAGAAATTCTTGCCAGATCAAGCTACATCGTTCAATTTGTGATATCTCTCTCCGGGGCCTCCTCAATTGAAGCAAATGGATACCATCATGAACGCCGAGGGAGAAAGCAATCACCCGTGTTAGATATAAAGTGCCCATTCTCTCTGGAAGGGTCAGTGGCGGAGCTTGCCTTTGGCTTGCCTGAATTGGAGGTATGTGGGCAGCTCACATTTTCCCAAATGCATTTTTCCAGTGGAACAAATGGTGCATAAATTAGCAATATTTTCTGAGCCCTCCCGATGAACTGTAACCCAAGAGAATGGTGGTTAGAGCAAGGGCATGAGATAGGGCCACTTCCTCCGCATTGAGGGGAGAACTCACTTAGAAAGTCAATCGAGCACCTGCTGCTTGCCAAGCCCTGGAACAAGGCAGTTCCCCACGTTCTCCTGGCTGGAGAAGCTCACAAATACAGGAGGATTCACTGCTCTGTTATAAAGATGTGCCAGTGGAAAGCCGGAGCGACCATGAACCCTGTCCAAGGAAAGAGGCAGGACTTGCCCTGCTCCATTCTTTTGGAAATTCATTGGGGTTTTGAAGACCAAACTCAGGAATCCTGGAACCTCTGGAGGTGGAGAGTCAAACCATTTGAAAACTCCCAGTCGGATATAAAGACCCAAGAAAAGCAGCGTGCCCTGGGGCCCTATGACTATCAGCCTAATTGCAGCCGAGACAGCAGGGATCTTGAGTTACAGCTCAGACTTAACAACTAACTTGCTGAATGAATTGAGGGCAGGGATTTTTTTTCTCTCTGGACCTGTACAATGAAAGGGCTGTGTTAATATTAATCCTCTCATTAATCCCATCAAGTATTTATTGGTGCTGGTTATGCACCAGGTGTTGGGTATATCTTGATGATCCAGCATGCCTGGGACCTGCCCTCCGTGGACGGACTCTAAGTCCTTTTCGAATGAAAGGTCTGAACGGCCCATGTGTATGATCTGTGGTTCAGAGGGGACATACCTGTTGTGGACAGATGATCCCCGACCTGTCTCAGCTGCATCCTGCATGCGCCCAGGAAGAAGGTGGAGGAGAAGGGAAGGTGTAGGCAGGAGAGAGGGAGGGAGGAGGAAGAGAAGTAGCAAGAATGAAGGAGATCAGAAGGGAGGGGAGAAAGAAAGACAAGAAGAAATGAAGGGGGGATGAAGGAGGAGGAAAGAGGGAAGAAAGAAGTGGGCTTTGAAGATACACAAAGAATTTAAGTAACTGGAAAAAAAAAGTGAGGAAAGCATTGCGGTTTTATTTATTAAAAAAAAAAAGATTTTATTTATTCATGAGAGACACACAGAGGCAGAGACATGGGCAGAGGGAGAAGCAGGCTCCCTGTGGAACTTGATCCCAGGACCCCTGGATCAGGACCTGAGCTGAAGGCAGATGCTCAACCGCTGAGCATTGCAGTTTTAAATGACACATGGCCACGGTGGGGGAGAAAAGAGTGAACCCAGGTCTTCAGCATTTTTGTTGTTATAAAGTTTGTGCCAGGTAGGTACAGCTATTTTAGGATTAGGTTTAGGATGGTCTTTGTCAGAGACACATCAGGAAGGGAGTAGAAGCATCAGCTTTATTGAAGTAGATGAACCGCATAGATACTCCTTATTCCCCATGTTCTCCATGGACCAATTGGGGCTCAGAGAAGCTACAGGCCTTGACTAGATCATACAGCCCCTATATGGCAGTCCCCTATGTGGGACTTGAAACCCACCAGAGCCTGTGGTCCTCACCATTCCTCAGGATGACACCACTCTTCAAGAGGGAGGTCCAGAGTGGAGCTAGAACCTAAGGAGCGGATAGGATATTGACCTCCGGTGGAGAAATGAGGGTCCAGAGAGAGATGTGGCATCACAGTTGATAAGGTCTTGAGATTTGGTGGGACGTGGGTAGGATTAGAAAGAGCAGTATTTAGGAACTTCCTCCTAATGTTTTGGATATTCCCAAGGTCGGAAGAGTGGGGCCATTCGCTAAGCTTGAGGGCCTTGGGAGTGGAGTTATGAGACTCAGAGCAGATGGAGCTGGATGATATATTAATAATTTATGGATTACAATGACCTATAGAGAAATTATCCTGTGTTTGGTTTTTTCCCTGGGAGACTCATCTGGAAGAAAAGGCAGGGAATTCATCATGACCCTCACCCCCTACCTCAACCACCATCATCATACATCCCTTGGCCCTTGAATTTCAAGAAAGGTTTTTATTCTAATACAAATTAAACTTGACTTGAAGCCCACAAGACGAGTTTGAACAGAAGTCCTCTACTGATCATTATTCAGAGCCACCTCTAACACCTTTTGCAGAGCAGCCCAGGGTCCTAGGGGATACATTTCTGAAGATGTCATCACAAATGAATAAGGTGAGGGTTTAGGATATCTGTGGAGGCCAGGAACCAGAAAGCGGAAGTGAGGAAATAAGAGAACATATTCGAGTCTGAGAGAAGAATCATTCGGGAAAGTGATGCTCCTTACTTCCTTCTGAGGACTGCCAAATGTCGCGAGCCACATGGGGTGGCATCTATCTCAAAAGATCAGAAGTTAATGACACCACATATATACTAAGTCCTTTTGTGGCCAGAGACAGAATACAAGATAAAAACAGAAAAAAGGAAGACCCCCCCCACCCCGCTTTCAGGCCATTTCCAGTTCTACAGTAGGCTGACTCACAGCTTTTCAGAGGTTGTTCTTGCTCTTCCAAATGAGTACAATGAGGACTTCACAGTTGTTTTGTTTTTTTTTTAAATCAACCCAATGGTGTTTTTCACTCCCTGAGTAGTCAAGAGCCGGTCACATGGAATATTAAGATCCCTACATGAATGTTCTTGGATCAGGCCCCAAGGAGAAACTGGCTTGACAGATTCAGGGCTCGCAGCACCTTCTCTGGAGCTCAGAAGACGACTAGGTATTCTAGGGGTGGCCCAACTGCCCCTGGAGGGTGGAGAAATGCGTCGGTCACAGAGGGTTGACTGTCTTCCCTCGCGTGCCTTAATGGATTTCCATACTGATCTCTTATCCTACAGATGTTTCCCTTTACTGGATCTAAGTTTTGGAGCCAACTTATCCACGTAATTATAAATGTATTACTTTACATATCAGAGCTAGATGCAATCAGCATTTCTTCACTGGAGAAAGCCAAGATCACTATGCTGAAACAAGCGGTAGCCCAAAAGAAAACCAGCCATTCATGTGTTCATTCATTTGCCAATACAGTGTGCCAGGCACTGTGCTAGAATCAAGAGATAAAACCAAGAGCAAGATCTTGTCTGGGGGAAGTTTGCTTTTTTTTTTTTTTTGAAATGTAAGACTAGTTTAAGAAGTCCACCTTTGTCTCTGAGAATTCATTGAAGTGCATGAGTTTCAGTTTGGGAGTCACAGGACTCCGGCTTCCACCATCACCCCCTTCAGAAGCCTTGCGAAGTGCACGCTCATCCTGACCAAGGTGTGTGGCCAAGTTGAGGGTTCCCTCTCCAAACCACACTCAGCTTTGAGCAAACTCACTGCGTGCCTTTGATCCCCAGTTCCATCTTCGTGGACTGCAGATAACATCTCTTACTCATTCACAAGAAAAGGTATCAGGCATCCTTGTCCAGGGCACCGGTACCTCTCCCTTCTTACTGCCAGTGTCATGTAGCACAGGGTAGGTGCGAACAAATCTGTTTGTTGAGTGAGTGTAGGATAACGGCCCTGCCCAAATTCTGAATCTGTCGGACCACAGTAGGCTGCCTCATATAGGCACCCCTACATAAACGGGGACGGGACGGTGAGTCACACCTCTCCGATAGGTGTTGCTACAACCCACTCTTAGAGCACCAAAGAGCTTTGGTGGGGCACCTATTTCAGTGGATTACTAGAACTTTTTTTCTCCTTGGCCAAGCTGAGGTGCTCAAAGCACTTGGAAAGCCTCACTTTACACCAACTGTAGGCATCACTTCTATTTCTCCCTGTTGTCTCTGACTTTTCCAGAGCCATCACTCATCTTTAGCATCAACAGACCACCATATGACAGGAGGGAACTTGTTCATATGGTTTGATCTAGAAAACACATATGGACAGAAAGTAACCACGAATTCGATAATCCTTTAAAATGAATTCAGGTTGCCCCGGGTGTGAGTGTGTGTGTGTGTGTGTGTGTGTTTATATGAGATTTTTATTGATTTAGTTTCTGCTCCATGCGTGGCATCTGCAGCGACACGTAAGTCCTTTGTAACAATTCTCAAGCCCGCAGGTTGGCAGCATGGTTCTAAAATCCAAACCATTGTCCGCCTATAACCTCAGCTTTCACCAGCGCCCTTTACCCACAGCTGTCCCTCCAACTCTTTCTCTTTTGTTATTGGACCATCTCGCCCCAGAGGTTTGAAGACAAGACGCTCTGTGACTTTGAATCCATGAGATTCTGAAGCACACGGCACCTGCCCCGACTGGGGTTTCCACGCAGAGCATATACCTGTCTGATACTTTATTCATACACGTTCAAAGAGTGCCCTGCCCCACTGCAGATCCTCACATGCCAACCTCTACTAGCTGTTTTATTGTGTTTTCTTTCCTCGGGCTCAGCGTTTCAAAGGGCAGGTGCCACAATTAAATGATGATTACGGAGGAGTCAGCGTGTCTGCGCTGGTGTCTCATGCTCACGATTTAACAGACGGTGCCAGGCCAGGGGTCCTCTCGGGAAGGCTGCTTTCCAAGTCTCTCAGCCTCCCCCTGCGCTCCCAGCTGTGTGTCAGCTCGTCCCCGCCTCTGGGACACTGCCAGCCCCCCCTCCCTCTCACCGGCATCCTGCTGCTGATCAGAGCCCCGCTTGCTCCCGCCGTGTACCCCCGAGGCACATCTAAGCCCTGCAGCCTCTGTGTGGCCACCGCAACCCTGGCCTCCGAGTGGCAAAGACACTGTTCTGCACGAAGGTGATGACTCAAATGCCAGGTTTTTCACTCCCATCTTGCCTTTTCTTGGACCACCCCTTGCTTTGTGCCACCTGCTTCTCAAGATGCTGGCCAGGCCCGCTGGTGGAGGTCCCAGCGTCACTTGCTTGCCTAGGGCATTTCTTGATTGACCATTTGTGGCCATGCCTCCTGAGCCTGGTGCTCTGCCCAAAAGGTAGTGTTCCCCAAGCTGCTGGCGGTGGATACAGCTGCTGCCTGTGCCTAGGAGCCTGGTGCTGCCACCCACACTCTAAGGGACTTCAGAAAACCTCAAATTCCTCACTGTATACAGTGGAGATCACAAGCAAGACCAGTAGCAGAGCATGTTTTGTGACAATTAAAAGGGTTGGTACTGGGGTGCCTGGGTGGCTCAGTCGGGTAAACATCTGCCTTCAGCTCAGGTCATGGTATCAGGGTCCTGGGATGGAACAACACATCAGGCTCCCTGCTCAGTGGGGAGTCTGCTTCTCTCTCCTGCCCTTCCTCTGTCCCTCCCTCCGCTTGCGCCCCCTCTCTCTGTCAAATAAATAAATAAAACCTTAAAAGAAAAAAAAGCTCTGGTACTTTTGAGGCTGCTGTAGACTTGAATGTCTGCATCCCTCCCAAATTCACATACTAATTCCTAAGACCCAATGGGATGGTATTTGGGAGGTGATTAGTAATGAGGGTGAAGCTCTCATGAATGGGATTAGGGCCCTTTTATTTATTTAATTATCTTTAAATGATCTAATTAATTTATTTGAAAGCCGGTGAGAGAGCATGAGTGGGGAGAGGGACAGAGGGAGGGAGAGACTCCCAAGTGGACTCTCCACTGAGCCTGACACAGGGCTCAGTCCTAGAGCCCTGAGATGAGTACATGCGTTGATCGTTGCTGCTAATTCTGTATGAAGCCTGTTTATCAGGCATTCTCAGAGAATGCCACCTAGGACCCATGCCAATGATGAGATGACCTAATGTTTAGCCCAGGTGCAAATGATGTGTACGTGCTCACTCCTAGTGATCGAAAGAACCTGGCCAGAGCAACTTGCTGTTTTATTGGTCAATGGGTTGTTTGCGTTAACTCATGCTTTGCCATGGAAACCTGTAAAAGAAGTGGGTCAAAATGGAAGCATCCATCCACACGAAGGACAGGTGTGAACGGTCCTGTGAGGGACAATGTTTCTTCTCACCACCACGCTCCAGCTCTAGGGTTTGCTTGGGACTGAGATAGTTGCCAAAGGAAACTTGTACTCTTGGCTCTAATGCAGCCTGGAAGCCCCGTTTTCCCTACACTTGGCCAGGATGGTAGGACAGACTGCCTCTTCTATAAAGTGCCCCGGCCAGAGCCTTCCATGTTGTCCTTGAGATATCTCCTTCCTAAAGTTGCAGCCCCAAATCAGGATCTCCAGCTTCAATGATGTTAAGTACAATCACAAATTAATTAGTGCTCCCCACTGTGCCTCTATTCAGAACTGACTTTCACAGCTTGGGGTGCACGAAATACTAAACAGATTTTCAAACCAATCAATCTGATCATATAGCAGATGGGGGAATGACAGACAGATAGGAAAGAAGAGCAGCACACACCTAGAGACGTATACACAAATATGCACACACCATATATGAGGATGGAAGGAAGATTCTTGTATTATCAGACAGCCCTGCACATCAGGCTGCATGGTCTCTTTCTGTCTGTCTGTCTGTCTGTCTGTCTCTCTCTCTCTCTCTCACACACACACACACACACACACACACACACTCTCCTCCTCCTCCTATAATTGACTCTTGATCATTCAGGTTTTGGCTCAGACATCACTCGCTCAGAGCGCAATCCCCTTCCCCAGGCACCATCTAAAACTACTCTCTCCTCCACACCAGCTTCTTTTGTTCACTTCATAGGGCTTATTTGAATCTGGAAATTGTCTTGTTTATGTATTTATGTTCCTGTGTAGAGTCCGTCTGTCCTCCAAAGAAAGCACGCTCCACAGAAGAAAGGCAATTTGGCACTTCTGTGTGTGGCTGCGTCCCCTGCATCTCACTCGCTGCCGAGAAGCCAAGAGATTTCAATAAATATTTGCTGCATCATGGGAGAAGTGAGGGAACGAAGGAGAAGAGAGAGCACAGGTGGAAACGAGGAAAGGAAAAATAAAGGAAGGGAGGAAGGAAAATGTGCCCAAACGGAGGCACTGAGTTTCCCCCTATGACCTGCCCAGCGCACCACAGGGCAGCATCGGCCACCTCCCCACCAGCCTGGTCAGTCCGGCCTCAGTCTCCCTCATCTCCGGAAATGGCACCTCCCACCCCGTGACTCAGCCCCAAATCTAGGAGCCATCTCTACTGCTTATTCCCCTCATTCATCGCTCAGCAACCCAATTCCTTAGGGAGTCCTGTCTGTTGCCTCCACTTCTAAAGCATATATATTTTTAAAGATTTTATTTATTTATTCATCAGAGAGAGAGAGAGAGAGAGAGAGAGAGGGAGAAGCAGGCTCCATGCAGGGAGCCCGACGTGAGACCCGATCCTGGGTCTCCAGGACCACGCCCTGGACCGAAGGCTGCGCTAAACCGCTGAGCCACCCGCGCTGCCCTCTAAAACATATTTTAAATGTAAGCCCTTCTTTCTATCATTTCTCTGCTGCTTCTGGAGTCCAGAGTGCTGGCATCTCAGCCTTGTTCCCCTCCGTGCCTTCATCCACAATGATCCACAGTGAATTTTCCAACACTTGCGTTGGCCGAGAGGAAGGGAATAGAGCATAGTGCTTAAGAGCATGGACTCTGAGCCAAGTGCCCAGCTTCAGATATGAATTCTGGCCCTTGTGGACTGTAATGCATAGTATTCAACCTCTGTGTGCCTGAGTTTCGCCGCCTAAAAATGGAGATTTCAATGAGAATACAAATATTTCATTGATGCTACTGAGGATGGACTGAGATATAAAGCCCACTTAATAAATCTATGTAAACCTTAGCTACAATTTTTATCATTATCATTATCGTTACATCATTCCTCTGCTGAAATCCTTTTGCTCATCTCTCATTATATTAAAAAAAAATTACCCCCGTCTTTATGATCTCTAAGGCTCTATAGCATATGCCCCTGAACTCAATATCAACCCCATTTCCTCCAGGCCACAGCACTGCTGGCCCTCTCTCTGCCGCCAGCCTCCAGGTTCCTTCCTTTCTGCACTGGTTGTCATCCTCTCCCGCTATTCCCCTAGGTCCCTGCACAGCGGGCTGCTTCTCACTATTCAGATCTTATATTAAATGTCTGGCTCTGTGCTGTCCAAGAGGGAAGCCACTCGCCCCATGTGGTTATTTCAATATAAATGAATTAAATTAAAGTTTGTGGCACCTGGGTGGTTCAGTCGGTTAAGCATCTGACTCATGATTTTGGCTCAGGTCTTGATCTCAGGGTCATTGACTTTGGGCCCTGTGTTGGGCTTAAAAAATTTTTTTTTTAAAGTTAAAGATGAAAACCTCAGTGTTTAATAGCTATGGATGGCCTATGGCTACTGCATCAGAGGTGCAGACACACGATTACATAACATCGTATCGGATAGTGCCGGTCTGCTCCATCAGCTATGATGCCTATGATGTCTGCGTACCACTTAAAAGTTATGTCAGAGAGGCTTACCCTGGCCATTCCAATCCCAAGTCGCTTTCTATCTCACTGTCCTGCTTTTTCTTCATTGCACTTTATGAAATTGGTCAAGACCTACAATGATCTAATTTGCTTACTGGTTCACATGATGGCTGATGCCTCCTCACCTGGAATCAAGCCTCACGAGGGCAGAACTGTATCTTCCTCACTGGGTTGTGTATCTACCTATAATAGGGCTGGGTATGTAAAGGCAGCTAATGAACAATGAATAAGTGGATGGCCCTCTTGGATATGCACATTCATACTTTCACTCACATACACACTCATTTCATGCACCCAGAGAGGCCAGAGCAGGACAAGGGAGGTGAAAGAAGGTTTAATCTGATGCCAGATAGGTCTCCATCTCCTGGCCACCAGCTGGTGACAAAGTAGGAAAGGCTTAGCCTGGCCCGTTGAAGATGCTGATGCCAACTCTTGCCCCTAAACGGCAACCAGTTAGACGTGGTGAGACCTCGATTGTGAAAGGCACGTGTAATATAAAGTCACCCGTCTCCAGCCTCTGGAACAGTAAAGCAGAGGAAGAGCTGAGTCTGGACTTTGAACTGATGGGTCAGTTCCAGAGTTCATGCTGGAGGTCAGGGAAAAACTCAAGTATGAAGACCAGGGACTGGAGTTCAGCGTGGGGCTCGGTCTGTTCCCTCCTCAAAGTCAACGATCTCCCCAGAGGCTCCCTTCTCTGGTTGGTTTGTGGCTGTGGAGCCTGCCCACAGTATCTCCAGCAATTTCTGTCTCCAGTTCTGTAGCCAAGTGGATAGGTGCCATGAAGTCTCCACACTGGGACCTTGACTCTGGAGGGATATTAGAATTCCTCGGGCCCCACTCCCCGATTCTGACTCAATTGGTCTGCAATGCTGTCTGGCCACTGGTATGTTCTAAAAGCTCTCCAGAGGATTCTAATGAGCAGCTAGGATTTCGAAACATATCACTAAATCAGGCTCCTTGAAAGACAGCAGCACATCCTTCCCATCTCTGCAACCCCAGAGGACAGGGCAGGGATGGAACTGGACTGATGTTGTTCCATGAATAAACAGATGGACAGACCAGTGGACAGATGTGATGCTTAGTTAATTTTATGCATCAACTTGACTGAGCTCAGGGAGGCCCAGAGAGAGGGTAAAGCATTATTTTTCTGTGAGTGTGTTTCTGGGCGAGATTAGCACTGACATTAATAGACCGAGCAAAGAAGATCTGCTCTCACCAATGCGGGTAGGCATCATCCAATTTAATGGGGGTCTGAATAGAACAAATAAGGCAGAGGAAGGGTAACTTTGCTCATTTTGTCTGTCTTATGCCCTCAGACCTCAATATACCTGTTTCTCCAGCCTTCACACTCAGACTGCGATTCGTAACATCAGTTCCCCTGGTTCTCAGTTCTTCAGACTTGGACTAAATTACACCAGTTACTTTTCTGGTTCTCCAGCCTGCAGATGGCAGACTGTGGGATTTTTGGCCTTCATAATCCCAACAGCAATTCCTATAAACGATCCCTCCTCCCGCCCCCTAGCTGTCTCTCTATCTATCTACTGTCTGTCTAAATATCAACTATCTACTATCCCATCCCCTATTCGTTCTGTTTCTCTGGAGATCCCTAACACAGACAGATAAATGAATGAACCAATGAGTGAATGAATGAAAAGGCACTGTGATTCACACATCCTGATAACCTTGAGCATCTCTCAATCTCAGGGCCACACTCTGGCATTTCTGGACATCCCCTTACATTCTTGTTATCATGGATTCAATATATTTCTTTAAATCAATTTCATCCTTATTTGATTCAATACTTGAATGGAAAAAAGTTACAACTGCTGGGCAGACAGACTCCCAGACTCCCAGTCATCCCCACCTCCTTATATTTACGCCCTTGTGTAATCTCTGTACACTGAGCACTGAGCATGAGCAGAACCCACGACTTGATTCTAATCAAGAGAGTTTGGCAGTGGGGAATGTGATATTACTTCCATGAATCGTTACGTAACACTGTGACTCATGTCTTGTTAGCAAACCATCTTTATCGGCTCTCTCTCTCTCATTGACTTTGATGAAGCAAGTCATAGTAGGGAAAGGTCCATTTGTCAAAAAACAGAGAACAGGCTCTAGTCAACAGCCACAAGAAGCTTAGGCTCTCAGGCAATAGTCTACATGAAATTGAACTCTGCCAACAACAACACAATTTTGGGAACCATCCTTCCCCAGGTGAGCTTCAGATGAGACCCCAGCTCTGACTCTGACTGCCCTAGCCTGTGAGTCTGAGATCTCCTTTAAAAAATTTTTTTTTAAATTTATTTATGAGAGAGAGAGAGAGAGAGAGAGAGATGCAGAGACACCGGCAGAGGGAGAAGCAGGCTCCATGCAGGGAGCCTGATATGGGACTCGATCCCGGGACACCAGATCACACCCGGGGCCAAAGGCAGGCACTAAACCGCTGAGCCACCCAGGGATCCCCCTGAGATCTCCTGTTTGATAAAGGAAATTACCAATGTTAGCTGTTAAAGACCTATCAGCATCACAATAAGATTTTCTCCTTCAATTTAAGTGAAATCTTTTCAGAAAGAGTGAGAGGGAATTATTGTCTCTTCCCTATCTAACTGTGTGGTTCTACTCTTTCTTAATTCCTATAGCCAAGCACACCCATCCATTGGACTCCACCTGCCAGGTAAGAACTGTATCTCATTCAGGATGAGAATATGTCAGCTATTCTCAGTGACCCCAGCAGATGGAGCCCAGAAAAAAATAGATGGCCTCTGCCAGAGTACCTGTTGCCTGGGAGATCCTGTCTTACCTCCATTTCTACTATTTGGGTTCTATCCACAGGACTGGGACTTTCTGCCCGTTCTTGTGCAAAACATTCTAACTCATCACCATTGAAGAAGCATATACTGACCCCAATCTACTTCAGTGAGGATCTATACGTTTTTCCAGACTTCTCTGGGGCTAGACTCAGAGTCCTTAGCCAGGTTCTAGCATGTAGGGGAGGGAGCATGAGGAAGACTCAGGTCCAGGGAGTGGGATCTGTGCTGCTGGTTGGTGGGGGAGGGGCACACAAAAAGTCACTGCCTTTGTCGCATGTCTGATTATATTGCCTACATACTTCTTCCTCTCACATCTACCCACAATAATCCTGCAATCCTTACGAACATGGTAAGAGAGCTCCACTTTTGGAGAATGTGTTCAGGAGTACTTATCCCTTTGGTGTTCTTTTCCATGCTCCTGCCTGGACCTCCTCACTGAACCCCTGGAAAAATAAGATTCTACTTTTGCTGAAAGATCACAGAGAGGCAGGACATTGCCCCCCAGCTGACCATGGATCTCCTCTTCTGCCTGGACCCAAACTGTCCAGTACACAAGAACTTCGGTCCCATTCCAGAGCTCAACACACATTTGCTACACTCCTTAAGGGACAGGCTTCCTTCTTCCTTGCCAACCTCTGTGGCTAAGTTCTCAGTAAGCTTTAAAGCTACACACTTTGAATGGGAGAAGACATTCTGCTCTGATTCCTGGGAAATGTGTCTCCCTCCATGTCCAAATGGCTGGCTTAGTGCAGAGAAAAACAAACACCACTGCCTCCTCTATGGAAAGATGTGCCCCCTGCCCCAGGGCTTGCTCCACATCTGCCTTCAATCACGCCAACACTCCTTTATCATTATTCTCACGGCTTACCACCCCTGCGCGGAGCTCTGAGTGGGAGTCTTCTTTGGGGCGAGTGTGCACACATGCGTGGGAATGTGGACACAAGCAGTACCATACGCCACACAGCCTTCGAAAATCTGGCTTTTCAACTCAATAACATTTCTGGAGATCTTTCCAAATCAGTGCGCATCTCATTTCAAAATGAATGTTGCATTCGGTGGTATATGCAAATCACTATTTATTCCCATCATCCTTCTGCAGAGGGTCCTTCAGTTGTCATGGATGTTCTATGATGACAGATAAGGCTGACGTGAGCATCCTTGGACATATGCTGATTTGAGTGTTTATCCTTAACACAACCCTAGAAAAGTTGAATCGTTGGATCCCAGGAGTTTGTGTATCAAGGTTTGAATAAATACTGGCAAGTCGTCCCCTGTGGTGGTCATGCCAAATCATGTGCCCATTCGCAACATGAGGGAGTACCCACGTCCCCACACCAGCTCGTACAGGTACTGAACGTCTTATTTCCACCAACTCTTATCACTGATAACCATCCTCAGGACTCAGCTCAAGTGGCCTGCTTTCCCCACGTTGAAGGGACTCTTGCCTCCTCTGGTGCCCGCTAACTCTCTGTTTCCATTATTGACTCACCACACCATATGGCACATACGTATTTCCTTGTTTGCTCTACTAGACTGTGAGTTCCTTGGGAAAAAGGCCAAAATAGGCTCCCAGGAAAAGTTTGCTTAGTTGGACCAGATTAACCCCCTGCGTTTTCCAGATGTTCTCACATGCATTTGCCAGGAATTCTTGTGCCCCTGGCAGCACCAGGAACAGGTGGAGTTTCATACGAACTTTTGGCATTGAGAACTAGTTGCGTGAAAAGAATTTCACGCGGAAATTAATGCGGTTAATTGCAGCTGAGAAGAAAGAGGAGAGGGACAAAACTCAAAAGAAAGGTCTGCTGGCAAGAATAAATATTAGCCAGGCTCTGCTGACCCGGGCACTTCAGCTCCTCAGTGGGGAGCACTGTGTTCTAGCCAGTCCCACCATGTGCCCCCCACATCCTGCATCTGAGCCTCTTGGAACTTCTTGCCATTTTCTGGGTATAAGATTTTGTCGATCTTCAATTTTACATATGATGTTCCAATTTCCTGAAACACCCTTACATTCCTGCCCACTGTTTTGGCCAACTCTTGTTCAGAGCACGTCCGATCCAAAGGCCTTCTCCTCTGTGTGGCTTCTCTGGAATATGTGTGTGTGTGTGTGTATACATATGAGTGTGTACACACAATTTTATATATACAATACAAAAATAAACACACATGAACCGCTAAGTTACTGATACTGCACCTGCAAGCGAAGCTCCCACCGTCTCAAACACCGCCAGATGCTGTGCCAGAGGGATGCATGAGAGGGAGAAAGGGGGTAGAGGGAGAAGGACAGCAAGTATGGGAACATTCTGGAAAATGTCACATGGCAATGAAATGCTCATCCTGGAAATGATTCTCATCCTTTCTGCTAACTGACCAAAACTATTTGATCCCCACCCACCCAAAGGGACCAAGTAGGCTCACAGATTGCCCTAAAGACTAAGACTCCAGGTTCTCAAATTTTGTGTTTGTCATTCTCTTGTGTGTGTATATGTCGTACACTGCATTTCTAAACAACACACTGTTGGGTTTGTTGGTTTTTAAAAAGTGTGTTTAATGCTGGATTTAGTCTTCTGTTGATTTTTTAAAAATAGGCGATATCTTTGTAAACTCTATTCATGCTGTTGCATTTAGTGTTTGTTAATTCATCTTTACTGGTATATAATATCCCATTGTGTGAATATGGCATTACTTTTTTAAAATTTTATTTATTTATTTATTGGGGGGGTTGCAGGGGAGAGAGAGAGAGAGAGAGAGAGAACGCCTGAGTGGAGGAAGGAGCAGAGGGGGAGAGAGAATCCTGAAGCAGACTCCCCTCTGAGCATGGACCCTGACATGGGGCTCCATCCCACAACCCTGGGGTCATGACTTGAGCTGAAACCAAGAGTTAGCCCTTTAACCAGCTGAGCCACCCAGGTGCCCCTGAATATGGCATTATTTATCCATGTTTTAATGATGGACATGGGGAGTTACTTCTAGATTTTTACTTTATAAATAACATGGCTTTATAACTCCTTACACATGCCTCCTGGTGTAAGGTATTCAGGGTATTTTCCAGACGAGAGCAACACTGAGCTATGTGCTCTGTGACAGTCACTCTTATAAGTAGTAGGTTATCTTCCCTCACCTGTGCCTACGAGTTTATACTCAACTTCCTCATTGTGACCATTGTGACTTAATTTGTGCTACTGCCTTCATTTGAATTTCTCTGAACTTGAAAACATTTTTGTTTATTGATGATTTGTGTTTTCTGCTGAGTGAGGCATGTATTTATTCTCTTTTGCCCATTTTTTTATTGGATTGTCTTTTTCTTTTCTTCCTTTTTTTTTTTTTTTTTTTTTTGATTTGTAGGATTTCTCTGTACATTCTGGGTACTATTCGTTTCTCTGTTACATATCTTCTCCCAGTTTGTGGCTCAATTTATCACGTTCTTGAACTGGTCAAAATTTTGTGCTTAGCTCATTTGTTTCTTGTTTAAAAAATCCTCCTCTACCTGAGAATTCACATATAAAGGAAGTGAAAAATCAAACTGAATGGCTCTCTAAGGGAAGCCTATCCTAAGCGGAGGAAACAGTCAGTGCAAAGGTTCTGAGGTAGGAGTATTCTTACTGTGCACACAAAGATGAAGGCCGTGTGGGGCTGGAGACCGTGAGGGGGGGACATTGTGTCAGGAGATGAGGTCAGAGGGGCATCAGAAGGCCTGATGATGAAGCTTTATTCAGAGTGTGATGGAAATCCGTGGAGTCTTTTGAGCAGAGGTCATGGTCTGAATTATAATTTTCCAGAACTCCTTTACCTGATGCCTCGTAATGAACTACACTCCTGATGCAGAAGCTGGTAAACCCACAGGGAATCCACTGCCACAGTCCAGGGAAAAGAGAGAGATGGCAGTGGGGTGGTGAAGAGGGCAGATCCAGGATGTATTTGGAAGAAAGCTAAGAGAACCCACTGATGGATCACACGTGGGGCATAAGAGGCAAAGAGATGTCAGGGTGGCTCCAGGTCATTTACTGAGTTGGAGGAAGACACCGAGAAAAGATCTGGGTGTGAGGTGGGGAGAACGTCAGGAGCTCTGGCTCAGACATGTCACATTCGCGAGGCCTTGTGGACTTCCAGATGGATAGGCCAGGTAAGCAACGACTATCTGAGTCTGGGAGAGATCTGGGTGGAGAAATATTTGGACAGTGACAACACAGACAGATGGCATATGCTAACGTATACAGAGATGAGCAAAGGTCCAAGGACTGTGCCTCGGGGCACTTGTACGTTGATCTCATGGATGGGAGACCAACATGCCAGGAGATGAGCTTCACAGACCAGGTGCCTCCAAATGGACGGGACCTTTCTTCCCCACCTGTGTGCGGATTCTGCAGCCCCCACGGATCTGTGACGCCCCCCCCACCCCCGTCAGGGAACCAGTGCCGCGCCCGGCTGCTCCCGCCCTTCCTCTTCCTTCGCCCCTAGACGAATTACTAGCACTAGTAAATGTTTGCTCTGGCTCATAAATGCATAATGCCTACCACACAAACCTCAACTGCCTGTAATCGAGATCACGCGCATGCAGAAAGGATTGTACGCCTGGAAGCTATAAATGACGCTGTCGCCCGAGGTTGCCGCAGGAAATAGGGCCGGTGAGGTGGAAATTGCATCCCCAGTTTACTACTGAAACAACCTGCCTCCCTCTGCCACCGCCACCCTGGAAGGTAGAGCGAATTAGCTGTAAATATTTTACGGTTGGTAATTTGCAGGAGTAAATCACACTTCGTTTTGCCAGAGAGTGCACTGCACGAGCCTGAGTTTCTTTTCTTCTAGGGGTTATTTGTGATGTCATCTTCCCAGCTTCATCCTGCATTTCATCGAGCCCCCAATATGTTTACGTCTTCCTACTCTAAAGGGTTCTGTGTGTTCTAGATGGGCTGGAGCAGCTGGGCTGGGATGGGCTGGGAAGTGGGATGCTTCTCAGCGTGCAAGACCTGAGCCCACTGGGCACCGATAGGGCCCGGCTGTTTACTCGTTCATTCACTAAAGCAACTTCAGAGGCACCTGGGTGGCTCACTGGTTGAGCATCTGCCTTCGGCTCAGGGCATGATCCTGGGGTCCTGGGATTGGGTCCCACATCGGGCTTCCTGCGGGAAGCTGGCTTCTCCCTCTGCCTATGTCTCTGCCTCTCTCTGTGTCTCTCATGAATAAATAAATAAATATTAAAAAAAAAAGCAACTTCAGATTGATCGCTTGTAACCAGAGACTCAGCTACATCCTAGAAGATGCCGCTCAATATCACTCGTCCCTGATCCTGCTTATTTGGGAGATCCCCAATGATACCTGAAACCTATTCATACTAACAAATGTCTGCCATTAATATTTACTGAGATCTTACTACCTGTCAGGCACTGCTCCAAGCGTTTTGTAAAACTAAGCTCATTTACTCCTTACAGCAATCCTCTGGGGTGAAAATCGCCTTTATCCCTATTTTACAGATAAGGAAACCAAGGCACAGACAGGTCAGTTTGATGATTGGCCCCAAGTGTCACAGCTGACAAAATTCCACTAGGGCAGCTCATGAACCACTACTCAATGCCACCCTTGATATGCAAAGAAGCAAGGGGAAGCTGGTTCGTTATGATTAAGCATCTATCACATATGCTTTATGATGTAGATTTAGATTCAGATTTACAGTGCTTTATAATGTAGATCTGCTAGGTGATTTCTATGACAACACATCCTTTCATTTCTAATTCTGGAAAATAAGCTCTATGATTTTACTCATTTTACCAAGAAAAATGAGGCTCAGAGAATGACCCACCCACAAACATACCCACATAATATGCCACCAGGCTGAGACAGGAATCCAGGATTTTCTGACTCTTGCACCAAACACATTTCATGCTGCAATGTGATGAGAGCTGATGTAGACAAAGGTCTGTTCAAGGCACGGCGAGGCCAGAAGAGGGAATAACTGACCCCTGGCAGCTGGTCTAAACTGTGAAGACAACATTCTACATAGACAAGGGGCTGCAGAACAGCACATGCCGGTGTGAAATATCATTTGTTGATGTTTTTGTTTTGCCTACGTTCATGCACTTGGGACCTGACAGGTCAGTCCACACTCAGCAGAGGAGAGGGTAAGCAGGAAGGTAACACTGAAGGTTAAGGGGAGAGGCCTGGGAAGAGTTCCCATGACATCTTGCCTTCTGTCCCATCTGTGCTAGGGGGTCAGCACAGGAAGAAAGCTGTCTGTTTTCACTGTCCTCCGGCTCTACTTGTTTGCTCTGAGTTTCTAAGCAGGTCACTGGTCTGGGCCTTTCTTTACCCTCACTGTTGAATATCCCCAGAGCCGAAGACAGGGGACTGAATGTATGTTTCCACGTCCCTGCGCCAATCGGAGAAGTTGGTCTCAGCTTGGTGACTCTGAACGAGGCCCCTTTGTCCTCACATCCTGCAGTTCTTTCAGTGTTTAGCTCTTGGTTCTTCCTTTGACCCATAGACATGTGTTTCAGTCCATCAGTGAGAACACTGGTTTTCAACAGCAATAAGAAACGTCTCTGGCTAACTGGTGTTCAACTGCTGAGCCACCCAGGCACCCCCAACCATATCCTTTTTAAAAAAAGATTTTATTTATTTATTTATTTATTTATTTATTTATTTATTTATTTAAGACACACAGAGAGAGGCAGAGACATAGGCAGGGGGAGAAGCAGGGTCCCTGCAGCAGCCCGATGCAGGACTCAATCCCAGGACCCTGGGATCACAACCTGATCCAAACAAAGGCAGATGCTCAACCACTGAGCCACCCAAAAATTTCTAAGAAGACTCACAAAGAGGAGGAGTTTGGGGAGCTGCAAAATGAAGAGTTTACTTCTGGACATCTTGATTTTGAGGCACTTCTTAGACATCCAAGTGGGGGTGTTGAGAATGCAGTTGGATTTGCCAGTCTAGAGTTAACAGGTTTGTATGGAGAGCTATGACTTGGAAATCAGCACATAAGAAGTATTTAAAGCCTTGAAACTGGCTGAGCTCATAAAGGCAGTGGGTGAAAATAGAGAAAATGTCTGAGGACTGAATCCTGGTGCTGTTCAGGAGCCTCGAGGACAGTTTCTAAAAACAAGATCCGCTGACACTTCAACAAGTAGTGATGGAACAGAATGGTCATTCTTTGCTCAGTCACTTCCTCAAGTCAGAAGATTGAGCCCAAATCATGGAGCTCACTAGCCTACTATCCTTTATCAATCCTTGTCAATCACAAACAGTAGGCAGGGCCATTACGGCTGCCAGCATGGAGCCTAGAGACAATACAGTGGTGATGGGGATGGATTGGTGGAGAGAGGTAGAGGCCCTGAGTGTTCATGAGGGCAGTCTGGTCCCCAGCATTATGATAAGGTGACTTGGTCAGTAGTACCAGAGGAAGGGATACCTTCAAACAAGATAATACTAAGGTCTACATATGACTCAACCAAGCCAGTTTATTTGTTTATTTAAACCAACTTTTCTTAATGGACAGCTCACATCATAATTAGGTCATGAAAATCATACTTACTTGGAGAAGTACTAAACTAAGTCAAATTTACTATTCTTTTTCTTTTTCCTCTTTCAATTACCTTTATGGAATTTTAAGAATTTAAACAATATGTTTAAAAGTATTCTAATATTACTTTGTATTTTGTGTATGTGCACACATGCACGTGTATTTATCAAATTTGCACATTTTATGAAAATGGGCTTTCTCTATATTGGTGTGGGCGTTGCCTTGCATTTTAGCTACTTTCAAACACTTTAAGTAGTTTTTAGTGACACTGATTAAAAAAAAAACAAACAACAAACCCATTCTTTAAAATTTGGTTTCCAGGGATAAAAAGAATTGGATACACAAATGGATGTGAAACACTCAAGGGTACCGAATTTTACATGATATGGTCTTTAAGTTTATTGCCGGGCAAAAAGGTGTTCGGTTAATTAAGATGGGGAGGTTTCGATTAACCAGGTACCAAAGTCTCATTCATGGGGAGCAAATAAAATAGCCAGAAGGATTCATATGAAGGAATTAAGCCAATGCACTTATGGAGAAGATATATGGGGATGAAGGTTAAGTGCTTCCAACCAAGATGCCCAGGGTAGCTCCTGCCCACCTTACGAGGCCAATGAAACTTTTACTCCATACACTTCTGGCAGCCAACAACAGTTTTCATAGCTATTTTGTGAGCTCCGGAGTCAGATCTTTTCTTTTCTTAGAGAAGAGTTGTGATTTCCCAAGAAGAAAACTGAGTTGGAGTCACATAGACCTAAATGCAAATCTAGGCCCTACAACTTCTAGCTGTACCAGTGGTGTGTTCTCTTCCATTTTACTTTATGTCTTGGGCCTAGGTTCCTCATTGATGATGATGATGATAATGTCTTCTTTATTGTTTTTAAAATATCCAGTTCTGAGTGGCAGAGTTAGGCTAGTTACTCTCCAAAACCCATTTGCTCCTTCTCCTGGGCAGATAGCTGAAATATATTTCCCAGCCTCCCTTGCAGTTGGATGTGGTCATACGATGGAGTTCTAGCCAATGGAACATGAATTAAAGTGATATGTTCACTCCTAGATCTGCCCTATAAAAATTTCCCATCAGTGATCCTCCATGTTGTTTCCTCTTCTGCATGGTATGTGTTTATACCTGGAGAAGCCTTGGAAGCTGGATGTTTAAAATGTCAGAATCACCATCAACCTGGACTTCTGAATCACTGTGGGGAGGACACTTTCCCTCCCTCTGCCCAATAACTGTAGTGAGCAAAAAAATGCCATATGAGTATTTATTTTCTTACACTCTGTCCTCTAGAAAAAGAACACGACCAAATGATCTAAAACCCAGAGAGAGTAAACCACCCGACATTATACAAGAGAGGTGGCAGGTGCACATAATGCATGGCGATTGGTGGATGGTGGTGGAATGTATTTGTTTTGTATGGACTAGATACTGAGTCTAATATGGACTAGATATGCTGCCCAAGGGACAGCTGTTTCAAGGAATGGTATTTTACTTTGCTTGATTTGTTGCCATGTGAAGAAGTGGATAGGGAGAAACTGGTAACACCAGAGGAGAAAGAAAAAGAGAGAAACGATGGTGAGACTAATAAGAAACCCATAGCCTTTTCCCTGCAGCAACATGGAGAATTCAAAGGATCCCCTTTGGAGAGCCCGGAGGATTAATGACAAATGTCCCAGCAAGAGAAAATACCAGAAGGAGGGATCCTGGGTGATGATTATGCCCAATACCGTGGAGACCTTCTTGATAAGGAAAATGCTAACTGTGACAACCACGGGACCTGACTAAGACTGGATTCTTGCATGATTTCAGGCTTTCGAGTGCCAGAGCCCATTTTAGAATTGTTTGCTATACTGACTCAGCCACCCTGAATCGAATCACTTTCTGTATATATAAATCAACTATGCTTGCAGGTACAATATGCTTTTGTATTACACAGCTTTCCCTCCCCTTATATCCTTGCAAGAAGGGAACTGCTACCAAAAGAAAGGCAATACATTCAGAAAACAACCCACGTTATCATGGTAAGGCCTTACTATTGGGATCACATAGGAATTTCTTGTCTGTGAAGAGAATATAACCCTGAAACAGATTTGAAAGGAGACAGGATATTGCGGAAGGAAAGGGTGGGAGGCAATTAGAAAAGGCATATAAGCTTGGTAACTTGGCTATAAAAAAATATGTGAGATCACAAAGTAAAAACCATATGTCCATCCATCCATCCATCCAATAACCAGTGATTGAGGATTTTCCATCTCTAGATACTTTCCATCTACCTCTATCTATCATCTATCTATCTATCTATCTTATCTATCTTCTATCTGCAAAAAATATCAAGAAAATTAATAGGAATCATATGGAAGATAGAGGAATATACAGATTACTAATATATTTAACCAGCATAATGTTTCATTCTACCCTATTTAAGTTCACTCACCTACTCTGCAAGTGTTTATTGAGTACCTCCTGGGTCCCGCACATTGGGACAGAAGACTAGTTCTCTGCCCCCCATGGAAGTTACTCTCCAGAGGCGATACAGACACAGTGGTACAGACCATGAACACATTACAAAAGGTAGGATTGATAACTTATAGGCTTTAATGTGGGAGATGGCCGGGAAACGCCCATACTCAGGTGTCAGACTTTTAAGCTGAGATCCAAAGGAAGAGAAAGCTAATCCCAAGAAAAGCCTGAGCCAGCAGTGTCCTAGGTATGAGGACTAGTATGTGTTTGGGGTCCTGAGCCAAGGATATAAAAAATAGCCTATTGGCCATGTATAATCAGCAAGGGTTCTGACAAGAGGCTACAGAAGAGGGGAGGCAGGGCCCAGGTGTTTGGATTTCACTAGCAATCCATGAAAGTGGAGGGATGGTGGGGGTGTCAAGTCTCTAAGAGTCCACCTAAGCTCCTGTGT
Organism: Vulpes vulpes; assembly: GCF_048418805.1. Lineage (NCBI taxonomy): Eukaryota > Metazoa > Chordata > Mammalia > Carnivora > Canidae > Vulpes > Vulpes vulpes. Next base: position 94,989,995 of record NC_132782.1, read on the forward strand.
CGGGGACGGACGGGCCAACGGAAGCAAGGGGGCTGCTTACGCAGCAAGATGGTAGCTTGGCCTGGTGAGTGCAAGTAGAGATGAGGATGAGTAGGGGCGAGGTTGGAGATACATATTGGGGTAAACAGGGTCTGCTGACAGACTGGAAACGAGCAGTGAGGGACGTGGTGACAGCCAGGATGACTCCCAAGCTTCGGGTGCTGGTAACCAGGCAGATGGCAGTTCCATTTCTAAACTGGAAGACCACTAGGCCCCAGCCCTCGTCTCCTACCTCCAGCCCTGGCTGGGCGACAGAGTTGCCATTGCCCCATCTGCAAAATGGGGATGATAATGGCTTCCTTAACTACCTCGAAAGACCATTAAGACTATTAAGAGGATCGCACGAGATAATATGATACTAATGAAAACAGTAATGAAGGAGTTAGAGGAAGAACAAGGCTCTCTATGATGCCAGGTGGCAGTTCCAGTAAATTTCTTTTAGGCCTGTGCTAATGATTCCAGTTCGGTTGGGGGAGATTTACGAGGCATGAAAATAATGCGATGGGACTAATTTTCATAAATCAGAGTGGAAGAGTTTTCTTGTTATTGTATCACTGCTCCACGGATTGGGAGCAGGTGTAAAGGAGGGTGCCAATGAGTGCCTCAGACTATCGTCATGAGCCCTGCGGTCCTAAAAATCTAGGACAACGACGTCACCTTTAGAAGCCTCAGGGAACTGAGAAGGCACCTGCCCATGAGCACGGATCTGGAGGATCGGAGAGACCCCCGCCTTGTAGCATTTGGAGTTGAGGGTATACAGACGTGTTCTAAATATGCCGCCACTCTATGACCTTGAAGGAGGTGCCCAACATTAAATAATCATACTTTTTCATTCATAAGACCAGAAATAATAATGTCTTTCAGGCACCACTGTTCTGAAAATGGGATTCTGTGCTAGATGGGAACATCCTTCTGCCCAGTGTCCACTTGGCTTCCAGAGTTTTTTTTTTTTAAAGATTTTATTTATTTATTCATGAGAGACAGAGAGAGAGAGAGAGAGAGAGAGAGAGAAGACAAAGGCAGAGGGAGAAGCCGGCTCCATGCACGGAGCCTGACGTGGGACTTGATCCCGGGACTCCAGGATCATGCCCTGGGCCTAAGGCAGGTGCCAAACCGCCGAGCCACCCAGGGATCCCCAGCTTCCAGAGTTCTTGTACTTTCTCCTTCTCGAGGAGCCCCTTTTTGTCTCTACAGATTAATCCCTACACGCTTCTCTCCCTCTCTCTTTCCTCCTGACTCTTATCACCAAGGACTCATATATATTTATTTATTTATGTACTATCTGCCTCCTGCACTGGAATTCCCTAAGGACAGGGAGTTTTGTCTGTCCTGCTCACTTCTTTGTTCCTACCCCTTGGCCCATCACGGGCCCCCAGTGAACAACTGTTGGATGAATGAATGAATGAGTGTGAATACACTTATACTAGTGTCTGAGGATGACAGATGTGGAATGCATGTTGGCTTTCTTTTCTTTTCTCTCCCCATTGACTGCTGGAGCAACATTTGCTCCAGTTAATCTCACAGTTTGAGTACCAGGATGGAGTCCAACCACCCGGGTTCAAAGCCTAGCTCTGCTGTATACCACATGTTTGACCTGAGCCAAGTTATTTCACCACTATCAAACCCTTTCTTCTTTACCCATCAATCAGTCCGTCTGTCTGCCCACCTATCATCATCCACACTCCCAAACTTCCATATGTCTATCATGATCATCCACACATCCATCCACCCATCCATCCAATAAACATTTACTGAGCACCTACTATGCACCAAGTATCATATATCCTAGTGATCCTAAGGTATATAAGTGTGATGCTTAATTCTATGATGTCAACTCAATTAGGCCACAAGTATTTGGTTACACATTATTTCCAGGTGTGTCAGTAAAGGTATTTTTGGATGTGATGTAATTTGAATAAATTTAAGCAGATTGTTCTACCCAATGTGTTGTGTTTGAAGACTAGAAGGTCTGAATAGAACAAAAATGCTAAGTGAGAAAGCACTCTTTCTTTCTCTCTCCCCCTGACCATCTTCAAGCTGGAACACTGGTCTTCTTGTGACTTTGGACTTGGTTTCAGATTGGAATTTATACTGTTCGTCTTCCTGGTTCTTGGACTTCTAGACTTAGACTAGAACTTCCATCAAGTGGCTCTCCTGAGTTTCCATCTTACTGCACAGACTGGGACTTCTCAGCTTTCATAATGGCATGAGACAATTCCTTATAGTAAATATCTCTCTCCCTCCCTCCTTTTGCTATGCTCTCCTTCAGTCTGTCTCTGTCTCTGTCTCTCTCTCTCACATACACACACACACACACACACACACAGAGAGGTAATCTTCTATTGGTTCTATTTCTCTGGAAAACCTAAGCTAATATATTAAGACAATATTCCCATGGCAGGATCTAGAGCCAATACCTAGAGCCTCTACCTGGCCAGATGTGATGAACTCATCAGATCTGAGGCACCAGGCCAGTGGTGGCTGGACATGCAGCAGCGAGAGCCAGATTCCTTAGCTGTGGCAGGTCTCTTAGTGACATTCTCATGATTCCTGTATGATCAAATTCACATTGCCTCTCAGTGTAAGCCAAACAGAGCTGGGAACTGTCCTGTGGAGAAACTCCTTATGACCAATGCTTTGCCACATACTTTCTGCTGAGGGAAATGAAGCCATGAATAGGGTCAGGGAGGGACAAAGACAGACCCGGGAACAGTACCTCAGGAGGAGCGTTCTAGAAGTCCCAGAATACCATCTGCTGTGCTCACCCTATTCTGGTTCCTTTGAGAGGATCCAAGTTGCCCCACACAATATGCTCAGCGCATGAAAATGATCACCAAGGACCTCGGCTCGGCGTTTCCAGATTGCATCCAAAACCTCCTACCATCTCAGGAGCTCCTGGTGGCTCCATTGGTCAAGTATCTGCCTTGGGCTCAGGTCATGATCTCAGGGTCCTGGGATGGAGCCCTGCCCAGGGTGGGTTTCCCACTCAGTGGGAAGTCTGCTTCTCCCTCTCCATCTGCCCTTCCCCCCACTTGTGCTCCCTCATGCTTTCTCTAATGAATAAAATCTTAAAAAACAAACCTATCTCTTACTGCTCTATCATTTCTAGTTCTATAATGTAATCCTCCAGTAGAATTTAAACCCCCATGAGGGCGGGGGTTTGGTTCATGGTTCATGGCTGTATCCCTGCATCTAGAGCAGCACTTGCCACATGGCGGCACTCAATTAATGTTTCTTGAAAAAATGCCTTCTTGAAATTTTTGCTTCCTGGACTCTACTTGTATTTGGAGTCCTTGGTTTGAATTCTCTCTGGGTGAAATTTTTGGGCACACGATGGACACTTCACAAATGCCAATTTCCCTCTTCATCCTCCCTACATGTTCGTGATATTACAGGGCTGGTGTCTAGGATTCTTAGCCTTTCGAATGGGAACCTGAATGTTCCATGACTAACTTCACTTTGGCATGCCTTCAGGACAGGGTACCTTCTGTCTGGATCTATGGCTGAGGCTCACAGCATCCTCCTTCAATTTGCTATTTGCCGGCAGGTCCCCAGCAGCAGAAGGAGGCCTGGGCACCACAGTATATCCAAGTGTCAGGAAAACAATGCCCAAGGACAAGGAAGACGGGCCATAATAACAAAGGCAACCTTGGAAAAGCAGGAAGCAGCTGGGCCAGGTCTCTGCTACTTGAAGAAAAGACAGTAGGCACGTGGATCTAATCAGGCATGATTTATATCCAACAAACATTCATTGAATATCCATTACGTACCAGATCCTGTGCTAGATGCTTTCTATATATCTGTTGATTAATCCATCTAGCAACACACCTGAGAGCTTGCAGCAAAGATACAGAGGCTTAGTATCACCATAGATCAAGGCAAACATCACAAGTGATGGAAAATGCTTTGCCATTTCCTGTCCATTCCTCATCTTTATTAGGGATGGGTTAATCATCTAGAAGGCGGAATGGTTTAAATGTCCGCAACACTGCAGAGACATTGGTTTTACTTCTTTATTTCAGCCTCACTTAAAGGTTCCCAAACTTGAGTGTGCCTAGGAAAAATGTTACGGGGTTGTAGAAGTAAGACCACACAGACTGAAGTGGATGGGTAGCTTAAGGCATTCTCAAGGGCACTGTTGGTTCTGTATGCTTGGTGAGAGTCGTTGCTGACTTCAGACCTAGCCCAGGAAGTGAGGCTCGATTCCATGACCTCACAACCCCACCGTGGACTTGTCACACGTCTTCTCTGGTGGTTGTCAGGGTGAAGGGGACCAGGGAGGCAAAGGGCTTTCCAGCTCTCTCTGGCATCATGCCACTTCTTCCTATAATTCAGTTTTACTCATTCTTCTTTGTTATTGTTGGAGGTGCAGCAACTTCCAAATTAAAATCTCTTATGATTTAGGATCGTGTGCCTTTGGATGGTGGTATAAATCTTCTGCATACCTCCCCCCCCACCCTTTGACCAGGTCTCCCGGAGGACTGTTGTGTGGCACTGCAGGATTCTTAGGTCACCTTTATTAATCCAGTTGCATTTATGAGTTCAGTCCTTTGGATCTCATTGGTCCTGGACAATCCTATTTGTGGGGGAGATGAGATGCGCCCTTTCCATGTTCCTCTGCAGAGAAAGGAATGGACGGTTCCCTGGGAAGAGCCCCAAACGCTTTGCCTACAACAATCCCAATGTTTATTGGCCCATGCACCTTGGGGAATCCTGGCCACCATGGACACGGCTCAACAATTAGTGATACCTCGGGGTAGACAAGAGGATCCCAAACATCCTAATGTCAGAAGATTTCCTATGAATTCCTCAGCTCTTCCTTTAAGGAGAACACTGGCCCTCCAAATGGATCCCATTCCAGTCCTCGCTTCGGCTATGTGATCTTGGGGAAGTGTCTCAACTACTCTGAGTCCCAGTTCCACTTTCTGTAAAATTGCCCACGGTCAAGTCGTGAAAATTAGGGGCAAGGGAATAAAAAGAAATGGATTTATTAAGTGCTCATAAAGTGGACACTTAATAGCTAGATAGATGTGTCATGCATATATATTCACGAGAAACCTATTAGCAAAATTATTAAGTAATAATTAGGAAGAATGATGAGAGTGGAAATGTGCTGCTTACTAGAAGCCTGGTATGAAGCCAGGTGTTTTCTTACCATTTCCTCACATGGTTCACAGGGCCCTAGGAGGTAGGTTAGTGCTATTTGTCTATAGGAGAAGATTAAAGCACAGAGAGGTTAAGTGACATGCCACCCGTCGGACAGCCCAAGAATTTGAAGAGCCAGGACTCAACCTAGCAATCCTGTGTATGCTACCCCATTTCATAGTGTGAGTGTTCCAGTTCTGTGGACGTGGAAATTAAAGCTAAGAAGGACAAAACAAGCAGCCTCGGGGCACAGAGTCTGCAAAAGGCAGATGCTGGGTGTGCATGTTCTCGGAACAGTATCTCTGGGATTAAACACAGCCATGTGTGTCAAAGCCAGTGGACTGATGCCTGGGACAGAGGGAGGGCTCGGCGTGTGGGACACTCCTTTCTCTTTGCCCCCAGTGTCCTTGTCTGTCTCCTCCGCTCTGCAGAGATGCCTTCTGCAGCATCACTTTGCACCTTTGCACGTTATCTCTTTTCCCAGACATACCCTAACCTCTGGTTCCCGCATGAAACTCTCCTCGTCTATGGGGCCTGAGAACAGACTGCAGGAGTCAGGCCGGATATACCCCTTTTGGTGCCGTCAGGTCACGGCCTGCTGTCTTCTCAGCGGCCCTCCCTGCCCCTTTTGGCTTCATAGGCCGGGGACACCAGTGGTCCCATTCTCATTTCTTAGGGTGGTCAGGTTGCTTCCTCATATTCAGCTCCTCTGGGAGAGGCTGAGGGGCTTTAGTGACAGGCTTTCCAGGAGAACGGTGGGGCTGGGACTGCCAGGTTACACCTGCCCAGCCAAACTCCAGCCTCTGGGCATGTGCATGCATGTGTGTGTGTGCACCTGCCCCCCTCCACGTATACACACACATGCACACACACACACACACACACACACACACACCTACACCCCACAGACATGACATGCCTGCAGGAACCCCGGAGCAACTCCACAGGCAACAAACAACAGGAGAGGTGTCATCTGGGCAGCCTTTCATCGACAGACGAGGCTTCAGCTTTTTGGTTGGTTCTACAGCAGAAGAAAATGGCTGCATGGGTTTTGTGGAACCTGCAGGGTATGTTTCAGGTGGTCTGACTTAACACACGGCTTATGTGACCCAAGGAAAAATCACCCTGGTGATCCTTGTAGAGGCCCCAAAGAGAAAGGCCGTCTTTCCCCAGAGCAGCTGGGACAGAAAGTGAGAGGATCACGTGACTGTTAATCAGAAGAGCCCTGATGTACTTACTCCAATGCCAAGGATGGTTAAAATGGGCTGTGATTTACACCATCTGAGCTGAAGCTCATCAGAGGTGTCGGTTTGCAACGTGCGACCTCTCAACAACCATGCAGTAGCACAAGCTCCTCCCTGTCCAATCACTGAGCATAACTGCAAGGGACATGTTTGGAAGGAAGCGTACCTTCGATCAGAGTTGTGTGAGCTCATCAACCAACCTGTCACTCCACAGCCAACCACCCACAACCACAACCAGGCAAGCAATACAAACAACTACCATAACCAACCAACCAATACAAGCAGACAATCAACACAGTGACCAACCATCACGGCAACTAACCACACAGCATTGCAGCCAACCAATCACAGCAGCCAATCACACAAAACCAGCCATCACCCTTGTCACCCATCTGCTCAACCAACCAACCACAACTAGACAATACCACAAGCCACCATGGCAGCCCATCACCCACAACCACAGCTAATCAGTGACCACCACAGTCAACCAAACATCACAACCAACTGCCAACACTGGCCGACCAACAGCTAAGCACATCCAATAGCTACCACTATTAGCTAGCTTTTATTGAGCATTTACTGTGTGCCAGGAACTGTGCTAAATACTTTCCATGGATTAACTCGTGTCATCCTCACACTAACTCAGTGAGATAGACATTACTACTCTTGCTATGACTTTATCACTATTATAGCTACAACCACTTATCCTATATTATCTATATCATATTATACCCGGATGCAGTGATCATCGCATCTAATGCAGAAGTTGTGATGCAAAGAAAGTCAGTCATTTGCTCAGTGCCACATAGCTGAAGACTCCCTGGGCACTGCCAAGCCAGGGAAGGTCTGTTCACGCAGTGCAGACATCTCCCGTTGACACCACGCTGGTGATAAGCACTCAAGCAGCTGCTGGGAGAAGCAGGCCACCATGGGCCCAGAGTAACCTCACGTTCTTGCTGAGTGTGCCAAACCATAAGACTTACCCGATGTTGCTCGGCTACTGAGCCCTGTCTACAGCTGGTCACCCTGGCGACTAAGTAGTCAAGGCAACCACAGTGTGGCTACCATGTACCCACTCGTTCCCAGGGGAGGGGACAGTCTTGTTGATGCTTTCTTCAAAAGGGGCTGGGCCTTCAGGCCTCGGTTCCTCAAAGAGGTCACAGCCTGGGCAGCCTAGGCCATCATATCACTCACGGGATCAAGGAGACCCAGCATAACTATCTTGACGCTCCCCCACCTTTGCTGTGCTATGAATCATAAACTGTCCCTCTCTGGTCCATGAAGTCTGGCTGTCCGATTACTCCTTGCTGACCTTTGTGAGGGGTGGTTCTTCCCTGATAATAGATAATGGAGGTAAAATATGAGCAAGAATGAATTGGGTCCTGCCTTCATGGATCCTAAAGTCTAAAGAGAGAGACAGAAATCCAGTAAGTAAAAGAAATGTTATATTACAATAGTTAGGCATGCATCAGAGATGAAGCTCGGTGCACTGTGAGAGCCTACAATTTAGGGATGTGACCCAGCCAGGGGACGGACACACATCAGGCTTCCATGAAGAAGAGCCGAGGCTGGGCCTAGGTCCGAAAGATGAAATGTAAGTGTGCAGGGGATGAGGAACGTGCAGCTGGTGTGGCCAGGGGGCACTAGGCAGGGCTGAGTCTCCCAAGACCTCAAAGGAGGCCACACTCACAAAGGATTCCATCCTTACCTGGAGAGGAATTGGAAAGCACTGCAGGGTTTTAAGCAGTGGGCATGGGAGGGGTATAATCAGAATGATTTTGTTTTTCGATCATCACTCTGGCTACTATGGGAAGAATGGTTGGGTCAGAAGCAGGGCCAGAGTGAGATGGATTGAAGTGGAGGTGGCCAGGGTCAAAGCCACAACGAGGATTCAAGCAGGGGATGTCATTGGCTTGGCCTAGGGTGGTGGTGATGGCGAGAAGGGATCTGAGAGGCTTTAAATCAGAGGGGCTGCGGAGGGCTTCGGTGTCAGGGCAGAGGGAGCCAGAGGTGTCAGGTTGTGGGTTTGGGGTTGGCGCAACAGAATGACAGGTGTTCCCGTGGTGGTGCTGGGAAGCCCTGGTTTGCTGGAATTCCAATTCCAGTACCAGCCTGTCCTTTAATGGGAGAGAAAAGGCCCCCGGTGATCCAGCAGTTCATTATTTACTCTCCAGTGCAGCCTGGGGCTTGCTCTAACCAAGTCGAGGTGATTGAAATCCTATTCATCGTAACTAAATACATCAGAGCTGCTCAGTGGTGCCCACTCTGCGTGGCCAGCAACGTGCCCGCCGCTTACTTGAATGGTCAAATTACATAAACTCCAGCCCCACCAGGACCTTGCGGAGGAGATGCCAGCACACTCTTAATTACTACGGCTCTTCCAGGTGTCACAAAATAAACAGATGCAGAGACTGGAACCCCCAGTGTTCAAGGAACAATTAATCAGCACGCTCCACATTAAAGGCTTGGAAAAAAAAAACCCACAAAAAAAATAAACCTCACTGCATACGCAGGGTGGTCTGGAGGAAGAAATTATTCACTTCATAGTGACAGCAGGGAGGTGAGCAGAAGGGAAGAAAGGGAGCCATCCGGGCAGCGTCTACTCTGCGTCTGGGCCAATACATGAGATGCTGGGGACCCAAGTAAATCAGGGTCAGGTTATCAGAAAACACAGGGGCAGGGAGCCTGGGTGGCTCTGCCTGCAGCTCAGGTCATGATCTCAGGGTCCTGGGATCCAGCCCCACATCGGGCTCCCTGCTCAGGGAAGAATCTACTTCTCTCTCTTCCTCTGTGCATTCTCTCTCTCTCTCTCAAATAAATAAATGAAATCTTAAAAAAAAAAAAAAAAAGGAAACACAGAGGGAAGACCTAAACATGCATTTATGAAAGATACAACCAGAGATTAGCAGCGGGGAGAAAAGTGAAGAAAGAAATTAGTATTTATTAAGGGTCAAAGGCTTTCCATACTTCGTTCATTCAGCAAGAATTTCCTGCAGCCCTACTAAGTGTCAGGCATCGTTCTAGGTGTTTGGAAAACAGACACAATATCCCTACCCTCGTGGCACTGACACGCCCCATGTAATAACACTCACGTGATTTTAAGGACTATTACAAAAAAAGAAAGGGACAGAGCAGGAAAGCGCCATCATAAACACAGCAATGCACAGGTGACATCTGAGCAGGGGCTCTGAGTGAATGAAGACACAGGTATCGAGATCAATTGGAGGGTTCGCATTCAAGGCATCTCTCAGATAACCTCCACGTACTGCTCAGGCACCGTCTGTTTTGTTGATCCATTTTACAGATGAGAACATGGAGGGCCAATGAGATGAAGTGATGTGGTTATAAAGCCTGTGGCTGGCAAAGCGGAGGTGTGCACTTGGACTCGTCTGACTTCATTTTATTTTTTAAAGATTTATTTATTTATTTGACAGCGAGAGAGCATGAGAGAGTGAGAGAGAGAGTGAGAGAGAGAGAGCACAAGTAGGGGCAGGGGTAGAGGGAGAAGCAGACTTCCCTGCTGAGCATGGAGCCTGCTGTGGGGCTCGATCCCCGGACTCTGGGATCATTACTGAGCTGAAGGCAGACGCTTAACCGACTGAGCCTCTCAGGCGTCCCTCGCCTGGCCTGACTTTAAATCAACTCTTCTCCCAGCTACGTCTGCTGTGCCATTACATTAGGTTTTCCCAACAATTAATGCAGGACTTGAGTCCTTCAAATAACTGAGCACAGAGGAGGCTGCCTTAAGGAACCAGGGCTCCACTTAGGGGGACATAGAGGATGGACAGGCACAACACATGGGCCCCTGTTCCTCAGCTGATTCACACAGAAATCTCCCTGGGATTCAGGGTTCTCTACAGCAGAACATATCTCTGAAGGTTACAAAGAACATCAAGGAGGTCACGGTTGTAAATGGAGGCCAACAAAGGGTTGGACATCCAGTGGCTAGAAATCTCCTGCTGGTTCTGAGACCCAAGCCAAATCCCACCCCCTTGGTGAGACTTTTCTGGATTCCCTCCAAGAGGAATTAATCTCTCCTCTTCTTGGTTTACAAATCACCATTAAAGTATTTATTTGTCTAAATAGATCCATAAAGTGTGTTTTAGAGAATAAGACTACGGATTTTTATGTGGCCTTTAGAGGCCTCTGCGACACTCTGCAGAATGTTAATAAATGTCTTTATAGTTGATATGTAATATTCTGTATTATGTAATTATATAGAACATATCATCGAAGATGTCCCACGGATCTCTCAGTATATGGTATAAATGATTTTCTGAAAACAAAACAGATATATCTGGAACATGAACTAAAGGCCCCAAACAATTACAAGAATCACTCAAAACAGATTTTATCCCTACCCCATGAAAGCAAGGCCAAAAACCACACAATCATAGTGCTGGCTGCTCAAACCATGTCTTCCAAGGTTTTCTTTGGAATAAACTCTCTTCCTAACCTGTACACAAAGCTAGAGATTACAGCATCTAAGAATTCCAGCATTATTCTCACTTGAATGAAGGAGCAGATCTCTTTGGTTAAGGGTACTGGTTTTAGAGATAGATAGAATGCTCTGGACTCAAATCCTAAGTGTGCTTCTATTATCTGTCACCTTAGGCAAGTTCCAGTTTCTTTTTTTTTGTTTGTTTGCTTTTTAAAGATTTTATTTATTTATTTATTTGAGAGAGAGAGAGAGCAGTGTGTAGGGGGTAGCAGAGGGAGACGGACGAGCAGACTCCATGCTGAGCGTGGAGCCCGATGTGGAGCTCAGAGATTAGGACCTGAGCAGAAATCAAGAGCCAAATGGCTAACCAAATGAATCATCCAGGGAGCCCGATAGCTTGTTTTAACCTCAATTTTTCTAATGTAGAAACTAGGACTAATATATGCATTTTTCGTAAGGACTGACTGGGACCATTCATGTACTAGCACCACATGTGGTTAAAATAAATCCAAGAAATGGCAGGGTATTGTTATCCTTCCTGCCAAGAGTGGAGGTCCCCAAAAGAATGGGACAACAGTGGCTGTGCCCAAACTGTTCATGGGTATGAAGCATCTATGGCACCACTGGATCTCTGGGTCCTCATACGGGGCCTGGTATGTATGAGATACTCCATTAATACGTATAGAATGAATAAATTTATGAATTCATGTTCATGTGTGCTATTTTACTAAGTTTCCACACAATCCTGTGAGCTGGATTTTTTTTTTAAAGATTTTATTTATTTGTTCATGAGGGACACAGAGAGAGAGACAGGCAGAGACAGGCAGAGGGAGAAGCAGGCTCCAAGCAGAGAGCCAGACATGGGACTCGATCCTAGGTCCCCAGGACCACGCTCTGGGCTGAAGGCAGCACTAAACCTCTGAGCCTCCTGGGCTGCCCACCGTGAGCTGGCTTTTGTTGATATGGTGTCCACCTTAGAGATAACATCACTGAGGTTTCCAGAAAGGGGGTGAGCTACCTTGACCCCAAATGATAGGGTCAGTGGCGAGGAGTCAGAATTTGAGACTAAGTTTTCTGGACCAAAACCCTCAGCCTCAGTTCACTCCCTCAAGCTCTCTTCTGAAAGGCTCCAGAATGCTGGATGAGAGAGAAGCCAGGGGAGACACATTTCATCAAAGACTCCTATCTAGAAGGCCACATGCTTCGTCCCACCACCCCCCTCTTCCCGCCTCTGGGTGAGCCACTGGTGGATGACAGCAGCAGCCTGAAGCAAGGTCTGGTGGCAGAGCAGGGGAGCATCACAAAGTCATTAGCATCCTGGCACTCGAGGGATTTACAAAGCACAAAGGAAACTAAGAAACTCCAGCCTCTGGTTGGCAGGATAAAGATCTCGGAAGACAGAGAGGTGTGATGGAAGCAGGATGGCTCTTTAGACGGGGGAGCATTTAATGCCTCAATCCCTATAATCTTGCAAGAATAAGAAATGGAAGGTTAGCTGGGGTGTGAGCTCTGAGAGTGGCTTCAGAAAGAGAAGCAAGAGATTGAAAAAGGGCTTAGGGAAAGTGGGTTCTGGTTACTTCTGAGGGGTCTTGATGCTTGAGAAAGACAAAGACTCCGAAGTCTCCACAGGAAGCACACACGGCTGGAGGCACTGAGATATCAGAGACGGATTAAGCAAATTACGTCTGTTTAGCGTGGATAAGCAGAGCCCAAGGGGAGGTATAATAACCATTCACAGACATCTGAGGGAAGGAAATTCTTAGGAGGACCAGGCATTATAGGAGCTAGCCCCCGGGGGATCTGGCCAGGAACAACGGAATAAAGCTAAAGCTAGGGAAATTAGACCATCAGAACAAAGTCCAGATTTGGCTGGGAGGCCACCTCACCAAGAGCTACTGATCCTCTTGCTGTTCATCAACATACTTTGCCCTTCCTGTCGCAGGACCTTTGCACCTGCCACTCCTCTGTCATCCTGTGATCCTCCTCCCCCCAGATCCCACAAGGCTATTTCAAGTTTATTTCACAAGCTATCTCCCTCAGAGAAGGCCATCCTGACTTCACAGTTCAAATAAAGTAGCCCTGTAACTTCACCCCCACCAACCATCAAATTATTATGTTATTTCTTATTCAGGGCACCTGTCACATGTGAAATTATTGCCTGTATTTACCGCTTTACTGTCTTTAAAAAAAAAAAAAAAAACCTTCCCTGTACTAGAATATAAGAGTGCAAGCCTCTCTCTCTCTCTCTCTCTCTTTTTTTTTAAGATTTTTAAGATTTATTTATTCATGAGAGACACCCAGAGAGAAGCAGAGACATAGAGGAAAAAGCAGGCTCCATGCAGGGAGTCCGGTGCGACACTCGATCCCAGGACCCTGGGATTATGCTCTGAGCTGAAGGCAGATGCTCAACCATTGAGCCACCCAGGTGCCCCAGTCTGTCTAGATTTAAAAAAAAAATCAGCCAAATACTGTCCACAGGCCAAGTCTGGTCCATCTCCTGCTTTTATAAATACAGTTTTATTAAAACAGAGCAACATCCCTCCACTCATATGTCTTCTCTGGCCAATTCGACTTTACAAAAGCAGAGCTGAGTAGTATGACAGAGAACTTAATCTGTAAAGTCTAAAATATTTACTCCCTGGCTCTTTATGGAAAAAGTCTGCTGACCGCCGGGCTGCACAGCCCTGAATACTCAGTATTTGAGATGTATTGGATAGAATGTAATTAACAGAATGAAATAAAGGTCTGGAAGGCGGAAAAATAAGTACAAGGCTCATGGTAGCTTCCCTAGCTATAGAGATAGTCAAGCTAATGCAGTTCACTCAACTTCATATGATATGTTTTTCTCTAAACACCCACTCTAGTGCCGTGTGCCATGCCCTGATATGGGGGAAAATGGCAGGAATAAAAAAGACATCATTCCATTGTTGGAGATTCTAAGAGCCGGTGTGGGAGAGACACTAACGCATAAATTGCCGCAGTTCTAGGTGTGCAGAAGTATGTGGAAAGCGCTGTCAGAGGGCAGAGGAGGGGCAGCTAATTATGTCAGACAAGGAAACAGAAGGAGATGAAGCACAGCATCATTGAATCTATGTCACTTCACGTTGGCCTTGAAGAACATTAATAGTCGCCACTGTTTATTGAGCATTTTCTTTGTGCCAGGCACTGCGTGAAGGCGTATCTCATTAAATCCTTACAATACAATAAATGTATCAGGATAGGTCAGCTTCTGCTTTGTGATGACCAATTCCCACAACTCAATGTCTTAAAACAAACAAGGTTTACTTACGATTCTCATAACACGCACAATACAACTGGCAATGAGTGGGGGGGGGGGAGCATGGGAGTGGGCTGTGTCATGAAGTCAGCGTGTAGGACCTTGGGGTGACAGATGGTTCCCCCACCTAATGAAGCCACTACTTTAATATGAAGCTCCAGCAGTGCTGCCGTAAGAGAGTAGAGGATGGAGAATCACATACTGGTTCTTTGCATCTTCAGCACAGAACTGGCCTGTGCCATTTTTCAGGGGTCCAAACAAGTCATGGGACCACACCCATTCAAGGGGGCTTGAAGTGTACCAGAAGGAGAAAGCAGAAACAATACCTGAGTGTTAGTAATATCTACCATAGCGTTACTTACAAATGCTGGAACTGGAGGCCACCTGGGTGGCCCAGTGGTTGAGCATTTGCCTTTGGCTCAGGGTATGATCCTGGGGTCTTGGGATCGAGTCCTGCATTGGGCTCCCCGTGGGGAGCCTGCTTCTCCCTCTGCCTTTCTCTGTGTCTGTCATGAATAAATAAAATCCTTTTAAAAAGATGATGGAAAAAAAAAAAAGATGATGGAACTGTATTGCAGAAAGGTTAGGCAACTTGTCCAAGTTCAAACCAAGAATGGAGTCTGGATTACAAACCCAGTCTATCTGATGTTACCATTATTCCTTTACCTGAAAAGGTTAACACGATCCTAAAGGTTGGAGAAGAGCTTCTCAAGAAGGGAAGGTTAAAGTGAAGACGTCTCAAAGGAAACAAACAATCAGAGGGGAAAGACCAGCCAGCTCTTGAGGATTGATGGAAAGACTGATGGAAATCTTTAGTGTCATCATTGTGTCCCAGAGAGTGTGATGAGATGAAGAACAGCTATAGTCATGTCATGTCAAGGTTTAGGGAACTTTATTTTTAAATTTTATTTATTTATTCACGAGAGACACAGAGAGAGAGAGAGAGGCAGAGACACAGGCAGAGGGAGAAGCAGGCTCCATGCAGGGAGCCGGATGCAGGACTCAATACTAGGACTCCAGGATCATACCCTGGGCCGAAGGCAGCGCTGAACCGCTGAGCCACCCGGGCTGCCCGGTTTAGGGAACTTTAAGGGGGTATAAAAGTGATGGACAGAACAGGATGCCCAGAACACAATCCATAAACACTATGCTCTATGGACCCTATGGGATACCAATGCAGTTAGCTCCCACCTCCATCCCATCTCAAAGAATATGTCCCCTGAATGAAGTGGTATCTGCCTCTACTGGTAGCGCCAAAATGGCTGGATGCTCTCTTTCTGGCCTCCAACTCCTGGTACATGTTATTTCCTCATCCCTACATGTTCTTCTGGTTTCTTCACCTGGGTAAGTCCTCCCAGTCCTTATGGACTCAGCTTAGACAGCTCCTCTCACATAAGCTGAGTAGAGTTGTGTGCCCCAGAGAGGACCTCCCCGGACCGAGTGTACCTACCTTAACAACAGACCAACTGCACAGTATTTAAGTGCCTTCAAAGGCCCCATCTGGGACTTCTCTATCTCTGACTCCTCAGTACCTAGCAGGGTGCCTGGCACTGTCAAAATTCTTCATAAAGGTCTGTTGAATGAATGACTATATTTGGAAAAAATCCTGTAGTCAAGTGCTTCCCAAACTTCGATGTGTCTATTTATCACCTAGGGATATTTTAAAATCAGATTATGATTTCGTAGGGCTGGGGTGGTACCTGAGATTGTACATTTCCAGTAAAGCTCTCAATGATGCTAACGGACGCTGGTCCACGGACACACTTGATGAACAAGGCTGCAGCACATGCCATGGATGCTCAACCTGTACCCTCTCATCAGTGTGCCCATGAATGCCAACTTGACAGACTGCAGCTGCCAGCACCTGTGGCTCTTCCTTCCAGGTGTTTCTCTGGCTGCTGGAGCCCACTTGGCCCATGCAGATGTATATTAGAAGTGGCTTTCTCTTTCTCTCTCTCTCTCTCTGTGTCTCTCATGAATAAATACATAAAATCTTTAAAAAAAAAAAAGGGGGGGGGGATCCCTGGGTGGCTCAGTAGTTTAGCACCTGCCCCTGGTCCAGGGCATGATCTTCAAGTCCTGGGATCAAGTCCCACATCAGGCTCCCTGCATGGAGCCTGCTTCTCCCTCTGCCTGTGTCTGTCCCTCTTTCTGTGTCTCTCATGAATAAATAAATAAAATCTTAAAACAAAAAAAAAGAAGTGGCTTAGAGTTAACACCCTTCCCCCCAACTGCCAGGAACATCGAACAATCAATGGCTGATGGATACAAGTGTGTAAGTACTCCAGCTCTTTCATTCCTTGATTGGAAAAGCCCGGAGATATTCCCCACAGTATCCCCCCAAGTTTCCCTGTGGGACTGTGTATCTCTCATCCTCACTGGTATCCCACTGGATGGCACTTTTGCTCTTTGCTTTCTTCTGTTCCCACTTCCATATCTATATTGGGAACATCTACACCTCAATGAACCACCTGTAGTCCCATCACTGTCTCAGGGCTCCTTCAGGGGAAACCAATTTAAGTCAGGTTCCTAAAACTTAAGCTGTGTGGTCCTTCTGTCCTTGGGCTTCCATTAGGTATCCATTCATTCATCATTTATTCATTCCACAAGTGGGCAGGTAGTGACAAATCAATCGGTACTTGAGGGTAGGGATGAATTGTGGGTTTTTTTTTCAGCGTTCCTAGTCCCTTGCAGAAAAGTGGACAAAAATACGTCTCTGGAAAATGTTGGCTGGTGAGAGAAGGAAGGAAGGGAAGAGCTATTCTGTCCTCATTTCTTGAATCCAGCACAGGGCGTGGTAGATGGGGCTCTGCAGGCAGTGGTGGAGCTGGGGACACAGAGCACTTCTGAAGAGTGGCATGGCAGTTAGGCTGTCACACAGGTAAGTTCAAATTTCCCTCCTGCCAGTTTCTCACAAGGTACTAGGATTCTCTGTGCCTCGGTGTCCCCATGTTTGAAATCAGTAGGACCTATTTTCAGGGGGTGGAGTTCATAAGGAAGATTAAATGAGATAATGAATGACTAGCAACTCCTCCAAATATGCCTGACACAATGTGCTCAGAACGCAGTAAACCCCGTTACTGTCCTTGTTACCACTGGCTCCCTCTGATAGGCCAGCCCTGGCGCTAAAGCCTGCATGGCTAGCGTCTGAGATGCAGCCCAGAACTGAGGCAGGCAGCACAGCTAGACATGTGGACCCCAAGAGGAAGCCCTATCCTTCCACCTGAACGTGGGTTCTTCTATCACAGAGAAGGTTCTGGAACCAGATAAGGAGGCCTGAGCTCAAATCCCAGCTTGGCCACCAGTGACTGTGGGCAATTACATAACCGCTCTGAGACTCAGTGTCCTCATCTGTATAAGGGGCATAATAAGGGCACCTTATCGTACTAAGGTGATTGTGATGTAGACGTTGCATAGCACGCATCAAGTACCCGACAAATAGTAAGAGCTTGATTACTGTCTGCAGTTGTCATTCTTCTTACGGCTGTTAACACCAGGCCTATGGAAGCTACGGGACTTTAGTTCTGCCAGTATTTGCTCCCATACGTGCATCCAGGAGGACAGGCTTGACTCCTTCAGCTTGCCTGCCAGCTTCAAAAGAGCTCTTCATTTTCAAAGGATACATTTGATAAGTTTGCGAATTTGCATGCTGCCAAAAGCCCCCTGTGGCTTCTGTAGGTCCAGATTATTCTGTTTATTCCTTCAATCACATCTGTCGATTATTGTGTGGAGGCAGCTCGTTTATTATGTCTTTGGCTTCCCAGATGCCCGCTCGAGGCAGCCTTTGTAAACCGTATCTGCCAGCCACTGCCACCAATGAAATGTTGACAGTGGCACCCACGGTCCTGGTCACCCACAGGGGTCCCAAGAACATGTCAGGACTGAGAAGCTCCTGGAAAGAGCCCCTTCTTTTCATCCCACCCGGCACCCCAAGCAACGGGCACTGCCTGTTTCACTATCATTTTTCCGAATTGGTACCAACAGCTGCTTTCATCCTTATACAAGACAAACATAGTCATTTCCCTGTTTTATTATTAACACATTCTGGCATAATTGCTTGGGCTCTCAACTGTGACCTGTTAGAGATTCACTCAGCCACAGAATTTTCAAGGGGAATACAGCATCATGGTTAAAGACCGCAATATGCATTTTTCCCAACCAATTCTATTTGTCTGTAAGCCCCCAAGTCAAATCTCTTGTTGAATTTGTTCAAACATAAATTAATAGTTGAATTTACATAGATTTAATGTCTTATAATCTTTCTGGTCTGGGAATCTATATTCAAGACTAGATGCATCAGCTCAGATATATCGCATTTAATGCTGAAAATAATTTTAATCCCTCTAAAGCCCGATTTTTTTTTGCACATTACTAAGCCCAAGCAGTCAATCCTTTCTAATAAGACGCACAAAACCTGCTGCTGCCAAAGGATAAATACACATTTCTAGGATTTGGGCCATGTGCATGGGTCTGTTTAAAAGAATTAAAGCACAAACAACTTTTGCAAGGGAAATGCCGTCACTTGTTATTCCTGTGTCCCTGTTCCGCCCCAAATGACACAACTGTTTATTACCAAGGCTTATGGAGAGTGCTCGGGAGAAGTATTCCTCTATTCACATCCACACAAGTGTCACCTGAATGAACTCAATTCGTGTGTGCGGCCAATGTTCATCGAGTCCCCGGACAATGCACACTGGCCTGGATGCTGAGCATATAGCAGTGAACAAAACCAGTGAAGCCCCCATTTTCTTGGAGCTGACATGCCAATGGGGGAAGCAGACATGCAAACAAATTCATGCAAACATGCAGACATGCAAACAAATTCAAATAAATAATGTTCTAGCTCTAGACGCCACCTCCATTCTTGAACCTGTTGCTGTGCTGGTCTAAGCCAATGATACTTGCAAGTCATGCTTCCTTCACCCTGCTGGAACCCTGGGACCACCATGATGCAAAGAAACCCAGTCCAGTCTCCTGGAGGGCCGAGAGGTACCCCGGCAAACAGCCACAAGAATGGCGGGACAAGTAAGTGAGGTCACCAGAGCTACTCAGAGAACTGCAGCTGCATGAATGATCCCAGGTGAGAAGAGCAGAAGAGCCACTCAGGTGCCACTCCATAGAAATGGGAGAAATGACAAACCAGTGTTGTTGTGAGGCATTACATTTTGGGACAGTTTGTTATGTGGCAATGGCTAGCTGTAACACCGAGAAAAGCATATCCCTAAAGAGAGATATGGAGTAAATAAATATGAAGGCCCTAATGTAAACTCTACTTAGTGGTGGTGATGAGGAGAGGGGAAAGGTGGGTGGTTTAGGGAACCACAAAGCAGCCAGTGGGACTGGAATGAAATGCACAAAGGAATGAAATGAAGTTCCTAAGCATTCTGAAAAACTTCTAAGGAACACAATGTTCCCATTACATGAACCCATGGAAGCAGTGGCTACCCCCGTCTCCTGCCATCCTCATATTCTGATAACAACAGTTGCCACTGATTGAGGCACTTCTTGTCATCTCATTATTCCTATTTCAGACATGAGGGGATTTTGCTTGGAGAAGAGAAGTTTTATGCCCACCTGGCAAGCAAATAAAGTTCTAACTCCCAAAGTTTATTTTTTTAAAGATTTATTTATTTGAGAGAAGGGGCAAGAGAGGGGAGGGGCAGAGAGAAGCAGAAGCAGGAGAGAAGCAGATCCCCCAAGAAGTGTGGAGCCCGACCTGAGCCAAAATCAAGAGTCAGACACTCCACTGACTGAGCCACCCAGGTGCCCTGCAAAGGCCATTATTTTTTTTTAATTTTTATTTATTTATGATAGTCACAGAGAGAGACAGAGAGAGAGGCAGAGACACAGGCAGAGGGAGAAGCAGGCTCCATGCACTGGGAGCCTGATGTGGGATTCGATCCCGGGTCTCCAGGATCGTGCCCTGGGCCAAAGGCAGGCGCCAAACCGCTGCGCCACCCAGGGATCCCGCAAAGGCCATTAAAAAAAAAAATCACTATTATGCTTCTTATGCTCTGACTCCTTAATCCCTTGCCATCTCAAACACTTGGGTAAGTCCTTCTAGAGCCATGCCTTCCCTATGGCTGTCTTCACAGTACATGTGAGCCTAAGGTTCTCCTTGCCGATCAACCCACTACATCCACTCATGCCAACGCCTTCCACCATATTGAATGCCTCCTTTTCAGGTACAGTAAGCCCAGCTCAACACCACTCAGTGTCACTGCTTTAACCACGTAAAGCCAAATATTGTGTTCCTACTGAATTCCTGGGATTCCCATCTCTTTCCCTACCAAATCCACACAGCTGCGCCTGTCTCTGGTCCTTACCCTGGGTCTGTACCTGCAAATATCTTTGTGCTTTTGCAAAGCTTGCAGGCGCAAGCTACAGCCTCTAATATGACCAAGAATTCTAAGAAATGACTATAATTTAAAGTAGATGCATAAAACTAGCTGGTCAGGGACTGACTTTTGCAGTCTGAAAGGAGGATTTTTGGGGGTTTTTTATATTTTTTTGGTCACTGCTGGATAAATGGATCACATTCCAAAATAAAGGCTGGGTGGGGATAAGCTATTAGATTTCTAGATGACAATATGTGAGCCATCATAGTCATCCCAGGAAGAAGTGTTGGGTAACTTAACCAAGTTTAAGATATTGAAAATTATTTTTTAAAAAAGGAAATATCCAACACTGCAAGACATAATACATTCTTTCTCACAGAGAAAAACCAAGCTGGCATGGATGAATAATTGGGATGTGTGAGACAGCACAGGGATGTCCTTTGGGAATGTATTAGGCATTGTATTTAAGAAAACCAAATTCCTACCATATTTATATTCCAGCCAATTGAGAACGGGATCTAAGGCTCATGCTCTGTTTCCTGAGCCCTTCAGTCCACTTTACTGCCATGTTCCCAAGGTCTACAGACCATTTGCATAAAACTGCACGAGACCCCAACCTGGGATGCTGTGTGCAGCTCATCAGTGATTCATAAGTGGTAGTTAACAAATTCCAAGAGAAAACACTGGGCTATTCATTCTTTTAGCAAAGCTTTGTGGAGGATCTATTACTGATTGGGCACCATGCTCAGTACAATGTTGTCCCTATTCTCAGGTAATGACTGTTTAATAACAGAAAGGTAGCATGTTAATGGTTAAAACAAGGTGTCCTCTGCACTGGGGCAGAACAGGTGCTGTGCAATCACCCATGAGCTCTGTGAGCCCATAACCCTGAAGGAGAGAGTTGGAAAAAAAAAAATAGATGGTCCAGAGAAGTTTCTTGGACTTAATGCCACACTTTGAATCTTAAAGTAAATGTTAATCAGAATAAAATAAATAAATAGATAAATAGAGAAAGAAAGAAAGAAAGAAAGAAAGAAAGAAAGAAAGAAAGAGAAAGAAAGAAAGAAGAAAGAAAAAGAAAGAAGAAAGAAAAAGAAAGAGAAAGAAAGAAAGAAAGAAAGGAAAGAAAGAAAGAAAGAAAGAAAGAAAGAAAGAAAGAAAGAAAGAAAGAAAGGAAGGAAGGAAGAAAGGCAAGCATTCCTCTAAAGTGAACAACTTACCTGAAGCTCAGATTCAGGACACGACTAACGTCTATGGGGCACATGATAGTTTAAGGAGAGTGGGCAGGAGAGAACATTATATAAAGGAAGACTGGCCAGATCACAGATCACGTTGTATGGCATGTCTGAACATTAAAGATTTATTTTTTGGCCGCCAAAGTGCAAGAATCTGTATATTGATAATTTCTAAGGGATGTTCAGCTGATAAACAGTGTCTTTAAGGGGTCTTCCCTTTCTCCTACTTTCCCTTCCCTCATACTCTGCCTGTTGGCTTTTGTCTCTGCTGCTCATCAATAGCTGTCCCAGCTCCAGGCATTTTTTTAAAAAAGATTTTACTTATGTATTTATTTATTTGAGAGAGAGAGCGAGCGCATGAGCAGCGGGGAGGAGGCAGAGGCAGAGGGAGAAGCAGACTCCCCGCTGAGCAGAGAGCCTGATGCAGGCTCCATCCCAGGACTCTGAGAGTGACCAGTGGAAGACAGAGCTTAACTGGCTGAGCCACCAGGCACCCCCCAACTCCAGGCATTGAGATTTAAAACAGGGAGAAGGAAGGAAGGTGGTGGAACCAGCTCCCAATGTCCTCTTCATTGAAAAATCATTTTTCAAACTGTCCCCCCGCCCCTACCCCCCCCCCACCGCAACCAAAGTCTATGTACATCTCATTGTCCAGAAAATGATGCAAGGCCCCTACCTAGTTGCAAAGAAGGCTGGAAATGTAGGAAGCCTTTCCAGTTACAAAGGGGGTCAAACAACCATGCCTGATGTGAGATGTGAAGCCCCCAATTTTCATTTCGGGAGAGAAAGTACTTCTGGAAGATGTGCGGAAGCCACAAGAGTCCTGCTTCTGAATGGTCCTGAGAAATGACATGGGAGTGGGCTAGGGCAGCATGGAAAGTGAAGGGCTTTTTATTTTATTTAGAGATTTTATTTATTTACTCATGAGAGACGCACAGAGAGAGGCAGAGACACAGGCAGAGGGAGACGCAGGCTCCATACAGGGAGCCCGATGTGGGACTCGATCCCAGGACCCCAGGATCATGACCTGAGCCAAAGGCAGACGCTTAATCACCGAGCCACCCAGATATCCCAGTGAAGGGCTTTTTAATTTAAAACTGCAAGTCTGAGAGGGGATGACTTAAACATTCAGTGTAAGTGATCAACATTGGAAATAATGCCAAGTTACACTGATGCCACAAACACAAGCTTGTGTGCCAATCTAGATTTTTCATTATAATATCCAGGTAGCGCATTTGAACTTACAACAGAAGCAGTTATGCTTTGTCTTGTTCAGTCCTGTGATAATCCTGAAGGTAGGGAAAGCTAAAGAATCAAAGACTGGAAGCAGTAAAGTCTCCACCCAAGGGTGACAGGTAATAGCTAGCAGAAGCCTTCGAATCTGGGAGTTTTGGCACCATATCTCCAATACCACATTATCTCTTTGATAGAAGATCAAGGAAGTTGAAAGATACTGAGAATATATATGATGCCTTAAAACATATTTGCATTTTATTTTATTTTATTTATTTGAGAGAGAGAGAGAGAGAGAGAGAGAGAGAAAACATGCAGGTCCATATGAGCAGGGGGAGGGGCAAAGGGACAGGGAAAAGCAGACTCCCTGCTGAACAGGGAGTCCAACGTGGGGCTTGACCCTAGGACCCCAGGATCATGACCTCAGCTCAAGGCAGACTGAGCCACCCAGATGCCCCAAAGTATCTGCATTTTAAGGGTACAGGGTCTGAAGTCAAAAAGCCCTACAGATCTCCAAATTTGCATAATCCTACTCAAGACTTTTCAAGGGTATTTTTGACTCTACACAAATTTCACCTTCAATGTTGATATTAGAACCCTATTGAATGGAATTGCACTCTAAGTACTGCTATGAAAACAAAATAAATTAGTGTATGAAACATGCTCAGCACCATATCTGTTACGGAGTGAGTGCTCAGTAAATGTCTGTTGAATAAATAAATAGACGAAATAGGAAGAACTTATTTACTATGTGCTGGACATTGTACTAAGTCTTTGCATGCATAAATTCATTGAAGCCTAGGAGATAAATGGTAGTGCTTTGGCTTGATTCATAAATGTGCTCTTAGCCAGTATACTATACTGCCTCTTATGTACAATAAAAGAATTTACTGTATCTTGGGTGCCATATTTAATTTCTAAGACTGAAACCACCATTGCATAAATATTCCTGTGAACTGTATCAGGGGTTCTAGAGACCCCTTGTCTGGTGTTGGGCATCCATTCTGATATCCTATATCCCATACCAAAGAACCTCCAGCTCATCAGCCAGAGCACAAGATTCCAGATGACAGGAAGACAACAGAGCATCTCTCCTTAGGATTGCCCTGCAATCCAAAATCTAACACTCCCTCATCTGGAATCCTAGGTAGTGTGAGTCAGAATGGTGCTAAGAAATAGTTCATCCAAATATTTCCTGAGGACTGAGAACAGAAGCCCAGAAAGGAAAGCCACTTGCTCAAGATCATGCAATAAGTGAGTGGCATGTGTGGGCCCAGAGCCCAAACCTTCTGGTGCTGAAGTTTCTACATTACTCAGTGCTGACTTTCCCCAAACAATTCTTCCCTCCATGTTTGTTGGTCCTTCCTTCAGTGACATCAAAACCCAAAGACAGCAAGACAAGGCCCATTGGAGGAGGACATGGGAGATGCATTTGGCCCAAGTCACACTTTCCACCTGGCCTCAACTTGAGACTTCTGATGAATGTTCCAAACAGTGATATGCTACCATGATTGAAACAGGAAGAGGTACACTGCAAGACAGCAAGGTTAGGGGTGAGGAAAGTGAACTACAGCTCAGAATTGAAGGGGCTGGATCCTGAGAGTGAGTGTTTCACCCTGGGCTTGGGCCTGGTGCAGCCTAAGCTTCAAACCCGAGTCCCATGATTGGTCTCTGGTGTTCTACTAATGAATGTATTTTAAAATAAAACCTCTAATTACCTGGTGATGAAGCAAAACTATATTATCTTGTATTTTTATTAGTAAAAGCATTAGACATAAACATTTGACATGTGCCACCATTTTATAACTGTCTGGGAATTTCATGATTTTTTTTACATAAAGCAAATGCCTGCAAAACTGTAAGTGCTCTGAGCTTCTCAGAAGTGGAGAGGTCTCTAAGCACAGAAATAGTTTCTTCTTGCTCTGGAGTCTGCTCTGGGTGTAGATGCCTCAATCCCTGCCCCCTGCCCTCCCCCATTCACTCGTACAACAGTGCTTGGAACCTCAAGAAAGATGCCCTCAACTTTCTCTCTCTCTCTCTCTCTCTCTTGGCCTTCCAAGCCCAACCCCAGGTACCCCTCATCCCTTATCTACTCCTACTGACCATTCCCTCATGTGTTTCATGGGCCTCCTTGGATCACAAAGATTTTTATCTCCAGGTTTATGGAGCTCTGTGTTGGGGCGCCAGTGGGGCTTCATGCATAATTAATGACAATCCCCCTACACATGTTTTCTATTAGCAATTCAGGCTCTTTCAGGACTTTTTAAAACATACTTTGCAATTCGCCAAAATTCTAAGAGGCATTTAAATAGGAAAAATCCATAAAAGCACAGAATGTCTGGGGTTTCTGGAAGGAGGCTTTAATGAAGAATTTCTCCCCAGAGGAGCATTTCCTGAAATGCTTTCTGCTCTGCACCACAAGTGTCTCCACATGAGTACAAGACTAAATCTCAGGTCTCCTCAAAAACAATGTCAATGGAATTCATTAAAAAAAAAAAAATGGTCCCAGGTTACCATAACAACCAAGGTTCCAACATCGTGTTGACTAACTGCAAAGTGATATGATCAGAGAGACCAGAGCAGAGAACAAAAGTATCAGGTTGCCATGGCAACTGTGTATACAGAAAATGGAGTTGTTTCAAGGGGGAAGTTTCCAGTGCGAAAGTAAATGTAAAGCATCCTTCTAGAGTGAATGATCACCCAGGAAAATTTCTCCATGAGTCAAGAGTTGCCCCATCATTTTATTTGGTTGGCAAAGCTCTATGACAAAAGCTGTATCAGTTAGTTATTGCTGTATAACAAATAATCTGAAAACATAGTGACTTTGAACAAGAACCACCCCCTCCTCCCTGCCCAAGGAGTCTATGGATTGGCTGGAAAGTTCTGTGCATCTGGGCTGAGCTCAGGTTATCTGTGCCAGGTTCATATGATTTCATCTGGACTTGTTCAAGAGTCTGCAGGCACTAGCAGGTCAGCTGGGGGCTGACTGACCTAGGAAGGCATCAGCTGAGATGACTTGGCTTTGCTCCACATAGTCTTACACCCTCCAGCAGGTAATCCTGGATTTGTTTCTCATGGCCAAAGCCAGACCTCAGAAAACCTCTTGAGCTCTTGAATCAGAACAGTCAGACCATCATTTCTACAACATTCTACTGACTAAAGCAAAGCACAAGACCAGCCCAGAATTAAAAGATATGGAAAGAGACTCCATTTCTTGATGGCAGAGGATGCCACAACCCATTGCAAAGGGTGTGGACAGAGGCGGGAGTTGGTGGATTGGAGGCATTTCTGCAAACAATATGCCAAGAGGCCAACTTTTACATATAACATCCCCTTGAGCTCACACACAAAAGTTGAATGTGCAAAAGGCAAACAATCCACCTACATATTAAAAGGCTTCCAGAGAGCAGAACAATATCGTAAAATGTCAAATGAGAGCTCATGTATTAGACACGATTTTTGATCATGTATTTCCAGGATTTTGTGCTTATTCTTTAATTTTTTCCCTTCCTTCAAAACCGAACAGAGTCAAGGGACCACTTGAACCCCACAAGGCATGTAATTGAGGCTGGATAGGAGATTGCTGCGACATTCATTCATCAGCTGATGGAGAGAGGCAGTTTGGTGAAGTGATTAAAAGTGTGGGTTTTGAAGTCAGGCTGTCTGGGTTCCAATCTTCTCTCAAACCCAATTTACATGTATTTTAGGTAAGATGCCTGACCTCCATGATCTTTACTACCCTCATCTGGAAAATGTGGGCAGAATATTTTATTGATCCTAAGATACACTTTTCACTTTTCAGTATCTTTGAAATTAATTGGGTTATATAACTGATGCCACATTCAAGACAGACATAAAATGTCATGTGTCCTATTCATGGCATCTTAGAGTCAATAAATATGGTGGCGCCTGCCTCAAGGGTTGAGTTAATCTATGCTGATTGATTAGAACAGTGGTCTATTCCCAGTAAGAGCTCAGTAAATGTGAGTTAAGAGGAGGAAAATTCATGTTTGGTATATGTGTAGGTGGTTTAGGAAACCAGACATATAATATATGTACATTCAAGTTGTGCACAGTTTGAATGTTTGGAAGATGAGGACAGTGTGCATCTGCTTCTGCACGGAGCCTTTCTGGGAGAAGTGGATAAACTGAACTTCTGTGATTACTAGTCAGTGCTTGCAACAATTTTTCTTGACTGCATATAACCCTCCCATTAACCACGGGAGGGCCATGTCATCTGCCCATTTTACTGAAGGATCAGTGAAGTGGGAAAGGTATGGTTAGGGTCACATCAATTAG
The DNA here is from genome assembly GCF_048418805.1 of Vulpes vulpes. Taxonomy (NCBI): domain Eukaryota; kingdom Metazoa; phylum Chordata; class Mammalia; order Carnivora; family Canidae; genus Vulpes; species Vulpes vulpes. Next base: position 95,017,246 of record NC_132782.1, read on the forward strand.
TGGCAGAGAGAATCCACATACCTCGATTCCAAACTGTCTTCATTCATCTCCTGAGACAGGAAGAGGCAACAGAGGTGAGCATGAGGGATTCTTTGTTTCAATGCTCAGAATTATTGTGTTAAATGTGAATGTGGGTTGGTAGGCCGTCAATGCTGGTTTGGAACCTCTCTCTAGAAGGTGTTCAGAAGCAGTAATTTGACTGGAAGCAGGCCTGGGAGCTTTGTGCTATGGGCTGAATGTTTGCATCTCCCTCAAATTCATATGTTGAAATTCTACCCAAGGGGATTAGATGATGAGGGTGGAGCCTCATGAAGGGGATGAGTGCCTTTATTAAAATAGTCCCTAGAGTCTCCTTCTACCATATGAAGTCACAGCCAGAAGATGGCTGTCTTCAATGGCCCCTCGCCAGACACTGAATGTGCTGGCACCTCGATCTAGGGATCCTGTCTCCAAAACTGAGAGGAATAAACTTCTGTTGTTGATAAGCCACTCTTTCCCATGACGCTTTTTCAGGCAGCCAAATGGACCAAGACAGTCGTAGACAATGCTTACACAGGAAACACACAATTTTTACTTAGGTAGTGTGTTAGTTTGGGGATGGGTCGGAAGTTGTCAATAGAGATTATGGTGGACAAAGCCTCCCCTCAAGGCAATCAGTGCAGCCTGTAAGATGCTATAAGCTCTCCAGCTCTCAGATCCATGTGCTTACAAAAACCTTCTGACCCAATCAAACTAGAGTTTGAGAGTCCCTAGAGTCCCCACATGGCTTTACCTGTGTCTGTACCCATGGCCCTTGGCACAGACCCTGTTGCTGATTATTTACTGCCCAATATCTACTCATGCCTACACAATCCCACAGGAACTCATTCCATCTGTACATCTGGTGGCTTACTCAACAGATGTCTCTGAAGTACACACACAGCCAAACCAAAGGGTCTCCTTCCTTCAGTCATAGGATGACTCTGGAATGAGATCCTCATTCCAAAGCAAGAAGCAAAAAATCATCTGGAATTTTGCAGAGCCAAGTAGGCAAGAGGAATTCAGCTCTGTACTCCAACTGCACCCTCGCAGACACATGCTGTTTTTCTATAATTAACCTTTCATGTGTCTCAACATGGCAGCTGCTGGTAGTGAGACCCCAATCAGGTACATTTGTATCTACCAGAGGCACAGGTGCCTGCTGGGAGTCATCCAGGTTTCCTGTAGATGCTCTGTGAATGGGCAGAAGGAAAGAGGAAGGAAAGGGTAGAGACAGCAAAGAAGAGAAGGAATGAGGACCAATGGACCAAAGGAGGAAGAGGTGAACACTTTCAATCTTCGTTCATTTCAGAGGTAGCATATTTCTTCCCTCAACTAACATAGCAAATATAAACTGATGCAGTGATAATTTTCTTCCATGGGGGAAACATCTTAGTCCTTTCAAACTACACTAACATAGTACTACAGACTTCTAAACAGTAGACACTTATTTCTCACATTCTGGAAACTGGAAAGTTCAAGATCTGGGCCAGCATGGTCGGGTTTTGGTGAGTAAACTCTTTCTCAGGATGCAAGCTGCCAACTTCTCATTGTGTCCTCACAAGGCAGAAAGAGAAAGCTGGCTCTCTGGCCTCTACTCATAAGGGCACTAATCCCATTCACAGGGGCTCCACCCTAAATGACCTTATTACTTCCCAAATGCCCTACATCCCAATGCCATTACATTGGGATTAGAGTTCCAACATATAAATTGAACACATGGACACAAACGTTCAGTCCATAATGAACCATCCACTAAGATGTTCACTCTCTTGCAGAAAAAATACTCTTCACCTCCCTTAACAAATTCTTTGTTAAGGGCAAGAAAATGAAAATGTGATACATTAGGTAAGTGTAGCCTATCAAACAATTGGCTTACTTCCCCTACCTAGCTCATGAGAACACTTTGCTGCCTTTGCTCTTACCTCCCATACAGGTGTCCACATTTAAAGCAGCTCCTTGCAAAGCGAGTCTTGAGTGGGTCTTCCTCTGTCTCGCATTTTGGGTCTCTAGTCTCTTTATGAGATCTTAATGACATGGCACGTCATACTCAATACTCAGTCCCGGTTATCATACAACATACTTTCAGAGAGATCATCTCAAACAACACCCTCAGAACTTGATGCTAATCTATCCAGCTGTTTTGAATGATGTCATAACATAAAAACAGGCAGAGATTTATTTTATTATCTGGGTAAGATGTAGATGGTTGTCTTATTTTCCTCTTTTCTATCACAAGTAAAAAGCTAGTGCAAAGTTTTGGTGCCTGGTCTCCAGTTTTTCTCTCTCTGGACTTCCTCATATGGGGACCCGCTTTCCATTTATGTCTGGTCTCCTATAACTAGGCTGGTGTACAGAGATTGGACACCAAGTCCTTCAGTAAATGTTAAAAAATCCATGGGCATAATTTTCTCTCCCCTCCTTTTTTATCTCTTGCTTTGTGGTTTAATCTCTGCTGATGGTCTGCCCTTACTGCACTGTTTTTTTTTTTTTTTAAGATTTTATTTATTTATTTATTTAAGCATGTGGCGGGGGGGGGGGGGGGGCAGAGGGAGAAAAAAAGAGAGAATCTGAGGCAGACTCCATGCTGAGCACCTAGCCTGATGTGAAGCTTAATCTCATGACCCTAAGCTCATGACCTAAATTGGAATTAAGAATCGGATGCTCAACCAACTGAGCCACCCAGGTGCCCCCCCTTACTACACTGTTCTAATCCAACCTCAAATTTGCTTTAGTAGTGGCTATGGAGTAAATAGCCAAATACATAAGAATATATTTCTAGCTGGCATCTTGAGTCCTGGGCTATTCCTGCTCTGTCCTGGCCTACACCTTCTGCTAGATTTAGTCCCTCAATCTTCATACTCAAGAACCTACAAGGATTCCCCATAGCCCGTGAATCATGTCTAAGCTATTCTGGCTGGCTTCAAGTCTCTCCTTAATCTGGCTCCCATGTACCGTGTGTTCACTCTGCTAATCCCAAGGCACTCCAGGCTGTTGACATACCTCACTATGGTTCCTGTACATGATGCCTGGGTCTGCTTCTGGGCTCCATTCACAATCTCTTCACCCCTGTGCTGCCACCCATTCTCCCCTTCCTACCCTCAAGAGCTTCCTAAACATTAAAAAAGGCATTGGAAACTGTTTTTTTGGGGGGGGGGGGCTAGTGATTAAAAATAATTAACATGCAAAAATTGAGTTTGGTTTAAAAATCCAGAATTCCATCATCTTTTGAAATAGTGGAAGATTTGTCTACACTGGACTTTCCTTCTGACATGACATCTATCGAAAGGAGGTGAGTAACAGCCAGTTACTTTAGGAGAGGACTGTTTTACCTGGCTCTCCCCAGTCCCCACCATGCAGACAACACACCTGTAAACACCAGACCCATTTACCTGTGTACATTACCCACCTCGCTTCTTCCTTATTTCAGTTGTGAATCTAATCAAAGCCCTAAGACCAAATTTAAGACTATTTCCTCCATAAAGTATATCTTAATTGGGTTTTAGTTGTTTCCCTGAGGAGGTAAGAAATGTTGATTTTCAACAAGAATGTTCTAATTTACTGGAGTTTACAATGATCCATAGTTCTGCTGGAGTCCTAGCGGTTTGCAATAGGCTTCTTTAAAAAAAAAAAAAGATTTTATTTATTTATTCATGTGAGACATAGAGAAAGAGGCAGAGACATAGGCAGAGGAAGAAGCAGGTTCCCTGCAGGGAGCCTGACATGGGACTCGATCCCAGGACCCCGGGATCATGCTCTGAGCCAAAGGCAGACCCTCAACCACTGAGCCACCCAGGCATCCCCACAATAGGCTTCTAAGCAGCCCTCTCTATGTCCAGCCCCATTCACACCGCTAAGACTTTCCTTACAGGAGAGGTGATTTCAGATGGCCTCTAGTGTCTTCTCCAACTCCACTCAATATGGGGTTGTGATCTCTCTCCTACTCAGTTTCTCCCCATCATGTCTCATGATGAGGCTGAGAGTGGTCCTATTAACTGAACATAGATAGGATGCACAGGGAACACAGGTGTAACTATCTCATCCCTGGTAGCAAAATGACAGCAGTAAGAAGAGGTAAGTGGGCCCTCATTTGGCTGATGGCACCAAGGAGGTTAACATGGCAGCAATCTAGATATGAAGAATAATCCAGACTCCCAGGTATGAAAGTTGCATATGCATCTGTAACTGCTGAGCACTGAGAGAGAGAGAGAGAGAGAGAGAGAGAGAGAGAGAAAGCTGTTACTATCCCCATTTTAGAAATGAGAAGACTAAGGCCAGGAGCATTAAGTAGCAAATTAGTGTCTGATCCAGGAGTTGACCCAGATCTATCTTAGTCCAATATCTCTTTCTCTAACTTCTTTGAACTGGATCTGAAAACTTTGGTTGGATTTGCATTTGGGGAATCTGGCTCTGAGACAGAATATTGACAGTTGGATAGTGGACACATGGTCTGTTAACCACTCAGTGTTCATTAACCTTTTTCTCCTGCTTTTAGTCCATCCATTAGGAGAGATCCATCATCAACTCCAGAACATGGAACACATAACCCAGCCCAGCCAATTGCCATTGCTCACACTCATGGCCACATGATTTTTTCAAGGAAGAGCATGTGACCTGAGCCAATCCAATCAGGATGAACCTCAAGAATTTTATAGGAGCTACCGGAGGAGGAGGAAAAAAAGAGTTCTTCTCTAGGGGACTTGAACTTTGGGAGAATGTGAGGCTAAAACTGTTGCTGGCTCTATCGTATCACCATAAGATCAGAATTGGTCCCAGAATGAGGTCAACACAGAAATCTGAACTCTACAATGGAAGAAGAAACAGAAACAGAGTCTTGGTGACATCATTTGAGACCGAGTCAAACTGCATTTGAGGCTGGAATGGCCCTTATACTCTTCATATTCCTACCAATCAACTTCTAGCTGTTTAGACCAGTGTGGTCAGGTTTTGTGACACTTACAATGAACAAGTCCTACATGAATTCTGGGTATGAAATAAAGTTAAAAGTATGCAAAGCTCCAAATTATTTGGCCAAGGTTTCTTAAATCTACCCCCCTTCTGGCCATAATTGTTCCCAGATGCTGGTGTGCAGCCAAGACGGTGGGTGGAAGTCAAGGAGGGTCTGCAGAAAGAAAAGGAGTGTAGAGAATTGGAGCCAGGTAAGACCAGGGATTCCCTACTGTGACCTAACATCACACCTGATGCCAGGACTATGCTGTTCAGCAGTTAAGTGTGTGCTGTGAACTGAACAATCACCCGTCAGAGAGAGAAAACAGTGTCCACAGTCATGCTCAAGTAATTTTGGTGCTTTTTGAGATGGTGAACAGGCATCTGGCTGAAGGAGTCTGTGGAAATAATTTAATTATACTTAAAAAAGAAGAAGAAGAAGAAGAAGAAGAAGAAGAAGAAGAAGAAGAAGAAGAAGAAGAAGAAGAAGAAAGACGAGAAAACCATTGACAAATTTCCACATCAAAAGCTGTTCAAAACACTGCATCACCATGGGATTGGATAGAGTCTGCTCAGAGAATGAGAATAGAGAAGGAAATAGGCCCTTTCAAGGATGGGGACATGTAACAAATGGTGTTCCTCAAGGATCAAAGATAGCACTTGTCTTACTGAACATTTGTACAAAAGTTTGAGGATTCGTCGTGGAGTAGAAAATCCTGATGCATGGGGAAGAGTGAATTCTTCTGCTTAGTGAGGAACCAGAGGGAAGGAAAAGAGACTCCAACTGGAATCCTCGCCCAATAATCAATGGCTGATCAGTTAAGTACAAACCCAAATGGATCGCAGGTTGATGTTTGAAACTACTCTGCTCTCATGGCCATTTCTAGACCAAAGAGAACCAGAAGCGCTGCCTTCATCCTCAATACAGAATCTGGTAGAATGTTGAACTAGATGCTTAAAATCCATATGTTTGAGGTGTTTTACACCAGTCTTTAGATGACGTATATGCCACGCCTTGGCGCACTCCCACCTGGTAGCTAATTAGAGAACTATATTGAGAAACAGCTCCCGTCCCAGTTGGGGCGAAGTGTCAGTGTCATTGATTGATCAGCCATCTCTTGCTAGGGAGGAAAAAAAAAAAAGCAGAGTGGAGTGCAAATACATGGAGTGTCTGAAGACTCTATACAAACTCTGAGCTGTTTCAAGGCTGGAGTGTACTTCAGCGACTCAGTGGCCACCAGGAAAATCTCAGAGCAAGGGAGAGAGACAACTGTTGCAGAGCTGACATGGATTCTACTCTGGTAGAAAAGGTTCCAACTCATGGGTATAATGGTGTGTACAGCACAGATGCCCCTATGACTCCAGTACAAGGAGAGCATAGGTCAAGTTCAAACTGCTGTCAATTGCCTCCCTCCTGGGGCTTCTGGCTCCCTATACGCCTTAGGGAGACTGAGTAGCCTCCTATCTTTCCCTGAGGGGCAGAGCTGGGTTTCTCTAAATTGGCCATGAGGAAAACCCTTAATGCACAGACTCGGGGCTCTGACAACAGTCAACACAATCATGAGTGAAATATAAATAATAGTAGAGTACAGTAGTATACTGCACCACAGGAGTAGGTCCCCTTGTGCCGGGTTTCAGCCACCCAAGGTCAACTGCCATCTGGAAACAGAGGATCTTCCTTCTGACAAATGGTCGGAGAGTCAGGAGTAGCCTAACACAACCTCACAGCACCTGTGTGACTCACCTCATTTCATCTCATCACCTGGCCCTCTTATCACCTCACATCATCACAAGAAGAAAGGTGAGTACAGGACGATAAGGTATTTTCAAATGAGAGAGATTGTATTCACCTAACTTCTATTACAGTATATTGTTATCATTGTTCTATTTTATTAGTGGCTAGATGGTGAATCTCTTACTGTGCCTAATTTATAAATTAAGCTTTACCATGGGTGGGTGTGTATAGGAAAAAACAGTACATACAAGGTGGGGTGCTAGCCACAATTTCAGGCATCCTATGGGGTGGGGTTCTTGGACCATGTCCCCCACGAATAAGCAGGGGAGGCTGTAACAGAGAGGATTTTACGTATTTCAGAGTAAAGTGTGTTCACTTTCGTAGAGCAACTCATTTCATCCCATCGAAATTCCAGTGAAGGGATGCCTGGGTGGCTTAGCAGTTGAGCACAGATCAAGATCAGTGGCTCAGATCCTGATCCTGGGGTTCTGGGATCGAGTCCCGCATTGGACTCCCTACATGGAACCTGCTTCTCCCTCTGCCTGTGTGTCTGCCTCTCTCTGTGTGTCTCAGGAATAAATAAATAAAATCTTAAAAAAAAATCCCAGTGATGTGTTTTATCATTAGCACAGCTCAGGGAGACAGTGTGTGTGTGTGTGTGCACTCTGCCTGCCTCGCCTTGTGAAGAATGGACCCAGGAACCTGGCAAAGTTCAGGCATGCTTGGGAACCAGTGACTTAATGGATGGATTCGTTCATTAAGCCAGCTTTTCTGACCGAGTTTAGCACCTGGCCTATTTTTCCGGTACGGGTACCTAAAGGATCCTCTCCTTCCTATGGCAGTACATTGTTAGGTTTTGTGCAAATAGACTGTCTCTTCTGGCCTGGAAACTTTCTCTAAGAAAGCTGGATTTCACATGTGATGGCCAATAATCAAGAAAAAGAGAGAAAGAGAAAAAAGGACAGAGAGAGGGAGAGAAGAGAAACAGCCCCAATATGCCAGGGTTCATCACCTTGAACCTGTCATTGACCAGTGTTCTCAATACAGCAACTTCTGCTGCTGGCTTTTCCCACATTACGTGTTTCTGGCTCCATCACCTTCTCTGAGCTTGAGACGAAGGATTGCTCCTCTGGCCTCCCTGCCTCATCCCAGGGTGAACTCATCCCTTGGATCACACTCTTCCAAACTCCTTCAGTAAGGTCTGACCCACGGGGCCTCTCTGCTCAGCCCACACCTCCCAGCCAGCCAGAGTCCCTCCCAACCTCACTTCCTGCCCTGCAGATTTGAACTTGGGTGATGAAGGGGACGAGGCAAATGATGCTCCCTTGACACGTGCCCATGGGAACCGACTGCCAGGACACCGGGGTCCAGCTTTGCAGATCTGATTCTCCGACCTCACTCATTCCCCTTCTGCCTCAGTTTCCCCATCTGTACCGTAAGGGGCTACAGAGGAGTTCCCTGAGGATGCTTCCACAGCCAAGATTCTGGAATCACCTGCTTTTCATGTGGGAGAAAGCAGAGGCACATATAAGAGAAGCGATTTGCAGTCCCTCCCACCCGCAGGCCCCAAGTAGACTCCAGTCTGCCTTAAGGCCTGAGAGGGAGAAGCAGAAACTCAGCGAGTCTTCAGCAGGGCAATAAGGCCAAGATGTGATAGACAGGAAAGAATCCTGTAATCACCAAGCAGGAGAGAGCACGATCCATTAACTCCTTTTAACCAAAGCTGCCAGGGAGCCATCCACCTCCTGCTGTGCCCGTGAACCCATCACTCCCCAGTGCTCAGGGCTGGGGAGCCATCTCAGGCTGGGGCCTTCGGGTTGCTCATGCTGCTGCCCTGCCCCAAAGTCCACATTTAAGCCGCCCAGAAGGACTGCATGAAGCAATGCCATCTAAAAATATTACCGCCACTTGGGACCTGATTACTTTTTCTTCCTTTGACAAATGGAATATCCACAGGAGCTGCTCTCAGCTGATGCCCAGATAATGCTCAAGGAACAGGCACTTGTACAGCCCCTGGCTCAGCCCCTTTCCCCTGCAGATGGATCAGAAAAGCTTGGAAACTTGCCAGAGATCACACAGCCACAACTGCATTGCTCAGAGGATATCTACAGTCCAAAGCTCTGTTAGGGCCACTTCTTTTTTTTTCTCTATCCGACTTATGTTTTTTTTTTAATTTAAATTCAATTTGCCAACATAGAGTACATCATTAATTTCAGATATGGTTTTCAGTAATTCATCAGTTGTGTATCACAGCCAGTGCTCATCCCACCATGTGCCCTTCTTCATGCCTGTCACCCCATTACCCCATCCCATACCCACCTCCCCTTCGGCGACCCTCCATTTGTTTCTGAGAGTTACAAGTCTCTCGTGGTTGTCTCCCCCTCTGATTTTTTCCCATTCAATGGCCATTTATTTGCAATGAACAGCTCCTGTTGCTTCCTCCTTTAAAAAAAATTATTTATTCATGAGAGACAGAGAGAGAGAGAGAGAGAGACATAGGCAGAGGGAGAAGCAGGCTCCCTGTGGAGACCCTGATGCAGGATTCGATCCCAGGACCTCAAGATCATGACCTGAACTCAAGACAGACACTCAATCACTGAGCCAGCCAGGTGTCCCCACAGTCCTGATCACTCTGATTATCCTGCCCAGCTTTCTTTGCCCCTTGATAAAAATTGAGAAGAATTCACAGGAGAGAGGCATTTAAGTCTTACACTGGTAGGTAAACAGAGTCCATTGAGAGGGAAAGTTACCTCGGATGGACAAGAGCTGGTATTGTTCTGAAGAATCAGGGGCCTCGATGCATATTCTCTCTCTCGCTCTGACTCATGAAGGTAAGGATATGTTAACATGCAAATCCAACCTGTCAGGTACGGTATTGTGTCTGAGGGTGTCTTTATCAAATGTCCAGCCAGCCTGAACCACGTAGAGAGACAAGCCAGATCATTCAGAACTCTTGGCCCAAACTGTGACGCTTCACTGTCTACATGAATCAAATCAGTCAGGTGGTGAGCATGTCACTTCTTTCTGGTCAACCTACATTCAACTGCTGTGAATGACAATATATTAGGATGTTCTCCATCCCAAGAACACCCAAGAAGAGAGGAAAAAAAAAACAAAGCCTTCCTATGTACCCTTGAACACCAGCTCTACAGAGTGGAAGATATTTAGTAAATGGAAAGTGACTAGGCCCAAAGAAGTTTAAAGTAAGCCACCTTTGGGGATTCTTATAGGGGAACTTCTTCAAATGCATGAGCTTTGGCGTGTACTTGCAGCCTTATTTCCATCAGTGGGAGCACCTAAAACTAATTGCTTTCTTGACCCAAGAGCAGTTATACCTGAGACTTCTCTGACAGTCCGCATACTGTCTGCATCACTGTGTTCCCCAGCCCATGTCCAAGGCCCAAACACAGCATTTGAGTCTCCCCTAAAACTTTATCATCATCATGTCAATGCCTGTTATGATCTAGGCAAAGCACCATGCTCTACAAATATCATCTTCTTTACCTTCATGACTGAGAATTGAGTCCCAGAGAGGCAAAATCTCTCAGCCAGAGCCACACACCTCAACACCAGGGCTAAGATTTGGGGCTGGACCAAAATAGGTAAGAGAATATGTAGGTTAAAAAAAATTCACATATTAGATTCTGTTTTTTTGGGGTGTGCAAACAAGTTAGCTGGGTCCAGAGAGGTAAATATTTGACCTGTCTGGTAGTTCCAAACCTAGAAGCAAGATCTCTTTGGCCCTGTTGACTTAATCTTGGGTTGACTGCCCTGGGTTGGTAAGAACCACACTCCCTAGCATCCCAACTTCAGCCTTCCTCAGAAAGAATGATCCACGTTCCTTTCACGGAAAGGAACCTTCCCTTCCCTTACCTTCATTGTAACACCTGCTTCCTTCCCAAGACTCTTGGGAGTATTATTTAAATCTTCTGGAACCAGGATATTTATTATTTAAATCTTCTGGAACCAGGGATATTTATTTTTCTCTCTACTTCTAGGACTTTAGAGGATCAGACTGGATGATAATAATAGCAACAAACACTAAGGTTAATTAGTTGTTCTAAGTGCTACAATACACATTTAAAATGACACCTCGCTTAGTCTTTGCAGATGAGTGACCTCACACTTCCACCTGTTCTAAAGGATCACTATAGAAAGACACGAGGTTGTGGATTTAGGATTTTGGTGCAGTGTGTCTTCCATTGCCCGGATATGCATGCAGAGGTAGGAGGAGCTGGAAGGATGCCTGAAGGCTATCTTTTACCCCTGGGAAGGCTGAAGCGCAGAGAGGAGAAAGCGCTTGCTCACGGTGACACAGTAAGTGGGGGCCTGGCCCTTGACCTCGGGTGTCAGGTCTTGCAGCCTGCTTCCCTCTTTCCAACAAGCTTGATGGAATCACCGGAGGGCGAAGGCATTCAAGAAGCTACACAAAGCTCAACTTTTTTTTTCTAAGTCATAAGTCCCCATCTCAAACCAGAAATTGTCTCTGGGGACTAAGGTCCCCAGGTAGAGGCAAAGCAGCACAGACTGCAAAGAACACAGAAATGTGTGCTGCCCTGAGGGGCCAGGAAGCTTCCAGGTGCCGGGAGGGGTGGGGCCCACGGCAAAGGAATGGTCTGCGGCTCTGCGCCCCAGCTAATGGTCACCATGGCAGGAACATGGTGCCACTACTGCTAGATCTCTGGAGTTTTCAGAATAAGCCAGAAATCCAGATCTGATGTTTAAAAAAACAAAACAAAACTGCAGTATCCTGACTTTTCAATGTTGCTCTCCTCCTAAAAAAGAGAAAAGCAAGGTGTAAGGTGAATAGATGACTTTGCAACAACTGGAACGCATAAGGTTGGGGCAGCAGTTCAAGGCAAAGGGAAGGGGAAGGCGCAGACAGCCAGGCCCTGCCCGCTAACAGCTCCTTACCAATGTGTGCCAGGGCTCTCTGCCTCGGCCTTGCTATAAACGAGGTGTTCCCTGCGCTCTCCTCCCTAAATTCATCCTCTCATCACTCTGTTGCTCTCTCAGGAGCAAGCACATTCTAAACACACCAGACAACTCCCCCACAGCACCCTTACAGATTCCATGTTTGGGTTTCCCCTTAATACACAAGCCGAAACCCTCATCGAAGACGCGGTCTCGGGGCACCTGAGTGGCTCAGCAGTTGAGTGTCTGCCTTTGGCTCCGGGCATGAACCCGGGGTCCTGGGATAGAGTCCCGCATTAGGTTCCCAGCAGGGAGCCTGCTTCTCCCTCTGCATGTGTCTCTGCCCCTCTCTCTGTGTCTCTCATGAATAAATTAATTAAAAAAAAAAAAAAAGAGGAAGATGCAGTCTTCGGGAGGCGGTCAGGTTTAGATGAGGCCATGAGGATGGAGCCCCCATGATGGGATCAGTGTCTTCTAAGAAGAGGAAGAGACACCAGGGCTCCCTCTCTGGTGAGAGGGCAGCTACCTACATGCCCAGGAGAGAGTCCCCGCCAGGCACTGAATCCACAGGCACCCTGATCTTGGACTTGGACCCCCAGCATCCAGAATTGGAGAATTAAGTGCACACTGTGCAAGCCTCCGGGGCTGTGGTATCCTGTTACAGCAGCCCGAGCTGACTCACGCAGACCAGGCTTCCCCTGGGGCTTCACAAAGCTTATTCCTCCAGGCCCCTGAGATCTCAGATCAAGTGTCACCCTCACAGGTAGGATCCTGCGGGCTTGTCACTCCCCACCACCTTTACCCGTCCCTGAACTCGCCGGGCGTGCTTGTGTGCTTGTGTACTCCCTATTCTTCTTGTTTACTTCTCACTTGTCTCTCCCAATTATAAGGCCAAGTCACGGAAGCAGAGACGGGGCACATCTTTTTCATTTCTGAATCTGCACAGCTTGGTCTAGTATTTCCTTTGTATTTGTTGAAAGAGAAGAAACAACGAAGATTGAACGGGAAGAAGGCAGGGAGGGGACGCGGAGCTGGGCACCCCATAGCTGCCTGGATTCCCATCCTGCAGTCCAATCGGAACCCGAGCTCTACTCACACCTGCCCTAGTCCGATCTGGGGGCTCCTGGGCTTAGCACTCAGCATCTCCAAGCCTCACTGTCCTCCCAGGTAAATAAACACACTATTTATCGGCCTCGCGGGGTTTGTTCTAAAGATGAAAAGAGCTACCCTATGAGAAAAAAGATCAGCTTCACTGGCGCCGTAAAGGTGCGTTTCCTGGAATAAGGCTCATCCTCGTCAGGAAAGCTGGTGGGAAGACAGCTGTGCTTTCAGCGCTGGAGAGCGCCTAGGAAATCTGCATATGGCTCTTGCAGTTGTCAGGCTCTGCTTGAGGTTTGCAGGGTAATTAAAGGCACAGTAGGCAGGTGTCATTAACTTGTTAACCTGAAGTTTTCTCCCCACCCCCACCCGCACTGGAAGAGAGATTGCAAACGAGTTCAGATGAACTGGGTCTGACTTAGAGAGTTTCCTTTCAATTATTCTCCCTGGAGCCCCTGTGCATTTGTTGGGCTCATTATTAAAATGCAGAGGCCGCACTGCACAAATCCATAATATGTCTGGAGATGAACACACAGTAGATGCCTGTCCCCTGAAACTCAGTGCTCCTCACACAGTGCTCCCTGACCTCCAAAAGGCGGGGGGGGGGGGGGGGGGGGGGGGGGGGTCTCCTCCATCCCAGCTTCCCTGCTGCATGGCGCTCTTTCACACTGACAGCTACACTGCCCAAGCTATGCAGTTGGGTCTTTTGAGTAGAAGCTCCATCTTTTGCTTGCTTCTGAAGGCTGCAAAGGCAAGGATTCCCTCTGAATGGCACTTGTGGAACACCAAACGTCAGGCTCACGGTGATAATGCTGACCACAGGCCTTCACGCCACTGGAGGACCGGGCGCACACGCCCCAGCTCATCTGTCACTGGGGTGGACACCTGGGGTCTGTCTCAGCCCCCCAGACCCGTGAGGAGGTACAGGCTCCCGGAGCACAAACCACTTGCTTGGCTACTCAGAGGTGCGGTGGGAGTCACAGGTCTGCCTCGGGCCTGGAGCCGGGGTCCTTGCTAATCCCTGTTGGCCAGAGCACTTTGCACAGCACCTGGAGTGCAGAAGGTACCCAGCACCTCTTCATAAGTGACTGTGTGTTTCCAGAGATTCATGCCGTTATGTACTCCAGACCGTGTAGCTGTATTCAACTCTGCTTTTAAAGAGAAAACAGAGGCACAGCCAACCTCCCTCGTCCATCTTGGGTGATGGGATGATGCCAGGCTATGAGACCATGAGTGTGCACGTGTGCACAATTACTCTCTGGAGGGCTTTCCCCATCACTGCAGCCACACACACCCACACACCCCTTTCCTCACTCTAGCTCCCAACAGTATTCCCCAGGATTCAGGCTTTGGCATTCCACCTTCATCATCACTGTCATGGCTCCTGAGAGTTATTCTATTATTTTCCCTGTATTTTCTTTAAATTGGCCCACTTTAAGACAAAAAAATAAACTTGGCTATTAAACTTCAGGTAATAAAGAAAAGTTTTATATTCTTATTGCGAGTGGAAGCCCAGAATCACCTGTCATCAATGAAAGCCAAGCATAAAAATCAAATAGGATGAAACCGACAAAGTATTCTCAAATTCTAGCTAGATACCATTATTTTCCTAGGCTCTTAGTGTTCTTCTTTGCTCAATAGGGGACATTAGCAAATGTCAGAGAGGTGGAAAAGACATATTAGCACCCCCTGAGGTATTCTTCTCAAAAAACTGAAAGACAAATGGAAAGGAAATGACACCCCTGGCTGTGGGATTCAATGGGATTTAATGTTCCATCCCAGTACCACTTAAAGTCTTGTCACACACAATCACACGTGTCTGGGTGTTGCCGCACCATCAGCGGTGTGTGTTCTTCACAAGGCAGCAGTGATCTACAGGAAGGATGAGGTCCTCTGTGACTCCTCCAAATGTTGCACCGTACGATCTGGTCTTCATCCACAGACTTTTCTGCTGCCACCTGGACATATCATTGGTTCCAGTCATTAGGGCCTGAATTGTGTCTCTCCAAAATTCACACACTGGAAGTCGCAAACCCCAGTGCATCAGAAACTGACTGTATGTGGAGATGGGGTCTTTAAAGAGGTGATTAAAATGAAGCCATGAAAGTGGGTCCTAACCCATTATGACTGGGTCTTAATCCTTAAGGGGCGCCTTGGTGGCTTATTAGCTGAGCATCTGCCTTCAGCTCAGGGCGTGATCCTGGGGTCCTGGGATCAAGTCCCACATCGGGCTCCCCACAAGGAGCCTGCTTCTCCCTCTGCCTGTGTCTCTGCTTCTCTTTCTGTCTCACATGAATAAATAAATAAAATAAAATCTTAAAAAAAAAAGAAAGAAGAGGAATTAAGATACCAACACGCCAGAGGCAAGACCTTCTGAAGACACAGGGAGAGTGCGACCATCTAGAAGCCGAGGAGACAGATTTCAGAAGAAACCAACTTTCCTGACACCTGATCCTGGACTTCCACACTCCAGAATGGTCAGGAAATAAATGGATTTTGGGTAAGTTGCTCGTCTGTGGTTCTCTGTTATTGCAATCCTGACAAAATAACACACAAACACAAGCTGCGGGGCTTCCCCAACTTTGCCTGTTCTCCTGACGCCCTGCCTCCTTCCAGGCCATTCTGTAACATCTGGTTGAATCAGAAGCCGTGCCGCTCATCAAGCACCATTTGGAATGCCTCCTTCCTCATGAGGCCTTTTCCAATCACCCACACAAATGTAATCTCTGCTTTTGCCAAACACCCTACAGCCTTCTGTTCCTGTTGTTCGTCCTCCACACGGAGCCACCACCTCCTATCTTTCTCCTCTCACCATGAACACCTTGAGTGTAAAGCCTGAGTCTTTCTTGTACATAGGAACTCTGTGTGTCCGTGATCCCAGTGAATTAAAGCAAAGTGACATAAAATGAGCTGATGGGCCGCTGGTGGGAGAGCTGAGGACACAAGGGCTTTGGAGTCAGGGCCCAGGTTTGGATTGTGCCTCCGTCACGTGCCAGCTGTGCGACCCTCGGGGACGTCCTGGGTGCTCCCAGCTTCCGATCTCTCTCCTGCAAGGTTTTGAGGATTCACCTACATAATGGGGGATCCCGGGGGCAAGACACCAGCTGGAAAACAACTGGATTCACTGCCCACTAACTTCTCACTGTAATATGCATGAAGAGACACACACAAGTGAATGCAGCTCTGGGAACAAGAAATGTTACTATTGATCAAAACCTTTTGGGCCCTTGAGGTTATTTCTGCTAATCAAAGAAGGGAAAGGTCTCTGATGCAGAAAAATAGAGTCAGGCCCTTCGGCCACAATGTCTCAGACCCAGGAGCTTGGAGCCCACTGCCCTCCACCTACCAGAGGCAGGAGCTCCCCGCACTGTTGGGAGTTGTCCTAGGGGGTGTTCAAGGAGTTCATCCCTGTGTCCCTGCATCCCCTCCATCCCTCCACTGAGTGCACACTTTCTACACTCATTCAGAGCTACAATGCCCGGTTGTAGAATGTAGCTATCACACCACTTCTAAGTAGAAAAGGAAAGGATGTAAGCAAGAGCCAAGAAGACCAAGGCAGCTATAGTTTTCCGGGGTTGTTTTGCAAGAAAGGAATGAAAAGGAGGCATAGCATAGCAGTCAAGAGCACAGACTCCAGGGCCAGTGTGATCAGGTTTGTATTCCGGCTCTGACACCTACTAGCTTTTGATGTTGCACAAGTTACTCTTAGTTTTCTCATCTGCCAAGTGGGGATGCTGGGAGTATCAACCTGTTAGGGTCATTCTGCAGATTAAATAAACTTTAAAGGCTTTGGAATAAGTCTCTAGCACTCCAGTAAGCATTGTATAATGATTGTTAAATAAACTATAGCCTATGTGTACATATATGTGTGTGTGCATGTGTGCGTGTATGTACACACACTTCTCTGCATGAAGCACAGATAGCAAATTCCTCCTGAGTCTTAAAGAAACATACTGGCTAAGTCTTCAGTGATGCCAGGAAGGTGGTTCACCATGGTGAATATTACTGAAGAAGAGACGCTCAAACAGCAACCCGAAGTGCCACATGAGACATAAAGATGGACCCACAGAGCCCAACATGGGCAAACAGCTTGAACAAGCACTCCTCTTGTCCTCACGTGAGAAAATATCTCATAAGTACAGCCAAAGCACATAGAGTAAGAAAGAAGGACAAGGCATGCGTGAAACACAGCAGAATGTGCCCAGAAGAAGACACCCTACAGGGAACAAAAGAAAAATCCTGATGTGTATGTTTCATGGTCTCTATCAAGTGTCAGAAACATAAACTCAATGTGCTAATAAGATTTAATAAAGCCGAAATGATAAAATGACTAACTTAAGCAAATAGCGCTATTTGGGAACAGGCTAGATTGAGTAGAAAACAAAAATAAGAGAATTAAGATCTGTGTCAGGCACGAGAAAGGAAAAGCTCACCTTCAACGTGCAAAAAAATATAACCATTAATGTGAGATGGAAACCAGGATGTCACAGAAGTAGAGAAACGGCAAAAAAGGATGGAAACACTGAGGGATGGGAAATTCATGAATGACAGTTGTTTCTAAGAGAAAAGGCCAGAACACAAAAAAATCAACACTCACAGCCTGGGAAGATGCAGTGGTAAAGGAGTCAGACTCGATGCCTGTATTAGCAGAGCTCACAATCCCCGCAAGCTTAGGTAAGGCCCCCGGTGAGGGCAGTCTTACACTGGTAAACCCAGTCACTTTTCCCCTTCTCGTGTTTTGGAAGTTCTAGTGCTGTGTGCTCCACTAATTCAGAATTCCCCAAACAGGATCCCGGAAGACACTGTTCACAACATATCACAGGCTCTTCTGAGTAAAAACACTTCTGTGGTCAAACAAGTTTGGGCAAGATTTGCTAACTAGACTACAAACTTTTTACTACAGAACTTGAATGATAAGATGCATTCTGCATTTTGAAGAGAGATCTCTTAAGCTGTATTTTCAAATTCCAAAAGGGTAGAGGTCATCTTTCCCGGTACTTTTGACCACGATGTCAACTCCCCCCCCGCCCCCCCCGTCTTTTTCATCTCTTGCAACAGCTACTGACATCTCTCAGACACGGTTGAGAAATGCCAAGCTAGACCCTGAGCAAGCAAATGCCGAGGTCATGATATGTCAGGTTCTCGTGGATGCACCTTTAGTGCTGTACCCGTAGCCTCTAGAGTGGCTTGATACACAAATTACACATTCACAGAAGCTGTCGGTGTCTTCTGCAAAATCATGGCTGGGGAGACTATGATCAGCCTTGCAGGAGAGCACTGAGATCCACGGCCTGGTTAACAATCCATCCCAGACCTAAGTGCCTCAGTTTACTCTTCCTGCCATTTTAGTGCCAGTGACCACAGGACATGGAAAAGTCCAGGGTCCCTGCATGATTTGTTGCTCCAATGGGACTGAAGCATCATGTTTACCTGGGCTCTTGCTCCAAACCAGCAGCCTCTGCCACCACCCTCCAAATCTGAGCATCCTCCCAACCTAGGAATTCCCTATGTGCTCCCGCGGCATCAGTATAACCATTAAGGCAGTTCTGATGGAGCATCCGGTGAGGGAGAAACAGAGCTCACCTGAGGTGCAATGAGCAGGTGTAGGAGATACTACTGCTAGGCTTCCTCACTCCAATAATGTGAGCCCCCAGGACTCCAGGACAGGAAAGAGCAGAGAGCCTGTAACTGGGTTGTCTGGGTTGGAATATCCATGGCACTACTTACTAGCTGTGTTATTTGGGGCTATTTATGAGACCACTCTGTGTCTCAATTTCTTAATCTGTAAAATGGAGCTGATGGTAGATCGTGGAGGAACCAAGCGACAGACAGCAAAATCAGTTAGGAGGTTCCTGCATTAATCAAGACAAAAAGATCATTTGGGTCTGAACTGAGGTAGTGACAGGGAGGACGAAGATGGAGGCAGAACTGGAAAGTTATTTAGTAGGAGGCTGAATAGCACAATTTGGTAACCAACTGACCAGGGGGACAGATTTAAGAAGAGGGGAGGGGTACAAGGAAAGAAAGAATTCAGATGTAGCTCTTAAAATTTTCACTAATGTAGCTAAGCAAACATGGGTGCTCTTTTTTTTTTAAGATTTTGTTTATTTACGAGAGACACAGAGAGAGGCAGAGACACAGGCAGAGGGAGAAGCAGGCTCCCTGCAAAGGGGAGCCCGATGTGGGACTTGATCCCAGGATCCCTGGATCAAGACCTGAGCTGAAGGCAGATGCTCAATCACTGAGCCAACCAGGTGCCCAACATGGATACTCTTAACCAAGACAGTTCCTAAGAGCCTCATCTTTACTGCATGTGTAGCTGGGGGTAGGTGCATTCCAGGGGAGTTCCGCGATCTTGTTCCCTTCTAATCCCTGCACTGTGGTGACAATCCTCAGATGAGATCTCAAAATGCCTGTTCCTTGACATCTGTTACCTCTCTTAAGCCTCACTAGAGAGCTTAAGTTTACCTCATTAGCCCCAGGAGGTAAACGTTGTACTATCTCCATCATGTAACAAAGTAGTAACTGAGCCTCAGAGAGGTAAAGCTACTTGCTCAGGATCACACAGCACCTCGCCTGGATTTAAACCCAGGAGGATAAGACTCTTTGAGGTATGCAGCCCCCAGTACTGCACCCTGCCTCTCAAATACACACCACCAGAGAGGCATTCCAGGTATTACCATCTGTACGATCCTCTTGAAAGAAATAGTTCAGGTTCTTCTACATAATCTGTACTTGAAATTCCCTTTGTGTACTCTAGAATTCGCCCTGGCTAGTGTTAAAGGAGTTTCACCGTATTGCACATTTGTCACAAACCTGTGTATGTGTGCACATTCTGTTTGCATGGTGTGGTTCCTGCGTCTAATTACGGCATTGAAAGCTACTCCACACCTCGACAGATATGTATATAGAGATTAGGAACACACAGCAATACCATTTGAACATAAACGTGCATGTGCTTCAGAAGAAGAACGGCACATCTTTAACTCTTGGGCACTATTTGCTTAGCTGATAGCTAAGTGAAATTGAGGAGTTTTAGAAAGCTGTGAATAATGTTCAATAGTAATGTTACAGGTTACCTGGGAAAAGGGGGTTTTACAGTAGAAAATGACACTGGCAAAAACCCAGCGAAAGCCTTAAAGATCCAAACCACTCTAAATATTGATTTGACTCAATTGTGCAATTTTGAACATTCCTATCTCCCCGGAGAAGAGTCATTCCTGAGGAAAACTGAAAGGGGAATATAAAGGGTGAAGGAAGGAAAGGCTATATTGCAGATCTACAATGAGCGGAGTTCGCTTTCATCTTTTGGGAAATTTATTTCCACCTGCCCCCTCCCCCCCCAAAAAAAGAGAGCTGCAAATAATGGTTCTCCCGGTGAAGCCATCCCAGCTGGATCATGCTAAAAAGCTTTTAGGAGGAAAGCAGTAAGTAAATTCAACTGTTCAGATGCATTTGGATGTAATCCTAAAGCAGTAGCCCGGGTAATCGCCAAGCCATCAACAACTAAAAGGATTGAGACTATTAGATGCGGACAACAGAGGAATAATGGATGTCAAAGAGGATCGGGAAACAGAAATGATTGCATTCACCCACCACATGGCTGAGAGCTGATGATGGCAGAGGCTCCGCGGTCTAACTGCTGAACTATGATCACACACACACACACACACACACACACACACACACACACACACACATGCTGGTAAATGCCAGTATCAGCGTTATTATGTAGGTGGTTAAACAGCCACTTTCTTCTTCAATGTTTTGAAATATAAGAGGACTTAGGTCTTTTACTAATTTCAGAGTTGAAGAGGAAGGATGGCTTCCTTTTCTGCCAACATGCACACTGGGAAGAGCTGGTGCCGGGGCATCAGAGGTTCTGGAACCTTGGAGGCAGGATGCTGGAACAGAAGGCAGGCAGGGACACACAAAATGTCGCTCCGTGATCTTAAAGAATTTTTGGATGAGAGCCAGTTCTGCTTCTCCAGCCAAGCTTTTGCTACTTGCCGGGGACATTCCGCTTCACTAGACCACTGATCCTTGCGGTATGGGCCCAGACAGTCCACCTACCTCAGAATGATCTGCATTCCTGGTTGAAATGCAGACCCCCAGTCCCCAAGATATGGAAACAGAATCTCTTAAGGTGGGGTATGGATTCTTATGCCAACATCCTTGAAAATTACAACAATAATCAACGTGATCAGATGTCCTGGGCTTGACTGGGACAGTCTTAAACTCCAGATTCTTTTAGGTATTAGGATACACACCAGGGGTCAGCAAGCTACAGCCCAAGGGCCAAATTTGGCCACCACTTGTTTCTGTAAAGGTTTTATTGGAACATAGCTATGTTCATTTTTGTCTTCAGCTGCTGTAACCCTACAACGACAGAGCTGTGTAGTTGCCACAGAGACTGGATGGCCTGCAAATTCTAAAATATTTACTATCTGCCCTTTTCCTGAAAAAAGCTAGATCATTTCCAGTACAGACCAATGGTTTTCAACCATTTCTATGTCTCAAAATCATTTAGGAATTTTTTTTTTAATACTATTTCCCTGGACCAGTTCTCCGAGATCCTGAATCAATGGACCTGGGGTAGATATGGCTACAGATGGCATTTAAAAGGCTGTTCAAGTGATCCTAATGTGCAGCCAGGATGAGGACCACTGCTGTAAAGGAGACTGCCCATGGTTTGAAACCAGGCTGAAAAGAACTTGCTTCATCATTCCCACCTTCCTGCGCACCCCCAGCTGAGGGTCCTTGGGCACCCTATACAACTCATATGAATCTCAGCTGCCTTATCTATAAAGCAGCGGTATCAATGGTCGCCCCGGTGAGCAAGGTGCTATAACGATAGGGACCACATATGCATTCGTCCCAAAACAGGGCTTAGCATCCAGTAATCCAAATAAGTGGTAGTGGTGGTGATGAGCAAGATGAGAATGACACTAATGATGGAGCACAATGCCTGTGGCTTCCACCATGCAAGTGGACACCCATTCATTACACACCAGCTGTGTGCTCTGGGAGGGGAAACTGAGATAAACAGGAGATGACCAGCTGGCAGAGCTCACCATCAAGTAAGACAAACAGGTCCATGCAAAGATATTGACAGCAATAGAGAAGAAAAATGAGCATGCTATGGACAAGTCACAGAAGAGAAACTAATCTCTGTTAAATGGACACACACATGTTCAACCTCAGTAGTAATCAGGGAAATGAAAAATGAAACTCGAGTGAGGCATTTTCTCCCTGGGTGCCCTATATTATGCAAATATTAAACAGAACAGTTTATTAATAATTTCTTAATTTGTTTATTTACATATACTGGAAATACTGAAAATAGTCCACTTTCATGGAAGTGTAATTTTTGCAAGTTTTTGAAAGAGAGTGAGCGAGTGCACGCACACATGAGTAGAGGGGAGGGGCAGAGGGAGGGGGAGAGAGAGAGACTCTCAAGCTCTCTCCATGCTCAGCATGGAGCCGGAAGTGGGGCTTGATCTCATGACTCTGAGATCACTACCTAAGCCAAAATCAAGAGTCAGATGCTTAACCAACTGAGCCACTCAGGCGTCCCCTAAACAGGCTTTTTAAAGTGGGAACTGGTAGGTTAAAGTCTATCTTCCCTTAGAATCCTCTATTTCCTTTCTAGGGTACCAGTCTGTAGAAATACATACGTAGGGGGAGACCTCTGTAAGAATGTGCACTGTGGTATGGTTGTCACAATGGAAACCACCTAAATACCATGAAATGAGGAATGAGTGCTTTGTATAATACTGAACTTTCTTTTAAAATTAGGAATACATATATGCATAAATGGACAGTCATTCACAGTATTTTGTGGCAAAGTTGCAAATAAGAGAAAAACATCAAAATTCATGTATAACAGAACACATATATGCACATGCAAAACAAACTTCCCACTTTAATCTCCTTGTCCTATGTAAATTCTTCCAGAAGATACTTCTGGGAAACAGCTGGGCTTGACATGTCCTAGTGACAACCAGGGGGACAGCTGGAGCACATCAGCCAGAGCACTGTGGGTCAGAGAGTGGGGTTGGGGGAGCTGGGACATGTCAGTTGTGTAAACCTTTATGAAATATGAAAAGGACTTTGGCTTCTCCTCTGAGACAGATGGGGGTCACCGGAGGCTTTTAAAGTGAAATGTGGCTTGATCTGTTATGTTTCAACAGATCCCTCTGCTCTATTCTATTCTGCTCTATGGAGAAGAATCCAGAGGGCAAGAGTGGAAGCAGGACACCAGTTGGAAGGCTCATGCATTTGCAGGATCAGCTGAGGACCTGCATGACTGAGTGTGTCGGGGTGGGGTCGCTAGATACATGTGTGGGAGAACAATCTGGGCAGCAGGTGCACATCACGGGTGTCCTAATTAGCAGCGTCCTAATGTCTCTGACAGACCTTCCCATAACACCACAAGATCCAAGGTAAGAGTAGAGACGGAGATTGAAAATCATAAAGGAGCTTCATAAGCTATTATATTAAATGTGTAGTATCCTCCTGTCTTCGTCATGATCTGGAAGGCCAAGTTCAAATTTAGAACCTTCTGACTTCTCAGATCTCCTTGCCAAAATATGGCAGCATGGGGAGAGCTGGCTCCTGGCTTCCTATCCTCAGCCTGTCCTCCACTTCTGTGCTTACCCCCACCTCGGTCCCTCACTGTGAGTGGCTTTTTGCACTTGCACGAGTACCTCATAAGCTGCACATTGAAGATCAGTGGACAACTGCTTTTATGTCCCTTCTGGTTTTGTTTTGCAATCTGCCTTGGTGAGAAAAGACTCTGAGAACTAACTAGGCAGGGAAGTCCAGGGTTTGTTATCAAGAGAATGGTCCAGACTGGAGAGGTGTAGGTTGTGGTGGGGAAATGCCCTTTGCCTTTGGCTTTCTTATTCCTTGGGAAGACACATGGTGGCAAGACTGTAGGGCACATGGCCAGGGCAAGGATGTTTCCTGCATGGACTTCAGAATGGTACTGCCCTTATTCAAGTGGGCTAAGCTCTGGTCACTGTTCTTTATCCAAGGGACTTGGGATATCTTGATTGATATCCCTACCAAGAAGCTATAAAAACAAAAATGGGAAGAGTTCCTAGGAATTTGAATCATGAATGGAATGGGTGAAGGAAAAGTTTTGGAGTGGGTTTGTCCTAGCCACAGGGTCTTGAAGAGTTTGTCCTGTAATTTCTATTCTCTGAATCACTGGAGATCTTCTGGTCCCAGTCTTTTCTAGGAATTCTTGGCTTAGCTCTTCCTTCCAATCCATGAGCTTGCCCCCATGCATTCTTTTCAAGGCTTGCACTATTCAGAAATAGTTACAGGCACTGAGAAATCCTAGAAGATGTGAGCCATGTTACAAAGAATTCTATATGTCACCTTTGAAAATTGGAGACTTTTAAACAGAGAAGGGGGTCCTTTTAAAAGAGATTTTATTTATTTATTCATGAGAGACACAGAGAGAGGCAGAGACATAGGCAGAGGGAGAAGCAGGCTCCCTGCAGAGAGCCCAACATGGGACTCAATTCCAGGATCCCAGGATCATGACCTGAGCCAAAGGCAGATGCTCAACCACTGAGCCACACAGGTGCCCCAAGAAGGGGCTTTTTAAAAATGTCTTTGGAGAGATGTGGGAAATGGACTGCAAGATTAGAAACTACATCCAGCCTTCCCTTCTCTTCCAGAACTTCAAAGAGTGGTTTCATGAAAAGCATCCATGGTGAAGTATAAACTGAACCTCAGGAAAGAGAAAAGACAAATTCAAGGTTGGTGGGTGAGAAGGACACTGCTTGGTAAGATGGGTGGATAAGCTTCATTTTCAGTCAAGACCAGAGACTCATTGCTGATTCCCAGGAACAACACACTGGGTACTGTGACATCAAACACCCGTTCAATTCTAGAAGATACCACAGAGCAGATGGTTTTTGAGCTTGGAGAAGTCAGCAGAGGTTTGGGATGACTAAGACATGCTGGACTCCTGTCAACCCCCACCTTCTTCAGTCCTATTTATCCACATGAGCTAAAATGTCTCAGCAGGAGCATGTACATGAAGTGTCTTTGCTTCACCAGCTCATGTCATCTTAATGGGGCTTCCATGAACTTGGTATACATGCCCTGATTCCGCTGAGTTGTAGCTTTACCCTAACCCCGACCAGGTCTCTTAGTCTCTTGCTGAAATCAACATCTCAATCCACCTGCAGAGGGTTTTGGACCCCTGCTAATCCCTTGTGAAGTTCTCTCTTGAGAAAGTCTCCCTAGAGAGACGGCCCTCACGGTGTCTTTATCTGACTGGCATCCACTTCCTCTTGTGCTGGTAACGCCTTCATATTTGGCCTTGAGAAAGGATGTATCTTGCACTCCCAGCTCCCATGCTCAGTGTGGGGAACTGACTTTGCCTCCAGCTCCAGGCTTTACCATACAATAAAGGGTACATCATTTAAGAGTTTTAGTATGTACCTACCTATGAGGACAAGCCCAACGGCAGGACGATGTGATCAGATATGCATTTGGGAAAAATCCCTTTGGTTGCCATGGGGGAAAAGACCACATGAAAGAAGATTGTTGGTAGTTCTGAGGAAAGAAGATGGCAGTTTGGACTAGAGTATTGGTAGGAAGAGGCAGATTGGCTTAAGTAACTTTTTGGAATTAAATAAAGATGGTCATTCATTGGATATGGGGGATTGAAGGAGAAAGGTGTCAGGAATGATTCCTAAGTGTATGCTTTGTACAAGTGAATGGGTGTCGGTGCCTTTCACTGGTGGAGGGAACTACCCACTCCTTTTGACAGTGTATGAGGAAATTGTGGCCACCCAACCAGGAAGAGCCTCCTCCTCCCTCTGGTCAGTTCCTTCTGGTCAGTTCCTTCTGGCCAGCATCTTTCTCCTCCTGGATGTGGTGCTTAGACAGGTCCAGGGGCTCTGGCAGTGACATACTCTTCAGGGCCCAGTGCCAAATGGAAATACAGGGACCTCTGTCCAAAGGTCATTAAGAACTTCAAGATGGTGACAGCAGGTTGTTAAGCTAAGTGTAGGCCCAGTACAACTGCTCAGGTCACCTGTGCCTGAGACCAGTCCTGCCCCCTGGTGTTCCCAGGCTATGACAACATCACTTCCTTTCTCTCCTCAGGGGAAAATTCTGGAAGCCAAATACTATCAGACCCCAGTTCCAATTAAGGAAACTGGATCTAACGCAAAGAATGACTGATTAAGTTCTCAAAATTAGTGAGGATCATAATAATAGTC
Source organism: Vulpes vulpes (assembly GCF_048418805.1). Classification (NCBI taxonomy): domain Eukaryota; kingdom Metazoa; phylum Chordata; class Mammalia; order Carnivora; family Canidae; genus Vulpes; species Vulpes vulpes. The sequence goes on from NC_132782.1 coordinate 95,043,208, forward strand.
AAGTCAAGATCATAATAATAATAAAATGACAACAGTTGGCAGTTGTGGTGTTCCAGGACTCCAACCTAAGAATCTGACGCCAAAACCACAGCCTTACACACTCTGCTCCTCTGCCACTCACCTGGAGCTCAGGACTTGTGTGTCTAAACCAAAGCTTAGGTGGACTGCTGAGGCTAGTGCATACAGATGGGAATCCGTACACATGTCAACAACTGTTCAGTGCCATAAATACCTTCCCAAAGCTTAGAGAAGAAGCCCGAGTGGAGAACCCTGGGTAGCTTGAACTTTTTAACAAACTGTTGCTGCCACCAAATCAATCTCACCCTCGGGCTGGCACAGCCATCAGGTCATCATACTGCACCCAACAAGCAGACAGAGATGCTTCTCTCCTTAACAACAGAGGACACGCATCCAAGGCAATCATATTCTTTGTTTAATTATCAGACTTTTTAAGGGGGTTCTGCACTCACTCACTCTTTTACACCCTGTTTACTATCCAGATCATTTTTATCCTGTGAAAGCATCAGGATCACAATCAGCCACAGCCTTACATGTGCGTGGACTCAGGCATAACTGAGTTTAGGCTCAGCCCCTGCATTTCCAGATGTATCAACTCCAGCAAGCATTAAATCCCTCCTAAAGCTCAGTTTCTCCATCATGATCATAAAGGAATGCCTACTTTGTAGGGTTGTATCCATTAAGTGCCTAGCACATCAGTAGCAAGCTTAGGCAATGTTAACCATTATAAGTAGTATAATAGACAGTAGTGCTAGTAAAGTTCTCATTTAATCTCTGTTATGGCTCATTTGCTTTTTTTTTTTTTTAATTTATTTATTTCCCATTCACTTAGCCCACATAAAGAAACACTGCGGCATATTTCCTATGTTCCAGATGAGTGCCACAGTTGGAAGAAACAGAATGAGATGCAACTGTAAAGGAGATCACAGACTAGTCAGCCAGAAGTATGGAAATGGGGACCTACAGAATTACATGGCAGAGAAGACAATGTTCATAAAGAACACGGAGATGGGAACCCATACTGGGTGAGGAAATATTATACCAGGCTGTTAGATTGAATAGTAAGCAGCCACACGGGTACTATTCCAACCACTGGACAGTAAGAGCAAGAGCTACTGCTTGTCCATTGAACTCTCTCTAGTTTCTAGACAGTATGGCTGATGTCCAAGAGATCTACCCAAGTCAGAGATTTTCTTCTACTTTTGAAAAGTAAAACATACTGTATTTTAGGTTTTGCTTTTGAAATTAAAACAGGTTTTTAAAAAAAAAATATTTCAAAGGTCTAGGTTGAAGAAGGAGGGAGGGCATGGCCTTACAACTAAGGATTCTATCATGTGTCATTGGATATGTTCTAAATGCTTAGCCCACAGATGTATGCATTTGTGAAAGCTTTAACCTCTCAATGACCCATAATGACATCTACCCTCCCCTTTGCCCCCTAGCAGAAGGTTCTGGTAGCTCCTCTTTCTTTGAAGGCATTAAGTACCAGTGTGCATTTTCCATATCTGACACTCAGGATACATCTGATTAGTCCAGAATAATAATCCCATTTCTTTCACCAGTGACTAATGCTGAGGTAGATGTATGAACTGATCCTGGGGAACAGACGTGAGCAGAAATCTGCTATGGTGGGGGGGCTTCCTCTCTGATAAAAAGGGCCCCCAGAAAATGAGGTTGTATCTTGTTTTCCCATCCTCATTCTTCTGAACCTTCTTCTGAAATAATTCTGGATGGGATGCCTGAAAGTGCTGCATAGATTTCATGACCCTGAAGAAAAACTAGCCCATGGAGAAAGCTGAGAGATTGCAACAGCAGAGAAAAAAGACAAGAGTAACCAGATCATTGGTGACATCACTGAGCTACTAAATTACCCAACCTTGAAGCCACCCTACCTTCTCAACTTTTTATTATGTACAGTAATAAACTGTTCTTATTGTGTAAGCTAATGGAATCAGAGCTCTTGGTTATTTGTAGCTGAGAGCATGCTTTATGATTAAGCTCTCATCTATTGGCTTTTGAAATGAAAGAATTGGTCCTGGTTATCAACATGAGGGGAAATGAGGGCAGGTTTACCAAAAAAATATGTTATTTCTAAGCCTTCTGTAACTTGGGAAACTTAATTGTCTATTATTGCCCATGCTACCATGTGACATCCATCTATGCTACAGAAGCAGTAGCCAATCTCAGCCTTTAACTCTTGCCAAATGGTTGACTTCGCCACCCCCTCTTCACTAGCTAGCAATTAAAGAAACAATAAGATATTGCCAGCCAATGTGAGACTTGAAAACATAAAAAATCCTAAAAGAGAGCAGAGGCTGTGATGTCTCTGACATCGGCCAAAGCAACATTTTTCTAGACAGGTCTCCTGAGGCAAGAGAAACAAAAGCAAACATAAATTATTGGGACTACATCAAAATAAAAAAAAATTCTGCACAGCAAAGGAAACAATAATAAAAACATGAAAAGACAACCTGTGGAATGGGAGGAGATATTTTCAAATGGCATATCTACTAAAGAGTTAGTATTCAAAATATATAAAGAACTGATACAACTCAACATCCCAAAACCAAATAATCCAATTAAAAAAATAAGCAGAAGACAGGAACAGACATTTCTCCAAAAAAAGACATCCAGATGGCCAACAGACACATGAAAAGATGCTCAACATCACTGATCATCAGGGAAATGCAAATCAAAACTGCAATACCACCTCACACCTGTCAGAATAGCTAAAATCAACAACACAAGAAACAACAGGTGTTGGTGAGGATGTGGAGAAAAAGGAATACTCATGCACTGTTGGTGGGAATGTGCACTGGTGCAGCCACCACAGAAAACACTATGGAGGTTCCTCAGAAGAGCACTTTGGATGTCAGATGTGAGACCCAGGGTAAGAATGAAATAATAACCAATAGTAGAATGCTCAGGGAAAGCTGGTAAGCAACCAAACCTGCAACTGGGATTCATTGTAGCATCAGGCTACGTGACAGTACTTTCCTGTTGGGAAACTTTTTTGTTAAAAAATAATGCATCTTCTCCTATATCAGAGATGATTTCGGAGCATAATTCTTAATTCTCTACAAATCTAGAAAACAGCAACATGTGCCCCATAGTCTGGAGGGGATAGGATGGAATTAAGTAAAAAATAAAATTGGAACATTACCCATTATTAACTTTACAACTCACAGGATGGAGAGAAGACTCCATAAAATAAAGTCATATTCTACCCACAAGCTCTTAGCTGGCCCTGCAACTCTAAGCAGATCACTTAGATAATCTGGCTATTGGTTTACCCACCAAAGACGGAGATGCTGCACTTGATTCGTGGCCTATGCTAGACTATGTTTCGTCAATTTGGCAAAGGCTAGAATGATGTGGAGATTAACTAAAGGGGTATTGCCAGTGTTCTGTAAACTATGGAGCACAATGTGAAATGAGACTTGTTGGGCAGCCCTGGTGGCTCAGCAGTTTAGCGCCATCTTTGGCCCAGGGTGTGATCCTGGAGTCCCAGGATCGAGTCCCACGTCGGGCTCCCTGCATGGAGCCTGCTTCTCCCTCTGCCTGTGTCTCTGCGCCTCTCTCTCTCTCTCTCTCTCATGAATAAATAAATAAAATCTTTAAAAAATCTTTTAAAAATAAGACTTGTTTAAAAAATAAAAGCAGACAAAAAAGCTCGAGGGTGCTCTTCCTACATGTGACTGGTGTCACTGTTCTAAAAGAAAGATGGATATAATACCAGTTAATGATCCATGATAATAATTAGCATTCTCACCTCCTGGACATCTCCCAGACATCATGCTCCGATCCAAGTGCTTTCCCTATATTGTCCCCTATTACTAAGAACAATTTCACAGGAAAAGTGTTTTCGGATGAGGACACAGAGACTCAGGTTGGACAACTTGCTGAGCCCATATGACTGTTAGTGACAAAGCCAGGATGCAGTGTTATATACACCTGGCTGCAAACCTCAGGTTCATTCTACTTTACTGTGACACAGAGATAAGAACCAGTCAGGAAAGTCCTTTTCAGTGCAATCAAAAAAAAGTTTTGTTTTTTTAAATTCTGTCCTTTTGTCCATGTAAACACCTGTCCTCTCATTAGACCAGCTCTGCCACCGTTTGGGGCAAGAAAAAAATATATATATATTTATCGATACAGATACAGATACACAATTACCATATATATGACCTCTGGACATACACAGTCTTTACGTGGAAATAAATGGCACAAATGGGATATTGATATGGCTTAATCTGTAGCCATGAATAGTGAAAATCATTAAGATATCTTAAAAGCATGGAAAGGGCTTGAGAAATAAAGTAAGCAAAAGGGGAAAACACCAAGTGATACACACATTGAAATGACAATTATTTAAAAAGCGCTTCCGTGGAATATAAAGTACTATGTCAACAGTGACCCCCTAACCTACTTAGAGCAGGACTGACAGCCTAAGGTCCACAAGCCAGATTTGACCCCCCATCTGCTACCTACAACAATGCTCCTTCATTCATGGGTAGCTACGACTGCTTTCATACCACAAGGATATACCAGTAGCCTCTTGTCTCCACCAAAGCTAAAAATACTTCTTCCCTGCCCTTTCCAGGTAATGCCTGCTGACCCTTGCCTTCGAGAGCTGGCACCATAAACACGTGTACTCACTCCCTCCCCACCCCAGAGCACAGTATCGGTCCCATGGGAAGGGTAGATAAAGAACATGGTGTTAGATACCCTCTACCACTGACAGTTTTTGATTTAGCTTTCTTGACTGCTACCAAGATTCAGCCAGACAGTAGCCACAATTGCATTGAGGAGAAGATTTCCACAGGATGTTTTGAGCCTCAAGTACTGTCTCGGGCATAATCAAGTGCTGAGATTGCTAAATGTCTAGAGGGGAAAGACAGGTAATCTACACAAGTAAAGCAGGTTGTGCATAACAGAACAGGGAGTGGTGGGGACAGAGGCAAGTGGGGACAAATGTGCATCCTACCCATCTCATGTTGGGGGCTGCTACCCCTCGCCAGCTGGCCATGGCTCTGTACAGCAAGAATGCAAGCCCTCAGTGGCCAGCTCTTTTAACCTTCCTAAGGAAACTGAGAATCCAGATGTTTAGATAAAATCTCCCCATATTTACAAGTTGGCAATCAAAAAAAAAAATGGCCACAAAGAACAATAGAAATTTTCCAGACATATGCTGACAGTTATCCAATACTGCTGAAATTAAATTAATAAATGGGCGAGTTTGCAATGATTTCACGAAGTCCACCTGATGGATATTCAAGTCCTTATGCAGGTCTACTTTGAATCTTGAAAGCTCCCAACACTCAGATGGATATTTGCAATCACATTTAATGAGTGTCAGCAATATGCTAGGCTCTGCTGCAAGTGCTTTACATATACTAACACTTTCATTCATTTAGGAGGCAAGGCCCATCTTCACCATCCCCATTTTATGGTTGTGGAAACTGAGGCGTGGATAGGTTAGTTAATTCAACAGAGATCACAAAACTAGGAAGTGTAGAGATTGGATTTGAACCTAGGCAATGTGGACTCCAGATTTGGGGACTTTAAAAAGCCAGAGCTTCTCACCCGTTAACGTGCATATGCAGATCATCTGAAAATCTCCCAAGGTGCAGATTCTGGTTCAGCAGGTCTGGGGGTGGGACTCGTGGTTCATGGATAACCAGCTCCTAGGTGGTGCTGGTCCATAAGCCACATTTTGAGCAGCGAAGCTCTTCCCCACTCCACCAGGGGTTCTCAGAGTGTGGCGCCATAGAAGCAGCTCCTGTAGCACCAGGGAGCTCCTCAGAAACCAATTCATTGGGTCTCCTCCTAGGATCTGAAAGTCTGAGGGTGGGGCCAGCAATCTGTGTTTCCCAAGTTCTCCGGATAATTCTGATACACACTCCAGTTGTTGGAAATACAAAGCTTCATTCTAAGGCTTCCCAGCCCCAATTTCTGACCATTACTAGCTTGGCTATGGGAACAGAGTAAGCCTTCTTTCTGTCTTAGGACCTTGTTTCTTGCTGGGGTCGGAGAGACGCAGCAGAGGGTGCCAATGGCTCTTAGTATACATAATAATCCCCAGGCCTTATGCCCTCTCTTTTAGGCATTTACCCTCCACTCCAGCCAAGATCAAGTGAGGTGAAATGATGCTAATTCAACTCCTTAATTCCACTAAAAATAGCCAAAGGTGATGTCTGGGCTTAATGCCCCTTCTAGAAAGTTCTCCACATCCCAGGCTTCAGGCACCTAAAGCTTTTGGAAGGCAAAACGGGTGGGAGCAGGGTGTGACTGGGAGGCAGGGTGTTGGGGCTGTCGGGGGGGGGGGGGGCACAGAAACCGCACAGCTGTTATCTGGAATGCCAGAAATGTTTTGACAGCTCTCAAGATGGACATTAAGTCAGTCGCTGGAAAGACAGTGAAGTGGGAGTCAGGCCGACTGGGGATGGGGTGGGCAGCGGGGGGAGTGAGGGGGAATACAGCTGGCAAGTAGCAACTGCAGAGACTGTGATGGGAGTCAGAATAGGTATCATAAATCTTGATTATTCTCTGTCTCAGCTGATTTGAACCGAATGCCTTGGACAGGGATAGAGTCCACATCTCGCTGAAAACTGCCAAAAAAGAAAGAAAGAAAGAAAAGAAAAGAAAGAAAGAAAGAAAGAAAGAAAGAAAGAAAAGAGAGAGAGAGAGAAAGAGAGAGAGAGAAGAAAGAAAGAAAGAAAGAAAGAAAGAAAGAAAGAAAGAAAGAAAGAAAGAAAGAAAGAAAGAAAGAAAACCCAAACTGGATTAAACGTACAAACTGATACAAATAGCCATGGATCCATGTTAATGCTCCAACTGTTACCACGGAAGGAAAGAGGTTACATTTTGCAGATCTGAGATCTGTTCCGATAAGGAGGGGCATGCTGGATGCCCGGGAGCCAGAGGAACCCCCAGCCCTGGCTTTGTTTTTACTCCAGGCCCAGGGAATATCTATCACCCTGTTGCCAGAAATGCTAGCTGCTCCTATAATGAAGGCAATTAGTGCAGCCAGCCCTCCTGATTCTGAGTGCCCTCCTGTTAAAATTAGGCACCCTATAGAAAAATGGAAATGCAGAGTCGTTACCATAAAGCAATAATAAAGTAAACCATTCAATTATGGATGAAAAAAAAGGCACTTGGGTTAATAAGAATATCGTATGCTTAAAAGCATTAAAATATCAGCATATTACCATTTTTTGCATATGTAATGCCTGAACTCAGAGACCAGAATGATTAGATATAAAAATATTAAATGATGGTGCCCTTTCTCATAAATCAATGCTGCTCCCCAAGGGGTAGAGGGATGTGTGACCACAGGACCCCTGCACGTTCCTGCTTGGACATTCCTATCATTGTTTAGAAGTAAGAACTGGAGGACCAGATGGAGGGGTGAGCAGATGAGAAAGAAAAGCTGAGTTGCCAGCAGCTCCCACCTACAGGATGGAGTGTGATGTTTTCAACTCTTTGTTAGAAGGCTGGAAGAAGTCTTAGCATCAAGCTGAGGAAATTCAAGGTCATGGTGTGCAACAGGGGGCTGCAAAGTCACATGGCTACAGAAGCCAGGCAGGCGGGACAGACGGATGAACCAGGCCAGGTAGAGGGTGATGGGAATGGGTGGACACAAGTACACTGAAAATAAACGCATTAACTCGGCTCCTGCCAGGTTTCTGCCATGAGGGAGCACGCGATCAGCACTGCCAGATCTTCTGATTTTCAAGAGAAGGTAGAAAAAGTGGGTGTTTGTCCATAATTTCCCAATTTTTAAAAAAGATTTTATTTATTTATTCATCACACACACACACACACACACACACACACAGAGGCAGAGACACAGGCAGAGGGAGAAGCAGGCTCCATGCAGGGAGCCCAACGTGGGATTCGATCCCGGGTCTCCAGGATCACGCCCTGGGCTGAAGGCGGAGCTAAACCGCTGAGCCACCAAGGCTCCCCCATAATTTCCCAATTTTTAAAATACTATATGAACCAAACACAATGTTTACGAGGACCAGATATATGGCTCTCAGGTCACTAGTTATGGCCTTCTACACTGAGTCAAATATTGGAAAGTTACAAAGTCAGAATATTGTGTCCTGAACTGGCTCTCTCAACAGCCGGCTATACTACCTGAGAAACATCACACGGCCTGTCTAGGACTAAGCTCTCTTGTGTGTAGAATTAAGTCTTCTAGGCTGTGAGTGCCTTGAGGACACCTATGAGGTCTCTGTGGGTCATCACAGATATCTCCAGAGCACAGCCCCAGGCGTGGCCCCAGCAGGTGCACAGCAAATGTTTGCTGAATGGCTGAATAAATAAGGAATGAAGGAGAATCCTGCTGTGAATTCCTACATCTGATCTTCTAGCTCCTTCTCTCCTTCCTTTGTAACTAAGTACAGTTGACACACAATGTTATATTAATTATTTTAGAAAGGGAGAGAGAGCACGGGCAAGAGGGAAGAGTGGCAGAGAGAGGGGGATCTTAAGCAGATTCCGCACTCAGTACAGAGCTCCACATGGGGCTTGATCTCACAACCCTGAAATCACGACCTGACCTGAAATCAAGAGTCGGACATTTAACTGGCTGCACCCCCACCCCCGGTGCCCTTTACAATGTTGTAGTAGCTTCAGGTATATGACATAGTGATTCAGCGAGTCCATACATCACACGATCCTCCCCACCGTAAGTGTAGTCACCATGTGTCACCACACAACATCATTACAGTATCACTGACTAGATCCCCTATGCTGTCTTTGTCATTCCTGTCACTTACTGATTTTATCACTAGAAGTTTGTACTTCTAGTTTCTCATGGTCAGTTCTGACCAGTCCTATTTCCCCAACTCCTCATCCTGTTAATCAACATATAGATCCTGGTCCTTGACTCTGTTGCTTGCTCAACTTATACATCATATTTTTCAAAGATTTTACTGATTTATTTCAGAGAAAGGCAAAGAGAGGGAGAGGGAGAGGGAGAGGGGGAGGGAGGGAGGGAGGGAGGGAGGGAGGGGGAGAGAGAGAGAGAACGAGCTGGGGGAGGGGCGGAGAGAGGGGGCGAGAGAGAATCTTGAGCAGACTCTGTGCTGAGCAGGGAGCCCAATGCATCCCTCCATCATCTCATGACCCTGAGATCATAACCCAAGCCAAGATCAAGAGTCAAATGGTCAACTGACTGAGCCACCCAGGTGCCCCGACTTATGCATTATTTTATCCATCTTCTCTCATTTAGCCCTTCATCAGGGAAGTCTTAATGTGGTCTCCTTGTTCTGAGTTAGGTTCTGTGCTGGGTACTGGCCACACAGGGATAAACCAGCATAACCTCTGCTCTCAGGCAGCAGGCAAACAGAGACAGTGAACAACAAAGAAGCATAACAACAGAAGGTACATGATGCACTCCACGGAGATGGATTCGGGGTGCCATTTTGGCTTCTCTCTTTCATCCAGCTAACTCACCTATCCTACCTTGGAGAACAGGTTCTAGAACCCTGATGCTGCTACCTCACTTGTGAAAATTCATGTCAGAAGGTCCTCTCTGCTCTGTTCTGAGAGTCCTGAGAAGTATAATCCTGGCTGTCCCAAATCTCCTATTGGTACCACCTGTGGGGACTGCCTTCCCTTCCCTTTCGTATCACCTCTCTCATCTCTTCATGGCCCTACAGCCTAAGCCTCCACCCTAGCCTTATTCATCAAGGGATGGTCAATTCAGTCCCCTGAGGTCTTTTTCCACCTTGAAGTTGCTATAGCTTTGACTCCAGGTGCTAATGACCAATAGTAGAGAAGTATCCCCCTGGTATTAGAGGGTCTTTATTCACCAGTAACTCCTCAACAGAAAGCGTTGTCTTTGTACAATGCTGCCATAGAAGCTCTTTCCATTTTTGCCAGATCTACACACCTCCTGTTCTATTACAATGCAAACAATTTCCAGAAACTCTACTTTTAAAATCTCTGTCAAATGACCATTTTCCCCCGACCTCATGGCTTTCATGCAATATATAGCCACATGCAACCAACACACACTACTTCTGTCCTATTTTCCAATTCTCTCCCCGAGCAAGGCCCATGGTCTGCCTCTCAAGTTATCACAAGGGGCAGGTGGACAAAGTGTGCCATTGCTAAGGAAAGACAACCATGTGGAAGTGGTAGCTCCTCACAACTGATTCCTTGCCCTCATCTCCCAATTGCTGAGCTAATGGGACATATTTTTGGGTTACAAAGAAGGTTGGGTTATACTGTAATAATAAATTTATCGTGAAGTGTCAGTCCCTTAACACAAATAATGCTTATTTCTTGTTCATGCAGCATGTCTGGCGTTGGCTGGCGGAAGGCTCTGCTCCACACCATCCCTCAGGGAGGCTGCGCTAGAACATGATGCGTGACCTCAACACATGGCTTCTTGGCTGATTGTGGCCAAGTAATAGAGAGTTGAAGATATCACACAGGCTTTCCCCTGCCTCAGCTTCCCTCCTGGGCAAGATTAATGACAAGATGCTGCCTTGCTGCAAGGAAAATGGGACATACCACCCTCGTGGATGCCTAGGAGGGAGGAAAGAACCAAATGTGAGTGAGCACTAGAAGTTTCTGCCACATTTACTTAATATTCTCTTTAAATGGAATGACTTTTACATAAAAGGTTTTCATTTAAATTGAAACTTATGTTCCTTGAGAGAAATTATATGTGTAAGGAAACTTGCTACAAACAGTATCATTTGCCAAAAATAGATGGTAAGCACAAATATATCAGAAACAGAAAGAAAGCACACTTTAAAATTGTATGGAGATGTTGAAGAAGAAGAGTCCAAGTCCAAGACACATTCTCTCTTTATGAAAAAGAGTCAGGTAAGCTAGTGACTGAGAAGCAGGCCAGCACCAAACTGAGTCACTCTTCTTGGCATCAGTGGACAAAAGGGAAGTAAAATGTGAGTACCTTCCTACTATGTGATTCAACGTGATTTTTAAGAATTTTAATTCCGGTATAATGAATGTGCAGTGTTAGATTAGTTCCTGGTGTACAATATAGTGATTCAACAATTCTGTACATGACTTAGTGCCCATCATGATACGTGTCCTCTTAATCCCCATCGCCTAATTCACCCATCCCTCCCCCTCTGGTGACCATCAGCGTGTTCTGTATAGTGAAGAGTCTGTTTCTTGGTTTGTCTCTTTTTTTTTTTTTATCCTTTGCTTATTTGTTTTGCTCCTTAAATTCCACACATGCGTGAAATCCTATGTTTGTCTTTCTCCGACTGACTTATTTTACTTAGCATTATATCCTCTAGATCCATCCATGTTGTTGCAAATGGTGATATTTCACTCTTTTTTGTGGCTGAATAATATCTGAGGCAAGAGTCTTAAGCATATTGCCTAAGGTCACAGTTTTTAAGATGCTAAAGCACGAATAGGAAGCAGGCAGTCAGCTCTTGAGCACCTTGCCCCTAACTACTCGGCTGTACTGCACATTTTAAACAACGGCTCTAATTCAAGATCCCCTTTTTCTGACCTCTCAAAACACACTTGGACCTTCACTGTGAATTTCTTATTTAATACATTTATTTATTCAACGAGCGTTTATCAAATACCTGCCCCGTTCCCAGCCCTCGAGCAGGCACTGAGAATATAAGGAAGGTGGCCTGGCCTCTGCACACACAGGAGTGCCGGGGGCAGATACAGATGTAAAATTATAATGCATGACTTCAAGTGAAATGCCACGTCACTCTCTCCTATGTCTTCAGTTCGTCCCTCCAAAGAAATAGGTCAGCAGAGTCTGCAATGTGGAGACCTTAGTGCTGGTGTAACTGGATATTTTTGTAAACGGGGAAAAAAAAATATTAGTGGTTTCTGAGAAACAAAAAAACACAGCCGAAGGGGCACCTGGGTGGCTCAGTAGTTGAGCGTTTGCCTTTGGCTCAGGTGGTGACCCTGGGGTCCTGGGATCGAGTCCCGCATCCAGGTCCCCATAGAGAGCCTGCTTCTCCCTCTGCCTATGTCTCTGCCTTTCTCGGTGTCTCTCATGAATAAATAAAAATCTTAAAAAACAAACAAACAAAAAAACACAGTTGTGGAGTTACAAATTTCAGGAAATCTTTGAGTGACCCTTAGAAGAGAGTCTACTGGCCAGAATTTCCTCACTGCCCAGATCTTGATTTTTCTCCCCGGTCGTTCCTCTTTATTTGAAGATCTGGCTCACTGGATGAGGGACACACCTTCCCTCTTTTCTTGGTATTGTGGTGTATCATTTCTCCTCTCCCTCATCCTCAAGCTCCTTTGCTTTGACAAAAGACTGCTGAGTCTCTTTCCCTGTGTGCCAGTGAGAAGAGGGAGGACATGAATCTCTGTCTTCCTATTTTATAGTCAAACAGGATTGTCTGCAAACCACACCCTGTTGGCTTATCTACAGAGACGCAAGGCCCTGTTGCCTTGGTTGATTAATTCTTGAGATTGATTTGAAATCTGTACATATCTCCTTTGCAATCATTAAAGAGGCATTAATTGATTATTCAGGGGTGCAATCTATTCTGTTCTCCAACTTTACAGCCCTCTCAATCTCTTCCAGAAACCGCGAGGGCTGTTTGGCCCTGGATTGGCTTTCATTAATCTTGGCTGGGAGCAACACCTGGGAAGGAAAGCTTGGAATTTGTAGACTTCACATCTTCATTTCATTTCAGTGACTCAGACCTCAACCTCATACACCCTTATTTTACACACACACATATATACACATTTGTATATACATATATATATACAATATATATGTACCTGTGTATATATATATATTTTAAAGTAGAGTCCATTGTGTCAGCATGGGACACAATGCGGGGCCTGAACTCAGGACCCCGAGATCAAGACCTGAACTGAGATCAAGAGTCGGGCGCTTAACTGAATGAGCAACCCAGGTGCCCTCCTTAAAATATTTTTAATAGGTAAATAAAACACGGATCTTGTTTTCCATTCTATTATAATCCTCAGACTTTTTAATAAAGATTTTATTTATTTATTCATGAGAGACACAGAGAGAGAGGCAGAGACACAGGCAGAGAGAGAAGCAGGCTCCCCACAGGGAGCCCAATGTGGGACTCGATCCCAGGACCCCAGGACCATGCCCCAGGCCAAAGGCAGAGGCTCAACCACTGAGTCACCCAGGTGCCCTATAATTCCCACATTATCTCCACTCTACCCCCCATTTCCTACAAGCATGCACACATGCACACACACAGACACATACACACACCTGCTGTTTCATTGTAACTGGCAGTCCCAACAGCCAAACCCAGCTGGAAGTTGTGATTTATTATACCTGCTCATGTATTTTAAGCAGTAAAATTTGAATGCTTTTCAAGTAATCCCCAGGCTCTCCAGTCTGCCATGGTCCTACCAATCTCAATCCTCTGGTTCCATTTATTTATCTTACCTGGCTGGCCCCTGGAGGCATCTGCGTTTGCAATCCCTATCCCTGGTCACACTGAACTACTGCCAATTTCCCAACCACAGCCAAGCCGTGTCCTAGCTTTATGCCACCGCACAGGCTAGTAACCGTATCTGGACCCTGTTTTCCTTCTAAACTAGTAATAATAGCCGGGATCATAGCACAAGCAGGGAACTGTGCTAAACATTCTCGTGGGTGAGGGAATGCCGTCATTCCCATCTTAGGAGGAACCTTGGACTTACAGAGATTAAGACTGTTGTTTCACATCATGTGGCTAATATATGGCAAATGGCAGATCAGAAATCAGGCCGTCAGGGATGCCTGGGTGGCTCAGCGGTTGAGCATCTGCCTTTGGCTCAGGTTGTGATCCCAAGGTCCTGGGATCGAGTCCTGCACTGGGCTCCCCACAGGAAGTCTGCTTCTCCCTGTGTCTGTGTGTCTGCCTCTCTCTGTGTGTCTCATGAATAAATAAATAAAATCTTAAAAAAAAAAAATCAGGCCGTCAGTTCTAAAACATACCTCCTTTTCCAACAAAGTAGCTCAGGAATCCTGCCTCATTCCTCAGTACTTAATCTGGTCCCTCTCTCCCCTGCGAAGCCTTCTGTGCGTTCCCACTAGCAGATTAAGTTATTTACTCTCTTGAGTATTCCCTCGGCCTTACACATAACACGTCTTAGTGAAGCTATCAGACTTGGCTGCATTTGTTTGGTTCCATATAAATATCCCACCAGACCAGTATTTCTCAGACTTGAAAATGACATAACCCAAGAATACATCCATAGATTCCCATATATTCTCCCTAGGACCTTAATTAAAAAACAAACAAAAAAAACCCACCCTAACAAGCAAAAATCTATTCAAAAATTACACTTTTCAGGGGCGCCTGGGTGGCTCAGTCAAGTTATGCCTCTGACTCTTGATTCTGGCTCAGGTCATGATCTCAGGGTTGTGGGATCGAGCCCTGCATTGGGTTCTGTGCTCAGTGTGGAATCTGCTTGATATTCTCTCTACTTCTCCTTCTCCTACTCCCTCTGCTCTCACTCTCTCTCAAATAAATAAATATTTTTTTAAAAACTCTCATGAATACTAGTCTACAGACCTCTTGAAGGCAGGGGCCATGTCTTACTCATCTTTGGATCCTCATTGCTCAGGTTCTGAAAATATCAGTAGAAGGAAGGGGAGGAGGGAGGGAGGGAGGGATGTAGGAAGGGAGGAATGATGGAAGGAATGATAATGTGCTCCTAAGAACAACAGAGATGTAGCCCTTGTTGCCAGGATAAATTAAGCTAAAATGAAAGGCTGACTTTGCAAAGTGATTCCCCAAGGTTGGGTGGCTGCAGGTCACACGTCTGACAGTTGACACAGATGAGCTAGTTTTTAGCCACATCTGTAGTTCTGCTCACACCCAGGCGAACTGCACTTCTCAGCCCCTTTGAGGTTTGATGAGAGCACGCGACTTGCTTTAGCCAATGCAATGTGAGTAGAAGTGAAACCTGTCACTTCTAGGTGGAAGCTGTAAGAGCTGGTGAACAATTTGCTGTTTTCCTTCACCATGGCTGCCCCGACCACACAGCTACAGCATCCCAGACAGCAGAGGCTATATCTAACTCCGTTTTGGAACAAGAATGGTATGATATGGGGCAGAGGCTGGAGCCCACTGCTGAGGACATGAAGCATGCCTGGATGGGAATGCCCCTCTGCTGTGTTAAGCCTCTGGTGCCTGCAGAATGCTAGCCCAGCAAATTTTTTTTTTTTTTACTCATTCACTTAAATATGTATTGAGCACCTAATATGTTCCAGAACTATGCTAGGAAATAAGGATATAATGTCCTACAAAATCAGATACAGTCTTCAATCTGACAGAGTCACAGTCTATTGGGGAAGGTAAGTATCATTAAGGAAAGTCACACAGGGGCACCTGGGTGGCTCAGTGGGTGAGCGTCTGCCTTTGGCTTAGGTCATGATCCCAGGGTCCTGGGATCGAGTCCCATATTGGGCTCCCTGCATGGGGCCTGCTTCTCCCTCTGCCTGTGTCTCTGCCTCTCTCTGTGTCTCTCATGAATAGATAAATAAAATCTTTTTAAAAAATAAAGTCATACAGTAGAGCAGTGACAAATGCTCTGAGGTGAAGAGTATGGGGCCATGAGATAAAGGAACAGAATATGGTGATCAGGAGAAACTTCTCCAAAGAATTCCCCACTGGGCAGTGAGCTGACGAAAGAGAAAGAGGCACCAGATACAGGTTCGGAGAACATAGGAAGCTGAGGGAACATCATGTGCAAAGACCCCAGGACAAGCCCCCCCACTCCCACCCCGGGTTTAAGGAACTAAATGAAGGCCAGAGAAGCTCCAGTAAGATGAGCTCACAACTTCCCACTTCCTCGGACACCAACGACGTGGGAGCTGCCAAGTAAGACAGTACCTGTGAAATTACTTAGGACCTAGAAGGTATCAAGAACCTGGAAGTCCCCTCACTGATGTCAACCAACTGAGCTGGATCCATGACTGCATGGGGTGAATTCCTGACTTCCTGTCTGTTTTTGGGGGGGGGGGTTGTATCTAACTGCCTTGGCCCCCAGAATTTAATATCCTTGAGGGGAAAAAGAAAGAAAAGTAGTATGGTGAAGCTGCTTTCTGTGATACTGCCTCATAAACCCCCATTTCCAGTCATAGTTCATGAAAACAAAGTGTGACATCCCTGAAGGCCACTGCCATCCAATGGAGTGAGGCTCTGGTCCCCATTGCCAGAAAGTGCAAATTAGAAGGGAAAGAAATGGCCCCATCTTGTGAGTCTGCACAACTTCTGAACACAAGCCTGGGGCAATTTCAAAAAACTGGGGCACGGCAGCAGTATTTATGTCCCCCTTCCTCCCTAAGTTCCTAGATTGCATGTTACCTTTTCAGGGATGCTTGCAGAGGCTACAACAGAACAACAGGTCAGGAAACCGAGGGACAGAGATGTCACAAGGCGGGTAATTGGTGAAACTAAGACCAGAAGCTGGTTCCATCCGATCCTGCATGCTCCCCCCACCCCGGGGCTCAGGGATAAGCTTTGCATTGTGCAACATTTACAGCAGGTGTTACAAAAGCCAACGCCCCCAGGAAGTCTCTGCGAGGACCAACCAGGGAAGCAGCCTAGGAGAAACATAAGGGGCAAGCTACTCATCACCTCCTATTGGTACCTGCCACGTAGTGGGAAGACAAATCTCCCCACATTTCACGAGAATCCCTCAGACGCAGGTAACTACGTGAAATCTCCAAGCTGCTAAAATGCTAGCATCAAACATAAATACCTAGACACGAACATACCTCTGCATGGACCAAAGCCATATTCAAGCCTTATTTAACTCCGTGGTTCTTCACTGGGTGTGATTTTGGCCTCCAGGAGACATTTGTCAGTGTCTCCTGAGGACACTTCTGGTTTTGACAACTGTGGGCAGAGTACTTCGTCTAATCTGGTGGAGAGAGGCCAGGGATCCTACCATGCACAGGATGATCCTCCACGCACAAAAAAGTATCCAGCCCCAAATGACAAAATCCTCCGTTTAACCTGTGGTCTCTCCAGCTCTCATCTCAGGTGTGAAGGCTCCTTCCCCTCCCCCACCCCCACCTAAGACTTCTCTGGGTCTCATGATTGCTCACAGCTATCCTATGTCAGGGAGGGCGTGATCCGTACTTGCTTTTCATTTGCTTTGAGCTGTTCCAGGTCTGGGCTAAGTCTTGCTAATGCAGAAGGTCTGGAGTTACACTTCCAAATCCAGCTTACCGTTTTTAAGTGTATCAGAAACAGGAGCAATTCAACTCCAGTCAATAATGTAAACAAAGCCTGGTTTAGATAAACCCCATTACCAGGCCTGAAGTGGCCTAGGGCACCTCTGCTACTGCTGATTAGCGTTAAATGCTAAACACAAACCAATTAACACACTCTAAGGCTGCTTATCTCCTGTCACTTAGTGTGGAAATAAAGCCCAACGCTAAATACACATATTGATTTAGCCATTATATCCAGCATCACTCAAAATAAAACTCATTATATTATTGAGTAAAAACAAAGTCACCTTAGTTTTCGGGATGGGCAGTATTATTAAGAAATCTCACTTTTATATTTTCCCATTGATTTGCCAAACTGGTCTGGGCACCTACTCCCACTGCTGGGCTTCACCGGCCCCAGGACACACCCAGAAAGTGGAGCTCTGCATTCCCCTTTACACAATCTTTGATTTTTTAAAAGATTTTATTAATTTATTCATGAGACACACACACACACACACATACATACATACATACATACATACAGAGAGAGGCAGAGACACGGGCCGAGGGAGAAGCAGGCTCCATGCAGGGAGCCCGATGTGGGACTCGATCCCAGGTCTCCAGGATTAGGCCCTGGGCTGAAGGCGGGCTCTAAGCTGCTGAACCACCAGGGCTGCCACGATCTTTGATTTTTACCCTGAAAAATACACACTTGTACGGGAATCCTTTTTCTTTAAAACATTCTTTCAGCAGAGATGAGGAAATTATATGCTGGAAAGACAGGATATTAAACGGGTGGATGAACTGGGATATTAAAAAAAACAACAACAATGCAAAAACCACAGGCATTATAATAAAAATGGGTTCAACTTTAAACATTAACCATAGGCACTGATCCGCTATTTATGGGGGAATAAGAAAAACAACAAGCAACCCAGAACTATCTTCTGAGTTCAGATGTAAACCACTGACTGAAGAGTCTGGAAAAATGTAATCAAGGAATCACTTTGAATGGCTATTTTAATTTCTTCTGCATACATAAGGCGCCACATTGTACATTTTACCATTCTGGCAGCTGTTATATTTTACCAAAATGATTCAAGTCTCCTTAGTGGGAAACCAAGCCCCAGTGAATGCTTTGTCTTACAGTCATGTCTCAGATTCTGGCACAGGGTGTTGGCACAGAGAAGACACTATTGCATATGGGAGACACAGTGACACTGGCCACGGACTCTCTCACGAAATGCATGCTGCCACCAAGTGCCAACAGAAGTTAAGCATCTGCTTCCTGGGGTACATTTCCCCACGGGTCCCATTTGAGAGCTCTTTTACCTTTTTTTCTGGTTTGTAGGAATGGACACATGATCTTAGCCCTTGTAAATCTCTCTGCCAAATGCTGTCCTTTCCACACAATCTTTATAGAGCACTTATTAACCAGTTCATATATCAGCAGCTCTTACGGCGTGGTTCTGGTGTGTTACAGATCAATGGTAGAGAAAAAAAGTGTACTTACTGCTCTGGAAAGTGCACATAATCTCCTATTTATCCAACACGCCTTATTGATGGAAATCTGTTCTACTTGAGAACATCATTCGTCAGGAGAGCAAGAACCACTGCCCTCAGAAACCCTCTGTAGGGATCCAGGATTACATGGTGGAATGAACGTGAGCATTTTTCTCCTTTCCTTCCAGAAAGACCACTAAATGATGGTAATTCTATGGTAAACAGAATAAATACAGAGGATTGGAGAAGGATAGGGGTGAGTGAGAAGACAGACATGGCAGGATAGAAAAGACCAGAACGAGGCACCTTCAACTGGCAGACACCAAGGAGGAGCAAGCAAATGTGTTCCAAAGAAACATGGAAGGCACAGGACTTGGAGGTACCAGGTCCCATGGACGGGCTGGGCACACGGCATAGAGCTAAATATAGCCGGGCTGGTTCAGAGTCTGTTTTTTCCACCCTCCACTTCCAGGCAACAGCTTCATCCTCCCAACCCATCTTCTCTGATGCCACAGCGAAAAGACCTCCAACAGGAAAACAGAAGGCAACACATACAGTCTGTGGCTCCAGATAGATCAGTCCAGTTCATTCCACTGCCCATGGAAACCATAACCATGTTACCTAGCTGTGCCAGTGAAAGTCACCCTTGGAACTTCTGGTGGTAATATGAGGCAAAGGACACCTTCCCTCTGCTAGGATTGGTAAACTAGTAGCCTCCTGGCTTGTGGTTTCTGGGAGTCCCCTTGCTCCAGGGGAGAAAGATCACTTGAGATCACTCGAGAATAAAGTCAACAGGAAAGCTGGTCCAAGGTATAAGAGGGGAAGATTTACAACAGCCATTGTTTGAGTACCAGGATCCAGCCATACCTGAAGCCGCTTATCCCTGGATAAAATCAGTGACCACTTATCGAGCAGTTATTACGTGTTACTATGTATCAGATCCAGTTCTAAGGGATTTACTCATATTAAATCAATTAACCTTCACTGCAGCCCTGTGATGTAGGTCCTATAATTATCTTTGTTTTAGTGATGAGAAAATTGTTTAGACAATTTAGGAATGTAGTACAGTGAGGATTCTGACTTAGGAGGTCTGGCTTCAGAGCCTGCCAGTTTAAACATCGTAATATATAATGCCCAGTTATTAGTTCTGTGAGTCAATAAATTCATTTAAGTCAGCTGGAGTTGGATTTCTGTCCCTTCCATCTCCAAGCAACTTAACCAATCTACTGTCTTGTCTACCCAGAAACCCTTATGATGGGAAGCTGCCAAGCATGTAAACACTATTTGTGTAAAATGCCTTTACAAACCCTTCTCCTGCAAATCACTTTCAAGTAAGGAATTCTAAGGAGGCACCTGGGAAGCTAAAGTCTTTTCTCTGGGAACACTGCATAATCCAAATCTCATGCTCTTTCCAAAGTCCAAATCTTCACTGGCCCTTATTTCTGGATTTTCCCTAACATCTACGTCCATCTTTCCACCATCCACCTGGATGTGTCAGCTACTCAGATTTCTAGTCAGCAAGGAACGTGGGACTTAACCTCTTCCATTATTTCTGGTTTACTTGCTCTACAATAAACAAACTAGACCTCTGCCCAACTTTGTCCAACTTTGATGTCACGAGATATGTCTTAAGTACAGTGAATATTTATCGCCCCAAGACCTTGGGAATGATTCCTATTAAAAGAAATGTTCAGGGGTGCCTGGGTGGCTCAGTCACTTAAGCATCTGACTCTTGATTTTGGCTCAGGTCATGATCTCAGGGTCCTGAGTAGGGGCTGAGAATGGAGCCTGCTTATGATTCTCTCTCTCTCCCTCTCCCTCTCCCCTTGCCTCTATCCCTTGGCATGCTCTCTTTCTCTAAAAGAGAGAGAGAGAGAGAGAGAGAGAGAAAGGAGAAAGAAAAGAAAGGAGGAAAGAAAGAAAGAAAAAGGAGAGAGAAAGAAATGTTCACAGGGTCCTACATCAGATCCCCCTGCTTTTCTGTGCCTCTGCTTTTCCCAAGTAAACTCAGCCACCCCCAAGGTTCTAATGAGCACCTATGCACTAGTGACCTTCAAACTTCATAGGGGGCTTTGACTCTTCTTTTGAACACCATACCGCTATTGCCAATTTCCCCCTCAGCAAGTGCAACTGGATATCCCACAGAAGCATCAACACCAAAATAATTTCTTCCTCTTCCGTGATGCTCAGAACCTCCGTCCACCTATCCCTCTGCCTAGATTTCAGTTCTGTTATTGGCATAATCATTCACCCAGGATTCCAAAGCAGACAACTTGGCTTTTCCCTCTCCTGTGCTCTGGCTCCCGCATTCCATTAGTTACCAAGCCCTGACAACTCTGCCTTAAAATCTCTCTCAAAGACATGTTCTCTTTTCTTCCTCTCATTATTTCCTGGTTGAACTACTGGCAATAGCCCCCACTGAATATCCTCCCACCTCCGGGTCATCTCCATCCTAATCTGCCCTCCCCATTGTAACCAGCGTGATCTCTCTTCAAAAGACATTTCAGAGCCTGCGAGAAAATGGCACAGTCGGTGCAAGCTGTCACAAAACCCTTTCTCGAATTCCCTTTAAAATGCCCTCAAACAACCAATGAGAGGATGGCGTGATATCTCCACTAACAGGATAAAATCAATCGCATTCTGAATCAGGGATGAGTTTATATTAATTGCTATGTCTTTCGAAACAGATTCTAAAACCTATTTTATACCACAAGCTTGTTTAAAAATCTCAATTACTTTGTTATTGCCTCAAGAAAGAGAAACCCTGATATTTTTTAAACTTTCTCTTTGGAAATAATTTCAGACTTGCAGAAAAGTTGCAAGGATAAAAACATTACAAAGAACACCTGTATACACTTTACCCAGATTCACTTATGGCTCTCATTTTATCTCTTTTGCTTTTTCATTTGCTCTGTGTAAATATTCATACAGACACACACACACATCAGGACTGTTTTTTAGAGTATATTGTATATATCTGGTCTTTTACCTTTAAATAGTTCAATGTGTATTACTAAAAATAAGAGGTATTTTTATATAATCACAGTATGGTTTCACTCTTCCCTAAATTTAACACTTTATCTCATCTTCCCTAAATTCAATGCCTTTAGCTCATCTACCATCTGAATTCCAATATTGTTAATTGACCCAAAGTCTTTCACTGTCTTTTTCTTCCATGTAGTACAAGACCCTAGGATCAGAGATTGCCTTTAGTGGCTATGTCTCTTTAGTCTCCTTGAATCCGGAACACTTCTATAGGCTTTCTTTATCTTTTATGACATTGACGTTTTTTGAATACAGTCCTCTCCCCCTTTTTATTTTTTTATTTTTTTTTAATTTTCTTTTTTTCTCTCCCCCTTTTTAAAGACAGAACTTCCTTTATTTTGGGTTGCCTGATGATTCTTCATGATGAAATGCAAATCAACCACTCCTTGACTGAGTACCACTCAAGTAATATCCTGTCCTTCTCAGGGGAACACATCCAGGAAGACCAAATGTTTTCAATGTGGTATTCAATATCTTTAAATTTTGTCTCTTCGTAGATTCCACATATACTTCTTAATGATATGACCCACTGAACCCTGTCTGGCTGATCTCCCAGGGACCAGCTACTGGAGTATCTGTTTGCCTGTACAACACCCATTCCTTTGGCAATTGCCCTCTCTCAGTTCCTTACTAATGCTACTCAATCATCACAGTTTTCATGGGTAGAATGAATCCATTTCTATGGTTCTGTGGTTTCATCAGACCAATCAAGGTCTTTTTCTCCTTACCCACAGAAATGCAAAAATGGGCATAAATCTCAAGTTGGACCATCCTGAACTTTCTCTGGATCTCTTGGGACAGGTTGCTTTTCTTTGAGCTTTGTGAATTATGAGGATCACATCTGTCTGGACCTGTGGAAGAAGGGAATCTTATTACAATGTAGAAAGATCCTTCCTCAGAATGAGGGAAAACGTAGCTATAATTTGGCATGTGTATTTGAAAGAAAAAAGAGAGGAAGAACTATGTAATGACATTATTTAAGCGCCTGATTCCTGCCATGCCTGAAGCCTTATTACCAAGGACTTTTCAATTGCATGAGCTGGTAAATTACTGAGCTGCTATAGCTACAAGTGGTGATTTTAACAAATTTTTCACACTTGCCTGTGCTGCTGAAGTCCCAGCATGATAACAGGCTGGGCAATAATATTTATACTGCCTGGGGGCACCTGGGTGGCTCAGTCAGTTAAGCATCCAGTTCTTGGTTTCAGCTCAGGTGATGATCTCAAGAGTCATGAGATCAAGCCCCACATTGAGCTCCTCCCTGGGCGTGAAGCCTGCTTGGGATTTTCTCTCTTCCTCTCTAAAATAAAATCTTAAAAAAAACACAAAACCTATATATTTCCTCTTCAACATTGCATACATTTATCTGCAGAATCAACCAACATTTCTTAGATTTGGTGTTCCTAGATTGCTGTATAGAGGCTTCCACCTTGCTCATGAGTAGTCCGGTAGAAGACAAGCACATAACCATTCACAATTATGTTTCAAACAGAAAGTTCCATATGAATTTTGAGAACCCGGAGGATACATCTAAAGCAGTTCTCAGTGGAAAATTCATAGTTCCAAATGTTAGGAATTTAAAATTAAAGAGATGAAAATAAATAAATAATACTTAACTCAAGAATCTAGAAAAAAGAACAAGGTAGGTGCAAAGAACACAGATGACAAGAATTTTCAAAGATAAAAGCAGAAATTACTAGGAAAAAGAGTGGAGACGATGAATACAATCCCAAACATGGTTTTCTGGGGGTAGGGGAGAGGAAACAAGTCTGCTCATTTGATGAAAAGAAGAAGAGAAAAATTCAAATTCACAATACTAAGAATGGAGAAATAGTCTCTCTCAGATGCAGAGACAATTCCATGTTGTAAGAAAAAAAAATTCATGCCCACAAAGCTTCAGAAGTGAATTCCATCAAACCTTCAATGGAAAAGTCTCACATCAATTAACCTGTTATAGAGCATTCTTTTAAAGGATGCTCAGAGAAAAATCTTAAAAATTTATCAGGCACTTCAATGGAGCAGTTTGCAAGTTCTACAGTTTGACTATAGATGAAGCAAATGGATGAGGAAGAAGCTCATCCCAGGTATCAAGAATCTGGAGGGAAGGGTTGGACAATGAATGTAAGGAGAAGGTTCATCGAATGGCATAAGCCTGGAAAGAGTTTTTGAAAAAGATAAAAGGAGCCTAGGTGGTGCTGTCAGTTGAGCAACAGACTCTTGGTTTCATGATCTCAGGGTCATGAGATTGAGGTGTGCATAGGGCTCTGCACTGACCGCAGTCTGCTTAAGACTCTCATTCCCTCTGCCCCTCCCCCCTTAAATAAATAAACATATTTTTTTAAAAAGATCAAATTTCAGGACCAGGAATGGAAAATACTCTGATAATCTGCAGTGAAGGAGCTGATTCTAAAACTACCTGCATATGGTACTAAACTTTGGTAGATACGGCCAGGAAAGTAGCCACGCCTGTGATATCAGTTATCCAACATAACTTCGATGGGACTCAGAAATATAATGTGGTTAGCAAAAATGTCAAGTAATCACAGGTTATATTGCAGAAATATAGTATGGCTAAAAAATGACAGTCTTTCTTTACAGGCTCTGGTCAGTACACTTTGATGTAGTGCTTGATTTTAAAGGAATATTAATTTAGAAAGAGAGAGAACATACCCAAAGGGAGACTAGAATAATGAGGAGCCATTTAGTAGGATACGTTGTTCTGCCCAATTTAATTCTTTAGGAACAACTCATCTCTTTAGGAAACATCCCCCCTGCCATTATTATTAGTCCATGTTAGACTTAAAGTCAACCAGATCAGTGGATACATGACCCAGGCATGCACAACCACATTTTACCCTCCTGGAAAAAGTGATGGGTTGTTTTTTAGGCCCATGATCATCAAATCATGTCAGGACTTGAGTTAGAGCTACTACACAAATCTTCAATTTCTGAGGTTGCTGGGTTGAGGGGACATAAGTCTGGGTCTACTAGGAGACACTGTGACCAAGAAGCCAGTGGAGAAAATATTATAGATAAGAGATGGAACGAGATAATTTCCTGATGCCTTTAATGAGAATCCTGAACCAGTCTTTCTTGAAGTCAGTTATGTGAATCTTCAGATGCTCCTTAATGAGTTTGAGTTCAGTTTCTGCCATTTACCACCAAATAGTTTCTAACTAATTCAACCTTAAACACATGTCATGTGAGTAAGGATTAAAGGAAATATTGATTTTGAAATTGAAATGGCACATGGAGATCATGAGTGCTCTCTTTAAACTCTCTAAAACAATTCCATTGAAATCAAGAATAAGGTTAAGGTGACCTACATCACTAGAATTATTTTGTATTTTTCTGGAGGTTTTAAAAATGCAATAAGACCAGAAAAATACGTTGCTGAGCTACTGGAAAAGAAGAGAAAAATTTCTCTTTGCAAAATTTCTCTTTACCGTGACTGCATATCACGGTAATCTAAGAGGCTACAGATAAAAGCCATTTTGATTTAACAAAGTGGCTCAATGTAAGCTAAATACACAAAAATTAACATATTCTCTAAATCAAGAACTCCCTAGCTAGAAATGAAAATGGGAAAAAACATATTCATAAGCATGATGAAAGCTAAGAAATACATAAAAATGTACTAAACACAAAAGCCATGGGACTTCCATGAAAAAAAGTCTGTAAGATTGTATTTAAGAATATCAACCTAGATATCAACAAGTGGGAAGATGTATTATCTCCATGGATGGGATGACTTAATGGAATAAAATATCAATTATTTGAAAATTACCATATTAACTCAATGTAATTCAATCTGGAAATCAAACTTTTGTTAGCTTTATAAAATGATGTTAATTTTCATGTAGAAAAAAATTTCCAGATTGGCCACAAGTACGAGTAAAGAACAATGAGGAATGACTTGCCTTGCAAGATATTAAAATATACTATGAAATTACCATAATCAAAACAATGTAATATTAATGTGGTTTTGGTGGGGGGGGATGAGCCTTGAGATAAATTGCATTACATACAGCAATTGTATATAATAAAAATACCAGTAGCTAAATCACGATTTCATTTAATAAATGGTGCTGGTTAGAACTGCCTATTTTCTGGGGGAAAAAAATGGAACCCATTACCTTACACTATATATTAAATTGTAGATAGATTAAAAATCTAAATGCAAAGAAAAAACAATATAATTAAAATCCTAGGATACAATTTAAAATGACATTCATTCCTCTAGATATTTAAACCACACAAAATACCTAGAAGCTATAAAACTCTTTCCAATTCTTTAATTTTGTCCTTCATCTTATCCCAGCCCTCTGATGGAGGAGGATGGGTATAAAGCAACCACATAACTCATAAAGGATACTTCTTAGAATCTAGGAAGGTATCAGGGTAGAGTGTTGTCATCACCAACGCCTGCAGAAAATTGCTATGCCCAGCAATTAGAAAGCATTTTGGTCTCAAACGTATCTGGTCTCTGATCACATTCCTTTGCTAGTTCCCAGCCAAGGAAAGAATTTCCTGTATCATTATTTATACTCATTATATCCTGACCCATCTTATCTGCAAATATATCATTTTTTTATAAGGAACAAAACCAAATCAATTAAAGCAAACGTGCTTCTTAGCAAAGTGACACACAGTCACCATTCCAATACATAGTCCTGGAAGAGTCTGGGGAAAGTGGAAGCATCAGAGGAAGAGAGGAAAGAAAGCTCACATTTATTGTTCACCTACTATGTGCCAAATACTTTCAATATCTCATTCAAAAAACGGCTAGAGAAAGCATGTCATTATTCCTGCCTTTAAATTTATAAGACTAAAGCTCAGCAAGGCTAAGTAACTTGTTCAAGGTCACTGTGGGAAGTCTCCTGGTGTGCTCCCTATTCTCTCCTGTAAGTCTTCTGATTTTGAGAAACCACCTAACCCATTCTTAGTCCTTGTACATCCAAGGATGGGCACATGACTGAGGCACAGCCAATCACTTTGTTTTACCTTCTGGCCACAATGACTGGTTTAGGAATAGGCATGGGATCCTAGTCAGTTCTATTAGAGTAGTTTTATTTATTTTTTAAATTTTATTTATTTTTAAATTTTATTTATTTATTCATGAGAGAGAGAGAGAGAGAGAGAGAGAGAGAGAGAGAGAGAGGCAGAGGGAGAAGCAGGCTCCATGCAGGGAGCCTGATATGGAACTCAATCTCGGGTCTCCAGGATTACACCCTGGGCTGAAGGCAGCACTAAGCCGCTGAGCCACCTGGGCTGCCCAATTAGAGCAGTTTTAAAATTTTGCTGAAAATGTCGAAAAACCAAAGTTCTTTACACTCAAACAGCTGAGCTGGTAAACTAAGCCTAGAGCTGCCAGAGGTTGTCCCACGTTCTCAGAGCCAACCTGAGAACTGGTTTGAACAGATGAAAGACACAACCTTGAGCATATACTTTGAGCCCCTGGATCCAGCCATACCTGAAGCAAATGCTGCCTTTGGACTTAGCAGACTGATAAATCCCTTTATAGACTTAAATCACTTTTTATGATTGGGCTGCCATCCTCCAGCATCTTAAACACCTTAATTAAATAAGTCACCACAGAGCTTAGAAGTGATCTAGCCCAAGATACAAATGTCTTTCTTCCTGACTCCAACAGTTGTGATCTTTCTCCATAAGGCCACACTTCCTGAAAAATCACTATTAATTGGAGGAAAATTATACAGTTCACAAAAGAATCTGCTGTGATACGTGACACATCTTTAGCCTGCTGTGAATTCTACACTGTTTTGATGAATGGAATTAGGGAAGAACACTCTGGGAAATTTGATGGAAATGAGATTTAAATTGTATTGGAAAAAAAAAAAAAACAATGAAGTCCAGTTCCCAAAGATTTGGCTTTATTCAATAGGTACACGGTACTCAGGCAAAAGAACATTTTGAAGTGGAAAGAACAATGAGTTCTGAGTCAAAAGAACAGAAAGAGAAGTCTGGTCCCACCTTTCAGCTGTGCAATTTTAGGCAAGAGAGTAGTTGTCTGAGTCCTAATTCTTTCTCTTCCTCCTGGCAGACGTTTTGAGATGGAAATAAGATCCTGGCTTTTGAACTACTTTTCTTTAGTTTTTTGAATTGCAAAGGGCTATCATGTAATATTAAATGTTGTTGGGGGTATTTGGGTACAGTTTAGATTTCCAGTGTTGTTATTACAATATATAATAGCAAGTCTTTAAAAGCAACATATTTAAAGAGATGAATGTTGGTTAAAAAATAAGTGGGATCAAATTAATTGTGTTTCCTAATAGAAGAAATTAGCTCAAAGGTAGCACTGGAAAGATACAAATGATGACTCATAAATGAACACTACATATTATCTTTACAATATATATGAAATGGTAAAATGTGGTAATAATGTAAGATAAAATGAGCAAATAGAATAAACAAGTTATAATGAAATTCAAAAAATGAATCTAAAAAATTAAAACCAAATAAACAAGACTCTGTAGAATAGATATAAAAATGTGATAAGCTAATAATAGGGACAAGGGACTATATTATAAAGCTAACAAAGTTAAAGTTCTTAATGTACTGAGAGAAATGGGGGGGTGGGGGATTCTGAAGCCAAGCAGCCACCTGGATCGTTTATGGAGTGCACAGGAAGCGCCAGGTACCGAGCTGGGTCTTTTATATTCAGTAATCCCTTTATTCTAATTGCAACAGTGCAAGAGCAATATTAGCACCCCCATTTTACAAATAGGGAAGCTGAGGCCCGGCTGGTTAAATGAGGTGCCCCAGGCTTCTCAGGTGGAGTTTAGATGGGAACTCTAGTCCTTTGGTGCAAAGCACATTTGCTTCCCCCCCCAACACACACACTGCCCCTAAAACAGCCAGGGCTCCCTCTCAGGGCCCCACCAGGGCTGCTGCTTGTCCTGGGTGTCACTGTGACTTCGACCGAGGTTGAAATTCCTGAAGTGCACTGCTCCCACCTTTCCCCTTGGCAATCTATTCCTATAGCACTCCCAGTGCATGTCCTTCATCCCTTCACAACCCTGACTGGTTGGGGGGGTGGGGGGGGATGAGCCAGGCCAGCCGATCAGAGCTGCAATGTCTCTCTCTCTTTTTTTTTTTTGTTTAATGTCTTGGAAATATAGGAAAGTTTTTATTTTTTTATTTTTATTTTTTAATAAATTAATTTTTATTGGTGTTCAATTTACCAACATACAGAATAACACCCAGTGCTCATCCCATCAAGTGCCCCCCCAGTGCCCGTCACCCATTCCCCCCCACCCCCCACCCTCCTCCCCTTCCACCACCCCTAGTTCGTTTCCCAGAGTTAGGAGTCTTTATGTTCTGTCTCCCTTCCTGATATTTCCCACACATTTCTTCTCCCTTCCTTTATATTCCCTTTCACTATTATTTATATTCCCCAAATGAATGAGGACATACACTGTTTGTCCTTCTCCGATTGACTTATTTCACTCAGCATAATACCCTCCAGTTCCATCCATGTTGAAGCAAATGGTGGGTATTTGTCGCTTCTAATGGCTGAGTAATATTCCATTGTATACATAAACCACATCTTCTTTATCCATTCATCTTTCGATGGACACCGAGGCTCCTTCCACAGTTTGGCTATTGTGGACATTGCTGCTAGAAAGCAATCTCAGAGCAGAGGCTTCCAGGGAGTGCCCAGAGACTTCCAGCCTCAGCATCTCCCCACCCCCACCCCGCCCCATGTCCATCAGGCTGGATTTAAACCGAGGTGAGTAACCTCACAATGCAGCAGCTATGCGGCCACAGCAAAGAGGCCACAATGCAGCAGCTATGGCCTTCCTGGGGAAATGGGACACATGGGAGTGCAAAGTGGAGCTGAGCAGTGGAGACTGAACCACCACGTCTGGCAGTGCCAGACCCACCATCAAACAAAATTACCCCCCTGCACCTTACGAGTATTTAAGCCAGCGCACCTGGGGGCTTCTGCTCCTCACAACCTCCAATTTACAAACAGAGGCATTGGTCTGCAGCCTTGTGTCCCTACTGTGAGAAGCTGGGAGGGAGGCCTAGAAGCTTCTCACCTGGAGCCTCAAAGCCCCACCGTGATGTGACTATAACCTGGGGCCACCATGTGGCCCCAACTGGGAGCTCCCAGCATGCTTCAAACTCCTTGGATGTTTCCTTTGAAGATCTGATATTCTGATTACATGCCTAAGAGGATCACAGATTTCCTTTTGTGTTGCGGTTTCATCAGTTTCATCGGTAGAAAGATTCAGATAAACCTGGATTCAAATATTTGCTTTGCCACATAACAGAAGCCACACTCCTGGAGAAGTTAGTGGCTTTCTTGTATGACTCTGTGCCTTGATATATACTATTTCCTCTACCTGGAATACTCTTCCAACCCTCTTCCACCTTCCTCGTTTGCCTGGCTGAGCACCCATGATCATCCGAATATCAGCTGAAACATCACTTCCTCCAGGAAGACCTCCTTGACTTATCTCCATAAGGTCTCAAGGAAGCTCACCCTTTCTCGGTTCCCAAAGCCCCTCCATTCTTTTCCTTGTCTCAGCCCTGGCCTCATTATTAAAATCAAAATAAAAAAGTAATCATAAATATCTAGTTCCCCCACTATAATAGAAGCTCCCCAAGGGCAGGGAGCACCACCATACTTGACATCAGATCCCCGTGGGGAATGAACAGCGCAAAGGTTTTGATGAGAGAGCCTTTCCATCTTCTCCCGGACATAACTGGAGCCTCACAGGATCGCTTGGAGGTTTAATTCACTATGGAGGCAGCCTAGCACATGCCTGGCACTAGTGGGTGTCCAATAAATGTTACTTCCCTCCTACTCCATTTTACCTTTCCCAGGAAAATTTTTTTCTTACGGAGTCATTCTTTGCAAATCACTAACTTGATCTACCTCTTCCTCATTAATAAAGCTCATAAAATCCTCACTGTGTCCTCAGGAGACCATGACAACTCAGGGGTTAATGATAATCCGTCTCAGCTTGACAGTAATTCCTGGGTCACAGTCACCACGGAAAGCGCTTTTTCTCCCAGTAGCTGTCAACATGGAAATAAAGTGATTAAAAGTGTTAAGTATCATATATAATAAATGGCACCAATATAAAACTTAATGCCCCTAATATTTCCTTTGAGTTGCTACCTTTTGCATTAATTGAAGCAAGAAATGTTCCACTTAGTTAAAATATCTACTTAGTATCCTGCTCATAAACACATCTGCAGCCCGAGTTCACTGGTTCAGTGGGTTTAAATTAGTTGGTATCAATGTTATTGATGATCTGAGGGTTCGGAGAGCACGCTGAGGCCGTAATGAGGAGGGCGATGCTCTAGATTTCTGTAGTCTCCATGGGCATGGATGCAGGGTTCTGCTGAGGTGTGTGAGTGGGCTGGTTGTGGGGTCTTCTGGCTACAAAAAAGGCCACAACAGTCCATTTTATCGAGACTCTGGCATTAGAATGGATCCTTTACTGAAACGAATGGAAACTGGCCCTGCTGTGTGCCTGAGGCAGGACAACATTTTTACTGAACATCTATTATATATAAGGCAGTGGATAGCACAGTGCATAGGACGCTGGCCCCAGAGTCGGGCAGGTGGGAGTTTCAATCTAGCTCTGACACTTGCTACACGTCCCTGGGCATATTTTGATCTGCTGTTTCTTTATCTGTGAAACAGATCATGAGAGCACCCGAGGGGCGCCTGGGTGGCTCAGTCCGTTGAGCGACCAACTCTGGATTTCTGCTTGGTCCGCGGTACCAGGATTGTGAGATCGAGCTCCACATCGGGCTCCGTGCCCAGCTTGGCATTCTCTCTCTCCCTCCCCGCCCCTAAAAAACTACTAGGACTCAAGAATAAAGGCACAGCATAGTCACTGGTAATAGTGTTGCATGATGACACGTGGTAGCGACACGTGTGGTGAGCACAGCATAACATGCAGACTTGTTGAATTACCGTGTCATGTGCCTGAAACGAATGTAACATCACCTGTCAACTATGCTAAAAGCTTATGATAATAATAATAATAGCACCCGAGTCATGGGGTTATTTATTGTGAGGATTAAATCTACCCAAATCACTTAACACAGTGCCTGGCTAAGTATCCAATATGCCAAATGTTGGACACTATCATTATCATAACTCATGTGTGATGTTATTTTATCTTCACACTGGTCCTATTGGATAACGCATTATTATCCTACTAGAAGGATCACTGGATTTACAGGCAAAATGTCCAGGTTGAGAAATTGTTCAGAATGCCCAAACTCTGGAACATGAACAACCACCAAGTGCTGATGAGGATATGCAAGAGCAGAAACTCTCCTTTCCTATTGGTGGGGATACAAAATGGTGCAGCCATTCTGGAAGATAGTCGGCAGTTTCTGATAACACTAATCACACTCTTACTATATGATCCAGAGGTCACTGTCCTTGGTATTTGCTCAAATGAGGTGAAAACTTATTCCACACAAAACCCAGCTCACTAGCAGTTTTAGTCCTAATTGCCAAAACCCAGAAGCCACCAAGATGTCCTTCAGTAGGGGAAGGGATAAATAAGCTGAAGTATATCCAGACAATAGATTTTTTTTTTTAAAGATTGTATTTATTCATTCATGAGGGACACAGAGAGAGAGGCAGAGACACAGGCAGAGGGAAAAGGAGGCTCCATGCAGGGAGCCTGATGTGGGGCTCAATCCCAGGACCCCGGGATCATGCCCTGAGCCAAAGGCAGACACTCAACCACTGAGCCACCCAAGTGTCCTCCAGTGGAATATTATTCAGTGCTAAAAAAAAGACATCATATCAAGCCACAAAAAGACAGGGAGTAATCTTAAGTGTATATTACTAAGTGCAAGAAGCCAATCTGAAAACCCTCATCTGTAGGATTCCAACTATATGACATTCTGGAAAAAGCAAAACTCTGGAGACCGTGAAAAGATCAGTGGTTTCCAGGGGCTGGGTAGAGGGGTAGGGGAAGAGGAAAAAGGATGAGCAGGTGAAGCACTGAGTATTTTCAGGACAGTGAAACCCTTCTGTATGACACTATAATGGTCGATCTCTATCCTTATAAACTCATCCAAACCCACAGAAGGTACACCAAGAGTGAACACTACCGTATGCTATGGACTTTCAATGAGTAAGAAAGAAAACTATCCCACAGATTAAGTAACTATGTGTCACCTGAGATCACGCATTCGTTCTCTCCAAAAGTCCAGGTTCTTACCCACAAGTTGGGAGTAAACAAGCCAGGTAAGGTCACTAGGAGTTTCAACGAGGCCATGCACTGGAGAACTCTGGCTTAGGGTAGGTGATCAGCAGGTGAGTGCCAGCCCCACAGTCCCACCTGGCTTCTTGGCTTGGGGGAGGGCACCTGCTTGGGGCATCACAGCCCGGGTTGGGTGTGGTGACCAGGGGTCTGGAGGCAGGAGCAGAGCCAGCGCTGACAGGAGGAAGCCAGAGTTGTTTACATTCCTAATTACAGGAACCAGGGCTCCGGCACAGCCAGGTGTCATTCCAACAGACAAGGTTAATAGGATGTGAACGGGCCCAGCTGCCGCCACTCTGCCCAAGACGACAGGCATGAAGTCAGATGAATTAGCCCGAAGCCTGGCCATGCTGGTCAACCTCAGCTATTTGGAGACGCAGGTTAAAACTCAATCTTGCAGATTCTAAGTTTCCCCCTCTAGCCTTCTCCACATTGGGGGTAGGTCTGCTGCATAGAAAAACAGTGGCCAAGTCGCACTCTTGGCAGGTGGCTTCAAGCACTGTCCCCTCTCCCTCTCCAATGGTGAAGTTTAGGGAGGAGCAAGCACGTGGCCGTTAAGAGCACTAGCTTTGGAGTCCAAACCCCTGTGTTGGGATCCCCCCTACCCCCGTGCCACTTGCAAGTTGTATGAACTGCAGCAAACCATCCAACTGTTTTGCAATTCAATTTCCTCACCTGTAAGATCGGAATCGTCCTTTTAGGGTTGTCGTGAGACTAAAGCAGTTACAGGCACATGGGAAACTAGCTCAATAAATATTAGTGAAAATTATTAGCAGGATTGCTTTAATGGGCTACCTGCGCAAGTCCTGAGTCTGGGCATCCATCAATTTGTGGTTTGTATCCTGCCAGCCGGCAGGCGCTTTAGCCAGACCGATTAACAACCTGTTTCTGATCAATGATTTATGGCTTATGTTTCCCTGTTAATGAAATGTAATTGCCAAGCCCAAGATGTAACGCGGTGGCAAAACAAACCGCCATCTGAAAATTACATCCCGGGTCCCCTAAGTGAAGCCGTAGCAACATGCCAGCACGTCTCACCATCACAGGCGAGCGCCACCAGGCCTTGCCTTGGAGGCGCTTGTTCTCTTTGAAGGTGGAAGGGATGCTCCTCGCCAGTGGATTCTTCTCCATAAAAATTAACGCGGTAACAGGACGCCAAATGGCTTCTGCTAATGTGCTTTTGAATGAGGACTAAATTTTATTCATGAGCATCAGTGTCAGGACTAGAATAACATTTTTAATGGACACTGTGAGCATAAACAGCAGAGCGGACACAAGCAGGCCTGCCACTGAATTGATGTGTTCCCCCTCTGTGGCCTCTCAGACAACAGGGGACTGGAAAGCAGAGAGCCTGGGTCTGCACTGTGCCTCTGACCTACTCTGGGTTGTGACACTGGGGGCAAAGGAATCAAAAACACACATGAGGGACCCCCGGGTGGCTCAGTGGTTGAGCATCTGCCTTTGGCTCAGGGCGTGATCCCGGGGTCCTGGGATCCAGTTCCGCATCAGGTTCCCTGTATGGAGCTGCTTCTCCCTCTGCCTGTGTCTCTGCCACTCTCTGTGTGTCTCTCATAAATAGATAAATAAAAATCTAAAAAAACAAACCATGTAAATGAGACACTCCCTGGCCAGCCAGTCTCCTCATCTATAAAGCTGGAATAATAATAAAACCAACCTCACTGAGAGAGTGTGAATATGAAGCTCATTCATTCATTCATTTCTTCATCCATGATGCCAGTTTCTGGTCTGGGTTCTGAGCACACAACAGTAATCAAAATACAAACCACCTGCCCTTTTGAAACTGACCTTGCGGGCAAAGGTGGACAACAGAACATGAGTAAGTACACCAGACACTAGGACGCTAGGGAGAGGTCACTTGCTGAGAAAAATTAACCAGGAGGAGGAGGAGATTAGAAATGCTGATGGTGGGGTGGAGGATGTGGTGGCTTTAGTGATGGGAGAAGGTCCTATTGAGCAGGTGACGTTTAAGGGACTCCGGAAGCGGTGGGTCTGTGTTCAGGACTTGGGCAGAGAGCTGGACTCACATGGTGAGCACCCAGTACATGCTGGCTACTACTGTTGCCAAGTTCTTGCTCCTGTTAGCAGGGGAATGCTATAAAAATAACATATGTGGGATGCCTGGGTGGCTCAGCGGTTGAGCGACTGCCTTTGGCTCAGGTCATGATCGCAGATTCCCAGGATCGAGTCCTACATCGGGCTCCCTGCATGGAGCCTGCTTCTCCCTCTGCCTGTGTTTCTGCCTCTCTGTCTGTGTCTCTCATGAGTAAATAAATAAAATCTTTAAAAAAAAATGTATGTGGGAGAGCATTCTAAATTGCTATGCCATCCAAGTCAATAGGTTAAAGTGTGCAAATGACCAAGTAGGCTCTAGACAACCCCATGGTGCACTAAGTGGGTGCGCTTAGCAGGAAAGCCACCTCTGACCCCAGGAAGGCCATATTGTCTTGACTCACTTCTCTCACAGTGGGTCCTCTCTCCCCGACAGTGCCCAGGATGTGGGGGACACTGAGATATCTCCCCAGGACTGAATGAGGCCAAGGGATGTGGGGAGACAAGGAAGAGCCTTGGTTCTCTAATAGTTACCTGAATTGTTGAGGGCATTTAGGGTAAAGGAGTATGCCCCCTGATTATATTTTAGCCCTTGAATTTGTAGAGGTGTTTTTTTTCTTAAAGAATTTTTGCTTATTCATGAGAGACACACAGAGAGAGGCAGAGACATAGGCAGAGGGAAGCAGGCTCCATGTAGAGAGCCCCATGCAGAGAGCCCAATGTGGGACTCGATTCCAGGATCCTGGGATCACGACCTGAGCCAAAGGCAGACACTCAACCACTGAGCCACCCAGGTGTCCCTGTAAAGACATCTAAAGAGTTAAAAATCCCAGACTATGATTTCTAGTTTCTGGACTCAGAAGATAGAAGTTCAAATCTGGGCTTTGAATCTTAACTGTGCAATACTGGAAGATGTCACTTAACCCTAAAACGTGGGTTGTAAGAGTAGCTTATGAGTCACAAAACCAGTACAGGGGTAGAAAAGGGACCTAAAAAAAAAAAAGATAAAAAAGAAAAGGGACCTAAATGCAGGTTTGTCTGACTTAAAACACCGTGCTACATGCATCTAGGGCAGAGGACGAAAGCACAGCTGTGTTTGAAACGAGCGAGAGTATGAACGAGAAAACACAAGAATCCACACAGTCTGACCCTGCCTTAGCTATTTAACTGCATTCCCTTCTTGCCCAACAAAAAGCCTTCTGATAACAGAAAAGCCATGGACTTGAAATGCAGAGAGAGCTACCCTCAGAAAAAGGAATCAAACAGGCCTCATGTCAGTGAGAGAAATGAAAATAGTATCAAACATTTATTATTTTTTGTTTTTGTTTTGAACATTTATTGAATTTTAATATGACACAGACACAATGCTAAGCATTGGGGGAGGCGGGCATTATTGGCTCTAATTTAAAAAGCCAGGTGCTATCATTATTCCTGCTTTGCAGAACAGAAGACTGAACCCTGGGGAGTTAAGGTTTGCCCCATGTCACACAGCTAGAAAATTATGATTAAATTCAACTAGTCTGACTCCAGATCCTGAGCTACGAAGCTCTACTGCACGTGCCCCTTAAAGGAACAAGATTCCTTCCAGGCACACAGAAGGTGCTTAATTAAGGCACATTAACCCGGACCTTCCTGGAAGGCCAAATCCTTTACTGGCGCCTGTATGCACGGTTCATTTCCCACTTTCAGGCCTTGGCTTTCGAGGGCCTCCCAGCCTTCTCCTCACACAACAACCTCCAGCCTTACCAAGTTAAAAGGAAGACCGGGTTCTTCCATGAAGCCAATGGAAATTACAATGGGCCTTATCCCATGCATGTTATTAGTCCAGGAGGTTGATCTGAAGTTAAAAATCCAACCCCAGGCTCCAGGAATGAGACACCACCCAATCCAGGGCCAACTGGTGTAACTCAGGACGTTTGCTAAACCTACAATGGGAAACAGACACTGGGGTGGCCAAGCCGGTAGGGTGTACAACCTGAACACGTCTGTGCCCATCTTTTTCCCTTAGTGAAGAGTGCCTGGATGAGAATCAAGAGCAAAACAAAAGGAGACAGATACTCCAAGGCATTTTTTAACCCCTTGTTCCAGCTATATTTGAATCCATTACATTATCCAATACATCGTATTTTTTCCTGAAGCCATTTGAGTTGGTTTCTGTCCTTTGCAACTAGAAGATTCTAAAGCGTACACATTGCTTACCAGGCAGCTTAACTTCCTTGTTATTTTCCATTACAAAGAATGTCTTCTATTACCCCAGAGATCAACAGCAGATTCTTCTCTCCCAAAGCACAGAAAAGTTACACGAGACTCAAGGGTACCTGGTGCCTGCTTACATTAATTAGAATTGTGATTAGAACCATGATCTAATTAATTAGAGTCAGTGTCCTCATAAAAACTGGAGAAAATAAGAATGTCTAGGACTTTGTAAAAGCAAAGGGATAAGCACTTTCTCCCACACCCTTTCCTCCTTTTCCTTGGCCCTTAACTCTGTCTCTCTCCACATAGGCAAAGGTACCCACTGTTCCGGGCAAGTGTGCAAGGGGAAATTAATCTATGCAGACAGTCACGTCCACTCTGTTTGGAAACATACTGGAGACCTTCTGGACTGGTTTATACCATGCAACAGGAAAAGCACTGGCATCACCTGCCTCAGGGTTCTGGAAGCAGTAAATGCAGTGATACTTGGGAAGATCACTGGCAAAGTGCAAGCCACTATCTGGATGTGCATCTGGAGAATCAGGTAACTAAAGGCTATGGGCCTTCTGTAAGTTTCCTTCACTGGCCTAATCCAGTGCAATAAAATGCAAAAAATTAATTAATTGATTGATTAATAATGATAAAAATTAATTAATAATGATAAAAATAAATTCCATGGAGCACTTTCTAAGTGTTGGACATTACACTGAACATTTAATACACATCTGTAATCATCATAATTCATTCGAAAGACACATATGGAGTGTGGGCAGTATGAGTTCGGGGGATGAGTTCACAGAACTCATCAGGGCATGAGTTCACAGAAATGGCCGAAGAAACTCAGACTAGGGAAGAAGAATGTGTGAACTGGTCCACAAAGAGTGGTCCATTCAGGAAGCTGAATGAGGTCCCAGGTAGCAGGCAATGTCAGTCCCCGCCCACACCCCTGGTGGTGGGACACACCCGCTGCACCCAGGGCCTGATGTGAGTCGGTGTACAAATACCCCAGCTCCCTCACCCCGTGGGCAGGATCACATGAATTCAAATTCACCTTCAGCCTCCAGAGCTCCCAATGAGATTAAGAAGGTGTGTGGGAACTCCTGCATTACTGGATGCCGCCCCTTTCTCTCCCATCACTGCCTCCTGGAGCCACTTCTCAAATACACAGTTTGTACCTGACTCATCTCAGGGTCAGCTCCTGGGGCAACTCAAATGAAGACTTCCTACGACGTTAGAATCATTGTGTCTGCTTTTTGGACGAGGGAACGGAGGTTCGAGGTCGCACGGGAGCTTCCTCCACGCCCTCTCAGGTGGATACTGGGGTTCACACCAGGTTATGATACTGCATGTACACCCCCAAAACCAGAGGGAAGGTCCCTGTGGGAGGATCTTTCCTGGGATTCTCCACCATCAACTTCAATGCTGCAAATATCATTCATTTCTCTCCCACAGATGGAACAGCGGGGAGCACGAGGTGGTGAATACTGTAGTGCCCCCTTCATCAGTTTGTCCCCTGCAATCAACTGCAGTCTGGAAGCTAACGATCTCCTTCTGATGTATGGTCAGAAGGCCAGTAATAGCCCAAGGCTACATCACAACACCTGCGTCATTCACCTCGTTTCATCTCATCACACAGATGCTTTATCATCCCACGTCATCATAAGAAGAGTGAGTATAGGACAGTAATATAATCTGAGAGAGAGAGACCACATTCATGTAACTTTTATTACAGTATACTCTTACAACTGTTTCATACTATTATTCTTAATCTCTTTCTGAACCTAATCTATAGACTAATAAACTATAATACAAATTATTGTAGGTACGTATGCATAGGAAAAAAACATATATAGGTTTGAGTGCTATCCATAGTTTCAGGCATCTACTGGAGGGTCTTGGGGTGTATCCCCATGAATAAGAGGTGACTACTGTAATTCACTTTGTTCATCTCAATCTCTGTTGAGGTCCACTGATTGCTAAGTGCTGACCAAGACCATGCAATAAACATGAACTCAGGACAGTGACAGGCACCATCGCCTCAGACATTTGGTTGTGGAGATGGAGGCAGATATTTCTCCCCAAACCACATAGCTCAGAGAAATCAACTCAAGAGGGTTATGAGAAGGGATGTCTGGGTGGCTCAGCCGTTGAGCATCTGCCTTCGTCTCAGGGCGTGATCCTGGAGTTCTGGGATCGAGTCCCATGTCAGGCTCCCTGCATGGAGCCTACTTCTCCCTCTCCCTGTGTCTCTGCCTCTCTCTCTCTGTCTCTCATGAATAAATAAATGAAATCTTTTTTTTTTTTAAAAAGGGTTATGAGAATAAGATTAAAAAAGAAATGAGAGCCAGAACATCAGAGGGTGTCTTCCCAAGCTGTCCTTGGGCATACCATTGTCCTTGTGTCCCATTGGACATCTGGGCCATTTCTGACCAGCCTTGTTTCCATCCACAGCAAGTCTGGATAAGTCTGCTGCCGTAGCAGGCAGCCTGTAAGATGGCCCCAGAATCCTCAACACCTGGTGGTCATACCTGTGTGGACTTCCCTCTGCTTTGGTGTGAGTCCGATTCCCTGATTCACTTCTGACAGAACATAGCAGATGGGAAGAGATGAGAATACAAGGCTCCCTTGAGATGAGAATGGAAAACTCCCTTGTCCCTTGCACACACCTACTTTGGCTCCTTTCCTTGCTCACTCTGAGGAAAGCCATGCTGTGAGCTGCCTACGGAGATGTCCATGTGGCAAGGAGGGCAAACCCCAGCCAACAACTAGCAAAGATCTGAGGTCCTCAGTCTAGTAGTCCTCGAGGAACCCAATCCTGCCAACGACCACGGGGGTGAGCTTACAAATGGGTTCTGTCCCCTCACAGCCTCAAGGCCTGGCTGGTTCCTTGACTGCAGCCTGTAGACTCTGAGACAGAGGTTGCCCCTGGATTTCTGACCCAGAGAAACTTTGAAATACTTTATACAATGTTAAGTCACCAGGCAGGAAGGTAATTGACTGCCTTACAATAGATAACTAATACAGATGCCTTCTCATCACCTTTAGTGCTGTCCATCTCACGAGGCTAGGTTAACCGTGTAACTAGTGCTATTAACAGTTCTACTTCAGCTAGTTTTACTTCTACTACTTCCAGGAATTCTGCAACGCCTGAACAAGTGCTCAATAAATGTTGATGCTCCCTGTATTAGTCTCTTTGGGCTGCTGTAACAAAATGCCATAGGCTAGGTGGCTTATAAACAACAGATATTTATTTCTCACGGTTCTAAAGGCTGGGTGTCCAGGGCAGCTGGGTGGCTCAGTGGTTGAGCATCTGCCTTTGGCTCAGGTGGTGATTCCAGGGTTCTGGGATCGAGTCCTGTAGGGAGCCTGCTTCTCTCTCTGCCTATGTCTCTGGCTCTCTTTCTGTGTCTCTCATGAATAAATAAACAAAATCTTCAAAAAAAAACATAAATAAAGACTAGATGTCCAAGGTCAGGATGCCAGCATGGTCAGATGAGGGTCCCCTTCCAGGTTTTAGAATTCTCATTGTGTCCTCACATGGTGGAAGGAGTGAGAGAGTTCTTTCAGGCTTCTTTTCTAAGGGTACTAATCCCATTCATGAGGGCTCCACCCTATGACTATCACTTCTCAAAGGCCCCACCTGTTGATACCGTCACTTTGAGGGTGATGATTTCAACATACGAACTTTGAGGGGACAGGAGCATTCAGTTGTTGGCACTACCACCACCACCATCATCATCATGTACAACCTCTATGAAAAGCTTCTGCGTACTAGGAAACAACCAGCCCCCTACCTGTATTAACTTAGACCTCACAATTGATCTTTCCCAGATGCAAATCTGATCCCCCACC
Organism: Vulpes vulpes; assembly: GCF_048418805.1. Taxonomy (NCBI): domain Eukaryota; kingdom Metazoa; phylum Chordata; class Mammalia; order Carnivora; family Canidae; genus Vulpes; species Vulpes vulpes. Next base: position 95,084,353 of record NC_132782.1, read on the forward strand.
CCGACGCCCTGCGTGAAGTTCACAAATAACCGACATAAAACCAATGAATCACCCAAGTACCAATTAGTAAAAATTTACTGTGCACGTGCCAAAAAGACAGCCTGCAGACCAGAAGCACTCAAACCAAAACACGGAAATGAAGCTCAGGAGTATGTCTGGAAAGCAGCTTCTATAGAGAGAAAGCAGCAACTGGTTTGTTCTTCACAGTGATTGGTTATGAATATTAGAACTTTCTTAAACGATAGGGAATTGATCGGTGGTTACCTCATATCAACCTTGGCCAAGAGTTCAAGTTCTGATTATGATTTTCAGGTGCATAAGTAAGAAATGACTCAGGTCAAGCGAGCCTGGCAAAATAAGTTACCTTCAGCCTTGTTTGTAGGACTGTACTGGTTTCGTCTGCTCATTACACATTCGTTGTTTTCATGAGTTGGGTCTTCAGGCCAGAGGGACAAGTAGTCACCATCTTCATCACTCATGGGGATATTGTGGACTTCATCCAGGTGTCTGGTCGTGATGGATTGCAAGTGGCTGCCGACAGGCATTTAAAATCCTTGAGGGTGTGCAGGGTACTAAGGGAGGCCAGGATGATGGCTAAGTCTACTCAACAGCCAGGGACAGAAATATTTCCCAGAGCAGAGATTCCCAGGAGCCACGATTTTACCAATCAGGTAACTCCAATGGGTTATAACACTCACACAGGCACAACATGATGTATTTAGCAAACGCGTATCCTCACGGTGACTCAGGACAGGACAAACACACGGATGTTTTATTTCAGGGGGCGTTATGGCAGGCGAGCTTCCACCTCAATGAAGCCTCTCCACGGTGGGAGCAATCAGGTAATTTAACGAGAGACATTTCTATGGAAACAAAAGGAAAACAGAGGTTAACGTTTCCAGTAAATTACAGATTCAGTTTCTGAGTCTGGAGAGCAGCCAGGTGAGCAAATTTCTAGATGGCGGTTTCAAGCATCTTCAGATGGTGCAATGAGGGTCTACTTTTGGTCTGGATGGCTTTCCTGGTCTGCTGTTGACTGTCTTTGATGATGTCATCTGGTGTTCTGGGGCACTTCCCCAAGGGGCTCCCATAGCGATGGGCACCAAGACTGTCCACACGTGTTCTGGTGACTTCTCTGAAGTTTGTATCAAAGTGTCCAGGTTTAGCTAGCACAGCTTTAGGAAAAAGGCAATTTTAGTTTCTTAGTGATTCCGAGTCAAGAGATGGAGAGAAAAAATGGAAATGCTAGTAGTTTGGAGAGTTCTAGGTGAATACTGGAGGATAGGACAATTTATGAAGCAGTCTGGTTTCCAAGTGGAAAACAAAACCTCAAAGACAGTTAACAGACTAGAATCTGATATCCACAAAGATACGTTACTGAAACATATTTTTTCTATCCCCATCCCCTCGCTTTTTTAAAAGATTTTATTTATTGATTGGTGAGAGGCAGAGAGAGAGAAAGGCAGAGACAGGCAGAGGCAGAGAGAAAAGCAGGCTCCCTGCAGGGACTCGATCTCAGGACCCCGGGATCATGACCTGAGCTGAAGGCAGACACTCAACCACTGAGCCACCCAGGTGCCCCTCACATTCCCATTTCTATCAGAGATAAATAATCTCAGTAGGACTCATACGTTTGCAACATTAAGTCTAATTTCAATAAACTTGGCCTGATTATTTACATAGGTGCAGCAGGGGCTGACCACATAGCTCCTCTTAAATCTGCTTTGCTGGAACTTTTCATAAGGAATCCCAGATTGGAACTGCAAAAGCCTCTGGAGGCTGGGAAGCCAAGCCAAGGACTTGTCCAATGATGTCCTGCTAGAAGGAGAACAGATTCTTACTGAACTTACGTTCAATAGACATAGACATAGATTGTCATGAAAAATAAGAATATTTAATATTTGATAAGAGTTTCTGAATTCTGGAGCGGCCCAGTAGGGAGGAAAAGATAAATGTTTCAACCTTTGTTGCAAAGACAGATACACTTTTACCAAGTTGCTGCAAGTTTATAGCCAGCTAGGTTTAAAAAGATGAGAAAAAAGCGGTCCTTTACATCTGGAAAACAAACCATTCAAGAACCTGCAATGTTCTAAATGAAGTCATAAAAATTATAATCATCTTCATCAGTTCCTTCAGTCTTCTGTAATTAATTCTTGTTTTGCTTCATCTTGGGTTAGCGGCTTTACGAATCAATCAGTTTTCCATTAGAGTTTTAGAAATTCTTAGCCCTCGTTCAGGGCTAAGATCTCACGGTTATCAGAAACTTGCATTCTAAGAGTACTTGTCAGGGCCCTTTCCATGAATCTCTTTGAAGACGGAGCAATTTTGCAGGAACACGTTTGCAAAAGCATCAGAGCACAACAGTTTCTCTGCCAGTAAATGACAAAAGACTTACAAATGGCCACGGGTAAGATCTGGTGATAGGTCACCGACATTCGCACACACAGTGATGCAACTGACTTCGTTACGGTTCCAACCAAAGTGACCACTGAAACATTTCAAAGGCAAAAACAGGTTTTGTAGTTGAAAAAAAAACCTTAGCTCTTCTGTTAAAAGAGAATTTTTCCCAGTTATCTTTCTAAGTAATCAAAGACTTGATGAAGACCATGTGAAGCACAGGAAATTATTTTCATGAGACATAGATTACTTGTTTCCTCAAGGTAGCTTTGTTTACAACCGTTAATTAAGAGCACAGCAATCACCTTAATATCAAAACCAAACCAAACCAAACCAAAACTGTCCTTTAAAAGGAGAGAAAACCAAATTCTAATTTTGCATTGTATGGTTTTTTTTAATTTAAATTCAATTTGCGTTGTGTAGTTTTGATATTAAGGTTTTATTTTTAACTTAAATAATCCATTCCGATTGTAACTTGACCATACCTACAATTCCCTTCTCAAGAGTCCTGTTCCACAGACCATCCACAACTTTCTATATCCATTTTGGGTTCATCCTATCTTTTTTTCCTTCCTAATTCAGAAACAACCATTTTACTTAAGGACCAAATTACTTTGGTTATTTTTTTCCCCTCATCAAACAAACAAGCAAATAAAAATAAAATAAAATAAAATAAAACTCAACCATGTCCTTCATATCTTTCCCTATCCAAAGATATTTCATTTACTCTTTTTATTCATACTCACAAATACGAATTAGAATCCTTCACCCTGGGAGCACCTGAGTGGCTCAGTGGTTGAGCATCTGCCTTCGGCTCAGGGTGTGATCCCAGAGTCCTGGGATCGAGTCTTACATTGGGTTCCCCACAGGGAGCCTGCTTCTCCCTCTGCTTGTGTCTCTGCCTCTGTGTGTCTCTCAAGAATAAATAAATAAAATCTTAAAAAAAAAAAAAAAAAAAAAGAACCCTTCACCCTTGAAGTCTTCATTCTCAGTGAGAACTAAGGTAAGTCATGGTGGACAGCCGCATTTAAAAACACACTTCTGCTCAGGATCTCAGGTTGATCTCTGTTTGTTTTATTTCACCACCACCATGGTGGCTAAAACATATTATTTCCAAGTTCTGGTGAATTCTCTGCCCAGTCTCTTAGCTCTGGGTCATGTTAAGTGGACTACGGCCCCGACTGGGTTCAATGGCCAGTTACAGGTTCTCAGATGACATATACGTCTCTTCACAGCACCTTCCGGAATGGAGGTTCTTCATTCGTTGATTCCTGGACTGATTTCTATCCCCCTCCTTGGACCCTGAATTCCACAAGGGTAGAACTATACAGGTCTTCTTTTAAGTACCTCATCTAGTAAGCCGTTTTTTGTCTTCAGTTCCCTGACAGGCCTGCACAAAGTGGGCACCTCCATATGTACTAAAGGGATGAAGGGAAATTTACTGTCCATATCAGGAAGTTGTTAGAGATGCAGATTCTTGGGCCCCCTCCCACCCACTGCTGGAGGAGCCTGGCCCTGTGTTTGAACAATTTTTTTTTTTTTTAAGATTTTATTTACTTATTCATGAGAGAAACAGACAGAGAGGCAGAAACACAGGCAGAGGGAGAAGCAGGCTCCCTGCAAGGAGCCAAATGTGGGACTCGATCTCTGGAACGCCCTGAGCCTAAGGCAGACGCTCAACCACTGAGACACCCAGGCGCCCCTGAACAAGCGTTCTAGGTGGTTTAGGTGCACGCTAACCCCTTCTGCTACGTGACCTCCCCAAGAAAACCCTCTGCACAGAGGGTGAGTCAAATCGAGGCTTCTAGAATGAGGTCAGGGGTTGGAATCTCACTCTCAGCAGAGAATAGAACCAAGTTGATGTAGGAACAAGGAAGAAAAAGAATGAAACAGGAACTATAGCCTTCCTTACCAGATGTAACCCAGAAGGAGAGAGGAAGAAACAAGCGGACATAAAAAGAACAATCAGAGAGGACGAGGGGCAAACCCGAGAGGGTTGAGATGTGTTATGGAAGCTCAGGGAGAAAATGAACTTGCAGAGGACCTGCAGAACTCGAGTCCATCCCCACTGTGACCAATCTGGCAAGCTCAAGCAGTTTGCTTCCTCTCTGGAATAGTTTCCATACCCCAGCACTTCACCCCACCCCACAGAATTACCAGCCACCATCCAAAGGTCCAGACAGATGGGCTGGGTGTGTTTCCCACTCCCCTGGGACCCCCAATCTTCCCGTGCTACTGACCACCTCCCAGCTTCTTTGAAACTCTTCCTTCATATTCCCTCGTTCCCCTGCTCCAGATGCCAACACTTCTGTACGGCTTTTCCTATGTCTGGTGTCATATGGTTCCCACGGCAACCCTGCTTCATGCAAGCCAGAGACATGCATTTTATAAACCAGGAAGGGGAAGCAGAGAACACTCAAGTAACTTGCCCAGTGTCACAGGAGTGTTCATCAGGGGCTCAGAAACGGACACCCCAAAACCTAATGGCAGAGCCAAGGCTCTTAGCCACTGCATGCCCCCTCTGTAGGAGGATGCTGACGGGTGTAAGCCCTTCAACCCTGAGGTTGAGTCTCCCCTCAAGTAAGCAGCTTGGGAGTAGGCTCGCAGAAATCGCCTGGTACCCACTGTCATCCTACAACGAAGCCAAACTGCTGCCCGAGGCATCCAGAGGCACCACTGCAAGATCGATCGAAGATAAGGGAGCCAAGCCACCCCTGTGCCCCCCGCTGCCCCATGTAGTGAATCTCTGATCCCGAAAGCACTATCTGGGTACATGTACTCCTCTGGATTTCTAGGAACCTGACTCACGGGCTGGCTGTCAAATTCTGTGTTCCACAGTGCACACCTGACCCTTTCATTCATTCATTCAACATGCTCTGATAGAGCCCCGACTACGTGTGAACCAGACCTCACCCTAGGCTGTGTGTGGGGGGGGGGGGGGCGCAAGGATCTGGGCTGGATAAGGTAGTCTCTGCTCCCCAAGGTCTCCGGCATCCATCACAAGTTGCAACACACGCAGGTGACGGGGGCCAGGAGAACAGTGCAAGGATGCTGAGAAGGCTCGTAAGAGGGAATGAGTATCTGAGGGAGCAGATGGTGGTATTACACCTGAAACCAAGCCTATGGCCACATAAAGCAGACAGAGCCTTTACACGGACATGCTCAGGGAGGGGTGACAGCGCTGGTGAGGCTAGAGCAGCAGGACTGGGAAGGATGGCGGTGGAGAGCAAGGCTGAGGAGGGGAGGTGGGCTCTGATGGTGGGGGATCTGAACGGCCTCATCCCCTATCCTGTCACCCTCCCCTCTACTCACTCTTCTGGCACTCACCATCACACAACACAGTACAGCAGTGCCCCCTTGCCAAGGGTGGGGGCGTATGTTCTAGACCCTGCAAATAGTACCCAACCCTGTGTTTACCATGTCTTTCCCATATACATACACCTATGACTAAGTTTAGTATATATACCAGGCACAGTAAGAGACTCGCAACAGAACGACTAATACAATAGAATGATCATAATGATAGACTGTAATAGAAGTCATGTGGATGTGGTCTCTCTCTGTCTCTCTGTCTCTCTTTCAAAATACCTTGTACTCACCCTTCTTCATGTGATGTGAGATGATAAAGCACCCACACGATGAGGGGAATGACCCAAGCATATGATGTAGCATTTGGCAACTACCGACCTTCTGACCATTCGTCAGAAGGAGGATCATCTGCTTCTAGACCCAGATTGACTGCAGATAACTCAAAGTGAGGATAAGTGAGACCACCGTATATACTTATTTATTTCATATAATTTCCCTCCCTCCACTGGCATGTAAGCTCCATGAAGGCAGAGTTTTTACCCATTTTCTTCACTCTTGTATGCTCGGTGCCTAGAGGCGCTTGCCCCCTAGTTGGTACTCAACACATACTGGCTGATAAATAAGACTATGGTCTAGGACAAATGAGACTATGGTCTAGGACACTGCACTGCAGACACAGGTTTTTAAATGGAGGTTGGAGGTTTTCAACACAGAAGTGCCATGACCAATCTTATTTAAGAAAAGAGCTGTGGCCGGGGACCACATGGGCCCCAGGAGGTAAAGCCGGGCACCCGTCCACGACAAGAGAACAGCTCGCAGCATCAGTCAGGATGACTTGACACAGTTTGCCAGATGTCCCTCCAACTCAAGCCCTCTCAGCAACATGGTCCGACGTCCTTCCCGGGGCTTTTGGAAAGCAACAGACGTGGCTACTTGTCAAAGAACATCAAGAAATTCAGAGCACAGCTGGACGAGTGAGGGAAGAGGACGCAGTGCAGGTAGAACGACCGGTTCAGCTTGAACGGTCCCCGCATCCTGGGCCAAGTGGGATGCTCTCCATCCCCCCAGAGAGAGGCCTGCCAGAAGGGGGGGGGGGATGTAGAGGCATAAGACATTGGCCATGGCACACATGATGGAAACCCTGTGCCTCTGTGTGCATGTGCCATGCGCACATATACACACACACACACACACACACACACGCCAGCGCACACCCATGCACACTCTCCTCTACTCCCCATGGAACGTGGCCGCAGCCGTCGATAAGGATGCATGCCACCAGAGGTCACCTGCAGAGGAGCGCTAACTACATGCCACAGCCACGCTGAGCGCTTTCCATTTATTACCCCTGAGGTAGATATTATCATTATCCGCATCTTGTCAATACGGGATTCAGCTCCCACATGGAGAACCAAGACTTGAAGCTCAGTGGCCTTATTCCAGAAACCAAACCCTGAAGATCTATACACAAAGTGCCTCCCCATGGGGGCCTAAAAGAAAGGCTCCACTGTGACATGAGGGATGAAGGAGCAGAAGAAGCCTGTGACCCTTGTGCTGTCCACACAGAGACCCTGGATGGATCAGAGGAGGCCGTCGGCTACACGGACACCTGCCCTGGCATTTAGAGGGCTCACTCTGTGCGCCCGGGGCCTGGCCACAGCACACAGCCTCTCTGTCCCATAATCTCTCAACAATTCACTCTCCACGGCAGGGGGTTGGCATACTGCGGCCCGAATACCAAATCCAGCCATCCCCTGTCTGCATAAAGAAAGTTTTATTGGCACACAGCCACACCCATTCATTTCTGTATCATCGGGTGACCACCCAGGGCAGCAGGGCACCCACCTGAAAGTGCCTGGACTTCAGCAGCAGCTACAGCTTTAATGAAAGAATGAACAATGTCCTTCCACTTTCCTTTATAGGCCAAGTACCCCAGGGCAGGGGGATTTAAATTCCAAAGAAGGCCACCACCAGCTCTAAGGTGTTAACAGTGCCCTGTGTGGGGAGGGTGTTCTTAACAAGCATTCAAGGGCAGGTTCAAGAAACCTGGATGGGATTCAGCAAGGGGGGGTGGGGCACTCTTTAAAAACAAAAAGACTTTAGAGTGGAGAATACAATGATGGATGTGTTAAGACCTTTCAGGTCCTAGGGCTCTGTTGGTATTATTTATTGTCTCCCCATCCAGAGGAAACGCTTGGGCCATGTTTAAAGAATTAAGATACAGAATGCAACGAGCAGTTGAAGGTGAAGGAGGGCATGATGTGTTCAGAGAGCTAAAAGGGTTTGAGTCAACTGGAGCCCAGAATGCAGGGGAGAGGTGAGAGACAAATGATTTGCATCTACCCAGGGCAAGAGAAACCAAAGCATTAAACATCTATGATGTACTGGTACGTCCACACAAATTAGACCATCCCAAGGCAAGTATGGAAGGTGAGAATTAGCCTGCATTTTAAAAATGACTACTCTGAGAATACAGTGCAAAATCCTATTAGTGTAAGAATAATAATGATAGAGGCCAAGCGCTGAGTCTATGCCAAACAACAGGCCAAGTTACTCACAAATGTCTTCTCATTCAAAGTACCCAAGACCCTAAGAGAGGCCTCAGCAACTTGCACCCCAAGGACCATATGCCTCCTGTGAGTTACAAATGGGTTTTACACTATTAACTTGTTGGGAAGAATTTTTTTAAAAAAGGAGATTTTTGTCACACATGAAATTTATATGAAATTCAAATTTCCGTGTCAATCAATACAGTTTTTTGTAACATAGTCACACTCACATGTTGTCTAGGGCCGCTTCGGCACCACGACGGCAGAGCTAACAGTGTATGGTTCGTAAAGCCAAAAATATTTACAGGCTCTCGTCCCTTACAGAAAGGAGTTTGCGGAGTCAGGCCCTAGGAGATAGGCAAGCACTCTTCTCAGACCTATTTTAATTGGTGAAACAGAATTTTGGAGAGTACCCACTCTAGCCCAGTTTGCACAGCTGGTACGTGGGAGAGAGGTGGCTGGAAACCAGTACTCTGATTCCAGATACCGCGTGTCTACATAAGACCCCATACTGCCTCCCACCGCTCCTTCTCAACTATATGTTTGCAGGAAGCACAAAATCTCTTCTGGAGACTCAGTGACGAGGACAGTCAAGACATAAATAGACACTCTTGGAGAAATAAGAGCAGATCACACCAATACCAATTCATAAATGATCAGTAGTGGTTTGGGGGAAAAAGGGGGGTATGAACTACCTGTAATAAAATAAATGCAACTAGGGGCGCCTGGGTGGCTCAGTCTGTTACGCATCCCACTCTTGATCTCAGCTCAGGTCTTGATCTCAGGGTCGTGAGTTCAAGCCCCGTGTTGGGCTTCATGCTGGGGGTAGAGCCTACTTGAAAAATGAAATGAGGGATCCCTGGGTGGCGCAGCGGTTTGGTGCCTGCCTTTGGCCCGGGGCGCGATCCTGGAGACCCGGGATCGAATCCCACGTCGGGCTCCCGGTGCATGGAGCCTGCTTCTCCCTCTGCCTATGTCTCTGCTTCTCTCTCTCTCACTGTGTGCCTATCATAAATAAATAAAATTAAAAAAAAAAAAAGAAAAAAGAAATGAAATGAAATGAAATGAAGATAAATGCGACTAAAACAAACAGATGTAATATTTTTAATCATGAATTTAAGATACGGGCCAAATCTGTAAAATTCACCGCGTTAAGGGTGCAGTTTTACAAAGGCTCTCTCATACACATTTCATGGAAATATAAGCCAGGACAAACCTTCCAGAAAATAAACTGGTGGAATGTTCCCTCCCCTGATAAAACTCGACAAGTCCCTCTTATTTAGTAATTCCCCCTCTAAGAATCCACTTTAGGTAAATCATCTGAGAGGTAGAGAAAGACCATTATTTATGCACGTCGTGGCGCCCTCTGAGTAAGTAGGGGGAGCGGCCACCAAGAGTTAAATTGCTAGACTATGACATATCACACTATTTAGCCCTTATAGCTATTTTTTAAAGATCATGTTTGAGGAGACAATTTAATGTGTGAATTTTATTCGGAGCCAGATCAGAAGCCATAGAGAGATGTGACAGGGAAGGGAAAGCTGGGACTTGACCCGGACTGACCTCTCTCCCCACCATGTAAGGAATAAGTGGGGGAGAGGCAAGGTCCCTGATGGAAAGGTTACTGCGATATTCTAGCTGAGAAATGACGCTGGCTTAGACCAGTATGGTTAGCGCTGGAAGGAAGCCACCTGGATAATTCTCCAAAGGAGCGATGCCTCAGGTTTGCTACACATAAACTGTGAGAGCCTAAGTCAAGGATGATTCCAGGGCTTTTGATCTCAGCAACTGGAGAATGGAGAGGCTATCCACCAAGATGGGGAAGCCAGCACTGGAGGATGTCTGGCTAGAGAAAATAAATAAGGAAGTAAGAGTTGGCTTTGGATACATGGAGTCTGAAATTATTATTAGGGCAACTTCACGTGACACCATAATTCTTAATACGTCAATGATCCAGGGGCACCTGGGTGGCTCAGTGGTTGAGTGTCTGCCTCTGGCTCAGGTCATGATCCCAGGGGCCTGGGATCGAGCCCCACATCAGGCTCCCTGCCTGGCGGGGAGACTGCTTCTCCCTCTCCCTCTGCCCCACCCTCCATTCATGCTCTCATTTTCTCTCTCAAATAAATAAATAAAATCTTTAAAAAAAATGTAAATGATCCCCTATGAAACATTATTTACGGGCCAGATGTGAATCGTTTTTTTTAAATGACATATTTTTCCAATTGCAATTTTTAATAAAAATTATGAAATGATACATTCATTACAGAAAATGTGGAAAATGCAAGTACAAGAAGAAAATCTTAAGTGGCTTCTAAAGCCCCCTTCTCACAAATAACCACTGTTATCCTTTGACTTTAGACAACAAATTCCACGCTGTGTTCCTTGGAGCATGGTCTTCAGTCACTCGAGAACCCCTAAAAGTTAGGGAGGATTTTTTTGTCACCCCAAGCTGGAAGGACCTAGCATCTTCCTCTGTTGGCTTCTCACCCAGGACACATTTTCCATCCTCAAATCCAGATTACGGGACCTCTCTGGAGGAAATCACATCATTTCATTTCTGAGCTTCAATTTCAATGTAATTTTCATGTCACAAGAGAGGCCTTCCCAGGATGTGGTGCTGAAAACAGCTAAGCAGCCGAGTGTCCCCACGCCCTGTAATGCTGCCCAAGACATCATGGGGGCGGGGGGAGTTAAAACAGCTTCAGAGGCAAACAACCCCCCAGAGACCACACGGGCCCTCTGATGTCTCGCCAAATCTAGAGTCGATAAAATACAGCTCATAGCTTGATGGCTGATAAAAAGGTATTTAGATAAATACAGCTCAGAGAGATTTAAAGGTGAGTCCTCCAAAGAAGGAGGTGTCAGATGATGAAGAAATATGGAAAATGTATAAATTTTAAATTCCTTTAGTCGCACAACACACACAGAGATACGTAAGAGCTTCGTCTCTGGCCATTGCTGAGCAAGTACCTGGGGTTAAGTCTGACTTGGCCTCTGCTCTTCCGAGCAAGCCACCTTGTATGCATAACCCTCTGGTGGACAGACAGACCTTCCCTTTGCTCTGATTGCTTGTTTGCAGAGAGGGAAGGCCAGTTATGAAGCATTTAGACACTGGCACTTTAGCACACTTTTTTTAGCACTTTAGCACTGGCACTTTAGTGCTTAGATGCGTGGTTGAGAAGTCAGACAGTCTGGGGCCAATCCTTAGCAAGTCACTTAATTAACCTAAGTCCCTAATTCTTCATCTGTAAAATGGGGATAATGAAAGCCCACAGAACTGCTGAGTTCTTTAAAAGTCCTACTAAATAGTAATGTGTGTTTGTGTGTATGATTGTCAAAGCAGTCAAGGTCGGCAAAATCATCCCATTTTTAGTTGAGGACCACGAAATGCAAAAGCTCAGATGACATACCTAACGTCACAGAACCAGGCTCTAGGATCAGACTCATCAAATCAGGCCCGACTTCTCAGGATTATCTCCCAGACTGGCAGGAAGACAGTAGTGCTCTCCTTTTATAGTCACATCTTGGAAAAGGATACCGAAGGGGAAACAGGTGCTTTTCTTGTAGTGGATTTTCTCCTGTTGGATTGTCTTGACCCAGAAAAATAACCTCTTTTCTGAACTTTGAGATGGCTTCAGAGCCTCCCTTTTGCTCCCCTCCACTCTGGGCCATGCATCCATGTCTACAACATTCCTCATCTCAAAAATCCTTCTTGGCTTCCCACGTCATCAGAGATGGACTCCAACTCCCATCACCGCCAGGCAATAATCTCATCTTCCAACCTTGGTGTGTCCTGCTTTCCAGCCAACCTGAACAACTGCGAGTCCCTATGCACATCCAGAGCTTTCCAGCTCTGCATCCCTGCCCTCCTCTGAGGATACAAGATAACAGCCATCATTTTCTGCTTTGTGGTCTTTAGTTTGTAAATGAACATCCATCCCCCTAGTATTCTAGGAAGTCTCCGAGAAAGACCCACTTATAATTCATCTGCTCCCAGTTTTCTCTCTAAGAATCCCCAATAACAAATGCAGATGGTGTCTTTGATAGAAAACTTAATGAGTGTTTGCTGAAAAAAACATGCTATAAGTAATAATATTAGTGATAATCATAGCTAGGAGTTATTAAGTGTGAGCTCTGCCCATGACACCCCTGTAAGTGCTTTTACACATATAACTCACTTCACCCTCATCACCACTACGATGCGCTCCCCCACTCCGCCATCCTGGCATTCACACCCCATATAACCCCTTGCTCTGAACGTGTGCCGGACCTGGTGACTTACTTCTAATGAACAGAATACACAAAAGTGATGGATGTCACTTCTGAGGTAAGGTTCCTAAAGACTAGGGCTGTGGTCGTGCTAAATCTCTCTCTCATACCCTTGCCTGCTTTCTCAGATGAACCAAGCTGACATGTTAGCTGCCTTGTGTAGAGGACCATGTGGCCAAGAACCGATGGAAGCTCCCAACCAACAGCTCAGGAGTAACTGAGACCCTTGGATCCAACCAGCTGAAAGGAGTTGGATCTCCTGACAACACCCTCTGGAGTGAGCTTGGAAGCTGACCTACCTCAAGCCTTAAAATAACTGCAGGCTCTACTAACACTTCGGCTCTTGCATCTTTGAGAGAGGCCCAGAGCCAGAGGACCCAGGTAGCCATGCCTAGACTTTCGATCCACAGTCACTATGATGGATAAATGTTGCTTCAAGCCACTACATTTGTCACACAGCAACAGAAAGCTATACAACCACTTAGGTACTCTTATCACCCCGTTCTGTGGATGAGTAAAAACAAGGTCCAGAGGGTTCAGGAATTTCATGTAAATCACAGCCAGGATTTGAGCCCATGCAGTCTGGCTCCAGAATCTTCACCCTTGACCACCGTGCTATGATAACAACAACAGGGGATGGACGGATCAATGAACAGTTGGATGGGGTTCTCCACTCCATTCATTCAAGGGGCCTGTTGCTCTTGGGAGCCGAGGCACATGATGATCTTGCCATTAACCTCACTTGGTTGTACCACCGGCCTGAGACAGAGCATTTTCCAAATGAGGAGCCTCTGCAAAAGTGTCTTGAATCCGAAGGGCCATGTGCTCAGGGTTTGGGAGGGAGGGGAGTGCACCGCAAGCAGAATCAGAATACAGGCGTTCAGGCGTGATACAAGTGAGCCTGGAGCAGGCTTCTCCATCACCTTAGCTCAGGATACCACAGTGGGCTCTCCTCTTTCTCTTTCAAAACAATGTAAGGTCCTTAAGTAAAGGTTTGGTATGATCACATTTCATATCCGCAGCACCTCCTACCGGCTTGTCCTAGAAAGGCTGCATGTAGAAAGGGAGTCATACAAACAGCACCCCCGTTAAAAGAATGAACGAGTGAGCAAGTTAAAGGGGAAAAAAAGGAACGAATGGAAGAAATGAGTTTTTGATGCCTGGCATATGGATGTATTTAACCATAAGCTTTAATATCATGTATAAAATGATTATTCAGAGGTCAAAACACTGCCTTCACTTTAACTCAACCAGAGGAAGAGGAGGGCAGTAACACTCAGGGAGCACCTATGATGAGCTAGGCCTCATCCTGGTATCATGATATCACGTCTCATCCCCACAACGATCTGACTGACCCAGTTTCGTTCTGCAAAGGGGAAACTGAGGCTCAGCCAGGTCACGTGGCCCACCAAGTGTTACGGAGCGCCAGACTCCTGACTCCCTGACTTCAGACTCCAAAGGCCACATCTTCACACGTCCTTTCCTCCCTGGGCGCTGGGGAAGGGCATCGTGCTCCTGCTTAGCATGAGGCCCTCATTCTGGTCCACCGCTGAAGGAGGGTACTGTCCATGTACTCACTCAGTCCACAAGGACTGAGCACGCAAGCACTAACTCTAGGCACTGGGGCAGCACGTGACGGATTTGGGGTCGGGTGAGGGAGGGAGCCCTGCTCCTGGGAGAGCTCAGAAGAGGAGCCTGAACCATCACAGGGCTCACAGCGAATAATCAGCTTTGTCTTCCCAGGCTCCTAGATGATCGGAAACGGGGACCATCTGCCGCTTATCAGATGGTGAGCTCAAGCTCAAGTTCATGCTATGGCAAGCCCTTTGTTTTCCCTTAGGAAAAAAGGAGAAGGGCACAAAACTGCTGTGTCTGCAGTGTGCCAGCCTCCAACTGGCTCATGCAAGGCTGACATGGACCACTCGGTTACCACTGCCTTCCTTTTCAGGAGGGCGACACTGAGGCTTGGAGAGACAAATGGGACCTGCCCCAGGTCAGAGCCAGAAGGAAAGAAAGGCCACGCAGCACCAGGGCCCAGACTCAACCACTGTGCCATCACGTGCCCTGAGAGCTCAGCCAAGCACTTTCTCACTCTCTCTCTCTCTCTCACACACACACACCCCGACCACACCGCCACCCCCACCAATTCTGTACAGGTCGATTAGGGGGCCCTGCTGGCCCAACAGAATAGCTCTATTTTTAAGTGAATTCAGCTAGACTCCTCCATATGGCCAGGATCCCAGAAAACTCCCTGTCTCGAGGAATAAAATATCTATTCCAGACAGAAAACTGCCTCGAGCTTCGTATTCCAAAGACTTTAAACCCATAGTGTGCGAGCATGAGAGAAGCTCTAAAGGAGCACTAAGTCAGTAGGCAGTAGCTCCAGTGTTGGTCTGGCAGGTACATAATGCAAATGACTCACAGCAGCAACGATGATCACTAGCAGCCTACATTAGAGCCTGCCTGGATAGCCAGGACCCTAGTCTATGCATCTCACCTAATCGTATTAACTCACTAATCCCTCCCAACACTCTTGTTTTAGGAGTTTTCAAGTTGAGAAAATACAATGCACAGAGAGATGAAGTCACCAGCCCAGAGGCACACAGCCAGCGAGGGGCAGAGGCAGCAACTGAACCAGGCAAATCTAGATCTAGAATTTGCACTCTTAAATACTACGTTATGCCCCTTATCATGAATACGGACACGGAAGGAGGCTGTGTAGATGAAAACAAAAACACAAATGTAATCATCACCAGCACCTGTCACTCAACCTCAGTGAATGAGCGGGGGGCCACAGGGAGAGGGACACAGCGCAGCCACTCCTGCCTCATCTAAAGGGACAGCCACCGTCACCTTCCACTGCTCGCCTGTCTCGTGCAAAGAACGCTGCTGTGTTGCCGGAGCTCCTGGTTTTCTTGACACACCAGGTGCCCACCTCCAAGGTGAAATTTCTGGATTTTTCAATGTCAGCACTTGCAGAACACACCTGCAAGCCACACTTGCGGGGTTGCTGCCCATCTGCAAGGCACCCTCAGGAACAGCGGGCCCCAGGCCACGGGCGCTCACTTCATTAGGCAGTAGGACCACTGTGGCTTCATTCTCACGGCGAGGCTCATCCTGACCCCGAGTTAAGATCTGCCCCCGCCAGCACGCATCCCTCTGCTATCCCTCCCCTGAAAGAGCAGCCCACCCCTGCTGCAATCACAGAGAGATTAATCCCTCTTCCTTCTGACAGCCCTTCACTTATTTTGATCATTGCAAAGATTTCTGAGCTGACATAAATCTCATCCCATCTAACAAGAATGATAAAGAGGGTCCCCCATTCACAGGCGGATTAGTCTCCCAGGGGCACTGCCTCCAGGGCAGCTCTGAGGCCTGCCTGGCCCCAGGTGTCTCCCATGTGAGCATGAGGCTCAGAGTTGAGAACTTTCCCCTCGGGCCCCACTCTACCTCCGAGTCTGTTTGCTCTCCACTCACCTTCTTCCTCTTCCCACCTGAGTCCAGGAGGTGCTTCTCAGATTAACTCATCAAAATTAAATCAAATGGGTGATAACCTTATCATGATCTGGAGAGGAAATGGCCCGACAAGAAACACACCAAAACCTTAGTAATAGTTATCTCCTAAAGGACAGGATTTATGGGAGGGCTTCTTAACTTTTCTTTCTTTCTTTTTTTTTTTTTTCTAAAGACTATTTATTCATGAGAGACACACAGAGAGAGAGAGGCAGAGACATAGGCAGAGGGAGAAGCAGGCTCCCTGCAGGGAGCTCGATGTGGGACTCGATCCCATGACCCCGGGATCATGCCCCGAGCCCAAGGCAGGTGCTCAACCACTGAGCCAGGCAAGTGTCCCTTTCCTAACTTTTCTTTTCTCAATCCCTAATTTGCCCAAAAGAACACTACATGCATGATTCAGATGCTAAAAGTAAACTACTTCAGTTTTCTGATTTCTAAAATACAAACTATAAAATACATTTCTTGCTCTGGACGGGTGGGTCTCAAGCTGGAGCTGGCACCAGAGTAACCCCGGAGGGCTTGTTGGGAGCTCAGGTTTCTGGGGCCCACCTCTAGAGTTTCTGAATCTGCTGGTCTAGGAGATGCCCAGAAGCTGTGTTTTTTAACAAGTTCCCGGGCACTGCTCATGCTGCAGGTTCATGAACCACATTGTGGGAACCACCGCTCTGCAGAGTTCTGAACGGATCCATCAAAGTCAGGCAGGAAATCCTCCGCCTCTACTGTCTGCCCTCTACTGTGAACTGCTTCTTCTACAGGGTTCTATGCAACATGCTCCAGGTCCATCCCCCTCTCCCCTGTCCCCTGCCCTCCCCGTACCCTCTGATATTCAGGTAGGTCTCCCTGTCACAGGGCTACCCACCCTCTTGGGGCAGAGATGGAGGAGAGTGATGGCATTCTTGCCTCCACCCAGTGAGCAATGTTACTGTAACTCTCAGATGCTCATCGTTGGGTCACTCCTCCTCCTGCCCCAGCTGTTGGCCAATACCCGCAGGAGCTCATGCTACCTGTGAAGACAAACCAGTGGCCTGCCATGGACGACCTCAGGCCCAAGTCTGTGGGTGGGAATACGAGGCTTCAGGGAATGAGGGTGGTGCTGGACATGGCATGGCCACTCCGCCTGGCCTTGTCAGAAGATGGTTTCTCTGGCTTATCGCTGAGATATATATTGGTCCCAGCAGCCTTCTAATGGGGCCGAATTATAACACTACTACACAGTGAGAGGCAGACATGGCATAGTGGTTAAGCAGGTGGACACTGAAGTCAGAACCGCATGAGTACAAAATACCCAGCTCTGTGTTCTAGTCACGACCTTGAACAGGGCCCTTAACCCCATAGGGCCTCAGTTCCTTCATCTGTAAAATGAGCATAATAATCCTGCCATCTTCATGGGTGACTCTGAAAGTTGAAAGGCTCCACATAACACACTTAGAATAATGCCATGGCACATGGCAGCTAACACTTTCCAAAACAGGGGCACAAAGTTAAATAACACGCACCAGGGAAGTGCTTTGAAGATGCCTGTATGTAAAAAGACACGATGCTGGGGTGCATGGGTGGCTCAGTCAGTTAAGCATCCAACTCTTGGTTTCAGCTCAGGTTGTGATCTCGAGATCATGAGATCGAGCCCCACATCAGGCTCTGAGCCCAGTGAAGAGTCTGCTGGGGATTCTCTCTCCCTTTCCCTCTCCTGCTCTCTTTCTCTCAAATAAATAAGTAAATCTTTAATAAAAAAAAAAAAGACATGATGTTGCCATCAAGTAAATATTTGTTCATTAGAATTTGGGGTAAAGAATAAAATGCCCCAAGTCAGTACAGGTAACTACTGACTGTGTGACATGGACAGTGAGCAGGGAATTTTTTGCTTAACAAGGTAATTAAAGATATAAACATGCTAAAAAGAGCAATGAAGTGCACAGGCAGGAGGCTCAGAGTTATCCACAGACGGAAACGCTCAAGCCTGTGGACTCAGCTGCTTCTTGGGAGTGAAACAGCCCAAATCAGGAATTCATACTACCTGTCCTGACTGCTGATGTCACTGTGGGGAAGGAAGCCAGCCCTGGAGGCGGTGGAGGCCCTCTGCTCATGGCTTCGTGAGTGGACTTGCCTTGCCAAGGACCACCAATGCTGCTGGTTCCACTACCTCTGCCTCACCCCCTCTAAAAGGAGGCAGTCCCCCAGATGCCCAGGGTAGGGGCCCTTCAATCTCCAGCTTCCCAGATCCTCTGATACACTGAACACTCCGTGCACATCTTTACAGGTGAACTCAGCACCTTGATTCATCTTGTACAAGGTCCCCCATGCACCTGCAGATGTCTTTTGAACAGAGACTCTGCCTAATTCATTTTTATCTTCCTAGTGCTGAGCCTATTGCCTGGAACATAGTAGCTACTTATTAAATGTTTGCAGGGTAGGTGAAATAAAAGGAATAAATGGGTTAATAAACTGAGATATATATATATAATATATACATATGGAATATCATAGAATCATAACCTTTCCTCATCATGAGAACGGCAACAGGAAGTAATGTTTATAAGCTAAGGTTACAAAAAATTACAGGTAACAGTGTGTGCTATGATTGAACTGCTGGGGACATATTTATTTTGGGACTGAAATTGGAAAAAGATTATTAAGAGAAGCACTGTACTGATTAATTATCCTTTACTGACTGCTAAGGTCCAGAGGAACTAAAGAGCACAGGCTCTGGGCTGTGATTGAAAGTATGTTAGCATTTCCTGGCTGTGGGACTCTGGGCCAGTATCTAAATATGTCTCAGTTTCCTCCTCTGCAAAATGGTACATCACAGGGTTGCCAGGAGCAATATATTAGGTGAAACATGTCAGGCACTTAAAATAGTGTCTATCACATTTTATAAATACCCCACGCTGTGTACATTTTTATGTTGTTCTTTGAGTTCGTTATATTGAATGGCCCATTGTCAAGAGCGCTTATCAAATCCAGCCCACAAAGAAACCAAGTCGGCTTACCAGCCCCTCCGCTGCCGCCACGGTAGCAGATCCCCAGCAGGGCTGTCCTGCCTCAGCCAAAATACCTTCAGGTCTGCAAAGGACAAGAATGTAGAGCTAAAACGGAAGGACGTTTGCCTCCAGCATTACAGCACTAAATTCTTTGATGATTTGGGGAATAAAATGCTGATGAACTCCCTATGGGAGTACATGCTGTTGTATCAAAATCACTAAAGAAATTTGGTCTGTTTAGGGAACAGGAAATTCGTAGGCCAGGTAGAGACAGTAAAAATAGCTCTGGATGGGAAGTGAGAAGGGAAAGTGTGAGGTTTAGCTGTGCTAATAACTGGCCAAGGTTCCTTTTTTCAAAATATAGTGGGAATATTCTCTGTATTCCAGGGCTGGAATGCGCCAAGACTATCCACACGAACAGTACTTCAGACAGTCAGTCCAGGACACCAATTAAGGCAGAGATAGAAAGGCTAGAGGCCTTGTTGGATGTTCAACAATCAAGAGCATGAAGACCCAAAGCTGGGCAAAGACTGGGTAGACATTCTTTTTTTCTTTGTTTTCTTTTTTTTTCTTTTTCTTTCTTTTTTTTTTTTTTAGATTCTGTTTATTTAATTATGAGAAACCCAGGGGTAGGGAGGCAGAGGGAGAAGCAGGCTCCACGCAGGCAGCCCGACGTGGGACTCGATCCCGGGTCTCCAGGATTATGCCCTGGGCCGAAGGCAGCACCAAACCGCTGAGCCCCCCGGGCTGCCCTGGGTAGACATTCTAAGCCTTGTGTGAAAAGGGATATTATTGGTTCATGGTTCATGAGCAAAATCTGCAAGTTCAAAATTCAGGCCACCGCACTGCTGTGCTCATAACTTGGGGTACAGGGCTGATAACGATGTGACATCTAGTAAGACATTTTGCATTTGTTCAAAAGTCCACCTTTACTTTGCAGAATGGACCTGATTTTATCTTGTGGCTACTGCTGCCCTAGACTTTATCCTGGGCACTTTCTCTGTTTTGATACAACTACATTTTTCTCTGCATCAAGGATGGAGGAAAAAGAGGAGGGGCAGTGGTTGTACTCATAGCATTTAGTGAGTACTTATTATGTGCTGGACATTGTCCTAAGCGATGGTGCATGTGTTAATGCATTTAATCTCAGCAATGCTGAGAGAGTGTGGGAGAGATCTGCCGTGTTCACTAATGACCCTCCAGACCTCCCAGCCTGCCTTGGTTGGGTGGGCCATGAATCTTCTGAATGGAGCAGAAGGATGCGTGTCACTTCAGGGTAAGGTGGCTAAGTATCTACCTTGCCTCCCCCATGTTTTCAAGTCTGGACTTCAAACTAAGGAGCAGTGAAGCCAAATGAGAGACACAGTTGGATGCCTGAGTTCCTACCTGGAGGACAGTCATCCAGGAAAGATGTGAAACCTTCATCAGTTTGTATAAGCAAAAAATGTTTATTGTGGTGTTGGTTTTTTTTTTTTTTTTTTTTAAGGGAAGCTAGCATGAATGTATTATCTTGACAAAAAGAGGGGGATACTGTTTTCATGTCCATTTCACAGATGAGAAACTGAGGCAAAAGAAGATAAACAATGTGCCCAAGATCACAAGACCAATAAAGGCAGAGCAGAGATTGAATCCAGGTCTACTGAGTTCTAGAATCTATGTTCTTCCTTTTTTTCTTTCTCACTCTGTTCATATTCTTATGGCCCTCTTCATGTTTTTTTTTTTTTTTTTTTTTTTTTTTTTTTTATGATGGATTTCATTTTGTAGTAGTTCCAACAGTTACAGTGAGCCCCAGGGAGTAAATCTCTGCTTTTTCCCTGGTATTTGGGGATGGCATCCATGAGTTTGTACCTTGTGTCCTCCTCGAGTGTGTATGACGGCTACCCACACCATAAATTCTAGTGGAGATGCTCATGAACACACTGAATTCTCTTTTTTTTTTTATAATCACATACCACAATCACACCTGGCTGAAGACAGAGCTCATGACCAATAACCTTGCACATTGTCTCAAAGCCCAGTGAATTTTATTTTGTAAATATCAACAATGCTACCATACACTGGATACTGTTCTGTGTAGTTTACAGAGCAAATACACATATATAATTGGGAGCTAGGACATGGTGCAGTAAGAAAGTTAATAATATAAACTTTTTAAGTCAGGGAAAACTTTTATTTTTTATTTTTTGGTCCAATTCTTTCATTTACTTGCTGTGTAACCAGGAACACATCACATGATCCATCTTAATAACAGAAATGTATCTGATCGTGTTGCTCTGATAATTCAACCACATAATGCTTTAGACTCCCGGATCTGAGTGAGAGTACGCTGGAGCGAAAACAGCACTGTACACAGACATACCACTCCTTCCCCCAGGTAAGAAACATACTCTGTAGTTATCATTAATTCTGATTTGTATTATTCCTCCAGGGCAGGAAACAGATCATGTTCATCTCTGTAGGACTGTTGTCTATCAAAAGGTATGGTGCAAAATAAATGTTCAGGGAATGTTTTAGAATGGGGTAAAGCAATAAAACACACAGGTACACAACAACATGAGAGGGGCACCTGGGTGGCTCAGTTGGTTAAGCATCTATCTTAGGCTCAAGTCTTGATCCCAGGGTCCCAGAATCAAGTCTTTCATTGGGCTCCCTGCTCAGTGAGGCATCTGCTTCTCCCTCTCTCTCTCTCAAATAAATAAATAAAGTCTTTTAAAAAATAAAAGACTTTATTTATTTATTTGGGAGAATGAGCAAGACAGAGAACACAAGCAGGGGGAGAGGGAGAAGCAGACTCTCCACTGAGCGGGGAGCCCAATCCGGGGCTCGATCCCGAGACCCTGAGATCATGACCTGAGCTGAAGACAGACGCTTAAACAACTGAGCCACCCAGGCGCCCCTAAAATCTTAAAAAACAAAAACATAAAAACCAACACGAGAAGAGACAGAAGGAATACCATCTAGAAAAGCAGGGCAGGTCACGTGTCTATACCATGCGCAGCTTGGGGATCTGAAGTCTTCCTCCTTCTACTTGTTTCTTACCTCATTCAACACTCCCCTGCTCCCAAGTAGAAAGAAGGAATAGGGAAGCACTAGATGGTCACAGGGTATCTACCGGGGCACTCTGGCAAGTGGGTATGGTTATTACCAGATCATTCAACACTCCCCTGGATCCCAAGTAGAAAGAAGGAATAGGGAAGCACTAGATGGTCACAGGGTATCTACCGGGGCACTCTGGCAAGTGGGTATGGTTATTACCAGATCATTCAACACTCCCCTGGATCCCAAGTAGAAAGAAGGAATAGGGAAGCACTAGATGGTCACAGGGTATCTACCGGGGCACTCTGGCAAGTGGGTATGGTTATTACCAGATCACTATACTAGATCATCAGGTTCTCTCAAGAGAATGGATCCTGTTCTCTTCTTTCTTCCAACCACACAGGAAATGGAAAAGATGCTGTAAACTATGCGAGGGACCGTTCTGAGGCCAGTTCCCTCTACTTACCCTTCAGTGTGCTGGAATATGTACACTCCTGGCTGCGGGAGGAGGCGGCAGTGGTGCTGAGGACAACAGTGCAAATGCTCAACTTAATCCTCTGACCCTCTCAGCAGTGAGTCCAGGGATTAAGCCCAGGGAGCAACCATCACCCCCGTTTCCTTGGGCAGACCTTCCTCTGTTCTGGTTTCCCTCAGGAGCTCCCGGGGAAGGGTGCTGGGTGGGGGGAGGCTGGTGAACAAAACCTCACTCTGAATTTTAACTTGTATTATCTCATTTTCAGCTTCCCAACAGCTCTGCATTTTGCTAACGTTACCTACTCAAAGGGTCCCCACGGTAATACCCAGAGGCCCAGGCTCTGACACAAGACATCACTGGGCCAAGACCACAGAGCAAGTCTGCAGCTGCGATGGGCAGGCAGCTTGGACCTCAGATCTTCTATCTCAAGCAATTCAAAGCACAGTTCTTTCGAGGCAAGATGGATCCTGGGCTTATTCTTGGGGAAAAAAAGTAGCACTCAGGAAACCAGGACCATGAATCCCACAGGGCCACTTCAGGGGCTGGGTTGATCCCAGTAGGATTTATTATTCCCACTCTCCCTCATGGTGCCTGCTTTCTTAGGTTGTGCCTCCCCTCCCCAGTTTCTGTGGTAGGTGGCATTTCCAAAGATGGCAGCAGGCACACCTCCTCTTCTCTAGACTCTTCTGCAGTATGACCTTGTCATTACCATGTCAAGAGACGGGAGTCATTTACCTGCACCTTGACTGGGAGCTGATCCTGTGGCCACTCTGACAGAATGTGGTGAAAAGGACACTCTGGGACATCTGAGCTCAGACTTTTAGGAAGGCCTGGAGGTTTCTGCTTTTTGCTTTGGGGAAAATCAGCCACCGTGTAAGAGGTCTGACTACCATGAGACCACCGTTCTAGGACAAGCCAACACCAGCCATGAGAGCTGCCCTCCTGACAGCTGAGCTCCAAGCTCCAAGTCACTGGCCAGCTCTGCGACTGAGACCATCTTGGAGGTAGACCCTCCATCCCCGATGAGCCAGCTCAGCTGGTGCCCCGTACATCAAAGTCAAGTCTTCCTAACTGCTCTCTGCTCAAAGTGCTGAATCATAAACAAAAATAGGATTGCTATTCTTTAAGGCACTAAATCTCAATGTTGTTATGCAGTAAAGACAGCCAGAAATTCCCATGGCATTTGGCCCATCAGAGCCGTTATTATTCTGAACATTTATTATTGTCTCATTATCTGCCTCCATCTCTAATTTGACTCCCTCGAGCTTGTTCCCTGGCCATGACCCAGAGTCTAGAACAGTGCCTGGCACACAAAGCAGGCATGCAGAGTCCTTGAGGAAAGATGTGCATCGTGACTTGGAGCAAGCCTTCGCCCTGGCTGACCTGCAGCCCACACACCCGCAGGAATATTGGCCTGGCTGCTCCGTGGTAGGAGACCTTCTGATGAGAAGAGTCTAAGGCAAGGCAAGTACTTGTCCATCCTCGCGCGAGCCGACAACCATCCATCTGTCTTCACATCTACCTGTATCTCAGAAGGCACAGCAGGCCCCCGGGAAGCCCTGAACATGGCCAAACAATGAGTTTCTTTTTTTGTTAAAAAAAGATTTTATTTATTTATTAATTAGAGAGAGAGAGAGAGAGAGAGAGAGCATGAATGAGCACAGTGGGGTGAGGGGCAGGGGGAGAGGGAGAAGCAGACTTTCCACTGACCAGGAAGCCTGATGCGGGCTCGATCCCAGAACCATGGGGTCACAACTGAGCTGAAGGCAGACACTTAGCCAACTGAGCCACCCAGGTGCCCCCAAACGATGAGCATCTTTTCTTCATGTGCCTGTTTTGCAAATTTAAAGCATTTGTGTGAAGAGGGGCAGGGAAGTTTCGTTGATTTTTCATAGGCTACATAGCTGCAGATAAAATTTAATTAAACAGATCCCTGCAGTGATGTGCACTGCTCCAAGTCAAGTGCAATTATTTTCCTTTCCTGGCCTTTACTAGAGAAAACGCAGGGAATGGGGCTCAAGCTGGTGATGTGCTACATGGCTGAGACACAGGACGTCTCCTCTCCAGAGGAAGAGTCAGGGACCTTGGGAAGGAGTGCCAGCAGCGAGACTTGGCCAGAGATGACCAGACGCTAGCCTGGAGTCCACCTTCTCCACCTTCCCCTCATTCTCACCATGACCACCCCAATCTGGGCTTTGATCTTCTTCCTACTGAAATTACAGTCGCTTCCTTCACTCCAATTTCACCCAAATCCAACACCATAACCCATGCTTAAACCCAATTCCCCTCCCACCCTTTTTTAAGGACACAAACCTAATGACGCCATCCTCTTGCTTCTGGAAGGCATCCCCAAGAAGTCCAAGTATTTCATATTATTTTTCATTTCCTCTTCACCTCTCCCCTCCTATAAGCTTAAGGCCATTGACCTCATTTTGGCCGGAGAGACTGAATAGTTGGGTTCTGGAAAGGGTTTTAGTCCATGTAATACAGAGAAACAGCAAATACAAACTTTCACTGAGAAAGAAAGGATGCTTGCCAGTTGTAGACTAGAAAGTCATGCATGCTGAAGACTATAAAGCTACAGGTGAGACACGTTACACCTTTAGGACACATCGCAAAACCATCTCACCTAGTCCCCTAGTGCGCTGCCATAACTCCTCACAGCATCCCTAACCATTTGCCAACCAGACTCCACCTGAACAATTTTAGGTAAATGCACCTGTGCTAGGCGCCAAAGTACGACTAAATTACCCAATCTCGGGCAGCAGGAGCTTTGAGGGGCAAGGAGGGAAGTAGTGCGCTTTTCAGAAATGCCCTGTTCTGAGCCCCATTGTGTAGGACCACCCAACCTCTAGCCCAGCCTTGGATGTCCCAGAATTTCCAGGAGACAAGTGTAGTGCTACTGGCCTTTGCTACCAAGGACTCTGACTCAGCGACTCACCTTGACTCTCTATGAAACTACTTCACAAGCACATTCACTGCTTCATCCCATGCAGGGTTTCTGCCTCTGTCAAGATGGGCTCTCTGGCATTAGACCACATTCCTTCCATCATTTATAAGACATGATTTCTAAACATTTCCCCCACTGGATAGTGGTTGAGAGCTGGGGAGCTGGAAACAGATCAGGGTTCACATCTTGGTTTTTCTATTGTTTTTTTCACTTATTCATTCAATATATACTTTCTTTTAAAAAAAAGATTTTATTTATTTATTAATGAGAGAGAGAGAGAGAGAGAGAGAGGCGGAGAGGCAGACACACAGGCAGAGGGAGAAGCAGGCTCCGTGCAGGGAGCCTGACATGGGACTCGATCCCAGGTCTCCAGGATCAGGCCCTGGGCTGAAAGCAGCGCTAAACCGCTGAGCCACCCGGGCTGCCCCAATATATACTTTAAGATTTTATGGGTTTATTTGAAAGAGAAATTGGGGGGGGGGAGGTTGTGAGCAGAGGGAGAAGAGAAGCAGACTCTGCTGAGCGTGGAGCCTGACAAGGGGCTTGGTCCCACGATCCTGAGATCATGACCTGAGCTGGAACCAAGAGTTGGATGCTCAACCAACTGAGCCACCCAGGCGCCCCTCAATTAATAGCTGAGAGCTTGCCATGTATCAGACCCCTTATCAGGTACAGGCAATGAACGAGCTAGAAAAAGTCATAACACTTACTTTCATGTGCATGAGGGGAGGGGCAGATAATAATAAGTAGATTCAAATATCATATTCAATATGTTCTCATTCTCTTTATTACCATCATCACCATCACCATTTAATGCATCACTTGGCATTAGGTTTGGCTGGGAATGACAAAAAAACCAACAATGGCTTAAGCAAAAGAGATTTTTTTTTTTACATAAACTCTAAAGGTAAACTGTCCAAGCCTCATTATGATGGCCACACAGTATGCCATGCTCAGCCTCTTGACCTGTGGCAGTCATTGCCAGCGCCTCTATATCCTGTAAACAAGCACCATTCCCAAACGCGCTGACAGCTCCTGACTACAAGCATCTGAGGCTCTCTGCCCCTTTCTCTGGCCCCAGCAGAACATTCGGTTCCACCAAGGAAAGCCTGGGGGTCGCAGGGAGTAATGCCCCAAAGGACAGCCCTCGACAAAGAGCAGAGAGGCATTGGTGTATAAATACCCCAGCCCCCCCTCCTTTCAAGCATTACACCTCTGAAGCACGTGCTGCACTACTTCCCAAAGATCCCCAGCAGAGTTGATCCACCATAATTTGCTCATCAACACACCCCACACTAGCTTCCTTCCTTTTCTGTCTCACTTTCCCATCCCATAACAGTGTTTCACTTGGCAAATAAATAACTTTCTCTCAAATCTCTGACTCAGAGTCTGCTCTTCTGGAAAAACCCAATCTAAAACCTGATCTAAGACAGCCACTAGTGCTCCACTCATCTCACCCACCTCCTAGCCAGCAGGAAGGAGAAAGCAGTGAAACGGGGTGAGTCCCCTCCCTTTAAAGGACAGGTCTTGGGACTTCCACAGGATTTCTCAGTTTACACCCCACTGAGCAGATTACATGGCTTCATCAGGTTAGTGAAGGAAATGGGGAGATTAGTTCTGATTCCTACATGATCAAGCATGCTATTATTAAGGAAAGAAGGAGGAAATGGCTCTAATAAGGCAGCTTATCAGCATCCAGGGAATAAGAAAGGCAGAGCCTTGTGGCATAGGCTGGGGACCCAGGAGCAGGTGTTGGGTTCCTGATGAAGCATAAATAGCATCTCACAAAGCTCCTCCCTGGCAGCCCCTTGAGCCATCATACCTTGGTGCCTGCCTCCCCACCTGCTCCCCAGCACAGCCTAAGCATCACTTACTCGGTCTCTCCAATCCTGGGAGAAAAGCCAGGACTTAGCTACATCAAACCGTGCCAGGATGCAATTTGTATATTTAAATCATTCAAGCTGGCTTTTCCTTCACCTTAATTTTAGATAAATAAGAAGTGCCGTGCAAGACCCCAGCCTTCAAAGGGCTTGGAGGATCTATAAGGAGGCATGACAGATGCATTAAAAAGATGTGGGATGATGTGTGGCTAATGACAAATGAGTGGTCCAGAAGTGAGAGCCACAGGAGGAAGCTCTTCGGACACTGCAAACTCGCAGAACACCGGAGTGGTGAGGAAATACGGACGCTTAGCCACTGAATGCTTACTGCAGGCAGCAACGTGCTAGCTAGGAAGACATTCAAGCTTCTCTGGCCACTCTGTGAAGCAGGTTGCACTTCTGGCACCATTTGCCAGATGAATCAGCTAAGGCTCTGATACACGGAATGACGTGCCTTCGATCACACAACCCCACAAGAGACAGAGAATAATATTTTTTAAAATATGAATCATAAGGGACACCTGGGTGGCTCAGTGGTTGAGCAACTGCCTTTTGCTCAGGTCGTGATCCTGGGGTCCTGGGATCGAGTCCCTCATCGGGCTCCCCACAGGGAGCCTGCTTCTCCCTCTGTCTGCGTCTCTGCCTCTCTCTCATGAATAAATAAATAAAATCTTTAAAATCTGAATCATAATAAGGCATTCTTTCCTTTTTTTATGTGCCAAACCTGGGGCTGAGTGCCCGGAGGTGCTCATGCGATAGAAGCCTCACAATTAAACCTCAAGCCATTGGAGGAGGCATGTATGGCTGTTGTTTCTGTTTTACAAAGTCGAGTTAGGAAGGTGAAGAAGGTAGAAAAAAGTAACACCAGGATTTAAAATATGATTGTCCAACTGCCCATCAGGAGCTTGGATTCCGGCTCTGCAACTGTCTGCCTGTGGACGCATGGCTGTCACCTAAAAATGCCCAAGGCCAGAGAAGGTGCATCCTCCTAGACTGGCCACTCCTTCTGCAGGAAGGCAGAGGAACAGCCACTGGTGTTGAGGTCCCAGACTATGAGCTCCCCACCGTACGGAACATTTCTTATACTCCGTAGCCCTCACAAAAGTGTGCCCTAGGACACGGCTCAGAAAACATTTTCTGTAAAGGATCAGAGAGTAAATGTTTTCAGCTTTATCTCCCACATCATCTCTGTCACACCGCCCAGCTCTGCTGCTAGAGCTCAAATGGAGCTGCAGACAATACAGGACGAACAGGCACACAGATGGGTTCTAAGAAAACTATTTATGGACATTAATGTCAGGACGTGGTAGGATTTTCATATATCACAAAATACTATTCTCCCTTCGACTTTTTCCCCAACCATCTCAGAAATGTAAAAACCAGGGGCACCTGGGTGGTTCAGTGGTCCAGCGTCTGCCTTCGGTTCAGGTCATGACCCTGGGGTCCTGGGATGGAGCCTCACATCCTGCTCTCTGCTCAGTGGGGA
The DNA here is from genome assembly GCF_048418805.1 of Vulpes vulpes. Taxonomy (NCBI): domain Eukaryota; kingdom Metazoa; phylum Chordata; class Mammalia; order Carnivora; family Canidae; genus Vulpes; species Vulpes vulpes. The sequence goes on from NC_132782.1 coordinate 95,113,198, forward strand.
GTCTGCTTCTCCCTCTCCCTCTGCCTACCCCTCCCCTCCCACCCCCTGCTCATGCTCTCTTTCTCTCTCAAATGAATAAATAATATATATATTTTAAAACTGGCATTGTGTAGGGCCTTGCCCATGCTGGGCTTGAGTCAAAGGGCATCACCAATGTTATCTTACTTAATCCTCCTGACAATTCCAGGAGGTGGAGCTTCTTGCACTTACTCTGCAAATGGGCTGATAAATGCATGGTGCTGAGCAAGCCTGCTGCACTCCAAAGTCCACGCACTTCTACCTCATGGGTTCAGGGGGGCCCCTCTAAGGTGCCCAACCTGGACTTTCACCCTCATTTGGCTTGCAATGGCTCAACAGCCACTGGCCCAGATGTCTGGGTGCTCAAGGAGACCCTGATGATCTTCCCCCCACTCAAGACTCACTCCTTGACCAAACTTTGGTAGGCTCCACTTATGATCATGCCTAAACTTGGGCTCTCTCTTTGGCCTGTTTAGTCCAATTTTAGCAAGAATTACGCAGGATCAATTTAGCAAAAATTCGCCACCTTTGATATCAGATCAGATGCCTCATCCCCCGAGCCTTGATATTTTATTATCCTGGTCTGTCCTTCTGCAGGAATCCTCCCGAGCCAGTTGAGCTGGAACCATCCCCTCCCTCCCCCCACCACCCCTGATGTATCCTCTTAGTAATTTACCATCCACTGACCACCCCCCCCCCAGCACACCCTGATGCTTGGCTACAAACCCCTCCTTTCCTTGTTGTGTTTGGAATAGAGCCCCGCTCTGTGCAGAGGTCTCTCTTTCCCGATGGCAATAGTTCCCGAATAAAATCTGCCTTTACCACTTTAACTTCTGTCTGGCTCTGGCTTCCTCTGACACACAATTGCCACAGAAGGAAGGTCCACGTGGAAAAGATTCATTTGTTCATTCAAAAACAAGTCAAACAAGTCTAAAAAGCAGGGTGTCCGAGCAGTTCTGAATCAGAGGGAGTAAATGCCACCTGGACTCAGAGCATCTTTGGGCTTGTTGTCAACTCAGTACTCTCATCCCCAGACACCAGCATCCATTTAATCGGCCAGGTATGACCCGTTTCCTTGCTCTGTTTTTCCCATCTGGAAAATAGTCCTGTTAGCATCACTCTAGACAGGTGTGAGGATTGAGCCAGGCAGTGAGTGTGTCCTCCTGGCACGTGGTTGGCACCCTGCAGATGCTTAGCAGATGCCAGAGGTGGTATCTGCAGTAGTCACCAGCAGCATTAGGCATGAGAGAAGGGACGAGAAGATGGAAGCATATAGCATTTGAATCAAAGAACATTTACGGAGCGCCTGCAGTTTTACACAATCCCTAAACTCAAGAATCAATACAAGTAATTAGAACAAGGGGGTATGGAGAGATCAATGTTGCAAGAGCACCGCAGCAGGAGAAATTATTTCCAGCTGGGGGGTAATGGGGCTTCAAAGACTGAGGTGATGCTTGGGATCAGGCCACAATGAGCATTTATACCCGGAGAGGGTTGTGGAGGGCACTTCAAGACAAGAGTGCAGCACGCACAGACGAGGACCCATTGGCAGGCCACGTTTCAAAGCTAACGCCAGCCAGCATCCTTTCCCACAAACTTAAAATCCAAAAGGCCCTGAAAACCAAAATGTTGGGGGATCCCTGGGTGGCTCAGCGGTTTAGCGCCTGCCTTTGGCCCAGGGCACCATCCTGGAGTTCTGGGATCGAGTCCCGTGTCGGGCTCCCGGCGTGGAGCCTGCTTCTCCCTCCTCCTGTGTCTCTGCCTCTCTCTCTCTCTGTATGTCTATCATAAATAAATAAATAAATCTTTAAAAAAAAAAAAAAAGAAAACCAAAATGTTGTTCTGATAAATGGGTGTGTATAATTTTATGATTGTTCCCATCTTGTGCAAATGATGATGCTTCATGGTAGGAGAGTCAAGAGTTTGGTGATAGCTTATGGTCCCAGAAACCCATCGGAGACGTTATATACTACATGCTGTATGTATCGCATTGGCTTTCTAAAATTTAATGATTCTTTTTAAAAAAATATTTTATTTATTAGAGAGAGAGCATGATCAAGGATGGGGGCCAGTGGAGAGGGAGAAGCAGACTCCCTGCTGAGCAAGGAGCCTGACTTGGGGCTTGATCCCAGGACCCTGGGATCATGATCTGAGCTGAAGGCAGCTTAACCAACTGAACGAGGTGCCCCTAGAATTTAATAATTCTAAAAATTCTAAATTTCAAAACATTTCTGGTTTGGAATAAGACGAGATAAATCTATATTAATAACACCTAATATTTATTACGTACTTATTATATCCAGGTAGTTCTCTGAGCACTTAACTAAGTTAACCCTCCTGATGTAGGTAGGTGCTGTTATAATACTATTTTTATCATTGTTGTTAATCTTCTTTGCACAGATGAGATAACTCATGCAAAAGGAGGATCCTAACTTGCCCAGACTCACACAGCTGGGAAGTTTCAAAGCCAGGATTCAAAGTAACAAAGCCTTGCCTCAAAGCTTGTATTCTTAAAAGTTACACTGGACCACCTGAATACACTATAATAAAGTAAGAGCAGGAATGGCTGATCATATTATTTACTCGCAAGTCAGCTTTCTTTCCTTCCTTGCCCTCTTTCCCCACACCTGCCCCTTCAAAGAAGAGCTATCCTTCACACATTGATGTGGGCCTGCTCTGGCCAAAAAAAAAAAAAAAAAGTTATTACAGGTGGACAGGTGCAGAGACTAGAAATTTGCTTTGGGGATTTGACTTGGCCTCTCATACTCTAGTGATTTATTATGGAAAAAGCATGATCCACGTAGCTGCATGAATCTCAGAAGGACAGGCAAGTCGACAGACCTGAACCTGATTTAGAGACTGAAGCAGAGCTGCCTCAGATTCATGAAGGAGAAAACAATGCTTGTTGTTGTAAGCCACTGGGTTTGGGGGACTGTTTGTTACACGGCATTATCCTAGTAATAGTTGGCTCATCTGAATTACTAAGATGAGGTTTTAAAATTGACATTGGTCATATCGGGAAATATTCTAAAAACAACATTAAAGATTTTTAACTTTAGGGTGCCCGGGAGGCTCAGTGGTTGAGCATCTGCCTTTGGCTCAGGTCGTGATCCCAGGGTCCTGGGATTGAGTCCTGCATCGGGCTCCCCACAGGAAGCCTGCTTCTTCTTCTGCCTCTCTGTGTCCCTTAAGAATAAATAAATAAAATCTCTCATGAATAAATAAATAAAATCTTAAATATATATATATATGATTTCATCCTGAGAGTAATGGAGAGTCTTCAAATGCTTCCATGCAAAGGCATGAAATAATATGACTTCTATTTTCTTTTTTTTTTAATTTTTATTTATTTATGATAGTCACACACACACAGAGAGAGAGAGAGAGGCAGAGACATAGGCAGAGGGAGAAGTGGGCTCCATGCACCGGGAACCCAACGTGGAACTCGATCCCGGGTCTCCAGGATCACGCCCTGGGCCAAAGGCAGGCGCTAAACCACTGCGCCACCCAGGGATCCCCTGACTTCTATTTTCTACATTGCAAGAAGAGTCCTTTTTTCAAAGCACAAGCTGAGTCACTACCCTCATCCGCCATTACCACACATACAGTTAACATTCATCAATGGCTCTCCTTTGTTCTTAGGATAAAACCCCAATCCTTAATATAATTCAAATTCCTTCTGTCAGGACCCTGAAGGCTCCTGACAGTATTTCTCCTTTCACTGTGCGCTACTCCCTTTTGTTTGGCCCTAGGACCTTTGCACATGCTTCTCATGCTGCTAGAAATGCTGTTTCAACTAATCCTTTGCCTACTTAACTCTTACCTTTACTGTCACTTTCTTCTAGAAGCCTTTCTGGAGCTTTTTGGTAATTGCTCCTGTTGTATGTGTCTGGAGCACCCTGCATTTCTCTTTCATTTCACTTATATAGTTGTAATTTCACATTGCTTCATGAAATTTTATTAGTGTCTATCTCTGCTACTAAATTGTCTAGTCCCTGAAGGCAACTGCAGGACCTTTCATTCCTGCTGCCCCTTTCTTTGTATCATCAGCATTAGCACAGTCTCTGATACAAGGTTGAGGCTCAGTAAAACTGGCTGAATGAAAAAATGCTCTAGAATAATAGCCTATATTGCAACGAGGACAAAGGATTATTTTGGTTGCCGAAAGCACACAAGAACAGAACTAATCCTTCTCCTTTACATCAGTCCTTTCAACTCCCACTTGCTTTCTCTGAGACTTTGCCAAGACAGATCTCTCATGAAGCAACAGTGCGGTGGGAATGCATTATCAATCTGTTATTACCAACCGGGAAATATGACCTCAACCCAGTACAATATGGTCAATCTACATGGCAGGTGTTCATCCTGTGTCCCTCCGTATCTGCACTGTAATTTTACAATCCAGAAGCCTCCCGTAATTGGAGGAGGATGAAACATCTGGATGTTGCAAGCTCTCTCGACAGGTTGTCTATACCATCACCTTCAAAATCGATGCACGAGAAATGAGAGTTTCTCGAACAGCAGAACAGCGGCTGGCAGCACAACATGCTGGTTAAGTCTCTCCATGTGTATTAAGCAAAGACTGCCTGGATTTCCTTTGGGAGTGACTGGAAATCTGCAGTCTGGCAGTAAAAGAGGCCATGCGTAGGACCAAATGATGACTTTATTTTGAATGTGTCTGTGCTGGGGTAAAGGACATCTTGTCATTCACGCATTTGGAAAATTAATAAATGAATTCAGTAAATAATTAATCGATGCCAGAGGATCGTTCTGACCAATAAGACGGAAGCCTGTATCTGCATAAAGGAGAGATGAGGGGTAGCTCTGAGTGAACACGAAGGCAACATGGGGAGACTGGGTACTGGGAAATCGGCAGGAGGCAAGGAAAGTTCTGGAAACTATCCTCTGAACTCACCGGGATTCGAAAACCAACTACGATGGCACCAAAGAGAGAATCAATTGGGTGGATCAGAAACATCAAGTTGATGATACCAAAGGCTGATGAGGACAGGGCAGGAGTAGAAATTGGCCTGACTGCTTTGGAAGGCACCTTAGCATTATCTTTAAAAAACAGAGACTCTTCTACCCCGTGATATACAATTCTTCTCAGTATATTCCTAGAGAAACACTCATCCAAGCGCAAAGGGAAGGCATATGATGAGAAGTGCACTGCAATATGTTCATCACAGCAAAAACCGGGAACAGTCCAGCTACCCAGTACTGGAGGAAGAAGCAAACTCCAATGTAGTCATCTATAGGATACCATGCAACGATGAGAAGTGCATCAACGTGTACATATTCCCAAGATACCGTGTTGAAAGAAGACCAAAAAAGCAAGCTGTCACATGACATAGCAAGCATATTGTAATTTTATTTTTTCTTTTTTAAGATTGTATTTATTTATTCATGAGAGAGAAAGAAGAGAGGCAGAGACACAGGCAGAGGGAAAAGCAGGCTCCATGCAGGGAGCCCGATGTGGGACTCGATCCTAGGTCTCCAGGATCAGGCCCTGGGCCGAAGGCAGCACTAAACCGCTGAGCCACCTGGGCTGCCCCATATTGTAATTTTCTTAAATGCACCTATTCAAAAATAATGATACTGTGCAATGTGCCCTTTCTGCTGCCATATATTCATCATTGCTCAGTGGGTGGTCCAATAGGTTACACCCCAAGTTGTAAACACAGCAGTCACTTCTGGATGGGGTGGGAGGTGGACTTGGGTGTGGGGGCTGGTGGAGGTTTTAACCTTGTCTATAGTATCATTCATTCCCTAAGGGATAATGTGGTCAGACTTTACTAGTGAAATTGAGCATTTAAACAAACAAACAAACATGGGCAGCCCCAGTGGCTCAGTGGTTTAGTGCCACATTCAGCCCAGGGCATGATCCTGGAGACCTGGGATCAAGTCCCACGTCAGGCTCCCTGCATGGAGCCTGCTTCTTCCTCTCTCTCTCTCTCTCTCTGTGTCTCTGATAAATAAATAAAATCTTTTAAAAAATAAAAATAATAAATAATAAGAATAATAAAAAAAAAAACCCAAGTTGTTCAAAAGCATGAACGAGTAACAAAAAAGCCAAGCTGCTGAGCGGAGTGCAACTGTACTTAGAAATTGCAGCCAGGAGAAGGGCGCCTGGGTGGCTTAGTGGTTAAGCATCTGCCTTTGGCTCGGGTCGTGATCCAGGGGTCCTGGGATCGAATCCTGCATCAGACTCCCCACAGGGAGCCTGCTTCTCCCTCTTCCTATGTTCCTGGCTCTCTCTGTGTAAAAAAAAATCTAAAAATCTTTAAAAAAGAAAAAAAGAAAAGAAATTGCAGCCAGGAGAAAGGGAGACGGGCTCAGAATAAGGTTTCCAGGTGCCCAGATGTGGCTCTGAGGGCTTTTATCGATGGCTGATCTCTCTGTGGATGTTCTCAGCCGTGTGCTACCTCCAGGTATCAAGGAACTTCTGACAAACATGGAAAAAAGAAGGCTGTTCCATCAAGGAATAACAACTAACTTAGAGATGGGGTACAGGGAAAAGAAGGGACTAGGAGCAGAGACGTCACCAAGTCTCTTAGATAAAGAAAGGTTTCCCAGGCGCTGCTGTGGACACGGGGCTTATTTCAAGTTTTAACAAATCATCTGAAAGGGATTTATAGTTAAACATCTCAATGTACAAAGTACACTTAAGCTCGGGCATAAGAAAATGCCAAGCAGATAAGGATAAACCACAGAGCAGGAACGACCACGGGTCTGACCCACTCTCAAAATTCTTCCATCTACCCAAGTTGTCCCGCGGATTAAATAGGATTGCTCACGAATGCCTCGGAAAACTGCAAACGCTACCCTAACGTTGCTTGTTACCAGGATTATGTCACTGTTGGTTTTACATCGGAACTTGATAATGGAGATCAGAGTCCATAAAGGAGACTGGTGTCTGTTCGGCCACACGCTTTGACCGTGAGTGCTTTACAAGAATGATTTTGCTTTTATAAGAAGCCTCGGCTTTTTGTTTGTTTGTTTTAAAGATTTTATTTATTTATTCGTGAGAGACACAGGGAGAGAGGCAGAGACACAGGCAGAGGGAGAAGCAGGATCCCTGCGGGAAGCCCGATGCAGGACTCGATCCCAGTACTCCAGGATCACACCCTGAGCCGAAGGCAGATGCTCAACTACTGAGCCACCCAGGTGCCTCTATTTGTTTTTGTTTTGTTTTTTACTGAATTTGTTTTTTTAATAGAAGTACTACATCCAAATTTAAAAGTGAGGAAGTAGAATAAAAATAAAGCCACTCATCATCTCAACAGCCCCCAAATGTCACACCACACTTTCTATGTGAATAAGTGAATGAGAGAACGAATGAATTTGATGTATTTAATCCATCCCTCCTGTTGGGACAGCTGCCATCCCCTCCAGATCTCTTTGCGGGGGGTATCTTGGTACAAAGCTCTCTGTTCTCTGGCCTGCCCCTAATGCCTAAGTACTGAGAGCGTGGTTGATGGCAGGTGGGTGGCAGAGGCTCTGTTTCACAGACTTTATTATTAGTGTTATGGTTATGGTTATTGTTACCACTTTGTGTTGATAAAGTGGATTGTTTTCTGAACTGCTTGGTTTATTTACTTAATTTTTAAGATAAAGAAAACACTCTCCAGGTACTACAGAGTTTAAAGATGAGATGGGATAGGAATCACACATCACAGTAAATTTTCATATAAAACAAAGGCTCCGCAGAAAGAACTGTATGGAGGCACAGAGTATTTCAAAGAGCAGAGAGCCTGGAATGATGAAAAGCTCTTTCAGCATTTCACTCTGAGAAATGATATGGAATGGCATAGGACCCTTTTCCCTGAGACTGTCAAGAGGAGACAAATACAATAAGACAGGTAATTATAACCCTGTGAGACAAACTGCCCAACACACATTCATAATGCATTCATTTGTTGGTGACTCACTTCTTTCTGTAATTCTTTCACAGACCAGATTTTTCAGGATCCAGTGTTTTAGGCTGTTTGTTTTGTGACCGACGCTCTATCAGCTCCTGTTGCTCCTCCCCTAGTCTCCAGTTTGGGGCCCCAGGACCTATAATACTACTGAATTCTAAAGCCCATCAAATGGAACAGCCCTCATTACCTAAAACCTACAGTGAAATAATCCTGGGACCAAGTGACACCGGGAGATTCTATTCATTCCCTGAATTCTCTTACCTTTCAAATTAAGAGGGCTAATTCCATCTGATGGATCAAGCTATTGTTCACGTGTTGATTCATTTGGTAGATCCTGATTGAGTACCTGTCATGCATCGTGCACAGTTACAGCTCTGAGGGTCAATGTGAGAACAAAGACCCTGCCCTCACCGAATTCCATTCTAAGGCTGGCAGGTGGGTAAGAAAGAAGCGAGCAAATAATCAATGCGAGTTTGGATATGCTACAAAGGACACAAAACAGGGTATTGGGTTAAAAGTAACTGGGGCATTAGGGGGGTGTTTGGTTAAAAAGAAGGGAAACTACTTTGGTCTGAATGGTCAGAGATGTTAATATTGGAGTTAAGTCCCACATGGGAGAGAGCCAGTCAGGTGGAAGTCTAAAGTAAATGTGTCCTAGGAAGAATGACAGTGAGAGCAGAAATGAAGTAGATGTGTTTAAAGAACAGAAAGAAAGCCATTGGTTGGCTTTTTTGGTGGAAGCTCAGAGAACAAAGGGGAGAGTGGTAAGAAGACGATGTAAAGAAAGCCAGAAAGCAGACCACCTGGGCAGAAAAGGACTCAGTAAGAAGCTCAATGAAGCATCGAGCTTCTCCCATAATAAGCAAGTCTATCCATCTGGTCAACCTGCTTCATGCTCCATTCTCCCCACATAACTGGTGGTTCCTCCTAAACTCCTATTCATACCATTTGTATATCACTCTTACAAATCTTCTTACCAGAGCCTGGTTCTGTTCTTTATGCCCCTGAGCAGACATGCCAAAAAAAAGGAGCTCTCAGTCTAAGAAGCCAGGACGACGTCACTCCAATATTATGGTGGATTCTAAATCCCAACTCATACCAGGCCTTCTAAACCGTGTCTGATTCTGCTTTGCTTTTTGGGGTTTAGTACCTTGGGCACTTTGGAGAAGCAAGGATATCGTAAGCCCATAACCTACCCTGACTAAGTGGGATTCCACTTTCCCATGTCCTCCCTCCTCCCCACTGGCCCTGTGTCCGAGCCTCCTGTGCTTTGTCTGGCCATGTTATTGTGAAGGCTGGATTGCACATCACATGGCCCTGAACAGTACTGTGATGCTTAATCATCGGACTAATTCACCAGACTTAGCTCCCATTAATTCTTGGCTGTTTCAAAGAATCAAATCTAGATTTGTCATAATTGTGGACATTTAAAAAGTACGTTTGGGTTCTGATGGCAATTTCCAAAGAGTAATTCCCAGAATAGATAGGAAACTGCCACATAATTGGAACAAAGCTATGACCTCTTCGGGGGTCTACCTGGAAGAAGGACCACATGCATGTGAGTGCATAAAAATCACTAATGTATTTGTTAATAATCGGCCTCAATACCTACCTGCCACCCATGTCTTTGCAGTCATAACTCTTGTAGCACTTTGGGGTTCAGATTCTTATCTGATAAATCAGGCACCAGACCAGCAGAGCCAAGACAGCAAAGCTAAAAAGCCACATTGCAGATTTTGGCATTTTGGGCAACAGCTCCTTTCAGGGCACTGTTTCAGACCCTCATCTGCCCTATTTTTGCCTCTGGTTTTCAATCAACATTCTTTAGATGGTACTCTCTCCTCCTGGTGCAGCCTGAACACTGCAACAAGGCATTTATGGTTGAGCTTCTCTCCAGATGAGACCAACCACGGCACCTAGGCCGGGTCCAGCTCCCTCATGAAAGTGCCTTGATCAATGTAAATGTTTACTTTTGAAAAATGTTATCAACATTAAAAAACTGGAAGGGGACCCATAAAATCAGGGTTTCAAAACTTTCCTAATAAGATTGTAAGACCTGCCCACTTTGGATCCACTTTGATTGGAAGGTGACAACATGGCCAATGCTCTGTGGCACCTGTTCCCTTTGGGTCACAGTATGAACTCCCACTGGCCACTGTCCCCACCTGGCCCAGTGAAGTGAATGAGCTTCTGATCTCTGCGTAGGCTTCACAAGCCAAGCAATTAACAGTGGCAAACGCATCCGATTTGGAGGCAGAAGGAGCAATGTAACGCATTCAGCCAAAAAATCATCATTGATCACTCACAGTGTGAGATACTGCACTAAACGCTATGAATACGGTCGTGAGCAAGATGACACAGAAGCTGCCCTTATAGAACTTCTAGTTTAGCAGAGAAGAAAGAGTGTAAACAAACAACCACCTGCCGCATTTACTCATGCAAAGGTATAAAGTGTTTCCAAGGGAAAACAGAAAGCGCCGCCGTTACATAAAAGAAAGATCTGCTTTATCCAGATCAGAGAGGCCTTCTCTGATGTGGTGACATTTTTTTTTTATTTTTTTGGGTGCGGGGGTGGCAGAGAGAGAGGAAGAGAGAGCATCTTATGTAGGCTCCATGCCTAGCACAGAGCCTGACGCAGGGCTCGATCTCACGACCCCGAGATCATGACCTGAGCCCAAATCAAGGCTTAACTGGCTGAGCCATCCAGGTGCCCCTGATGTTGGTGACATTTAAAAGGAGACCTCAAGGACAAAGGGAGGCTGGCAGGAAGCCTGGCAAACAGAACAAGGAGAGTGTTCTAAGGGCAAGAGAGTACCAGGTACACAAGCCTTGAGGCAGGAAGGAGGCTGGCACGTCCTGGGAAGTGAAAGACGGCCTTTTTTTTCTTTTCATTTTTAATACTGTAGATAAAACCTTGGGAGGATTTTATTACTGTTTCTTTCTTAAGAACAGGTACCGGCTCCCCCTATCACAGCAGTGATCTTTTCTAATATACTCAGTATTGTTGAGCAAGAGATAGATGTGTGCGCTCCTGCCTGTTTTTACACATCCCCAGCAGAAGATGCACACTTCTTTTTCTCCCCTAAAAAGACAATGAAATATATGTAAATCATAAGTCCCCAACCTCACCAGCCTGTGACTACAAAATGAGATTATGCTCTTCTTTCATACGCAAATTATTATGGCTGCAGGCCCTCCAACTGTCTCCCAGCTGTTTCCGAGAGTTTCCCCAGGCCTCCTGTGTGTCCAGAATTATGCTTTTAGTTTCTGTTTGCTCTGAGCCTCTTGTCTTGCTGAGCCCAGCTGTCCTCACTGGTGACTACTGTCAATACTTACTTGGCTGTGGGAAGTGAGGACTATTATTTGGGTCCACAGGGACAGTCCTGCTAAGGGCTGGTAGTGCAATCTGAACTCAGGAGCATCCCTGAAGCTCGAACAGGTAGCCAGTGCTCCTCCTGAAAGCGGGCTGCCCCAGAAAGCACATGCTGCTCTGATGCTCCCAGCTCTTCTATCCCCTCCTGCCTCCTTGTGGCCAGAGGGCCACTCGTCCCATCAGTGGACCCCTGGATACCAGAGAGCTGGGATTCTCCACTAGGTAATCTTGAGCTGACAGTTAAATCTCTCTATTCCTACTCCTGTTTTCACAAAATGGCTACACTTACCAACTTCACTGTGTCACGGAGAGGACAGAACAAGGAAAAAAATGTAGCAGCATTGTGTACATTTTTTTGTAAGATTTTATTTCCTTATTCATGAAAGACAGAGAGAGAGAGAGAGAGAGAGAGAGAGAGGCAGAGACACATGCAGAGGGAGAAGCAGGCTCCCTGCAGGGACTCAATCCCGGGACCCCAGGATCACGCCCTGGGCTAAAGGCAAGGGCTCAAGGGCTGAGCCACCCAGGCATCCCCATTGTGTATATTCTGAACAATATCCACAGAAGCCTTGCACAGGGATCATCAGAGCTCTGTGCAATTAAAAGCTGTATTTAGCATCTCAGTGAGGACCAGACGACATGGGACAGCGGAGGGAGGCTAGGACATCCTCAAGGCTCATCATAATCTAGCCTCTATCCCTCTCTGCAGCTGCATCACCCACCAGCAGCCTCTGCATACTGAGTGACACACACCATTTGGATCTCATGCCTCCGTGTTCCTCCATCTAGAATGTCTATTCTCTTCTATGACCACCGGGGTAAATAAAATCACATAGAAGTCCCACTATTTGAAACCGACAGATAATCCAACCCAAAGCGAGACAAGAAAAGTAAAATTGCCAGATTTGTGTAACCATGAGTCCCTGGACATTTCAAGCACAATTTGGTCCAGGGTTCAAATGATAGTATGGGGCAGGACTTCTTCCTTTGTTTCTTGTCTTTGTTTCCTTGATATTGATTCCATTCGTACCTCCTATACACTCACTCCCAAGTTGCAATAGTTCCTACATCTATGTTCTCCCTTGTGGGCAGCCAGCTAGCCCGATGTTCAACAATCCAACAACCTGAAGAATAGCATCAGTAAGGTATCTCCTTATCCCTAACTGGTCCACCTTGAGTGACCAATAGACAATGCCCTAACTGTCTGCATCAGTCATGCATTCCCTTGAGGCTCAGGAGCAGAGTCAACTTCACAGAGGTTGTGAAGCACAAAGGCTGAGAGACACCCCCGGCTTCATGAAGTCACCTGCCAAATACCAGTGGCAAGAAGCAGAAATACCCACTACTGCTACCCTTGTGACCATACTCTCCAGTTTTCACATGAAAAACTCTTATTCTTCCTTCAAAACCTCATTTTCTTAAAAGTCTTCATCACAAGAGAAACAAGAATTTTTCTAACTATGTATTGGGATGAATATTAGCCAGATGTATTGTAGTAATCATTTTGCAATATATGCAAATTTCAAATCATTATGTTGTGCACCTGAAACTAATATAGTATGTCCATTATACCTTGATTTAAAAAAAAAAACCCCTCATTTTTGCTTTCCATGTGAGATCATGTATTAGAAAAGCAAGCCCTGTATAATCTGGACTCCCATAGTACTCTGTAGGAAATCTCTTCCATAAAATGTATTCCACTGAACTATAGAGTATCTGAATCAGTTGCTGGGAAAGCCTCAAGAACAGATCCCCAGTCTTACTCTTCTCGTTATTCCCTACATGCAGCATGTCTGCTGGCACGGAGAAAACGCTTAGTAAGAAGTGATGAATGGATGACTATCTATATATTTTAGTCCTCAGCTTTTTTATTATCTTCATCAAACTGCTGGCTATATTCATTTTGTGGTCAAACAAATCCTCCCAGATCTTATTCCTCAACTCCCTTTTACACGTACACATTCCAAATTGGTTTTTCTTCTTATTTGGTGAAAATGCAATTCATGTTAGACCCAAACAAGACTTTGCCTTAGCCTCTACTAAGTTTCAACTTACTGCTGTCTCTCAAGCTCTTCCACTTGATCAGATCATCCTGAGTCCTGACTTTATCATGACTCTTAATAACTATTATACTCAGCTTTGTATCATCTGCTTATCTCATCAGTAAGCCTTTTAGGTCCTTGTCAAATCATCTACCAAAATTAAAATGCTTGGTAGGACAGAACTGAACAGAGGATCAATAGTAGATCCTTGGATCATGAATGGAAGTCTCTCTCCAGGAGCAAAAGCAATGATCCATCACATTCCAGGGTTCTACCACTGGAAATCTGCATGATGGGGTCTTCTTCAACTAGAAACATCACTGTCTTATCAACAGGGGTATCATGGAGATGTTCCATTGGTTATTCAGAAGTCAAGAGTCCTGGTGTTCCAATGTACCTGTCAACTTGAGTTGACGTTTTTTTTTTTTTTTAAAGTGGGAGATGTTATATAAAGGTCAGAATTCCTGGCTTTTAAAAATCCCCCAAATTTGGAGCCCATGTTACCAGACTGCAGCCACCAGATGAACCAGGTGAACTCAGTATTGAGGGAAGATGTCTTCTAGTTGACCACAGTCCACATCCAACCTCTTCATTTCAGTGCCTGGACCACATCAGCACTGAAAATTCACAAGCCCTGCTCTTTGGTATTCTTCCAAGAAAGACCACCATGGGGGCACCTGTGTGGCTCAGTGGGTTAAGTGTCCAGCTCTTGGTTTCAGCTCCAGTCATGATCTTATGGATCATGGGATCGAGCCCAGTGTCAGGCTCTGTGCTCAGCAAGGAGTATGCTTGAGGATTTTCTCCCTCTACCCCACCCCCCACTTGTGCATGCTAAATAAATAAATCTTTTTTAAAAAAAGAAAATTAAGCCCACCACATCTGGATTCCCATGCATGTACCTCAGTCATGGCTCAGGAAGCAAAGCAAACAGCCTCAGCCTGAACATTCCCAGAATTGAGGAGCCCACAGTGCTAAGAGCCAAGTCAGTCTTTTCTAACAGCTGATCACTAATTGTATTTCTCATGAAAATGTGAAATCAGCCCCTCAACACTTCTTTTCCATTCGATGGGATTTTGTCCTCTGGGGCTATGCTAGAACTCATCGATCCTTCTTCCACATGCTGGTGCACCTGTGTGGGTTTTTTTTTTTTCAAGATTTTATTTATTTATTCATGAGGTACACGGAATGAGAGAGAGGCAGAGACACAGGCAGAGGGAGAAGCAGGCTCCATGCAGGAAGCCTGATGCAGGACTTGATCTCGGGACTCCAGGATCACTCCCTAAGCCAAAGACAGACGCTCAGCTGCTGAGCCACCCACACTCCCCACCCACCTGTGTTTTGAGGGCTCTGCCTCCTATCTCCCCTGGGGAGTGGGAGTCTTTGTCTTTCCATCACTATAATGGGTAATAGTTTCTAGACCCTGCCTATCAGCTAGGTCATCTCCCCTTAATGCACGAGTAATGTCTGTCATCGTTCAGAGGGTGGAATGGCATCAAGAGCCAAAGAGGAACAGACCCTTAGAAACAAGTCAAAAAGTGATCTACCCAAGAGGCAAGGCTCTCCTGCCAAGAATTACCAAGGAGTCTCAAGGTTGGAAAGACCTCAGTAATCACCTGGCCCTTTTGAAGATAAAAGCAAATACATCCCAGGCACTGGGAAAGCCAGATCTAACTCACTGCCCTCAGGGTGGGCAGAAGAAACAGCCCCCCACAACAAATGACCTCGAGGCAACGGCCAGAGAGTTCATAAAACAGGGCCAGTCTTCACCGTGGCATCTCAGATTTGCTTTCTGCTCTAAGAAACAGTGGCCATACAGATTTTCCGACAATGCTAGACTTGATTTCAAAAGAAAGTGAAGGTGGAAAAACCAATGCAAGACACCTCTGTTTGGGATGATGCTTCACCTGGGAAGCAATTATCACCAGGAAGAGTGCTGGAGAATTAGGGAAACTAACCTTTTCTAATCTGCTGTCTAACAGAAACGTCTCGGCAGCCAATCAATAATGGCTGTGGCAGAGGGGCACAGGAGAAGCCTCCCTTTGCCTTCACATAAGTAATTAAAGCCAGTTTAATGAGATTGCCCGAAAGCTGGGTGTCTGAGAGCAGGAGGGGTAGACAGCAGTATTGAGCGAGAATGAGCTACTGGGTGTGAATGGCCCTGAACCTCTCTGGCAAAGTGTGGGACGAGGGATGCTGCAAACAGGCACCTGAATACACAGAAGGGCTGTGATGGCCCGCTGTGGTTGACAGGCAAGGGAAAGGGAGATGGAAAAAAATCCATGTTGTCTGAGATCCGCCCTCTGTTCCCATCTTTGGAGACAATTCAGCTCGAGAATCTCACTGCCTCCTATGGGACGGTGGCAGGAACCTAGAGTTTTAGGTCCAGGTCTGCCACCTAGAAGCTGTTCTATCTGGAACAATGGCCAGAAGAGGCATCAATGGCCTCTTCTGTAAAATGGGGTAATCATATTACTATGGACTCTGGAGGGGTGAGTGTGATCGTGCGTTCAAAGCATCAGGCACAGTGCCTGGCTCCCCGCGGACATGCAAGGAATCAGGTACTGTTACTCACTACTGTTGCCCCTCAGAGCCTCAGGTTCCTCATCCAGGTAAAGGGGTAAGAACATCCCATATGAGAATGTCGCTGGGTTGACACGACATGCAAGATGGAGGTCTTACTTATGCCCAACAGGAAAGAGGAACAAAAAGGGCATCTCCTAGTCTTTCTCTGGGCCAAAAAACCCCCAAACCTCTGAAGATAGAACATCAACAAAGAATCCACAGGTGGAAAAGTGCTTTACAGAGTGCAGACGCTGCCATTTGCGGGGATGGGAGTGGCGAGGAGAGATGGGGGGAGTGAACGTTCAGTAGAGGTGGTCCTCGCTTTCTGCACTTCGCCCTACTGCGCTTCCCCAGGAGGGCCATTCCTACGAACTCAAGGTTCGAGGCCACCCTGCATCCAGCAAGGCCATCGGCGCCTTTTATCCAAGTGCACATCCTCACTTCGTGTTTCTGCATCACATTTTAGTAATTCTCCCAGCACCTGAAACTTTTTGGTCATTATTTTTTTTTTTTAACTTTTATTTATTTATGATAGTCACAGAGAGAGAGAGAGAGGCAGAGACACAGGCAGAGGGAGAAGCAGGCTCCATGCACCGGGAGCCCGATGTGGGATTCGATCCCGGGTCTCCAGGATCGCGCCCTGGGCCAAAGGCAGGCGCCAAACCGCTGCGCCACCCAGGGATCCCCTTTTTGGTCATTATTATATTCGTTGTGGTGACCTGTGATCAGTGATTATAACTCACCAAAAGCTCCCATGACGGTTACGATTTTTTTTTAGCAATGAAATCTTTTTCTCATTAAGGTGGCATTGGGTGGGGTTTGTTTGTTTGTTTGTTTTTTTAGACATAATGCTATTGCGTTCTTTAAACAGACAATGGGATAGTGTAAACATAACTTTTATGGGCACTGGGAAGCCAAAGAAATCATTCGAGTCGCTTTATTGCGATATTTGCTTTATTGAGGTGGCCTGGAACCGAACCCGCGGTCTCTCCGAGGTATGCCTGTACAGTGCATTCCTCCCTTCCTTTCAAAAACCTCCACTAAGGGAAAACGCAGCCTTTGAGGACCCCTCCAACAGAATTGTTTCCCCACATCCTACCCACTGGGAGGCGACGAGGTGGCCCTCTTGCCATGATACCTCTAAGAGATGGAAAGCCTTGGAGGCAGAGTTGGAGCAGCCAGGGGTGCTGACAGCCCCCAGACAGAACCATATGGCTTGTGACACGTTCCACATAAATTACCTTTTGGCACCGAGCTAAACAAAAGAACTTTGAATAATTCTGCAGTTTCAAAGAGCCTCCCTCTCTGCGATGCTTTTGCCACCAAACAGAATCTATCTGCATATGTCTGTGCCAAATGCATCCTGGTCAGCCGCCCCATGATTTAAGACCAGCTATTCCTTGTCTCCACACTACATAATGAAGTCAGTCACATTTTATTGCCAAATGGCCCTGGTAATGCCTCCGTAACTGCCCATCGAAGGTGCTTTTGCTTTCGGGAATAAAGAGCGAATTTGAATTTCACCAAGATAAACTCGTGACTGGGTCAATACATCGAATGGTTATCGTTTGTGCCCTGCACTTTATCTATTTTTGGGCCTTGTTCCCGCAAGGAAATAAAAATGTATTACCTGGCTGTATAAAACCACAGGCCTGGGGAAGAGGAGGGACATTTGTGAACTGTTTTCTGCACGGTAGGAGAGCAGACGGTTTCGTTGCTGGTAGGAAAAACAAAATGTGACCAGGGATGGGGGGGGGTGGGTGGGATCCAAAGTAGGAAAGATCACTTGCTCCAACGTTGCATTTTAAAAGGTAGCTTTTTTCACAGGTGACATTCAATTCTCCAAGAGTTTTGAGCGATTGGCCTCATTCCACACAAGGGGAGACTGAGGAGCAGCAGTGGAAGGGGGCCTTTTTTTGAAACCACATGGATTCTGGATCTTCGATGAGAACCATGTTTCTGGTTCTCTCTCCTTACAGACACATGTCAAAGGCACACTCCCCTGCCGTTTTGGAGTGCCGTGCCACTCGGGACTCATCTGGGATCATGGAGTGTGAGCAAAAGGGAAGGGTCATGATTTCCTCGCAGCTGTGACAAAACCAGTATTCCAGATAGTGGCTGTCCCGGCAGTCTCGGTCCTGGAGTGAGGACATAGGAAGGCAGAGATCCAGCCGAGCCATGATGGACACAGAGCAAACGTGAGAAATAATAGCACTTGGTTGTCTCGTACCCCTGGGAGCTGGGTGCTATTTGTTACTGAGGCATAACCTAGCCTATCCAGACTCTAAGCCCCAATGCCAGGCTTTTTACTCCACCGAGTGAAGCCAGAATGGGAGGTCAGCTCTCCCAAATCCAAGTTCACCGTTTCACTCTGGCCCTCCTTCTTCTATTAGGAGTTCCTCGACTTTCGTAATTCCTAGTTTGCAAAACAGATTATGTTTTGGAGAAGTCACTTGCCTGAAGGCACAGCCCCATTAAGTAGCCTCATGATGTCTACCTTAGTATCAGAGCTCATCTGAGCTTCCCTTCTTTCTCCTTCCTGTTCCTTGTCCTGCAGGAAATCATACAGTCTAGTGATGAGTAGTATTGGCTGTGAAGGCGGCCTGCCTGGGTTCAAAGGTGACTTTGAGGGAATCCGTGGGTGGCTCAGCAGTTTGGCGTCTGCCTTCGGCCCAAGGCGTGATCCTGGAGTCTTGGGATCGAGTCCCGCGTCGGGCTCCTTGCAAGGAGCCTGCTTCTCTTTTGCCTGTGTCTCTGCCTCTCTTCCTCTCTGTCTCTCATAAATGAATAAATAAAATCTTTAAAAAATAAAAAACAAAGGTGACTTTGAGTGAACATCTTAGAACCTTCCTCCTCTGTAATGGGGATGTCACTAGTAGTAGCACCTACCTCCTAGGGTTACGGTGACACACGCAGAAGTGCTCAACACAGTTCATGGCACACACTAAGTACACTGTGCATGCTCATCATGTGATGAGCACATCTCCTTAATCCAACGCCGCCTTAGTACCACAGAGTATGCAGCCTGCCTCGGGCACCATGACTGCTGGCTCCCTTCTCCCACTGGGTCCACCAGCCTGCACCACTGGGATGCCAGCAAGCCTGCCCTGGACCTCAGCGAGTGCAGGAGGGGGACCCTGTCTGCAATAGGCACCTGGGAATAGCCTGGACAGATGACTTCTGGCCTTGGGCTTTCCCAGACTCTATCCTCAGTTGCTTGTTCACTCTCACAACTATCATCTGTCTCAACACTGTTAGCATCCCTTCTACATCTCTAAGAACTTTCTTTCCTTTTTCCTCCATTTACACTACATATTTACTGAGCACCTGCCACTGCCAGGTGCAGTCCTTGGTGGACAGAATGTAAAAGGTGATTCAGACACAGCGTGGCAACAGAGGAAGGCCCACAGGATAGCAAATCTAGAACACTCCAATCAGCATTTATGATAGGAAGTATAGGGTGCAGCGGGGGTGTACTGCTCTATTCAGCAAACACTTATTGAGCACCTATCCTGTGTCTGACATTTTGCTCAACACCAGAAATACAGTGGTAGAGAGGCCAGGCCCTATACATCTTCACATGAAGTTTAGAATCCAACATTTGCACCAGCATCCGTTCTCCCCTATTTATGCCCAATCTACGGCTTAGGCATGGCTGACTCTGCTCTACGAATCCGAGGATGGATTGGTAATCAAAGCTCAGCCAATGGGAGCTTGGTCCTCATCACTGATTCAGGAGTGGTCATATGATTCAGATTGTCCATTGAAGACTGGCATCTAGACATCTGCTGGAGCTATTGCAAAAGAGGTTATGTCACTATGATGGGATTCCTATAATGGTAAGATATAAACTCAGAGTAACCAATGGATCTTTATCAATATTTAGGGAGAACCGGGCTGAGGATGAAATCAGCAGACAGGAAAAGAGAGACAGAGATGGAGAAAGAAAGATTTCTGTTAACATCTCAGCCACAGGCACACTGAATGAGACTGGAGCTAGCCGTACCTGGAGGCATCATACCTTGAACATATTTTAGTTACTATGGAGCACTTTTTTGCTTAAGCCGGTCTGAATGGGTTTCTGTCACTTGCAAACCAAAGAACACTAATGCACCGAGGCACAGAAAGAGGACACAAAAAGTTCTGTGAAGAGAGAAAACCATTTCCTAGAGTAGCACTGGGCCACTCACATAGCAGGTTTATGAACCGAAATTCACTTTGACGTAGCAAAAGGACCAGGAGAGCAGCGGCTGGAGTTTAGACAAGGCTGAACCCATGAGGTCTGCAGGGAATAAGAGCCCCACCCAGGCGCCACCCAGAAACACTGATACTCTTGAGGTATGACCACTGCCACCTGGCTTTGCAAATGTCGGCAAAGAGGCATATTCTTGCCTCTTCCTTGTCTGAGGCTGCATCCTGTTTCCCTCCTTCCCTGGTGCCTACCTTCCAGGTGGTCAACCCTGGCCAACCCTGTGAGATCTGAGTGCCAGGAAGACCTTCTCAGTGCTTCCCTGGAATTAGCCCAAGTCTTATGGGAGCCATGGCCTCAGAGAAAACCGAGGCATGGTGGTTTTCCCTTGTCTTAGGTCCTCACGTGGTGTGTGGTTCAGAGGTACGTATGTTATATTCGAAAATCTCCTATTCAGGATTCCGCAAACACATTATAATGGATGCTCTTTTTTACTGTTATTTTGTTTGGGATTTTTGCTTTTGTTTGGCGCCAGCCATAGTATGAACAATCCCTTGCATCTGAAAACTGGGTCCTTTGATGCCTGTTGACAAAATAGCAAAATAAAGTGTGTATGGACTTTCTCAAGCTTTGGAATGGGATTCCTTTACTAGGCTGATAAATTTTTCCACAGTGCAAGCTGAAGTTTGCCGAAAGGCACATTTTTGCAAGGTGAACCCATACTCTATTGGTGGTTGGTGGTCAGTGGGACAGAACGAGGGGGGGGGGCTGTTCCAAAATTATTCAGAAGACAGGGAGCCAGGTTAAGCTCTGAATCCTGGTGGGGAGAGAGCCCACCCCCTAGCAAAGTGCAGAATTGTAGCAAATGCACAACAGACGCCTTGGTGTGCAGGGGAAGCTGTGGTTGAACACTGACACCCTATGTGGAGAGCAGGAAATGGCAGTAGGAGCGTCCACAGACTCTCAGGGACATTGCAGGGAAAAGGCAAATGAAAGGCTCGAGAGCCTAGGTCAGAGGTTGCAAACTGGTGGTGGTCTGTGGACCAAAGTGGACCAGCGAGCATGATCTGTTTGTTCTACATGTTTCCAACTAACTAAGCAGGACAAGGGCTGTCTCTATTCTATTTAGTTATATCCTCAGCCTCTACAGCAAGACAGGCACACAGTAAGCACCCAATAAACACTGACTGAATTGATGGATGAATAGATAGTGGAATCACGTGATTTTCAATCAACAGCCAGATTTCTAGCTTCTTTTTAAAAATCAGAAAAATGAAGAAAACAATGAGCTGGGGTTGTAGCAGCTGTTCCCTGAAAACAGGAGCTGTTATCTCCTTGTTACCACAATCCCCACCACTCCCTATGGCCTCACAGTGGACTCAATTCCATCCTACGCATCACCTGCCAACATGTAGGCATTCAAGTTTGTTGACTGTGACCTAAGCCACTGTGAGAATTTCCCAGGGGAAGTCTATTCCAGTCGCTGAAGAGGATGCAGCCAGAGAGTCTGGGTTTATCACTTGTATTACCAGCACCTAGAAGGATCCTTCCCACGTGAGCCGAGCCTCACTTTTGTCAGTGTGTGTGGGCCACAGGAGGTCAAAATGTCACAAACCCATCCCGCCCTTCACTCCTCCTCTGCTTCCAACATTTAAAAAATGCGGAACGTGAATCCAGAAGAATCCAGTTCAGGTTTTCTAGTAAGCAATCAGTCCATTTTCCCCCCCTAAAATGCTCTACAAATGCTAAGTTTGTTATTATTACCTCATATTCCACTGGGCCATTGCCTGCAAGGAATCCATGAGTAAGGAGAGCCTGTAGTTGGCTTAGCTGATCAGGAAAATCAAATGATTTCACACTAAATTAGTCAAAGACCTTAACATGCTCCAAATGGTCCCACTCCTTTCAGAGGGGCCCCAAAGTGAATGCATGAATGTGTGGGGGGGCATTCACTGACCAAATCACAAATTAAAGCCTAAAAAGCACAGACCTATCGCGATCCAAGGAAACGCCTGAGGTACGAGTCAGTCTGTAGACACACTTTTTGCAGTGCAGCACTGTGCTTCAGAGGATGGGTGCCTCGACTATGCAGAACCAGGTTTGAGGCCTGGCTCTGTCACTTACTTTCTGAAAGTTCTTAGTCCTCTCCCCGCCATCCCTTAGCCTCAGTCTCCAAATCTGCAAATGCCAATAGAAATAAGAGTGCTTCAAGGCATCCGGGGGGCTCCGTTCATTAAGCATCTGATTTCAGCTCAGGTCACGATGTCAGAGTCCTGGGATCGAGTCCCATGTCGGGCTCCCTGTTCACTGGGGAGTCTGCTTCTCCCTCTCCCTCTGCCCCTCAACTCACTCGAACCCACATGTCTCTCTCTCTCTCAAATAAATAACTAAATAAACTCTTTAGAAAAATATAATAGTATTTATTCAATCAAAGTCAAGTTTACATAAGGATCGTGAGGTTCGATATGAACAAGAACGCTTGGCGGGGCCTCTGGCACGTAGTAAATGCTCAGGAAATGCTAGCTATGCTACTCTAAAAGAAAAATGGTTTGAAAGTTTGGCCCAGATCAAGCAACAGACTCAATTCGTGCCCGCGCCCAGGCATACACAGACCATCCTAGTCTACCTACCATCTGCAGGGGTTCTGCTAATAAGCCCCCAGGGTAAGAAAGCGAGCTTGATATTTAAACTCCAGTTGGAGAAACGTACACATAACCAACAATTACCAGGTCCTTCTGCAGGCACATACAAAGGATGTCAGGAGCCCAGAAGATGGAATGACTCTGCCAGGAGGAGTCCAGAATTTACAGAGAGGCAAACGTATAGAGAAGGAGAGTAGATTAGTGGTGGCCTGGGTTGAGAGCAGGAGCAGGGATCTAATTACAAAAGAGCAAGAAAGATCTTTCTGGAGAGAAGGAAATGTTTTCAATTGGACTGCATTGATGGTTGCACAACTAGATAAATTGGCAACAACAACAAAAGCCCACTGAGTTGTACACTTAAAATGAGTGAATTTTCCAAACTGCAAATCACATCTCAATAAAGTGTCAAGAATTGAAAAGTATTCACAGAAGACGTGTCATTTAAGCTAAGCCTCCTGGATGATAGAATCCACTAGACAAGGAGGGAGGACTTGGTCTCGCCGGAGGTGGAGGGTACCCGCACAGGAGCAAAATCAGGGTGGACAAAACCCACATGATCAGGAACCAGCTCCATGGCAGGTGGAAGGAGACATGGGTAAAAAGGCTGGGGGTGACATTCAGCCCAATGTGGACACGTGGACTCTGGGACATGAGGCTTCCCTGGGACAGGGACACTGTGGTGTTATGCCACCGAGTGATGTCTGGCCCCTGCTGTATCTCCCGTGCTAATGGTGGGCTTTGGCTTTGCAAAATAAATCCAAGTTCACTGTTAGGAAACAGAAATCCCCTCCTAGGGCCTGAGAGCAGAGCGAAGTGTTTGATTTCTCAGAG
Organism: Vulpes vulpes; assembly: GCF_048418805.1. Classification (NCBI taxonomy): domain Eukaryota; kingdom Metazoa; phylum Chordata; class Mammalia; order Carnivora; family Canidae; genus Vulpes; species Vulpes vulpes. Next base: position 95,136,777 of record NC_132782.1, read on the forward strand.
GTGCTCCCTGTGGAAGCCTCCCCTTCACTGGTACTTAGGGGATTTGCAGCTTCTTTGCGGAAATGGCACAAGAGGTTTCTGTGCTTAATCCCCAGATCCTTAGAGTTTGGGCTGCATTCCGTCTATATTTCAAGAGCAGCACGGTGTAATCTGTGACAGTGAGCTTCGGCTCTCCATGCATGGAGCAAACTGGGAGAAATCAAGATGCCTGGAAAGCTGTTAAAGATGAGAAAGCTAAGGCCCAGAGCAGCACCTTTTAGGGTTTCTGGCCAGACCACAGTTTCCCTGCGAGCTGTCCCCCCTGCCACCTTGGCAGACAGGACTATGTTCCCTGACCCCACTCTCCTGACCTCCAGTTAGACTCCTGGTCCTAGCTGGGCCATTCAGATGATTTCCCCAAAGGGTTCAGAACTGAGCTGAGGAATGTTCATTATTCCAGGCTAGTCAGTGGACCTGCATTTATATAGAACTGGGAGCCGTGCGTATTCTGAAGCATTGACTTCTGGTTTAGAGAAAGTGATGGACAGACCTTCCCATTCCATCCTTTTTTTTTTTTTCTCTTAAAGATTTTATTTATTTGAAAGAAAGAGAAAGAGTAGAAAGAGCAGAGAGAAAGAGAGCACATGAATGGTGGGAGGGGATGCTGAGGGAAAAGGAGAAGCAGACTCCCCACTGAGCAGGGAGCCCGATGTGGGGCTGGATCCCATGACCCCAGGATCACAACCTGAGCCAAAGGCAAGATGCTAAACCCACTGAGCCACCCAGGCGCCCCTCCCCCTCCTGATTACTGTCTGGTTTCTGGCTCTGGTTCCCTGTGACGCTGGGCTCACCTTATTATATCCCTGGGAAGTATCAGATGCTCAGTATGCTTCCAGCAAATTCCTGTATATTGCTCAAACAAGTCGAAAGTGGACTCCTTTCACTTGGAATCATAGTGTCCTCACTGAGTCAGAGAGAGGCTTCCCCAAATCACAATGCAAAATTGACACCAGAACCCTTCTCACCTGCCAGACCTGGGGCCTTAATATTCATTAACCAAGATGGCAGAGATGAGATGCTCAGCAGACTGGGCACTTAGTTAGAATTCTCACCATAGTTTCCAGAAGCTAGTCTACTTTAAGTCCAACCTGAGAAGGAGGACTGCATTTTATAAGAGAGAAAGACTGTAGCTGGAAATCACAAATACAAAGACAAAGCAGGAGAAGCAAGTCACAGGACTTTATGGCCATGGCAACAATTCTGGTTTTGCTCAAGTAGGGTGACCCAGGAAATGGGGTGAAATATGTAAAGCTTGGGAATAATGCCTAGTACAAAATACATGGTAGTTACTATTAGTAAATGACTGTTATTATTACCCTGGGGGTAATGGAAATCACTAGGAGGATTTTTACAGGGGTGCAATGTCCTTTTTAGATTCTGAAAGGTGCCCCTGGATGTGGGGTGCAGAATGGACCTGTCAAGAGCCATTTACCTAAAACAAGGAGTGTTGGCAGTAAACGAAGTGTGTGTGCTTGATGTGAGCTGAATTTGAGATATCCAAGTGAAGATGTCAAGTAAGCATTTGGATATTGATGTCTTGCAAGAGAAACCTAAAAAGAAAATATTTTCAGGCATCATTGTTCCAAAGTTGACACCATGGCTATGCATGAGATGCTCCAACAGGGCTGTCCAGGGTCACATTCCCGGGGAAAGCCAATGGGATCTACTTAAGCATAATGGATGTGGTGGCCCACCCAGAATGCCCTCCCAATGCCTCAAGCACCAGCTCAATAAATATTTACTTATTGAACAAACAAATCAATCAATCAATTCACCAGCGGGACTAAAAGCTAGAGTTGTAGATCAGATCCTTCCGGGGAGGCAGTGAGAGGGAACCGGAGCCTCTGCATCACTTTTATTCCTGAATTCTAGACTCTCTTTGAGTAACCCATATATTTTACAGTTTTTGAGAATGAACACAGGGCCAGAAGTTGCAGGTAAAAAAGCAAAGGAACAAAAAAAGCATAGCCAAAGCCTCAGTCCTAGATAAATAAAGGAAACATTCATTTAGTTACAGAGACCTGCTCATGACTCTGCTATCAATAGATCTTCTCTTTCTGATAGATGCCTTGAATTCAGGCAACAGAGTTCCCCTGCAGCGTCCCTGGAAGACTTGGAGAGCCATGCCCTGAGCTCTCCAGTGGGGATACAGAAAATAAAAAAAAGAAAAGAATCAGGCAAGTCTGGCCAGTGGCAGGCATTCAATAATTTCGTTTGATATGAAGGTTAGGATATGACCTTGAGTACCGTGAGCATCTTCCATCTTGGGGATCTCCTCCCAAATCTGAAAGCTCTCAAGAAACCTGGCCACCTCCTCAGAATAAGTTCCAGAAAAGAGAAAGCTGGAATCTGAAGAGTCATTCTAAAAAGCCCCGTCTGCAAATTCTTTCCATGCCTGGATTTGTGCACAACACTGGTGAAAACTGACAGCGGCAAGGCTGGTGAACTTTATGTACTATAATCCGAAAACCCTAAGAATACTTAGGGGTGCCTTCTCTGGTCATCAGGCAACTGGGTTTTTATCGGGAAAGGCTGTATGATGCTGTCACTCCAAAAGGTCCCCTTTAGAGGAAAACTGACCAGGGCCCCGGCTTCTGTGATCGCTGAGGGACCAGGAGGAGACACACAGCCTAAGGGCAGTTACTCTATATGGCAGCAGTTCTTATAGTTTAACGTGTGAAAGAATCACCCAGAGAGCTTGTTAAAATGCAGTTTTCTGGGACCTGTGCTCAGAGATTGGAATTCAGTGGACTGATCTGTAGCCCATCCCACGCGGGGATGCTAATGTTGCTGATGCCTGGGACTGCTGCAAGCATCTTGCTGGACAGCTGTTAGCTCTACAATACGAGTGATGCTCAGGTATCCAGCATATGCCCAGACCAGCGCCAGGCCATAGTACTTGCTCAATAAATATGTGTTGGATAAACCGCCCTCTCATGAGGAGTTTCACCACTCAGAAACAGCCAGTTAGCAGATAAGAGAAAGCCCAGAGACACAAAGAGAAAAGGCAGTGGGAAGAAGCCACGAGGCATCCAAAGGCATGAGCTTGAAATAGCCACAGGTGAGTCAAAACTAAGAGAGAAGTGACAAATGAATCAGTAGTATCCCAAGGCAGGGGGGCAGCAAAAGCTGAGATTCACTAAGTTTCTGTATTTCTAGAGGGTTGGAAGAGGCACCAAAAGTCTCTCCTGCTGATGAAGCGACAAGTACATCAGATTACATGAGGTTCTGGTTTCCAGAAAATCCTTCAATCTCTCACAGAGAATGTAACACCACTGCCTGCCTGCCTTGTCTGTTCACGTGTTCTCACCACCCTTCCCCTCTAGGAAAGACAGGACGGCTCCCCACAACCAGAAACGGCCCAACATCAACCCAACGTAGGCCGGGAACCCTGGACACAAAACCTCATCTAGCGACTTCGGTCTTGGATGGCAAGGAAAAATTATTTCGATTCTCCAAATCTCAGTTGAAACAGCGACGGGACTGCCCCCTTCTCAAGGATAACGGACACAAAACTGCAAGTCGGAATGACAGGCACCCAGTCAGGACAGAGTAAGTGTGTGTGACTTGTGAATCTCTTGAACTTTGGGCAACTCTGAGAATGCAAGGATGTATTGTGATGAATGGATGGATGGATGGATTTATTCATTCGTGCATGCATGCATTCTACTATTGTCTGGGCACCTACTAGGCACCAGGCACTATTCTGGGTATAAAGGATGCAGTAGTAAATAAGACACAGAAACTGCTACTCTCATGGAGGAATATTACACTAAAGTGAAGGGAAAACAATGATTACGATGAAGAGGCACTCGGTACGGTACTGTTGGATAGTGTTACGTGCCTGGGATAGAGTGTCAAGAGGGTTGAGGGGGCATAATTTTAAATCTGATAGCCAAGAAAGGCATGATGGTATAAATGAAGATCTGAAAAAGGTGGAGGAGAAAACCTACAAACACTCCAGGTGTGGAGAACTGCAGGCATCGAAGAAGATCTTGGGGTCAGAGTGTCAGGGGCGTCTGGGGAGCAGCAAGGAGATGAGCGTATCCGACGAAGAATGAATAAATAAAGCAAGTGGAGCCAAACAGGGGTTGACGTCCAAGTGACACTGCTGACCAACCACGCAGGGCTCAACAGGTCATAAGAAGGAGTGTGGCTCTCACAGAGCCAAGCAGGAAGCCAGAGTTCAGTTCAGGTGAAAAATGGGCGCAGTAATAACTATCTGCATGTGACCCATGTGACTGCTTTATTTAAATGGCAGACAAGGTATGATGGAGGCGTAGGTGATGATGTCGGAGTGGAGAGGAGAATCGTTATCAACACTGAAATCAGAAATCACGCGCTATTGTCAGAAATCAAAGACGATGGAGCACAAAGAGGCACAGGTCCCCAAGGATACCCAAAGCTGAAGACGGGTCTACATTTTCCACTTTACAGACACCAAGTCCGAGGCTTCCAGGATACCTTAGTGAGGAGGAGATGGGCCTTTCTCTCTGGTCCCTTGTACAGCTGAACAAAGCAGGGATCACAGGCAACGACTTCCCCCCACAGCTGAACATCTGCATAGAACTTCTGACTCCCCCCAAATCTCACTAACAGCCTACAGGTGACCGGAAGCCTTACCGGTCACATAAACAGTTGATGAACACGTGTTTTGTGTGTTATATGTATTCTACAGATTATTACAACAAAGCAAGCTAGAGAAAAGAAAAAGGTTATTAAGAAAATTGTAACAAAGGGAAAATATGTTTACACTACCCTCCCGTGTTTACCAAAAAAAAAAAAAAAAAAAAAAAAAAGTAGAAGTGGACTCACGCAGCTTAAACCCATGTTGGTCCAAGGGCCGACTGCATATGCAAGCTCTTTGGAAGACCTGTTTGTGCACTGATTCTAACTCCTCTCCTCCCTTTCATTCTTCACCCTCCTCAAACACGGATTCTTTCCCTATCGGTCTTCTAAAATCATTGCCAAACCCACTGGACTCCTTAAGGCCCCATCTTACTACACTTTCCAGCAGCGTTCAGGCATGATTGACTATGCTATCTTTCTGAACACGATTTCTTCTCTTGGCTTTGGTGGCACCAGCTTTCCCAATTCTCCCCCATATCATCTGGCCACTCTTTCTCAGTCTCCTCACCTGAGTCCGCCCCTTCCTCCTACCATGAGGGAGTTTGCCAAGACTCAGATCTGGACCTCTTCTTTTCTCATTCCAAATTGCCTCCCTACATGATGGCATGAGTCCCATTGCTTGCAAAATCAGCCATGGCCAGCAACTCCCCCAAATTAACCTATGCCCTGACCTCAGACTAACACATATAACTTCTCTCTCTCTGTCAACCACTTTCTTCTTTTTAAAGATTTTATTTATTTATTCATGAGAGACACACACATAGGGAGAGGCAGAGACACAGGCAGAGGGAGAAGCAGGCTCCATGCAGGGACCCTGATGTGAGACTCAATCCCGGGACTCCAGGATCACGCCCTGAGCCAAAGGCAGACGCTCAACCGCTGAGCCATCCAGGTGTCCCTCAACCACTTTCCTTGTGTGTTGACTGGGCATCTCAAACTCACACATCCAAACAGAATTCTTGATGTCTTCCCCCGGCCCCCAAACATATCCCATCTTCCCTAGCTAATTCCTGTAATGATAACTTCAAAATGCATTTCCAACCTTTAGCAATCATAGGAGTTCTTGGGGAAAAAAATGGAAAGATCAGTTAACACAGTGCCCCGCCCCCCCATTCCCATAAGTGAAGGTCCACTCCGGGAAGCCCAGGCATATGCCAGTTTTCAAATCCCAGGCTGGCTCATGTTACACAAATACGTCACCCACCTGACTCCTATAGGCGTTTGGGATGGAACCCCCACACCAGCCTCCTCTTGTACCTTTCTCAGAGCCAACCACACTGGCCTGAATTTCATTCCTTAAGTGAGCCAGATTCTTTTCTGCCTCAGCACCTCCCCTCTGCCAGGAAGACAGCCCCCGTACAACCAAGCTGCCCCTACTCATCCTGCAGATTTCACTCAAATGTCACTTCCATTGGCCTCATCCCCAGCCCCCGTGGAAATTCTCCTGTCACGCGCTCTTTCAGAACACTCCCTACAATTTCCAGCTCTGCTCCCTTGTGTTCTTACTAGTTTAGTGCCACCTGTCCTCACTCAGGCTATAAACTCCGGAGGTCCATTATCTATGGCTTTCATCCCTGGATACGCGGCACCTCGCATGCAATAAATATCCAACAAATGTTGGTTAGATGATTGAAGGAATGAGTGTTGTCTGCTTTATAATAGACGCTGAAGTGCAGTGTCCTCATCTGTAGCATGACAATGGTTATTTTTCCTGCTTTGCGTACATACAACTTGACAGAACAAATAAAACCGTAAAGTAGCCTACGATTTTATTACATTTTTATTCTCCAAGAGAGAAAGACTACTCTATCCACATTTGTATCATCAGCACCTGGTATAAAGTTACTGTCCACCAAATGCATGTTGGATTGAATTGCTATTACTACATCCGCAGAGAGGTAAAAACAAGAGCTCATGTCAGTTCCCCAGTCCACAATTAATGCTCCTACCCATCTGTCTCAAAAAGATTCCTCTGACCTGATCATAAGGTGTGGAAATCTTCAAGTAAGCATCTCGGGGCTGAATCAATAAATTCACAGCCTAGAGCCAAGTTTTTTAGGTTTTTTTTTTTTTTTGTGGGTTGTTTTTTTGGTTGTTTTTTCTTTTTGTTTTTGTTTTTTGTCCTGAACAAGTTTCTGTTTCATACCTGTTTGTTCTATTTTTTGAAAGGTGTGTGCAGTTTGTCAATAAGGCTGATGCTCATTACTTGAAGGTTCGGTGAGCAAGAAAACAGGCGCAGATTTATAGGAAGTCTGCCTTCACCCAAAAAAGTCAAGTATCTACTTTATTTGGAGGGCAAAGGTTGAAGGTAAGCTGTAGAATGGCAAGGAGGGGAGGCCCAAAGCTGGTCTGGGCCGGGGCGAGGCGGGGGTGGGGTGGGGGCGCGTCACTGAGAGGCTACTCACGTTCATCTGAAAGGCTCTGAACATCATCTCCATGACTCTGCAACACACGTGGGATTGTAACCCACCTGGATTTGGTGTACATGGTCTACCTGTGGCTCCCCTGTCCGATTTAGGTGTTTGTGTGTTTGTGAAGAGTGGTAATACAGTGAATGTATATTTGAGCCTCTACTATGTGCTAGAACTAGGCATCCTAAAAGTAACTTAACCCCACTTAGAAGGGACTGTCATCCCTTTCTAGAGATGTGGAAACTGAGGTTCAAGTGAATTAATTTGCACAATGTCATGAAACTGGCAAGCAGTCGAAGGCAAGGCCACCAGCGTTTAAGAGTGGAAACAACAACACAGCACAACAAATAAAGCAGTAAGCTAGACACTTCTAGGGATGCCTGGGTGGCTCAGTCAGTTAAGCGTCTGCCTTCGGCTCAGGTCATGATCCCGGGGTCTTGGGACTGAGTCCCACCGCTGAGCAGGGAGCCTGCTTCTCCCTCTCCCTCTCCCTCTCCCTGCCACTCCCCTCTACTAGTGCTCTCTCTCGCTCTGTCAAATAAATAAATAAAATCTTTATTAAAAATAAAAACTACATACTTGTAAGTGCCAGAGTCTACATTGCAGCCCAGAGCAGCAAATACCCGGTTGCTTTTTATGTGAGCCGGCATGGCCTCGTCTCGGCACACAGCACAGTAACCTTGAAGGAATGAGAGCTTTGGAGTCAGATCTAAACTTGAATTCTTTCTCTGCTGCTGACGACGTGTGACGCTGGGCTCTGTGTGATGGCCGGCTCTGCTAAGCTGCTCTGGACCTCTGGTCAGGCTGTCATGTGTTCTCCAGTCGTCCGGCCCATGAACGATGTATAAGGAATGACAGCTTTGCTTTTCTCCTCATCCCACACCCCTTGTCTCAACCAAGTCTGTGTCTATGATGTTGTAAAAACAAAAGCAAAAACCAAAACCAAAACCAGACATTGACCATTTCCTCTCTCTCTCTCTCTCTCTCTCTCCCCCCCCTAACATGCCAGGCACCCAGTGAAGCCCTTAATATGCCACATTTTCATTTAGTACAAAGTCTTTTTTCTCCCAGATCCTGCATCGTGGACGCAGAACTTCCCCAATCTTAGTAATGGGGCCAGTACTCTGCCTCGAACCTGGCCCATCTGAGGCTGAAGCGCAGGTTACCAACCACTAGTCCACACTGCCTCCCTCCCTTCCTATGCTCCGAGAAAGCAAATACTGACAAAAGTAGAAGTGTTTTCTGTTCCTTCCTTGCTTCTTTTGCAATAACATTCCCTAACCTGGCACTGTGTGTGTGTGTGTGTGTGCACATTATCACCAGGAAAATGTAAAGGCAGAAAGGTCGGGAAACATTTGCTCAGGTCCTGTACAAACCAGCCAGTCTGATCTGATATTACGATGGACAGGAAATTACTAGAAGTTCAGTATCATCTGTGAGAGTCTACTTTGGGCATTATTTTACCTTCAACATATTCTCAGAGCTCCACACCCATCCCCAGATGTTAAGGATTTGTTATTTGCATGACATGACTGTGTTTGCCTCTACACCACCTTGTGTGTGCCTCAACAGCAGGGGAAAGGCCAGGAAGCAGCGAGAAGAGACAGGTCACTTTATTATTTTTAAAACAGAATTCATAAGCAGGTGTGTTTGTGTTTCTTACCCTAGGCCAGGCTCCTCTCCTTGCTGCTGCTTCACAGAAGCAGCAACCAGATCGATCTGGCTCAGAGGTGATGTTCTTCAACAGAGCCTATTCCAGGATTCTTGGGGGTTACTGAATATTTGAAGGGGCTGGGCTTCCATGAAGAGAATACAAAAAAAAAAAAAAAAGAATGAAGCATTTCAGACTTGAGAGTGGTGGTGCTCCACCATGGGCTATTTTTCACCCCTGCAGGCAGCTGGCAACATCTGCAGACATTCTTGGTTGTCACAGCCTGGGAGGCTCCCGGGGCCCAGCGGGGAGATGCTACTGATTATCCTACGATGCATGGGATGGCCCACCCCCCTAAACAGATACACAGGCACACAAGAAAGAATTCTTCTGCAGCAATGTCAATAGTGCCAAGGTTGAGAAACCCTGCTTTCAAGGACGCACCTCAGGTTTTGATTTTATTTTTAAATTGTATCTTTGAGAAAGCAAATTACTGAGTATGATTTTTCTAGAACATACACTTTGAGATTATTTCCTAAGTGGGCCTCCGTGGCTCTCTGTCTCTTTCAGGGCCGTCTGAAGCCTTCAGGCCAGAGGAACATCCAGGACCCGGACGGGCGACCTTCCCTGTCGCCTCTCAGACCCAATCGCATGGGATACCCTGCATCACCCAAACCAGCCTCGAAGCCACACAGCCTCCTCTCTCAGCCTGGCAAGCCTCTCCCCTCTTTACTACCTTGCAAAACTCTCTGCACCCCCTAAGGCTTTGTCAGTCCCCTTCTTCACCTTTCTGGAAGCCTTGACTGCTCAGATTAGAGTTCGTGCAGCAACAGCAACAGCATCACCTGGGAGTTTATTAGAAAAGCAGAATGTCTGGCCCTCACCACCGTCTTAGAGAATAGCCAGCTGCCTTTCAAGACCCCAGGTGCTCTGCCTGCCCACGGAAGTACAAAAGGGCTCCTGTCAACAAGGGGAGCTGCCTGCGGCGTGCTCCCCACTCCCAGAGACCCCGACTCACAGAGTCTTTCCTGTGCAGCAGCTGTTTGTGTGTCTGTCTCTCTCTCTCTCCACTTTGTGACCCTGATCTGCAGAAGGATGGCATTTTATTTATGTGCGTATCACTGCATCAGAAGAGAACAGAAGCACAGCAGACACCAACATATTACAGCTACACAAATGAACGGTCCGTCAATCCAGGCCCCTCCCCCGCCATCCCCACCAGATGGAAAGGCTGTGTCCGTCTCCTGACAGCTGAGGCCAGCATAGGTCCAGTGCCAGCCACGGGGACGCGATGACATCTCAGCAACCCCACCCACTGGTGCTTAGAATGAAGACCGACTCAAGACCCAACCCATACAATCCCAGTAATGCTTACAGCATGTCAGGCCCTCTGCTTGGCCATGGGGGTGTGACAATGAAGAGAACACTCCTGGTCCCTCCTTTTGAAGGGGCTGCTATCCTGGGATGGGAGGCAGACATGAGCAAGTTGGGGCACCTGGGTGGCTCAGTGGTTGAGCGTCTGCCTTCAGCTCAGGGAGTGATCCTGGGGCCCTGGGATCAAGTCCCTCATTGGGCTCCCTGCATGGAGCCTGCTTCTCCCTCTGCCTGTGTCTCTGCCTCTCTCTCATGAATAATTAATTAATTAATTAATTAATTTAAAACATTTAAGATAGTTCACACCGTTTGCTCACCCACCCACCCACTGGCTCACTTGCTCCTTCAGTACATGCACTGAGTCCTTCTACATGCCAAGTCCTGGGGCCACAGAGGTGAATGAAACATACAAACCCAAACCCAAACCTGTGGACTGGCAGTGGCTGGGGAGCAGGGGGTAGGGACAAAGGAAGGGGCGAGCTCCCAGGGTAGCCCCACAGGCTGGGGTTGGCCTCTACATCTGAGTCCACCTCAAGATGCCCCACCTGCCCACAGAGCCACAGCCAGGGTGCTCAGCCCATCCTACCACCTTCTCCAGGCCACTGTGGTGGCCCCATTTCTGCATGCTCCCTAAATAGATGGGGGTGGGTGGGCATTCTCTAGAGCATCTCCATTCTTAATTTTTTTTTTTTTAAAGATTTGAGCGAGACAGAGAATGAGAGAGCACAAGTGGGGAGGAGGAACAGAAGGAGAGAGAGAGAAGCAGGGAACCTGACATGAGGCTTGATCCCAGGACCCCGGGATCATCATCTGAGCCGAAGGCAGATGCTTAACCAACTAAACCGCCCAGATGCCTTGCATTTATGATTTTTAAGGTGCTACCGGGCCTGAGGATCATCCAGGATAGAGCAGACTTCCCTAACCAATAGCACTTATGCAGTCAACTCCATCTCGGAGAGATTCATTCTATAATTTCTGGGGCCTCGGAGGGAATGTCTTCATATTTCTCCACTGCAGTGATGTCACCATTCATTGGCCCTAATAGCTCCACTATCAGAGAGTCCGATGTTTCCAGGCATTCAGTTACCCATAATTATTTTGTTTTACTCTCCATTTTGGTGAGACAAGCCATTCAGACCAGGCAGGACCTGCACATCATTTGCTATTTGTATGTGAGTTAAACAAAGCTCCATCCGGAGCATGGAGCGTTATCTACAATCCTCCCTGGGCTGTCTCATTGGTCTTCTTGCTATGCTTTCTTACCGAGAATATCATTATAATAATGATCTTTATCAGGGATCAGCAAACTAAGGCCTGGGGGCAATGCTGGCCAGCCACCTGCTTTATTTGTAAATTGAATTTTACTGGAAAAGCAACATACCCATTTGTTTACTTATTGTCTGTGCTGCTTTTGTGATAAAACAGCAGAGCTGAGCGGTTCCAATGGAGATAGCGCAACCCTCAAAACCCCAAACATTTCCTATCAGGTCTTTTTACAGAAAAAGATTGCCAGCCTCTGCCTAATAGCTAATGTTTCTATAGCTCAAGTCCTGTGCAAAATCCTTTATGTGGTTTGCGTCCTCTAATCCAGTAAGAACCCATTTTACAGGTGGGACTATCAAGTCTCAGAAGTGACAGCCCAGCGTCCCAGCGTCCCAGAGTTGGGATTCAAGCCTGTGTTGCATCAGCTATGTCTGAGTGATGTCTCCACGTGCCTCCTGAGATCCAAACCTGCACTGACCTCATGAGCTACAAAACCCTGTTAGGTGAGACAAGTCACTTTGTCTCTTTGTGCCCATTTGTGCAAAAAAGGCTCATGATCCAACCTCCTTGGCCATGCCATTCCGAGTTAGATGAAGTACGGCAGATGAAAACGTATGGAGTGTCAGTGAAGCATTCACCGGTGGTTACTGCCCAGGTGATAGGTGTCCACCTGCACGAAGATGGCAGGACATGTCACTAACGCCTCCCTCCTAAGGCTTCTCTCCTCCCTTGCTTCTCAAAGTGTGGCCCACAAGCCACCTGGGAGCCTGTTCGCAACGGAGAATCTCGAGCCTGGCCCAGACCTGCTGCATGCTAACGACACCCTTGGGTGACAGGGCTTGGGATGCTCTGCTCTAATCCCCACTCTGATAAAATCCTGACGGTGATGCCACTGGCCTCTGTCAGGGCCATGCAACATCTTCATGACCTCACCTTCTGGCCAAGGGGACTTCTGTGCTGGTTTCCTCTCTTTAATCCTTTAGAAAAAGGCACCTCATTCTGTCCCAAGGCTCTGTGGTTGGACTTTGACCTTCCTTGGTTCTTGGGGGCCTCGACTCCTAACGAAGTGTCCTTTATACCTTTCCCCACCTCCTCTCCCCTTCTGCTGTGTGACTTCTAATGCTTTCAATGCAATACACTCTTGGCACTGAATATCATATTAAATCATGCCCGGGCAAGATATGCCCCCCGGACACTCAAAGAGATGAGCCACTGCTGCCCCTCCACCCTTGACCTCGAGGGTTTATCCTCACCCTGGCTCATTTCCCGATGCCCCAGCCAGCCTCCTGCCTGAGATGTGACACTTTGGAACCCCTAATGGGTAGCGCAAAGGATGCTCACGCTCCCCTTCAGGTGAGGTGTCTTGTCCATGAGAGTGTGGAATATGCCTACATAACCCCAGGCTCAGCACAGAAAGATGCTTGATCATGGCTTCATGGCCAAGCAACTGATCTCTGCACTCGATGAATCCTAAAACTATTTCTGACCTCAGGTCTCACCCATCTTCACCTTCCTATCTTTCAGGCATATAAGAAAGGAAGGCAGTCAGCTGATGGCCTGAGCTATGGGGGAGCACCGAGCCAGGTGACACTGGACGACACAACACGTTCTATGCATCTGACCTCCTCCCTGCCCCGTTATTTGGTATCTTGGCTTCCTGGGGACTCCACGGTGGCAGATGTCACGAGGTCTAAGCACACCCAGCCAGGCTGAGCCTGCACTGTGTGCCGACCTCCCCAAATCAGCCAGATCTTCCAGCACAGATGCCAGCAGGTTTCTCCTCCCTCTTCCCACACCTATGATTCATCCTCCCCCTCCTCTTTTCTATCACAAACACACATCTGTTCCGACTTAGGATAACTAAAGGAAAATTAAATGAATCTGTTTCGTGTGTCTCCAGGGTTATTTATAGGACTTTAATACAGGCTGATACAAAATAAAGAAATAAAGAGAGAAATAAAAATAAGTTATCTTCTCGGGAAGCCAAGCAAAGTTCAAGGAAGAGGAAAATAAGTCATGTCCTTCGAGCTGATGAAGCTGTAAGCGTCTTTGGTTTATCACCGTCTTTCTTCCAGGTCCTGTGAAAATCAATGAGGCCTGTTGGATTTTGAGAGATCAATATTAAAAATATGCACTTTGCAATGCAGAACATGTGCGCCGTGCGTGCACTTCAAGGGGCCGGCATGCCGATGGAGCTCAATCCTTATCAAGCACTTGGAAGAGAGTACATATTGACTGTTGGGATAAGGGGATCGCCGGGTCCTTCTCTGGCTGCCCCTTCGACTTCTGTGCAGGTGCCATGTGCAGTCCCGCTGTGGCGGGCAGCTCGAGCTCTAGGCCACTGATGAACCTCAGGTCTCCTTACTCCCTGCATCCTTATCAGGATGGTATCTTTCAGAAACAGGCCAGAGACAGAGCGATAAGCTCCAAAGCCGCTGAATGTCAAGGTCATCATTACCTCTAATCTGGGAAAATAGGTAACATGTCCACATGTAGACGTCTTTGGACTAGTCTCCCCACCTTTCCCTGCATTCCCACTGCCTTCTGCTCACCGAGCTTCCCTCCATCTTCTACTCCGACCTTGGCTAATCACTCCATTATGCCCACATCTGCCAGCTTCCATGCACCTGCCAGCGCCACCTTTATTAAGATGGGCATCTTATTGTGTTTCTCTAATGCTTGAAATCTAAAATTTGGGGCAGCTCATTAAGAACCTACTTGATTTTACCTTCCTCAGAAGCCATCCCCAAACACAATTCCTAGACACCAGTCACACTGGCACTTAACAGGTCTTGTACAGTAAACAACTACTTGTCAACATTCGGATCTACTTTCTCTCCTCGTTTCAGGAATTTCTTAGGCAGATAGAAATGTTTCTTTTTTGTGATCCCATAGGCTCCTTCTATTTATTATCCATCATTTATTCTACAGTATTGTTGTGTATTTTGTATCTGTTTACTGCCTGTTCCCCCATTGGAATCCGAACTCATTGAGGACGGTGACTTTGTTGTGTTTACTGCCCAGACCCCAGCACCCTAGCATTAGCTCCTGGCACATCGTAAGCACTCAAAATATATTTGCTGAATGAACAGATGAAAATCTACTTCCCAGGCTAGTCTGTAAGTTCACTGAAGTCAGAAATCTCCCATTTGTTTCACATTCTGGGTACACAGTTAAGTGCCTGGCACAGGGTAGGAGTCAAAACCCCAATGCTGTGTTGAACTGAACTGGCTTGAAAGGCACTTTGCAGGGGGAACTCATTGAGAGGGTCCTCAGAATTAGTTCTCTATCTCCTGTGTACAAAGCCAGATTAAAAACTAAAAAGTGAGACTGCTTCTCACCAAAGGGAGGAAGTCTTCAGTGAGAATCAAGGACAAAAGATCCCCAAATCTCAACACCCCAAATTGGCAATTATGCTTCTCAGGCTTCACCATTCTATTTATGAACGTAAATCCTCACCTTATCTCAAGGAAACATACTGCAATGTCAACTCGATTTTAAAAGACCTTTATAGTCGCCACAACTTTGATATATACATTTTACTGTGGCACCATTTGCAGTGCGAAAGTTAAGGTTGAGTCAGCACTTCCAGTAGGAAATCCATGTTCTGGGAATTTATAACTCAGCTATAAACACTCAGGTTCAGCTTTGCTAATAAAGAAACGAAATCTGCCCCGATGTGCAAAGATGTCAAAGCGAACCCTCTGGAGCTGTCACCCCAATGGGCTCAAAGAGGAACCATGGGGGCTTCCTGTAGAATTCCAACTCATTTTTAAATCAACATCAAAGAGAAAATCCCTTTAAATAGGCATATATTTCTCAAGGAGCAAAACCCAGCATACATGCTTGACTTTGTAGACTCCCTGATTTCTGATTAGTTATTTTCCCACTTACCCTGCATCCGGGTGGTCACCAAAGTCTCTGCTGAGTGGGGAGCCCAACACGAGACTTGATCCCAGGACCCTGGAATCATGACCTGAGCCGAAATCAAGAGTCAGATGCCCAACCAACTGAGCCACCCAGGTGCTTCCACCTGAGGATCTTTATGACAAGTAAACCCTAGAAGCCCAGGGTGGAGCCTGAGAGCCTGCATTTCTAAGAAGCTCCCAGGTGAGACTGATGCTGCCACTCAGAGGACCACTTTGAGAAGCAAGGTATTGCAGAGGCTCCTTCATGTCTCCACCTCAGTATCTCCCCCTTCCTTAACACAGACCTTTCTCATTTCACACCACCCTGTTTAACAGCTGCCCCTCAATCTGCTCTCCTGCAATCCTATCTGCCTTCACTTCATCCTTCACTATGCTGCTAAGGCAGATTTAGGGGGAACGTCCAATCACATCACTTCCCAGCTTAAAACATTTTATAACCCAGCATTACCTTTCCCACACAATTAGGCCAGAATTCTCTAGCTGTCCCCAGCCATGTGACCCACAGAGAGGGTGAAGCATTCTCTTCCCAATCTTGGCACTCTCCATGCCACCATGAAATCTGTCCAAGTTTGACTCACGCATCTGTCAACTTCAACTGACTGCGAGGTCTTAAAAGGTAAGAAGCATATTTTGCTCAGCTCAGGGTCTGCTAGTCAATAGGAGTTCAATACATTTTTAATGGCAGGAGGGATTAATAAATTAAGGAGTTTATTGTAAGAGCTAACATTTATCGAGCATTGTTCTATACCAGGCATTGTGCAACACGCTTTCCATTTCTTAACTCACTGAATGCTCAGAACATCCCTGAGAGTTAAATATGGTGAGCCCCACTTTGTACACAAGCCATCAGAAGCTCAGCAAAGCTACATAACTATCCTGAAGATGCACAGGTAATAAGAGGCAAAGTGGATTCAGAACTCAATTTTATTATAATGCTAGAATTCTTTCTCCTAATTGCTAAACCATCTTGAAAGGCTGACTAGGGAAATGAATGAAGACAGGAATGAATGAATGAATGAATGAATGAATGGAGGTGTCCAGGTGGCTAGTGGTTGAGTGTCTGCCTTTGGCTCAGGGCATGATCTCAGGGTGCTGGGATCGAGTCCCAAATAGGGCTCCCTGCAGGAAGTCTGCTTCTCCCTCTGCCTATGTCCCTGCCTCTGTCTGTGTCTCTAATGAATAAATAAATAAAGTCTTTTTTTTTTTAAAGGAATGAATGAATAACTTCTGGTGCCCTTGGGGATCCGTGAAGCCAGGCAACCCCACCCCACAAGTTAACGAAAGTACCCTATTCAGATAGCCAAGCACCAACACAGAAGAACAGAAGGGGTGATTTATGCCTCTAGTTTACTGCTCTGACCTCTGGCAGCTCAAAGTAAGATTTGATTTTACAAAGCAAATGCCTCCACCTGTTATTTCAGCTCCTTGACATAGAGATGAAGGACATGAAGTTGAACTTGACTGACATACTGGACTCAAGGAAGCCGACAAGCAGTGAATATGTTTTACCTACAGATTTCACTGGGGGGGCAAGAGGCCAGAAAGCACGGACATCATTCATTCCTCCATCCACCCATCCTTTCTCTCACAATTCACCCATTTATCCACTGACCTATTCGTTGATCCATCCCAGTGCTCACTCTTTCATCCACCAAATATTTATAGAGCCTTAGTAAGTTGCAGGAACTATTTAAGTGCTGGAAACGTGACCAAGTTGGAAGGGAAGTAGTCAAAGGAGTGTCCCTAAACCAGAAAAGACTGACACTTGAAGGAGATATATAAATTACTCAGGCAAAAAGGTGGATCAGTGTTACCTAATAGCTGGCTGGGGAGGAGGGCAGTTTTAGAAGGAAGGGACACACAGCATGTAAGCTGTGTGTAAGGGACAGAGAGAGTCCAGCATGCTTGAGGAGTTGTAGGAGATCAGGATGGCTGAACGGAAATGCACAGAGCAACAGGGATAAGGGAGAAAGGCGAGGTAAAGATGGGCAAGAATGCTCAATGTCCTTCTTGGTTGCTAATAATTAAAGGACATCAGTAGCTACGCGGGCCCACAGAGGGTCCTTTCCCTGAGAAAGGACCATGCCAAGCCGAGGGACCTCCATACAACCACACTCATATTTATATACATACATTTATTTTTATAGATCACTGATAAAATGAGGAATCCAGTATGGAGTACAGCATGCGAATACAGGAGTGCTCATACATACCTACTACACACATGCACACATCTATACCCATCTCTGTGTATCATCATCATCAACTTCTTCATCTTTTTGTAAAGCAACTTGAGTTCTGACCCCAGGTCTCTCTCACGCAGTGTAATGGGGGAAATAAATTCCTAGTTCTTCCTGAGATCTTTCCTGACCTGGAGGTTCAATGCCACCGTGCTGGGAGTCTAACTAAGATGCTAATGACTCAGTAATCTATCCAGCTAGTGTGCCTGTTTTAGCACTGCCCTGCTGCCTCAAAGGCTCTCTTCTGCTTCTGCACCCTGCTCAGCACCTGGCAATTTTTTTTTTTTAAAGCTGCCTGGGGCCCTATCTGCCTAAAAGGGCACATTGACATTTTCTCATGAAATCTGATGGCCTTGCTTTTGTGTGTCCAGGAGGTAGGTAGTTGGGTCACCTCTCTTCCCAATCCACAGATCTCTCCCTTTGCTCTCCTCACTCATCCTCCAACTGGATGCATTGAAGGGACTAACTTTCCTTCCAGGGTGGTGAGAAGGGGACCCACATTCTCCCCATCATGTTACTCTACACCCAAAACCCTGCCCCACTGAGGGCTTCAGCTTTTGAACAAAAGCCAGATAGGCGATATCAGTTTTCCTTCCTCCCCTGAAGTAATGAGTACTGAGCCAGTATCTTCTTGGCTGGGACAGGAATAGGAGAGAGAAAAAGGGAAACAGAAAATGTAGATGGTTATCCATCTAACCACAGAGTCATGGTGTGGAGGTAGATATAGAGATCGACTCAGTGACAGACTCAGTAGATAGTAGACATATGCATAAGATAAGATAAAATAATGTTAGTACATTTGTGTTACCAAACTTCTCCTAATCCCTGCAGGCAAAACTCATTTTTTTCCTGTTTCCCAAATCTCTTACATCAGGAAGGCCCTACTATTTTGCCAGACAGGCTTTTCTGGAGTTTTAAAATGGCAAAAAGCAGGGGGCCCCTGGCTAGCTTAATCAGAAGAACGTATGACTCTTCATCTCAAGGTTGTTGAGTCTAAGCCCCACATCGGGAGGAGAGGTGAATTTAAAAATAAACAAATAGGAATGCCTGGGTGGCTCAGGTGGTGAAGCGTCTGCCTTCAGCTCAGGTCATGATCCCAGGGTCCTGGGACTGAGCCCCGCATTGGGCTTCTTGCTCAGCAGGTACCTGCTTCTCCCTCTCCCTCTGCCTGCTGCTCCCCCTGCTTGTCCCCTCTATCAAGTAAATAAATAAAATCTTTAAAAGTAAGTAAATAAATACATACATAAATACAAATAGGCAAACTCGTCAACAAAATGACATTATTTTAAAAGTAAATAAATAGGAAGAAAATGGACAAGAGCAGACAAAGCGTGAGGAAAGCAAGCAAGGGCAGAAGAACACTGCCAGATAGTTTCAGACCAGAGGTACCAGAAGAACTCATTGGTGTGAGCACAGAGAAGGAGAGGGAAGAAAGGCAAGGTGCCCTAAGGGTGGCTGCTGAATATTCCCTATTACTCCCGGGGGCTGGATGTGAGACTTTGCACTGCCAGCCCCCACTGGGGTTCGTTAAGGTTCCATAGACACAGAGAGCTGCCCTCAGATAATCCAATGTGGCCTGGAGACTCCACAGGGCCACAGCTACTAAGTGAAGCTCTTGGGGTAGAACAGAGAAATGCTTTCAGGGCCAGGGGTGAATACTCTTCCAGGGGTCTTGCCCAGGAACCTGCAGGGGAGGAGGGAAAGGAGCTGTCAGCTATGGAGGATGCGATGCATAGGAGCTCAGAGAAGCCAGGGATGTGCCTTCAGACCACATGGGCATCACTGGGTCCCTGTCTTGCCTTCCTAAAAAGCAGATCAGATTTTAAAGGCAGGGAATCCTAGTGGTTCTCAAGTAGGTGTTATTCAGGTGATAGAGGAGAAACAACATGGAATCTCAGAGGACTATTATATAACATTCAACGTCTCTGAGCCCATCACTCCCCGGTTACCTCTATGTCCCACCATAATCTATATACTTAACACACACAGAAGAGGCTCTGGATCCCCCCAATTGTCTCCTTCTGACGCCCTCTGAAAGCTCAAGAATGCAAATTTTCATGGTTTAGGATAAAGGAAAGGAAAAAGAAAAAAATTAAAGCAAAATGCAGAACAAATGACAGAGCCTCATTTTTTAAATCTTAATATAAATTCTAATAAAGTGGTGAAGTAAAATTGGCATAGAAACCAATTTCTGCAAATCCCCCTGCTGATAAGTTATTTATTCATTTATTCACTCATTCCGCTTTGATCAATGACCAGAATTATACCACAGTGGTGAAGGATCTAGGCTCTGGAGCCAGACAGACACAGAGTTTGAATAAATATCAGCTGTTTTTGTTGATAATAATATAAATACTACCATGCATCAAGCCCTATGTGAGTGAGGATATTATAAAGATAAACACTCCACGCCCACCTTAGAACTGCTCAAAATCCAGGGAAGAATGGAGACTGGTATGGAAACTCTATTAAGAATGCTTTCAAGTGCATATAACAGAATTTCTCATGAGTAGCAGCTGAGATCATGAGGATGTTTATAATTTATTTAACAAGGAGTTTGAAAATAGGTGGTCCTGGGGTTGGTCTGAGAGCTCCATGATCTCCGTGATATGTGTATTGGTCTACTCCTTTCTTTCTTTCTTTCTTTCTTTCTTTCTTTGGTCTGAGAGCTCCGTGATCTCCGTGATATGTGTATTGGTCTACTCCTTTCTTTCTTTCTTTCTTTCTTTCTTTCTTTCTTTCTTTCATGTATTTTTAGAGGAGTGGGGAGGGGCAAAGGGAGAGTCTTAGGCAGACTCCACGCTGAGCATGGAGCCTGACAAGGGGCTCAGTCACATGACGCTGAGATCACCACCTAAGCCGAAACCAAGAGTCGAACGCTTAACTGACTGTGCCACCCTGGTACCCCTACTCCTCTTTCTTTGGTACGTTGACTCCTTCTATAGGATGTATTTCTATGCATGCTGCTGTGTGACCATAATAAGGCTGCCATAAAGGAGGAAGGGACAATTTTTCCTTCAAGTCAGGAAAAGGAGAAAGGGACAATTCTTGTGGGATCAGCTTGTCCTTACCACCAAGAAGCAAAGCACCTTTCTAGAAGTCATTGGACATACTTGTCCTTCCACTTAAGTCTCAATAGACATTCAACATATGTCTCATTGGACAGAACTGGGGCATAGGTCCTGCCCACATAGTTCCAGAAGAGGCTGGTAAAGTCCACCGGAGCTTCTCAGCTCCTACAGACAGTAGGTGATGAAATGCGTGTTGGATGAGCCAACCAACAGTGTCACCCTCAGAAATTTCCAGCATATGGCAGCAAATGAGATTGGGGAAGGTGGGGACACGCTTCTATTGGGAATAGAGCAGGGATGACCTACTCCACTTTAGGAATGGAGAAAGATCACAGAGAAGACACCACCAGAGAAACCAGTGAAGAAATGCAGGGTAGTTTGCCACTCGGAGTCAGAAGGACAGGACCCTCTGGCCATGGACAGCTGCAAATGCAAAGACAGAGATGTGGGCAAGGGAAAAAGTGAAGTGAGAGCAGGAGGACAGGAAAAGGTGGAGGAAGAAACGGTCCTGGGCAGAGAGAGGGGTGGAGCAGTCAAGCAGGTCAGGGCCCCACTCCATCTTGCCGAACAGTCCTTTTCAAAATGAGAGACTGCTTTCAGTGATTATGGATGATTCTGGAAGACGGACGGATACAGGGTCAATGAACATCAAGCTGTACGAGACAGATATGCTCTTGGAAACTCGTTTCTGTCTTGTTGTCACATCCAGCAAGAGGTCCTGGTTGGGGTCGCATATCTGCAACGTCTAACTTATTCATGTGTTTGCACAGAGCAAGCAAGCCTACGGTAGACAGCCTCATCCACGGTCCCCAGTTAGGACTTACCAATGCTGTTTTGTTTTGTTCACGTGATATTCGTGCTTATGGTTACCTTCTACTGATGACAAAGGACACCGTGCATTTGAACGGTGCTTCTTTTTACTGTGATCTATGTAAATTTCCCCAAAAATGGCTTAATTTGCAGAAAACTGGCTTGAGTACAGGATTTAATAGGGTGGCATACCACAAAAGAACTGGCCAAGATCATCAACAGTGATGTCCTCATGTCATAAAACCGTGAGGGTAGCATGCAAGCAAGGGATATTCAGGAAATCTCATTTCCAGTATACACGGGACCCCTCCTATTTGCACAGAGAGGGACGATCAGATGGATTTTAGAGACCTGCGGTGAAGAGGACGTGAGTAAATATGCACAAAGAGCCTAGAATCGTGCCTGGTGCATAAAAGAAATATCAACTATTGGAGTGCTATTGATGATGATCGGCTTGGAGGCAGAGCGAGTTCCAGGATGGGAGACTGAACGCAAGAGATGGGTCAAGAGGTTGTTAGTTGGATGACATGCTCAGCAAAAATCCAGAGGCCGTGGGGACGGCGAGAAATGTCAGGGAACATTTGGAAAGAAGGCTCTGCGGGTCCTCAGGCCACAGAGGCGCAGGTGGACGCTGCCTTTCCCTCTGCTGAGGCTGGAAGCTGAGTCCTAGGCTCACCATGACATGCTTGCCAGGCCTTCCCTGCACAGACGTGACTCAGATGAACACCGCGCACGCACACGTAACAATCCCCAAGCACATTCTGTCCCAAATGAGGTGCCTTGTCATTTTCAGAATATCAGCTGTCACACAGAGCAAGAGTTCTCATCTGCTAAAATGAGAAAGATGGAATAAAAAAAAAAAAGGGAAGGGAAAGAATTTGAACATAAACTTGAAAAAAAAGACCCCAAACCTTGGTCTGACAAATGTATCAGTCACAGAGCCCCCTGAGTGGGCCAGCCTATTCAGGAACACGCTCCAGCAGCTCACCCAGGCAGAAGGAAGCAGGGGGAAGAAGCCCAATTCAGTGGGTTCCCCCCACCCACTCCCCATCAGTCCTTGCCACAGCTCTGCAAAGAAGCCAGAGCCCACGAGAATGGGGCAGTTTGCTAGTGGTCACCCCACTAGCAGAGGGTCACTCTGGGATTTGAACCGTGTGACCAGTCCACGTTCTGGCCAGAGTGCACCTGAGAGCCTATACTTAGGGAAACTAACCACTGGGTAAAAGGAGGTCTTGAAGGTGAAGCTGAACCTCACAGCTTTTGACCTGATGATGTTGAATCACCCCAAACCCATCCCCCTTCATGTCTCTCCAATGGTCACAATGTCCTGTAGAATTTCCCCAGTTGGGTGTGTGGCAAACTATACAAGCAGCGGGGCCCTGGAGTCCGATCACACTTGTTTCAATCCCAGGAGAATCTCTCACTAGAGGCTGAAATGCTGTTAGTCAGGCGTAGGGTGCCAAGGGATGTGGGGTCTTCAGCTCACAGTCTCTAAGACAAGTCACTCAGCAGGGCTATGGATGTTACTCTCACCCCCTCCCTTCCCTCTGGTCCCTCAGTCCCCCTGGTCACTGCTAGGGATAGGATGTTTGTGTCCTCCCACACTCATACATCTGAAGCCCCATCCCAGACGTGATGGCATTAGGGGGTGGGGTCTTTGGGAAGTGATTAGATCACGAGGGTGGAGCCTCCTTGGGTGGGATTAGTGCCCTTATAGGAAGACACTGGAGAGACACGCATGCTCCCTGGTCCACGGCCTGCCCCCATCTCCTCCTTTGACCATTCCAATTTCCATCCATGGTTTACAAAGTTTTTCAGTGATATTTCTAAAGCACAGCTCCGATCACGTCACTGCCTGTGATTGAAACTCTCAATCATTCCCCGCCGCCCTCACACACTATCCCCAGACCTGCACTGACTGACTGATCCTTGTCTACTGACCAAGCTTAATATCTGGCCTGATCCCATTTATCCTGCTTTCTGGCCACATATCCACTCACATCACACTATTCTCTCAAGCCCTGCTGCCTGCCTTTGTTTCCCCTGTTCCACTACCCAGAATGCACACGCATCCTCCTGCTCACCCATCTTCTTTCCCCTCAGCCCTGGTCTCAGGTACTTTCTGGAAGGATCCCCACCAGCATATTCTCTTATCACAGCCATAATCCCACTTCTTCACCATTACTGATTTTCTTCCCTGCCTGCCAGACTGGACTGAGTCCAGGAGATTTGTTTGTTCCTTTCTACATCCCTATTATCCAGTACCTGGTATGCAGTAGGTGCTTAATAGATGCTTGCTGAATAAATGCATAACCATGAAACAGGATGAATTTGACTGGAGTTACATACGGATGGTACGGGAGGAGCAGTCCTACCAACATGCCTTCTGTAAGTAAAATGGAAGCCTACAAACTACAAAATATCACTTTATAGAAAATGAAAAGGACCCCAGGATTATTTCCCTCCTGGAAATTTCCCGTCCTGCTTTTCTCTTTTTTTTTTTTTTTTTTTTTTAAGATTTTATTTATTTCTTCATGAGAGACACACAGAGAGAGGCAGAGACATAGACAGAGGGAGAAGCAGGCTCCATGCAGGGAGCCCGATGCGGAACTTG
Organism: Vulpes vulpes; assembly: GCF_048418805.1. NCBI lineage: Eukaryota > Metazoa > Chordata > Mammalia > Carnivora > Canidae > Vulpes > Vulpes vulpes. The sequence goes on from NC_132782.1 coordinate 95,160,808, forward strand.
ATCAGAGGACCCTGGGATCATGACCTGAGCCGAAGGCAGATGCTCAACCACTGAGCCACCCAGGTGTCCCTCTCATTCTTCTTTTCCAGCTGCTTCTGGTTTATCATATCTCTTCCAACATTGATGATTTATTGACCAGGGACTTCTTTGTCTAGAGCTGGAGACAACTTCATTTGTATACCACATTGTTTTATTTCAGTTGAAATCAGGCTTAAAATAGGAAATCACTCCAGTTAAACTAGGAGCAATCGCCCCCCACTCCATTAACAGAACAGAGCACTTGAAAATCTGATGGAAGGCCAATGCACTCCAAGGAAAGTGATTAGAACGTCAGAGGAACCATGACCTCGGGTACAAAAAGGAATGATCTGACATTACTTAGTGTAGAAAAATACATACTTGAGGGAAATATTGCCGCTCTCTTCAGAAAGGCTACATGGAATGTATTTGCGCTCACCAGGCAAGCTTCAGAAGACAGAACAAGGACCACATGAATGGAAACTGCCCTTGCTTTAAACCCAGAAGATAAGGACACCTGGGTGGTTCAGTGCTTGAGCATCTGCCTTCAGCTCAGGTTGTGATCCCGGGGTCCCAGGATCAAGTCCCGCATCAGGCTCCCCGCAAGGAGGCTGCTTCTCCCTCTGCCTGTGTCTCTGCCTCTCTGTGTCTCTCATGAACAAATACATAAATTTTTTTAAAAAAATAAGAATGCCGCTGAGAGGCCTACATGACTTCTATCGCTTAGGTAGTTGCCCACCCAACTACCCATCACCTCACTGTTAAGTTGACTCACAATTTTCACTTAAGGATATATTCATTCTTCCTCAGTGGATTAGGGTGGGACTCACTCCATTCCCAGGCTGTAAAAGTGGATGTGCGACCTTAGCACGGCCATTCAAAATACCTCACTACCACGGCCACTGGGATTGGTCCATGCATTGGCATGTGATTCAAGGCTGACCAATGAGATCCCTCCCTGGGACTTTATCTGGAGGGTTCGCTAATCAGGAAGGATGTCAGCCTTGAGCCAAGAACATCGATCTCCGCCACCACATTCCCCATGTGGCCTGAAAGAGTGATCTTTTAAATAGGCAAATAAAATCATACTGTCCTCCTATTTAAAAATCACTAGTGGCTTCTGTGGGAAACCCCATGGGGAACTTAATCCCAGGACCCCAGGATCATGACCTGAGCTGAAGGCAGATACTCAACCACTGAGCCACCCAGGTGTCCCCCATATTAGCCTTCTTTTAGTCATTCGAACACGGCCAGATCAACCCTCCCTCGAAGTCCTCGCCAGTGCTGTTCCTTCCACCAGGAATACTCTTCCCCACATGGCCACACAGTGTGCTTCCTCCCACTACATATGTGCCTTCTCCCTGCATGTCAAGCTCACAGAGACTTTTGATGACCATGCTCTTTGCTCTCACTCTAAATCTCTATATCCAGCTTTACTGCTTCCATTATACTATTAACGGAAATCACACATACATTTTCATTTATCTACTTACGCTTTCGGAAATAAACTCCATGAGCTCCAAGATTTCAGTGTCCTAGTCACTGCTGTATCACTAGTCCCTACAACATGCCTGGGATATAATAAGCTCCTAAGATGGATTTGATGGATGAATTAATGAATGAACACATTGATCAATTAAAAACAGGGCCTCAATTTTTCAAAATAAATACAAAAGGGAAGTGGATCTGAAAGACAAAGAGAGACAGGATTCCCATTATCATCATTTAACTGAGGCTTTCTCCTCCTAGACACTTCAGTTAAACAAGCAAATAAATTCCTTTTTAGCTTAAGTCAGGTGGAGCTGGGTTTCTGTCACCTGTGACCAAAGAACTCTGACTTACACCAGAGGGGTTCATACAGCCAGGGCTGGAGCCCAATCACCTGATTGCTCTCCTACTCCACTTCAACTTGTCTATCTCCCAAAAGGATGTGGGCCTTGGTCCCAGTGGTGTAGGCTTCCTTGTGTGTCATTTACTATTCAAAATGGCTCAGCTCCAGGCCCCTTATCTGGCAAGATAAGGCACAATGAGGCACGAGGGCTTGACTCTCATTCCTTGGTTGGGTCTCTGAGTTGTTCCTGGCTGGTTCTCTGGGCCAGAGTCTCTGAATTAGAAACCTTCCTAGTGATGATAATATGAGTAAATGCTTTTAGTTGGTGTGTTATGATACATGCCAGGCTCTGTTCTGAGCATTGTGTATGTTCTTAGTTCACTTCATCTTCACAGTGATCTAATGAAATAGGTACCATTAGTAGTCCCATTCCAGAGATGGGGAAACTGAGGCATGCAGAGTTTAAATGACTTGCCCAACATCACACAGGTAGTAAATCTGCAATCAGGATGTGAAGCCAGGCAGCCTGGCTCCAGAGTCTCTGTATTAACATTTACCCTATAACAGTTTAGTTAAGACTATAAACATCTGTGGTATATTGAATTTCCCAAAGATGGATGCAATAGTATCTCCCATTCCACATGCTTTTCTTACCATGTCATTTTGACATCTCTCTCATTGAGGACTGGGCCATATATTCCCTCTCCGTGAACCTAGAGCATATGATACTATGTGACTCTGGGGCTCCATGATAAAGATGCTATGAGGCACCTGGATGGCTCAGTTGGTTAAGCACTTGACTCTTGTCTTAGGCTCAGGTCATGCCCTCTCAGTCATGGCATCAAGCCCTATATTGAGCTCCAGGCTCAGCATGGAATCTGCTTCAGATTCTCTCTCCTTCTGCTTCTCCCTACACTCACATGCTCTCTTTCTCTCTAAAATAAATAAATCTTTTTTTTTTTAAAGGATGCTATATATATCTACCTTATACTGATAGGACACTCAATCTCCATACCTAGCACCATGCCCAAACTTGCCCATGTGGAGAGATTGCATGGAGATACCACACATAGCTCCGACACCCCAGCTGAGGAGCAAGCTGTAACCAGCATCACCACCAGATATGTGAGTGCAGAGCAAGCTGTAACCAGCATCACCACCAGATATGTGAGTGCAGATGTTTCCTGCTTCAGGTCAAGGAGCCACCCCAGGCTTTGGGTCTTTCCAAATGAGGAAATTAGACATCAGGGAGCAGAGACAAGCCCTCCTAAGTTCCTGACCCACAGAATGCATGAACCTAATAAAATAGCCACTGTATGCCACTAGGTTTTATACTGGTTTGTCACATAGCAATAATAATGGGACACACCCCTGCCTACAATCTTGTATACAGTCTGTCTATAGAACTCTTGCCTCTGAACAGCATCTGGTTCAGTCCCTAATACCCAATGACAGGTTCATCATATTCTGCTACCCTGATGTGTCACCTCATCATCCCTTGTCGGACTTCCTGAGTGCCAACAGCCAACTTCAATTACCACTTCTTGTCTGTAGCCAGATCCTCATGATGATGCCGAATGTTATTGACAACACTGAACCTGCTCTCACTTCGTGAAGCTGTTTCTGACCCCTCGAGCTTGACCATAGATCTGTTTCCTGACCCATTCCTCCTCCCCTAGCCAGCCCCATCCATTTGCAGGTGACTCATTCACGATTCAGAAATGGAGCTAATCCAGGCTCTTCATTTGCGAGATGAAAAAATAGAGGCTCAGCAAAATAAAATGGTAGCGACTGACATCTCTTGAATCCCTAGTGTACATTACTGGTTTTAACTTTCGTAAGTTACTCTTGGGTAATATTAATAATATTATTGACTCCGTTTTACAGAGAGAGTAAGACAGCAAGGCATTTTTGGCCATATAGTTATATTAAGCATCTTCGGCAGGGTCCGATATTGGAAGGTTTGAAGACAAGACAGATCATGGAAGCCAAGATGGAAAAACCTTTAGGCTTTTTATTCTGGGCAGAGAATCTACCTGATTTCCCAGCAAGACAACAACCCTGGTCCAGAGTTCCTCCACTCTGAAAACACATCTCCTTGTCATCAACACATCTAAGAAATAAAGACGGTTCTTCTCATAAGTTGGTACAGTGAGTGTGGCTAAGAAGATCTGTATTGACCAGATCCCTCCAGTTGCGGTGCCACATTCCAAAATGTAATACCATGAATCTGGGTTCTTATCCCAGGAGACAGCACCAAATCTGTCTTTGATGAGCGTACAATGCCTTCTCATGTATGGAAACGTATAGTGGTGGCAAAAAGAAGAATCTGTGGAGTCAAACAAAGACTTGTATTATAATAGTAGTTGTGTGACCTGGCACAAGCTGCAAGAGTATCTGAGTCTCCATGCCCTGTTGAGCACGGCAGTGATAATAGGACCCGTCTCATGGGGTTGTTGTAAGGACCAGGTGAGATAATGCAGAGAGCCTAGAACATAATAAAGGTCCCTCCAAAAAATGACCAGTACTATTGTTATCATACACAGAAAAGGAATGGATCCTTACCAGATGGAAGTAAGCAGAATTTCACCATATTCTAGAAAAACCATTAAAATTATTTCAAAATGCAGTACAAGCAATCCCTAAAATTGCACCAGGAGGCAAGAAGGCCACCTCCCAGATCCCTAAGGAAATGTTTCATTCACACATGCCAGCCCCTTACTGCACCAAGTTGTTAAGAAGTATTTTTGACACTAATCCTTCCTGGCAATCTTAGGATGCTAACTCCTACATTTCAATCTTTTCTGGAAAGTCTGGTGATTAAAAGCCACAGTTTCTGACCTATAGGCTGGAGATGGAACTTCTTAGCCACCAGTCTTGAGAGAAAAAAAAAAAGTTAGGCAAGTGATGGTATCAGAGTCTCATCCTTCTGGCAAAGAAGAGAGTCCATAAAAGCCAGCGAGAAAAGATTCAATTGTAATCCGACTAATGCATCTCCAGAAGGGTTGCTATCTGCTGCAGAGCACTCCCCATTAAAGAAATCAATTTAGCATTCGACTTCTCCTCCTGTGGCGCATATTGAAGTGGGATCTGACAAGGATGGAAAACAGATTTGTGTTAAATACTGACAGTAAAGCCTGTAGCTCAAGGTTATAGCAGTCAACAGAAATCCAGTGCCTTGGAAGCCCTGAGACCCTCATCCATCAGCTGGAGTCAGCAGCTTCAAAAGGAAGCTGGAGGTCGGGTTCAGGAAGGGGGATGGTTATCGAGTTTGGGTATTTGGGGCCACAGCAGCCTGGGATGCTTGTTTTGCATGAGGTCCTTAAAACAGGCCTGAGATCCCAGGTCTCCAAGCAAGATGGCTCTTCTTGGCCGTAATGGATATCTCTTGTTTTCACTTGCCCAGCATCCATTCGCTCTTATTTTTTTTAACATTAGCACCCACTTTATCTCAGGGAGCAGTTCCTCTTCTGCTTCTCAGTCCAATGAGATTTGGGTGAAAGTTATCTCACCTTCAGCTCTAAAGGGAGGTAGGCATGTGAACTCAGCCTGCCCTATCATAGCCAAGCAGCACCCTGACCTCAGTGAATGCTCAGGGGAATGTGCGCAGCACCCAAAGAAGGCCAGTCAGAGCCAATTCAACTCACTCTTGGAATTTACTGCAACAGTTAAAAGAAGTCATCTTTCTACCTGATTGGATGGGAAGACAGGGTTAAGCATGAAGCTTCTGGAAACCATCTTATCATAATAAGGAGAATGGAAGCAGCCCAGAGAAAGACACAGATAAGAGATAGAGATCATCCAAAATCTGATTAGATTATTGCTCCTAGAATGAGATTATTAGAGGACCATCGCCTGCACTTTTCAGTTCCAAGATCCAATAAGTTCCATTTTTCTTCCTTTTAAACCAATTTGAGTTGGGTTTTTGTCATTGCCATCAAGAAAAAGATCAGACAATTCCAATGTAGCTGGATGAGGCAGGCCTGCTTGGACAGCACCAGCTTTCTGTGGGGCCTAAGTCACAGCCACACTTGGCAATTAATCATATCTTCCAATTGGATCCCAATTTCCACTGCATTAACAACACAAGCATACCTCAGTGGCAAGTCCATACAGGCAGACCTCAGAGATACTGCAGGATTGGTTCCGGACCACCACAATAAAGCAAGTATCAGAATAAAGGGAGGCAAATGAATTTTTGACTTTCCAGCGCATACAGAAGTTCTCTCTACACTACGCTATATTGCGCTACAGTGCAATAAGTGCACAATAGTAGGATGTCTTTTTAAAAAAAAAAAAGCAGTGTGCATACCTTAATTTAAAATACTTTATTGCTGGGGCACATGGCTGGCTTAGTTGGTGTATCATCCAACTCTTTGACCTTGGGGTCATGGGTTTGAGCCCACTTTGGGGGTAGAAGTTACTTAAATAAAAAAAAAATCTTTAACAAAAATACTTTATTGCTAAAAAAATGCTAACCATGCTCTGATCACCCACAACAAATTTAATAATGAAAAAGTCTGAAATATTACAAGAATTACCGAAATGTGACCCAGAGACACACACCGAACGAATGCTATTGGAAGGATGGTGTCCAAAGACTTGTTACCACAAACCTTAAATGTGTAAAATACAACAATATCAGAAAGCCCAGAGAAGCAAAGTGCAGTAAAATAAAATAAGGAACACCTGTACGGATATATTATTGAAGATTTCACATGATTTCCGGGAAAGCAGATACAACATCCTAAAGCAAATGAGCAGGTGCTGGTGCCGGTCCACATAACCACTCGGAGCCTCCACCACTTCTGGGCATGCTGTTCTGACTTCAGGCCACCAGCCTCCACCTTTATGGGAAGGCTGGCCCAGGGATCAGAATCCTGCTTTACCTGTACCCATGACAAGCCAGGTGGTGTCTGGGAACTAACAGCTCCCTGGGGGACAGCCTTTCAACACTGGCAAGGCTGATTCGGAGGCATTTCCGTTAGCCACTCCCCAGAGATCCCTCCCACCCAGGATTAAGTCTTAGGGGTACCCACCATGATAGCAGGCTTAGGAATGCACCTCTCATCAGCTGCACCACCTCCCTAGCTCCTTTGTGGTGTCCCTGCATCTTTTTTTTTTTATTTTAGTTAAATTCAAGTAATTAACATACAATGTATTATTAGTTTCAGAGATAAAGATCAGTGATTCATGAGTTGAATGTAATACCCAGTACTCATCCCATCATGTGCCCTCCTTAGTGGCCATCACCCAGTCATTCCATCTTCCCACCCATCTCCCCTCCAGTGACCCTCAGTTTGTTCCTAGAGTTGAGTCTTTTATGGTTTGTCCCTGCACCTTCTTAAAAAATTACACGTATTCAGTCATTATAAGTGTCATCAAATTTCCCTGAAAAACACCTCTGTTACTTTCCTAATGGAAATTCTTCCCCCAACCTTACACAAATCCCCTTTCATGATCCTTAGAAATACATCTTTCCCCTCAGCCTGCAGATCTCAAGAAGCAAAACAAAATCCTAGAAGCTCTCACACCCCTCTCGCCCACTCCCAAAGCTTATCAATACATTCATGCAGCAAAAATAGATTTCTTCCAGAAGGGAATGTTGTTGCCACCCAAATATGAAGTCCCTATAAATACCAGTGCAAAGGACAGCAGCGAGACTCCCGCTGGTGTGAAAGCTGAAAGCCAAAGGCGCAGGGCCTGCCATTCTAGGGGGTCAGGCCCCCACCTCTCTCATCTCTCACCTCTCCCTACCTCTCCTTGGCATTTTATGAGAATCCAGCAACACTGAATTAACTACTCGCTGTTTTCCCAAAATAGCCTTGTTTGTCTCTTTCCTTCTGCCTTTTTAAACGCAGCTCCACTCGCCTAAAATATCTTGCATTCTCAGGGGCTCCTAAGGACTTGCTTCCTCTCACCCCATCCCAACTCCCGTGTTCTAAGACTTTCTCACCTTGGAGAGGGAGAGCTTGGGACCAGCAGATTGCTTCAGAAGACTGAGGACTCAGGACATCAGAAGACTTCTTTCCCAAGATGATCAAGATGATGCCTGATGATATTTCAGATCGGACTGCAGCTCTGGATAATGAAGTGGTTTCCAGAGTTCCCAACAAGCACACCCATCCTCTCAGGTGTTTTTCCAAATGTCTTTACATGAGGAGTTCATGACAGCAGTAGATAATATTAAAACACACAAGCGAGATACTTTTCCTCCATTTCTCTACAGCCTTTCTGATGACAAAAAAAAAAAAATGTTGAATTTTTTGTTATTCCTAGGCTTTAACACCTAACACCTGCTAATCTCTCCTTTTCTAAAAAGATAGATAGATAGATTGATTGATTGATTGATTGATTTTAGCAAGAGAGAGCGAGAGAACACCCACACAAGCAGGAGAAGCAGAGGGAGGAGAGAGAAATTCAAGCAGACTCTCCCATGAGTGCAAAGCTCTACTCCAGGACCCCCAGATCATGACCTGAGCTGAAACCAAGAGTTGGACGTTCAACTGACCCTGGTGTCCTTGCTAATCTCTCATTTTTAAAAGGCGAAGAAATAAGAAGATTGTTTCCTCATGGTCATAATTCCCTTCTCCTTAAGGACAGTGATACCTTTGTTTTCCATTGATATTAATGATGTCAAGTTTTCATATAAATCTAAAAAAATAAAGGTATAAAGTATATGCTTACACACATATGTAAGGGTGACATATATTATCATATACATATATATAGAATTACATACATTAACCACAGGCACTGCTTGAATATGATAAAAACTCGTATAGATGAGTTGAGTGTAGGGAACAAACTAGAATAGGCTGGAGCAGCTACCTCCAAGATGCCTGCCTTCCTTGGAACCCATGAAGTGTCTGGTGGGCAGAGTCCAGAGCAGGTGCATTCCCCAAATGCTCAGAAGAAGCAAAACCTGAGAAAACTGGCTAAAGCCAGTCTCCCCAGCCTCATAAAGGGTTTCAGACACCAGGCAATCATTTGAACTTGCCCTGTTCCCCTCCTCTGGGGGGGTGTCCAACTGAATTTTCACATCCTTGGATTATTTCAGAGCCGAAAACCCATTGTTTTAGCTCCGTTTGTGTCCTCTGAAGTATAAGGCAGAGGAAGTCCCATTTTGCAGTATCCCAGCTGTGATGTAGGACAAAGGCTCTTCTGTCTTTGATAAACAAATGAAGCTAAAGATTAAAAGCATTTTCTGATCCTCACTTAAAGAGGCAGCCCCAAAGCAAACCAGCCAGACCGGGCAAAGCCCTGCTTTGGACGTCAAGGCTGAGAAGCAATGAACAGGTAAGCTTGTCATTTTCTATTCTTAAATGTGGTTCGAGATATGCAAGATGGGGCCTTTCCTTTCCTAACCCTTCTGATTGCTTGCTGTCACTCAACCGAATTCGATCAAATATACTTACCAGATAAGCTTTTAAGAGCCAGGCACTGTTTTAACAGGAGGGACAAATAAGAAGTCAGAACCGCAAAGTACCTTACCTCAGAAGCCTATCCTCCAGAGATTCTAGAAAGGGAACACAGACAGTACAAACCTTAATAGATGAAAAGATAATTCCAGAAGAGGTGAGGCTATTTGAAAAATAGTACAGAGGGCACCTGGCTGGCTCTGTTGGAAGAGCATGAGACTCTTGATCTCGAGGTCATGAGTTCGAGCCCCATGTTGGGTGTAGAGATTACTTACATGAATAAAAATTTTAAAAATAAAATAGGATTCATCAAAACATCTGAGGGGGTAGGGGTGCGTGTAGTGGGCAGGTTAGCTGGGGCGATGGATGATTATCTCTATGTTTTGATCTGAAACTTCAATCTGGGGGAAGGGTGTTCTGGTAAAGGGAGATACACGTGCAAAAGCCATGTGATGGGACTCCTTCAATTTGCCTCTTCATTTCCCTTCCTCAAGCATTGCTCCTCTCTGCACTGCCTCTGCTTCTTTTCACAAGGCTTAGAGATGTGGCTCTGAGGCATCATCGCAAGCTCCACTGCTAACCAACCATGGAACCAATCTCTGAGTCTCTTTTCCCACCTTTAAAATGGCAACAAGAATGGCAAGCCCTATTTGATAGGATTGTTGTGAGTAATGGTGGTGCTGTCGAAAATGCTCGCCTGGCTTCTCGGTTCGACACCCAACAATGGTTACTCATCATTCTAATTTTACTACATTCCCTGGACACACTCTAGAAGACACCTGGGTTCATACAGATTGTAGGATGCCTAGCCCCCTGCCAAAGCTGACCTCAACTTGAATTCTGTGTCCCCTCTTGTTTGAAAGAGTTTGGGGCTGATCATTGCAAAACGGAAGATGATGTAATTTTCCTTTTCTTTCTCTTTCTCATCCTTCCTTCCTGTTCTTCTTTCCCTCCCTCCCTTTCTCTCCTCTCCTTTCTCCTTCCTCTTCTTTCTTTCTTTCTTTCTTTCTTTCTTTCTTTCTTTCTTTCCTCCTTCCCTTCCTTCCTTCCTTCCTTCCTTCCTTCCTTTTGGCCTCAGTTATTTCCTGCTACCCCTTCAAAAGCTAGAACATTCTTCGCCCACTATCTTCATTGCAGGGTTTTTTTTTTTCCTAGCAGGGATTCAAAGAGAGAAAGAGTCACTGCTTGGCCTTTGAGGTTCAAAACAGGCCTTTGAAACTCAAGGCAAGAACCATATCTTGAGCAAAAAAGCCTTTCTGAGTTTCAAGAGCCTGTATCCTTTGAGTTTCAAAAGATCCAAATCCCAGGCTAAACAATAGGCAGAGAAGAATATGCTCACTGATCTGTGAGAATGAGGTTTTTCTGGTCTGCCCAAAAAAAAAAAAAAAAAAATCCCATAGGCTGGGGTGAGGCATCAGAGGAACATGAATGAGGGTTACAGTCTAGTCGAGGGGCCCCGCGAAGCCCAGTCCAGTGGAAAGGTTAAGAATAAAATTAGACATATGAGAGTATAGAGGAACCTCTTCTCATTTCCCACCAGGAAAGTGAACAGGATTCAAAGGCTTTCCAGCACCCTCCTGAGGGTCAGACCGGCAAGGCAGGGTCTGTGATGTGGAAAGCGCCTTGAGTTCCTGAATCTGGAGATGCTTCGTGGCCAGAGGCAGAAGCCACCATTCAGGTGAGCAGCCCACACCACTATGTGAATGCTGTTCTCCTGGGCATGTGGTCAGGACAGCAGCCAACCTGTCTCCTGTGCCTGGCTTGACAAAGAGCAACCTGTCTGCTCTCCAAGACTTAGCTCAGCACCGTCGGAATTCCCTTTACGATGGCTCATAGTAGTCATAAGCCCTCAAGATGGAACGGTGCTCTAAAATTCTAGATGAATCAGCCTCAGCACTGATACCTCAGTGGGAATGAAAGGAACTAGCAAGGTCTCCCTGGAGCTAGGAGGACACTAAAACACTTCTTCATTATACACTTGCAATCAAAAGAGATTTGCTGGAAAGACAACCCACCATCAATAAACTAATGGTCTAGAGAAAAAGCAGCCAGAAACTGCCTGACGGGAAGCTGGCATCGTCCTCCTCTGCCTCCCCCACCCCCCCTCGCCCCTCTCTCTGTTCACTCCTTTCTCTTGGAATTGAAAGGAAATTCTGGGAACAAAATCTCTTGCAGGGTACAGCCAGGCACGGGACACAATGCCCTGGGATCTCCCCAAGCTTCTTCCCTTTGATTTCCAGACTCCATGTTCCAAAAGTTTACAGGAGCACTAACAACTAACTTGATGGGGGTAGAGTTGGGGGGGGGGGTGTGGATTGGAGGAAACTTCTCAGGGGTGTCTTCCATTCAGGAACTATGTGTTAATCCTGAGCTACCCTCTGAGCTCTGCAGCAAGTGGATACAATACATTAGTCCCCGGACTCACCTAACAGTGACTCTGTTTACATTTAGATCAGCAAGATAAGGGGCCAGAAGATGAGTGCCTCAGTTTCCTCAAGAAAACTCACATGCATTTCTGAAAGCAAAACCATCTGAAAATACCAAGAGCAAAAATGTTAAGAAGCAGAAGGTTAACTGGCTACTTCTGCTCAGAAAGATGGACTTTCCATCGAGGCTGCTCCTATAGAAAACACTTAGAGCTTGGCCTATGAATCTGAAGGCCTTGTTCACTTTTTTCTTTCTTTCTTTCTTTCTTTCTTTCTTTCTTTCTTTCTTTCTTTTTTTTAAGAGAGAGAGAGAAAGAGATGGGGGGAGGAGCAGAGGGAGAAGGAGAGAGAGAATCTTAAGCAGGTTCCCCACCTAGCAGGGAGCCCGGTGTAGGGCTCCATCTCACGACCCTGAGATCATAACCTGAGCTGAAATCAAGAGTTGGATGCTTAACCGACTTAGCCACCCAGGCACCCCAGGGCTTGTTCACTTATAGTAAAATAAAGTACACAATCCATGTGACTAGAAGTTGATATGAGCAAGCCCTGTGGGTCACTGACTTTGCTCAGGTCTGAGTTCTTTGTTTATCAGCCAAGATGCTACTGGGCCAGAGAGTACATGCTGTCCCAGCATGAAGTCCCACGCCTTTGGCCAGCACCACCCAGTCTGGGAGAGCTTGACATAGGATGCAAACCTCAACAGTTAGACTTCTAAGAAGTTCCCATCCAAAGGAAATCGCCATGCCTGTAGCTATGTGGAGGGTTGACTACCAAGATGTTCAACCCACAATTAATTATAACAATGAAAAGTATGAACAATTTAAATATCCCACACCTGTCAGCACAGATGTGTGCAAATATGCACATATATGTAAAGGTTCATCAAAATAAAACAGTGACTCTCTATCTAAATAGTGGGATTATGGGACAATTTAAGTTTCCTGGGTGTGGGTGCTCAATGTAAGCAGTGAAGTTAGAAGGCACAGCCCCCAGGGCCGCCCTCCCTCCTAAAACCAACTGCAAGTTTATAGGAGGTGATTTCCTAAAAGCACCCTTAAAGGTTTGTTAACTCACTAGAAAAACTCAGTCACTCTAAGTGGTGGTGCTCATGATTACCGGGAGAGGCTATAGGCTAAGATCAGCCACAGGAAGAGAGACCAAGAAAAGTAGCAAAGGGCGAGCTTCCACTGTTCTCTCCCCAAGGAATAAGGATGTCCTCCTTCCTTGCATCCACGCACAACAACGCATATGGGGTATTGCAAACCCAGGCTGCTCCCTGAGCCTTGAGGTCAGAGCTTTTGCTGGAGCTCTACTGGGCAGGCCTGACTGACAGCTCATGTGGCTAATCTCCATCTCCAGTCCTCACCCCTTTGGGCATGACCTGAAGCCCCCTCCCCAAATCTCACCTCTATCTTCCTGGCATGGCTCAGGCATGACCACCCTCACCGCGACGTGTGGCTATCCCCCACCGTAAATCATATTGTGACCTGGGTCCCAAGCAAACACATTCCTATCAGGCACAACACTGGGTTACCTGCCAGGAGCCGAGGACAGAGACCAGGCATCTTGAGCAAGGTCAGATTCTTTGCTACACATGATGGTAAATGATAACAGTGACTCCAATGATAATATTAAGGTATTGTTTGAAATCTGATCCCGGACACCCGGAGGAGCCAAAGGGTTGCTTCCATCCATCCTTACCACTTGGACACCATCTAAGCGGGCTCCAGGCTTTCACTGGGTTGTACCCCAAGTCCTCCGTGGGGCTCTGAGCCTGCTGCCTTTTTGTTGCTATAATCCCTATTGTGATTATATTGCCATTTTAATCATGTCGATTATAATAACTGCCATCATCACTATCATTTATTGATCACTGACAGTGTTCCAGGTACTGAGATGAATTTTTAACACATAAAATCTAATACTTTCATTAAAAAAAAATTCTTCAGTAAGTGCTATTTTAGCCCATTTTGCAGCTGACAAAACTGGACAAGAGAAAGGAGAAGATCTTTATCCAAAATCTCAGTGCTGAGAAGAGACAGAGCTTCGATTGAAACTCACACCCCTCTCACCCCAGGTGCCCTGGACTTCCGGGCTGCACACGACCCCCCCCCCCCCCCCGCCCCGGGACTTCCCGTCCTCCTGCTCTGAACAGTCCCTCATCAACCTCAGATGATTGCCTAGGAAGCAAGGAGGCCACCCACAGGAGGAGAGATGCGAGGACACCTCGCAGCAAAGAAGCTGCCATTACCATACAAAGTCCTTCTGAAAATATACCCATCCCGATCACAGATGCCAGGAGCCTCCTGCCTGGGTGCCAAACATCAAAAGGCCCTCCCCATGCATCTCCCCCAAATCACCATGTCACCTGGACCCAGCTCACCACTGAAAATTCCATCTCCTTTTGAGTGTCTATTCATGTATCCAGGAGGGGTATCCAGATGTTCTTTATTGCCAGTCTCTGACACCTAAGAATTTTTTTTAAGAATAATTTATCTAATGACAATATCATCTGAATTTTATCCGTCTGATACACCCCAAACAAATCTCAAGTACATTTCAGGAGTATTTTAGGAGTGTTCAGGATCCTTAGGGACTTCTCTGTTCATTTTTCCTTTTTTTTTTTTTTAATTTAATTTTTCACTTCAAAACTCTAGAGTTAAGTTTTCCTCTCCAAAATTTATTTTAATTTGCACTGACAGGCAAAAGGATGTGAACATGTAATGAAGCTGAAGGTCTTGGACACTAAGTGGAATGGGTTAGACTCCTTTGTCTGTAAGAGGTTTTCATGGGATGAGCGGGGTCCTCACCCCGTGTCCTGGCTTCAACTGTTGCTGCTTATTTATCTTTCCTTCGAGACCAGCCACCTCTAAATTTCCTGCTTGTATTTGAATCATTGCAGGAAAGCCATTATTGGTTCATTCTATTGCTCCTGCTCAAAAAGCCAGCTGGTTCTTCTCACCTACCTCCTTCCTTGATGGGTGAGCTGTCTACAGTTAAATCACGGTGTGAGTAGACTCGCTCCCCTCATCCCTCAGGACTTCCAGCAGAATTACAGGAGACCACCCATCAAATATAGCCACCACAACTCCCACAAGCCCACTGAACTCTCCCAAAGTCTATAAAAATCCATTCTTGCAATCCTAACCAGAAGAGTAGTCTTTATTTAAGAGACATACGAGCAGGGAAAACCTTGTTGGGATGGCTCTATTCATCCCACATGCCTGTTCCTATTTCCATTCTATTATTTCATCTATTAATTTAGCAACTCAAGTGCTCCATGAGTTATTTAGCAATTACCGGGGATGCACGGGTCTAGCACACGGTGGACGGGAAGGAGGTTGACAAATGCCCATTAGCAGCGTGGCCCAGTAATGGCCCCATAATGCCGGCTTGCACTTAGCCAGATGAAAGCAGCCATATATCGTAAGGAATTTTAAAGGGTGTCACAAACCTTAATTAATTCTCAGTGCTCTGGGAGGAGAGTGTTTACTCCCATTTGGGACGCTGAGCCCTGCTACACCGAGACGGCCACATGTCACAATATAAATACCATCCATCGAGTTCACCTTCTACCCTATGGAAGTGGATTAAAGCACATTTGTGTGAAGCCGTCCCTTCCTTCAACAAATATTTATGGAGTGTTAGCCAAGTGCCAGGTATGGTGCTGGGCTACGGGGACGCCAAGTAGACACGGTCCTTGGCCAAGTGAATCTGAGAGTCTTGTGAAGGAAACCAGCCATTAAGCAAATGCATTTCATGAATGGATTAATCATATAAACATCCTGCTGAGTTAATGTACAGAAAAGTTGCCTGGCACTAAGAGAGGGGCCTGGGGTAGCCGGGAGTCCCAGGGAAGTCGGGTCTGGGTTTGACTAACTGTACTACCAATGATCAGTTAGTTCCCTGACCTTATTGGACAACTTTCCTAAGTTTTCTGAGGCCCCCTAGCATAGTGTCCAGCCCAAAAGTTTGTTGAAAGGATCAAGTGAGCCAGCGCACTGTGCCTGCCCCTCCAAAACTCTGAGTGTTTGATAAAGGTGAGCAGTTACGGCGACAGGTCGTATTATCCAGTGGTCTCCTAAATTGTGGGTCCAGCACTCATCCAAAGGCACATCACTTAAAGCTGTAGGAAGTTCTGGAATCCTTCAGAATCAAACAGACCCCTTAAAGGTCTGATAGATGCAGTCATGTCTAGAGTTAACCCCAGGGACCTCAGCTTAGTGGTTGGAGACAGTGGCACCCGCAAATCATTCTGTAGTGGCCTGGGGCTTTTCTGAGAGCAAAAAGAGTTGGGACAGAAATGCACTGGGAGTTGTTTCTCCCTGAAGCAGACAGGACAGAGGATGCTGGTGGCCCTTTCCGGAGCCCACCCCCCGGGGCCCTAATACACCACCAGGAGACTGTCTTCCTCACCACTGCCAGCGGGGAGGGCCGGCTCAGCCTTTGGCCCAACATTCAACATTTTTATCAAGACCTCGAATAAAGGCTGATAGAAATCTGTGTGCACTACAAAGTGGGGACTTTATCTTGTAGGCAATATGCTACATAATGGAATCAGGATCCCAGAAGACCTCCACCAGCTGGTACGGAAGGCTGAATCACACAACATGAAATGTAACAGAGATAAACATGAGGTCCTGCCCTTGGGGCCCAGCAACCATCTGGACAAGCCATTCATGGGGCAGCAGGTGTGAATGCACCTGGCCGGTTTTCATTGCCTACAAGCTCAATACCAGTCTACGATGGGACGTGGCTCACACAGCAAGTTGAATCTTTCTGGTTGCATTACTTGGAGTAGAACTCTTCGAGCAAGGGAGGTGACGTTTCTGTGACAGGTCCGGGTGTAGCTCTGATAGACATTAGCACTTGCAAGCATCACCAAGGTAATGCAACCAGGGAAGGGAGAGGACTTCCAAACACACAGATTGTGGTCAAACTGACATGACAAAGAAAGACTCGGCCTCTACATCCAAATTCTTCAGGCAGCCATCAAAATAGCAGCCAGATGTAGGCCTGGGGATGGGCTGAACATTTGGCACACAATACCTCAGTCGGCCCCCATCCCAACTCCACGTTATTGAAGATGAGGAAGGGAGACGGACAGAGGTCAAAGGCCACTCTGCCCAAGGTCACACATCTGGTAAGGATCAAGGATAGGAAGAGTCTAGGTCCATCTGGCTCCAGATCTGACACGTTCCCCAAGCAGCAGCACACTCTCTGGAGCCATCTCCAAGAGGGGACTCGCCAGAGAACAGGGCGAAGGGATGGGTGGCCCAAAAGCCTGCGCCATCTGGGTCCCCGGCACCTCTCCAGTGCCTGGCACGTGCTAAATCCCGAATCAGCAGCTGCTGGAGAAACGAGTTACTGAACCAGGACCGACTCCCTAGAGGAAGAATCTCCATGGTGCTCGATTTCTGGGGCTGTCCTAGGAAGTACCCCAAACAGGGTGCTTTAAGACAACAGCACGAGAGACTCCTAACTCTGGGAAACAAACTAGGGGTGGTGGAAGGGGAGGTGGGCGGAGGGTGGGGTGACTGGGTGACAGGCACTGAGGGGGGCACTTGATGGGATGAGCACTGGGTGTTATTCTATATGTTGGCAAATTGAACAATAAAAAATAAATTTATATAAAAAAAAAAACAGTAATGTATTTTCCCTTGTTCTGACTGCCAGGCCGGTGAAAGCAGGGTGGTGCTCCCTCTGAAGGCTCCAGGGAAAAACACTCCCTTGCTGTTCCCTGGTTTCCGGGGCGGGGGTTGCCAGCAAAGCTTGGAGGTTCCATGGTTTAGAGCTGTGTGATTACACCCGTTCCCGCCACTGTCTGCACGTGGCCGGCCTCCCTCCCTCCGGTGGGATCTCTTCTAGGTCTCTGCATCATTTCTTCTAAGGACACCAGCCACTGAATTAGGGCCCACCCTAAGCCAGGAGGACCTCGACTCAACTCACTACATTTGCAAAGACCCTGTTTCCAAACAAGGCGGCATTCACCAGTTCTGCGTGGGGCGTGCGTTTGGAGCTGGACCTGGTTCAACCCAGGGCGATCACCGAATAGGGTAAAACATGTGAGGAATTGGCTAGGGCACCATGCGACCCCAGGAATGCACAGGCATGGTTTTAGAGTTTCAAAGTGAGGACTCCAGCCATCAAATTAAGGGTCGATCTAGGATATCACCCTTTCATTCAAGAAACCTTTACTAATCCGTACTGTTACACCCAGCACAAAATCGTAGGTGGGGCTACTCCAATAGGAGTTCCCTTGGGGAGATCCTAAAGCCCAGCTGGGGATGCACAATGGACCACCAAAATATGACAAAAACAAAGCTTACTCTCACAGGCTATGAGAAGCGTGGAGGCTAAGGCAATTAAGTCAGCCTGGAGAGAAGACAGGGAAAAATAAATAAAATATCAATAATGAAGGAGGCCTGGGTGGCTCAGCGGTTTAGTACCACCTTCAGCCCAGGGCCTGATCCTGGAGACTCGGGATCAAGTCCCACGTCGGGCTCCCTGCATGGAGCCTGCATCTCCCTCTGCTTGTGTCTCTGCCTCTCTCTCTCCCCCGTGTGTGTGTGTGTGTGTGTGTATGTGTGTGTGTGTCTCATTAATAAATAAATAAAATCTTTTTAGAAAGAAAGAAAGAAGAAAGAAAAAAGAAAGAAAGAAAGAAAGAAAGAAAGAAAGAAAGAAAGAAAGAGAAAAAAGAAAAAATATCAGTAATAAGTGGAGTCACAAAAATAAAGACACAGATACTTTGTCCCTTCTACCCACCCTTCCTCCTTCTACCAAAACATGGAAATATTCTTTGGGAGACTTCTTATCCATTCTCTACACTGCTCATTGAGTAGGATGACCCTGGGAGACCACAGCTCCTGGAGTTTTAGGCCAGTCAGGACATCCCATGGCCTTGTCTAAGTAGAGCCAATGAGAGACAAGGGGACATAGACTGGGGGTGCAGAAAGGTACAGATTCCACCACATTCGGTGCTAGAAGGAGGTGAAGCCTGCAGCTGCTGGAACCATCTTGTAACTCTCCAAGAGAAGAATCTTGAAGCTGCCAAGAAAAACAACAGATCCTGGGAATGGAGCCACTCACAAGAAGCATGGCCAAATGCTGGGTCCTGTTAGCATTATTTATGTCCTGAATCAAACTGTACCTGAAGCCAGACCAACCCACGGACCCTTCGTTATGTGAGTCAATAGATATATTTTATTTTGTTGAAGACAGTGTGAGTTGGATTTCCTGGCATCTCCAATTAAAAGGCTCTTCATGCAAACAGTAGTCCAGGAGGCAAAAACCGTGCATGTCAGAAGTCAGAGGCAAAAAGAGCAGGGTGTTTTCTAGAAATGGTTGAGAATTTAGTGTGGCTGGCGAATGAGGGAAAAGACAGTGGAGGTCTCATTGGAAGGGACCTTAGATCAAGCTGGCTTTGGGTTTCATCGTGGCATTTTTATATCCCTTCCAATTCTGAAATTCTTTGGTTTTCTGAGCTGTGTTCCAGAAATCTTTGCAAGAGAAAGGGAACATTAGTCTAAGAGTAGCAGTCTTGCCTGAGTTACTGCCTTAGGTCCTAATGTGCCTGCTGTTGGGCATTTTATCTGTATCCATCAATCTGCAGGGAAGCAGGGAGTCAGGGGTACA
Source organism: Vulpes vulpes (assembly GCF_048418805.1). Taxonomy (NCBI): domain Eukaryota; kingdom Metazoa; phylum Chordata; class Mammalia; order Carnivora; family Canidae; genus Vulpes; species Vulpes vulpes. The sequence continues at coordinate 95,180,142 of NC_132782.1, forward strand.
AATTACTACCCTGGCTCCCGGCGCCCAGGATCCCTGGGTATGCTGATCACACTCCTGGCAACAGCCCTCACAGGTGGCATGAGCTACACCCCCATGGCCACGTCTCCTTTACCCGCGGATACTTGCAATTCAGTCATATTTAAAGATGCCAGAAATCTCCACTCTTGGGCTCCAGAGCATTTGGAAGAGTGGGAAACAGCCGAAGTCTGCAGTCACATTTCACGTGCCTACCATTCCCAAGTTCCAGAATGGTCTTAGCAGCAGTGACAAACAAGGGTGAGTTACCCAGGGATTGCCAGAAACGCATTCTGCGCATTCCACAGAGGGCAGGCACCTGACTGTATCTAGGGAGGAGCCGAGGTCTGCAGAGCCAGCATGGACACACAGACTGGACTAGGTATTGGGACGCCAAGACACCGCTTGGCATTCTCATCGACACCCCATGACCAACCCCACACTGAGGAGGCACTGTCCCCTCCCTCCTCTAATGGAGACAAGTAAAAGGACAGCAAGGCTTCCATGCCCCCAGGTATCCAAAAAGCAATGATAGGAACAAGGGAACAATTTGAAACAAAAGTGAAGTTACAGAAGAGTTAGCTTATCTGGCTTTGCCTTCGTTATCTGGTTATTTGTTTGATAGTTATCTAGGTCTCTAAAATGCAGTCTCTATGACAGCAGTGGCCTTGTCTTATTTGATCAATACATTATCCCACTTATTTAATGATAATAAACCAGCAACACTACAAGGGATCTATAATAGGTCAGGAAGTATTGTGTGAGTGGCGCAATACACGCATGTGTATCAGTGCCCCTCACTCTCAAGGATCCCACGAGACAGGTACTATCGTTAGCCCCATATAAAGATAAGTAAGCCAAGGTAGAGGCTGGATGACTTGTACAAGGTCACTCAGCTGATATACGGTGGAGCTAGCACTGGAACCCACAACAAACTGGCTCCAGAGTCCAGGTTCTAATTATCACTATGCCTATACTGCCTTCCAACTGCCCAGAACATTCATTCAAGCATCAACTACATCCCAGGTACATTTCCAGGTGCTGGGGATTCAGCTATGAATAAAAAGAATCAAGAGTTCATTAAACATTTGCTGGATGGATGACTAGGTGGACGTATGGATGGAAAGAAGGATGGATGAATTGATGGATGAGTGAATAGCAAGGCAGGATTCAGAAATGTAGAAAGGATCTGCTGAAAATTATGAGTGAGTCATCAATAAAAGAGGCTGGATCTTTCTTCCCCAGCTTTTCTTCCTATTTGACAGTAATTTGTTAGTGAGATGCACGCAGGCTCTACGACCAGAAACCTGGCTCCATCCCTTTAACATCTGTGTGATCTAGAGCAATTCACTTAACCTCCCTGGACCTGTTTCCTCACTTATAAAATGAGAATAACCCCAGCTATAATCACAGTTGCTGTGGATTCAATGTTATTTGCTATTGTTTGGAGCCTAGTGGAAACATCTCTTTTCTGTAGCTTTCCGTTCAATCCAGTTCAACAAAATGTTTATGAAATATGTCCTCTATGCAGACATTGTGCTGAGGATAAGGATACAACACTAAATTAGACAAATGTGGTCCCTGGGTTCAAAGAAATTTTAGTTTAGTGGGAAACACAGGAAAAAACACAAACATGTTTGTGAGTGCTGAGGGAAGTATGGGATGCTAAAGGAGTGCTGGGGGGGGGGGGATTAGCCCCTCCACCTTGATGCTTCCATACTGCTTCACTTGGGTTCACATCTGTCTCCCTGTTAAACAAAGCTCTTATACAGATGCCCACGCAACCCTTAAAGAGGAATCAAATGCACCAAATGAACATAAGGATGGATGGAAGGAAGAGAGATGGATGGATAGACAGATGGACAGAAGGATGGATAGGTGGATGGGTGGATGGATGGATGATGGATGGATAGGTGGATGGGTGGGTGGATGGATGGATGGATGGAGGATGGATGATGGATGGATAGGTGCATGAATGGATGGATAATGAATGGATAGATGGCTGGGTGGATGGATGGGTGGGTGAGTAGATGGATGGATGGATGATGCACACATGGGTGGATGCATGGATGGATAGATGGATAAAAGGAAGCCAAAACAATGGTCCACACAAGAACAGTCAGGACTTCACAAAAGCCAAGTCTAGGGGAAAAACCCAGTCCACACTGAGTCGATGTCTGAATATTTAAAAACCGGATGCAATAGGAGCATCAGGAGCAGATCTGAGCAAAGCCAGAAACTTCAACTGGGATAGCATGAGGAAGATGGAAAACAGGGCCCATCTGCAGAAGATGACACCAGCAAAAAGGACTCTTTGGACAGTTGGACCCAGAGGGTCAGGTATGGCTATGGGGAATAGTCACAAATGTCGCCTACCCTGATAGACGCACCCCTTCACACTATGACTTTACGGCTCCTATCATTAACATGAAAGTTAACTCATCTACTCTTTGTATCCGGCCTTGCCATAGGAGTTCTCTTGGTCAATGGGAACATTAACAGACGTGACACAAACAGAGGCTGAAAAACACTGGTACATTGGAGTTTGCTCTCGTGCTGCTTTGGGAACCCCGCAACCACTGCTCCATGAACTGCCGGATGACAGTCACATGGTTGAGTCATGCCCACTGCCCTGGCTGACACAGAGCCAACTGTCAGATGCAAAAGCCATCATCCCAGAACAGGCTGCCTCTGCTGAGCTGCCAGCTGAGTAGACATCAGCTGAGTTGGCCCACAACCAGAAAAACCACCCCACCAGCCATGATGGGATGGGATCATTTCTCAAAATCATGAGAAATGATAAAATGATTATCATTTATACCATGATGTTTAGGGTAGAGTATTGTGCTCCAAAAGCTCACTAAAAAACAGGGAATCATGAGTAGCCATAACCATGCCAGCAGACTGGGCGAACAAGCTAGTGTGGATGAGGCCCCTCCTTTCCGTTCACCAATCCCTGGGACAGAGACATAACTTTAGCAAAAACACTTCTTATCAGTAGGAGCCCATGAGCTGACCACTCTCCGGAATCTGGAAGATAGTCTGCAGGCATGTATTTATTCCATTGCTTTTTGAACCATTGAATAATTTCTTCAACAAACATTGATTGGGCACCAATACAAGTTAAGCTCTGCAAATAAAGTGGAAGGCAGGATAGACTGGGATCATGTCCCTCCATGGCTAAGTGATCATATCAAGGGCCGGGATGGGGTTCTGAGCCAGAAGAGTGCTTTGAGCAGGAACTGGCATTGTGACAATCATCTGGCCTGATCCCGGGCCTGTAGCCAAAAAAATCCACCCATATGCTGCCTGATGTCCCCCAGTACGGAGGAACTACAGCTGTCTCGGCTCTTCTCACCATAGTTATGAGGACAGGCTCTGAGGGCGCCTGGGTGGCTCAGTTGGTTAAGTGTCCAACTCTTGATTTAGGCTCAGGTCATGACTTCACGGTTCTGGGATCAAGTCCTGCATTGGGCTCGCCGATGGGTATGGAGTCTGGGTGAGATTCTCTCTCTCCCTCAGCCCTTCCTCCATCCCCACGCAGGTCGGTCTCTCTCTCTCTCAAAAAAAAAAAACAAAACAGGGCAGCCCCAGTGGCCCAGCGGTTTAGCGCCGCCTGCAGCCCGGGGTGTGATCCTGGAGACCAGGGATCAGGGCCCACATCAGGCTTCCTGTATGGAGCCTGCTTCTCCCTCTGCCTGTGTCTCTGCCTCTCTCTCTCTCTCCTCTCTCTCTCTGTCTCTATGAATAAATAAAATCTTTTAAAAAATAAAAAATAAAAGAAACAAAACAAAAACAAAGGACAGACTCTGGAGTCCCACTGAGTCTGAATTCAAGACTATTTATGTTAATTAATCTCTCTATGCTTCAATTTTCTCATTTAAACCTGGATCCATACCTGTTGCTACTTCACAGCATGACTGTAAATACTAAGCGAGATACAACCTATCGCATAGAAATACCTATGGCTCACTATGGTAAGCACCATGGAAGTTTACGTTACTATCCTTCTTCCTTGTTACTGACCCCCCGACTTGCTTACTTATCACTCTATGAGGCTCCCAACACATGGCTCTGGCTTTTTTGGTCAAACATGAATTTGTTTTCCCCCATTTGGATCTGGGCACCCTCTCTGAGGAAGCCAAGAAAATACACCTCTAGAGTGCCCTGCACAGGGAGCACCATTGATGGGTAGCTTTGGCTTGAGGACTCTCCACTGGCCTGGCCAGATTCCTTTTAGAATTGTGTCTGCAACAACTTCTACCCAATTGTCCTCCTTTGCCTCCTCCCCTGCAGGCGTCAGACACACACTGCAATCTGAAAACCCTCCCCGTCATTCCCAACTCGCTCCCACTTGTCCTTCACAATCGCCCCAAAACCTCTTGTGTGTCTCTCATCCTGTACTGGCATCTACTTCTGCTCCTTGGAGGACCCAACCAAGCACACTCCTTGACACTATGTCTTACCTATGTTCTTGGATTTCCTCCACTTATCACTACCACAGGCATATCCTCCTAAATGGCCAGACTTTAAGACCTAGAGGAGCTGTCTCTCCCTTCTCTATGGACCAGGAATGAGTGGAACAGGAAGAGATACCGGCTGTCTCTCCCACTCCAAGTCCTGTCGCCCACTACTTTAAGATACAGCCAGAACTCAACCACGTTGGTCCAGCATGCCATTCTTTCTTGCTTGTACCACTGCAGTAGTATGCTAGCTGACCTCCCCATTTCTGCATGAGCCCCTCTTTGGTCTACTCTGTTAAAACTAAGTGATCCCACTGAAGCTAAGTCAGATGATGGTGTACCTCTGCTTAGTGTCTTCTAAGAGAGTACCACCTAACTCAGACAAAAAGCCAAAGTCCTGGCAATGCTACGAAAGGCCCCTACCTGACCTGCTCCAACCTGCCAACTGGCTCATCCCACTAGATCTACATCAGCCTTTTTTTCTGGATGTGCCCATCTCCGGGTTTCCTCACTTGGTACTGCCCCTCTGTCTGCAAAGCTCTTCCTGAAGACAACCTTTTTGTTTTTCACTCCCTGGCTTTACTTGAATGTCACCTTCTGAGCGAGGCCCTCGCAGGTTCCACCTAAAATTCCAAACTTCCCTTCCCCACCACTTACACTATTTTGTTTTTAGTTTTGGTTTCCTAACACTTATCACCATGTAACATAGTTTATGTTCGACTTACTTCATCTGTCCCCAACAGAACACAGGTTCCATGATTGCATGTAATTTTTGTTTGCTGTTGTATCCACAATACCTAGAGTATGGGATCTGGCATGAGAGAGAGGGAAGGGAGGGAGCAGGGGATGGATGCAGGGAGGGATGGACGGATGTATAGAAGAATGAGGAGAGGTAAGGAGAGAAGCAGGGAGGAGAAGAGGCTGGCCAGGTGCTGGAAATGCCCCAAGGCTCAGTAGGGACAGGCAAACTGCCACGGGCAAGGTCATAACTGATGCCCAAAAAGACTGAATCCAAAGATTTACACAGAAAACATCCTGCTCTGATTTAATTAATTTATCCTCTCAGGCCTGAGTTGAGCGGGACAACGTTAGACTGGATGGCCTGTGACTTCTACCCACTAACATCCCAGAGGTGGAGATGAATGCTCCAGGAAGGCCGGAAGCGCTGGCCAAAGAGAGATCTGGATCCTGGTCCTGTGCAGCCTTGGCCAAGTGACTGAACCTCTCTGAGCCTTCTTTTCTTCATCTCTAAAACTGAGATAACAATACATTTCATATGAAGATGACCGCACAGGTGTTCTAAGAATTCAATGTAAAGGGCCTGGCACAGCATCTCGGACTTAATAAATGCTAGTGTGACTCCCAGAGACAACTGATTTTGTGGCTCAGTTTCCTCACATGGGAAGTCTTAATAACCCCCCGTACTGATGGAAGTTTCTGAGAGGATCACATGGGCTCACGCTGGGTTCAGAATGATAACGATCCAATCAATGCTAGCTGTGCTGCTGGCCCTGCTGTCGAAGAGGACTGGTTCTGAGGACACGAGCTGTGTGCCCGAGGCCCTGCAGCTTTATGGCAAAAAGCCACTGAACTATGGGGCCCTCTCTGTAATTCTGAAGTGTCCACTTCATATTCACCTATTTTGGATCTGGGAAAATAAAAGTCCAAAGGAGATCAAGGAACTTGCCCAAAGCCACGAAGTTTACAGGTGGCAAAGCCAGCACTGAATCCACGATGAGGGGGAGGCACCCACCCTCAACACCTCTGGCCGCTGCTCCAGATCCCTGAGGCTCCTGCAATGATGCCCATGCTGCAGGGGGGATGACAGGTGCCCCAGCCTGCCTTCTGCGCTGCGCTAAGAGACGGCTATTACTGCACCATCCAGACTTGCTTTTGCTCCGGGGGGATCTGTAAACTCACACCAGCAATGTGGTTTCTCCACAGGGAGCAAATCACCAGCCTGGTCCCTCGGCTGTGATGCAACTGGATGCAAGCCCCTCCTGCTGCCCGGCAGCAGATGGCGGTGTATGAGGCCAGCTTTCCTTTTGCTCCTTTCTGGTACCCCCAAGAACCTTCAGTAATTACTGTTATTATTCTTATATTAAATAAGAGTTAGTAAAATCAGAATGTCAAAGATAAGCTGGAAAAGACAAATGCTCACGCATGCTTGCGCGCACACACAGAGACAGGTAGGCATATACACATGTGCACACACACACAGACAGGTAGGTATACACACATGTGCACATACATACACACACACCCTTTATGCCACAGGGATTCTCGGAGGCTGTGACATGGACAAAGAAACTCTAGGAGCATCATCCTATCAGGGAACCACTTACACAGGGACTTTTTTTCATCTGCTTTGCTCTTAGAGATAGCTGCGCCCTTTATGAACCACCTCACCCCCAGCTTCCCTGCAGAGAACATGTTGGGGGGTGGGAGGCAGGCCGTGGCCACGGGTGACGAGGGCAAGCTCTGCATCCCTTGATCCCAAGCCAGGTGCTCAAGTTGACAATCAACCCAACACTTGCTCCTCAAAGCAATTACTCCCAAGGAGTTCAGCCTCCAGATGAAATGTGAGATTTGTCTTCTGCATGTTTGAATTCTGAGCCTTTCAGAGTGAGGGCTCACCAAATGGTCTCTGTTGATGAAATATTTTCTTCTCCCACTGAAGCAGGGGATGCATTTTTCTCTGAAGATGACCCCGAAATCCTGCAGGCTATTGCTCTGTGTCAAGGTGTTCCTGGCCCGTCTGCAGCAGGCCCACACAGGGGACATCTGCTCTCGGGGCAGCGGACTCCTACGGAGGGAAGGGGGGAGGGGAGGAACAGAAAAGCAGGTTGTGCTGCCTGCTGTTCCATCCGGATTTAGTATCTTACAATGAATCTTCAATTTGGGGGAAAAAAATCGTCTTTTTGGCACAGAAGTCACTGCAGCCGCCAAAGTTCTAAGTCTGTTCCATTCCCTTTGCAGGATTCCAAGGGGAGCGGCTGGATCCTGGCGTTTTCCACCTTGACAGCATGCATGTCGGCTCAGGTGGGAGGCAGGCAGAGGTAGAAGGAGCGAGAGTAACAAGGCAAGGAAGCAGGTGAGGATTCTGACTTAGTTGTTCACCTGTGTCTGAGAGGTGCTACCCTTCTCCATTGCCTTATTTTCTTATCTCAAGAGAACACTCTGAAGGAGGCACATACATACCTAAATCTCCATACCTCCCCGACTCAATTTACCTACCCACCCACCCATCTATTATCTATTGATCTACCTACTGGTCTGGGTGTCTATTTTACAGTTGTGTAAACTGATTAAGCTCCTACTACATGCTCTATGAGCTCCAGCAATTCACCTGGATGGACGTAAGTGTGGACTCACTCAGCTCCCCACCAATAAGTATTTGCCATGTTCTTAATTTAGTAATTAAGATTTAGTAATTCCTGATCTTGACTTTAAGTGGTTTCACTCAACCTGCATTTATTGAGCATCTATTATGTGCCAGCCCCTGTGGCTACTGGCTGGGTCCTTGGGATTAAAACCCCAAGAGACAATGCCTTAGTAGCTCTGTATGCATTGAGCAATTGTGTGTGTGTGTGTGTGTGTGTGTGTGTGTTTATATTGAAGGTAAAGAGACATTATGCAAATCTAAAAAGGAGAGACTATGCTGTAACAGAGTATTTGGCTAGATTAAAGGAAGTGAGTTTTACTAACGTAGGATCCTAAAACCATGCAGGAAGCACTGTAGGGACAGCAGATTCTCCTCTCAAGAAGAGTTTCAAATCTAGGGGTTGTCCTAATTTCTGTCCTTTCAGCACTGGCCAATCAACAACACAAGAAAAATGGCAAAATCTGCTGCTCCTCTCAATCAGGGTTCTTAACTTCCCCATCACCCTGTTCCCCCTCCCCCCTTTCACAATTATCCTCTGTGAATCCCTCCTTAAGCCTTTGAGGAACATCCTAAATGTTCCACTTTTCTGTAAACTGGGCCCTAGAACTCAGGGTGGACATAAGGTTTATAGTTTGACAAGTCTCCTTTAGTCTGAGTAGATGGTGGGATTTTAAGGATGGATTTATTCTAAAGTTTGTTTGAAGTCTATTATAGCCTGTGTGACTGGGATTGGATGGGTGAGCCTTCCTGGAGACTGGGGTTCCCTAAAGTCACACAAAGAATGAGGTTCACAGAGGCCAATGGAATGATGTTCTGGTCATTCCAAATCCTCCACAAGATGCCAGCACATAGAAGAAGGAACCCAGCTGCTTTCTCAGCAGGAAATGCTACCTTGACTATGTAAGACTATGTAAGCACACTTGGGGCACCTGGGTGGCTCAGTCGATTAAGCATTTGACTTCAGCTCTGGTGGTGATCTCGGGGTCCCAGGATCAAGCCCCCCAGCAAGTTCTGTGCTCAGCTCGGAGTCTGCTTCTCCCTCTTCTGCCCCTCCCCCTACTCGCCCTCTCCCTCTTTCTCGCTCTCAAATGAATCAATAAAATTAAAAAAAAAAAAAAAAAGAATAAGCTCTCTCAGCACCAGGCAAGTCTGCAGGTCTGTGAATTACTCAGAAATAACAGTAAGTGCACATGTGAGTCATGGATGATATACATGGAAGTGTGTGATCATTCACCATTGTCACAGGATGAATTATGGGCCCCCCAACTTCCTATGTTAAAGCTCTAACCCCCAATACCTCAGAATGTGACTGAATTTGGAGACAGTGACTTTAAGGAGAGGCTTTAACTGAACCGAGGCCATCAGCACAGGCCCTAATCCAACCTGACTGGTGTCTTCATAAGAAGAGATGAGAACACTCACAGAGACACCAGGAGCATCATGCCCAGAAGAACGACCGTGTGAGGAGGCAGCAAGAAGGCAGCCATCTGCAAGGCAAGGAGGGGGTCCTCAATAAAAACAGCCCTGCTGACATCTTGGTTTTGGGCATTCGGATCCAGAACTGAGAGCAAATAAATTTCTATTGTTTAAGCCACCCAGGTCATAGTATTTTGTTAAGGCACCCTGAGCACGCTAATACTTTGATCTAAACAGTGGGCATGGTGGATAAAATGAGGCAGTGCTGCAGGAGATTTTTACACACAAAGCTTCCACGTTCAGATGACTTTAAAGGAAAGAGATTTTTAATTTTAAAAAACTTTATTCTTTTTAAAGATTTTATTTACTTATTTATTTTTATAGATTTTATTAATTTATTCATGAGAGACACAGGGACACAGGCAGAGGAAGAAGCAGGCTCCTCGCAGGAAGCCCAGTGCAGGACTCGATCCCAGGACCCCAGAATCACACCCCGAACCAAAGGCAGACAGTCAACTGCTGAGCCACCCAGGCGTCCCAAGATTTTATTTATTTATTAGAGAGCGCCCGAGTGAGGAGGGGCAGAGGAAAAGGGAGAAGCAGACTCCCCACTGATCAGCAGGGGCTCCATCCCAGGACCCTGAGATTATGACCTGAGCCAAAGGCAGACACTTAAACCACTGAGCCATCCAGGCACCTCAAGGGAAAGAGATTTTTAATTAAGCATATTTTTCTAGAAAAATACACTATGCAACACCTTTCTGTAAAATTAAAACACTGTTTAATTCCAATGGATGACTTAACCTCTTAAAGCAAGATTGAGAATTTTAGTTGTTTTTTTTTTAAATACAATCGGTCAAAAGCATAATACTTTTAGACTATAAAAAAATTAAAAAGACTTTTAAAAATCTCAAAGTTCTTTTGAGAGTATCATATAGAATACCACCGTGTCACTGTAATAGAGAGAGAAATCTGAAATAAGACCCAAGATGCTGGACTCATAAAAGTAAAGAATCATAAATTTGATTCCATTAAACTTAAGAAGTTCTATTTATCATAAAACATCATTAAGAGAGAGAAGTGTCAAGCCACACAGTGGAAAATATACTTCAAACACATAAAACTAACAGAATTCATACCCAGGATAAACACATCAATAAGAAAATGGACTACGTGATTTTTTTTAATGAGTAAGATACTGTTTCATACAACACAAAAAAAAGAAATCCAAATAGAAAGAAAGCCAGCCCAATTTCATTAGAATCAGGAAAATACCATCAAAACCACAACAAGCTACCATGACACATCTTTGGCAAAGATGAACAATTCAAACAATACCAAAAATAAGCAATACCAGGCAACAGCAGTCACTGCCATGCACTGCTGGTGGGAGTGAAAGTCGGGAGAACCACATTCTCAAACAGTTTGGCATGATTCACTGAAGATGAAGATACAAATGGCCAATAATCCAGCATTTCTCCTGCTGGAGAAACTCATGTACACACGCACCAAATGCAGGTCTAAGAACATTCATAATTATTGTGATATAAGAAGAAATATACATTTTGGTCTTCATCCTTGGCTCCTGGCCAGAGCTCCTAAAATATTTGTAATTTCCTAAGTGATAAAGGAAGTAAGAGTACCTTCTATTTTATTTTTTTTGGTCTTTGATTCCAGTTCCTGACACGGAGCTCCTACATCCCTGGGAAATTCCTGGGTGACAGGAGCAGCTTTTCTCTTCTAATGAGGTGACTCTTGATGGGCCTCTGGACAGCTCCTGGATGAGGGCTTCTGATATTCTGACTCATTGTAAGAAATATATTTGGTTTTACTCTCATTTCGAGCACAGAGCTCTAAAACCCTTGGAATTTCCTAAGTGATGAGAGCGGCTGAGGGGTCTTCAGTTATGTTAATAAGGTGATATGGAAATGACACCTAAGGGTGATGGCTGATTGCCAGAAGAACCAACCATGTGCTTAGAGCACCGGAACTTTCAGTTCCATGCCCTGACTTCAGGGAGGGGAGAGGAGGTGAAGGTTAAATCACCTGCCAGTGACCGAAGATTCAATCAACCATGCCTATATAATGAAGCCTCCACAAAAACCCAAAAGGAAGGAGTTCAGAGAGCTTTCAAGTTAGTGATACACGGAGATTTGGGGAGGGTGGCTCACTCAGCATGGAAGCTCTGTCTTTTTCTCAAATCTTGTCCAATGTGTCTCTTCAAACAGGCTGTTGATTTGGATCCCTTAATATCCTTCGCAATCAATTGATAATCTAGAGAGTGAATGGATTTCCTGAGTTCTGTGAGTCAATCTAGTAAATCAATCAAACCCAATGAGGGGGTCAAGGAAAGCTTCAATCCATAGACCAGTCAGAAGCATGGAGGACAATCTGGACTTAACAACTGGTGTCTGAAGTGGAGGGTGGCTTTGTAGGATCAGGTTCTTATTCTATGGGATCTGACACTATCTTCAGATAGACAGTACCAGAACTGAGTTGAATTGTAGGACATTGGCTAATGTTGGAGAATGCCTTGTTGGTGTAGGAGAAAACCTTCATGTGTTAAAATTCATTCTAGGTCCTTAGAGGGCTGATCACCAGAAAGACCAAGTCATGATTAGGAGCTTGGAACTTATGGTCCCCATCTTCCAGAAAGGGGAGAGAGGCTGGAGATTTGATCACAAATCATGCCTACATCAATGATGAAACCTCCATTAAAATCTCTGATCCATGGGGTTTGGAGAACTGCTGAATTGGTAAACACCTCTATGTGCCAGAAAAGGTGGCGTACCCTAACTCCCCGGGGACAGAAGCTCCTGAATTCAGGCGCTTGCCCTATGTGTCTCTTCATCTGATCATTCATCCATATTCTTTATCACATCCTATATTATAGAATAAGCCAGTAAATGTATTTCCTGGGTTCGGTGAGCCATTGTAGCAAATTATCAAATTAGGAGAATGTTGTGGGAGCCCTGATTTATAGCAGGTCAAAGTACGAGAATTTGCAACTGGTGTCTAAAGTGGGGGCAATGTTGTAGGGTGAGGCTCTGACCCATGAGGTCAGACAGGTGGACAGTCAGAACTGAGCTGAATTGTAGGACATCCAGGTGTTGTGTCCAGAGAATCAGAGAACTGCTTGGTATGGGAAGAACCCCCAACACATCTACCCACAAGTGCCAAGCATGAGAAGCAGAGGAGAGACATGAGAGCTCTCTCTCTTTCTCTTCTGTATGGCCACCCATGATTGTCCTAAACTGGAAATGACACAGATGTCTACTAGTACAAAATGGTAGAGCTACACAATGGCATGCTACATGAAGCTAAAAGTGAACAACTACAGCTATACTCAAAACTTTCTGACTCTTAACAAATATGATGTTTGAGTGAAATTAAGTGGGGCAGCCCGGGTGGCTCAGCGGTTTAGCGCTGCCTTCAGCCCAGGGCCTGATTCTGGAGACCCGGGATCAAGTTCCATGTTAGGCTCCCTGCATGGAGCCTGCTTCTCCCTCTGCCTGTGTCTCTGCCTCTCTCTCTCTTTGTCTCTCATGTATAAATAAACAAAATCTTAAAAAAATTAAGCGAAGCATAAAACAACACATTTAGTACAATTTCACATGTGTAAATTTCAAAAAGCAGCAAAACTCTTATTCTTTCAGGAGGACAGGTGGTAAAATCAAAAAGAAAAGCAAGGAATAGATGACTATAACTTTAGATAGGGGATCCCTGGGTGGCGCAGCGGTTTGGCGCCTGCCTTTGGCCCAGGGCGCGATCCTGGAGACCCGGGATCGAATCCCACATCAGGCTCCCGGTGCATGGAGCCTGCTTCTCCCTCTGCCTGTGTCTCTGCCTCTCTCTCTCTCTCTCTCTGTGACTATCATAAAAAAAAAAAAAAAAAAAATTAACTTTAGATAGTTCTGTTTTTCTGAGAGAAAGGGAGGAAAGTGGGACCATGCAGGCTCTTTGAGGGGCATAAAGGAGCTTTAGAGGCGCTAGCAATTATCTCCCTGACCTGAGCAGTAATAGATGACCAGTGCACATTGTTATACTCATTACACTTTTAGTGCATGTTTTCATCTATTATTTTAGAATAAAAAGGTTAGGAATAAACAAAGTTTTCATGCACACCAACAATCTGAGTCGTAAGACATTACAACATAAACAGGCCTTATCTATTGATGAGGGGCTTTATTTGTAAATAGTAGGATCTATTCTGGTTTGTGTAGGGAGACTGGGATTTGCTATGGCACATGGCTCACAGAATCACTGGGACAGCTGAAGAAACAAGACTCTAAGCTGGGCTCACAGAACCACACAACAGAACTGGGTTACCAATGGAGCTGCTGCCGATGGGGAACTCCTGAATCAAGAACCACTGCTGTTGGGTATGGCCCAGGGACCTCACTGTTTCTGCTGCATTCTACATTAGAAAAAAAAAACAATGCTCTGACTCCATTCAAATCAGTGTCTCACATGGAGGCATCAGATTGGCAATGCCAAAATCACATGGGCACTCTTAACAATGAGACAGGCTGGGGGATGAGGGTTTGGTTTTGTCTCTGGGATTCTACTGGATAAGGCAAGCTTTATACCCTAGGGCACTATCAAACTACAGTGCTCAGAAAATGATGGGCAGCGATGAGGGCAGATATTCACAATAGTAACCACATCATTCAGTCTTATTTTGTAGGTTGATGAAATGTTATCAGAGAAATGAAACCACTTAGTTGTTTAAATGAATGCCTTAGGCAGGGTACATCAGAAAAACTGATTGTGAGACCAGACTCTGCATTTAGTAGGTGAATTCACTACATCTGAGCCTTGGTTTTCTCAACTATAAAATGGACATGATTATATAGTTACCTTGCTATATAGCTATGAAGATTAAGTAAGATAATACATGTGAAATAGCATGAATAGAATAGGCCTGGCTTATTTTTTGTTTGCCACTATCCTCTTTAGAGTTTAGCCAAGAATTATTCTGTATCCACATATCCTGTCTTGCCAAATGTACTTTTGTTGAAACTGCTGGTCCTTTAGAAATACACAGAGAGAGCCCTGGATTAATATATGATTTTAGAACAATTGTCTGCTTTTTCCCTCCAAAATTCCAAGAAATAACCCAAAACACCTGCATTCTTTATTTTTTAAAAAAAGATTTATTTGTTTATTTGATGAACAGAGGGGCAGAGGCAGAAGGAGTGAAACAATCCTCCAGCAAACTTCCCGCTGAGCATGGAGCCTGACGCAGGGCTCAGTCCCAGGACCCTGAGATCATGACCTGAACCAAAATCAAAGAGTCAGCGGCTTAACTGATTAAGCCACCCAGGAGCCCGAAAAATGCATTTTTTAAAGGATAGGTTCGAAAAGCCAAGTAAGTGTCGCAGATCTATGGGAGGAAAATGTTGGAGTGACCCCCATGTTGTAGGAAATGATGGCTGCAGAGTCTAGAGTAGCTGAAACTTTCAAACTTAAAATAAACAATTATAAATACTGCAAGCCCCTGGGCTACTCTCAAGTTAGAAACCTATGGAGATACAGGGAGAACAGCTCGTGAAAAAGAAAAGACACATATACAATGTTCAAAGCTCTACAGATATAAGGAAGAACCTCTAAAATTATATGAGAGCACTATGTAAAATTTATACCACCAATCTTAAAAATCCATGCAAAATGAATGACTTCATCGGAAAATATAATTTACTGAAATTGACTCAAGAAGAGGTAGAAAACTGGAGTAGACCAAAAACCATTGGAGAAATTGGAAATGCTGTCAAAAAACTACTCAAAACGAGGCACCAGCGAAAGCAATTTAGAAAGAGCTATTAAAATTAAAAACACACATACCTTTCAACTCAGAAATCCCACTCCTGGGAGTCTATCAAATAGAAATGAAAGCGCCAGTACATACGAAATGTGTGAGGGTTGTTAATGCAGAATCATTTGTAGGAGCAAAAAAGCAAGGAACAAAGTGAATACTCTACCATGGAAAATTATGTAGTCATAAAAAAAAAAGAGTGAGATTTTTATCAGCTGATTTGAAGCAATCTGCACAATGTATTGACAGTGAAAAAGGCAAGAAGCGGAGAAGCACATATATATGTTTTCCGATTTTTGCAGAACAATAATCAAAATCATTCCCTCTGTGTGTGTGCATGCACGCGTGCACACATGCATCTGTATAATTTTATTAGCATAGAAAAGGCTGCAGAGAGCTATGTACCCGGCTGTAAGCACTGGTTATTTGGAGTGTTGGGAGAATGAGTTGGGAAGAAAAATGAAGGGAAAGTAAAAAAAATTAAAATTAAAATTAAAAAAAGTTCAGCAAAACAGGAGAAACAAAAGATTACATGTAAATCAAGGATTCCATGACATAATGTTTTCACGCTATAACTCTTCTTATGTATAATTATATGTGCATATGTTTGAGTAGGCATGTGTGTGCTTGTGTTTTGTGTACATTCATGAGTCCCAGAAGTGAAAGCAAAAAAAAAAAAAAAGAAAAAAGAAAAAGAAAAACATAAATAAAAGAAAGACACCCACCCATGCTTTTCACATAGACTTCTGTCAAACCTTTAAGAGACAATAAAAGCCCTAAAACTAAAAAGATAGAGCTGCTCAGCTAGTTCTGTGAATCCTAAGACAAAGCTGTACAAACACAAAACACAAGCCAATGAAAACCTATAGCCTCATCCCACTAGCAGACATTGAAGGAAACTCTGGGCCAACCCTGTCCAGAGTGTACAAGAGAATACTACATCTTGACCAAGCAGGGCTCACGCAAACCATGTGGAGAGACTATGGGTTTCAGTTCCAGCACAGAAAGAGATTGAAAGCCGTTACTTTCATCCTTCCAAAGGGAAACAGTTGAACAGATGGAAAAGCAGTGACTTTTCTTGGATCCATGGAAGGAAGCACTGAAGGGCAAACCTCCGCCTTGTAATCTGGAGAAACAGGTGAATACACAGAGATACAGCCAACATCTGCTTACCTGGGAGCTACAGACACAGGGACACCTAACTGGTCATTTTGACAGGTTGCTGGAGGCCAGGTGTGGACTTGCGTGAGATCAAGAAGCTTCCGGGGATCCCAGTCTTAGGATGTCCCTGATTCTCTGACGCTGACTGGGTGTCTGATGATTCAATTCAATTCTGACACTACCCAGAGTTAATGCAGACCCCACAGGTTAGGGGGCTTTAGCCCAACAAGCTTATTTGTGGAGACTGCATTACACAGACATAATTGGACACTGGTGATGAGACTCAATCTCCAGGCCCCCATATCTCTCTGGAGATTGGGGTGTGAGGGTAGATCTGACCCTCTAATCAGGACTTTTGTTCCTTCTGTAACCAGTCCCCATCCTGAGGCTATCTTGCAGGCCCCCACTCAGGAGTCATCTCATTAGCACACAAAAGACAGTCAATTCCAAGGATTTTAGGAGCTCTGTGCTAGGAACTGGGGACAAAAGAGCAAATATTCCATTTTTATTATACCACAAGGGGCCCCCCCACATTTTCATGGACTTTGCCTCCAGGAGACCCATCAGGTTTTCACACTGAAGAGCAAAGGAAGATCCCCTTGTGGCTCTTGGGGAGGGGGCAGGGAGTAAAAGAATGGCAGCCACTGTAGAACAACCCAGAGAGTCTTCTCCATGGCAAGGGACCACTCTCCAGAGGATGAAGCCAGGGTTGTTTTATCCCACCTGTGGGAAGAGCATTCCATCACTCCAGGCACCTGAAGTCCCTGGCAACTACAGCTACAGCAAATATTAAACACGGCCCAGCCCAAAGCCATGTTAACATAAAATTTCACACCAGAAGTCTATCTACCTCAGTTCCATCAAGCCCAACTTTCAACAAAAAAATTGTAAGGCATGTTAAAGGGCAAAGAATGAAAGGACTGATGATCTTTGGGGTTTCAATTCAGAGAATCACTGTATCATAGATTAAGAACACATTTCTGTGATATTAAAATAGAATGAGCATGCCTGCAAACCAGGGGGTGGTGGACAGAAGGAGAGGGAGAGGAGACAGTTCCAAGCAGACTCGGTGCTGAGCTCAGAGCCTGATTCAGGGCTCAATCCCACAGCCCTGACACCATGACCTGAGCTAAAACCAAGAGTCGGATGCTCAACCAACTGAGGCACCCAAGTGTCCCATTTCTGCTCTTATTTTTTTAATGAAAATTAGTTCCCAACTCAAGAAAGCACATCTACCAAAAATCTAAAATAAATGCCAACATAAAAAGTATTTTCAGGAAGGCAGGAAAAGAAAAAATTCCTGATATCATCTAACATTATTCTACAGTTTGAATAAATGCAATTAAGGCACGTAAAGGAGGAGAAATACTGGAAAAGATGATTATTAGTGGAAGACATGATTGCTACCTGGAAAAACTAAGAAAACCATCTGAAAATTAATCTAACTAAAAGTAAAATCCAGTTAGATGGCCAGATACTTTATAAATACACAAAAGTTGTTTCCTGGGCTACAAATAAACAATCGTGCATCAAAAGGAATAGTGAGAAGACAGATCTTCAAACAAATGAGAAAAAAAAAAGACAAGTAAAGCAAATATAAAGAAAATTGTACAAATATTTGGAAGTGTCTTAAAGTTATAGAAGAATTGAAAGATCTAAATAACTCAATAAGGCAAATACTTAAAATCTCCCCCGAAAAGTATCTACAAATTCAATGCTTTATCACTTAAATTCTCAGCAATATTTTTATCAAAATTGATAAGCTATCTGTAAAGAAAATATTTTTTTAAGATTTTATTTATTTATTTGAGAGAGAGTGTGAGAGAGAGGAAATGAGTAGGAGAAGGGGCAGAGGGAGAAGCAGTCTCCCCACTGAGCAAGGAGCCCAAAGTGGGATTCAATCTCAGGATCTTGGGATCATGACCCCGCCAAAGGCAGCTACTTAACCACTGAGCCACTCAGGCACCCCTAAAGAAAAATTTTTTTAATCATAAAAATTCTGTAACACAATAATTGATGAACAACACATGCTCTATCTGCTATCAAAAAATATCAGGAAGCTAAAAAGAAAATAGGAAACTAAAGTAATTTAACAGGTGTGTTGTGGTTGTAAGAACAGACAAGTAGATTAGCAAGATAGAATAGAGTCCAGAAATAGAATCATGACTTGAAGGAAACTTTGTATACCATGAAGGCAGCACTGGACATCAGAAGGCTGGCAGAGCCAATGTCCAAGGTTGGAGTTGGGATAACTGACTACATATTTGGAAAATTTAAATGATAGTCATCCTTTACACAGCACACACAAAATTAAACTGCAGATGAAGTAAGGACCCAGACATTTAAATTAGATAAAAGGACAATATAGGATAATAGTTTTATAATCCTGGGATGGGGATACAACATTAAGCAACAAACAGAAGAAAGAATCAATAAAAGAAAACGCTGATTGAATTGACCTTGTGATTAATTCAAAACATCTGTTTGACAGAAGACTCTGCAAAGAAAGTTACAGGGTCAAGACAAGTAACATTCTACAAGACAGCACTTGCATCTCGTAGGATAGAAATGGGACTGAAATCCTGAATATTTTAAGAATTCCTACAACATATTTTTTAAAGAAATAAGACTACTCCTATTTTTTTTAATTTAATTTTTTTTTTTTTTTTTTTTTTATGATAGTCACACACAGAGAGAGAGAGAGAGGCAGAGACACAGGCAGAGGGAGAAGCAGGCTCCATGCACCAGGAGCCTGATGTGGGATTCGATCCCGGTCTCCAGGATCGCGCCCCGGGCCAAAGGCAGGCGCCAAACTGCTGCACCACCCAGGGATCCCTACTCCTATTTTTTTAAATGGGGGTAAATACAGGAAATTTAGAAAAGAAAAAATATAAATAGCTGATAAATATTTGAAGAAATGTTCAAGTTTACCAGTAATCAGGGAAATGGATTTGAATCTCAAGCAGTTGGCGTCATTTTTATGGTACCCAATAGAGACTGGCAGTTAGTTCCTGTGCCCAAGCTCCAGAACTCTCTGGGTTCCAGATCCTTTGGCTACGTTTTCATTCCACCTTATCTGTAATCTCACAAACTATCCCATGTCTTTCTACCACACTCGTCCTTACGTTTTTCTAGGTTCATTTCCTGTTACTATACCCTTAGATGATAGAAATGTTGAGGAATTTTTAGCAATTCAGAGGCCTATTTCCTAGACGTATTGGTTTCCTGGGGCTACCATAACAAAGCACCTTGAACTAGATGACTTAAAATAACAGAAATTATCGTCACACAGTTCTGGAGGCTAGAAGTCTAAATCAAGATGTCAGCAGAGCTATGCTCCCTGCAGAGCCTATATGGAAGAAATCCTTCTTTGCCTCTTCCTAGTTTCTGGTGGCCCCAGCAATTCACTGCCTTGTGGCAGCATCATGCCAGTCTTTGTCTTCAGATGACTGCATTCTCTCTGTGTCTTCATATGGCATTCTCCTGTGTCTCTCTACTCTTTTTTAAAAAATAGATTTGCTTTTTTATTTATTTCAGAGAGACTGCAAGTGAGCATGGTGGGGAGGGACACAGGGAGATAGAGAGTCTTAAGCAGACTCCGCGCTGAGCGTGGAGTCAATGCAGAGCTCAATCTCATGACCATGAGATCCCAATCTGTGCCAAAACCAAGAGTCAGATGTTTAACCAATTGCACCAACGAGGTGCCCCACCTCTACTCTTCTTATAAGGACACCAGTCGCATGGGATTAAGAACCTACCCTACTCTACCATGACCTTGTGTTAATTATAACCATATCTGCAATGAACTTATTTTCAAATAAGGTCACATTCGGAGGTACTGGGGGTTAGGACTGCAACAAGTATTTGGCCAGGGGGAGGGGACATGCAGTTCAATCTATAACTCTACAATAAAAAGAGTGAATTAGGGCAGCCCGGGTGGCTCAGTAGTTTAGCGCCGCCTTCGGCCCAGGGTGCGATCCTTGAGACTGGGGATCGAGTCCCACATCAGGCTCCCTGCATGGAGACTGCTTCTCCCTCTGCCTGTGTCTGTGCCTCTCTCTCTGTGTGTGTCTCTCATGAATAAATAAATAAAATCTTTTTTAAAAAGTGAATTATCAATACACACAGACTCAGATGCATCTCAAAGACATTATGCTGAATGAAAGAAACAAGTCTCAAAAGGTTACATATAATATTATTCCATTTATATAACAGATTTTTAAAAACCTGAACTACATGATGGAGAACAGATCAGTAGTTGCCAAGAGGTAGGAGTGGGAGACAGGATGTGACTATAAAGAGGCAGATAAGGGAGTTTGGGGGGTAGGAGAGCTTTTCTGAATCCTGATTGTGGCAGTGGTCACATGTATCTTCACATGTGTTAAAATTCAAAGAAATGTACATTTTCCTAAAAAGTGATTGTTACTGTATGATCATTTAAAAAAATAAAATTAAAAGAAGCTGCAAAGTAACTGTTTCTGGATCTTCAGACTGTACTCAAAGAGCAAAAGGCTGATGTTTTGAGGGCCATCCAAATATTTACTAAAATCAAACCCTGTGTTGTTTCTGCCTCATAAAATCAGCTCTAAGCAGAACTAAATGATTCTGACATATTCCCAGCTTTACATGTATAGCCCTTGATTCAATAGTTTCTCCTCTATTGAGAACTGTAATGCAATACTGTTTACTCATTATATACCTCAGAAATTGATGACTATAGAGTCAATCTTACAAAGCCATAGCATTTCTTTTTTTAAAGGGAGTGGGGGATAATAGTGAAACTAAGCTATTTAGATGTAATTAATACAGCTCAGAGTGGAATCTGTTGCTATAGACAAATACATAATGATCTGATCCTTCCGTTCCTATCAGAATTATGTCTTTGGTGCTGCTCAATGACCCTGGTATCTTGCTCCTTGCACTACAGAATCCCTAGCACATAACAAGTATAGCATACTTCTTCTTGGTTCAGTCCCTGACGATGTGTCCAAAGCAATATATAACCGTTATGGATGGTATGGTAGGCCCATTGTTTGTTCTTACAGTGTGGAACCTTTATAATTTTAGTCCATCATTCACCAAAATTCATAGAGCAATGCACCAATATAATAGCTTGGAAGTAATAATAATAATACACCCCTTAAAGAGCTGGGGTTTATTTCTTGGTCTTACTCTATGTCCATTATGGGGTGGCTGGCTGGGGGCTCTGTCATATATCTTCTCTCTTCAGGATCCTATTTACCAGCCAATGTGGCCAAGAAAAATAAAGGGAGTCTGAATATTTCAAGTACAATCATGTGGGATATGCCATGAGGAGACTGGCTGTAAAGCCTGATGGTTAAGAACAGCCTCTGGACTCATACTGTCTGAATTTCAATGTCTGCTCCATCATTTACTATCTCTATGACTCTGGGAAAACAACTGAACCTCTCCATGTCTTCATTTCCTCATTGGTATAGTGGGGTAATAATATATTACAACTTAAGTGAGTGAATCAATGCTCAACAAATTAATATGTCGTATGTAAATCTTTTGATATTTGATATTATCTTAAAAGTAATAGAGGGAAGACCACATAAGGGCTTTCAACAGGGTGTGACATCTGCTCTAATTGCTTTTAAAAATAAAACTCATTCTACCTATGCTGTGGAAAATGGATTGTAAGGAGGTATGGTGGACATCAAAGAGAGATTGAGCTGGCTGTCCTTTGTGATGTGTGTGTATATATTGAGGTGTTAAAGGATTAGGGACATCTAGCATGAATTTTAAGTTTCCCACTAAGAGACTTCATTCATCAAGACAGCTACCAAGATGCTGACTTGATGCTTTGTGGATCATTCAAAAATGGTGCCCAGCATACATATGGCATCAGATGGCTGTGGGTATCAGTATGAGACACTCAACATGGAGAGAGAGAGGTGAGCAAAGAAGCAGAGCAAAGAGAGCTGATAGAGTAAGTGAAAGCCAGAGTTTCAGGAGTACTTAAGGACTCTCTGAAGAAAAGGATGCCAAAAAAAAAACAAAAAACAAACAAACAAACAAACAAACAAAAAACCGACAAAGAGGATCCAAAGAGAAACATGTAACATAAAAGTAAAGTTGGAGTCTATTTGTCAGAAGAGGCCTTGCTGTTTTTCTCATTTGGAGACATCTCACCTAGGCACGCTGATTCACATCTAGCCCTACCACCTACTTACCTGACTCAGAAGGAGTCTCTTAACTTCCCTAAATGTCACCTCTCTCATCTATAAAGTCAGATGATACAGAACCCACCTGAAACTACTATCCCTGATGATTAGTGAGGGAGGATATAAAATCAACAGGCCAGGACACATGGCATATGGTCCTTAACTATCCCCCATTGTTATTGTATCATGGCCACCCATCAGTAACTCTCCTAAGTGTTCATAGGTATTTCTCAGTAAGAGATCTCGTGTCACTCTTAAAATCGAACTAAATAGTACCTTTCACAAAAAAGTGTCAACACGTCATAAATTCCTAATTGTCCACTGTGTTTAGTGTATTTCAAACACACCCATTCCTGATGGCTTGTCTATAGCTCACATCTCCCACTTGGCCCCATGCCTCTCTACAGAAGCAATAGACCCACTCTGGCTATGACCCTATAGCTTTCTTTCAGAGGAACCTCTGTTTCCACTATCCATGGCCACTAAAATCTGTGTCAGGAGCACAGGGAAGGCTCAAGAGGAATTACAAAAGAGAAGAGTGGGGGCATCTGGGTGTCTGGGTGGTTCAGTCAGTTAAACACCTGCCTTAGACTCTGGTCATGATCCCAAGGTCCTGGGACTGAGTCCTGCGTCAGGCTCCCTGCTCAGCAGGGAGTGTGCTTCTTCTTCTCCCTCCGCTGCTCCCCCTGCTTGTGCTCCCTTGCTCTCTCTGTCAAACAAATGAACAAAACCTTTAAAAAAAATGAACAGTAAGAAGAATCATTCTGGAAGAAAGAGAAGGTCACACATGGCAGGAGTGAACACAACATGAGGACAATTACAAAGAGCAAATTGGGGGAGGGGCTCTTTACTCAAACAATCCACTCTGTAATACCACATAAGCATTAATGCTCATAAAAGTGGGAACCACCGGGAAACGGAGTATGACAGCCCCTTGCAACTTGCCCTCCTCTGTGGAATCAGGGGCAGTAAGCAAATAATAAACATAAAATAAAACAAACTAGGCATGATGCCAAACCTGTCAGGCATCTGTATGAAAAAATAAGCACAACATATAAAGCCCCAACAGAATCAAGTTGGGGTGGAGGTGGGACAGGGGGGCAGACAGAAAAATGAGACCATGCTGCATTATTTATGAGTGCCATGATTCTTGGCCAGGTCTTAGTTCCCTTGGCCAAGTTTTCCTTGGGCAATTTCTCCAAGTTCAGCTCCACTCTTCAGGAGGCCAAGGATTACCAGCTGTTCAACTGAGGAGTAAGATGGATAATTATAAAGTCAAAGTTCCACACTGACTACCAAAGATTTTATAACGGGACAATAGATACAGTGTCTCCTCCTGCAAGACAGTAACGTTTCCACATGAAAATATCTAGTTATTTTTCATCTTCATGGATCACCACTCCCTGCTCCCTCCTTCATGCAAAATAGTTTCCAGCCATCATGATCTTCTAGTAAAGTCTCAAATGGTGGGTCACGGCTTTCCTGTCTGCGCCTCTATACAAAACACTCTTCCTCCACACTTTGAAATCCTTCTGCATGCAGAAGGCAAAACTTGTGAGCACTCAGGACAACCCTAAGGTCTCTGTAGGGAGGTGCAGAACCAAAAAAAAGCATAGTAATTATTTGGAGGGAAGGAGTGTTGGGAATGGCAAGATTAAAGAAGCAAAGAAACAAGAATTTTGTGGGTTTTTTTTTTTTTCATGAATCCTGGAGAAAGTGAGTTGAGTAGATACTTATAATATGATGTGCTAAGAGCTAGAATTTAAATGTCATAAAGTGACTTGTAAAGAGAGATGAGAAATCCACTAATTTTGGGAGCAAGAAACTTCTGGAAAGGTTTCATATAATAGGTAGTATTTGAACTTCATCTCAAAGGCTGAGCAGAGATTGTCAAGGCAGTCAAGACATGGGAATTTTTAGCCTACACAGAATTTCAAATTTCTGATGCCACAAGTAACAATTTTTTAAAAATTATTTATATGCTCATTATAAGACATACTCCTGAAACAAAGTAACTCAAAAAGATTGAAAATAAAATAAAAGGCAAAATGTCAGTCAATTGTGGAACAAAAAGAAAATGGAATTAGTAATTTAAATGTCAGAAAAAAGAAAACACAATTAAAAGTGACAGACATCATCAGGGGCAGAGAAGAATCTATTATTAATAAAAGATGATCAATTAAGAAACCATAAAAGTCATGAAACGTTATGCACCAAAAATCAGAACTTCAAAATAAATATACCAAAATCATTCAGAATTCCAAGGGGATGGTAATGCATTTCCCACTCAGATATTGACAGATCAAAAGAAAAATACGCAAGGAATTTCCACAATGACAATTAACCAGTCTGAACAGAAGATATGTGCTCATATATGTTTCTATGTACATACATATTCAGGTCTGTACATTTATATATACTGTATACCCAAAAGACATTTATCCTTTAAGAATCAATTTACCAAAAATATCAATATTTTCAATAGGCCATTTAAAAAAATTCTCAGGTTCAAAAAAAGCCAAAATTCTAAAAGGAATATGGAAGAATTAATGTTAAAAATTCAGAAATTATTAACAAATAGATGGCTACAAAGCAAGAGTAATAATAACATCACAAAACAACCCATCTTTAGGTTAAAAACCGTTTTCTAAGTAACTCTTGGGTTAAACAGAAACTCAAAACTGAAATTATGGCCTGTTTAGAAATGAACTAGAACGCTACATATCTAAATTATGGAATGTAGTAGCAGTCTCCTGAAGAAAATTTATAACTTTGAATGTCTGTACTACAAAACAAGAAGACTGAGAATAAATGAGCTAACCATTCAACTCAGAAAGCTGGAAAAGAACTACCAAAACAACCATAAAAAAAAAGAAAAGTAAAACCTGAAGAAAATGAAAGAAGGAATGAATAAAGATAAAAGCAGGAATAAATGAAATAGAAAACAAAAGAAAAATAGGAGACTGTGGCAATAAAACCAAAAGCTAGCTTTGTAAAAAGAGCGATAAAATAAACAAACTTCCAGAAAGACCTATCAAGGAACAGAGCACAAATAACCATTTGAAGAATGATAAAGAGTATGTAACTACAAATGAAAGGGAGCTTTATACTATATATAAATTTGTATCAGTAAATCTGAAAACCTAGATTAAGTAGACTATTATTAAGGCTTTTTAAATCACCAAAGTAAATTCAAAAAGAGTTTTAAAAAAGCGAAGAGAATTTTTTTTAAAAGTTAGCAAACTATCAAACTCTCCCCAATCTGCAAATCCACACAGTTTTATGGGTGAATTCAACCAACATTCTCACAATAAATAGCCTGTGACTACTTTAGAACACTGGAAATGATAGAAAACTTTCCAATTCACTCTCAAAGACAAACATAAAAGTGATACAAAAGCCAGACTGTATCTCACCAGAAACAAAGACCCTCAAGAGAACAAACTAATTTAATGCATAAATATTAATGCCAAAAATTTCAACAAAGAATGGTGATCTTAATCTACCAGTATCTATACCAATAAAACAGCAGGACCAAGTAGACTTTTCTCACAAATGCTTCAGTAGGACTTCTGAAATTAACCTGAAATAAAGGAAATTTCCTGAAATAAAGGAAAAACCCTGCCTGACCACCCCAATATGCCCTAATAATTGTAATAAATATATATACCAAAATTCCCAAGAAAGATCCACAGCAAGCTACAAAGAGATTAAAGTTTATCTGATAAAAAGCATCCAGAAGTCTATTACAAATATCACATCTTGGAGTGGAAACATTTATAGGCATTTTGATTAAAATAAAGGATTAAATTTTAAAGGTTTACTATCATTGTTATTCTTTAAAAATTTTAGAGATATTATAGGCATTACACGGAGTCAACAAGAACAAAAAAAACCTGAGAATTGAAATGATCAAAAAAACCACAAATTGTCATTACTTGCATATTTTTTAAAGATTTATTTATTTATTTTGGAAGAGGGAGGCACACTGAGAGACTATTTCAAGTAGACCATTCACTGAGCTTGAAACCCCACCAACATGGGGCTTGATCTCACAACCCATGAGATCATGACCTGAGCATAAATCAAGAGTCAGTTGCTTATTAAAAGTCAGTTGCTTATTAACCCACTGAGCCACCCAGGCATCCCATTATATGCATATGGGTGCTTTTTAAGATCTTATTTATTTATTCAAAAGAAAGACTAAGTGAGAGAGAGAGCACACACACAAGCAGGGGGAGAGAGAAAGAGAGAGAGAGAGAGAGAAGCATGTTTCCCATCCACCAGGGAGCCCGATGTGAGGTTTGATCCCAGGACCCTGGGATCATGACCTGAGCTGCAGGCAATGCTAAACTGACTGAGCCACCCAGGTGCTTCATAAATTAATTCCTGACCTGAAAACAACAAAAAAACTCTGTTGAAATCAACTTAACTTTTAAAATTAATAAGAATGTTATAAAGGTGGCCAACTGCAAACAAAAATCAATAGTTCTCCCTGATGCCAATAAGAATTTACAATGGGAAAAGAAATCCTAATTATAATGATACCGGTTAGTTTGAAATACCTAGTTATATGCATAACAAAAAATACACAAAATGTAACCAAAATTACAGTTTTACTGAAGGTCATTTAAAAAATACTTAAACGATTAAATATTATGGTTTCATTTTATTTATCTTACTTTAGTTATCTTTTTGGTTAATCTATTATTTCAATGTAATCCCATGACAAATTACAATGTGATATCCACATGAAACTTAGTAAACTGTAAAACTTATCTGAAGAAGCAAACATGAGGGATGCCTGGGTGGCTCAGTGGTTGAGGGTCTGCCTTTAGCTTAGGGCATGATCCTGGGGTCCTGGGATCAAGTCCTGCTTTGGGCTTCCCACAGGGAGACTGCTTCTCCCTCTGCCTATGTCTCTCATGAATAAATTTTAAAAATCTCTTTAAAAAGGAGGCAAACATAAGAGAATCTGACCAAAGCATCTGGAGTTACAAGAAGGGAGGAACAGGCCAAAGGTATTTGGTCACCCTGGATATTAGTATTAACATATACAAGAAGCTCTAATAATTAAAAGAACGTGATCCTAGTAGAGAGATGAATGAATAGAATAGAGCAGAAAATACTGAAACAGTTGGAAACTTTAATATTTTCTCAAAAACTCGCTGTTCAGAGAGGGACATCAGCAAGCTGGCGGACTAGGAGGTCCCCCAACAAAAACAAAGATTTAACAACCATGCATTAACAAAGATAGCTCTGGGAGAGTTCTGGAGTATAATGAAGAAACTGCAGCAACCCAGTAGAGCATAAAACCAAGGATGGCTGCATGGAAGAGTATAGAAAACATTGTATTTGCATCACCTCACCCACAGGATAGCACAGCTCAGGGATAAGGGAGATCCCAGGAGCCCCAACTTTCCCCCCATGGGGGAAAAGGCAAGCATAAGACTCTAACAGTACTCACAACAGGGAATTCCAGCAGCTCTTCCCACCGCTGCAGATACCTGCAGCCTTTACTGCTGAGCACCCCCACAGTCTTGGCCAACACCAACACTCACCTCAACTAATGGAGCCACCTGTATTCTTACTCCTAGAGCCACCGCTACTGCACACTCAAGTTGGAGCTGTGCCACCAGAACCAGCACCACCACACATTCCACCCAGTCAATGTCCATGCACCCACTTACACATAAAGATACTTCCCCTTGGAAGACAGTCTATTCAGGTTGTGAAGAAGTGACTCCTCATCTCCTCATTCAAATTCATAGACCCCCAGGGCAAGGCTGCAGGTACATGAAATATCAATGAACATGACACCACCAAAAGAACACAATAAATTTCCAGTAACTGATCTGAAAGAAATGGAAAACTATGAACTGCCTGATAAAGAATTCACAGTGATTGTTTTAAAAGATGCTCAGCATGCTGTAAGAGAACGAAGACTATTTGATGAAATCTGGAAAAGGATGCAATAAGTTCAACAAAAAGATAGAAATCACAAAAAAGAATCAGACAATCTGGAGATGAAGAATACAATAAGTTTAAATTTAAAAATGTAATAGGGGCACCTAGGTAGCTCAGTCGGTTAAGCCACAGTCTGCTTGTGGCTCAGGTCATGATCCTGGGGTTCTAGGAATGATCTCTAAATCGGGCTTCCTGCTCAATGGGGAATCTGCTTCTCCCTCTCCCTTTACCCCTTCCCCTGTTCATGCTCTCTCTCTCTCAAATAAACAAAATCTTTAAAAAATTTAATTTTTAAAAAATGCAATAGACTGTTTCAACAGAAGACTTGACAATGTAAAACAAAAATTATTGAACTCAAATCCAAGGACACCACAAAAAAAGAAAACCAGAAGTTCAATATCCCTGAAAAACAAGACAGAAAAATTCTCCACAAAATACTAGCAAACCAAATTCAATGGCATGTTAAAATGACCATATACCATGATCAAGTAGCATTTATCCTGTGGATGCAAGACTGGTTCAACCTATACAAATCAAAAAATGTGATACATTACTTTAATGAAATGAAAGATAAAAATTATATGATCTCAGTAGATGTAGAAAAAGCATTTGACAAAATTCAACACCCTTTCATGATAAAAACTCTCAGCAAGGTAGGTATAGAAGAAACATAACAGCAGATAGCCACATATATCAAGCCCACAGCTAACATCACAGTCAACAAAATAAGCTTGAGAGCTTTCCTCCTAAAATCAGGAATGAGACAAAGGTGTCCACTCTCACCACTTCTATTCAACATACTACTGGAAGTCCTAGCCAGAGCAATTATGTAATAAAAAGAAAAAACAGGCATCCAAATTGGAAAGGAAGAAGTAAAGTTGCCTCTCTTTGCAGATGGTGCAATCCTATATATAGAAAATCCTAACAACTCAACCAAAAAAAAATGTTATAACTAATAAATGAGTTCAGTAAACTTGCAGGATACAAAAACCAACTTACAAAAATCAGTTGCACTTCTATATTCTAGTAGGGAACTATCTGGAAAAAAAATAAAGAAAATAATCCCATTTAGAATAGCATCAAAAACAAAAAAATACTGAGGAACAAAAAAAAAAAAAAAAGAAAAAGAAAGGCCTATATATACACTGAGAACTATGAGAGACTGATGAAAGAAACTGAAGACACACAATTATGGGAAGATATCTAATGTTCATGAAATGAAGATTTAATATTGTTAAAATTCCCATATGACCCAAATCCACTACAGATTCAATGCAATTGTTATCAAAATTCTAATGGAAAAAAAAAAATCCAATGGCATTTTTCACAGAAGCAATAAAAAAAAAAACCTAAACTAAAATTCATACAGAACCACAAAAGACCCTAAATAGCCAAAGCAATCTTGAGAAAGAACAAAGTTGAAGTCATCACACTTCCTGATTTCAAGCCATACTGCAAAGTTAAAAAGTTGAGTTATACAGAGAAAAAACTGGTGTACCAGGGGTTGGGAGTGGGGAAAATGAGATGTTGGTTCAGGAGTCCAATTTTCCAGTTAAAGGAAAAGGATATAAGAAGGAATAAGTCCCAGAGGAATAAGTCTGAGGATCTAATGTGCAGCATGGTGACCATTACTGTACTGCGTATTTGGAAGCTACTAAAACAGTAATCTTAAATGATCTCGCAATAACACCAAAAAACATTAATTATGTGAGGTGAAAGATGTTTTAACTAACTTTATTTTGGTGATGTAATATATACATGTGTCAAGTCATCACACTGTATACCTTTAACTTACAGAATGTTATATGCCAATTATACCTCAATAAACCTAGAGAGAAAATACATTATAAAGCAATGAATGGAAGGAAAGTAAAAAAATAATAATTTAAAAATAAAAAAAATTATCCACCGTAGCAACAAAACAAACAATTAATAGAGGAAATTATACAAGTAAGTGAAAAGACATCCTGCGTTTATGCCCTGGAAGAATTAATATTGATAAAAATGTCCATACCACCCCAACAGACACAGATTCAATGTACTCATTCTTATGGAACTACCAAAAGACCTGGAGTAGCCAAAGCAATCTTGAGCAAGAAAAACAAAGCTGGAGGCATCACACATTTCTTGATTTCAAAATATATTAGAAAGCTACAATAATCAAAATCGTGTAATACTGACATAAGAACAGACACACAGACCAAGAGAACAGAATCAAGGCCCAGAACTAAATCCAACATCCACTGTCAGTGATCTTCAACAAGGATGCCAAGAACACACACTGGGGAAAGGACAGTATATCCAATAAATGGCACTGGGAAAACTGGATATCCATAGGCAGAAGAATGAAACTGGACCCTTACATCACATACAAAGATTGACTCAAAATGGATTAAAGACTTAGAGGTAAGACCTGAAACTGCAAAACAACTAAAAGAAAACACAGGAAAAATCATCTTGACATTGATCTAGGCAATGATTTGAATGCGACAACAAAAGCAAAAACAGACAAATGAGACTACCCCAAACTAAACTGCACAGGAAAGAAAAAAACCAACAGATGAAAAGACAGCCTATGGAATGATAGAAAGTATTTGTAAACCATGTATCTGACAAAGGATTAGAATCCAAAATATATTAGGTACTTATACAACTCATCAGAAAACAACCAAAAAACCTAATAACCCAATTTTAAAAATGGACAAAGAACCTGAATAGACATTTCTGCATACAAATGGCCAACAGCCATATGAAAATTCTCAGTATCACTCACCATCAGTGAAATGCAAACCAAATAACATAAGATATCACCTCTTACCTGCTAGGATGACTAACAACAAAAGGACAAAACATAACAAGTCTGGTGAGAATGTGGAGAAAAGAGAACTCTTATATGCTACTAGTGGGATTATAAATTGGTGCAGCCATTATGGAAAACAGTATGGAGGTTCCATAAGAAATTAAAAAATGGAACTACCATGGAATCCAGCAACCGCACTTCTGGGTATACACCTAAAGAAAATGAAATCAGTGTCTTCAAGAGATATCTGTACTCCCATGTCCATTGCATTCCCAATAGCTAAGATATGAAAATAACGTAAATACCCACTGAAAGGGGATCCCTGGGTGGTCAGCAGTTCGGTGCCTGCCTTTGGCCCGGGGTGTTATCCTGGAGACCCGGGATCGAGTCCCACATCAGGCTCCCCTCATGGAGCTTGCTTCTCCCTCTGCCTGTGTCTCTGCCTCTTTCTCTGTGTGTGTGTGTGTGTGTCTTTCATGAATAAATAAATAAAATCTTTAAAAAAAATACCCACTGAAAGATGAATGGATAAAATAAGTGTGGTATTTTGTAAATATTATATAGAGGTTACATATTATAATGTAAAACTTAGTTATGATAAATATTATGTATTATGTCTACACATATTTGGTTTTTAAAAACTGAAATCCCGCTATTTGCAACAAGGATGAACCCAGAGGACATTATGCTAACTGAAATAAACCCGACCCAGAAAGCCAAATACCATATGATCTCACTTATATGGACCCTGGGGAAGGAAATGGGGAGAGGGTAGTCAAGGAGTATAAACTTTCAATCACGCAAGATGAGTAAGTTTGGAAGATCTAATGTATAGCGATGTGACTCTAGATAACAATACAATACTGTATTGTACACTCGGAAATTTGGGGGATTTTTTTTTTTTTTTGAGCAAGAGAGAGAGCATGTGTACGAGCAGGGGAGGCGAGGGAGAGAAGAAGAGGAAGAGAGAAAACCTTAAGCAGGCTCCACTCTAGTGTAGAGTCCAATGTAAGGCTCTATCCCACAACTCCTGAGATCATGACCCAGCCTAAATGACTTTGAATTTACTAAGAGGGTAGATTTTAAGAGTTCTTATTACATGCAGACACACACACACACACACACACACAAAATAATAATTGTGAGGTTGTGAGATGATATATATGGCAATTAGCTTGATTGTGGTAATTGCTT
This sequence comes from Vulpes vulpes, assembly GCF_048418805.1. Lineage (NCBI taxonomy): Eukaryota > Metazoa > Chordata > Mammalia > Carnivora > Canidae > Vulpes > Vulpes vulpes. The sequence goes on from NC_132782.1 coordinate 95,212,546, forward strand.
CACAATGTACATGTACATCAAAGCATCAAGTTGTATACCTTAAATATATACAATTTTTGTCAATTATACCTCAATAAACCTGAGCAGAAAGCCTCTAACTATAACCTAGACTTTTTTCCCCTAAGAAAAATAAACTTTCTACCCGTTTAAACAAACAAAACAAACAAACAAAAAACAATGAACTATCCCTTTTGTAGAGGTAGGAGGAGAAAGAGTATTTTCCCATATTAGACCATAAATAAAATCTATTTCAAATTGATTTTCTTAAAAAAAAAAAAACATACAAATCGAAACTACAAACATATTAGAAAATAGGAAAAAAATTTCATAATGGGAAAAATAAAAACTGAAATCCTAAACAAATGAAATAATAGCATTTACTACCTTCAAAATATAAATTCCTGTGAGCTGAAAGTGCCACAAACTTAAGATACTGTGACAAGTGGGAAAAGACACAACTTAAAAGCCAAATAAGACCAAGTATTAATACCACAGTGGCAGGCACTGCTGGTTAGTTAACCCAAAATTCCTTATCAATGTCTTTTGACTTCTCCTGTCTCCATTCCAGACATTATAACTTTCTTGCAGATTCTGGGAAAGCTGTAGCTTTCTGATTTAAAAAGGAAATAAGGGCAGATGCCACTAGCACTACTATTTTGTGATCAAGAAGGAAAAGCCAAGACACTTTATGGACACCCCAGTGCTGCCAAGACTGAGTCACAGACCAAATGGCGGCCACCTCATACTTCTAGGTTTCTCACTGTGTAAGAAAAACAAACTCTTATTTGTTAAAGCCATTGTGAATCCAGTTCCCTGTTCCTTGCAGGGGTCACTTCCAAATACTATCAATAATATGAGAGGCACAGAGGATTCACTATGATAAAGACAAACAACCCAACAGAGAAACAGGCAAAGGTCAGTAATTTCCAGGAAAGGAGAAACAAACAAATATGCATTAAACTTTCAAGGATAAACTTGTAAGAAAGGCACATTCAACAGGGAGATCACATTTTTCAGCTTTCAGGATGACAAAAATTTTAAAAATGAGGAATACAACATCTGCTGTCACCAGAGTGTAAGGAATCACTATCCTTGTCAAATGCTATTCCTTGGCAGGGCCATTATGAAAGTCAATGTTTCGGTATCATTTAGTCAAAATTTTAAATGAACTTTCCCTTTGGCTCCACATTTCTACTTTTTAGACTTTATCTTGTTAAAAAAAAAAAAGTGTGTGTGTGTGTGTGTGTGTGACCAAAGACATGTTTAAGAAGGATCACTGTTGGGAGTGTTTATAGTATCAAAAAGTGGGAATACTACCCAAGCATCATGAAGGGAGTAGCTAAATGAATAATCTCAGGCAGCAATTTAAAAAGAATGACAGCAACTCTCTGTACTGATACAGAAGAATGGCCAAGGTATGTTGTTTTAAAATAAAATAGAATAAAATTTCAGTCATACTGGCAATGAGTACGTACTTTCTGAATGAATAAACCTCAATGTCTAGTTGAATGAGTGAATGATAAAACAAGACTACAGAAAACAGTCCTAGAGGACATCAAGTTGTCAGAAATGGGTATATACTGGAAGCCTAACAATGGACCAGGATGGGCCTGTTCAGAGGTTGGGAAATATTATTTAACTCATCTGCAAATGATCTCAAGAATAGCAACATAATGCTTCAACTGGAACAAAATACTGTTTCAAGAATCCAGGACCAACTTAAGAGTAGCCATTCAAAAACCCACTAGAATGAGGTTCCAACAGTGTCATAGCGGATCACCTTGCATCAAGCAACACTGATTCTTCAAATGATAATGCAGTCTGAGACTTGCAAGATAATCAGAGAATCCTGCATGCGAAGCCACAGGCTGCTGCCACATATGTAACAAGACTCATTAATAGTCATGATTGAAAGACGGAAGTTGATTACAGTTGTTAAATGTAGATAACATTAGACAGACCCCCACCATGTTTATTTCCAGACTCTGCCAGAGAAGCTGAGTTCACTTTGGCAGCTCATTTTTGAAGATAGCCATCTACCCCTCCTTCTCCCAGAGAGCCCTGCCCCCAGTATTCATAGCCTAACACACACCCCTCCTCTCAAATCTGGACTGGCCCTCGGATTTACTTCTGACCAACAGAATACTATAGAAATGACTCAAGTCTAATGAAAGCTAGGACACCAGAAGCCTCATAGCTTCCACTGGGTCTTTCAGAATTCTCACTCTTAGGATTGCTCCCTCTTGGAAATTCACTGCCTTGCACAGGGCAAATTCCTTGAGACCACCATGAATATCCCAACACATATGGAGAGGCTCTGCATAGGAGCTTCCCTGGAGAGCTCCCAGCTGACCACCAGCATCAAGTGCCAGCAGAGTGAGTGACCCCAGGCAAGCCTTCAGAAGCCACGAATGTACCACAACGGAATTAGAGACACAAATGAGAACTGCCCAGTTAAGCCAGATTAATCCACAGGACTGTGTCAAACAGTAACAAATTGTGTGAATCCAATAAAATTGTAAGGTAGTTCATATGTAGCACCAATTAACGAGGATGATCATTCATCTCCCAAGAGGACAATGATCCTACAGGAGGAATGAATGGAAGGTATGCTGTGGAAGTGTGGGGAGGCACCCATACTTTCTGTCAAGACTTGGTAAATTGCTCATATGTATTCCTCATAATTTCATTTATGTATTTGAGAGAGAGAGAGAGAGAGAGAGTGAGAGAGAGCACAAGCCTAGTGGAGGGGCAGAGGGAGAAGACTTCCCACTGAGTAGGGAGCCCAAAGCAGGGCCCAATCCCAGGACTCCAGGATCATGACCTGAGCCAAAGGCAGATGCTTAACCGACTGAGCCATCTGGGTGCCCTTATTATTGCTCATCTTGTGCATCTCTTTATATAATTAATTTCACAAACTCCCGTCCCTCAGAGATATACTATCACGAACTCCATTTTATAGAGGAGTCAGAATAACTTAAGAATGGGGCCAGCACATTCACAAAATTACTTATTCTCTCAGAACATACTGACACAGCACCTCTACAATCAGATGCCTATAAAAGGACACTAAGCCTCTTGAGTTCAAAAACAGTTACCATCCCCACAGATCCTGATTTCTAGGATTCTGGTAATAGAACCATATTTCAATGACTTCCTAATAATGGAATGAAAAAGGCACAAACACAAAAATTTCAGAGCTAATTCAATGAATTTTGTGGGTATCTAAAATGTGCCTACCCAGGTCCTGGAGTCCGGGAATAAAAAGATGAAAAAGACATAATTCCTGCCTTCAAAAACACCACAGCCCACGTAGGGAGAGAGGGAAGAGAAAATCCATAGGACAATGTAATGCCTACAATAATCGAAGTCCGTATGAAATGTTTTAAAAGGAGATAGAAAAAAGCCCACACTGATTCGGCATATCAATTATTTAAATTTATTTTCACATAAACTCAGATCTTTCAGTGTGAAATTGTTAGTTTTCTATATCAATACTGCAAGAATTTCACTTAACCTAAAAGAAGTGGCTCATGGTGCCATATGTAATGTTCAGACTTGAAGCCAAAGCTTCAAGACTCCTTGAGGTGACCTTTTCTTCAACAAAAAGCAACTTGCCTGAGCCACTTCCCTGCCCACTAGAAAAGGGCATGCTCTGCAGCTGGACTTGCCATATGACGAAGAGTCCAAAATGTCAAGGAGCCATTGACTTCAGTGCCTGTGCCAATACATTGCAAATATGGTTCCTTATAGTGGTGGGGCTGGGCTCAGCCCCAACGTGCCAGATGGTACTGGGTACTCAAGAATAAAGCCATCTGCAGAACAACTCCTTCTACGGCCGTTACAATTTGTACTGATTATAAGCCTCTATCAGAATGTGTTTAGAACTCTTATCTACGGATAATCCTACCCTCTTCATTACAGCTCTGGGTTTAAGACTATACTTTCAGCTCTAAGAATGGGAGAAACATATTGAATGAATACTCTGTTTACCTCCCACCGCTGGAGGTCTTGATTTTCATTACCCTGTCCTCCTTGGAAACTCACAGACAAGAAGGCAATTCACACCCACCATGGTGAAGGTTTAATCTACTGACACAAGATGCTAGCACAGGATTGACCTTGGTTTTTTGGAATTAAACGTGAAGGAATCAAACAGTGGAAGAATTAAATACTGGATTTCATTTGGCCAACTATGACACTCTTCTTTCTTAAGACAAAAAGCCTATTTAACCACAAATGGCCTAAGGATGGGGTTTGGTAGCACAGGCTCACCCATGTGTAGGATTTACATGGCTGCCTGCAACAATAATAACTCTTCATTGTTTATTTGATCCAAGCTGTTAGGATGTGTAATATCTTATAAGAGGATATTCCATGGTGATGAAATTCTTTTCTGAATCAATTTGGGCCCCAGTAGGTTGATACGTTATTTCCTCACAGTGCTCAGAGCATTAAGGTACTCATAAAATGAGTTAATGACCCATTTAAAAATGCCCTTTATGGAAAAAATCACTTTTCTATTCCGGGAAGCCGACATTACATTATCCTTATAATTACAGTGTGTTAGCATCTAAGAACTATTTACATGGAGGCACTGCCTAGGCACTAGAAATTGCCTGATGACCAATAATTTATCTGAGACTGGGAGTAAAATAAATATGAAAGTTACTTCATATTACCTATCGAGACACTCCCTAGTAGAATGGTCAAAACCCACTGACTTCACAGATCCATCCTACATGGGGAAGCTCCTGGATTACAGATTATTTCTCAATGGCTCAAAGGAAGCTTAAACCAATCTCAAGTTTCTACTGCCATAACCAAAGCTCTCTGTCCACTATCTGCAACACAGGGCTTCCCAGAAACGGTTTTTAGGACATTTGTATGAAAGGGATTTAAGGAATTCTGGACAGGAATTATACCCCAACCTGTCTTGACCACACTCCACAAGGCTTTCCAGGGAGTTATCGAGATGAGAGAGATTTGCAGGTTATCAAGATACTTTATGTTATTGTAAGAAGAGATCAACCAAAAAGCATATTTCTGGCTTCTGTCGACCAACACACCATGGACAGTAATAAACCAACCATAACATTCTGGAAACTCATATCTCCCAAGACAAATACTTCATGATGAAAATACTCCATTGGTTTCTTCTCTGCCTAGACTTTCTACCTTTTATCCAACAATGCTTGTCTTTTTCTCCCAAAGAACTGAACCTGCCTTATAATTGAGCCCATAAGCCCAATGCCACAAAAAGCTCAAAGCACTGCCTGACTTTCACAATCATTACTTCACCAATAAAATTAGACGTTCTTCCAACAGGGACATAACAAGGGCAAAAAATCCTGTCTGGGGCCTCCTATGATTGACACCCGAGAACCTCAATCTGCCAACTTGTCACAGACAAAAAGGAAGAGCAATAGTTCATTGACCTCTGCAGTTGCTGAAGAGGTCCCTGTATTTTATTAAACACTAGAACATAACACAATACACTCATGTCCAAAAAAAACATGCAAACAACTCCAGGAGGGGTCTCCTGTGAGTCAAAGATTATTGATTCAATAGTAATTCTGTGCATTTGTGTATGTATGGGTGGGTAGGGTGGGAAGCGTTTTTATTTTGCTGATAACCCCCTCATAACTGCTGAGAAGACACCAATTGTTCTTACCACAGAAAATTCTGGAAGAACTCTTTAAAAATGAGGGAAGGATCAAGTGCGTAATGTCATATGTTAGCTCCGAGAGAGTTTATGGTACCCTTTGTCTATCACAGAGAAGATGGTCACTTGCAGAAGAGCAAATGGTCTTCTTTTGTGAGACTTTCTTTGTTTTCTGTATGATGTCTTGATGCAACTTGGTATTTCATCCCAGATACATAAATAATACATTCCACGGATACATTATCTTTGTTCCAAGAAATTAATCTTTAAAGATCTGTTTTAAAACGATCAATACCGAAGAGGATATATACAGCGTATTGGATTTATATGTATCAGATACTTTAATTTCAAAGGTTTTTGTCCGGGGTTGGTTCTTCTACTGCAGCCAGTCTTTAGGTAGCAGTGACGGTTACCTGACAACTTCAAAATGAGGACATACCTAAACCTGCCAGATCCTCTTAAACCAAAGGCCAAATTTCAGTGCCAAGGCCAATTTGGTTCCATTTTATTTATGTAGAACAGTGACACCTAGTGGCACACACAAATTCTCACAAAAGAGAATTCTCTGGTGGTACCCCTCCTACCCCTCTGGGGATCCTTAATTTCTCATTGGAATTTAGGAGGAAAAAAGTGACCTAAAATGGCTTAAGTATTTTCTTGGCTGAGCACTGGCCTTATCTTGAAGGAATCCAGTGGTTTACAATTAAGGGCCATCTCAGTGGGCTGGACCTACTCCAGCTTTCCTGGAAAGATGCAAACCCAGTATAATGCTCAAGATCGGGAGGGTCTATGTTCTAAAGAGAGCACGAGCAAATAGTGCACCACAGCTCCTCAACGGCGAACTGAACAATGGACAACTATCCAAAGATTCTGGAGTAAATGGCATACTGAGGAAATTTCACCAATAAACAGAGAAGTGATAGAAGAACCGCAAATATGAATCACTACCTTAGATGCAATGCTTTTCCGCCATTAGACTCTGAGTTACTTGAGAGCAGAAACTATTATCTTTTCCTTTTGTTAAAACCAGCTACGTACGTCTGACAAATGGCAGGTACACAGTAACTGTTGAATGAAAGAGGAGAGTAATAAAGAGAATGAATCAGTCAGATGAGTACTTCTGAGAAGACAGCGTAAGAAGCCTGCAACACACTTCCACTAAAGCCAAGACAGCTTTTAGCAAACCTGACACTGCTGAGCAACAGGAGTCGTACCTGACATCCAGTGGATACTTAAGACTTTGCTATTCAGACTTACTCGTCTCTCAGAACTCCCCTTGAACCTCTGAGAAACCAAACACACTTGCCCAGGTAGAGACCTACAGAGCTGAGATTCTAATCCAAGAGACTGGCTCTGGCATCCGTGTTCTTCACCATCTTGCTAATGCTGCCTCTCTCCAATAATGTGCTTACATTCCCAAAAAAGTATTTCATTTGCAACAAGGCTCCTTTAGAGAATAAGATCTATTATTGCATTGGAAATATGATTTGCTCATGTTTCCTCAATGATTCTGTTACAACAGACAAAAATCCAACCCTTATATACACCAGGCAATGGGCTGTCCTAGTTGGAACGGTCACCTGCCTTTCAGACAGATGGAGGTAGGTACTGAGACCTTGCCTACCCTATAAGAAGTGTTTTTTATAATTTCGGCATATTTCACAAGAGATAGGTTCTTCCCTCCTCTGCCCTCAACCCAGACTTTCTAAGAATAAGATTATATCATTTCTTCAAGAGTTCCTGGAAAACATCTAGAAAGTGAGCCTTTTTTTTTTTTTTCCACCTATTCCTTATTGACACGCTGTTTCCTCCTGAGACCATTTGGAACTCCAGTTTCTCCACCTTTGTCATTCAGAATAAAAGAAAAGTAGGATATGGGTATATGTTCACATGCAAAGTCTGTATGTGTCTCACGTTAACAAGAATGAGCTGGACGGAATCCAATGAGTCTTCCAACCCTATAATATCCAGTTGTGGAAATATCTTATCTGGCTTCAGTCTCCAAAAAAAGGTCAGTTTTTAGACTCCAGAAGGAAATCTGGTATCAGCTAAGCTCCATTTGAAATCATCCATGAACTGAAGATTGAAAGATCAACCATGACTGGCATCAACCGATACTGACCTGAGAAGATGTGAGGCCCCAAGAGAGGCTGTGAGCACATACACCACATGGCAACTCCTGCTAAAATGCTCTTTCTCATCATTAGTATTATATCCAGTGTTACTGATGAAGAATAGTAACTGTCACATACATTTGGGGAAGTACCTGTCAGTCTTGAAGTCACCTCAACTATAAATCGCTTCCTTTAATCTAAATTCCTGCTCCCTTGGATTTTCTGCTCCTTATACCCTTTATTCAAGAATTATGCAAGGTTATATTCTAGGTCTGTTGTAATTTAGCATTTATAGTCCATGGTGCCTTTGGGACCCAGATACCTCCCTGCATGATCTGTTTTTCATTTCTATGCTGACAAATATACCATTTCACCTGTCACTGAAGCAACCAGTTCAAGCTCTACTATTATTCTAGCTCCATATTGTCAAACAGGTGGATTTATAAATGTGTTACCTGAAGGAAACGTTCCCCCAAATAGCAGAAGTGGAGACTTTATTTATTTATAATTATTTGTTAGATTTGTAAAAATGTTCTTGTTGCCAGAAAGCCTCTGGCTAAATACAAATTAAAACACTTTTGAATGTAGTAAAAACAGCAGTGGCATCATTTTAATTACCCATTGGGGGACGCCAGGCAGCAAAGATGTATTTATTTCTTTCTTTCCTTGTTTAATATGACTGCTTGCTTAGGGATATGAACTTCCTGTTTGCACGTCTGCGGATTGTCTCCCCAACATCCATCTTCCCCTTCCTAACAACATCCTGGTTCGAGTAGGGAGGCGAGGGCAGGGGAGAGGGTCGGAAGCTATTCTCTTCCATTTGATAGGCTTGGGGAAAAAAAAAATATATATATATATATATTTTTTTTTTTTCAGGATGACTGTCTCCCACCATAGAAGAGACTAGCTTTTCCCTCTTCCTGATCAGGACAGGGCTGTGGCTTTGTTGCCCAGATGTCCAGAAAGTTCTTATGTCCACTTCTATTCTCTCCAAGCTTCCTCTCTATTCCTTGGTCCCCTTGATATTTGCCTGCTAAGTTGTCTGCCTAAATGAGCCAGCATCAAATTGTTACTTGCAGTCAGGATGCCTGTCTTCTACAGAAGGCTGAAACAAAAAGAACACTGTGGCTGTCACCTTTTGCCCTAAGAGAGTACGTAGAGCCCAAACCCAATCAGTCTTAGGCAAGTTATAGAACCACACCTATGTTTGAAGACGACAAAGCACAGTCCTTAAAGCAACGTCTTGACCTTCATACAGCTCTGGCTGGGACTTCTGACTCTGCTTTTATGGGATGTGAGCACATTCCTTGGACTGCTTCTAACCGTCAGTTTCTTCATCTGTCAAATGGGGTCACTGTGATGGCCACAGGAGAACCAGGAGAAAATGTGTGGAGAGCACTTCGCTCCATAGATGGCACAGTGCTCAATAAATAGTAGCTCACTTGATTTTTTCATCATCTGTCAACTAAGTAATAATAATACCCACACACTCACTCTCTGGGTTATTTTCAGGATGAAATGTGTGAGACAATACTTTGAAATATATAAAGAATCTACAAATATGAAACTAGAAAAAAAAAACAGATAAGCCACCCTCTGGCTCCAACATAGCACTGAACTGGCTCATGCAGCAAGGCATTGTTTTTCCAGAGATTCTTCTGCTAAGAGGATGCTTAACAAGTAGTTGGGCATTTTCACGTTCAAACAAAGGTGGGGGATGAGAAGCTGCCCTAGAGACTGAGAGACATATTTTACGAAAGCCTATTTTTACCACTAGTTGATGACGATATACTTCAGCAAGTCAAGGAAACATAAAGAGTAATATAATGAACACCAACATACCCATCACTCAAGAAAAATATCCTTTCATTCTCCCCCTAATTTCCATAGGCATTCATCTCTAAATAATATGTAACTACATACATATATAGAGAATTGGTTTGGCAAATTTCAAAGCTATCGAATAAATGGTGGCATATTGCCTGTATTCTTATGCAACTTGCTTCTCTCTCTCTCTCTCTCTCTCTCTCTCTCTCCCCCCCCCCCTACCACATTATGTTTGTGAGATATAACCATGGTCGTGTGTAGTCTTATTCAGCGCTGACTAACTAGAATGATTTTGGAGGAATGCACCCATAATGATTCAATGGTGATGGGCATTTTTTTAAGATTTTATTTTTAAGTAATCTCTACACCCAACGTGGGGCTCATACTCACACCCTAGGATCAAGAGTGCCACGCTCTACCGACTGAACCAGCCAGGGGACTCTGGTGATGGACATTTAGGCAACTGTTGGACAATCCCACCATTTGGTCATCCACATCCTTTGTGCCTTGGTGCCAGAGTTTCCTTATGCCAGTAGTTCTCAAACTTGAGACTCTATCACCTGGAAGCCTTTTTGAAACAAAGATTTCTGAGACCCACCTCCAGAATTTCTGATTCAGTCTGAGATGAGATTCAAAAATTTGTACTTTAACCAGTTCCTGGATGGTGGTGGCTTTGCTGGTCTAGGGTCCACACTTTGAAAACCACTGCTCTAGGCTACCGCTAAGAGGAGAAGTGGTAGGTCATAGATTATAAACACTTCCAGCTCTGCTACATATGGCCAAACAGTTTTCTAAAGCAGCTCAATTGCCAATGTAGAGGGCTTCCCATTCTCCAAATTCTCCTCTGCCCTGGAGATCCTTTTCAAGGTCACCATTTGTTTTGTAAGCTTTTCATATCTTTATTAGTTTCCTCAGACCTAGCACACCGCACACACTGAGAAGTTGGTTACAAATGTGTGAACCCTTGGCCAAGTTCACCCACAGCATCCTTACCCTGGGGACGAAGAAGATTCTGGTCCATGAGGCAAGAACTAAGTCTTCTATGAGAGGGATATGCTTGATGATTGTATTTATTAATTTCCTTGATTTTCAAATTCTGTCATTTTGTCCAATAATCCTCTGTGTTTTACCAAAATGGTGCTCGTGCTGGCTCAGGCCCCACCCATCCTTCAGCATTCCTTGTACAAGATCACTCAAGAGGGTCTGTCACTGGGGGAGATGCAGACACCCACAGGTGCTGAGTTACCACACTGTGTCAGGCACTAGATCTCATTTAGTTCTGACAGAAGTCTATGCTGCAGGCATAACTATCTCTAATTTATGTAGTTAGAGTAATAATAACAGTGAAGATTTTGAGTGCTTCCTGTGTATCAAGCACTGTCCTTAGCTCCTGATATGAATCAATTCATTTGATCCTCACTTCAATCCATGGGGTAAGAACTATCATTCTTGCCACTTAATGGATGAAATCGTTTCGAATAGCTATATAATCTGATCCCAGCCTGGTCACCAGTCAATGATCTCCAGATCTGGATGACTCTGAGATCACCATTCTCTTCTTTTTTTTTTTTAACAATAAGTTAGTCTCTTTGCATGTAAAATGGAATTCCAATTTTGGGGTGGGGGTGGGGGGACGGGATGCAAGCCCAGTCTTGTTTCTATCAATTCAGCTGAAATTCATCTCAAAAATTCTAAGCTATTAAGAGAAAACACAGAGCGGATTATTTGAACGACCTTTTTTTTTTTTTTTTTCCCAGAGGAAACTAGCTAGGTTCAGCAGACCAAAACTCCCAACTGGAAAGCTGTTAAGAAGGGCTGAAAATAAACATCAAATTTAATTTGAAAATATATTTACCGACACCCCTCTGTCAATCAGATGTCCACCTGGCATACATCCAGGTCTAATAGCTGTGAACTTCAGCTGAAGAAAGGCTTTCTGCTACCAATCACAATTACTGTATCACAGACCATTCACATTCTGAAGCTGTTGCTTCTCTCGTGTCTTATTTTTTGTTGTGGAAATTATTGAGAGAATCTCTGCTGCAGACTCTCCTCCCCGACAAGATGAATGATCATCAAAATACAGTCAGCAAAATTTAAAAATATGGATAAAGGAAAGATATTAATATCCTTTCTAAGGTAATCAGTACTTTTTGTTTGACAAAGAAATTGCCCACTGTTTATGGTTTATGCAAATAATATATGTTAATGTCAAGGCTGCAGAGTATATAGCTTTGCATATAAGTGTTTGCAGAAAATACATGCCAATACATTTTAAACCTTTTCCTCATATAAACACAACGATTTCATAAATATACAGCACCTTGTTCTTAAAAACATTTATTATAATTTTATGCAATGCAAATCACATTAGAATAAATTATTTCTTGCTAAAATGGCAGAGTCAGCAAAATTACAGGGAAATATGAAGTTCCGCCATTGTGCACTTTTCAATTACATCAAAATGAACTGACACCCTCCCTGGTAGGAACCCACTTGGATGCTCTTAACCAGTGGGGCCCCTGGCTCCCCCCAGCCAAGCCAGGGGCTCTCTGTGTTCACGGCACATCTTATGTTTGCCGCCCAGTATATTTGAGAACAAACTTGCTTTGTTATGGATCAATGATGAAGACCCTTAGCCAAGGTATCTTTCGAGGATGTGAGAATCAACCCTGATTTCTGAAGAGCAGTTGGAGTAGGAAGTGTCCCTGATGGGGACCATTCTTACAGAGATCCATATGCAAGACCCCAAGAGAAGAATACATATGTGACTGCAGAGGGTCACAAACACAAACCCTAACCACATCTCCATTCATGGCCTCGTGCATTTATTCATTAAACAGTTACTACACGCCAGATACAATTCTGACATTGGAGAGGGACTGACACAAGAGGCCCACATCCTCACAGAATTCATAGTTGAGAGGCTTAGATAAGCAAGCAAATAGGTAAACATGATTATTTCAGGTAGTGATGAGTGAAATGTACTTACCACGGCAGGCACTCTTGATGGGGTGGTGAGGGAACACTTCTCTGAAGAGGTGACATTTGAGGGAGAAAGAGAATGAAGAGATGCAACCAAACACGTGATGATGGGGGGAAGGGAAGAGTGATCAAGGCACAGCAAATGCAAACAGCAAACGCAAAAGCCAGAAGTAGAAATAAGAGGAGCAAGATCGGAGTGGCAGGCACTGAGGGGGAACAGGGACCAGGTTGGGGGGAATCCTGAAGGCCATGGCATGGAGTTTGGTGTGGATCCTAAGGCATGAGAAGCCACTGAGTGCTTACACAGGGCACTGACACATTCTGAAACATCACCGTGTGAAGAATGAATTGAAAAATCAGGAAGGGGGACCCTGGCTGGAACACCATTGCTGTACACAAGATGAGAGAGGTAGGTGGGCTGCACAAGGGATTCAACAGTGGACCACAGACACATGGCCCCACTTGGGATATATTCGAGAGCTAAGAAACACAGAACTTGCAGTGGAAGGTGAAGAGAGAGAAGGAATCAACACAACTCATTGGGTTTTGACATCCGCAGGTCTTAAGATGCAGGCCCCCATTTGCTATGAGGGAAAGAAATAAGTCTGGGAGAAACCAAGGCATCTACTTTGCAACATTAGGAGATCCCTAGAGCAAAGGTGGAGTGAGTCATTGGATATTCAGGTATGAACGCAGAGGAGTGGTTAGAGGGACCCGAGGTACAAATCTAAGGACTGATGAAGAAGAGGCCATTCCTCTGCCTGTGGAGGAGAGAAGGTGTTGGCAGAAAACGTGGCGAAACAGAAGCTGCGACACATCAACTGCGTGACACTTCAAAGAAGTCTTTCATTGAGGTGACAAAATCTGCACCAGCCACAATGACGTAAGAGGATATAGTAAGAAAGGAAAAGCAAAGCAACTGCTGGGGCGCGTGGGTGGCACAGCGGTTGAGCGTCCGCCTTTGGCTCAGGTTATGATCCTGGGGTTCTGGTATCGAATCCCGCACTGGGCTCCCTGCTTATGTCTCTGCCTCTCTCTGTGTCTCTCATAAATAAATAAATTAATTAAATTAAATTAATGAAAGAAAGAAAGAAAGAAAGAAAGAAAGAAAGAAAGAAAGAAGAAAAGCACCTACTTTGGTTCTCCCCAAGCTGACAAGTATTGTCTAGTGTCCTCAGGGTGCGGGGGCGGGGGGGGGGGGGTGTTTATCCCCTCCACTAACTTTCTCTTGCATGCAAAGGAGGCCTATGTGGGGTAAGGCTCTGGCCCCTCTCCACCCCTGTGCTTTCTCTGCCTGAAGAGAAATGGAGTAATCCTCCCAACTGTCACATTTAGGATAAATGCCCTTTCCCTCCTAGGAAGCCAGCTGCCCACAGGAGGTATAACTTCTCTGTACCTGCCACAGTAAAATCATAGCAGGTGAGTCCCCACGAAGGGAGGCTCGTCCCAATCAAGTGTTACCCGTGACCGAGTGGGTAAACCAATCTATGTCAATGGTCCTGTCTGTCTCCCACTAAGTCACATTCCCCATTTGTCCCTTTACCCCAAGTGTCAGGGCTGCCTCCACCGGCCGCTCCTTGGTGGGTCCTCATTCAGGACTCAGGCACAGAGCAGGGATGCTCTTTAGTGCCACCCACCCTGCCTTGGAGAAGCCAGCCAGCATATTCACTTGCCTTAAATGCTCACACCAAGCTTATGCTCTCATTCCTACGATCCACCTTAAGGAAGAGAGGCTGGATGTTCAGCAAGGTTGATCTCTTGTTCAAGTTCACAAAGTGAACCAGTGACAAAGCTCCTCTGGGTCACCATCACCTGAAACCACAACTCCCTTTAGGTGCCTGTTCTGCTGATTGCTAGCTCTGCAGCCTGTATCAAGGCTCTTCATGGGTTAAAGGAGGATAATAATTTCACGGAAATTATTTCAGAGACGCGATTCAGTGGAAGGTAAGTCAATCTGGCACACAGTAGGCCAGACTCACTCTTCTGAGATTCCCACCAGTTCGTTTTGAAACGTTGAAGTTATCGAATTTGTGGGAGAAATCCAAATAGGCTAAATGCAGCATCTTCAGGGATCTTTATTCTAAAAATTGTTTTAATGTTTACATGCAGAGTCCTCCAGTAAGTAATTGAGTTCCACCAAGACAGAAACAGAAAGCCAGCTTCTCTGTGAGGAGCACATTTTATGTTTTGTTTTGTTGTTGTTGTTGTTGTTGTTGTTTTACACTGACAATTAGCAGTAAGTTTAAAAGACAGAAAAATCTTCAAAGGGCTTTGGGGAACTGCCGCTTCCTCAGACCTGTCAGTAGATGTCTGGCCGCCCCTACTCCAGCTGGATGATGTCTGCATCTGTCCTGCACACCTGTGAGGAGGGATCAGGGCACAGATGATAGCAATTCTCTTGCTTTCTGCTTGCATGGAGGGCATACCAGCTCAGAGATGATCTCAGGGTTGGTCTTGCCCAACAGAGGAAAGCTGGTCTGTGGGGCTCTGTAGCTTTCTGTGCAGCTGACACACAGAAAGACTTAGCAGCTCCAAACACAGGCTGCCAGAGCAACTACCTTGGATCCCAGTGGCTTTTCTGATCCTTGGTTCTACTCCCTCATTCCTAGTGACTTTGCAATTTCTGGTTCTAGCCTCTGGAGAGGTTGGGCTCTATTTCTCATTAAATTCCATCTTGTGTCTTTGAATCCTTATAATAAATCTTCCCTTTTCTTTGGCCTCGTCGGAATGATCTCTTGCTTTTTGCAAATAAAGGTGTCATAACAGATGCAGCTTTGGCTGAGGTTGGAGGAAATACTAGGGATCATCTCAGTCTTGAAAACTGCACATTCAAGAAGGATTGAAAAGAGCAAGCATGCCTATGGTTTATAAAGAGATAAACCACTCGGGGAACTTAAAAACACCATGGATGGTATTGAAATCACCTCCCGGAGCACCTGGGTGGCTCAGTGGTTGAGCATCTGCCTTCAGCTCAGGGCATGATCTCGGGGTCCTGGGATCAAGTCCCGGATCGGATTCCTTGCAAAGAAGCTGCCCCTCTGCCTATGTCTCTTCCTCTGTCTTTCTGTCTCTCATGAATAAATAAATAAAATCTTTTTTTAAAAAATCACCTGTGAAATCACAAATACAATCACCCAGTTTTCAAGCACAGCCTCCATCCCCTTCCACTGATCTCAATTACTCCATGCCTCATCTTTGACCTTAGCTAGACATGGCATCATTGGCTCCTCCTACACTGTCTCCCTGACACCTTCATCTCTTTCCACTTGCTTTTAGTCCATGGTTCTGATCTCTGCAAATCCTTGATAGTATCCTTGCTGCCTTGCCCCTTCCTCATCAGGACAAAATCACACCCCTGAATGAACCATATCCCCAGCCCCCATCCATGTGTTATGGGCCAAATTGCATCTACCTCCCACCCAAATTCATATGTTGAAGTTCTAATCCCCCAGACTTCAGAATGTGGCTGTATTTGGAAGTAGGGTCTTTAGAGACGTCATTAAGGTGAGGTCACTGAATGGATCCTAACCCAATGTGACTGGTGTCCTTATAAGAAGAGGTGTTTAGACACAGACACACCCAAAGAAAAGACCATGTGAAGACACAGGGAGAAGGTGGTCATCTACAAGCCAATGAGAGACACCCTCAGAAAAAACCAACCTTGCCAACACCTCGACCTTGGGCTTCTAGCCTCCAGAATTATGAGAAAATTAATTTCTGCTATTTGAACCACAGTGCATATGGCCCTTTGTTATGGTAGTCCTAACAGAAAAAAATATACCCAAGCACCCCAGAATTGATGGAGGAAACTACACAACCAGGCAGAATGGATTGTTGGGTTTTGTTTTAAGATTTTACTTATTTATTCATGAGAAACAGAGAGAGAGGCAGAGACACAGGCAGAGGGAGAAGCAGAAGCAGGCTCCATTTAGGGAGCCTGATGTGGGACTCGATCCCAGGTCTCCAGGATCATGACCTGGGCCGACGGCGGCGCTAAACCCCTGAGCCATCCAGGATGCTGGGGATTGGTTTATATTTATGGTCACCAACCCTAACTGGACCCTTGACACTGCCGAGAAATCCTGCTACAACTCCCTGGGCAGCCTGCTTCTGTACTCTCCTTAATGACCTTGCCACCTCTTCTGGTTTCCAAATGTCCCCCACTTTGAGTTCCATTCCTCTGGACAATGATCTTTACTCTAGCATCAACTCAATAAAAAAGCCATTGGAAGTAAATAAACTCCTTCAACTTTCCATCCCAACTCCTGCAACCTTACCTGTGCATACTTCTCCCCATTACACCCTCTTCCCCAGTCGCACGCTGGTTCCCATTTCCTCACCCCCACCCCACCTCTGCCTTCTTAGAATTTTCTCTCCTCTGTCTTCAATCATTCCACTTCAATCAGCTTATTTCCATCAGTGCTCAAGTCTCTTACAGGTTACTTTGGCCTCCCCTCCTATAAAACAGACCTAATTACAGCTACCTGCGAGGGCTATTATGAGTGCTATGTACAAATGTCTAGCACATTCCCAGAACATCACAGACATGTATGTTATTTAAATTTCCATCAGAAAGACTTGTCAGTATATATATTCCTATATTTAAAAATACATAAGGGATATCATGAATATATATTATGGACATATACTGTGAATATACATTATAAATTTTTATATATACCTAAATATGTACTTTATATACATATATAGTCCTATACATAGAAAAAGAGCATGTCATACATTTTGCAGATGAGGGAAATGGAACGGGGGTTTTTCTTCCCCTGTAAGTTTTTAAAGAAGTTTAAAAATAAATATTTTCATCTCTAAACTCTGACACACAGATATAAACTCTATTTGATGAGATTCCCCCCCAAGAGAATAAAACACATTCAATGTCACATGAAGAGGTCAGAATGAGTTGTTTAGCACAAAACTGGTGAGGTTGCTCGCGCTGTGTGGGGTGATTTACATGAAGAAGTCGACAATATAAAGAAAATGTGTCCTCTGTTGAAATAAAGCATGGTTCCTTTTCCAGACAACATACAGGGAGTGCGTGGACAAAGGATGTGAGAAGTGCTGCTCTGGAAAAGTCATGAGACATGCAGACATGACACCCTCAGTCTTCCATGTCCTGCAAATGTCCAGCAGCGATGTCTACTCCATCTCCACCACAAATCAATGCATAGTTTATATTAGCTTCCTGGGGCTGCTGTAATAAAACAACATAAATTTGGCTGGCTTAAAATAACATAATTGATTCTCTCACCATTTGGAGGCCAGAAGTCTGAAATCAACGTGTTGGCTGAGCCATGCTCCCTCTTGAAGGCACTAAGAGAGAAACCTTTCTTTTCTTGTGCTCACATCTCATGGTTGCCAGCCATCCTTGGCACTACTCAGCTTACAGATGCGTCACTCCAATCTCTGCCTCTTGTTGTCACATGGCACTCTCCCTGTCTTCTCTGTCTGTGTGTCTTCACATGGCAATCCCCTGTGTGTCTATGTCCAAATTTCTAAGGATCCCCATCCTTGAATTACAACCCACCCTAGGCAGGCATGATCTCATCTTAACTTGATTACATTTGCGGAGGCCTTATTTCCAAAAGTGATCACGTTCACAGATTCCAAGAGTCTGCACTTTAACATATCTTTCTGGGGAACACAATTCAATCCATAATGCCCATCCACATGTGAAACAGTAACCACAAGGAATGCACACAGAGCTCGCAGACACTAGGGAGCCATGTATGACCCCGCCAGTCATCTTTGTGCCAGAGGAGACTCAAGGCTTCAGTACATTCTACCCCAAGCCCACTGGAGAAAGGGCAGGATGATCTGTACATCAGACCCTGTAGCTACTGGAAAGGATGATGTGCTGGCAGTCTCCTGCATTTAGCTTTCCTCAGGAGCCATGGAGAGGTCATGGAGAGCCTGGATTTTGCTCAGAGTATCCAGGCCAGGCCCTGGCTCTCCCTGGAAGCATCCTGAGTCTGTCAAAGCTAGGCCACTCATCAGCAGGCCTTTCTGTACCCTTTGCCCTGGGTCTCCTGGGGCCTGCCAGGGCAACCTCAAGCCGCCAGTAGAATGATAGCTCAATCCACATTTCTTCCCTCCTCCCAAACAGACCACAGACTCAAATTTTCTACTGTTTTTCAGACTGTATATAAATTGGACTATTTTCTGATTTAAATAAAAACTGAAAAGGCAGAAATAAGTAAATACATAAAAATAAATCCAATAAATAATGAATCATCCTGAATGATTAAAGGAAAATTAAGACTGGGATGGGTTAAACGACAAATACCCACCATTTGCTTCAACGTGGATGGAACTGGAGGGTATTATGCTGAGTTAAGTAAGTCAATCAGAGAAGGACAAACAGTGTATGTTCTCATTCATTTGGGGAATATAAATAATAGTGAAAGGGAATAGAAGGGAAGGGAGAAGAAATGGGTAGGAAATATCAGAAAGGGAGACAGAACATAAAGACTCCTAACTCTGGGAAACGAACTAGGGGTGGTGGAAGGGGAGGATGGTGGGGGGTGGGGGTGAATGGGTGACGGGAACTAAGGGGGGCACTTGATGGGATGAGCACTGGGTGTTACTCTGTATGTTGGTAAATTGAACACCAATAAAAAATTAATTTATTAAAAAAAAAAAGACTGGGATGGATGGGTTGTGTAATGAGACGCACAGCTCATCCCCATGTTTCCTTCTACCTGCAGCCCTCCCTCTTCCTAAACCTAAGGGGTTCATTACCAAGGGGTGGTGAAATAGCAGCACAGAGTCTTTCTCTTGCTTTTGTCTTGAAAAGTTGAGACCTTTGCATTTCAGAAACGTAAACCCCCGAGGGAAATCAGGAAGCAGAAAATACAACATGTAAGAGCATCCTCTTAATAGAATTCCCTGGGACAAAGAAATCAATGACACAAATATGGCCATTTGGTACAAATTTCTAGGAATCCTTTCAAAACATAGCAGGGATAGGACTAAATGTAAAGACAAAATTGAGGACTGCACTGCAAATCCCTTCCTAATAAAGCAAGTTTTTATTCAAGTAGAAAGCAAGAACCGGAGGAGAACTCCCCTTCCCCCATACGGACGAGGAGGTGCAGCGTAGGCACACTCTTGGGGGGCTGGAGGGATCTCTCTTGCCCAGTGGTTCTCAGTGGGGGGGGTGGCTTTGCCACCCAATAGGGGACAGTACATACACTAAAGGGGGTGTAGGCATCTAGCAGGTAGAGCCCAGAGACGCTGCCAATCATCCAGTGATATGCAGGACAGGCCCAACAATGAATGATCTGAACTACACGTCAGTGGTAGAACTGTTTGGCAGGAGCAGCTACAAACCTTGCAGGGCCCAATGTAAAACAACATGCAGGTTCCATGACTCAAAAATGTTAAAATGGTGATGGCAGGGAACTACACCAAGCACAGGGTCTTTCTAAGCACAGAGCCCTGTGCAGTAACATACACTCCACATTCACGAGGCCAACCTTGCTGTTGAGAAGCCCTGTGCCAGAAACCCTTTATATCAAAAGGCCATGAGACCATCCCCCCCAAAAAAGGAAGTCTAGGAGTAACAGGGCTTCCCTAAGACAATTTCTCCCCAACCTGCAGAAGTTCCAAGAAGAGACTGGTCCCAGACATATCATGCAGCAGGAATACAGAAAAGACAAAAAACAAGACAGGTGGATCTAGAAAATCAGGTGATAAGGCATTAGATTTATCAAACTACAGAAGAAATCTTAAATATGCAAAGCTCCTCAGCTGTGACTGACAAGAAGTGAAAGCCTTTCTAAAGGCAATTACAAAGAAAGAAAGCATACTGAAAAGATTGATAGATAAGATCACATAAAAATAAAAAAAAATAAAAAAAGCCTATCAACTAACAAATTGCTTGCAAAAGAGAAGAACTGTCAAGGAAAAACCATTTGCAATGGACCAGACAAATGCAGAGCTGAGAGTATTACCACATAAAGAGTTCTTATAAATCAATAAAAGGAAAAGACATTTTTAAAAATGGGCCCTGCTGAAGCCTGGGTGACTCAGTTGGTTAAGCATCCAACTCGTGATTTTGGCTCAGGTCATAATCTCAGGGTCATGAGATCAAGCCCCACATTGGGCTCTATGCTGGGCATTCTCTTTCTCTCCCCATCCCTCTCCAAAAAAATAAAAACAAAAATGGGCCCTCAAGCCCCTAAAAACTGCAAATGTCATAATCACATACATAATAACAGATTCTACATCACAAAAAAAAAAAAAAAACAGAGGTACAAATTTTAATGATAGGAAAATATTTTTCTCCTATCATCTTTGGGTTTTTTTTTAAGATATTATTTATTTATTTATGAGAGACACAGAGAGAGAGGCAGAGACAGAGGCAGAGGGAGAAGCAGGTTCCCTGCAGGGAGCCCAAGGTGGGACTCAATCCCAGATCCCAGGATCACACCCTGAGCCGAAGGCTCAACCGCTGAGCCACCCAAACATCCCTCACCTATCATCTTTGAAGAGAACACAAAAAGAATTATAACCCCTAGTTTCGTGGAAGAAAAGGAAATTAGAGTTGTCTTTCAAAGTCTGCTAGTAAGCCTATACATTGATAGGACCTTTCTAGAGGGTAAAAAATAATGTAACAAAAGCCCTAAACTGAGTACACTCTCATTTAGCAATTCTACTCACCTACACTAGTCCTGAAGAAATCATTGGGTTAAGTGAGTTTAAAAAAATAAATTGAAAAAAAATTTTCCTAACTTGCCCAAGTTCTTTCAGCTGTTAAGTAGCAGAATAGGTGTTAGAACCCAGATCTGCCTTCTTCAGAGCCCTGATGCAGGACACCAACAATACACAGGTGAGAGACAACATAGGTGTGGTCAGTAAGCAACTGTCAGTCAAAGCAAGACCTTGGCCATCCCACCCTCTGCACATTACATGGGAACCATCACACACTGGTGGAATAGGGGACAGTACATTCCTAGGGATCAAACATTCAGGGGGTGGAGGGAGGTCCTGGCACCTGCCTGTTCTCCTACAAACAGCCAAGCTGCGGTGTGAATGAAAGCCATCTCTTCCATCAGTAAAGAGTCTTCGCATTGTGAATGACAAATCACCTCCTCTCAGAGCATCTTTGGTCTAGTGGAGTTTTCACATGGGAACAAGGCTCTGTGAGTGACCACTGTATGCTGTGGGTCAAGGACCATAGCTTCACCTGCACAAAACCGACAGGCCATGCATTTTTACAGACAGAAGCAAGTCCAACGATCTCACTGGAATTAGGAAAAAATGCACACAAGACTTGAAGGGCAGAAACCTATGATCTCTTAGCGGATCTTGTCTATGGAGAGCTGCCTCCCTGCAGACCAGACACCAGAAATCTGTCAGGATGGTGGAGAATCATAGTCTGTGGTGGTCTGAGTCAGCACCCACGGAAATTTGCCTTGAATGTTGTATGAGACGGAAGGCCCAGACTATGGTGGCTGGATGAAAGAAAACTGTACGACAGATAACACGTTGTGTATGTATGGGTGTGTGTGTGTGTTCTGATCCCTTCCAGCCTTCCAGGGTTGCAGACTGCAAGGTTTTTAAGCCATTTCCTCCTGGAAAGATGATGGTCTACCCAGCCATGAGCTGGGATTTGGGTGAGCCTGGACCAATCCTTTCTCCTGCCGCAATTTCCCTGCCTGTCACACAGGACCTGTAGAGCTGAGAGTCCTGCAGGGAACTCTGGTCTCCGCAAAACTTCACATCCTGCGCAGTTCTTTGAAGTTAGCTTTCACAGTAACTTTGGACTTCATCCTCTCTGACACTGGCTCTCTAAATCCATCCTTTCTTGAGAGCTGGGTGTTATACTGTATGTTGGCAAACTGAATTTAAATTAAATATTTTTAAAAATAAAAAATAAAAACGAATCCATCCCTTCTGCCCATGCCCCTGCATATCAGCCCAGGCCTGCCTTCAGGTCTCCCCACTCCTGAGAACATCTCTGGAGAGAGAAGATAAAAACACAAAGCGGGAGTGCAAATGGAAAGAAATCACGATTTCCTTGAACAATCAAAGATGACAGCGAGAGCTTTCACAGTGTCACACGCCGCTAAATGCTGACACTTAGGGTCTAAGTTTTCCTCTTTTTGCTTTAATTTTCTCACTTTTTTGATTTCTTTATTGAAGATCTCTCGAGCAACACTGTTCACTCCTGTGCCTGGATACAGAACTGACATCTCTCAGGGGAAATGAGCACATTCTCTCCTTGGCCAACTAGGAAATAAATGACGTATTAAGCCAGAAAAGATGCTTGCCATCTTAGTGGCAAGTGTTCCTTCAGACTGGCAGTGCACTTATTGTGCGGTTTCCATGGTCTTTTACAAACATCAGTCCTGTGTCCCTCACACCACTCTGTCTGAATCCACATTTTACTGGTGAAGAAACAGGTTAGGAGAAGTCAACGGATTTCCCCAAGACGGCAGCGAGCGTCAAGGTGAGAGTGTTAGGCCTCCCAAGCTCCACGCATGAACCGAGCAGTACACATTAATTCCTACCTTCACACACTACACAATCTGGTAGGAAAAAAATATTAACATCACCGATACATAATTATAAACCACAATAGGCAAAACTAGATGTGTATCTCCAGTAACAGAGGAATGGCCAAATAAATGATGGCTCATCCACACATAATCCATTATTACCAAAGGTGGTAAAAATGGGCTTGCACAGATACATTTATTTACCCAACATACAGGCTCTATATGTTGCTAAATAAAAAGAAAAGAGGGTACAGAACAGATTATAAAATATGATTCCATTTTTCTTACAAGAAAAAGAAGACATGCATACAAAGCCCAGGCTTTTAACCGCGATGTTATACTGCCCCCTCTCCTGTGCACAGACCACCCTAGTAGTTCATCCTTTAGCTCAGGCATGGCCAAACTACAGCCCTTAGGCCAAACTCAGCCTGCTACCTGTGGGTGTAAATAAAGTTTTAGTGCAACATAGATATGCCCGTTTATTTACATATTGTCTAGGGCTCCTTTCACGCTACAACAGCAAGTTGAGTCATTGCAACAGACGCTGTAGGAAAGCAAGGCCTAAAATCTTGACTCTGGCCCTTCACAGAAAAATCTGCCAGTCCCTGTACTAGTCTATCCAGGAATCTGGGAGTGTGGTTGTTCTGAAATCCCAGCCATCTTAAACGAGCACTTACGAGGTGCCAGTGCCTATGTGAGCACTTTGCAAGCACCTCTGATTTCCCTTCCACAACGGTCCTACATGCTAGGTGCTGTTACTAACATCGCTTTACAGGTGAGGAGACTTGGATGCCACGATTAAGGAAACTGCCCAGAATCACACATCTGGTAAGAGAAAGAGCAGAGATTCAAACTAGGCTCACAGGCAATGACACACTGCCTCTAGAATCGACTTAACAGACTCCTCCTCCTGCTTCTCCTTCTCTTTCTGTTCTAGCTGCTGGTGTCATAAATACAGATACTTCTAGGGACACCTGGGTGGCTCAGCGGTTGAGCGTCTGCCTTTGGCTCAGGTTGTGATCCTAGCGTCCTGGGATTGAGTCCCACATCGGGCTCCCTGCAGGGAGGGAGCCTGCTTCTCCCTCGGCCTTTGTCTCTTTCTCTCTTTATGTCTCTCATGAATAAATAAATAAAACCTTAAAAAATATATAGACACTTCTAGCCTTATCTCTGCCTATAGTCCTGTAAGTCTATCACTAACTCTGGACATAATGATTAATAATATTAATCAGATCAGACATCAGTAGGTACCAATTGTCTCTGGAGCTGTTAGCGGTCAATGTAAGATTCTGGAAGAGATGAGATGAGGGCCGCTGTCTTTTCTTTTTTTCCTTAGTTTTTATTTAAATTCCAGTCAGGTAACATACAATGTACTATTTGTTTCAGGTGTACAATGTATTGACTCAACACTTCCACACTCAACACTTCCAGCGAAGTGGGACATATCATGGGACACATATCATGGGACCATGATACCCAGTGGTCATCACAAGTGTATTCCTTAATTGAGGGCTGCTGTCTTGAATCCAAGTTCTGGAGGATTTTAAGAAACTGGGAAAGGGAAGGAAGGAAGGAAGGAAGGAAGGAAGGAAGGAAGGAAGGAAGGAAGGGGAAGAAAGAAGAAAGAAAGAAAGAAAGAAAGAAAGAAAGAAAGAAAGAAAGAAAGAAAGAAAGAAAGAAGAAAGAAAAGAGAAAAGAAAGAAAAGAAAAGAAAAAAGAAAGAAAGAAAGAAGAAAGAAAAGAGAAAAGAAAGAAAAGAAAAGAAAAGAAAAGAAAAGAAAAGAAAAGAAAAGAAAAGAAAAGAAAAGAAAAGAAAAGAAAAGAAAAGAAGGCAGAGGGGGAAAGGCTGTCCAGAGATGGAGCACAGGGCATGTTAAAACCAAAGTCACAAATGCTCTCATGTACTTGGCAGCAGTGAAGGCACTGAGTCCTCGAGACAGGGGGACATGGGGGAAGGGATTGGTTGTGATTCATCTATCCACGTCTAGCCCTTTGGGGTAGTCATGACCAAGCATGTACTTATTGGTATATAAATTATCTTATAAAAATTCATTTTTATTTCTTCTTTATATTACATGTTGATTTTTTAATTATGCATGTGGATTGGTTATATTATCTATGAAGTTCATTTCGGAGGGTCCTGCAAAATATTTCTTATAAGAAGGGAACATTCAGCCAAAACAGATGTCGAGAACCATCGGCCTGGCAAATTCAGGGGTTCAGTGGGAAGTTCTGCGAGGCTGGAGTCAAATGGAAGATGGGAGACATGAGCCATAAGGGGACAAGCTGAATGATACGGGAAGAATGCGGGATATGTGAAAATCTTTGGGCACAGAAGCAATTTTACTATGAAGCTAATGAGGCTGAAGCTTCAGTTAGCATGTTGAATGAATGCTTGGGGCCACTCCAAGACCTTAGGAGGAGCCCTACGGCATGCTCATACGGTCACGGTTTTTTAAATTTGAAGTATATTTTATTTCCATCTTTCTTAAAGAGGGTCCCCAAAATTGGATACAGAAGGCCCCACAAACTCTGGACAGCCTTGCCTGGATGAATTCAGGCTTCGATATTGTGAAACATATGGAATATTCAAGCAAGGAAATGACACACCCCTTGTGCAGAAAAACCCTGGGCACTTCTCCCTGAAGGACATAAATGTTCTTGTTTCTCGTTTCCCAGTCCACTGTAGTGAGACAGGCCATGTGGTTCAGACTTACTTTCTGCACAGTCCACATATGGACCCAGACAAGTCATTGCATGGCCATTGTGGGCCATCCACCATCATGCTCAATCCAGCGAATCTGACTGCCCGAGGCACGTTTACACCAGAACAAATGAACTACTGCTGGGTGGGGGGAACCCCGAGATCAGCACCAACCTTAGCATGAGGATACACTTCTATATTTCTTATACCAAAGGTATGAGACTGAATTTGTGACATCATCACCTGAGTAAGGCACGATACCAACATGCATTACAAATACTTTCATTCATTCTACACTCGTGTACTGTACTCCTTCCATATACCAGATCTTGTGGTAGATTCCAGAAACACAGGGTAAAAGAGTGGGATGTTGGAGTCTTTGTGTGCCACTTACTAGCTATGTGCAATCCATTTGACCTGTCTGAGCTCAAATTTATCTTGACTATAAAATAGATATAAATGAGGGGCACCTGGGTGGCTCAGTCAGTTAACCATCTGCCTTCAGCTCAGATCATGATCCTGGGGTCCTGGGATTGAGCCCCGAGTCAGGTTACCTGCTCAGTGGGGAGCCTGTTTCTCCTTCTCTCATTGTGCTCTCTCTTGTTCTTTCTCTCTCTCTCTCAAGTAAATATATAAAATCTTCAAAAAATAAATAGAATAAAACAGACATAATGAATATGTTGACTACACTTCAATTAAAAAATGAAAAAAAAAATAAAAAAAAAATAAAAAATGAGAAAGCGTTTTTGAAAAAAGGAGATATTCCAAGTGAAAAAAAAAGTAAATAAAATGGACATAATGACAGTAGTGAGGATCCTCAATTATTGCCTGTCCTGCAAATCTTTCCCTTTCTTATTTAATGTTCCACTGTATTACATGATTATTTGTACTGAGATATGATTTTCATCCAATAAAATACAGCTCTTAAGTGTTCAGCTTGATGAGTTTTGACAACTACGTTATTTCCAAGTAATCTCACCAGAAACAAGATATAGAACACTCTTACTGCCCCCAGAAAGGTCCCTTATAACCTTTTCACAAAAATCCCAAGAAACAACCACACCTTACCTCTCACACCATGGATAAACGGCATCATGCATATGTATTTTTTTACATCTGGCTTCATTTGCTCAACATAATGTTTTGAGCTACATCCACATCTTCATACATAGCAGTGGCTTGTCTCGTCATGTAGTTAAACAATATGCCACTGTATGAATGCCTACTACAACTGATTTATCCATTCACACAATGATGTACATTTGGGTTTTTCTAAGTTTTAGCTATGGCGAATATAGTTGCTGTGAACATTGCTGTTGGTCTTTTTGCAGACACATGATTACTTTACAACTTGGGTAAATATCAAAGAGTGGAATTTCTGGGTCATTGGGTAAATGGATATTTAACTTTGTAAGAAATTAACAAACAGTTCTCCAAAATGGTAGTACCATTTGATACTTCCCCCAACAAGCAATACAATGTTCTAGCAGCTGCTCCATATCCTAACACTTTCTTTGCCAATTTTTGCGGGGTTTTTTAATTTTTTAATTTTTTTTATTTTTTTGGCCATTCTAGTGGTTGTGGAATAGAATCTCAGCATTAGAGTTGTCCCTATTTTATTTCCTATTTTTAATTCTAGCCTTTCAGACAGGTGTGTAGTGATACCTCACTGTGCCTTCACTTTGCTTCCTGAATGGCTAATGATCAAGCCACACCTGAAACAGATTACCACTGAAATTTCCTATTAAATAAACCAATTTTCTGTAGTTATTGAAACCAGCAGTTCTGTCAACTGTCACCAACAGTTTCCTAAGTGATAGAATGTCATCATTTTCATTTTCTAAGGAAGAAGCTGAAAATTAGAAAGGGTAAATTATGTTTGGTCACATAGCTCATATTTAAAATCCAATCTACCTTCACTCAAAAGTCCATGCTTTTCTACAAAGTTTTGCTCTTTTTCAAACTTAACAATTTCTGAATCAACATTAGAAAACATAAATAACATAAATGGGGGTGCTGGGTGGCTCAGTTAAGCATCTGTCTTCAGCTTGGGTCATGATTCTGGGGACCTGAGATTGTGCCCCACATTGGGCTCCCTGCTCAGCAAGGAGTCTGCTTCTCCCCCGACTCTGCTCATGCTTTCTATCAAAAAAATAAAATCTTAAAAAAAAAAAGAAAGAAAGAAAGAAAACATATATGGGGGCACTTGGGTGGCTCAGTTAGTTGGGCATCAGATTCTGGGTTTTGGCTCAGGTCATGATCCAGGTGTTGAGGGATCGTGCCCCGTGTTGGGCTCCCAGCTCAATAAAGTCTGTTTGAGATTTCCTCTCCTTCTTTCCCTCCCCCCGCCCAAGCTCTCTCTCTCTCTCTTTCTCTCCCCTCTCTCTAAAATAAATAAATAAAATCTTTAAAAAAAAACCATAAATGAAGAACTAATAAGATTTAATTGAAAACTACACGATGCATAATTTATACAACCGGGGGGAATAAAATCATAGCTTGAGAAAGTGAAATATTTTCTATCTTTCATTTACGTACTTAATTTAATTTTAACTTGCCAAATCATTCAGGGAATATTTACTGAAAGCACATATTACATGCTGGGCACTGTATTAGAAATATAAAAAAGAGTAAGAGAATGATCCTAAATGTGTACTCACCAAACAACAGAGTCTTAAAAAAATGAAGCAAAAACTGGTAGTGTTCGAAGGAGAAACAGACTTGATAATATTAACACCACATTCCCAGCAAAAGACAGAACCACCAGGCAGAAAATCAGCAGTGATATAAAACATTTGAATGTAGCTAACAGGGTCTAACTGACATATACAGAACACTCTACCTAACAACAACAGAATACACATTTTTTTTCAAGTACTAAGAAGAACTTTCACCATCAGAGATCACACCCTGGGACACAAACCTTAACATATTTAAAAGAACTGAAACCATATAAACTATTTTCTCTGACCTCAATGAAACCAAACTAAAAAGGAGTAACAGGGGCACCTGGGTGGCTCAGTTGATTGAGCATCACACTCTTGGTTTCAGCTCGGGTCGTGATCTCATGAGTCATGGGATGAAGCCCCCTTACTGGACTCCAAGCTCAGCAGGAGTCTGCTTGAAGATTCTCCCCTTACACCCCCGTAGCCTCACTCATGTGCATGTTCTCACTCTCTCCCAAATAAATAAATACTCTGAAAAAAAAAGTAATAACAAAGCAACAGAAAAACCTCTAAACATTTGGAAATTGAACAATACATTGTAAATAGTTTATGAGTCCAAAAGGAAATCTCAAAGAAAATAAAAATATATAGTTCTAGATAAAAACTAAATACAGTATATCAAAATATGTGGGATGCAGCTAAAGCAGTGCTGGTTGGAAAATCTATAGTACTAAATGCTTACTTTGGAAAAGAGGAAAGATCTCAAATCAGTAAGATAAATTTCTACCTAAAGAAACTAGAAAAAGAAGAACAAATGAAATCCAAAACAAGCAAAAGAAAGCAATAATAAACATAAAAGCAAAAATCAATGAACAGAAAATAGGAAAACAATCAATTAAATGAAAAGCTGCTTCTTTGAGAAAAAAAAACGATAAGCTTCATAAAACTCAGGAAAAAACTGACAAAAATTAAAAGAGAGAAGACACAAGTCACTGATATCAGAAATGAAACAGGAGCTATCACTACAGAACATGGGGCCATTAAAAAGATAGTAAGGAAATATCACAATCAACTTTGTACTCATAAATTCAACAACTCAGAAGAAATGGACAATTCCACATAAAGCAAAAGTATCAAAATTCAATGAAGATAAAACACAGAATCTGAATAGTCCTATAACCATTAAAGAAACCGAATTCATAATTTTAATGCTGCCAAAAAAGGAAATCTCCAGACCCTTATGATTTTACTGGAAAATTCTACAAAAACATTTTGAGGAGAACAAACACCAACTGTACATAAACTCTTCTCCAAAACAGTAGGGATCACTTCTCAAATCACTTTATGATCACTTTATGACACCAGTATTACCCTGTCGGGGGGGGAAAAAAGGCACACAAAGACAATTATGAAAAAGGAAAATACAGATCAACATGTCTCGTTGACTTAGATGCAAAAATTCTTAACAAAATATTAGCAAATTCAACAATAAATAAGAAGAATTATACACCATGACCAAGTGGGATTTATTTCAGTGTACAAGGCCAATTCAAAAATCACTATAATCTGCCATATCAACAGGCTAAAAGAGAAAAAAAATTGATACAGCAAGAATCATTTGACAAAATCCAACCCCATTCCTCATCAAAACTTTCAACACAAAAAAAAAAAAACTTTCAACACATTAGGAATAGAAGGAAACTGAAATAACTTGATAAGATCATTTAAAAAAAAAAAAAAAAGGAAAAAAAGCTAACACCATACTTGATGGTGAAAGACCAAATGCTTTCTTACTAGTATCAGAAACAAGGTAAGGATGCCCACTCTCAACACTCTTATTCAAGAGAATATTAGAAGTCTAGCCACCACACTCAGCAAGGAACAAAATAAAAAAAACTATACATAATGAGAAGGAGGAAATAAACTATCCATATCTGCATATGGTATGATGGTTGACACAGAAAATCCCAAGTGTGGGGCACCTGGGTGTGTCCAGTTGGTTAAGCTGCCGGCTCCTGATTTTGGCTCAGGTCATGATCTCAGGATCCTGGGATCGAGCCCTGAGGCAGACTCCATGCACAGGGGGGAGTCTGCTTGAGGACTCTCTCTCTCTCTCCCTCTCTCTCCTCACCACTCACATGTACATGTGGGCATGCTCTCTCTCTTTCTCTCACTCTCCTTCCCAAATAAATAAAAATAAATAAATCTTTGAAAACTCCAAGAAATCTACCCCTAAAACACTTCCAGAAGTAATAAATGTGTTCATCAAGGTTGCAGAATACAAAATCAACACGCACAAAATCAAGTGCAGGTTCATACTAACAATAAACATGTACAGGCCAAAATTAAAAATGCAATATCATTTACAATGGCTCCAAAGAAAATAAAATACTTAGTTATAAATTTAACAAGACAGGTACAGGATCTGTATGCTGGAAATTACAAAATGCTAATGGAAGTAATCAAAGAAGATCTAAATAAATGGACAAACATATCATGTTCAGCGATTAGAAAGCTCAACATAGTAAAGATGTCAAGTTTCCACAGGTTGATATATAGATTTAATGAATTCCTATCAAAATCTATACAAGGTTTTTGTAGAAGTAGACAAACATATTCTAAAAATTGTAAGATAAGGCACAGGCCCTAGCATATTTTAAACAATCTTTGGGGAAAAAACAAAGTGAGAGGGATCACTGACTTTAAGGCTTATTGTATAGCTATAGAAATCAAGACAGTGTGGTTCTCATGCAGGAAAAGACAAAGAGATAGATGGAATAGAGCAGACCCACACAAATATGCTTAACTGATTTTTGACAAAAATGCAAAAGCTCTAGAAGAAAAGCAATGAATCAAAGGTAGCCTCTTCAATAATCAATGTTGGAGCAATGGGAAAATTGGCAGAAGCAAAAAAAAATGAACATAAACCAAAATATCAAACCCTGCAAGAAAGTTAACTCAACATGGATCATGTACTTAAGTGTAAAATGATAAAAAATATATATATATATATCTTAATAAAACCAGGAGAAAATTTCCAAGTCTTGGCTAGACCAAAAATTCCTTAGGCACCAAAAGCATGATTCATAAAAGGAAATTCTGATATACTTGATTTCATCAAAATAAAAACCATTTGTTCTAGGGGATCCCTGGGTGGCTCAGCGGTTTAGCACCTGCCTTTGGCCCAGGGCGCAGTCCTGGAGTCCCGGGATCGAGTCCCACATCGGGCTCCCGGCATGGACCCTGCTTCTCCCTCTGCCTTTGTCTCTGCCTCTCTCTCTCTCTCTCTCTCTCTCTCATGAATAAATAAATAAAATCTTTTAAAAAATACGTTTGTTCTGTAAAAAACCCTGTTGAGAGCATAAAAAGACAAGCTATGACCTGGGGGAAAAATCTGCAAATCACATATCCCACAAAAGACAACTATCTAGACTATAGAAAGAACCCTCAAAACTCAAGATTAAAGATCAAACAATCCAATTAGAAAATATGTGGAGGGCCTGAACAGGCATCTCATCAAGGAAGACAAACAAAAAGCAAATAAGTACATGAAAAGATAACCAACATCATTAGCCATTCAGGAAACAAAGTAAAGCCACAGTGAGGTATCACTATGCACCTGTCTGAAAGGCTAGAATTAAAAATAGGGACAATCCTAATGCTGGTGAATGTGCAAAGAACTTGGATCACTCATTCACTGCTGGTGTGAATATAAAACAGAACTCTAGGAAAGCTAGGAAATTTCTTATAAAATTAAACATGCCATTATCATCATATGATCCAGCAATTGCACTCTTGGGTATTTCTTCCAGAGAAATGGAAATTAATATTCACAAAAACCCGCACAGGCTGGGGTGCCTGGGTGGTTCAGTTGGTTAAAAACTGCCTTAGGCTCAGGTCATGATCTCGGGGTCCTGGGATCAAGCCCCACTTCGGGCTCCCTGCTCAGCAGGGAGTCTGCTTTTCCCTCTCCCTCTGCCCCTCCCCACCACTCATACTCACTCACTTTCCCTCTCTAATAAATAAATAAAGTCTTAAAAAAAAGAAAACCCATACAGGCATGTTCACAGCAGCTTTCTTTCTAATAGCCCAAACTACAAACAGCCCAGAAGCCTTTCAACAGATGAAGAAACAAATTGGGGTGCATCCCCACATGGAACAGGGCTCAGCAACAAAAAAAAGAATCAACTATTGGTACAGCAACACGGGTGAAATCTTCAGGGAATTAGGCTGTGTGAAAAAGCCAACCTCAAAATGTTCCATTACAGCATGACTCCATTCATTTCACATCACTGAAATGATAGAATCAGAGACAGGAGAACAGATTAGTAGCCGCCAGGGGTCAGGGACTGTGGGAGGTGGTACTGGGAGGGACAGAGGTGTGGCCACAAAAGAGCACAGGAGGGATCTTCATGATGATGGAAACTTCCTTGGTGGAGGATTCACAAGCCTGTGCTTGGGATAAAATTGCACACAGCTAGGGACATCTGGGTGGCTCAGCAGTTGAGCATCTGCCTTCAGCTCAAGGCGTGATCCCCAGGGTCCTGGGATCCAGATCCACACTGGACTCCATGCAGGGAGCCTGCTTCTCCCTCTGCCTATGTCTGCCTCTCTCTCTCTCTCTCTCTCTCTCTCTGTCTCTCATGAATAAATAAATAAAATCTTTTTAAAAAATTACACATAGCTAAATATACGTGCACATGCAAAACACACGCACACACACACACACATACATGGAACTGGATTCAAGTAAAAGGGGGGCAATCTGAATAAAGCCAGTGGATTTCATCAACACCAACATCCTGGTTGTGATACTGTGCTACCATTATGCAAAATGTCACCATGCTACCACACTGCATGAGAGGTGGGTGGGACCTCACTGTATTATCCCTTATACTGCCAGTGAATTTACAATTTTCTCAAAAAGTTCAATTTAAAGAACTGAGTAAGAGCAGTCTTCACTCTGTGGAAACCCATGGTCTGCTAGGGAGAGCAAGCACTTAAGAGAATTAAGGAAAATTGAGTGTGTTAACTCCCATGGACAAGTGTATGCAGTCGACACAGGGATTTCGGTGGATGTCACGTTGACAAATGAGCTGGCATTTTTATGAGAAGATTTGAGAAGAATATGGAGATGTGGGACGCCTGGGTGGCTCAGTAGGTTAAGAGTCTAACTTTGGCTCAGGTCATGGACCCAGAGTCCTGGGTTTGAGTTCTTGCTCAGTGGGGTGCGTGCTTCTCCCCCTCCTACTGCTCATCCCACCAGTTCATGTTCTCTTTTTTCTCTCTCTCAAATAAATAAATGAATATTTAAAAAAAAAAGAAGAGAAAACAGACATGAGGAATGGATTTATGTCCTGTCTCCAGTGTGCACACACACACACTCACACACACAGCAGGAAGTGACCACAGAACAACCAACATGGGGAAACTTTGTCCCAGCACTGCATCTAGGGAAGGGTGTCCTCTACTTGTCGATACTTTAAGAAACACAGGTGACATAAATTGCAAATGTAAGGACATGAAAAGAAATTACCATAGGCAACTTCCTTTCTGGAAAGTACTGGGAGCAAGATGCAATCTGAAGGAAACAGAACAGCATCACCTGAGGACCTCCTTAGAGACAAAGGATAGGAAGCTGGGGTATGGCACCCCTTTGCCACCAAGCAACCAAACAGGCACAGGCACCTGAGTTTTAACAAACCCTAAAGGCGGAGATGATAGGACTGCCTTGGTCCTCAGAGACCCTTCCCATCACCCCCCCCCCCCCCCGCCCATGCCAACCTAGGTCATCCTCCTCTCCAGCTTGAGAGAATACTGTAATAACAATAATAGTAATAAACAATTATTCGGCCCTAATATCAAGCATCAGCCCATAAATCAGGTTTATTAAACATGTGCTCTCATTCCATCACACAACAATCCTACAAGACCCAAGACGGGGATCCCAATGGTGGGAGGGTGAACAAAACAAAAACCCTAGGAATATGCTGTCCAATTTTGGAGCAAACAAAAAGCTGGATACGGCTGTCCACATTTGAGGATAAATTTAAAAGAGAACAAATAGCACCTCCACCACCACCAGAGGCTTGTGAAAACTTGTAGCTTTGAGGGAGGATTTAAACATAACATACAACAAGCAGAGGAGGATCATATTTTCAAGGAAAATTGCTTGGGAAATTTTCAATACCATCTGCTTTTCACTCTCAAGGAAATCATAGAAAACACAGAACCTGTAAAATAAAAGGGAATAATAAGGCAACTTACCGAGGGCACAAAGGAAGAGAAAGCCAACAGAGTTAAGAAATTAATTCAAGGAAAGAAATGAGCGACTTCCAGAATTAAAACATTAAAGGTGGTAAAGAGCTGAATTGACAATACATGAAATTTCAACACCTTGCCGAACAAAACAAATGAACAAAACAAATCGAAGCAGCTTTCTGAATGCAAAAGAAAAGGGAGGGAAAAAAAGATAAAAGTCATTAGGAATGACTTTTTATGGTCGTTTCTATAGATATGTTGATGACGGTGATGGAAAACAGGAACTGAGGTCCCCAGGGAAGAACCTGGGCCTGATGGACCTCACTCCTTACATATTATAAGGAACGGATTTTATATGAAGCAGCTAAGCCCTGGATAAATTAGTGACTTGCCAGACAAGTTAGTTAACTTGTTTATCAAGCCTATGGAGCAGAGCTGGGGAGAGAGAGACAGAGACAGAGATAGAGGCAGAGGGAGACTTAAAAATACAAAAGTCCAAGTGCTCATGGAAGGGGCTCAGTTTTTCACCAAAGGCAGGGAACCAAAATAGAGCAACATCTAGAACACACCTTAATCCTTTCAGCCCCATGGGAGGGGCAGGGATGCTGGTCAAATGCAAAGGAAAGAGAAAGAGAAAGAGAAAGAAAAAGAAATTCCCCGGCAGAAAAGGAACAAGGAAATGAAGTCCTCATTTACCTATCATGGGAGGGGGAAATGGTCTCTAAGGATGCTCTGTGAAATAAGGGATGACTTAAGAAATAAAAGAAAAACCTCACTCTGGGGAGGGCATGTCATCAAGAATCAAAAGGACAGGACTGAATGCTGAAAACATCTCCACGTGAAACTCTCCTGGCCTCCAGCACCTCCTGCAATGCATCGCCTGGAAAATATCCAGTGCTCAAGAAATGTCTGCTCCATCCTATTTAATGATGCTACGATGGAGGAGTTCTCATTAAAGTCAAGAACAAGAAAGGGAAATTGTCTATTTTTATTTAACATCATTCGGAAAATTGTCAGCAGGATGAAAATGTAAGATGAAGCCATACTGTATAAATACTGGAAAAGAAGCAGCAATATATCATTATTTGTGCATCACACTCTACTACCTACAAATCCAGGAGATTCCAGTACAAACTAACAGCAACTGTTCAGTCAGGAGTCCAGGCCATATTACGTATATGCACACATGAAATTAATATTACATAATTAAGTTATTGTGTATGTAATTTAGTATCCGCTAACTTCCCTCTACGGCAATAATATTCAGTTAAGAAGGAGAACATAGGGGATGCCTGGGTGGTTCAGTGGTTGGGCATCTGCTTTTGGCTCAGGCCATGATTTTGCAGGTCCTGAGATCGAGTCCCACATCGGGGTCCCCACAGGAAGCTCCTTCTCCCTCTGCCTCTGTCTCTGCCTCTCTTTCTATGTCTCTCATGAATAAATCTTTAAAAAATAATATATGATTATCACATTCATAATAACAAAAATGTAAAACATGTTCAAACAACTTCACAGAGAAATGCC
Source organism: Vulpes vulpes (assembly GCF_048418805.1). NCBI lineage: Eukaryota > Metazoa > Chordata > Mammalia > Carnivora > Canidae > Vulpes > Vulpes vulpes. The sequence continues at coordinate 95,248,812 of NC_132782.1, forward strand.
CTTGACCCAAACAAAAAAATATTTACCCTTTGATGCAGAATAGAACAGAACACATTGTTACACAAAAGTCAGGTGCTTAGATGGGACAACTTAATATCGTATCAATTTTTAGCCCTTAAACATCAATCTACAAATCTAATACCATTAACTAAAATTCCAAAGTGATTTTATTTGGAACTTGACAACATGATTCTAAAATACATCAGCAAGTATAAGCAGAACAGAATAGCACCTCAGATTTTGAAAAAGAATACTAAGGAAGGAGAAGTTGCGCTATCGGAGAATCAAATACAAGGGAACAATAAAAAACTTGTTTCTGAGACCACAATGGAGGTAGATCAATGGAATAGACTAAGAAGGAAAGAAAGGAGACCCAAATAAACAAGTATTTAATGAACACAGAAGCTGATATTTCAGATATGTAGGAAAAGAACGGTATATTCAGTAAATACAGATCTAAAAAATGGTTTAAACCACACCTCATGCCTCACATCAAGCTAAATGAATAAAAAATAAAAAATTGAAAAATGGAATTATAAAAATGAACTGAAGATCTCCAAGTAAATATATCATTTTTGCCTGCTTGGTTTTTTTCTACAACATTTACCAGTTTCTAAAATGCTGTATCAATTCTTTATTATCTGCTTACTGTCTGTTTCTTCATGTTAAAATGCAAGCTCTATGAGGGTAAGGAGGATAGAAGTTTTAACTATTTACCCCCCAGTGCCTTGGAGAGCTTCTAATAATAACTAAGCCAAAAATCTGTTGAATAAATGAATAATCCCATTGTGAAAAGTCTATCTAAACATTCGATCAAAGAGGAAAGTAACACAAAAGAGAAAATATATATCTTATAGAAAACATACGGTGAATGAATTTTTGTCTACATTAAAAAAGGCAAAAGAAAGTATACAACACATTGAAAAATATGTCTGCAACCTGTATATAAAGGCTGCGTACCTCTGATTAAATAACTAGCTTTTATAGGAGTGTCTGGCTGGCTCAGTCAGGAGAGCATACAATCCTAGATCCTGGAGCTGAGTTCGAGCCCCATGTTGGGTGTAGAGATTATGTAAATAAATAATGATCTTCTTTAAAAATCAAATAACTAGCCTTTGTAAAATAGTAAGAACAAAAAAAGGGGGGGGGGGGCAAAAATGACATCCAGAAGAAAAAAATACGAAAGGCCAATAAACATTTAAAATGTGTAACATCACAAATAACAGAAGCACTTGTATCTGAATAAGAGTGAAATCCATCATCTCTCTCTCTCCTCTGACTGGCACAGTCTGATCATATTCCATCTTCACCCAGAGAGTAAGGAAATAGGGACTCTTACACCAGTAAGCAGAAGTAAATTTTAGTACAATCTTTCTGGAGAGCAATGAAATGTGTCAAATTTTATATGTGCATGCCCATTTACCAGCAATTCCGCTGCTACGAAATTGTCATACAAAAAGGCAGGCACAAATACAGTAGTCAGACAAATAGGAGCAAGGATTTTTGATGCACTGCTATCATAATGATGATAATAAAAAAAACCTACAACAACTTAAATGCCTCTGATATCAAATAAATTAGGGTACATCCACACTGTGGAATAATATGCACTATGTTGCAGAGCAGTGTGGGGCAGACCTGCCTAAACCGCATCTGTGATACATTCAGCAGGACACTCAGTTACGGAGCAGCATGGATGGCTCATCTGTGCATGTATGTGGAACGGCGCTTCTCAAACTGTGGTCCCCGGACCAAAGGCATCAGCATGACCCAGGACCTTGTCTGAAATGCTACTGCTCAGGTGAAACCCCAAATCAACTGAATCATAAGCTTTAGGTGTGAAATTCAGAGATCTGTGTTTTAACAAGCCCCACAAGACATTCCCATGCAGGCTCAAGTTTGAGAACCACCAGCAAAGTTGGAGAGGGAACACCAAGCAGTACATAAAAGTTGCTACAGTGTGTAGTTTCCCAGAAAATTTTATTTCTTCCTTTATTTCTTTCTACATTCCAACTGGTATGCATCGCATTTGAAGTTAGAAAAGGAAAGTTATTGGGCAGCCCAGGTGGCAGTGGTTTAGCGCCACCTTCAGCCCAGGGCCTGATCCTGGAGACCCGGGATCGAGTCCCACGTCGGGCTCCCTGCATGGAGCCTGCTTCTCCCTCTGCCCGTGTCTCTGCCTCTCTCTCTCTCTCTGTCTCTCATAAATAAATAAAATCTTTAAAAAAAAAAAAAAGGGGGAACATTATTTCCATCAAGGAGAGAAAGAGGAGAGCAGAGAGAGGAGGGAAGAAGGGAGAGTTGAGCAGCCGACAGAAATATTCACAAGACTCACCTGCACAATGCCATCCCCATGGAAACACTGCACAACTAATAAAGGTACGTTTTAAACATCCCATTTGACCAGAATTAAAAGAAAGCTGTATTAAAATTTGACAACTTTCCCCACTTATAAACAACTTTGAGAAAAATAATAGAACTGAATGGATTTAAGGTGTAGTGTGCTCTCACATATTTCTGGTAAAAATAGAGCACTGGATATCTATAGCAGAAGTGTAAAACTGGGCATATACTTGGGCAAACACCAGGAATTTCTCCTAAGTAATATTTGAGAGTGTGTTTTTTTCAATTAGTGTCAAAAATGTTTTTGAAAGCATCCTGAATATAAATATAAAATTGATTCAAAGAAGTATGTTATAAACTCATAAATACAAATGTGGTTGCCAAGAGGGGAAGGTGGTGGGGAGATGGGCAACATAGGTGAAGGGGATTAAGATGTGTAACCTTCCAGTTATAAAATAAACAAGTTGCAGATATGAAAAGCATAGCGTAGGGAATAAAGTCAATAGTAGCATAATAATGTTGTATGATGACAGATGGTGACCACACTTATTGTGGTGAGCACTGTGTAACATAAAGAACTGCCGAATCACTACGCTATACATCTGAAATTAATATAACCCTGTATGTCAACTACACTCCAAAAAAATAAAATAAAATAAAAAATAAGTTTAAGAAAAAGAATTATACACTTAAATGAAATAACTATATTATAATTATTTAATGAAATAACTATATTACAATATAGTAATTAAGACAGTGATATAATTGTTATACACTTTAATGAAATAACTATATACAATTATGATGTAAATTATAATTATAATATAGTTATATCATTTAATAGGATGGCAAGAATACAGATATACTGATGTAGAAATATATTAATAGGTTGTCAAGAAAGATACACCTATCAATATTAAGCACTTAATATATGCTAGGGAGTATTCTGAGAATGTTCTAGAAAATATCTAACAGCCATATGAAAAAGTGAGATGGCCATCTTACAGATGAGGAAGTACATCTGGAGAATTTCAGCAACTTGCCCAAGACCACCAGGTTATGAGCAGGGAAGCCGGCTTGTGGCCAATCCCCACGATCTCCAGCATCCACCTCGGTAACCACTATGCACGCAGCATCACTGGGAGTGTTAGAATTCGCAGACCACCTGAAAAGTCTGAACAGTTAAACACTACAACATGAGCAATGATTACCTCTGGGTTGTGGACTCAAAGGTAGTTTCAATTGTGCTTATCTTTGGTCTCTAAAGACGATATGACTTGTGTAAGTGATCAATATTTCATTAGAGACATTTTTTGTATATTGACAAAAGAGAAAGAGGAAGACCTCAAGAGGAGGAGGATAAGCTCTACAAAATCCAGCCAGCAGAGAAGGCACCTTTGAAAGGCACAGGGTTTACGAAAAGATATATGGTACTTCAAGGTAACAATGAGAGTTTGAGTGTGGGTGGCATAGAGACCACACATTAATACCCATCATCACACTTCAGGACCACGGCTACCCAAAAAAACATAAAGCTCAGGGAAACTTTAGTTCCGATCTGCTCCATGAAAATGAAAATACAGCTTTTCCTCCATGAAGAGACTCTGATGATCAGGGCATTCAAGTTGCACAGGACCTTCATACACACTACCAACAAGACTGTACTTAGATTCTTCAAGAAAGCCCATCTTTTTTGTTCATTAGCGAGATCCCATTCACAATATCTGTGCTATGCTACCAACAATCTCAACTCAGTATCTAGGGAGGTGCTACAAGAGTAGGCAGGTGGGCCTTCCTGGTAAACATAGGCCTCCAGATGCGGATATATTGGAATGGTACTGCAGGCTCCGAGAGAGGACTAAGGGCAAACATCTGAATGATTACAGGGCTGTAAAGCCTTACAGGACTTAGTACTTCCCTACTGCCAGCACTAAATATTCAAATTTCTTCAATCATGCCATTCTAGGGCATCCAATTCCTCTCTCTGCAGATCAAATTGTCCTTGTGGTAAGTTATATTGTTCAAAATGCTCACTGTTTGGCCACCTGTGTGCCGAGCTGGCTAAATGTCTGACTTCTGATTTTGGCTCAGGTAGTGATCTCAGGGTCATGAGATGGAGTTCTGCATCAGGCTCCTCGCTCAATGCAGAGTCTGCTTCAGATTCTTTTTCCTTCCCTTCCCCTCTGCCCCTCCCCAACCTGTGCTTGTGCTCTCTCTCTCTCTCTCTCTCTCTCAAATAAATAAAATCTTTTTTAAAAATGCATACCTCCTCTTATTGAAGGGCTATTCTTCTCCACCCCACTGATACCAAGACAGGCCATAAAACTTTCTTTGGCCAATGAAATAAAGATGGAAGTTTCACAGAAACACTTCTAATCAGAAGCTTTACAAGTTACCGTATGCTTACGGTATACACTTCCGCTTTCTCTTCTCTGTGACATAGAACCATTGATACCAGAAAAGTGCAGCTCTATTAGCCTGGATCCCAGAGTAAATAAGTTGTGGACATAATTACAAGTGACCAAAAATGGACATGAAATGTGAGAACTAACCCTTTGTGGTTCTAAGCCAGAGGCTCTGGGGCAATTTGTTACTGTAGCATATCTTAGTGTGAACTGAGTGATACATCACTATACCTCTGCTTTCCTGTTTGGAGACCCACTTAACACCAAGAACCACTTCTTCCTAGAAGCTCTGTGACCACTTTCTTTATTCTCAGAGACTAAAGCTGACGTGGGGGCACCTGGGTGGCTCAGTTAAACGTCTGACTCTTGATTTCAGCTCAGATCATGATCTCAGGGTCATGAGACCGAACCCCTCATCAGGCTCCTCACTCAGCAGGGAGTCTGATGAAGAGTCTCTCCCTCTGCCTCTCCCCCTGCACAATGCTCTCTCTAAAACAAGAAGAAAAAGAAAGAAAAGCTGAAATTGAAATTGAGAGAGTTTCTTTATTCTCTTTCGGATTTGATGATTTGAATCACGGTCCCTCTCTGAAGTGGAGTGGTAGACTAATTTCCTTGCCCCTTCTTTCTTCTCAAGATCACTACATACTCACATCCAAAGCCCTCTTCTTTCTTCCAGCATGTCACATGGCCTCTGCCACCCCTGTGAAGACATGCTATGAGAAGCCATGGATAGCTTCGCCAGCAAAGAACAAAATAGGCCGTCAGACAGCATCCAAAAGATGACAAAACAGGAAATCCCTTGTTCCAAGGAATATCTTCGAGGGCTCTTGGTTTCTCAAGCCTTGCATAAAGAACCTTACAGTTTGAGTAACACTGTCTTCCAAGAATCCAGGATTCCGGCTGTTATTCATAGTTCTACCCATTGACGACAAAGCAGAGCTGTTGCTGGCAATGAAACGCAAGCATCTGTTTTCTGAATGGTTGATGAGCAGTACTTCTGGACCTCTGCAAACCTATCACTTGCTTATTACAGGGGAAGCCTTGAAAGGAAATGAAAATACTAGGGGGAGGGGGTGGGTGGGTGTTGAAAATGATCAAGAGGCAAGAGTCACAACAATAGCATTATTATTATTATTCAATAGGGTAGCTAACATGAGCTCTTGCTGGATGGCACATACGTTCCAAGCTCCTTCCAGACGTGAATTCTTTGAAGATTCCTAACTCACCCGAGAATGAACTACAATTTATTATCCATACTTTAAAGGTGACAAAATAGAAGATTAAAAAGGTAACTTTCAAAGGGTCATACTCAGTGGAAAATTTGGAATTTGAATGCAAGTCTCTTAATACCAGAGCCCAAGTACCTAGTCATTATATTATATTGCCTGAGATTAAAAATACAAATAAATAAAACTACTTGGAAATTCTTCTATTCCTAGAATCTTCTTTCAAGAAAAGCAACATGGATAAAATGGAAAAAGAAACTTACCATCAAGACAGTTTTTGTTTGGGTCCAAACAATGGCACTTTTTGACTGAGTGATCTTGAACAACCCACTTAATCATGCCTGAAAGATGTTACCTCATTTATAGAATGAGGATAATGATTCTCATTTTATAAGGTTTCAATGAAAACAGAAAATGGCAATAGATGGAAACAGCAACTATAAACTCTAAAATGCTAAGTAAGTGTCACTTAAAATAAGTCATTTTTGCAATGCCATAATTGGTTGCTCAATGCCAACAGTGAACTGATATTGACCAGCACTATTAGACCACAGACAGGAAATCCGTGTATAGCATCAAATTCTGAGCATCCAGTTTCTTCCAAAGTGGAATAGCTTGTAGCAGACCAACACTCCCACCAAGAGCAATGATAAAAGCCAATAACATATCAAAATTCATCTGTTTGAAAGCATCAGTGTGTTTCTATGGCAGCCAGAATTTAAAATCCAGACCCCAGAGAGAAGGAAAGCTCACAAAGATGAGCCCAATTGTCTGCATGCTGATGTTTTCCACAGGATATTTGTCAAAATTATTGGCACAGGTTAAGAAGCTGAAAGAATAGGCAGAGGCGATCGTTACAAGGGATAGAAACCAGCAGAGACAGAGGCAATTGCATGGAGCTTGGGTTAAAATAAATTGGGGTTCAGGGAAGCCAAGTTAACTAGATCTTGGGAAGCAAAAATCAGAGACAGAAGGAAAGAACAGATAAGTGAGACCAATATTCAGCTTCACTTTTCCTCTTGAAGCATTGTCTATGAAATGTCACAGGGCAGAATGCTAAGGAGCCACACTAAAAAAAAAGAGAAAAAGATGGAAGAGTTCCGACAGTCTTACAGTGCTAGAGAAACAAAACCTCAATGTGAAGATCTGCCGATGGGAAAGAGTTCTAGGCAACACCGTAGGCTTTACGTCAGGACACAGACAGGATGAGTCCCTAGAATTGTGGCTGAACAAGAGGTAGACTGAGCCCCTCAAGGAACGCAATCCAACCTCGAGTCTGCTCTATCCATGATGGTATGAGATGACCTTTCCCCTGCCGCCTGCCATAGAAAGGAGTGAATCTTCACTGAGGAACAAGAACACCATCCAGAACTTTTAAAATTTAGCACCCACAATGTCCAACATCCATCTGAAATGACCAGGCATATCCAAAAGTAGTGTAACCAGAAGATGAAACAAATAAGAAAACGACATCCACAAGCGACTCCTTTACCAAAGTTATGAGACTCAGACTTTAAACTGATTAGAATGGTCAATAAAACAGATGAGAATTTGAGCATATAATTGAAATCTATAAAAAATAAGATAGAACTTCTAGAACTAAAAACTACAATAACTGAAACTAAGAGTTCAGTCAACAGAAAAGAGCATGAAAGAGATACATGTAACCTGGGAAAAGGTTTATCATCTGTAAAATTTGGGTCCTACAAGAGAAAAATGGGAAGAAAGGAAGCAAATCAAGATGTAAATAGATAAGAGCTCAGAATTTGCTAAAACTAGCAAATGACCTCAAAGTATAGATTCACGAAGTGATACAAGCCCCTACAAGTATGCCTTCAAAGAAAACTACACTTCCGTACCTCACATATAAACTGCTGAAAATGAAAGAAACAAAATTTTCAAAGCTTTGAGGGTGGGATGAGGGGTGAGACACATATCCTCAAAGGAGCAAAAATTAAACTACATTTGAGTTTTCACTGCAGTATTGGAAGCCAGAACATGATGGAATAGCATAGTTCAACTGGTAAAGGAAAGTAACAACCAACTTAGAATTCTATACTCAAGAGAGAACATTTTTCACTAGTAAAGGTGAAATAAAAACATTTCCAAACAGACAAAACCTCAGAGAGTTCACTGCCAGTAGACCTGTGCCTAGGAAATACTATAAGGAATTATTAAGGAAGGAAGAAAATGATCCCAGACAGAAATGCAAATGCAGAAAGGAATTTTAGAAGATTTCAATATGGGATCCCTGGGTGGCGCAGTGGTTTGGCGCCTGCCTTTGGCCCGGGGCGCGATCCTGGGGACCCGGGATCGAATCCCGCGTCGGGCTCCCGGTGCATGGAGCCTGCTTCTCCCTCTGCCTGTGTCTCTGCCTCTCTCTCTCTCTCTATCATGAATGAATGAATGAAATCTTAAAAAAAAAAAAAAAAAAAAAGAAGATTTCAATATGAATGAATTTAATGAAACACTGACCATACACAGGAAGTGTGATGTTTTGTGGTGTAAAAAGCATATGTACAATTAATATGCACGACAATAACACAGGAGGCTAGAAAGGGTAGAGGAAGTTAAAACGTTCTATATCCCTAGAATTATTTGTGAATTGATTAATAGTAGGCTGTAATATTCAAAGATTCATGTTTTAATCCCCAGGGAACCCCTAGAAAAATCTACAAACTAATAGAAAGCAATAACAGAATAATTTTTTAAATGTCCAACTAAGCAAAAGAGAAACACACACACACACACACACACCACTGGGAAAATAAATGGTGACATAAAAATTCCAACATACAGCAATTAAATTAAATATAAATAATCTGCACCAACTTAAAGTATCAAAATGAATTAAAATAAAATGCCATATGTTGACTTTTATAAAAGACATACCTTTCATATAAGAACAAGTAAAGGTTGACAGTAAGGGGTTGGAAAAAGTTATACCTTGCAAACACTAAACAAAAGAAAGTCAATGCAGCTATATGCGAGTAAGGCAAGGCAGTCATTGAGGTACGACATCTGACTAAAGATAAAGAACATTTCACACCAATAAAATGGTCAATCCGCCTGGAAGACATAAGCTTTCTAAATTTGTCCACAACTAATAGCATAACATCAAATATATAAAGCAAAAAATACCTATATAACTACAAGAAGAAAAAGGCAAACACACAGACACAATAGAGGGCTTTCACAAACTCTTCCAGTAATTCACAATAACTGGTATAAAAAGCAGAGCAAAATACCAGTAAGAATATTTTTGAGAGCAAGAAAGAGCACATACAAGCAGGAAATTGGGTGGAGCCAGAGGGAAAGGGAAACAGAATCTTAAGCAGGTTCCACACCCAGAGTAGAGCCCAGCATGGAGCCTGGCACAGGGCTCCATCTCCTGACCCTGAGATCATGACCTGAGCTGAAATCAAGACTCAGATGCTTAATCAACTGGCCCACCCAAACACCCCACAGAATTTTTTTGATCTTAATATGATTAACAGTATTTACCTAACTGAAATAACTAGAATATAACACCCAACAATTAGATCCCACACAAAATTTTGAAGAGTATATGGCTGTTTATTAAGATTTATCATATTCTGGATTATAAAGTGAGCCCAAGCAAACATCATTCAGAGTATATTATTTGGCTAAATTAAAATGCAGCAACAAATCGATAACAAAAGAAAATCTAGAAAATCAAAATGTTTGGAAACTAAACAACATAATTGTTAGTAACCATGGGTGAAAACAAACATATTAAAATGGAAATTAGAAAATATTTTTCTCTGAATATTAATGAAAATACAATTGGTAGAATGTAGCTAAATTGTTCAGAGGGAAATTTATAATCCTAAATGCATCTATTAGAAGAGAACAAAAGCCAAAAACAATTATCTAGTTATCTAGCTCAAAAAATTAAGAGCTAAATAAACTAAACCTGGAAAAGTAAAGACATAATAAATATTAAGTGCAAATTTCATATGAAAAGAGAGAAAAATCAAAGACGTATAAATTGGTTCTCTGAAAAGACTACAAAACTGATACAAAAAACACCTCATAAGACAGTCATGATAAAAAGAGAAAAAAGCATAAGTTACAATATCAAGAGTGAAAGGAGCAACATTATTAAAAATCCTAGACACTTAAGAAATAAGGTAAGAATATTAAGAATAACTTTCTGCCACCAGTTTGGAAGTTCAGACTAATGGAAAAATCTTAGAACAACACAATTTGGAAAACTAGTACAAGAAGAAATGGTAAATCTGAATACTTCCTATCAATTAGGGAAATTAAATATACATAAAAATTTCCAAACAAAGGTATCTCCAGGCCTTGATAGCTTCATCCATGAATTTATTTTCCAAGCATTTAAGTTATAGTTAACATCAGTCTTTTTTTTTTTTTAAGATTTATTTATTTATTTATTCGGGGGGGGCGGAGAGAGAGGCAGAGACACAGGCAGAGGGAGAAGCAGGCTCCACGCAGGGAGCCCAACGTGGGACTCGAGCCCGGGCCTCCAGGACCACACCCCGGGCCACAGGCGGCGCTAAACCGCTACGCCACCAGGGCTGCCCTAACATCAGTCTTATACAAAATCTTCCTGAGGTTTTGTAAAAAAACAAGGCTATTTCCCAACTTGTTTTGTGAGGTCAGCATTATCTTAAACAACCACCAAAATCTGACATGACTGGTCCAAGAAAGGAAAATTATAGAGCCATCTCTTTAATAAACATGGATGTAAATATACTAACTAAAAATTACTGAATGTGGGACACCTGGATGGCTCAGTGGTTGAGGGTCTGCCTTCAGTTCAGAGCATGATCCCAGAGTCCGGGTATCCAGTCCCTCATCAGGCTCCCTGCAGGGAGCCTGCTTCTCCCTCTGCCTGTGTTTCTGCCTCTCTCTGTGTCTCTCATGAATAAATAAAATCTCTAAAGAAAAAAAAATTTACTGAATGTATACTGTCAATGTAATAACATCTCAATATTTTTTTTAAAAAAATCAATGTAACTCACCATATTAACAGAAAAAAAAGAGGAAAAACCATATCAAATGATTCAAAATCATTTGAGAAGATACAATATGGATTCATTATCATTTACAAGCAAATTGTCAATAAAATTATATTTCCTTTATCTGATAAAGAACAACTTAAAAACCCTAGAGTAACTATCATAATCAAATCTGACATGTTCAAACTTTCTTCTCTGAAATAAGGAACAAGACTAGGATACTTTCAATCCCACTATTATCCAACAATATATAGAGAATGAAGTGCCATAACACAAGAAAATGAAATAAGAGGATTAGAATAGAAAAATAAAACTGTCATTATTTACAGTTCACTGGCTTCTACACACAGAAAATCCAAAAGAATATACAGACACATTACTGAAATGAGAGCAATATCCAAAAAAACACATTGCATTTCTCAATACTAGCAATAAATGATTGTAAAATGAAAAAGTTTTAAATTTACCATTTACAATATCATCAAATACTAAGGACCAATCTAGCAAAAGATGTGCAGGACCTCTACACAGGAAACTAAAAAACATTACTGACATAAATGAAGATATCTTCATAAATGGAATGATCTACCATATTCATGGGTTAAAAGATCAATTAAATAAATACGCCTATTTTTCCTACAAAAATGGGCTCTAGACTTTTTCTTTTTTAACTAAATGACAATTTAATTGCGTTTTTTGTCCTTTCTGTCTTTACTTTTTTTTTCTTTTTTTTTTTTCTTTTTTTACTGGAGTTCAATTTGCCAACATATAGCATAACACCCAATGCTCATCCCATCAAGTGCCCCCCTCAGTGCCTGTCACCCAGTCACCCCCACCCCCCACCCTCCTCCCTTTCCACTATCCCTTTGTTCGTTTCCCAGAGTTAGGAGTCTCTCATGTTCTGTCTCCCTCGCTGATATTTCCCACTCATTTTCTCTCCTTTCCTCTTTATTCCCTTTCACTATTTTTTATATTCCCCAAATGAATGAAACCATATAATGTTTGTCCTTCTCCAATTGACTTACTTCACTCAGCATAATACCCTCCAGTTCATTCACATCAAAGCAAATAGTAGGTATTTGTCATTTGTAATGGCTGACTAATATTCCACTGTATACACAGACCACATCTTCTCTATCCATTCATCTTTCAATGGACACCGAGGCTCCTCCACAATTTGGCTATTGTGGTCACTGCCGCTAGAAAAATCAGGGTGCAGGTGTCCCGGCATTTCACTACATCTGTATCTTTGGGGTAAATCCCCAGCAGTGCAATTGCTGGGTCGTAGGGCAGGTCTATTTTTAACTCTTTGAGGAACCTCCACACAGTTTTCCAGAGTGGCTGCACCAGTTCACATTCCCACCAACAGTGTAAGAGGGTTCCCTTTTCTCCGCATCCTCTCCAACATTTGTTGTTTCCTGCCTTGTTAATTTTCCCCATTCTCACTGGTGTGAGGTGGTATCTCATTGTGGTTTTGATTTGAATTTCCCTGATGGCCAGTGATATGGAGCATTTTCTCATGTGCTTGTTGGCCATGTCTAGGTCTTCCTCTGTGAGATTTCTGTCCATGTGTTTTACCCATTTCATGATTGGATTGTTTCTTTGCTGTTGAGTTTAATAAGTTCTTTATAGATCTTGGATACTAGTCCTTTATCTGATAGGTCATTTGCAAATATCTTCTCCCATTCTGTAGATTGTCTTTTGTTTTGTTGACTGTTTATTTTGCTGAGCAAAAGCTTATCTTGATGAAGTTCCAATAATTCATTTTTGCTTTTGTTTCTCTTGCCTTCATGGATGTATCTTGCAAGAAGTTACTGTGGCCTAAGTTCAAAAAGGGTGTTGCCTGTGTTCTCCTCTAGGATTTTGATGGAATCTTGTCTCACATTTAGATCTCTCATCCATTTTGAGTTTATCTTGGTGTATGGTGCAAGAGAGTGGTCTAGTTTCATTCTTCTGCATGTGGATGTCCAATTTTCCCAGCACCATTTATTGAAGAGACTGTCTTTTTTCCAGTAGATAGTCTTTCCTGCTTTGTCGAATATTAGTTGACCATAAAGTTGAGGGTCCACTTCTGGAGTCTCTATTCTATTCCATTGATCTATGTGTCTGTTTTTGTGCCAGTACCACACTGTCTTGATGACCACAGCTTTGTAGTACAATCTGAAATCTGGCATTGTGATGCCCCTGGCTCTGGTTTTCTTTTTCAATATTCCCCTGGCTATTCAGGGTCTTTTCTGATTCCACACAAATCTTAAGATGATTTGTTCCAACTCTCTGAAGAAAGTCCATAGTATTTTGATAGGGATTGCATTAAATGTGTAAATTGCCCTGGATAGCATTGATATTTTCACAATATTAGTTCTTCCAAACCATGAGTATGGAATGTTTTTCCATCTCTTTGTGTCTTCCTCAATTTCTTTCAGAAGTGTTCTGTGGTTTTTAGGGTATAGATCCTTTACCTCTTTGGTTAGGTTTATTCCTAGGTATCTTATGCTTTTGGGTGCAATTGTCAATGGGATTGACTCCTTAATTTCTCTTTCTTCAGTCTCATTGTTAGTGTATAGAAATGCCACTGATTTCTGGGCATTGATTTTGTATCCTGCCACACTGCCGAATTCCTGTATGAGTTCTAGCAATCTGGGGTGGAGTCTTTTGGGTTTTCTATGTACAGTATCATGTCATCTGCGAAGAGGGAGATTTTTACTTCTTCTTTGCCAATTTGAATTAGGCTCTAGACTTGATGTAATTCCAATCACAATCCAATAACTTATTTTTGTGAAAACTGACACAATGATTCTAAAATATACATGGAACAGAAGGAACCAAGAAAAGAGAAGACAATCATAAAGAAAAAGGGCAAATCCTTAAGGGCTTAGACATTCAGATATCAAGAGCTATTATAAAGCTAAAGAACTAAAATGCTGTGAAATTGGCTCAGGAACAGACAAACAGTCCAGCAAAACAGAACAGAGTATAGAAACAGAACCCACAAGTATGTGTCACTTGATTTATGACCAAAGTGGCATTACATAGCAGTGGCAGGAAAGTAGACTTGTCAATAAATGGTTCTGTGTCATCTGGATAGCCTATTAGAGGAAAAAAAGAAAAGGTAAGAAACAATGGATCTTTACTTCACCAAAAAGCTCAATTATGTATGAACTGTAGATCTAAGTTTGAAAAATATAACAATAAACCTTTAAAAAGAAGGCATAGGATATCTCCACGACCCCAAGATAAAATCCTAATTAAAAAAAAAAAAATTGTTGGGCAGTCCTGGTGGCGCAGCAGTTTAGCGCTGCCGGCAGCCGGGGGTGTGATCCTGGGGACCCGGGATCGAGTCCCACGTCAGGCTCCCTGCATGGTGCCTGCTTCTCCTTCTGCCTGTGTCTCTGCCTCTTTCTCTCTAGCTGTGTCTCTATGAATAAATAAAGTATTTTAAAAAAATAAAAATTTTAAAAAAATAAAACAAATAAAAATTTTGTTTATTTGAGAGACAGAGCAAGCAGAGGGGCAGAGGGAGAGGAAGAAACTTTAGCAGACCCTGTGGTGAGCCTGGAGCCTGATGAAGGTCCCAATCCCAAGACCCCACGACCACGTTCTGCACTGAAACCAAGAGGCAAATGTTCAAGCAACGGTACCACCCAGGGGCCCCAAAATCTTAATTTTCAAGTGGAATTAGGAAAGCTCTTATTATAAAGAAGGATATTGATAAATTAGGCCATATAAAAGTTAAGAATTCCTGCTCACAAAAATAACATAAAAAGAATAAAAGTGCATGTTACAGACTGGTTGAAGATATATTCAACACATATATCCAACAGAGGACTTTAATCCAGAATATATAAAGAACATCTATAAATATATAAAAGCAAACTATTAAAAACAATGGTCAAAAAAACTTGAAATGCAATTCACAAAAGAGTACAGCCAAGTGTTGGGTTAATATATGAAAAAGTGCTCAATCTTGTTAGTCATCAGAAAAATGTGAATTAAGACTGCAATAAGAGGGGCACCTGGGTGGCTCAGTGGTTGAGTATCTGCCTTCAGCTCAGGGTGTGATCCCTGGGTCCTAGGATCAAGTCCCTTATCCAGCTCCCCACAGGGAGCCTGCTTCTCCCTCTGCCTGTGTCTCTGCCTCTCTCTCTGTGTCTCTCATGAATAAATTAATAAAATCTTAAAAACAAAAACACTGCAATAGGATACACCACAACTACCAACAAAAGATATAAATTAGCACAAATGATAATACCAAGTACTGTCAGACACTGCTGGTGAGAATTTAAATTGTTAGCACCAAATCTCAGAAAACTGTTTACAATTTCACCTAAATTTGAAGCAAAGTCAACACTATGCCCAAGGAATTCCACTATTCAGAATACACGCAACAGGAATGTGTATACATGCTTCCCAAACGAATGTTCAAGAATGTTCACAATAGTGCTGACTATAAATGAGGAAAACCCAGAGTCATTCTAAAATTCATCAACAGTTGAAGGGATACATTATTTTTGGCATACTTGTATAATAGAGTGCTACAAAGTGATGAAAATAATGAGCTACAACATGAATGTATTTCATAAATAATGTGGGGCTAACAAAATTAGACACAAAAACCATACACTTTATGATTCCGTATATGCCAAGTTCAAATAAGCAAAGTTAATCTGTGGTAACTAGAAGTAAATTCAGTCCTAGCAAGTGGATGATAGTGATGGTGAGGTATACCAGTGGGCACCTTTGATTTCTTAATCCTGTGTGCTGGCTACTAGGTATAATCACTTTGGGACAGTTCACCATGCTGTTCACTTAGGACTTAGGAATATCACTTTATGTGTTATATTTCCACTGAAGAACTACTTTTAAAAATCCAGTTCTTAGAGCACCTGGCTGGCTCAGTTTGTAGAGCATGCAACTGTTGACCTCAGGGTTGTAAGTTCGAGCCCCACGTTAGGTATAGAGATTCCTTAAAAATAAAATCTTAGGGGGATCCCTGGGTGGCGCAGCGGTTTGGGGGATCCCTGGGTGGCGCAGCGGTTTGGCGCCTGCCTTTGGCCCAGGGCGCGATCCTGGAGACCCAGGATCGAGTCCCACGTCAGGCTCCCGGTGCATGGAGCCTGCTTCTCCCTCTGCCTGTGTCTCTGCCTCTCTCTCTCTCTGTGTGACTATCATAAATAAATAATAAAAAAAATGTTTTAAAAAAATAAATAAATAAAATAAAATCTTAGGGCAGCCTGGGTGGCTCAGTGGTTTAGCACCACCTTCAGCCCAGGGCGTGATCCTGGAGACCCGGGATGGAGTCCCACGTCAGGCTCCCTGCATGGAGCCTGCTTCTCCCTCGCCTGTGTCTCTGCCTCTCTCTCTCTCTCTTGAATAAATAAATAAAGTCTTTAAAAAAAATTTTTTAATCCAGTTCTGCTTACTATTATATTTTAATGAGACAAAAAGAGGAAAAATCTTTGGACCTGGGATCTTTCATCAGTAAAGTGAAATACTGGACTAAATGAATCCTTTGTGGCAGCCATTTCAACTTTCTTTGATGGGAAACACTCATGCCCCCACTCGCAGACCAGAATTTCAGATAGAATTAATCCCCTGAGCCCCAGATGACCCAGGCCTGG
Organism: Vulpes vulpes; assembly: GCF_048418805.1. Lineage (NCBI taxonomy): Eukaryota > Metazoa > Chordata > Mammalia > Carnivora > Canidae > Vulpes > Vulpes vulpes. Next base: position 95,265,416 of record NC_132782.1, read on the forward strand.
CCAATCAGAGTGATCCATCTCCTGGCCACACCACTGATTGATTAAGAAATGAGCATATATTGATTAAGAAATGAGCATATAACCCAAACAGGACCAATGATTTGAGTTTTTTTTTTCTTTTAAGAAATTCATTTATTTAAGAGAGACTGAGAGCAAGAGAGATCACAGAGGGAGAGGGAGAAGGAGTAGCAGACTCTCTGCTGAGCAGGGAGCCCGATGTGGGGCTCAATAACAGGTCTCTGGGATCATGACCCAAGTGGAAGGCAGATGCCCAACTGACTGAGCCACCCCGGAGCCCCAGGACACCTCTTTTGATAGAATTATGTGACTAGAACAACAAACTCTGCCATCAAGACTGAAAACTAACTAGCGAGCATTATCCTTGATATTGCTATCACATTGTGAAACTCTACCTGAGAATAAAGAAAAAAAATAGAAAAAGAGCAAAAATGACAACGATGATGATGACGATGATGATAGATTTAAAGATTGACAAGAGATGATACATGGAGCCATAGAAAGACAATACATACATAATATATGAATAGAGAGAAACTGATTATTCACAGAGACTGACTTGTAATGACATATTTCTGAGAACATGAATACAGTCACATCCAATCTTGGACTTTCCAACTTTGCAAGCCAATAAACTCCTTCCTTTGCATGAAGCAGGAAGTTGGGTTTCTGTAATGTGCAGCCAAGACCCCTGACTGTTACAATTTCCAAGGCCACTTCCAGCATTAAGTCCACAGCTTCGGCAGCACATTCCAAATTTTTCCAATAAAGTATCCCTCATGGGCTAAGGAGAATGAACAAAACACCCAAGAGCCAAGCCCTTCTGCTAAGCCACCCTGATGTTTCTTTAGAGTCTCATATATTACTTCTTAGAAATCTAGGCAGAAAATCATGTGAATTTTCTAACCTGCTTCACGATATTTTGTCTTAACACAAAAGTATTTCCTCTGAATTGTCAGGTAAAATCAACCACCTAAGATGCACTGCATGATTCTGAAGGTTCGTATATGCCATCTGAACACAGCACCTCATGCTCCGATAGACAACATACCCTAGTTTAAAAGAACAGGTGTAGGGGAAGGCTCAAATTCACACAGAGGTCAAGCAGGTAAGACAAAGGGTGCAGGAGAGGAAACACAAGCCAGTCCAAGGCGGCGGCTTCCACCACTCCGCTTACTTGTGGCTATGGGGGAGTGTTTTTTAAATCCCCATGCAGGCCAAATCCACAACATGAACAAAGTCAAGGCAAAAATCACTCCCCCATTAAACATTTTAAATAAACATTCTCTGCTTTCCCATCTAAAATAGAGGCAACTACTTACACTATTGCTAACATCAATTCTCCAGATAACCTGTGTTTGTCTTCTTATCAAAAATCCTTCTTTCAAATAGAGATAAGGCAATGAAGCTTTGGTATATATTTATTTAGTGAAACTATATTATACTTTTTGAAAATCAGATGGCTTTATCTGTGCAATCTCGAGGAGGAAAATTATCCTTTCCAACAGGGTACACTCAACATTTTATGTGACATTTTGAATAGCCTCAAAGTTTCAACCTCAACCAGCAATGTTTAAATTAATTGCTTTTAATTTCCCAAGTATGAAGAAGAGAATCATGTGGCAGCTCCTTCTTGACACCTGTCAGAGGTATGGTTAGGATCCTCTCATGAGAATCTGGTGTTCATACAAGTATTTTTTTTTCCATTTTATGCTACCGAGAACCTACCCTCACAGCAAGGTCCTGTGGCTGTCACTCTTGAGAGAGACACCAGCCTCTGAGATACTAAGGTATTTGGGTTTTGTTGTGTTTTTTTGTAGAGGTTGTTTTTGTTTTTGTTTTGATAACGTAGCATAATCAGGAATTTTATCTGAACTTAGGAAAGAAAGGGAAAAATTAATTCAAAAAACTGACATCAATGACCTTTGCAATTATGTACTGTGGCTCTTGTACAACAGACATTCATGCGATGGTTTGCCTGATTTACTTGTAATACAATGTCCTTTATGGGGAACAAGATCGCATTGTTCAGAGGAGTCCATTGTTAACTCCAGAGCAAGGTTTAATGGGTGTATACTGAAAAGCAGAGTTATCTCCTCTGCCACCCAAAGGTCCTACAGTATTTTAGTTACAAATCATTTCAGAATAAGAACAATGATAATAATGATGTAGGAAACTAGATTGAGTCCTTGTGATCCTGGGAACATCAGTTAAGTGCTTCACGCATTTTTTTATGTAACCCTCTCAACCCTTTAGGGCAGGTGCTGACAATCTCCTTTTCTTGAGAGGAGACCAAGGCGCAGAGGGGTGACTGGAAGCTCCCAGAAGCTGCAGAGACTGGACTCCAGTCCACATCTGATGCCAGAAACTGTTCCTAATCACTTGACCATTCACTGCCTAGAAAGTTGGAGCACACTCCAGAAATCAGCTACCCAACCTTCTACTCTTACGGTCTTACCAACTTCCTGATCTTTCCCCCCAAATCTGGCCATTGTCCAGTCTTCCCCGGCTCAGTGAACCTTACCACCTTCCATTTAGATGCTCAAGCCAGAAATCCAGGAGACTTTACCGATTCACATTCTCCCTCCTTGTCACCTAGTCTACCCCCTGCCTAAATCCAATGCAACTCCAAGACCGGCTCATTCTACTTCTTCAATAGCAATCATATCAATTCATTTCCATCCATCTCCACCACCAGCCTTGTCCAAGCCATCAAATATTACACATCCTCCCCTCTGGTTCTGGTCCACATCCAACCTGCGTTCAGTATGGATGAGTGATCTTTTAGAAATGCAAATGACATCCTTCTCTGCTCAAAATCATTTGACGGTTGCCCAATACTCTCTAAATAAAGTCTGGAATCCACAACATGGCCCAACAGGCCCTACACGGACCCCATCCACTTGCCCTTTTCTTGTCTGTGCTTCAGCCACACCAGACTTCAGGTTTTCTGAAGCTCAGGTCTCCCTCTGATCACAACTGTTGTGCAGTACTGTTCCCTCTGCCTACAATTGTCTTCCTTTCTTCTCCCCCTGGTTAGTTATCTATTCACCTTTCAAATTCTGGCTCATTATCATCTCCTGAGGGAAGCTGAGACAGGGCACATTTTACAGGGTCAGCCTCCTCTCCCAGAACAATTCTCGTTTGAAACACAAACCAGAATGCAATGGGGTATTTGTGTGTGAGACCTAATGAACAATAGGCCGCTTCTTTGGACCAGATGGAAACAAATTCTTCCTGAATGCCTGCAATCTCTGCATTAAACAAACACCCAGGGGCAGGATGGTGACATGGTAAGGGCACCTGCTTCAAGGTTAGGGACCTGAGTCTGAATTCTGACTCTACTTACCGGCTGTGTGACCATGAACAAAACATGTGAACTCACCATTCAGTTATCTCAGATGTAACATGAGGATGGTGCCAACAACCCCCCTCCCCAGAGTTGTCGTTAAGGTTAAATGAGGCAGAGAGGTAAGGTACCCAACTCGTAGCTCTCTGCCACATGGTAGGGGGTCACCTGGCATTTGCCGGAGATTTACATATGAAACCAGGGATTGACTTTCAACAAACATCATTAAGTTAAAAAAGACAATTGAGGGGGTGCTGGGCTGGCTCAGTTGGAAGTGCATGCAACTCTTCATCTCTGGGTTGTGAACCCCAAAATCGGTGTAGAGATTACTAAAAAATAAACTTTTTTAAAAAAAGGTAAATTGTTCAGTACTATAGAGTTCAGATCTACAGGGTAAAGGACCTGGAATGATGTAGTTCAAACACAACACAGGGGTGGAGTCTGAGAACAGGCTAAGGGGGAGACAAGAAATGAAAGAGAAGAGGACCCTAGGCTAACAGGATGCAAATGCTATTTCTCTGATGCATAACACAGTCAGAGATGTGTGTAACAAGTCGAATAGCCAAATAGGGCCAATCACACTGGCCAACTCACTAAGCTAGGAGCCTCATTCTATCTAGTTTTCACAGCAGCCCTCTGAGCCCAGAGCTATGCCTCAATTAGCAAGAACAATCAACAGATAAACATGAAATGCATGGAAGATGTATCTTAAAAAAACAAATTAGGAAGAAATAACAATAGAAAAAGTGGCGCTTGGGTGGCTGAAAGGTTTGACACCTGACTCGATTTCAGCTCAGGATATGATCTCAAAGTCATGGGATCAAGCCCAGTGTCCGGCTGTGCTGAGCTCAGAATCTGCTTCAGATTCTCTCTCCCTCTGTCCCTCCTCTGTTCCTGTGTTCTCCTTCCCTCTCTTTCTCTCTAAAATAAGTTTTTTTAAAAATCTTAAACAAAAGCAAAAAAAAATAGTGTTTTAAGAATGTCTAACAAATCTGGACATTCAAGGAGTTCAAAATCCCTGAAGTCTTTAGAAGTTCTAGAAACGGATGGGCATGATGGTTGTAGTGCCACCCGGAATGCACGTAATGCCTCTCTGAACCCAACTCTTAAAACGGTTAAAATGGGCAATTTCATGCGATGTATATTTTACCATCACCACAACAAAAATGTTCATAAATGTCTTTCCCTTAAGCAAGAACAGCAAGCCGAAGGCCTATATCACCACAAATTCTTTATTAATCATATTTTTCGCTGTCACCTTGCCCTAGCCTTCAAAACCATGCATTTCTCCCCAAGAGGAGTTGGAGCTTCAAAATGGCTCAAGTGTCTCAGAAGCAGGAAACTGTCATTACGCCACGGGCAGAAAAAAGCTAGAATTGGCCTGATTACCAAAGCTCTGATGGAAAGTAGAAATGCGATTTTCAGTGACAACTGCCATCGACGGAGCCGATGTTAAAAACCGGGGACAAGGAAGCCAAACCCCCACAGTTCTAACTGCAAAAACTGTAAATACAGGCAATCATCAGTAGCTTTAAAAACAGAGCCATTCTGGAAAGTATCAGAAGGTTTGGAAGAGGAGTCACAAGCTATAAATAAAAGCAGCGGTGAGTTAAAGAGATAATTAGATTGGCAAAAAGAAACACAGTGGAAAATTGAAAAGAATCCTTTCGCTGACAATGACATCTTCAAACATAGTTGCAATCTGCAAAATATGAAGAGGAATAAAAGAAGACGACGGGATTCCTCTGATAGGAGAAACTGGGAGCAGAGCAGACTGGCTAAATAGCCCAATTCTCCTCTTCTTCTTCTTCTTCTTCTTCTTTTTTTTTTTTTTTTAAGAAAGGGCCAAAATGGGGGTTAGATTAGGTTTTCTTTGTGTTACAAATAGGGAAAGAAAATGCTGATCACAATGCAAGCATTTGACAAGAGACCCAATACCACTGAAACAGCCAAGCTATTACCACGAGAGAGAGAACTAAAATGTACGAAAGCTATTTTTATATAAATTAAGCCAGTTCAGGCTGATGGTTAGATTTCACATTCTCATGTTTGCAAAAAATATGTGAACCCGTTTTATTTTAACCCTATTTGGATCTTCTAATTTAATAAAACCTCATTAATGCTAAAAGAGGTCAGACCATTAACAAAAGCTGGCATTTGATTTGCTTGCATGGGATTATCCAATATTTTTACTAAAGAACAACGGGTTATCCAAGTCACTGCAAGGTGCATCCTTCTTTAACTAATCTGGCGCTGCTTTAATCAAGTTTGCTTTCAAATAATCCTCAGACACCAGAGATGTCAGTAAACAGATACAGAGAGCATACAGCGTAACCTGATCAAGTCTAATATATTTTTCTTATAAATTGAATTCCCAACTATACCGTTAAGATCCGACAGTGGAGAAAATCTAAGCGTGAGCTAGAGAGAATTGATGTGAAACACACAGAATAGGCAGGAGGCACACAGACAGCTCACGGGAAAGGCACCCTGTGCCACCAAGCCTGCGAGCAAAATTCCGTGACGCAGAGCAAATGGACACCAGTGAAAGACAGGGGTGTTTCTGTTTGGTGGCTGAGTGTGTTTTTGTTTCTCTATATGGTTAGTTTTTTATTTTTTTTTTTTTAAGAGGGAGAAGCAGAAAGAGAGAAAACCCTAGATGATGACAAAAATGTTTTCAGCCCCCATACCCAAAAAACACCAAAAGAGAAGAAAGAGAATTGTACGACATCATTAAACATCTTTGTGCAGGCAGTAACAGAAAACAGTAATGCCAAATTTTAAGTTAAGAGTACAGGGTTGAAGGGTCAACACCCCAGGCTCTAGGGTCAGGTGACCCAGATGAAGATCTCAACTACACCACTTGCTGCTGGCTGTGTGATCTGGGGGGGGTGGGGGGGGGAGATTCTGAGTACTCGCAACATCTTCGATTCTGCATCCGTCAGTGAGGGGCACAACAGCTGCCATCACCTGAAGGCCAGTGAAGAGTGGAATCAGTGTGGGAAAGCTCATGTGTCCACGAACCAGACATGAGCCACGTGTGACAAAAGTTCTGCCAAGAGGACAACTTGGAGGAAAAACAGAACCATGACAAAAGAAGAACAAAAGTGGAATCCTGCTTTCCTAAGTAGAGTTGAGGAAGAAGCTAGAAGTGGGCACGCAGGCATAGAGATGCCATTACTGTCATCCAGAGAATTCCTGGTGAAAGAGCTCCAGTTAATCAGGAACGTATGGTAATCTCCGAAGAAACTCCAAAAGCAAGCATGAGCGAAAGAACCAGCCTGAAACATCTGCCAGTTCCAGAAAGTGCTGAGAGCAGCTCATGACATTTCCAGTGAAGTAAACACACTCGTACCCCCTGGGGCCCTCCCTGACCCTGAAGAAGGCAGAAGCTGTGGTCTGTAAGAGGAGGGAGGAAAGAGGGAAGGAGGTTGGTCACCCTTCTCTCATGAAGCAAGCTCCCCCGTATGCAGCGAGCCCCAGAAACCAAGTTCCAAGTTTCAGCAAATGCACTGGATGGGTTGGATATTCTAAGTACTGATGTGCAGGTGAGTTTGACCTACAGAGGCTTGAGGACCTTCTGTCACTGAACAGGTACCAGAAGGTCAATAGAGCTTTCTAGAATTTTCGTCCAGAAGCAGCAACAGAGCCAGCCCTACAGAGTAAATCTAAAGAGACAGCAGAAGACAAAAATTACTTAAGGATTACATCAAACAAATCATGCTTTTTACAAATCATGCTTTTTCCATCGTCATGGTTAAATGTTTCAAGGTACAGGGCAATCGTCACAAATAACCGTGTCCGTTGGGCATTTAATCCGTGCCAGGCACTATGCTCATCACTTTCCAGGTGACATCCCGTTTAACCTTCACGACAGCACCATGAGCTGGGTACTGTCATCATCCCCATTTTACAGATAATAGAAAACTAATAACTTGCCCAAGGTCATGAGAGTTAGCTATCATGTGAGTTAGCAACTGGGGTGTCAAGCCACACTGACCATTCTTTGCTTCTCCTTCATTTTCGAGGACTTAAGTCACACGAGAGAAACAATTAATTACCGTCACTTATTTAGGGCTTACCTTGAGATTTACATAGATTTGCTCAAACTGCTGTCGACAAGAGCCTACTGTGACCGCACACACTAGGTAGGCCAAGATTACCCACCCCATGAAGACAAACCTGGGATCTGAACCCAGTTTATCTCCCAAGATCGCGCTCCAAACCAATGTGATCTCTTGCCTCCCTGAAAGTACTTTATAAACTGTAGAGTGCTACCTGAATGTCCAGAGGGACGGTGATGAAGATGATGATGATCGCCTGGCCACATGGAAGGGGCAGGACATATAATCCCAGGGAGGAGGGCGCATGAGGCAGAAGCTGCAGCAAAGCAGTGAACGTGGCACGTTCGAGAAGCAGCAAAGCTAGGCACTGCTCTCACAGAGGAACTCGTTCACGGGGCAGCCAGGAAAGTGAATCAAGGAAGAAAATAAACAATAAATCCACGAAACAACTGCTCGAGCCTGTGTGCACACTTGCCTCCTAGGACGCTGTCATCACTCATGTTCGGGAGAAACGGAGCAAGAACCAACCCGGGGACCTGGGGATGAAAGTAGTGGAAATGAACTCCTCCTTTGGTGACACCAGAGCCATCAATCCGCAGCTCGCCGAGATACCACGCCGTCTCTGGCACACGGGCCCTCTCCATCTTCCCGGGACCCGTCAGGAGCGCTTCCCTCTTGCACTGGGTGGTGTTGCCATCATGACTGGTTTTGCTTCTCCACCTGACTTCATGTAGTGAATTGAAAACGAATTGGCCGGGTGGAAAAAGAATGTGTATTCATCTCTGAAGACCAATCTGGATTTGATATGTGTCTGCTCTGGGAAGCTCAAGAAAAGTGGACTTGGTTCAGGATACCTGAAAAGTGGTCTGCGGCACAGGAAGTATTTTTTTTCTCATGTGAGGGACAGTTTTAAGGTTGGATGGTTTAGATTCCTCAGGGTCTGGCACAGTCCACACCTGTCAATAGTGAGCAACTAGTATATACTAGTTTAATGGTTGGATGGTTGGTGACATGAATGAATGAATGAATGAATGAATGAATGAATGAATGAAACAAATGGTAAGAGGCAAAAATATAGACTTTGAGATCAGGTCCACTAGGCTTAATCCCCAACTTCCTGTATGCTTTGACCAAACCACTTAACCTCTCTGAGCCTGATAATCCATTTGCAAAAGGAGGTAACAACAGCCACAGGGATGGATTTCTGCTCTCCGTTCTGTTCTGGTTCCTCCCAGGCTCCATTATTTTACTTCCTTTAACACCCTGATTTGGGCTTGGTGCCCCACCCCTCTCCCATCCTCAGTACCTTGGTCAGGTGGGTGGATCTAACTCTATCCAAGAGTAAACACTGAACTTTGGCCTAGGCCAACCAGTGTGCTGCATTCCTATAGAGAAGGTGATCTCTCAGGGGCGGGACAATCACAACTGCATTAGGCAGGGTTCTCTGGGTAATCTGCTCTTCAAAGTCTACTGATTCAAGGATTAACCACATATGAAAGAATATGCCTTCACAGCAATGTCTACACTAGTGGTTGGCCAAACAACTGGACACCCTCATCTAGTCAACCTGACACATACAATTAACCCTCACAACAGCCGAAGAGATTCAAGCTCTGCTCTTATTTGAGCTGTAAAAGCAGCAGACTTCCTCCTTTCTGCTATCCTTGGACCTGAAAGAATGTACAGGCAGAAAATTCAGGGCAGGAGGTGAGAGATGCAGAGGGAGGACACTGAGGCAAGGCACTAGAGAGTCCCAAGCTCAGGAGGCCAATAGGCCCTTGCAGTGCTGACAGTGTCAGAAGTGGCTGTCCCAAACCAAATGGCCAAAGTCTCTAGAGATTGTCTGGTGAGGCCAACGAGCGCTGAAATCTGAAAGGGTAAGAGATGTCAGATGCACCTAGGAAATCCTTTTCAAAAATTACCTAGACCTTAGAAACGTGTGTCAGTATTTATATACCACATACTTCTACACCAGTATAAATATACGTAGGTATATGTGCGTCACATTTTTTTCAAAAACCTAATTTGGAAAATAATCAAACAGCATAAAAGGATCTATTGAAAAGTGAGTCTCCCTCCCACCCATGACCCACAATCCACATGGCTCCACCTAAGAATCAAACACTTTCCAATTTCTTACCTCGCCTCCAGGACTATCCTGAGCACAGCAAGTGTGTGCCTGGATATTGCTCTATGTGAATGGAAACATACCATACACAGGCTGCTTCATTTTAGCTGTTTCCTCTTAAAATATACCTAGGAAATGATACCATATTGGCTTATTGGAGGTCAACACAATTTCTTTGGGGTGCTACACATTTCTTAACCATGTCAATGGACATGTAGGTTTGTCTATGTATCTCCTGGATGATTTCATAGATATGCATTACAACATAACATATATTTATATTTTATATATTTATATGTTTTAATATACATTTAATTATGTCATATTTATACTATATATATAATTTTATATTGCATTATCTCTATATACGTGAAATCTCTGAGAATGCAAAGCATGAACGAAAAAGCTAATTATTTTCTTTTTTAAAGATTTTATTAATTTATTCATTAGAGACACAGACAGAGAGGGGCAGAGATATAGGCAGAGAGAGAGGCAGGCTCCATTCAAGGAGCCCGATGTGGGACTCGATCCCAGGACTCTAGGATCACGCCCTGGTCTGAAAGCGGATGCTTAACCACTGAGCCACCCACACATCCCAAAAGTTAATTATTTTCTAAGAAAGCAAAATCACTCAGAGGACTCATCCATCCCTTGGTGGGCAGTTTGATTACAACCCAGCAGTAATGGGTACAACCTTCTTTGCTAGGTTTTATAATATTAAGATAATCAGGAATGATGTGTTGTTTCCTAGTGATTCAGTAGAACAGTCTACCCTTGGGGAAGACACAGCCTTCAAAGCCTACAGACCCAGGTTGGACTCTCTGCTCCACCATTTGCCAGTGGGGTGACTTAACCCCAGCTACTTCATCTGTAAGATGGACACTTCATTAGATCGTGTGAGGATGAAATGCAGAAACATAAAGCACAGTACTTAAACCCAGTGTTAGCAATTAAAATCAGTCCCTTCTTGGGCACCTGGGTGGCTCAACTGCTTAAGTGTCCAACTCTTTATTTCAGCTCAGGTCATGATCTCAGGCTGGTGAGATCAAGCCCCGTCTCAGGCTCCACGCTCAGCATGATGTCAGCTTGAGATCCTCCCTCTCCCCCTGCCCTTCCCCACCTTGCTCATGCTCTTCTCTCTCAAAATAAATAAAATATTTTCTTAAAATAAATAAAATTGGGTCGTCCGGGTGGCTCAGTCAGTTAAGTGTCTGCCTTTGGCTCAGGTCATGATCCTGGAGTCCTGGAACTGAGCCCCGAATTGGGCTCACTGCGAAGCAGGGAGTCTGTTTCTCCCTCACCCTCAATCCCCCCGCATCCCACTGGCACACTCTCTCTTTCTCAAAATAAATAAATAAAATTTTTTTTAAAAATAAATAAAATTTAAAATGTTCCACATCACTTGTCATCAGAGAAATACAAATCAAAACCACAATGAGATACCACCTCACACCAGCGAGAATGGGGAAAATTAACAAGGCAGGAAACAACAAATGTTAGAGAGGATGTGGAGAAAGGGGAACCCTCTTGCACTGTTGGTGGGAATGTGAACTGGTGCAGCCACTCTGGAAAACTGTGTGGAGGTTCCTCAAAGAGTTAAAAATAGACCTGCCCTACGACTCAGCAATTGCACTGCTGGGGATTTATCCCAAAGATACAGATGCAGTGAAACGCCGGGACACCTGCACCCTGATGTTTCTAGCAGCAATGTCCACAATAGCCAAACTGTGGAAGGAGCCTTGGTGTCCATCGAAAGATGAATGGATAAAGAAGATGTGGTTTATGTATACAATGGAATATTACTCAGCCGTTAGAAACGACAAGTACCCATCATTTGCTTCAACGTGGATGGACCTGGAGGGTGTCATGCTGAGTGAAGAAAGTCAATCGGAGAAGAACAATCATCATATGGTTTCACTTATATGCAGGATATAAGAAATCATGTAAGGGATTATAAGGGAAAGGAGGGGAACTGAGTGGGAAAATTAGAGAGGGAGACAAACCATGAGAGACTCATAACTCTGGGAAACAAAGGGTTACAGAAATGGAGGAAAGTGGGAGGATGGGATGACTGGGTGACGGGCACTGAGGAAGGCACTTGATGGGATGAGCACTGGGTGTTATACTATATGTTGGCAAATTGAATTTAAATTAAAAGGATAAAATTTAATAAAATTTAAAAATAAAATAAGATCAGTTCCTTCGTACATCTTCCACATCCCTTCGGGGTTCTCTTCTAGAGAACATACATATGTTCAGCTGCCACAGCCGAACGACAGGTAGGCAAGTACACCGGGAGAGACTCGTACAGGCTCTTCTGTATAATGTTGAGAAATGGTGAACATGCATGTTCATGTTTCCATTAGGTAGCTTTGTGATATGTGCCCTGCCTCCAAACTTGCCTACCAGGTCCCAGGCACTGTGCTAGTCCCTGGGATTTCCCAAATGGATAAGCCCAAGGATTTCCAAGGTGAGTAAAGCAAGAACAAGAAAACAAAAAACAAAAAAAAACATTAATGATTATGTCCCACATGAGGTCACTACTACGGGAGTTTACACAAAATACGATGAATGCAGAGGAAGAAAGTCTGGGGGAGAGGTATCAAAGGAGAATGCCCCCTGCCCTGGATGTCACAGGAGAAAGAGAAAGACAAGCTGGTGATGGGAGAGAGGGTGTCTTCATGAACTTGGAACACCCCTGTCCAAGCCTCCATAATCCCTCCATCTGTTCTGTTTCCACCCGTGGCCCACACAATATGTTCCCAACATGGAAGTAAGCAATGCTGTTAGGACATGAAGTCAATCATTTTTCTCCAATGTCTTCCCATCTTGGAATCAAAGCCAGAGTCTTTATAATGATCTTCCATCTCCTACTCTATCTGCACCTCCTTCATGTTCCTCAAACCCATCAGGTACATTTCTACCTTGGAGCCTTTGCACCTGCTATTTCCTCTTCCTGAGATGCTCCTCCTCCAAGTATCTCCAAGGCTTCTTCTCAGACTTCCATTCTCCTCCAAAGTGTTCTCCTCTTCCATCACAGAATTTCATTTATCTAGGTGTTCACTGTATAAGCACTGTATAACCCCAGTGCTCTGTCTCCTATCCACAATGCGTAGAGCTGTGCCTGACACATGAAGGCAAACAATAAATATTTCCCGGAAAAAATAAGTGATTAGCAATTCCTGGCAGAGCCAGAGAGATGTGAAGAGTATTGGCAGGTTTCAGGTAAAACAGAAGATTAGAGAAACAAACAAAACAGATAATCTGGGGGTAGGAAATTCTGTTCATTCCACAGTTGTGTCGTCTGCAACATGAGTTTACTCACCAGTGTTCAGTGACTCACAAGCTTGAGTCGATCAAGAATCCCTGCCCACATTTCCAGAGTTCATCAGAGACACCTCAGGCTTTTTGGAGAGAAAGCACAAAAGGAAGAGGTGTGGGACAGCGCTTATCAGAGGAATGAGGATAAAGTATCAGCTAAGCTATACTTACAGGAAAATATACCTTGCAATGAAAGCATGCATATTGGGGGGGGGGGGGTGTTATATTTTGCTGCTAAAAATAGCATGCATTGAATCAGCAGAACCAGATAAACATGACTCAGTCCCTGAAATGTGTAGAAACTTAGAGACACTACAGAAGAAGGGATTTTAGAGCCGAGGCGTTCTCATGACCTCAAAAGGAAGGCAGCAGTAGAAAGAGGTGAAGGACATGTTGGCGAGGACTGGAGACCAAGACCAAAGGGAACATACGGATATGGCCACGGGCGGTACCATGGAGAACACCTTAAACAAAGCACCTGACCATTCTTTCTACTGTGGGCACGATCACAGCCAGTATGACGCAGCCAAGCAACTGAGGATGGATATCCTGTGTCTTGCCCCATGTCTTTGCATCGTGATGGCCAAGAACTCCAAACAGGGGCAGCATACGGAAGCCTATTGGAGAATCAGACATCAGCACCACAGCTGCAGCGCAGCACAAGGCCAGACCTCCGGAGCAGGAGGCGGGGGCTAACCTCATTGACAGGGTGTCAGGCTGGACCCGAGGCTGAAACTCCCCAAGGAGGCATGGCCCAGCAGCAACTAGATTCTTTCAAACCCATGGTTTTGAACGCATGTTTTATTCCTATGATAAATACGGGGCTGGGACGATGCCAGGGGTTCAGAGATAAACGGCCTCTGCCTTCAAGGGATGTGGACTGCCGGAGAAACATGACATAAACGAAGTGGATTCGTTATCGTATTAGAGAAGACAGTGGTAGATGAAGACAGGAAGGAGGCGCATCATTTGGCATAGGTGCCTCACAGAAGGCTTCTCCTGCAAAGGAGGTCTTATCAGAGCTGGGTTTTGAAGGGTCAGTAGGAGTTTGCCACCAGAGAAGAGAAGGAAGGGCATTCCATGCAAAGGCAAAAGCTATGAGCGAGAATAAACTATCTGAAGAAATTCAGTAGAAAGTGACCCTGGGGGGCATACCAGAGGAGAAGAGTGGCTTTTTGCTCACAGCTGGAGATGGCGTGGCTAAGATCGTGCCACGCTAAGGATTCTGGAGTTGATTCTGGACCGAGTGGATGGCCAGAGGAGGGGTCTGCAAGCAGGCACATATGACTGGATGGGAGCAGGAAGGGCTTCTCCCAGTGAACCACATAACGAGCCCTGATGTTTTTAATGAAAGAATCCATGTCCCTTCAGCCACAGAACGTTCCGCAGTCATATGCTGCTTTCTTTTATGGGAGGGCAAGAGACAGGCAACAGCTGCTCATCCTGCAAACACACGCCAGCAACACTCATTGTTCAGATCCATTCTCTAGAATCCTCAGTATTGACATCCGACGAGCCTTTGGGCCCTTAGCAAAACCATCCTCCGGCACATCAGACAGACAGCCCGGCCAAGGTCCTCACAGGGTAACAGAATGAAATGCAATTCTGTTTCTGGATCCCTTGATGGATCAATCTGCCAGTATGCACACTACACATAAATGTGGTGGGTACAACAGCAGTTCAGTCACCAAGGCCCCCGCATAAATAACATCCTATTTAGTCAGTGCTAACAGAGAAACCCTGAGATGCATCATCCTGCAGAGGAAAAATAATAGAGTCACCAGACTTGAAGCTGCAAGCGAGCGGGGGGCATTATGCTGCAAGGTCTCCACGTCCCTGGAAATTCAGTGCTGCCCGAGAAAGGGACAGTAGGTGAAATGTGCATTGCAATATGCAAACAGACACCACTGTCAGCCCACTGCCCATCAAGAAGATTAATGCAAAAGTATGCAACAAATAAATCAAGCAGGTACCGTGTGTGGGGGGGGGAAAGAAGTCCCACGTAATAATAAGTAGTAACAGCAGACAGTTGTGCACTGCCTGCTGGACGTCACACGCCACTCCTGGCACTTCATACACACACACACACACACACACGTTACATCATTTAATCCTCACAACTACTAGTATCCCCCACACTACAAATGAGGAAACAGAGGCACAGAGAGGTTGAGTAATTTGTCACACAGCTCATAAGCAGCAGAGCCCGAATGGAAATGCAGGCAGTCTGGTTTTGGAGCTCAAGGGTCTAAACTACTACTGCCACGGCAAGGGAAGAGACCATTTCGCTGCCCCAGCTCTACCTCTGTCTCTGGGACAGGTGCTTCATCCTGTGAACCTTGATTTTTGCAACCGTGAGAGGACAACATTGGCAGTGCTGATCTCAGAAGGTCTCGAACCAACTCAGTGAGCGCCTGGCCCACAGTAGGCAGCCAGTAGATGTTTGCTAAATCCCAAACGGAGAAGCCACCCGAAGAGCTATCGCTGCGGTTATTTATTCTAATCTCAAAATGCACACTAACTAAACATTAATCACTTCCCATAAAGTGCCTCATTTACCCCACTCGCCCTGCCTGCCGATCATCCTGAATCAATCCTCCGACTCATCTGCCCACGTGACCACAGACTATTCTCAGTGTCCAGACCTTCAGATCCTGAGCTGTTTCTCAAACGGTGGGTCCATTCCCTGGGGCTCCCCCTGGAAAGTCCTATTAAAACTGACATTTGGGCCCCCAAGTGGCTCAGTCGGTCAAGTGTCCGACTCTTGATTTTTGGCTCCAGTCATGACCTCAGAGTTGTGGGATGGAACTCCACGTTGGGTTCCCTGCTCACCGGGGTGCCTGCTTCTCCTTCTACCTCTCCCTCTGACCCTCTCCCAGCATCTCTCTCTCTCTCTAAAATAATAAATAAATAAACCTTAAAAAAAAAAAAAAGATTGGAGTGCCTGGGTGGCTCAGTCAGTTAAGCATCTGCCTTTAGTTCAAGTCGTTACCCCAGGGTCCTTGGATTGGGCTCGAGCCTGCTTTTCCTCCCCCATTCCCTCTGTTTGTGCTCTCTCTCTCTGTGTCAAATTAATACATAAAAATCTTTAAAGAAAAAAAAAAAAAGACTGACATTTGGGATGACAGTGTGCCCGGAGATAAAGCCAGTCATAACAGGTCTCTGAGTGATGTTCTAATCACCAAGATACCCTGAGAGTCACCAAGAGCCCATCAAGGCGGCTTTTAAAGGATGGGCCACTCAACGTTGACGTCAGCATAGAACCTTTGTCTTCTGGACAGCCCGTGTTTCAAGACATTTTCAGTTCGTCAGCTTGCAGGTATCTCCACATTTGTAAATAATCTATTTTCAAATTCTGCAACACTGACCAAGCTTCCCTCTTAAGCACCCATCCCCATTCTAGGTACTAGAGCCGGAGAGATTAGTAAGACATGGCCCCGTCTTCAAAGATCTTTTAATGTTCAGGAGAAAAATTCATGATGAGGGTAAATCGTGCTGTTGAGTGTTCCGTGGGTCCAGGCACAGAACGCTTTGAAGTTGGACAGAAAGGATTTCAGTCTGCCTTGGGGAGGGGTCAGGTCGTGGCAGACGCCCTCCCACAGGCTCCCTCCCAAGTGATGAGATCTAAAAGATCGCCAAAGTTCGGTGGTAAGAACACGAAGATACTGGTGCTAAAGGAGCAGAGACGTCAGCCTGGACCACACAGGGACATTTTCGAAGCTTGCAGAGATCCCGTCTGGGAACGGAACTGGGAAGTGTGGGCAGACGAGGAACCAGACAGCTCTGTGCGACATTTAGTTGCCCTACACCATCCGCAAGTAGCTGTGGAACGCATCCACGCACGGTTGGTGGCGCGTGTGGATATATTTGGTGGTCTGATCCAGCTTCGTCGTTTCCCTAATGGACAGTCTCAATATTTACTCCTCCTGGTCGCAAAACTCTTGATGGGAGTCCCTTGGATGTCCCGTAGGTACCAAACCTACCGGCCTCGCACAGCGGAACGTGGCATCTCTGCCCTGGGTCTGCCAAAAGCTTACCCTGCCACTGCCATTTCCCCGTCCCCTGACGTCACAGCCACCTTTGCTTCCCCGGCTCGCATTAGACTTGTAACATTACAGGTGTGAAAACGAAATGTCAAATTTTTCTCACTCTCTCTCCAAGAGAATGGTGAGACAGTAAGAAACGATGAATTCCTCAGACTTAAATGTCTCTCACTTTTCAAAGACTCTTTCTAGAATTCTAAAGACGGTGGGCCTCCCCGGGCCGCACTGGCTTTGACAGTTTGCATTTCCATGTTTCGGTGGAAAGGTTAAGATTTTGGAGAAAAGCCTGCAAGAAGACAAATAACTAATATTTGCTCAATCCTTATTACGTGCCTGTAAAACACACAAACTCTTCTCGGCCCCTTAAAACCCAGCGAGGTTAAGTATGATGATCTAAGCGTTGCAGATGACAAAACTGAAGACCAGAGAGGCTCGGGAACTCCACCCAGGATCACACAGTTCAAATGCCCAGCTCGAAATATAATGGCTGGCACCAAAGCATAGGCCTTTTCTGTTAGAACTTTCTGGTCAGATGATGTCGAAGGGTTAGCAGTAACGCACTCAGAGTCCTGCTCCCCATGAGCATCAACGGATGACCCGTTCTCTGAAGCCCATTTAAGAAGCCCGACTACCCTCTACCAGTACTCGTCAGGACAGGAATGCTCCAGAACTGGAGTTGGCAGGCTATCGCCCGTCTGCTGCATCCAGCCTGCTGCCATGTTTTATAAACAAAGTTTTATTTCATGCCTCAGTGCAGAGCTGAGCAGTTGTTGACAGAGACCACAGGACTCAAGGAGCCTGGAATACTTCCAATCTGTCCCTTTACAGAAAAAGCTCACCAACCCCGGAGCTATGAGCATCATCCCCTCTTCCTTTTTTTTTTTTTTTTTAAAGATTTTATTTATTCACGAGAGACACAGAGAGAGAGAGTGAGAGAGGCAGAGATACAGGCAGAGGGAGAAGCAGGCTCCATGCAGGGAGCCCGATGCAGGACTCGATCCCGGGACTCCAGGATCACACCCCAGGCCAAAGGCAGGCACTAAACTGCTAAGCCACACAGGGGTCCCTATTATCCCCTCTTCCACTAAATGCTGTCTGAAGCCCGAAAATACCAGAGAGGTGGGGGTGGAGGGAGACTGGTGGAAGCCATGGATGAAAAATGAATTGAGCATGGTGGATGGTTAATTTTAAGGGTCAATTTGGCTAGGCTAAGTAAGGGAGCCCCAGCCAGCTGCTCAAACATGATTCCTGGGTGTGTCTGAGAGGGTGTTTCTGGAATAGACCGCCAAAGTGGACAAGCTTCATCCTGTTGGCTGAGGGTCCAAAAAGAACAAAAACATGGAGGAAGGGGGAGTTCTCCGGGACATCCATCCATCCATCTCCTCTGGCCCCTGGACATCAGAGGCCCCAGATGCCAGGCCTTCAGACAGGGACTGAATTACACCACCTGTTTTCTTGGTTCTCCAACTTACAGATGGCAGATATGGGACTTCCCGGCGTTCATAATCACGTAAGCCAGTTCCTATAGTCAATCTCCCCTCATATGTATCTCTGTCTATCTATCCTATAGGTTCTGTTTCTCTGGAAAGCCCACACACGCTCGATATGACCACCGCTGTCTCCAAGGCAAGACACCAGAGAGACAGCCTCAGTCACTCATCAAATATTCACTAAGTGCCTGAGCACTCCAAAGAATTTACGTGGGGTACACAGATTATGACAAGTCAGTGTAAGGAGGGCGGTAAGAGAATCTGGGGACACTGAGCTTCCCTGGGAGGAGGGAGGAAGAAGCAACTGGTTTTCACAGGGGATGAGGAAAGCTTTGTGGGGCGACACCTGAACAGAGTGTTAAAGTGTGGTTTACCAAAGGAGGAAGAGGAAGAAAGGTGCACCCAGCAGACAGAAGAGGTTGTGCAAAGGTACTGAGGTAGGAAATCATTTAGCACGTTACGGCCAACAACAAGGTGCCACCCTGGGGCTGCAGCAGAAGACGCAGTTTCAACGTGGTGGGCTGGTCGAAGGTTCTACAGACAAAGCTCAACAGGTTCAGTCCTAACTATGTCAATCCTGGTTCAAATCCTAGATGCAGGACTGTGGTCTGTGACTTCTGTACCCTCCTCTGAGAGTCACTGTCAGGGCACAAAGTGAAAATGCATTTAAAGCATTTAGCACAAGGGGCATGTGGGTGGCTCAGTGGTTGAACATCTGCTTTCAGCTCAGGGTGTGATCCCAGGGTCCTGGGGATCGAGTTCCACATCGAGCACCCCACGGGGAGCCTGCTCCTCCCTCTGCCTATGTCTCTGCCCCCGCCTGTGTCTCTCACGAATAAATAAATAAAATCTTTTAAAAAAATAAAAATAAATAAAGCACTTAGCACAGTCTCTGACATGTGGTTAAACGTTGACTAAATATTTGCTTTCATTGTTACTATTACATCAGGGCTTATAGGAATTCCTACAAACTAACTGCTCTCCATAAGCTGCAACATCCACTCTCCACTGATGCTTTAATTGGTAGAGAGAAAATTATCAGGGAGCATGTACCAGATGAAATGCATGGATCTAAGCTGCAATGAAGACAGTGCTCCATCTGCAGAATGAACTGAGCTCAAATCCTGGCGCCCATCCCCCCCCCCCCCCTTCCTTGCTGTGTGGCCTGAGAGAGGTTACCTAACCTCTCTGTGTGTTAGTGTATCAATCTGTCAACTGGGGATGATAACAGAACCAACCCCTCAAGGTGGTCGTGAGAATCAGGAGTTATGGAAGCACCCAACATAATGCCTGGCACAGAGGGAGTGGTCAGTAACGTTGGCTATTCATTACCTTCAAGGCCATCGAAGTGAAACAAGAGTGAAAACAAGAACGTGCTTTCTTCCTCACAGTCCAGGAAGCCCTGGTGGAGGAGGGAGGGCTTCTATTCCGCTCTTGGCAAAAGCATTTTAGATTCTCAACATCTCTAGCAAAAGCGGAGAAAAAATATTCACCGGGTAGGAGGCAACTATGCATCTTGGAACTTCTAAGCTCCGTTCCAATTGTAAACATTCTGTCCACCTTCTTCACTCAAACGCTCCACTAGGTTAGCAACCAGGCGAGACTTCCTTATCTGCATTTTGCACTTAGCAGTGGAACCAAAAACCTTGGAGTGACCTCCCCCCCCCCAAAAAAAAAAAAATAACATGGCAATGAAACCAGAAGGGAGAGAGGTAGGGGCAGGGTAAGGATCTCCATGGGATGAATGGGGACAGGGGCTCCCGGGTAGCTCAGTTGGTTGAGCGCCTGCCTTCCGCTCAGGTCGTGATCTCAGGTCCTGGGATCGAGTCCTGCATCGGGCTCCCTGCTCAGCAGCAAGTTTGTGTCTCCCTCTCCCTCTGCCACTCTTCCCCGTTTATACTTTTTCTCCCCCCACCCCTCTCTCTTGAAAAAAAAAAAATAAAATCTTAAAAAAATAAATAAATAGAAGGATGGGAGAAAGAGCTCCCCAGCTGTGCCTGTGCTGTGCCTTCTCCCACTCAATGCTGCTGTCGGGGTCCATCCCCAGGCTGCTGAGGAATCACCCACAGGTGGCCCCTTTTACCATCAAGAAGTGCAAAGAATTAGAAGACTCTATGCTTGATGGAAGAGTATATCTGGCCTGGATCTCAAGCACCAACAGCTAAGTATGTGCTAATTTAAAAATCAGTCGGGAAGTAAAGGTTTCCTTTTCAAATCCTTTCCAGGGAGGGCAGTGGTGGCGGAACAGAGGGACAAAGCCTTTGAGTGGTACATCTGCTGAACACGCGCGTCTCAAGGAGCCTGCTACAGAGCTGAGAGCGTCCCCAACGGAAAATGATTGTAAGGGGCACACAATGTGTCACATGCCAAAATCACCAGCCGCTGGCGGGCCCCACTGTCAGAGTGAGGAGGCCTGGTGGCTCCTGCGGCAATTAGCAAGGGAGCACTTCCCAAGCTCAAGAGCAGGACTGCAGAGACAGCTAGCTGCCCAGGCAGGGGAAAGATGCAAGGGGACACTGGAGAGAGGAGACCTCCGTGACATGCAGGCACACGTGCACACACGGTGACAAGGCAGGTGTGCACACCCAGAAACACGCACCCACTGTACGCCAGGCACAGTAAAAGGAAACGCGTCTGGGAGTGAGAAGATCCCAGCAAGACCTTGGCTCCTGGGAGTCCTCTCCTGCCCGGGGAGAGCTAGCACACTGATTCTTGCCACCCACCCACACTGATACCGGGGGAGTACCAATGCTCCTTCCATGTCCTGATCCAACACAGATTCGAACCTGGGATACCGCACCCCAATGCCTGTGGGAGCCAGAGAATGCACATCAGTAAATGAAGCGGTTTATAGGTCAACGGCTGGGAATGGCAGGGACTATGGCAAATTCGAGAACCCTACCTCCCTGTGCACAGGGATGCCACCAGCTCTCGGTGGAGTGGGATTGGGTAGGCATGAGGCCCCTGGGTGGTTCCGTATTCTGACTTTTTTTTTAAGAAGCAAGAAACCAGGACTGCTAGGTGGCTCAGCAGTTAAGCATCTGCCTTCGGCCCAGGGCATGATCCCGGAGTTCTGGGATCGAGTCCCCCATCGGGCTCCCTGCGTGCAGCCTGCTTCTCCCTCTGCCTGGGTCTCTGCCTCTCTCTCTCTGTGTCTCTCATGAATAAATAAATAAAATCTTAAAAAAAAAAAAAAGAAGCAAGAAACGCACATTTTCATGTGAAATCTCCCAATTTTAAAAATAACAGACACTGATTCCAAACTGTCTTAGAACACTCTAGGCCAAACAAATAAAACCTGATCTCTGACATTAACCCATCCCTTCTCTCCACTGAAAATAGCAGGCATGGGAGGCCCTTCCCGGCCAACTTTTACCACACACCACAAGACACAGGGAAACTGTTCAGGCCTCACAGTTTCAGGTCTGCAGATGCCATGGGTAGGTAGCTCCCTAACAGGACTGGCAGGTGCATGCAAACCCTGGCATCTCGGCTCCTGGCCTGCTCACACCTGGAGGGACCCCTGCCCTGAATCCCTATCACCCAGGAGCTGGTCTTCTGATCACTGTGTTTGTTCGAGAAACAGAGAGAGAGGGATCAGACTGCTTTTCCCCAGGAGACACACTCCCTTTGCAAGCAAACAGCAGAGCTGTGACGATTTAAAAAGAGAAAATAAATGACACTAGAAGGGGATGATCTATGAAAAAATACATACCTCACATGATGTCAACTATGTTTGTTGGCTTAGATGTGCTCGGGCAAAAACAAGACAGACATGAAAGCCACCAATTTGGGGTATTAGAGAAAGCACAGCCTCAAATACCTAGTTCTGCATCCTGCTGCGCCACCCCCCCCCCCCCCATGCGACATGGGACAAGTCCCTTCATCTCCACGGACCTCTGCTTCCTCCTCCATAAAATGGGAAGATTGGGTGTTAAGCTTCACATTTCTAATCTCCACCACCACACAGGCACGACTCCGTCTGTGCCGGGGACCCAGCACACGGCCAATGAACTGATCTTCAGGGATGCGTCAAGAACCAGCCAATGTGAGTCTGAGCGGAAGCTGCGTCACCCACCTGTGTGGCCCTGAGCCCATGACTTAACCTCTCTGAGCACCCATTTCCATGGAGAAATACTTACTTAGCATCAGCAGTGTGCCAGGCACGGCCAAGTGCCCAGGCACACAGTGGGATAGAGGACAACAGCCACCGCTGTCCCATGACCAGCACATAGTAATCCAGAGATGGAAAACTCTCGGCCTACATCCAAATGGCCTGGACCGCGGGCACATTTGGTTTGGCCTGTGCTATAGGTTTTGTCTCATTTTGTGGAAACTGAACTGAGACTGGAATTCAAGCCATTAGGCACAAAAATGGGATCGGTGTTTGTCTTCAATACTGACAATACTGAGTGTCCTCGGGCCCCCCAACCCCTGGAATGGGATGGCGAGCAGTCAAGACCACCCCCCCGGAGGAGGCGCATTCCATCTCGGGTATTTCCTATTGGGGGGGGGGGCCACTTCCCTCATCTTGACACCCACCTGGCCCACCTGGGCACGTGTCTTGCAGCCCTAGGGTTTGTACAAGGAGACGAAATCGCAAGAACGCCGGGGCTGGTGTAAAACTCCAGAGAGAGGGGAGGGTTTCTGGAGCAAGACTGTGAAGGTGCCTATGGCATTGCTTTATCCATAAGGATAAGTATTTGCCTGGCAATCCGAGGAGCTAAAGTACCCTGAACCACTCAAACAGAGTGTGGGATGGGAATTTAAGACCAGAAATACAAATAAAAGTAACTAAGTGAGCTATTTTTTTTACCCCCTTGCAATTCATGGACCTTCTTAAGGTTGATTTACAAACCCTTATTTTGAAAACCTTCTCTCTCTCCTCTTTTTTTCCCCCCTGTCAGCTCATATTTCTTCCTTCCCTCAGTAAGTTCCACTATGGAGTCAAAAGGAATGCAGGATCCGGAGTCAGGAGGCTCTGAACAACACCCCCACCCCCACCCCCCACTGGCTGGGTCCACCCAGTGACATTTCAAGGAGAGGGCTCAGCTCCAAGCGGAGTTTTAATGGGCCACTCTCTCACAGTCTCACTTTCCTTATCTTTAAAATGGGACAATAATGGGATGGCACCTGGGTGGCTCAGTAGGTTAAGTAACTGCCTTCAGCCCAGGTCGTCATGATCCTGGGGTCCTGGGATTGAGCCCCATGTTGGGCTCTCTACTCATCGGAGAGCCTGCTTCTCTCTCTCCCCCTGCCTGTGTTCTGTGTGTGTCAAATGAACAGATAAAATCTTTAAAAATAAAGTAATTAGTTTAATTAAATGGGATGATAAGGCCCTCTTCCTTCACAGAGGTGTCATGAGGAGAAAATGGGCAGTGCATGGGGAAGCTCATGATACTGTCACCATCTGCAATGACTTTGCTTTTACATGCCATCTTTTGCACACCCCCCACACACACCTCAAATGTAAGCTCTGTGAAGTCAGGGTGTTCGTGTTCTTCACCACCATATCTCCAGGGCCAGACACAAAACAGGCCTTCAGTAAATGTTTCTGGATTACAAAATGATGTTTCCGTAGATGACTGGCAGATTGAACGATGAATAGACGATGGATGGATGGGTGGATGAATAAAATAAAGTGATCGAAAAAAATAATAATAATAAAAAAAATAAAGTGATCGATAAATGAGAGAGGGAGTAAAATAGAATTGTCACTGCTAACACCATCCCTATCTCTCCTCTCTGGAGCCTGACCTAGAAAGTTCTTCTGGCTACAATAACTGAACTCCTTATACACAAGTTAGACCGCACTCACTTGCCCCTCGATGGATGCATTCCTTCTACAGACCATTCTACACTGAAAGGTCACCTGTATTTCTCTATAAGACCAGGGTCATTGGGCACCTGAATGGTTCAGTGGTTGAGCGTCTGCCTTTGACTCAGGTCATGATCCCAGGGTCCTAGGATCGAGTCCTGCATTGGGATCCCTGTAGGGAGCCTGCTTCTCCCTCTGCCTATGTCTCTGCGTCTCTGTGTGTGTCTCTCACGAATAAAGAAATAAAGTCCTAAAATAATAATAATAAGAAGAAGAAGACAATAACCAGGGTCATTATATGAGTCCTGAGTGCTAGGAGTTAGCCCTAATTGTCCTCACAGCCCTTACAGACAGTCACTGTTGCTCGCCCAGTTCACAGTAGGAGAGACTGAGGCTCCAGTTGGCTTAGCGGGCTTCCCAAAACCACACAGCTATCAAGTGGTGGTGCCTATTTTTGAACCTTGCCCTTTGACCCAAGTCCAGAGAAGACATTCCCACACCCCTGAGAAAACAGACTAGATGAGGCTGGGAAGGTCTCTGCATCACTCTTGAGATTCTGGATTTTCTACTCAACCCACATGCTCTTCTTGGTCTCACCTGCTAACACAGAGATGGATTAGTACTCCAACCGTTCACCAGTCTGGCAACTTGGCTTGGAGCTAAGCCCTCTCCTGTAACACGGAGCGTACACCGGGCAAGCCGGCCCTGGTCCAGCCACTTTCGGCTCCCCTGCCCCACACGGTCCACTCAGCAGAGTACCATGGCTTTGTCTGGGTTCACCACTGATGGGGCTAGACCTTGGCATGGGACTCGGAGAAGGTACACCCATCGGTTGGCCAGGAACCATGAGGCTTGCTGTAGAGGGCTCTGTCCACTAGGGGGCGGTGATGCTTATTAAGCCAATGAAGATGCTCCCTCCGGACCAGTCCAAATTCACTGGGCAGAGCAGAGAAGCCAGCAGCCCATGCAGAGCCTAAAGGGGGCCTGAGGACCGTCACAGCTCTTCAGCCCAGGATGCGTTCCAGGCCTGGGCCCTACTTGCAGAAGGGCGGAATCCGCACCCATTGAGTCTCTCTGCTCAACGCAATGCCTGTCCTCTGGTCTTTGAACCTGATTTAGAATCTGGCTCATATGCTCTCATCCCAGCTTTGAGCCCACTCAGACTTGGCCTTTATTGCAGGGGCGTTCAGGGCATCAGCATTTTCAGCCCCGGCTCAGCTTGAACAATGGCGAGCAGCAACCAGCTCCTTATGACTGGGTCTTGACGATCCAAATCCCTTAGAATTGGCTTCTTAGCGGCGACTCTGGATTTTCCTAACGCTTTGGCCCACTGAACAGGAGTATCTTTCAGAATAAATTCAGTGGAACAGAATTTCATGCCAGGATTTGTTTCCTCTTCACACGCACAAAAAAAAGTCTGCTTCCAAGGATCAAAACCTAACTTTTAATAAGGTTACGGCCTCTGAAAGCCCAGTGGCTGTGGCCTTGCCTGCCGCTTTTGCACAAAATGCTTCCCACCGACTCCACTGTGCCATGCTCCAACAGCCAAGAGGACTCAAAAACATGGCTGTACACCACCAGTCCCGGCTATTTATTTCTTCCCCATATTCCATCTCTTCCCCTCAAGCTATTTCTCTTCTTTTATGTCTAAGCTTTTTTTCTGAGTAAGAGAGCGAGCCGACGGGATCAGAAGATAGCCTTTTGCAAGGCTGTTCTTACCTCAAATAATACCGCAGCGAGTTCATGCACACACAGCGCTGAGCAGAATTATTTCGTGATCTCTTGTTCTCCGGTGAGAAAGTGATTTCACCAAGACCTATGTTCATGGCCACAGCAGCTACCCACATGGCAGGGTGCAAAAAAGAATCTTCTTTGAAACCCGGCATCACCACGCGTGCTTACATCATCACCCTTCTGGTATTTTCCTACCCATCAAGCTAGTACTAATTTGAGTCCCAAGCTTCAACAGCAAACGTGCCATCCCTATTACAGGGGCGCTCAACACTAGACGACCCAGGGAATTAAGTTCATGATATGTGCCAAGTTGGCAAAGGCAACAGTGGCATTTTCAAACGCTGGTTGGCACAGGGAAAGCATGATGGTAGGACTGGGGAAAACACACATGCTCACAGGCGTGCATACATGCGTGTACACACATACATACGCATGCACCCACATTCACAAGGTGTGGTTTGAATCTCAGCTTGCATATGAAGCCACATACGATCCTGAGTCTTTCTGTCTCTGCTTCCTCATCTGTAGAATGGGGTTATGTTGTAAATACCAAAGGGAAGACCCTGATGGAAATGCCTGTTCTCCATTCACCACAGACATGCCCTTTCTCACCTCCCCTCCTCTGGCAGCTCTGCAAATCACCTCCAGTCCACATCACCCGCTGAGCTCCAGACCTCTGACTCTGACTTCCAGGGGGCGCCTCCCTCCAGTGTCCCCACAGGTCCCCAAGAGAATGCCTCACCTAGCCCCAGCACCCGCTCATCCATCTGTGTTCCCTGCATCACGAACTGGGACCTCCTTCCACCCAGAAGTCCGCTGGATGCTGCTCTCACCTTCACTGAGTCCTTTAGAATCTGTCTCTCAGTCCTGACTCCATCCGCTGCCTTCCATCCTTGCTTTGCATCCTAATTCAACCCAGGCCACCACCTGTACTGGTGCTCTAACTGCTCTTCCCGAATCCCTTCTTGTCAACATCCAGTCTGTTGGCCAACCCCATGGCGAGAGCAATTTTTCTCAATGTGTCCATCTGAGCAAGTCACTCTCTTGCATGGGAACCTTCCACGGCTCACCACTGCCTTCCACATAAGACACAATCTGTCCACATACCATCGCTGGTGAAGTCCTTCATTTCTGATGCTATTCATCCCCCTCTGCAGCCAGAGCACTTGCTTCTAAGACCCAGGCACAGTGAGCCTCTGTCTCTTGAATGCCCCCTTCAGAGCTCTGCACGGACTCCTTCCCCCTGCCTGAGATCCCACAGGGCTCTCCCCCAGCCAGACTTCCTCATCTGGCCACCTTCTCCTCATCCTTCTGATATTTGACTTAGCATCTGTCCTGTCCCAGCCCAGATCCCAGCACCCAGCACAGGGCCGGGTGCTCAGTAAACATCTGGTAAACACATGAATCTTCTGACACTCCAAGGTATGCCTAGAGGTGGCAGGAGAATGTCTACTCCAGATCCCCTGTGGGCCTTGGCCAGGTTTATCTTTGCCAACGCAGTTCTCAAAATCTGGTTGAATCCTGCTGGGAGGCAACCTGGGGGCTAGCCACCAGGTGGCATTTCCTGCCCCCGGGCATTTCTTCCATCTTGAAGAAGCAGCTGAGCAGAGAGCAGAACAGCTTGGAAACTGCAAGTTGGCACAAGGAACTCCCTAAGTCCCTACCTCCTGGGCTTCGCCTGACCTTGCCTGAGGTTGGAGCAGCCTTCTTGTAAGATGGATGGGGCGTACCTGCCGGAAGGGTGAAGGTGTGGAAGGTGGTCAAGAGCAGATGAATGAGAACAGCTCCAGACAACCTCCTGCCTCCTGGATACCTGGAAGTCTGTCCCTGTCCCCAACATGCATCATGACCCAACAGACTTGAGTCTTTCCCCATGTCTAGATGCCCTGCCCCTTCTGGTCTGGCATCTCCACCATGGCTTCCTCCCTAGCTGTGGTTTGAGTTCAACCCCTTGGCAGATTACCTGTGGATGCCTTGCTCCCAGCATTCTCCTGACACGAGCTAGGCTCTCAGGTGACAGCATCTCTCAAAGCCAACCAGATGTGCTCGCTCTCCCTCTGCTCTGCATCGATCTCCCTGGCCCACTCTGCTCACCTGTGGCCCCTCTCCAGTGGGGTGTTCCAAAAGAGCACAGTGGTTATAAGTGTGGACTCTGGACTTGGGCCAACCTGGATTCAAATCCTGCCTCTTCCAGTTACCTGGGCAAGTCACTCAACCTCTGTGACCCCCACCTCCTTCTGTTATAAAATGAGAAAGAAAACACCTACCCAGAAGACCACTCTGAGGATTAAATTAATACAAGTGTGTATGTAGGTGGCACATGGCGACAACGCCCTAGATAATAGCATAAGCAGGTCATAACTGTTAGGCCAGTAGAACACAAGCGAGATTCTGAATCTTAGCCTTGGTTTCTGTAAAGGAAGGGAACACCTAGGTGTATCCTACCTCCTAGGGGTTCGTACCCCATGCTCCTCACTCGCTCACTCACTGAATGGCTGTTTCCTCTGCTGAGGAGGGCTCTTCCTCCCCTCTGCAGCCACTGAACCCTTGCCACTCCTCTGGATCTCAGCTTCTGTTCACAACCAGCAGGTATGGTAGGGACTCATGGCTCTGCCATAAGCTCAGGGTGTAGTACCACGGCCCTCCCTCCTCCTGGCACACATCCTCCCTGTACGTGTGGCTATTGCAGTAATATAGGTCTGCACAACTAGACCATAAGCTCTACACAGCAGGGGCCGTGTTTTCTTGGGTGCAAGTGGCTGTACTGCGCACACCTGAGGTGCTCATTTTATCCTTGTAGGAGATGCAAGATCAGCCAATGAACCATCCATTCTCAAGTTCAGGTAAGTGAGAAACGCCCTGCCCAAGGGTGGTCTAGACCCTCTTTTTTGTTTATTTTCATTTTTGCTTTTTAAGTAGGCTCCAAACCCAGAGCAGAGCCCAATGTGGGGCTTGAACTCATGAACCCTTCCATCAAGACCTGAGCCGAGATCAAGAGTCAATGATTAGCCGATTGAGCCACCCAGGCACCCCTTGTCTAGACCCTCTTGAAGCCCCTGGCAGTTACACACAAACGAAAAGAACTCAGAGAAGCAGGCTTGGCCCAATGACAACGTAAGAGGCAATGAGTCTGGGTGCCCTCAGAGGATCCTGACAACGGGTTAAATCTACAGAACAATAGCAATTTGAGCACAGGTATTGACAGGAGATAGAATCTGTTAGGCAGTGACCACGATTAACATCTGTAACCAATTAGAAGTAACTAAAAGAAGGATCGATGATCAGATCAATACCGGCATTGGATTGGAATAATATAACGATTGGAGCAAAGACACTATTTCAACGGGTAAGAAAGAGGCAGGAGTACTGCTCTATTCAGAGCTTCCTATTCCTCTCTTAGGTCTCAGGTGAAAAAAATTGGGGGAAATGGGTAAAGCGTGGACCCAAGGAGGAATGAATCTCTACTATACCATCTTGGGTGCCAGAAGAATCTTTCTATGACATATTACCAAGGCACTTTAGTTATTCTGGGGGCTCAGGAGAGAGGCAGAGGAGAGAGCACACAAGAACCGTGTGCCTCTGAGAGGGTAACATCTCTCTGGAGGGACAGAAGTTACTTCCATTCAAAGACCCAACTCGTAAACCTATTTTTTTACGTTTACAGTGATTCTCCAGACACTATCACAGAGTCTGGAAACACAACCCTGAACAAGACAGATTCAGGCCTTGACTTCCTTGACTCCTTGACTTCTGTTTCTCCAGCAGCCCAGCCAGAATGGACACCTGCACCCAGCCCATCCCCACCTTAGTTCTAGAAAGAAGGAAGGAGCCTGAGATTGCCGCTAAATGAGACATCCGGGAGAGGAAAAGTGGAGAGAGGAATTCCATGGGACCAGAATGTGCCAGGTGGACACAAAAAATGAATTCTAAAGGATGCTCCCCAACCTATGTCATCAGGGAAAAGCAAATTAAAACAGCAATGAGATTCACTACTGCACGCCGATTAGAATGGCCAAAATCTGGAAGAGGGGCAACCCCCAAATACCAGCAAGGATACCCAGCCACAATACCCTTCATTCCTGGCTGGCAGGGATGCAAAACGGCACAGCCACTCTGGAAGATGATTTGACGGTTTCTTACGATGCTAACATGCTCATTCCATGGAATTCAGCAACTGTGCTCATTGGTATTTATTTACCTAAAGCAGTTGAAAACTTCGTCCCCACAAAAGCCTGTGCATGGGTGTCTGTAGCAGCTTCCCTGGTAGTCGCCAAAACCTGGAAGCAACCAAGATGTCCCACTGTAGGCAAAAAGATAAACTGAGGTCCATGCGGACAATGGAGTATTAGAGCTCAAAAAAAAAAAAAAAAAAAAATGGGGCAGCCCCGGTTGCGCAGCGGTTTAGCGCCGCCTGCAGCCCAGGGCGTGATCCTGGAGACCCTGGATCGAGTCCCACATCAGGCTCTCTGTATGATGCCTGCTTCTCTCTCTGCCTGTGTCTCTGCCTCTGTGTGTGTGTGTGTCTCTATGAATACATAAATAAAAATCTTTAAAAAAAATTTTTTTTTTAATTTTAAAAAATTAAAAAAAAAGAGCTACCAAGTCATGAAAAGACATGGAGGCACTCTAAATGCATATTGCTATGTGAAAAAAGCCAATCTTGGGAAGCTACATACTGTATGACATTCTGGAAAAGGCAAAACTATGGAGACAGGGTTAGTGGTTGCCAAGGGTTGGAGGGAGGAACGACTAGGACATTCGCAGAGGATTTTCAGGGCAGTGAAAATACACCATATGTGACCATGTTTGATGCACATCCTTATAAATCTGTCCCAACCCACAGAACGCATAACACGAAAATGAACAAGAATGTGAACTCTGGTCTTGGGCTGATAACGATGTGTCAGCTACTGTAGCTTCATTGGTTGTAACCAATGTACCACTCCGATGGGGGAGGCTGCTATGAGGGAGAGGGGCTGTGCATGTGGGAGGAAGGGAAATATGGGAGATCTTCCTACTTTGTTGACTTTGCTGTGAACCTAAAATCGCTCTTAAAAAGTCTAGTTTTAAAAAAGCAGTGTGGGACACCTGGGTGGCTCAGCGGTTGAGCATCTGTCTGACTCAAGGGTGTGATCCCGGGGTCCCGGGATCGAGTCCCACGTCAGACTCCCTGCATGGAGCCTGCTTCTCCCTCTGCCTCTGTCTCTGCCTCTCTCTGTGTGTCTCTCATGAATGAATGAATGAATGAATGAATGAAAAATAAATAAATAAATAAAATCTTTAAAAAGCAGCATAAGAAATTTTTTAAAGATATAAAATGGCAATAAAGTATAGGAAAGCAAATTAATAAATTCAAAATAAAATTTTAAATTACAAAAATAAATGTCTTTGTATACAGAGTAGGGGCCTCCTACTATTCTTCTGGCAAAGAAAAACCTGACAATTTCGTGCTTCCATTACTCGAGCTGGTATTCCTTCATTCTGGTCAATGATGCCTGTGTAGCACATAGCATATACATCCAAATAATTGAACACCTACTATGTGTCAGGCCCTAGGATCTTTTCCAGCCTCTAAAGAGCAGGGACCAAGTTCTGTGGAGGACAGTAAGTCTTAAACTCAGAAAATAAGCAATATTTTGCTCTCTGAGTTAAAACATTAATTTTTATTGAGATACTGCTGTATACCAGACACTGCACTAAGTCCTCACCACAGTGAGGGCTACGTTTATTGAACACCTAGTATGTCCAGTGCTCTGTTCTAAGCACTTTCACACATTAACTCATTCAATCCTTACGACATTTCTATGAATTGTTATGATTATCCCATTTTACAGATGATAAAATGAAGCCACAAGTTTAAACAGACTTTTGTCAGAGTCACTCAGCCAGGAGGTGGCAGAAAGAGGTTCAAACCCTAGCAGTCTGACTCCAGAGCCTCCTTTAAAGATAAGGAATGAAGGGTTCAAGGTCGTTAAATAATTTGTCTAAAGTCACATGGGAGGCCTAGGTGGCTCAGCGGCTGGGCGGCTGTCTTCAGTTCAGGTCATGATCCCGGGATCCAAGATCAAGTCCTGCATCAGGCTCCTGGGAAGAGCCTGCTTCTCCCCCTTCCTGTGTCTCTGCCTCTCTCTCTCTCTGTCTCTCATGAATAAATAAATACATCTTTAAAAAAAAAATAAAGTCACATAACCAATAAGTGTTAGAACGGAGATTTGAACCCAGGTTTTTAAAAATACTAGAAGTTGGAGAACTCATGCTTCCCAATTTCAAATATACTACAAAACTACAATAGTCAAAATAATGTGATACTGGAATTAATGTGACCTAATAGTTCCACTAAATACCATTCTGCAGGCTGAACAGGGCATAAGTCTAGCAAGTACCTTTCACACTGGGATCTATGTGTCTCCTAGAGTTGTGCAGTGCCCAACCTGCTCAATCTTACTTGGCAATCCTGACCATATGGGAAGCTGAGTTCATAAACTAAAAACACAGGTAAGGGGCTCCTAAAATAATTTGAGGAGCGTATGATCGGGAACCTGTCCTCACGTTGTTCCTGATCTTATTAAACAGATAAGACATACATGATGAGAAGTAAAGGCACTACTCTAAAAAATCTTGCTTCCGTTTTTTAAAATGATGTATGAAGTTCCACGAGCTTTCATTATCAGGTGCAGGGAATATATGTAGCTTCAAAGCAGTTTTGCTTCTTTGCTGTGTGCTATGCTGTTAGGTCTTTTTTTTTTTTTTTCACAGTGTTTTCAACTCCATTATAATTCTTTATCTTTCCCCATCTTTCTGCACCAGCACCAGTGACATCTGTTTCACACAGGGATCATTTTTATCAACAAAGCGGTCTTGCTACAAGGATATATTGTCGGTTTCAAGAGGCTGCAGCTGCCTCTGTCTCCGCAGGAAGGATGGTGGTCAACACTGAATTTGGGGACCTGGGTTCTTCTCTAGGGTGGAATGAGAACAGGGCCTGTCAGAGCGCTGAGGGTCTCCATGTCTGGCCCTTGGTCGTGACTCCTTCCAGCCAGTGTTGTTTTAATTCAGACTCCCACCTTTTCTCAACTGCAAAATTGCTAAGAGCCTATCTGTAGATCTGTCCAACGCCCTCCCTACCAGGCGACCACCACCACCACCATCATCATCATCATCACTACCACCGCCAAGTCTCCCCAGGTACCCAGAGTGCTTTCATTAAGTCACTGATCAGACAGTATCTATGTGATGCCTCTGCTTCAAATTCTCCAAGATTCCTTGTCTCCTGCTGCCAGGGTTATAGACTCACATGTCTTTCAGGGCCAAACAGGTTAAGGTAAAGGAAGGAAATAGACGGGTCTGTCTGTCCGTGTGTGTGTGTGTGTGTGTGTGTGTGTGTGTGTGTGTCTTCCTAGAATGCCACCTAGAACTGTATCCTTCCTACACCGACACACTCTGCATGTTAAAGATGGATTATTCTTCACATCTACAAAGAAATATGCTTTCTCTCTCACTTTTCATGAAACAGACCTCTCAGGCTAGCTTTTGTTTTCCTTCTTTTAACAGAGACATAAGGAAAGGAAATATTTTACTTTCCTCTTTGCTCTAAGACAGGCAACAGTTGTAAGAGTGGTAATAAAAGAAAACGGATACTTGGCTCCCATATGGGGGGAGAGAGTCAGGGAAGGCGAGCCTGGGGCAGACAGGAAGACGGGCAGCCTTGACAGGACAGCCAGCCCACTGCTACGTTGGGAGGAAGGTAGGCCCAGTGTTGCCAGGTTTCCTGATTTTTCCAAACAGAAGCTGGAAGTCTCTGTTGTTGTGTGTTACGATCTCCTGATTAAAAAACAGGAAATGAATTTATTCTTGAAAACCTCAGTCTAGGCTGAAAAAAAGCACAGCTACCAGTCAAATTCAACCTGTGGCTTCCATTTTATGACCTCTGACCTAGAACACAAAGGTTACCCTTACCTCCCAGCACTGCCCTGATCTAACTCCATTCACCTCTAGACCCCCTCCATGTATGTCATGGTTTTCCCACCTTTGGGCTTTCAGGCATGCTGCTTCCTCTTCCCTCTCTTCTACCTAGAAAACCTCCTCCTCCAAGACACGTCTTGAATGTCACCACCTCAGTGAAGCCTTCTCCAACTCTCTTGGCAAAGGTGATCACTGCTTCCTTCAACCTCCTTTAGTCCTCTGAACACTACACTGTGAACCTACTTTTCATATTATTTGCATTATTTTCTGTCTCTCTTAAAAGTATAGAAACTTTTTAAGGAAAGTATTAGGTCTTACTCATCTGTGTGGCTTCAATACTAGCAATATGACTTGCAGAGTAAGCTTGGATGAATCTG
This sequence comes from Vulpes vulpes, assembly GCF_048418805.1. Classification (NCBI taxonomy): domain Eukaryota; kingdom Metazoa; phylum Chordata; class Mammalia; order Carnivora; family Canidae; genus Vulpes; species Vulpes vulpes. Next base: position 95,299,720 of record NC_132782.1, read on the forward strand.
TTGGATGGACGAGTGTGTGGATGGATATATAGATGGATGGATGGAGGATGAATGGATGGATGGTTTTTGTATAAATAAACAGATATATGATGGACAGATTGTGAATTCTGGAATACGGATGGAGGGAGGGAAGAAGGGATAGGTAGATAAATGAATGGATAGCTTCTGAACAAATAAACAGATATATGAATGGATAGATACATAAATGCTGGACAGGTGGATGCTTGGACAGTTTTTGGATGGATAAATGGATGTATGATAGATAGATTATGAATCCCAGAAGACGGATGAATGGATGCATGGATGGATGGGTTATGTGACTGGAGGCTCCTCACTGAGGCCTTAAGTACAGCTGCCAAGGATTAGTTCAGACACTCTGGCTTTATTTACATTCCTGGAACACACCAAGCTCATTCTTTTACCAGAGACTTTGAACTTGCTCTTTCCTTAGCTTTTTCTTTTTTTCCCCCTTTTTTAAATATCTTATTTATTTATTCATGAGAGAGGCAGAGACATAGGCAGAGGGAGAAGCAGGCTCCCCGTGGGGATCCTGATGCAGGACTTGATTCCAGGACTCCAGGATCATGACCTGAGCCAAAGGCAGATGCTCAACCACTAAGCCACCCAGTTGCCCTCCCTAGATCTTTCAAAGACTAACTCCTTCTCATGATTCAGGCTTCAAGTCAGATGAAATCTACTTAGAAAAGCTCTTCTCAACCATCCCAAACATAAGAACTACAACCAAGTCAATAATGATTAAACTACTGTGCATATGAGTAATTCTCACTGCCTGAAGATGCTTTGTCTATACTTCCATTCTCTGCCCATTTTATGCCTCTCACTTTCCTCCACTAGAGAGCTTCACGAAGGCACTACTATGTGCCTATGCCTACCACTCAGTCTGGCACATTGTCAATGCTGAACAAATATAGGAAAATTGAATAAATTGATTATCGAAGGAAGAAATCATCAATGCCATGAATGAGTGGAACCAACTTCTTTGGTGCTCTTATTGGCTTTGTGGAATCAAAAAAAAACCTGGGAATAAGAAATCTCTCGTCCGTATTAAGATATCTTCTAGGAAGCTGTGTACAACTGTTGTTAAGAGCCTGGAGTTTAGCGGCGCCTGGGTGGCTCAGTCGGTTGAGCATCTGCCTTCAGCTCAGGTCATGATCTCAGGGTCCCGAGATGGAGCCCCAGATCAGGCTCCCTGCTCGGCAGGGAGTTCATTTCTTCTTCTCCCTCTGCCTCTCCCCCTTGTTCGTGCTCTCTATATCTCAAATAAATAAATAAAATCGTTAAAAAAAAAAAAAAGAGCCTGGGGTTTAGAGCCAGAAAGACTCGGATTGAGACTAGGATTTGTCACTTGTCATCAACGGAGTGACCTTGAACAAACCACTTCTTTTGCTAAACTTTGGTTTCCTCATCTATCAAACAGAAATTCACAACACAAACCCATAAATACTTGGGAGGATTAAACAAGATCACTGTGCATGAAAACATTCACAGCACGAAGTAGGCACCCAAGGAAATGCAGCACCAGAGGGCAGCTGTAAGGCCACTCTGCCACTAACGGGGACTAACCATTAGGAGACCTGGTCTGTTAAACAGATAACACACATGGTAACATCCTGGGGCTCCGCAAGCCACCGCCCGGTGAATGCCTCCCGGGCTGGACAAGTGTCACAAATGATGCATCACACTCTGGGTGCATCTTCACTCCACTTTGAAAAAAGATGGTAGGCTACCCCCACACACACAACCCTCTTCCCACTGCAACAGCGGGGACAGAGTGCCCACACCCAGCACCCAGACATCACTTGTTTACAGACTGACTTCCCTCTTGGCAATGCCATTTTCCCAGGGGGCCTACTCCTGAACACAATTTCCTTGGAAGTCAGGCCACCCTATAACTGAATCTTCTTTGTGGGCCTGGCATATGTCAACATGGTATTTTGCTAAGAAAACCCATAAAGAGGATTGCCGGCTGCAGTACGACACTCGCTCTGTAATACCGTCAGTCTAATTGTTTCCAGAAGCAAACAATTAAACAGTTTATGAGAAAAACTCTATCTGTAATTGTGGGGGCCCCACACAGCTGCTTCCTTAGCCGTTCCTTAACAGTTGGAACTAGCGGGTACAGATATTAAAGTACAGTATGTATTTAGCAATATGGTACTTCAAATGCATCATCGCGGACCTATCGGCGGAATAAACAGCGTTCAAGGGTAATTTTGGAAGACAAATACTCAGTACGTCATTAAATGTACGGTTTGCAGTTAGCGCTTAATCTAAGACGATGAAGGGAGAGCCGTGGTTCACGTGCGTGGCTATTGAGGAAAGGCCGAATTGATTGTAAGAATGATTGAGGACTTCTCAAGAGCTGAATGCCCAAACCAGCAGTGGCCTTTGGGCTCTTTTCTCCCCTTTTTTTAAAATTTGCCTATAATCCATTCAGACAAATCCTTTTATCAGGTCAATTTCCTCTCCTCATTAGGACCGATGTGATTAATTACTCAACTTTTCCCTCACTCTTGCCTAACTTTACGATCTCATTTTTCATGTGCGGAATGGCCCTTCTCGTCCAAGTACACATACCTGCACCACCACCCCCATTCCGAAGCAACCCCATTTTAGGACTCCAGGTTATTAATATTGCTTTCCAATTGGCCTATTCGGCTGGCCATCTGCAATGGTGACATACACCTAGAGTTGGCTGAGCAACGTTGGGGAAGAGCCCAACACCTTGATTTGATCATTAGTCGGCGTCATTAGTGACTTAGACCCCACAGTCTTTCATGAAACCCGTCTTTTTGTGACCTATTTATTAACAAAGCAAACGAACCTGGGGAGACCTTCCTAGTCCAATCTCCACCTGGATTTCCAAAGCTGGTCTGAATCACTCCCTGGTTTGCAAAGCTTTCAGAACCAGATTTAATCTTAGGAGGAAAGGCACAAAGACCCAAGGGCTCCCTTTCATCCGTCTTGGGCTGGGACCACTACCAAAGGCCGCAGCCCCAGCCTTTTGCCACCCAGATGGCCTAATCTTCATGCCCCTGCAAATCCCACCACCACCACTGTGTGTAAGCCGAACAGTTAGAGGGCAACAGGAGAGGCACTTAGATTTAAATCTAGACCCAATTACTCCCCATGGGTCCTTTTGTTCTGCCCCCACTCAGATGCTCTTCAGTCTCCTAACAAATCCGACTGCCGTTCAGCATGGTGTGAAGCCGGAATGAAACACAAGTCTGTTAGCACTATTCAGCTACCTGATGACATTTCAAGCTCCTGAAAGGGAGACCCTAAACACAGATTATGAACAAAAACCCTGAGTGCTTTGTAATTATGTAGATGTCATTCCTACATAATCACTGTCGCTCGGCACTCAGAGCTTCAGTCCTTGCTTCGTGTAATGTTCTCTGACATTCTGTGAGTCAAATTATAAGGATTCTCAGCTCTGTCTCTGCCACCTACTGCATTTTCCCGGTGACGGCCACAGTGAAAGAGCACTTGTGTAATTGGAGAGGATGAAGGAAAACCTGTCGATGCTGCACGCAGACCCACAGGAGTGGGCACACCTCCAGGGGAAACGGCCCTTCTGAATCGGACAAAGGAGTTGTAGCCCATCCGTTTCCAAGCGGGCAGTGGCCGGGACCTACGCAACTGTCCTCTCCTGTAAGGTCACAGGGCTCAGCATGACCAGACGCCCGGGTGGTACATCTTTGAGTACCCTTTGGCTTTTTTTTTTTTTTAAGATTTTATTTATTTATTCATGAGAGACACACAAGAGAGAGGCAGAGACACAGGCAGAGGGAGAAGCAGGCTCCATGCAGGGAGCCCAATGACGGACTCGATCCCAGGACCCCAGGATCACGCCCTGAGCCAAAGGCACACGCTCAACCACTGAGCCACCCAGGCGTCCCACCCTTGGGTCCTTTACGTATCCATAAGCACATCAGGTGGCAGCTTCTTGTCTCCTCTTCAGCAGGGCTCTCCCACCACGTGACAGGGACTCCCTGCAAATTAACATTCCTTTCCTCCCGCCTGCCCTGCCCTCAAGTTTTCAAACATAACAACAATCTAAATGAAATAATGAGAGAGACTCATTCTAATGCTGTGGAGAGAGCTGTTTTATTGCTAAGGCAGCAAAGAGAACTAATTGAATCCACTGGAAAGAAAGAAGCAGAAGGGGAAAAGGACAGGGAAGTAACAGGATGGAACGATGGAAGGGGGAGGGGCTGACGATGTGCATACACCCGCACACACGCACACACACACCCAGAGGCAGGACAAGTGAGTGCAAAACTGAATATTGACAGGAGAGAAACTATGGTATGTGCGAATGCAAATGGCTTCCAAGATGGCAACACTGCCATATTAGCTGGTGCAAGTCATGATGGTCTACATCCAGATGCAAAGGTCACATCAAATCTCCATAATATGTGTGGTGATTATAAAACTGAGCTGCAGAGTCTATGACACTTCTTCCGTGGAAACTGGAAGGCTACGTCCCCTTCCCCTGAATCCAGGTGGGCTTCATCTCCTTTGACCAATGCTATGTGACTTCTGAGGCTAGCTCACTAAAGACCACACAGCTTCTTCCAGGTATGAATCCAGAGGATACAAACAGCGATTCAAAGAGGCACCTGCACCCCAATGTTTATGGCAGCAATATCCACAATAGCCAAAATATGATGTCCATTGACAGATGAATGGATAAAGACATGGTGTGTGTATCCATATACACACAACAGAGTATTTCTCAGTCATCACAAAGAATGCAATCTTGCCATTTCTAATGATGTGGATGGAACTACAGTGTACTATGCTAAGCAAAATAAGTCAGTCAGAGAAAGACAAACATATGATTTCACTCATATGAGGAATTTTTTTGTTTTTGTTTTTGTTTGTTTTTAATACTCTGCACTGCATGCTCTATCATGAGGAATTTAAGAAACAAAACAGATGAACAAAGGGGAAGGGGAGGAAAAATAAAATAGGATAAAAGAAGAGAGGGAGACAAGTCAAGAGACTTAATTCTAGGAGACAAAGTGAGGGTTGCTGGAGGGAAGGTGGGTGGGGGGATGGAGTAATCGGGTGATGGGCATTAAGGAGGGCATGTGATGTAATGAGCACTAGGTGTGATACATAACCGATAAATCACTAAATTCTTCCCCTGAAAGAAATAATAAAGTATATGTTAACTAAATTGAATTTAAATTTAAAATTTGAAAGCAAATAATAATAATAAAAAGAAAATAAGGACCATGCAGCTTCTCTCTTTGTCACAAGAGCACCCACTCTTGGGCAGCCCCGGTGGCACAGCGGTTTGGCGCCGCCTGCAGCCTGGGGTGTGATCCTGGAGACCCAGGATCAAGTCTCACATTGGGCTCCCTGCATGGAGCTTGCTTCTCCCTCTGCCTGTGTCTCTGCCTCTCTCCCTCTCTCTCTCTCTCTCTCTCTCTCTCATGAATAAATAAATAAAATCTTTAAAAATATATAAAAAAATAATAATAATAAATAAATAAATAAATAAAATGTTGAGGGCTTCTTCTATTTCAGAACCCATTTTACATACGTTAAATAATTTAATTCTCCTAACGACCTCATGAGATAAGAAAGCTGGCTCTTCCTTTCATAAATGGGAAACTGAGGCACAGAGAGAGCAGAACAGCAGCTTTCAGTGCACAGACTACACAGCAAAAAAGCAGAAGGTGAATCTTGGAGAGAAGTCTTGCTCCAGCTTCTTCACCATCTAAAAAAAAAATCTGCCTATAGATGAACGAGCATGTAAGACAGGGCCTGACATGTATTTCTAACGCTGTTCTTGCTGTTGGTTTTGTTAAATATCTGATAATTAACAGACATAGCTCTGGGAAGCACAAAAAAAAAATGGGCTTTTCCTACTTCTCCTCTTTGACCATCTACAGGTGATTCTTGGAGTGGTCTGTCCATTCCTTCTCATCTCCCCACCCTCCAGAAAGTGGGAAGAATATTCATATTGTGTATTTCACATGCCAAAAAGATTTCAATTTCACGCTGTACTGAATCTCAGAAATGCCCCCCTTAATCCTGTTTTTATTCTAAACCAGTATAAAAACTTTAATATTTCCTAATGGAGTGTACATTTATTCATTCCTACCAATCTAATGGCAATTTATGAGAAGTCAGGCAATAGCCAGTAAGATAAGCTTGAAGCTTTGGTTCCAAAAGTTCAATCAGTTAACCTAGGACAGCAATCACTTCTCCAGAATGAATAATGATGTGGAATAATATTTGGTTGGAGATAAATCCTTTTTGCATAGAAAATTGCATTATCATGTGCAGTATCTCAGCTGGATATGTAAGTTTACCAATAAGGATATTGCTTCATGCATTTTTATCATGGAGCTTTTTGATTCTGAGATTTCCAGAGGATTCTGCATTGAGGAAGGAAGCCTTAATGTTTGTATAATGCGTGGTGCTCTCTGAGCTGTAGCTGTGAGAGTGGGAAGGCAGGCAAGGGGCTCTGCAGCTTCTGAAAAGCTGCTACCACATTTTCCCAGGGGTTCTCCATCCCACTTAAGGAAGGGGGGAAAGCTAGCGGTGCACAGTAAGGCTGAGTTCTTTAAAGACATGGCATCGAAAATAACCATCATGTCAATTTCAGCTAATGGGACACAGTATGGGCTCGTTTTAAAGCGAGGAGGAGTGGCATGCAACCATTAAGAAAGAAACGCTTATGCCATATGTGAGCATGCCCATCCAAGCACGACCTGGAGCCAGTGATGCTAGGGAGAGCTCAGCATCTCTCTCCCACAGACTCAGAGATTGACCTCCCACTGACCAGGTCCCACGCGACCATTAGGGCAGTATAATTACAAATGAAATCAGCGAGAAAGTAACCAAGGGTTTTTTCCACTGGAGCTTCAAAGACTCGTATGTGACAAAGAGACGGAATTCCTGAATTCCACTGACTTCCCTTGCACAGGTGTGACTGCTGAAACATTTCAGATGCACACACCTGCTTGCCAGCTGACACGTGTATTTGAGAGCACCCTTTCAAATTCAGGAGGGAGGGAGTGAGGGAAAGCCCTCTCTCCTCCCACCACTCCCAGTATTAATGAGCTAGCTCGAGTAAGAATCCAGCTGAGTCGCCTGCAATGCCGGCTTCCCACTAAGGAGATATCCATGCTTGGGCACCCAACGGAAGTTGAAAACTGCCACAAGAGTTCCATTGGTGCCCACTGGCAGGTGACGTGTAGTGGCTAAGAGCACAGATACTGGTATCAGGGAGACCCAAGCTTGAGTCCTGCATCTGCTACTTATCTCTTCTCCCTGTGCCTCAGTACGCTCCTTTGTAAGAGAGGCAAAAATGACATCTGCTGAGATGATTAGATGATGAGATGACATCTGAAGGATTAGATGAAGAAATGCAATAGCTGTGCATACCCCTCTGCCACTGCAGGTACCTGTTACTTTTGGGGTCTGAAGGATCGATGCTCTGCCAACACAAGCTGAGTGCCATCCTGCCACCTGTCTTGCATGGAGACAAACCAAACATGGTGGCCTGCACAAGGCAGCAGAACTCTGTTGCTATAGGTGCTGTCCAGAGCCAGTGGTTCTGAAAACGAGTCACGTCTCCACCTTCTGAAACAGCACTCACAGCTACCTGACCTGTCCACAGCCTCTACTGGCCAGAAATCTAAGACAAGTAGGACCATAACAAGGAATCATGCAGAAGGTATTTTTCCATATCAGTCATCAAGTTTATCTCACACTTTTTTCCCGACTAATCGTGACAGTTAACATCAATGTTTGACTTGCAGCTTGATCCTCTCCTTGCCTGCTACATACCTTGTGCTCTGAACACTTGCAACTCTTCCTTCCTCTTCAGATACCTCATATCCACTCATCTCTCTATGCTTTGGTACACGTGGATTACTTTATTCAGGATGATCTAATCCTGTTCTTTGCCTAGCAAATTCCTTCAAGGTCCAAATAACAACCTCTATAAGTCATCCTCTGAGCGTCCTCAGCCATATTTCTTTGCTGACCGATAGTACTTTTACATCACATTATAACACTTGTACCATTTTGTGCTCAATTAATTCACTTGAAAATATTTTTCAAGGACTGTCACCGAACCCATTGTCACAGACACTGGGGAGTCAATGATGAGCAAAGAATAGGCACTGCCCTTAAATCTTGAGACACTCACAATCTAATGGAGCAGACTTAGAAGAAGCACAGAATCAATAGGTGAGTGCACAGAACCATATGAAACAAGCATCTGATGTCAAATGAGAGGAATGAAGAAGCCTTTCCAGTGGAAGTGGAATCAGTAGAGATCTGGAGGATGACTTAATCAAGTGAAAATTAAGAGGAAAGCCTGTATGCAGTGGGCATTTCTATTTCAATGTCTGCCAAACATAACATCTATCAAATGGTCCCATGACACTATAGAGACCAGGTGAAGAGAATAGAGCCAAATTAAACAATTTGCAGGAAAAACCAGAGCTTATTTTTATCAAAAACATGTATATTAGTGAATCTCAACTTTAATTGTATACAAAAGCCTACCTACTATTTGGTTCTTGTATAAAATTCTACACAAGGCAAAAAACTGACAAAGTGTCTTTGTTGGGGCCAAAGCAGGGGAAGGATTGCAATGGGTTTTTTTTTTTGGGGGGGGGGGGGGCGACAGAAATATTCAGTATCTTTTTTTAAGATTTTATTTATTTATTTTAGAAAGAGAAAGGGGGGAAAGGGAAAGGGACAGTGGGGGAGGCGGGGGAGAAGGATTCTTAAGCAGACTCCACACTGAGCTTGGAGCTCAAACACAGGGCTCCATCTCACGACCCTGAGACCACAATCTGAACCTAAACCAAGAGTCAGATGCTTAACCAACTATGCCACCCAGGCTCCCTTAAATATTCATTATCTTGACAGTATATATGACAGTACACATTCATCAGAATTCATCAATTTAACACTTAAATTTTGTGAATTTTATTGATGTAAATTAGACTTCAGCAAAAATGATTTTAAAGGAAGTAATAAAACATTTAATGTGTATAAAAATAGGTGACATGGCCCAGGATTCCACATCCTTAATAAGTATCTCTAGCAAATCTGATATGGATAGTCTGAGAACTACCATTGGAGAAATGCTGCTGGATTGATAATCTACTCAAAGCCACTCTGAAAGGTCTCTAAACTGTGTGATACATGACCTAATGCTGGATCTTTTTCAAAATGTTATCGCCAACATATGTGTGGCAGAGACTACCAGCTGTTCAACTCACCATTTATTCTTTCATTCATCTTTGGTAATACAATCTACATTTTATACGGTTACATAGTTCCCCAGTCAAAAGACAATATTCCCCAGCCTCTCTTGCAACTTGATATGGCCATGTAACTAAGTCTTGGCTGATGAAAAGTAGATTTCAGGATCTGCAGGAAAACCCCTTTAAAGGGAAAAAAATGTGCCCTTCTTTATCTCTTCTCTACTCCTCTCACTTAGAATATGAACGCAATGACAGGAGTCCCAGCAACCATCTTTAACCTTGAGGCAAAGATGGAGAAATACCTGTTCAAAGCAGGCTGAGCCCCTGATGGCCATGAAGAAATTACACACTCTAACAGACTAAGCCTAACTCTGGACTTCTTTTATGTTGAAAAGAAAAATAAACTTCTGTCTTACTTCAAGTCCCCGTGACTTGGGATGTCTCTGTTAATACCCAACTGAACCTAACTCATACATGTTTATTAATTTTGCATTTCACACCAAGCTTGTGTCATCGCCCAATGTGGCAAGGGGCAGAATCAAACTTCAGGCAGATTTCTAGACCCGCTAAAAATGCCACTGTAAAAAATATTGGGACAAACAAAAAAGTTTCTTAAGGGTCTTAATGGGCCACAGGACTCAGTAATAGTCAACCCTATAATGTAGATGGTTTTCTTTTTTTCAAAGATTTTATTTATTTACTCATGAGAGACATACAGAGAGAGGCAGAGATATAGGCAAAGGGAGAAGTGGCCTTCCTGCAGAAGGCCACTTCTCTGTGCTTCAGAGAGTCCAATGCAGGACTCAATCCCGGGATCCTGGAATCACGACTTGAGCCGAAGGCAGACGCTCAACCGCTGAGCCACTCAGGTGCCCCATAGATGGTTTTCAAAAGCTAATTCAATCTCATGTTCATGGAGGTGCAGGATAAAGAATACAGAAAATGAACCTTCTAATAGACTTTTTAGAAAATAAATGAGACATTCAATTTACTCTTAGACACTTCATTTGAAGAAGAACATAACTGGGCTGCTCCAGAACAGAATAGAGAGAGTTGGTCAAGAGCCTAGAAAGTGTCAACTGAAGACTTTAGACTCTCTAAACTAGAGAAGGAGACACTGGGATGGGATGATACAGATCATGGGAAATAGTTGCAAAGCCGTCATGTCTAGAACAATAAGACTCATTCCGCACAGCAATAGAAGAAGCAAGTGAAGCACACATTGAGAGTCAGAAGGGGTCAGTATAAGAAGACCCATCAAACCAAAAAACACGCTGCCTTACTGAATATTGGCTTCTGTGATAGGCTGACTGATTGATTTACACCTCACACCTTGTTCCCGAAATAAATATCAAACATTTTTAAAGTGATTATGTGATAACACTATTCTGAGTGCTTTATATGTATAATTCATTTGATTCACACAACACCCTTAAGTAGTTACTATTATTATCCCTATTTTTATGGATGAGCAAACTGAGAAAGAAAGGTTAAATAACTTGCTCAAGGTCACACAGAAAAGGTCGGATGTAAAAAAGCCAAGATCTAAAGACAAGTGTTCTGGCCCTTGGAGCCCCATGTGTTCATCGCCAGAAATCAAACTCCTTCTTCCTCACTAAAAGATGCAAAGTTTCCCTGGTAGTGAAACAGATCTCAACAGTGAACTGGAATGTTGAGATGATAATTAGGTAGGGGGGACCTCTGATACCTTCCAAGATGTGGGGCTTTGGAGAAGCTCAGTAGGATTCTGATTTTGTGGAATGTTGATACCTTTAGTTTGGGACATGTAAAGTTTGATGGGAATTTAACACAACTGGAAGGTAGTTCAAGAGAAGGATTAGAAATATGCTACAGCACACATGGGTCAGAACAAACAGTCAAGGCTAGGGACAGCCTCAAGCTACGGAACACAGTACAGAAGACTTTCAAAAGGTTTAATGATCCAGAGGTACAAGAGAACTCTGTTGCTTCTTTGTCCAGAATCTATCTATTCCCCTCTTATTCTTTGAGGAGCATCCCTATGTTCCCTGGAAACCAACCCTCTCTGTTATCTTCTTTGTATGGTCAATGGACCTTATTCCCCTGAATCCAAGACTGCCCATGTTTCAGACATGGCCAACCAGCAATCTATTCCCCTGATCACCACGGTTGACTCTAAATGGACATATAACCCAAGTAGGTTCAATGAAGATCAACACTGTAACTTTTGGTAGAATTCTTCAAAAAGATACTTCTCTTTACAATCCAGAAGACCTAGGCTAATAAGATGAATGCATGGAGCTTCTAGGACTATCTCTGCCATTGCAGAGAAAGCTTGTCTATAGAGAAACAAACACAAAATTACATCCAAGGGATTGCTTTGGGCGCGGGGTGGGGTGCATTTGCATATCTAGGTCCAACTATTTTAATATTTACATATACCCCCTGGATTTTTCAGTTATGTAAGCAAATAAATTCTCCTTTTCAGTTCATTTCTGTCATTTGCCACTGAAAGTGATGTCCAATATATCACCACTGTGCTTCAGAGAGACCTCTGTCACAACACAGGTTTCTTTATGTACCCAGGACTCTAATAAATCACCAATTCTTTGAGAGCTGGCATTGTGTTCACCCCATTCCCACAGCAGCACCCGGCTCAGGGCCAGGCACATGAGAAACAAACCTGGTTGAATTTTGAATTAATTTGAATCAATTAAATGAAATAATACAGCCAAGTTGATGTTAAAAGCTACAGAGCATTTTTTGACCATTACTTCAAACGGAAATGATATAATAGCCTCTCTTTGTTTTTAAAATTCAAAGTTCAATTAAGTGCATGGAGAGGAGGTACCCTCAAAATATTTTGTTCAGCTGACAGTCCTACCAATTTGAGCCTGTTGCTTTTTTTTTTTTCTTTTCTTCCCCTCTTCTTTCTCAAAATGCATTCTTTAAGGAAATGCAGTCCTGGTACTTAAAATCAAATCTTCTTGAGGTAAATGCTTTTCTTCATACAAAACCAAAACAAAACAGAAAAGAATAAGGAATACATCATTTAAAATTATAAAAAAAATTTATGATCCATCTCTGATGTTCAAATGCAAAATGGGACAGAAAAATATCTGTGTATAATGAATCTTGCAACATCTGTGGAGGTCCCGCATGGCAAGAAAAGATGACACGTGATTCAAAAATAGAAACCCCTACCATTTAAGCACTTTCCGTAGAAGTAAAGCACATGCACACGTGCCCACGCACACTGTGGAGCATAATCAAAAATGTAGTAAGAACAGACTCTAGACAGAAACTAAAACTCCGGGATGCCTGGGTGGCTTAGCAGTTGAGTGTCTGCCTTCGGCTCAGGGCATGATCCCAGAGTCCTGGGATCGAGTCCCACATCAGGCTTCCCTCAGGGAGCCTGCTTCTCCCTCTGCCTGTGTCCCTGCCTCTCTGTGTGTTTCTCATGAATAAATAAATAAATAATCAAAAAAAAAAAAAAAGAAACAAACAAACTAAAAATCTGTTAATTGCTAGGCCCAGGGATGAGAAACTCTCCCCTTATCTTTCAACTGTATTTACTCCTACCCTCATTCTTTCCAGGCATTGTAGCAGAGATTAGAAGTAAGGGAAAGAAGAAACCCCATCTACTGTAGCAATTCCGAACAGAGTACGTGAGTCCCTGGCTCTTTCCCTGTGTGACCTCGGGCAAGCTGTTCCACTTCTCTGAGCTTCAATTTCGTCCTCTGTGTAAGGGGTAAGGGGTAACACGGTAGTGCCCTCATAGGTTATTGGGAAGGAGTGAGAAAAAGGTACGTAAAGTGTTTACCACAAAGGACTGGTCATTTTTAAAATATTTGTTTATTTATTTTAAAGAGTGGGGAGGGGCAGAGGAGGAATGAGAATACTGAAGCCAATTCCTCGCCGAGCTCAGAGCCTAACACAGGCCTCGATCCCACAACCCCGAGACCATGACCCTAGCAGAACTCAAGAGTCGGACGCTTCGCCAACTGAGCCACCCAGGTGCTCCATGGTCATTGTTTTTAATAACCTTTTCAGGCTGCATAGTTTAAAATCAGCCAAAACCAACAAGACACCATTACGTGAAGAGAGCCACAGCCTTAACACCTGCTTGCTAAGCATGGTTCTGCTTCTCTTTGTCCCATCTTGATCAAGTTAATTTACCATTTGCAATGGGAGTCACCGGAACCGAAGACCTTTGAGGCTCATTCCATCTAAGGACCTGATCAGAGCAAACTGATACTTACATTAAGAGAACTGGCAAAATGTGTCTTTGGCTTAGAAGGAGCCCTGACTACTGATGACACAGCCTCCCCTGGGTCTTACCTCTACCTTTCTGGAGGAAGCCTTGAAGAGATGCCCTCACTCAAATCACTTCAGTCACAGGAAGAAGTCGATGCCCTAACAGCACTGCATACCCTCCTGTCATCCAAAAGGTCTGTGAACCCACACTTGGAATCTCAACAAAAGCTTAAGTGGAAAGGACATCTTTCAATAACCAACATCATAATCTCCCCCCATGCACACACATGTTGCCGTATCAAATAGATGGAGACGTCCAGGGAGCACTTTTCAGGAAACAATCAGCTTAAGACATCATCTATCCAATTCCCTTTGACACTGATGAGCAATGCCACGATTCCTTTGGAAACACAAACAGGAATCACAGACATTCGTTAACAGCCACATACTAGAGTCTTTTCGGTTGTTCATTTATCTGTTTGCTTTAAGCATGTCATTCACTACAGAGGAGACAGGGAAAGCAGGTAAGTACAAGGAGCTGCCTGTCTAATTAGAGGCTTAAGATAATTAGCAGACAATTCTTAGTCTCTCTTCCTTCATTCATTTCTTCAATAAATATTTATTAAGTGCAGCGTTCTGTTCTGGATGCTGAGGATACAGCGGTAAAGGAAACAGGCAAGATCCTTGCTCTCGTGGAGTGTATATACTAGTGGTGGGGCACACACATACAAAATAATGAAATATGCAGCCAAACAAGATCATCTTAGGAAGGGTTGGCAGTATGAGAAAGAGGGACCTCAGCTAGAGGGAGCAGGGCTGCAGCCTATGGATGCAGACTGTGCTCTGGACACTTCTAGAGAATACCATTCACACCGTGACTGAGTGACAAGAGACACAGCCAGGCAAAGCAGAGGGCAAGAGCCACTGGGGTGCAGGTTTTCTTAAAGGGGTTGCTACCAGCATTTGGAGTGGGACTATTTTTCTCATGTGGGTCTGTCCTGAGCATCACAGGACATTCAGCATCCCCGGACCTCACCTACCTATGCTCTCTAGGCTGGGTCCCCATCCTAGTTCCTGGGACAATCAAAAATGCCTCCCCCACTTGCCAAGAGGAAAAGCCATCATTCCCCCTTGTTGAGAACCACTGAGAAAGCAGAGAACAAAGGCAAAGAAAGGCCCTGAGTCAGCAACAAGCCTAGACTGTTCAGTGAACAGAGAGGCGGCCAATGCACTTGGCATATAAAGAGTAGTGGGGAATGAGTTAAGAGTTGAGTTTCTAGTCATAGATGTTTGGCTGTAGTATACTGAGTTTGCATACTGTCAGCTGGGAAGATTTCACGTAGGAGACAGAGATGAAGCAGAGCACAGAAGCCACAGTCACCCACACACTTCCTGCACAATAACAGGAGAGGGGGACGAGTCTGTGGATAATTAGATTAAGTGTCACTGCCCAGGTGCTGCTGTTGGCAAATATGGGAGAGGCAGAGAAAGTGAGCAAACTACCCTATTTCACCAATCCTGAAATGTCTATCAGAATACACTTCACAGTCGCCACCGGCCAGATAGTACTTGTGACATACTATCACTGCCTGAGCCTTCACATCAAAACCAGCAGGGTCCTGGAAGGATTTTTAGAGACGGTAATGGAGACTTCTATTAAGAATGCTCAAAACCGGGGATCCCTGGGTGGCGCAGCGGTTTAGCGCCTGCCTTTGGCCCAGGGTGTGATCCTGGAGACCCGGGATCGAATCCCACGTCAGGCTCCCAGTGTATGGAGCCTGCTTCTCCCTCTGCCTATGTCTCTGCCTCTCTCTCTCTCTCTCTCTCTCTCTGTGTGCAACTATCATAAAAAAATAAAATAAAAATAAAGATTTTAAAAAAAAAAAGAATGCTCAAAACCAGGGTACCTGCATGGTGCAGTCGGTTGGGCGTCCAACTCTTTTTCAGCACAGGTCATGATCTCAGGGTATTGGGGTCAGCCCTGAGTTGGGCTTTGTGCTCACTGTGGAGTCTGCTTGAGATTCTCTCTCCACCTGACGCACACACATATGTGCTCTCTCACTCTCTAAAATAAATGAATCTTTAAAAAAGAGAGAGAAAGAAAGAAAGAAACAAACAAACAAACTAAGAAAGAAATGCTGAAAACCAACAGCCCAGAGGGAAGAAAGAACAATACTATGGGGAGGGTGGGTGGGAAAGACATTGCAAACTGGGGGTGACACAGCAGGATCAAACTCTGAATGGGAAAGTTCTGGAATATTCAAACCAATTCATTTCATTTACGTTTTCTGATGTATGAATGTGCAAGAGTGATAGAAAATAAATGTCCAAGCATAAAGGATGCTCTTTCAATAAATGCAACGTTTTAAAATTCTAAATATAAAAGCATTGTCATGGTTTAATTAGCAATGCTTTACTCCTGTTGATCATAACAATAAAAGTGCATCTTACAGACTTGAGGAAATCTGAGAACATTTACTGAGCATCCAGGGAGCGCTAGAAATTTGGTATGTGTGATACAGCACGTAATCTTCACAGGAACACTCTCAAAATCCATATGATGAACCGCCAATTCACAGATGTTAATGAATAACTTCCCACAGCATGCTTTCTTTTCTCACTTCAAATGAACCACATCCAATATTTAAAGGGTCAAGGTCACTCTGCAGGGACATTATGACCCAGTGTGGTCATATCCCCAAAGACCATGCTCTTCCAACACTGTTTTGGATTGTCAATTCTAATTAGCATCCATACTATATGCCTTTCAGACGGTTAACTTTTTGTATCAACTTGACTAGGCTAAAGGATACCCAGATAGCTAGGAAAACATTATTTCTGGATGTGTCTGTGAGTGTGCTTCTGGAAGAGATGAGCATCTAAATCAGTAGACAGAGTTTGGCAAGCTACCTCCAGCATGTCTCTAAAGATGGCAGGAGACCCAGGTCTGTGCCATGAGGCTCACAGCAATTGGTTCAGGGATGGCGATGGAGCCCAATCGGAGCCAAAGAGAATCAGCCTTAGAACTTCTGGTGAATCCAGTTGGGAAACCAACACTCCCTTTCCTCTGCTAGGGGTGGGCCATTGAAAGTAAGCCTGGAACCAATGGCAGCCACCGCATCAAGAAGACCCGGCTGAGAATGAAGCCAGTGCAAAGCAGAGCAAACAATTAGAGACAGATCCCCAGTGGTTTTGAGTCTCTGGATGTAGCTTTTCCTGAAACCTCCAGACAGGCAGGGTTTTTCAGTTAGTTGAGCAAACAAATTCCTTTTTAAGGAAGGATAATGTCACTTGCAACAGACAGACTCCTGACTAACAAAAACAATATGCATTACTATGTTCTGTAGTGCTGATGGCCTAAATGTTCACACAAGGGGACCGTGCTGGCCTCTCACCGAAGCTCTGAATAAGATTCTTCTACAAGAGGGGATCCCTGGGTGGCACAGCGGTTTGGCACCTGCCTTTGGCCCAGGGCGCGATCCTGGAGACCCGGGATCGAATCCCACGTCAGGCTCCCGGTGCATGGAGCCTGCTTCTCCCTCTGCCTGTGTCTCTGCCTCTCTCTCTCTCTCTGTGTGTGACTATCATAAATAAAAAATAAATAAATAAATATTTAAAAAAAAAAAGATTCTTCTACAAGAGTGCAAGGGGTAGCTGAGGGGGGCACTTGATGGGATGAGCACTGGATGTTATACTATATGTTGGCAAATCGAACTCCAATAAAAAATAAACAACAAAAAAAAAAAGTGTGCAAGGGGCCGGTGGCCAAGGTCTTCAATGAACAGAGACTGGACATGTACTCATTGCAATACCCTAGGGGATCCACTACATTGCCAAGGGCTTTTTTTAACATCAAAGATTGGTTCAGAATTCACATAGCACACTGCATTGTAGAGAGAACTCCCAGGAGGGTCAGCCCTCCATAGCCTGGTATGGACATCCCAGGGAGAATGAGATAAGGCACACAAGAAAACTCTACTGGGCCAATGGAGCCACTGGCCCCCTCACCACCCCTATAATAAAGACTGAAATCTCACCATCCGGTATCCCCACTGACTTCAAGCACTCTCTCTCTCTCTCAAGGGCTTATGTTGAGTCATAAGGCCATACCTGAGTTACAGAGGACAGGTCACCTGCACTCACTAGCATACCTGTCCAGATCACACAGGCCTGCTCACTATACTAGCTGGCAGCCTCCTATGGAGATCAGAAAGGCCTGGGATGCTTGGTTGGATTGTGGCTCAGGGCTGCACTATACTGTAAACTCCTAATGAAGGAGGAATTGTATCTTTCATGGGCCCCATTGTGCCCCAGCACCCCCAAACAATACCCAGAACGGAAGCAATCAATATGTATTAGATAAGTGGGTTCATGGTAGACAGCCTTGGGTTTGGGAGTTAGGGAACCTGGTTTCTGGTCTTAGCTCTGCCCCAGGTCCACACACTGACATTCACGTCCTGTGGCTCCAGGGGCTCCATTCCAACAAGTAAAGAGGTGAGCCTCTGAGACCTGAGACCCAAGACAGGAATACTGCAGGGATGGGTTTGGGTAGCCAAACTCTTGTGATTTTACACACTTGGAGCAATCCAAAAAAACTGGGAGACTTCATATAAAAAATTTAGACACCTGTTTTTTTCTTTTTGCAAAATGGAATCTCTGGCAACGCTGAGCCTGCACCAAACAAAGCAGCAGGGTGGGCCAGGAAAGCGTAAAGGGCTGCGCTTTGACCAGGCCTGGCATTCACCACCCTGCACACAATCCCATCAGAGTCCTTGCACAAGACCAAAAGTCAGCTGCCATTATGATCACATGACCCTGTTTCTCTTCTTCTAGCAAATAAATATCTGGGAAAACAGACTGAGAGAAGCACGCTTTTAAAATTTTTTAGAGGACGGACTTCTTTACAGGAGTGAACTTAACCCCCCACTTATATAATAACACCATCTATCATCCATGTGGCATTTAATGCATGTGTCAGATGCCATTCTAAACATACTACCTTTATTTAACCCATCAATCCTCACAGCAAGACTACAAGGACCATATTTTTAAAAAGAACAAAGTGAGGCACAGAGAGGTTAAGCAATGTGTACAAAATCATGGACCCAGTAAGCAACCAAGCAAGGATTGGAACTCAGGCAGCCTCCATGTACCCATGACATGCCACTGCCATGTGCTGCTCCTCAGCTGAAAGAACCCAGCCTAACCCACACCCAGACCTCAGAACCGATCTAATCTCCCCCACCTCTCCATTTTTCAGAGCGGGAGACTGAGACCCAGAGACAGGAGGTGATTTTCCCCCAAAATTCAAACAGAAAATTTGGGACAGGGCAGGGACCAGAATCCAAGCCAACCAATTTCCAACCCACTGCTGTTTTTTCTATACCATGATATTGAATCCTGTCCTCTAGACTGTATTAAACTCTAAGGTAAGTGTCTTTCTGAACCAAGAGAATGGAGTCATGTTGGAGAATCTCACTAGTAAAATGTGATGCCACATGACCACACTTAATACTCAGGGACACGGGGAAACAGACCTAAATACAGAGAGATGTCCACCGCCAGGGATGCCCACTGCATGGAGATCAGAGTGGCACACAGGGGACCCCCCCCCCCCCAAGGAACTTCAGTCACTCTACATCAACATGTTTGAGAGAAGACAAGAGCTAAGAAATCCAGCTATCCGAGTCCAGTCTCGGGATGGAAAGAGTCAAGATTATTTAGATTAATAACAACCAAAGATACCAAGAGGGTACCACACAATACCAATGTATGGGCACTTGAAAAAATAATATGATAGATGTGCTTAAATATTGATAATCTCTGAAATACATCTTCCAGCCCATCGATAGATGAATGGATGAAAAAGATGTGGTATATACACACAATGGAGTATTATTCAGCTATGAGAAAGGAGAATATCCTGCCATATGGGACAACATGGATGGACTTGGTACACATCATGCTAGGTGAGGTACACCAGGCAAAGAATCTAAAAAAAATCAAACTCACAGAAAACAGAAAATAAAATGGGTGATTACCAAGGCAGAGGGTGGAGGAGGAGAGTCATGTTATATTTAAGGGTACAAACTTGCAACGAGTGGTTAATAAGGCATAAAAATCTAATTCACAATATAATGAATGCAGGCAACAATACTGTACTATAATTACGTACGGTGATAAATGTTTCTATGATGGCAATCAGGTTACAATACATAAATGCATCAAAGTAACACATCGTACACCTTAAATTTACATGTTATATGTCAAACATATCCAATAAATATTTGTACCTATTTATGTATCTATACCTTTATCTATAGATATGGATGGAAGGATGCATGGATGCACAGATCAACTGATCATCCTTCCATTGTTCCTTTTTCCTCGTTTCCTAGAAGAAAAAAAGACGAAGTCTAGGCAGAAGGTTCTAGAAATCTCCTACATGGGATGAATCTCAGAGACTGCCTTACTGGGAAGGCACCTTCCACCCATAAATCTACAGGGTATGTATGAAGAGCTTTAGCTACACGAGAATGTATTATTTTTATTTTTATTACTAACATTGACAACAATAATGTTGCCATTTTATGGCTGTTTACTCTGTGCTAAGTAAACACAGTGCTGAAAGCCTTAAATGTTCTATCCTACTAATCAGCATAACTATACCATAAAGTATGTACTATCATTACCTTATGAGGAGAAAACAAAAAGCTTGATGGGTTAGATGACATACCAATGTCCCACAGCTAGGAAGTAGCAGGAGCAAGGTCAACAATTACAATACAGAGCTTCCATTAGCCCACACTGCACGGTCTCCTTCCAGAACTCTAATGGGTCCCATGCAAGTAGCAGGATGCTTTATGGGTTTTGTTGCCGAAAGGCGTGTCTCTGGGCTTCTTTAGGGTGGGAAGAGCTTCACAGAGTCACCCAGGCTCTGATGGTGGTCCTCTGTGATGCTCAGAATGCCAGCTGAAGGTCAATGGGTGTCACCGTGAAAAGCCAGGAAAAGAAAGGCTTGTTGCTCTCCAGTGCTCGTTAGCATGAAAATAATCATGCATTTCCTGTTGTTGGGTGGCAAAGCTACAAGGGTCAGCCTAAGAGAAGGCATATCAATGTGGCTCACCAAATGAGTCAGTCAGGATGAGAATATCAATTTATTGGAGCAGACAGGTCTCGATAGAATTCATACCATGTGAAAAGGCAGCTGATGTAAACTGCCTTCAAAAAAATATTCCGTATTTGGCAATTTTTCCTAAGGCCCATCTGGTGCTCAGGGTCTGGGGGAGGGCTGGAACAGGGGTAGACATGGGAGGGTATGAGGGAAACAAGAAAAGAGCAGGGGAAACTAAATATTGATTTTAGAGTATTTTTTTTAAGATTCTATTTATTCGCGTATTTATTTATTTATTAATTATTTGAGAGAGGGTACAAGCAGGGCGGGGGCAGAAGGAGAGGGAGCAGCAGACACCCCGTTGAGGGGAGACCCCTTTCTCGGGGCTCAATCCCCAAGCAGGGAGGTGGGGGAGAGCCTGAAGGTGGGGGCAGCCTGGGATGTCCAAACCCGAGATCATGACTCAAGCCAAAGGCTGAGCTTAACCCACTGAGCCGCGCAGGTGCCCCAGAGTGTTTGTTTTAAAGACAAAAATTGCAAAAAACGTAAGGCCTGATCGGGTTACTAAGACAGAACTTGTTCCCTGGATTGAAGGAAAGGTGGGCAGAGCATCTCTCGTGACACCCCTTACAGCTTTTGCAATGTTTCTACCGCAATCTTGGATCAGGAGAGGCCAACTAGAAATGTGGCCATTTGATCAAACTGCCCCTTTGCAAACATTATGAAAAGGCTTATCCTTCCAAGGTAGACAGACTCGAACAAAATTGTTTGCTCAGTGTGGGACAGCAAAGAGAGAAAGGCAAATCTGCCGGAAGTCCCAAGCAAGTCCCTCGATTTGCATTTAATACAAGGATGGCATCTTCATTTTACAAAAAGGCTTGCGCCTGCCTGACCTATAGTCTGCATTGCTGCGGCAGGGTGCATTAAAAGGTTTACGCTCAGCAGGCTTGGGGTGTCCAAACCCTACAACTTCCAAAGAAAGGACAGACCCTTGACCATGTCCTGGAAGATGAACTTTGAGTCCTTGGATTATCCTGCATGGTAAGAGCATCTCTGCACACCTGAGACATTGGGCCAGGCCAAATAGATGATGGTAACACTGTGATTTCTAGCAAGCAGCTGTTTCTGTTGGCCTGGGCCTTGGGGCCATGCTACATCAGTTTGATTTCTGGAGCAGGGAGGTGGGGGAGAGCCTGAAGACCAAGTGGCTAAGGTCAGTCACACAGGATCTCCATGCCTCCTCCACTGACCCCCAGCACAATTCCTGGACATCAGGCCTCAGGGAGCTTCCTTGTTTAGCAACACTCCCTTAGCACATTTGTGACTCACTATCACTGGGACAATGAGCACTGTCTGTGCAAGCCCCACTGGAGGAGCCCAACTGGAAAGTTGGGTCTGGTTTCTCTTGAACTCTGCCCTATGTGTCTTTTTCTTTCACTGTTTTTAATGCATATCCTTAAACCGTAATAAACCACAACCGTGAGTATAAGGGCTTTTTTGAGTTCCTGGAGTCTTCCTAGCAGATCATCAAACCTAGAGGTGGTTTGGGAGGACGCCCCTCCCCACCCCCAGCAAGGAGGGAGGGAAGGAGGGACAAAAAGAGAATGAAACCAGAAGAAAACCCAAGGAATTGTTCTAACACCGCATCTCACACTAAGCTCAAGGTAATAACAGGAAAGAAAATGCCTTGTATACAAGAGCCCTGGAAGACACCAAAAATAGATAAGAATCAGAGGCTGGGTGTGCAACATTCAGGGCATAATTCCACACTTCACCACATCATCATCATCGAGATTGCTCTATCTGGCAGTCTCCCCAGTCCAACCACTAACCTCCACCTTTAAGAGGCAGGGGCCGTTCCTTTCGATGAAAATATTCCTTTCAGAAAGAAAACTTTCAAAAGCAATCTGGAAGGGACTTAAACAGATAACAGCATTAACTAATGCCTTTTTTTTTTCTTTTTGGGGTCCAATGAGAGAAACAAATGAACCGCTGCTTGTTTATGTGCCACTGGTACAAGTGAACAGTCCACATCGAACGCTCTGGCCAGGCCGAGGGTACATGCCCTGTGCTTGGACCTGATGCTGGAACCTCAGGGCTCCATCTATACTCCTACCCTTCTCAATTCATTGAAAACCACTTCAAGCAAAAATCATTTCAAAGAAATTACCTCTGTGTATTACACCATGAGCAGTGAAAAATGTCCCACGCGAGACTCGATGGTCCCGAAGCAATAAAATTTTTGCTGAAGTGCAAGATGTAATAACTCAGGGAAAAGAAGTCCCCATGACAACAAGGAGCAAAAAGAACCGAGTGAGAGGCTGAGGCTTCGAGTCTTTTACAATACAAGGCATCACTAATGTGTGCCTGAAAATCTGTCTTTGGGATTGAAATCCCAGAAAGTAACTTTCTCTCTATTGCTGCTGTGCCTGCCCAGGTGGTACTGGCAAACCTGTCTACACTTCATCAGGAGGCTGGGGGATGAGGGTGGGGAATGCAGGCACTAGGATAGACCAGAGTCTGTCCCATGCTTTCCGCATCTCCTGAACGAGAATGATGCAGGCATGCTATGGGGTTCATTTCAGGGGGTTCAACATGCAGACATATACAGATGCTGTGCCCAGTGCTGGACACTATAGGTGACACCAAGAGGTGTCTGGGATCATCTTCCAAGCACTGTGTCCATCTCTGTCTCAGGAAAAAACTCCCACTTCCTTGAACTGCCTGGTTTGCTGCTCCCAGCCTGGCTCCTCGGTGGGACCTCATCTTTCCAGACTCCTTGATGCCCCCGCAAAAACCCAGTCTAAAACTTTGCAAGAGTTCCACTAGTTATCATTATTGAGAAACAGATAATACAAAAAAGTCAACACTGGAGGCTCTTCTGGAATCTTGGTTCCCTACAGCCACTTTGCACCTGGGTCTCTGATCCTTTACTCCTAAATAAAGCCCAGAGGGCCTTCGTCAATTCCCATTAACACCTTCCTAACAGAAGGCCTCTCTTCCCAGAACATCATCATGTTAAGAAACAGCTTTAATTCTTCAGCATCTACCAAGGGCTGCCATCAAGCAAGGCAAGTTCTAGAATTTACCTCCTTTAACCCAATCAACAGACCCACGGCAACAGTATTACACTTTCCACTTTGCAAGATCAAGAAATAAAGTTCAGAGAGGCCAATCAACTAACCCCAAGGTCACACAGCTAGCATGCGGCAGACCTGCAGTTCGGGCCAGGGTCAGAAGGACTCTAAAATCTGAATATAAACTTCCTGAAAATCCAATCAGAGCAGTAGAGCAGGGTTAAATTCAGGTGTAAGTCGTGGGACATGTATGCTGTGCACTTCCAGAGTCTCCACACTCAGCCAAACCTCCTCCCCTCCAGCTCACCCCAGTGTTTCCACCAGGTCCAAACGCTGAAATCGTAAATTCTGACTTTTATCATTTTAAAGTGTGTGCATGGAGGGATGTGTGTGCACATGTGATTCTACTCAGTTTGAGTCTTCCATAAAACACTTGAATGATCAGCAACCCTAGAAACCGATCGTAATTCTAGTCATGAGGTGTACCAACTGGCATAATTCAGCTCTGAAAAGGCTCCCTCTAAATGGATTAAGTATGATTGAGTGATGCAGGTCCTCCCTGGGTATAAATGGGGTGGAGGTGGATGGGGCGTTTTGGGAGGCTCGGTTAACCCTTTCCAAGTGTCCATTTGATTCTCAAGGATTTGCGCCACCCTGGAACAACCCAGATCAACATCCTCAATTAGACAACATCGTATCAGTATCAGATACAAGGTGTTTTTCTGAAGGCCACTTTCCTAAAAGACCTTAGGATGCTTGCTCATCTTTGCTTTTTCCCATTACCTATGTTTAAAAGAAGTCCTACACTCCCATGGTTTTAAAACAAGAGAAGTTCACAGTGTAAAGGATCTACACCACACGCTGCTCTGCACCCTGTTTTCCTCATCAACAGGACATCCTGGGGATTGCTTCATGCCTGTGTATGCAGTGTGGTCTCCTTCGTTTTAACAAAGGCATTGTGTTCCTCTGTGGAATTGCCACAGTTTACTTAACTTGTCTCATACTCATGTACCCTTAGATAACTTCCAATCTTCCGCCATTAAACATAAAACAGAACTTGTATGTGTATTTTGCTGCACCAATGAGATTTCTGTGAATCGAACATAGAGTAGTGTGGCTATAAATGTGGGTACATGCCTATCCCTAAAGAGATGGTACCCTTCAACTTAGAAAGAAGGACTCAGGGTGCCTGGGAGGCTCAGTCGTTTGAGCATCTGACTCTTGATTTTGGCTGAGATCATGATCTCAGGGTCCCAAGATCAAGCACTGTGTCAGGCTCCATGCTCAGTGGAGAGTCTGCTTGAGGATTCTCTCTCTCTCCCTCTCCCTCTGCCCCACCCCCTGGTCTCCCTCTCTCTCAAGTAAATCTTAAAAAAGCAAGAAAGGAAGGAAGGAAGAAAAGAGGAAAGAAGGATCCCAGATAAGACATAGAAGTGTACCCACAGAGAGCACGAGCATTTGAAATGAAGTGTCTCAAAAGTTGTGTAACACATGGTTACTGGATCTGTACTCCTTCTGAGTCAGAGGATCCACAGCCACAGACTATGCAAAGACATGCAGGATTCAGAAAGCACCTCCTTGCAATGTTAAAATACACATCTCTTCTTGGTGGCATCGGTGAGAAATATAAATGCTAAACCTCACCTGCAGTGCGTGCTGCATGGGACATTAACATAATACAATTTAGATACAACAGCAATCTTCAGTCATAGATCAGACCAATCGCTGCCAAAAACCCTTCTCCTCTCACTGTTGAATGATGCCGTGAATCTCCTCCATGATTGAGATTCTAAGTTAACTCAAAGAATGTGGTGTTTGCATGTGAGGGCACGGAGAACTGGGCAATCCCCGACACAGTTGGCGAGAGTGTAAATATTTATAGAAGCTTCCAGGAGGGAAATTTAGCAACATGTACCAAGAGCCTTAAAAATCATGCTCACTGCTCACCTTCTGACCTGATAATTATGTGCTCATGTATGCCCAGGAAATTATCCTGAGTGTGTGTGTGTGTGTGTGTGTGTGTGTGAGAGAGAGAGAGTGTGTGCATTCTGTATCCATCTGCTGACTTGTGCGGACTAAGGAAATATGGAGACTATGTGGCATCAGTTAAATACATATAATACAGCCAAACCCATACAAGGAACTACACAGTCAATAAAATTTATGTGGTAAAAAAGTAGTTTTCAAACTGTGGATCACAAATCATTAATGAGTCACGAAACCAGTTTTTGTGGGCCATGGCCAACCTTTTGACTAGAAGAATAGACAATATCAAGAGTGCATTATGCACAAGCAGAGCAAGTACGGTTTCATGAGACTTTTTAAAAATGCATGTGTGTTTATGTGAGGTCATTATGTAAAATGCATTTCTTACTGCAGGAAACACTAAAAAAAAATGAAAAATTGAAAGCCACTGTGGTAATAGAATCTTCAGTGGCATGGCAATATGTCAACATTCGATGTTTAGGCAGGAAAAAAAAAGGTTAAAAATTATATAGTCTGATCCCAAATTTGAGGTAATACCAATAATCAAATATATATATATTTGACATACACACACACACACACACACACACACACCTGTTACTATGCAAGGAAAGAAACAATATCCATGCAGACAGACATGGGCCAATGTAAGAAACCACAGGATTCGGGGAGACATGTGATTTTCCCCATGTGCTTGTGGTATTTGCTAAATTTCCCATAATGAACAAGTATTATGTTATAACCAAAAAAAAAAAAAAAGCAAAGGCTACTTTACAAGTGTCTTCGCAGTAAGTAAACCACCACCTTGGATGGCTCCTACGAACCGGTTGCAGGTAGCAGAATGAGTGAACGAGATGGGCAGACAAAACGGCTGCAGCCTCTGATACCCTCCTGGGAAAAACCACCTTTCAGAAATGCTGCGGACCAATGCACGGCGGAGAGTAACAGGTTCCTACCAAGGGGTGCACAGAAAACATAAGATAGTGGTCGTTCGGAATTAAAAGTAGTATGTGTCATGGAGTAATAATACACACACAGGTGACTGCTCTTCCTAGGAAAAAGGAAGGATGGGGGACGGGGGAAAGGAAAAATATAAAATGAGAGGAAGAGTAAAAATCCAAAGAAAATACGAAAAATGTCTAATATCAAAAAGAAAGGAAAATTTGTCTTTGAAATCCAACAGCAGGGCGCGTGGGTGGCTCGGTTGGTTAAGCGTCTGTGTTCTGCTCAGGTCATGATCCCAAGGTCCAGGATTAAGCCCTGCATCAGCCTCTCTGCTCAGCAGGGAACCTACTTCTCCCTCTCCTTCTGCCCCTGCTGTGTGTGCTCTCTCTCTCTCTCTCTCTCTCTCTGTCAAGTAAATAAACTCTTTAAAAAAATAATAAAAGTAAAGTAAAACTTTAAAAAAAATCTGATGAAGTTTCCATATTATGACTATGGGTCTCAGCCACTAAATATCCTTCTGGGGTTATTAAA
This sequence comes from Vulpes vulpes, assembly GCF_048418805.1. Classification (NCBI taxonomy): domain Eukaryota; kingdom Metazoa; phylum Chordata; class Mammalia; order Carnivora; family Canidae; genus Vulpes; species Vulpes vulpes. Next base: position 95,326,881 of record NC_132782.1, read on the forward strand.
TTTTAAAACACCCAAGTATCCACTAAATGTTGTTTTTTAATTCCTAATGAGTTAATGAATTGCCCAGTGACCTGACCCATTTTAAAACTACATAAGGAATTTTATGAGCCATTTCTGCTGCCAGCCCAGGTGATGACTTCACTATTAAGAAACCATAGTTACATTAAAAGAATAAATAAGGGGGCACCTGGGTGGCTCAGATGGTTAAGCATCTTGTCTTCAGCTCAAGTCACAATCTCCAGGTCCCAGGATCAAGCCCCAAGGTGGGCTCCCTGCTTTGTGAGGAGTCTGCTTCTGACCCTCCCCTGTGCTCATGTTCTCACTCTCAAATAAATAGTCTTTAAAATAAATACATAAATAAAAGTATAAAAGCTTAATTTAAAAAAGAATAAATAAAAAAATAAAAATGAGGGATCCCTGGGTGGCGCAGCGGTTTGGCGCCTGCCTTTGGCCCAGGGCGCAATCCTGGAGACCCGGGATCGAATCCCACGTCGGGCTCCCCGTGCATGGAGCCTGCTTCTCCCTCTGCCTATGTCTCTGCCTCTCTCTCTCTCTCTCTCTCTCTCTGTGTGTGACTATCATAAATAAATTTTAAAAATTATTTAAAAAAATAAAAAAATAAAAAATAAAAATGAATAAATAAAATAAAAAGAATAAATAAGGATGAAGAGGCAGCTTTAGTGTGGAAACAGAGTCATTAGGGACTTCATTTCATTTCCTGCTGTCACCCTGGTGGTGCCCCAGCGTAGCACACTCAACTCAGTAGAAATGGCAGCTGTTCTGTGTGCATTCCGTTCCTTCAGGTTCCAGATCTTTCTCAAGTGTAGATATGACCCTGTCCCCAAAAAGTCTGTTGTGGGTCATGATGGCAGCTCCAGGTGATGTGGAGATGTGGGCTGATACAAATGACTGGTAGTAAGGTTCAAAACTCCATTCCTGTGGCCACATGGACAGGACCATGATTAACCAAATACAAAAAAAAAAAAAAAAAAAAGGAAAAAGTGTGCCAACTCAGGAAGAGTCAAATCACCTCTAGGCTGAAAGAAAAAAGCAGTAGAACTTCACTGGTCATATATCAGGAATAAGAAGTATGAAAGTGTTAGGCTGATGGACACATCGATCCTTTCGGATCTTCCTGTGAAAATCTGGGGCCAAGTGAAGGTGGCTTCACTGATTTTCAGAGTATATTGATAGAATGCATGCTACTCTTTCAAGTCTTATGATTTGTGTGTGTGTGTGTGTATTCTGAAGCATGTTGAAAAGTACTGGAGATAGTGGACAGTCATAAAATAATCATTCAATATCAGACAAATAGGGTTGTTTGGTTTTTTAGAGAAATCTAGTAAGAACTTGAGAAAAATACATGCTTAAGAAGCCCAACTGTTTAAAAAAAAAACAAACGAGCTACTGAAGGCACTCGGATCTACTTGTCTACGCTCACACATAAGTGACTTCTCATTTAAAAAAATTTATACATCATCATCTTTGCTTTATTGGTATTTATTTCCTGGAGCTTTGCATGTGTATCTCACTTAGTCCTGATAACCATCCTATGAAGTAGCACTATTAATATCCCCATTTTACAGATGAGAAAACTGAGTCACACACCAATTTCAGACCTCATTCGAGGCCCCACAGTCCACAGTTCATGCAGCCAGTACTCATAGCCACTCCATTGGCTGCAGACCCTGTGCTGCCCTTCTTCCCCCCCTATTTACATGGCAGTCTAAGTGTTTGGCAGATGGCATCTTATTCTTTCTTCCAACAGCCAGTTGAGGTAGCTTGTTAAAATGCTGTGACCTTCCCCCTGTCACTCTATACCCACATGCCCTTGCAAGGTTTGCCTGAGACACAAAGGTAATTTCCCACAAGGCCAGCTTCATTCCTCACTAGCTAAAAAACAGAGCAAAATGAGACCCAAGGAGAAGATCAGGAGAAGCCCTTTGGGGGCACTGTGTATTGGATATACACAAATAAAATGGTTTTCAATCAAGGAATGGCAAGTGGACACGTATCATCAGTTAGTTACCTGGGACCTTTGGTAGACCAGATAACCCTCCTCATGGATTGTCGGAGACAGAAAGATGTGCCCTATGTTCTCAGTTTTGTACCCTCTGAGATCTCATAGAGGCCCACAGAGTTTAAATCTTTTTTTTTCAAGGATTTTAATTATGTATTCCTGAGAGACACACAGAGGGAGGTAGAGACACAGGCAGAGGGAGAAGCAGGCTCCCTGCAGGGAGCCCAATGTGGGACTCGATCCCAGGACCCAAGGATCACAACCTGAGCAAAAGGCAGATAGATCTTCAAACAATGAGCCACCCAGGCATCCCTAAAGCAAACAATCTATATCATAAGGTGCACAGGTAGCAGGTTCATTTCTGAGATGGAGGTAATGCATTAGTGTTATTCTTCAAAAAAAAGATGGTTATGTCAACCCACTTCCAAAAGAACCCCCTCAGGCAGTTATCTGACAAAGTGGAGTTTCTCCAAAGGGCCACACCACAGTACTACGAACGAAGAGTCAGAATCTTCCTTCAGAATTAAATAAAACTGAGCACATTAAAGAAATATGGTCAAAGATGAGCAACAGGATGTATAAAAGCTTCCCCACATACTCTATGCCTCCCTTCTGGCTTGAGGCTTCTTGTCAAGAGAAGGAAACTTTCAGGGCACTTGAGTGGCCAAATGGGTTAAGCATCTGCCTTCAGCTCAGGTCATGATCTCAAGGTCCTGGGATGGAGCCCGACGTTGGGCTCCGTGCTCAGCAGAGAGTCTGCTTCTTCCTCTCCCACTCTTGCTCATGCTCTCTCTTGCTCTCTCAAGTAAATAAATAAAATATTTAAAAAGAGAAAGAAGGAAGTTTTCAGTATAAATGTGCATTTGATTCATAAAACAAATACACCTAGTACTTATTCAGAAAAAAAAGAGGTTCCAGAACACTTAAGCAAAAAATATAAAGTGCCCTTCCCCTCTGCATGTCCTCGTGATGCCCTGCTCCTCCTTCCTTCCATTCTACTCTTGCACCGAGCAGCATCGCGCATAGACACCCTACAGAGTGTCAGCAGAATCCAACAGGTGTCACTGTGAAAACAGAGGGGAAACAGCCAGACAAGAGCCTCTCATGGGTTGCCTGCACAAAAATTCACCGATGGGCTCTGCTTGTCAGTACGGCGGTCAGCCGGCTTAGCCCACATGTTCCTGCCGCGTGAGTCAGGTGAGCTGGGAATGTTAATTCATTTGGATGCGATTCATGAAAAATATTGCACTCAGTGAAATAAGAGGGTCTCATTGCTATGCAGGCATGTGCCAACCGAGGAAAGAACGCATGCGTACACGTACACACACACACACACACACACACACACAGGCAGACACAGACTAAGGCTGGCTCCTATAAGAAAATTCTTCAAAGCAACACTCAATCCAGAACATGTGAGTGTGCCCCAGGGATCCCCAAGGTTGGACAGCAGTTCGAGCCCCCAACCCCTATCTGTAATAATCCATGCTGCAGACACATTTATTTATTTATTTTATTAAAGACTTTTAAAATTTATTTTAGAGAGAGATCTTGAGCCGGGGGAGGGGCAGAGAGAAAGGTGGAGAATCTCCAACAGATTCTGCGCTAAGCATGGAGCCCAAGATGGGACTCAGATGACCCTGAGATCGTGACCTGAGCTGAAATCAAGAGTCAGAAGCTTAATCAACTGAGCCACCCTGACACCCCACACATTTTTCTTAAGATTTATTTATTTATTTATTCATTCATGATTGATTGATGGATTGATTGATTGATAGATACAGAGAGAGAGGCAGAGACACAGGCAGAGTGTCTGTGAAGTAGGCTCCATGCAGGGAGCCCAACGCGGAACTCGATCCCGGGACTCCAGGATCGTGCTCTGGGCCAAAGGCAGGCGCTAAACCACTGAGCCACCCAGGGATCCCCCCAACAGACACATTTAAAGAGAAGAATCGGGTGGCTCAGTTGATTTTGATTTTGGTTCAGGTCATGATCTTGGGCTTATGAGATCAAGCTCTGTGTCTGGCTCACTGACTATGGGGCCTACTTGGGATTCTCTCTTTTCCCTCTCTCTCTTCCCTCCTCCTCACACCCTCTCTATAAAGAAATAAACAAATAAGGAGAAGAATCGGGCTATTTTACCATGGGACATTTATAAACCACGTCTTCTCCCCCGCCAAGTCTTTGCACACTCTATGCCCCAACACTCTGTCCTGACCCCCTGCTCTTGCCCTAAATGACTAACCCAATGGGTCCCCCACATCTCAACTTATGTCTCTTGGGACTCCCCTCCTCACAGTGTCATTCTTATACTCCATTACCTAAAATAGTGCCTGGCACAGGGCACCTGGGTGGCTCAGAGGTTGAGCATCTGCCTTTGGCTCAGGTCACGATCCCTGAGTGCTGGGATTGAGTCCTATGTCAGGTTCCCCGTGGGAAGCCTGCTTCTCCCTCTGCCTATGTCTCTGCATCTCTTATGAATAAATAAATAAAATCTTTAAAAAAATACTGCCTGGCACAGAGTAGTTACTGAACAGCTTCTTTTAAATGAATGAATAATGTAATAAAATGAATAACCTCATCTATGGCCAGTGGGGTATAGAAAGAATCCATTGTGGTCTTCTAGAAGGAATCTTCTCCCCAACAAAAGGCAAGAGCTGTCTGAAGAAAAAAAAAAAAAAACCTTATGTCACTTCTCCTGTATTTCCTTTTTCACAAGGATCTGATGCCTACAGCTGCTGCCACCATCTTCAGATCGTGATGTAATGGGCATGGTTCAAAATCCAGCAGGGCAGGCATGCCAGAGTAGAAGGAATGGAAACAGCTTGCATGTTTAATATGCTAGTAAACCGCTGGATCGGTCTCAGGACCACCTGCCTGGGTTCCTTGCTAAGTGAAATTTAAATATCCTAAGTCACTGTTCATTAGGCTTTCTTTTGCTTACAGCCAAAAGCATGCAAACGGACACATTCCCTTCTTATTAACCTAAATTGTGATTGGCATTTGCTTGTCTGTCTTCCCACCTAGCCTGTGAGTTGCACACAAATAAAAAGTGCCTTATTATTCACCGTCTCCCTGGCACCTAGCAAGTGGGTGCCTTCAACGTCTCTTAAATGCACAACACATCTTCCCCATCTCCGCCCACCTCCCCAAGGTCCCAAGAACTCATTGCTGACCCATTTCTCACTGAACTTTTAAAGATGTCTTTGACATTAGATCTGGCATCCCCAGCTGTCAGAGTGCTAAGACACATCTTACAAAGTCAACTGTTTCTCAAGATTCTTCTGAATCAAACCGACATTTTCCAGACTTCTATTTAGAGCCTTTGGTGATGCTCCACCTGGATGACCCCTTTCTTATATATAAAATACTTAGTTTACTAAAACTGCATTTTTGTTTTCTTAATGTCCTCCCATACCTTTGTTTCCTCTCCAAGCTCACAGTTACATATTCTCCAACCAGTTTTATTTACATTTTTTTTTTTAAGTAGGCTCCATGCCTAGCATGGAGTCTGATGCAGGGCTTAAACTGACATCTCTGAGATCAAGACCTGAGCTGAGATGAAGAGTCAGATGTTCAACTGACTGAGCCACCCAGGTGCCCCTCCACACAATTTTAAAGCCCAATTCTAAGCCCTCTTCTCTTGCCACCACATACTTGCTCTCTGCGCAAAATGGTAAGTGACTATGGTTCCCATTATCGCTTTTATGTTGGTAATTTCCAAATGTTTTAATCTAGCCACATCCTCTCATTTGAGCTCAAATCCATGTACCAATTACCTATTTGATATCTACATAGAGATATCTCAGCACCATCTCAAACTCAACATTTTTAAAAAGATTTTACTTATTTATTCCTGAGAGACACCAAGAGAGAGGCAGAGACACAGGCAGAGGGGGAAGCAAGCTCCCCGTGGGGAGCCTGATGCGGGAGTCAATCCCAGGACCCCAGGATTATGACCTGAGCCGAAGGCAGACGCTCAACCACTGAGCCACCCAGGTGCCTTCAAATTCAACATTTTTAAAGCTGAGCTCATAGTTCTCTTCCCTGACTGATCAGATTACAGATGAAGAAATTAGAAACCTGTCTCAAGCTGGTTTAAGACAGAAAAGGAAACATATTGGCTCAAATAACTAGAGATTTTTTGGACAGAGATAGTCTCAGGCATGCCTGAATTCAGGATTTTTTTTTCTTTTAAGATTTTATTTATTTATGAGAGAGAGAGGCAGAGACACAGGCAGAGGGAGAAGCAGGCTCCATGCAGGGAGCCCGACGTGGGACTCGATTCCAGGACTCCAGGATCATGCCCTGGGTCGAAGGCAGATGCTAAACCGCTGAGCCACCCAGGGATCCCCGAATTCAGGAATTTCAATGACAAAATGAAGTCTCTCTCTCCACCTCTCATCTCTGTTTGTCTCCACCTAAGTTTTTTCTCTCCCACTGCAAACCAGCTTTCTCCACAGGTAGGAAACATGACCTAAAGCCTCCTCAGTGCTCCCTTCTGCCCACTTCAAGGCTCCAAAAGCAAATCCTCTTTGCCCTCATTGCCAACCTTCCAAGAAAAGGAATCTCCCCAAGATTTGGGTCACCTAAGCCAATGCCCACACCAAGCCATACTGAAGTGCAACATGCTATAACCAGGGGAGCTGGGTTTTCTGAAGGAAAATCTAACACCAACCCATATGACTGCGTTAACAGTTCTTCCAAAGAGGGCACAGGAAATGCTGGCCAGATGAACTGGACAGATGTCCTCTATCTACCCCGACCCTGCTCTTCTTGTGGCCACTGTCTTGGTGAGCAGAATCATGATTCTCTCATGCAGTCATCCAAGCCAGAAACCTAGGAGTTTTGAGCTGACTTTTCCCTCATATCCCCCAGACATAAGCCAACACCATATCCTTTCGATTTTATCTCCTAGATGTTATCCAACATCATCCAGTCCTTTCCATCTTCACCACTACCTACCTAGCCTAAGGCACTGGTCATTTCTCCCCCGGACTCAGTAGGGGCTTACTCTCTTGTCTCTCCAGCCCATTCCCTACGTGGCAACTGGCCTGGATCACTTCAAAACATGAACCTGGCTATGTCAGCTCTCTGCTAAAGCCAGTGAACAGCCCTATATTTCTCCTAGGAAAAGCCCTGAGTCTTCAGTGTGTCCTATAAGTCCCTGCACAGATGTCTCTTCCAACTTCACTCCAAGTGACGCATCTTAATAGGTCAGATCTCCTGCTATCTGTTCAGAGTGAACTCTATTATATTCTCTTATGTGCAGGGTACTTGCTCCCTAACAGCACTCACTACATCCAGAGTTGAACTTTAGTTATTTGCTGTGTTTGATTATATCTTTCTTCTCCACTATAGGGCAAATGCCACAAGAGCAAGAACCAACTACTTTGACTTACTTTTGTATGCCCAGGACCAAGCACAGCGCCTGGCACATTGGCAGGCAATCGTTATGAACCAAGAAATTAGTGTTCGAATAATTTCTGGAAAACACAGTGATTAAAAGTACACATTCTGGAATCAAAGAGGTCCAAATCTTGGATGGGTCAAAATATGAAGTATGTCACCTTGGACAAGTCACTTGTAATGTCCCTTCTGTTTTTCTGTCTGCAAAATAAGAACAACAATAAAGGTTCATAAGATGACCTACCTACAACACTTAGCACAATGTCAGGGATGCAGAAGGCAGATATATCCATTGTAATTAAGTTTAGGCGAGAACAACTGAAAACCCAAAATACTATGGCAATACCGAAATTTATCTCTGTCACATCCAAAGGGCTCCCACTTGGGCCCATTTTATGTGATGCTCCATCATTCTCAAGCTGGGGCTTTCTCACCATACTACCGATTACTGTTCAAGCTTCAACTACAGTCTTCCCATTCTCGTCCCCAGCAAAGACAAGAATGTCCTCATAAGGATGTTTCCCAGAAGTCCCCGCCAGGACCTACTCTCAAATCTCACAGGCCCAAGCGTAACCTCATCAGCTACATCAAGCAGAAAGAAGACTGGGAAAGATAGTCTTGATTCCAGATTGTCGGGCGCCCAACAAAAATGGAAGAGACCAATAAACAGCCTCTTTCACAGCAAGACAGTGAAGGGAAAATTCTTACATGGAAATTGGGCATTTTATGTCAAGGAGTGCCTCCATAAAAGACTATAGAGGCAAATGTGACCACAGAGGCACCATCCATGGCAACTCGCCTTGTCACAGTAACAGGTGCATAAATGTATTGGCTGAATTTAAAGACAACCACATGGCCATAGCACAGGCGACCTTTCTAAATCACAGGTCCCCAGTAAAACGGTTCAGGTCTGGTCTTATTCAGGCTCTGTTGATCACCTCCCTTATCATGGTGTGAAAGAAGCCTTACAAGAGCCCTCCCATCACTCATGCATGCCTGCCTCGGGCTCTGCCCTCTGAATGATGCAAGAAGCAACAGGTGCCAAGCTGGACTTCTCGGGGAGCCCCAGGGCCAGACTTCAGCCTGAAGAATCGCCCACAGGGCACATCGGGGGCAGGTCAGGAAGCAGGAGAACTCTGGCTCTGCTGCACCTGAGTGAGGGCTTCCCCATCTGTCACAAACCACCACCTCAGAAATCAAATCTTGCTTTAGAGCTAAAGCAATCCTGTCACTCCACTTTAACTCGCTTGGGAAAAGTTTAAAAAAGGGATCTTTAGCCTCATTGTGAATTTTGAAGTCCTACGGAAAAATGATCCTGCAGCAGTTCAAAGAGAAAAAGGGAGTATTTACTTTCCTTCCCCCTTTCATGCAGAGGAGAAAGGAGCGTTGAGGATTATTTTGATAATAGAAACTAAACTCTAAGTAAGAGCATCCAAGAACGATAACCACACTCGAACTGCTGATTTTCTTTCATCTCATGGTAATTGTACATGGAATCACCATCCTTATTATTAAAAGCTTTTATCAAGGGCCAGCAGGTATCTGGAGCACAAAAGGGACTGAGTTTTACTAAATCTACATCATTACTGGGGGCCTGCACCAAGGTCTTTCCCAAGAACTTAGAAAGAAGATTGCCTTCGGACAACTTACCAAAATATATCAAATGGTATCAAGATTTTAAAAGCACACACTCTATCCATTTTCTCTACAGAGAGAGGCACTCAAGAGCACAGGAAAATCCTCTGTAGCCTTGCCTATGAAAGCCAAGGATGGAAATCACAAAGACGTCCATAAGGAGAGGAGGTTAAGTATATCACAATACAACCCTACAAGGAAATACAAGGTCAAAATGACAAAACAATGAAGCTGACTGCTAGGCAATGTCATAGAAAAGTTGCTCACTGCCTGATGACTATGAAGTCAGCAGGTCTGGCTTAAGTATTTCCCAGCTCTGTGTTCTTGAGCGAAGACCTCCAACGTCGCTAAGCTGGAGTTTGCCCATCTGAAAAATAGGATAACAACAAGACGACGGCACGGGGTTGGGCAAGGATTAAACACAGCGTTTAGCTTGTAGGTGATGAGAAGCCAGCGTGGCTATAGTGCCACGGTGGTGTGAACAGCATCGGGAACACCTTGTCGGTGTCACCAGGCTCTATCAGTGACCACATCTTACTCAACCGTATTAATCACTCTAAGGGAAGGCAACCCAGCCGACTGTACACAGTGACTCCCTCCTGGGAATGAAGCTGGCAGTGCAGGAAGCGGGATGGGAGCATGGAAAGAAGAAAATGCCTTTCGTTTTCTTTTTATGTATTTATTAGCTTTTACTTCTAATACCAGCTCAGGTTACTTTCACAATAAAATTTTTTTTTCAAGATTGGCCTCTAAGAAGTCAATTTTAATTGCATCTCTTAATAGATTAGAGCAAAGCTATGCAAAGTCCTTGGAAGGAGACTCTGAGCCTTGGGGACTTGATGTAACTCGACTGGAAATAGTAATGCATCTAAAGAAAGGAAGTGACTACCTGTGAGCCCGGGGCGGGGCAGGGGGGGGGGGTGAGGATGTCACGGAATCCCAGGAGCAGTTTAGAAAGAACAGAGACAGCAGAGATGGCAAAGATATCCAAGTAGCTTGTAGAGGAGAGAGGGATTTTGGCCCTACATCCATATTTGCAAGTGCGTCCTCTAGGATCCTCACTTGTTTTTTGCTCTGTGTTATGGGATGAACTGTGTCCTCCGCCCCAAAACTGATGTGTTTGAAGTCCTAACTCCCAGGACCTCAGGATGTGACTGTATTTGGAGACAGGGGCTTTCAAGAGGTGATTAAGGTACTGAGATCATTAGAACAGGCTCTCATCCAACATAACCGGTGTCCTTCGAAGAAAAGGAACGATGGACCCAGCCACAGAGAGAGAAGACCACGTGGAGACAGAGAGAGGAAAAGACAATCATCTACAAGTCAAAGAGAGAGACTGCAGAGGAAACCGACCTTATGACACCTTGATCTTTGACTTCCAGCCTCCTAAATTGCAGAAAAAATAAATCTCTGTTGTTTCAGCCTCCTCAGGGCATGGTAATTTGCGATGGCAGCCCAAGCAAACTAACACACTCTGCTGGTGATTCATTTGCCATATGTGAACTTGACGTTCTCTCTGTGCAAACCCCTCAGATTTTACCTTTATGGATTCTGAGTGGTCATATTTACTTATTTATTGATTGAGAGTGTGCACGCACACATAGTGGGGACAGGGGCAGAGGGGGAGAGAGGGACTCTCAAGTGGACCCCAGGCTGAGCACACAGCCCAACATAGGGCTCAATCTCGTGACCCTGAGATCATGACCAAGAATCAGATGCTAAACCGACTGAGCGATTCAGGCACCCCTGTCATTTTTTATTTAAATCTTGATTTGAAAGGACTCCCCCATCCCAATATTATTCAGATATATCCACACCACCTTCTAATAGTCTATCATTTTTGGTGCTATTGCTGTATCATGCTGGCTCTTTTGATTCATTCTTCATAGGCAATTTATTTCTGTACTTTGTGTGTGGTCAGGCCCTAACTTCTTGGGGTAGCCCATTGTCTATATTACTTTTGTATTCATAAAAATGCTGAAATTATATTATAGAAGTATGTTTTAGACATACAAAGAGAGTCATGATACACTTTTAGGTGAAAAAAGTCAATTTTCAAAAACATACGTTTTGAAAGACAATGATCTATATATACTTTGTAAATAATGAAAAATTTCTGGAAGTATATACACTAAACTACCAGGAATAGTTATCTTTGGGCAGCAGGGTGTTTTTATGCTTTCAGTATTTTTGAACTGTCTTCCCTGAATATGCATTACTTAAAGAATAATAATTTAAGTGAAATCTTGGTATGTACCAGGTGCTCTGCCAAGTTCTGGGCAGTCAGGAAGATTTGGACAGGACTGTAACCAAAATACAGAATTTTAAGGTGAGCCTCTGTGATTCAGAGCAACTCATGTTAGGTTCAAGGTGACCATGAGCAAGTTACTAAACTTTCCCTACTTTGTGTGTAAAATGTGGATAATAAGCAACGTTTCTCTCTCTCTCCTGGGACGGTCAGAAGGGCCGTTATTTGTAGAGATGGTATATGAAAGCTCTTGGCGTAAAAAGCATTCATTCCATGACACCATGGCACCACGTTTCTTACAAACGTGAAGAAGGGCAAAGCCCCAGGAATAGCAGGTGCCCGTTGGCAGGACAGGAGGAAATTCCATAGGTGTGGGGTAAGAAAAAAGGAGCCAGGTTTCAGAGTTGTTCTGCTCCACATCAGCTGGCTCACACTTTATAAAGACGGAAGGTGTTGATGTCACAGAGCTTGATAACTAGGGAAGGGTAAGATTACCAAAATTGGAGCCAATGGACCTTTCATGAAAACACCTTCCAAAGGTGGTTGCCAACCCCAGGGGGGAACAAAATTCTTCATCAGGAACAAGAATGTGGGGGCACCTGGGTGGCTCAGTAGTTGAGTGTCTGCCTTTGGCTCAGGTTGTGGTCCTGGGATCGAGTCCCACATCAGGCTCCCTGAAGAGAGCGTGCCTCTCCCTCTGCCTCTCTCTGTGTGTCTCTCATAAATGAATAAATAAAATCTTAAAAAAAAAAACAGAACAAGAATGTGGCCATGATGTCACTGAGCAAAACAGCGTCTGCCACCAGCCATCCCTACAGAGACATCACACAGCCAAGGCAGCAGGTCAGAAGCATGATGACAGAGAAGAGGTGCTTTGCAGCCCTCATGCAGCCTTGAAATAGCCTAGACTGAAGGGATTTTTTTTTCTTCCCTTTGTTTTTAAAAAATATACAGCCCAGGGCAATCCTCATACCTCGGCTGCCCCACATGGAGAAGGGGTAGCTGAGTCACTGGGTCTTGGAAGCCGCCAGCTTACAGCAGGGCTCGGAAAATCAATACCTCTCTCTGAAGTTATCCAAAATGCTGAGACCTTTAAACCAAACTCCAGTAGGTAGACGTTATCAACAGCCTTTCACAGCATTAGAAGATGTGGGTTTTATTTCCCAAACAGCCTCGAAAGCGACAACCAGAGCTATCCTCTAAGATGCAAACATGGGGAATTTGGCTGCCAGAGCGGTTTCCAGAGAATCGCAGACAGACATGGGAGACAGCTGGACTCCGGACAGGTGTGGATGCAACAATGTCTCAGCATCTCCTCCCTGAGAGAGAGCAAGGCATGTGGCTTCTAGAAGGCTTCTCTTCAGGGAAATGCAAATGAAAACCACCAGGGGGAATCACTTCACACCTGTCAGAATGGTTAGAATCAAAAAGACAAGAAATAACAAGTGTTGGCAAGGATGTGGAGAAAAAGGAACCCTTCACGCACAGTTGGTGGAAACACGCACTATCGTGACCACTGGGGAAAACAGTACAGAGTCTCCATAAAAAGTTAAAAATAGAATTACTGAATGATCCAGTAATTCCATTACTGGGTATTCTATTCAAAGAAAACAAAAGAAAGATTCATCCTTATGTTTATTGCTGCATTATTTACAAGAGCCAAGATATGGAAGCAGCCCTTTAAGAGATGAAGGGATAAAGAAGAGGTGCTATGTATATATACAAGGGAATACTACTCAGCCATCAAAAGAATGAGATCTTGCCATTTTCAACGACATGGATGGATCCAAGTGAAATCGTCCAAAAGACAAACATCATAACATTTTCACATGTGTGGAATTTTAAGAAACAAAAGGACAAATATAGAAAAAAAAAGGAACAAACAGGCAGACTTCCAACTACAGAGAACAAAGTGATGGTTCCCATAGGGGTGAGGAGTGGGGACGGGGATGAAACAGGTGATGGGAATTAAGAGTATACTTATCAAAAAAAAAAAAAAGAGTATACTTATCATGATGAGCACGGAGAAATATATAGAAATGTCAAATCATTATATTATACCCTGGAAACTAATTTAACTAATTTAATTATACTTCCAAAAACTAAATAGAAATTTAAAAATCTCACAACAACAAAAGAATGCATACCTCCGTTGGAACTGGACGACGTCACTAATGACCTGTGCACTTTTGGGTATCATACTTCCCCTCTCTGTGCCTTACTTTCCACAGAAATTACAAGGTCCTCACTCAATCTAAGCAAAATAAGGGGGGCGGGGAGGTAAGAGGGATTCACTAGAAGTTCTCTTTTATTTATTTGTTCGTCTGTTTGTTTTTATTGGAGTTCAATTTGCCAACATATAGTATAACACCCAGTACTCACTTTTAATTGTAGAAACCCTCAGAGGAAGTTTGCTACGGCTAGCAAGCCAAAGCACAATTGCTGGAAAGAAGGAATCACCAAAGTGAACTTCCTGCATAATCTACTCATATTTCAATTTTGCCTGCTTCTCAAAAAACAGAATCTGTCAGAAGTCTTCAGATTCTTAAAATAAGTCACGAGAAATCTGGAAGAGAAGGTCTTTCTGGAAACAAACGTTCAGATCAATGTGCCTGACCGGGGCTGGCTGACCAGCAGGAAAAGTATTTCTGTTTCTCCTTACTTATCGCCATCTCTTTCGCATCCAGTAGGCAAACTCTGCAAAACCCTGGGGCCTTCTTTGGGGCGAAGTGAGGGAAGAGCCAAAGCTCCCACTCCCAGGACACAGGGAGGAACCCTAAAACCAAAGGGAGACATGGACAGTGTCACAGAAAGTTGGAGGCTGGGGCACCAAGACCACCAAAGTTCAAGAGCCATCTCCTCCAAACTGGCCCAGACCTAGTAACTGACATTGGGATTTCAGAAGCTCCAGGTCCCCAATTTTCCAAGGGACCCCCGCCGAGGAACCCTCAAAAAGATCCTTCAGGCTACAATTTTAACTCACATGCGCTGGCTGAGGAGCGAACCCCACCAGGCTCTAGTGAGTTCCCTCCCTCCCGCCGACAAATACAGGGTACCTATTTCCAAACAAAGCATCAAGATGATGCATCTGACAAAGGCATTTTTCTTTCCAAAATGTGGACTTAATTTTCATAAAAAGACTAAAAAAAGCACAAAAATTAAATCGTACTGCATCCCAGCTTGCAGGCCTTTACCTTAAATGAAAAGAGTAAAATGACCTAGAATCAGGGCCGTTCCAGAAATTCTGGGCTGTCTAGTTATGTTAAGATTGATCAAATGCCAAATCACTTCTCCTTCTCTTCTTGAAGTGAATCTGAGCAGGAAGACTTCGTGTCACTAAACAATTTCACTTGCTATTTGAAGAATTCTCGTGGAAGACAGACAGTCCCTTTAAATTTCCCCAGGCAGCTGCTAGGGGTTGCTAAGGAAATGACAGAAATAGGAAATACTGTAAATAAGTAATTAGTGATTTCTGAGGGGCAGGTTCTTGGGATTTTTTTTTTTTTCAGGATTTCATACAACTTAGGTACGGAAACAAGTTTCTTGTTTTCCCTCCTTCCCTCTCTCTTCGCCTGCCTTCCTTCCGTCCTTCCTTTCTGTGTGTGTTAAAGAAGAGATAGAGAGTCAGGGCACCTGAGTAACTCAGTCGGTTGAGCATCTGACTCTTGATCTGAGCTCAAGTCTTGATCTCAGGGTTGTGAGTTCAGGCCCTGTGTCGAGCTCCACGATGGGCACGGAGCCTACTTTAAAAAATACTGAGGGACACCTCAAAAATGTTGGGTGGCTCAGTGGTTGAGCGCCTGCCTTTGGCTCGGGTCGTGATCCTGGGAGTCCTGCATCAGGCTCCTCGCAGGGAGCCTGCTTCTCCCTCTGCCTGTGTCTCTGCCTCTCTCTGTGTCCCTCAAGAGTAAATAAATAAAACCTTTTTAAAAAAATTTTTTTAATTTAAAAAAAAAAGAAGAGATGCAGAATCTTCCAGCTGGGGGTGGGAGATCTGAGCCACTCTGTGCCTACCCTGATAGAAAGACACAGAACAGGACCCAGGCCTCCTATCTCCACACCAAGCCAGTCGAACTAGCAGTGTGCCTACTTCATTTGGTTATACTTTGGTGAAAGTACATTTGAACAAGAGTCTCGAAACAGACATCTGTTGTTTTGGCACGACAATCCACTTCCTTTCCTAGATACTCTCATCCTGGTTTTGCCCTGGTGAAATGCCCTCATCTCCAACCCCATGCCTCCAGGGGAGCAGACGCCCACATCTGCCCCAAACACGCAGTGCCTCAAGCCTCACCCCATCTCTGGCAATGAGGACCAGCTGCAGGACCTGCAAGATCCAGTGACAACGTTTAAGCCTTCATTTGTAAGGCCACCCCAATCCAGGGCTTCTCAGATCCAGAAGGCATTAAATTCCATCCTGGCTCATGCTCAGTTCAGACTTTACCTGGAATTTCTATGTGTAAAAACCAGAAGAATCCTAACTGGTAGAAATCTGTAGCTGAAACCAAGTTTCAAGCCACCAGGAAAGATCTTCTTTAAATGTGCTCTAATATATTGTGATTTGGGGCCATGTCTTCCTCCTGGTGGACGAGAGGCGCAGAAACTGGAAAAAAAAGACACAATCCCAAGAAAACCCAGGAGCGCCAAGGACAAGAGTTGAAGAAAAACTTGCAAGAAGAAAGTGTCAGCACAATGGTACACATGAGAATGAGAACCAGTAAGTACAGAACAAACTCACTGTTTCATTCTAAATAAGGAACTCAGTTGTTCTAGGTAAGGTCACCAGATGTGCTAGTTGAAATCATCATTCAGTTGCGAAATGGATAGTGCATGCATTTAATGTCTGGCATGTGTGTTATAAAGATATTTCCTAGGGCACCTGGGTGTCTCAGTGGTTGAGCACCTGCCTTAGGTTCAAGTCGTGATCCCAGGGTCCTGGGATCGAGTCCCACATCTGGCTCCCCGCAGGGAGCCTGCTTCTCCCTCGGCCTGTGTCTCTGCTTCTCTCATGAATAAATAAATGAAATATTTTTTTAAAAAAGATATTTTATAATATTAAATGTCTCAACATTCACTTACAGTAAGGTGGTATGCTCATGGTTCATCCATCCAGAGAGTCACAGAAGTGCTAAGAAAGAAAGACAAGTGCCACCTGTATCTGAACCCAAATGAAGAACTGGCTAAGAAGAGGAGAGAGCTTGTACCAGAGTCTGGTTTAAACACGCTATGAACATCTGTTTGGTGTCTGTTTACTGTTTACTGATTGCAAACCTTTTATAAAAGCTCAAATTTTACAGGGGCAAATATGCCGGGTTAACTCAGGTTGGAAGGAGCGAGGAGCCAGCCACTCAACACCTTACTGAGCTCAAGAAAAGCCTTACTTTGGACTCAGCCTACATTGTGACCACCACCTAGTGGCAGTGTACTTAAATAACAGGGATAGCAGAGAGTTTGAGAACTGTATTTTAAATTGACTCCAGCAATGTCAAGGTCATTTTGTGGCACCAGATCAAAACAAGATCTTTTCCCTGGAATGGAAATCAGGAATTTTTTCTTAAAGGTTTTACTTACTTATTCATGATAGAGACAGAGAGAGAGAGAGAGAGAGGCAGAGACACAGGCAGAGGGAGGAGCAGGCTCCATGCAGGGAGTCTGATGTGGGACTTGATCCTGGGACTCCAGGATTACGCCCTGGGCGGAAGGCAGGCACTTAAACCACTGAGCCACCCAGGGTGCCCCCGCTGAACCACCCAGGATGCCCAGAAACCAGGAAATTAAGAGACCAGAAATCTTGATGGAGGTGAAGTAACTATAAAATATAGGTAAATATTAATGGCAGTACTGTATATACCAGCATTTTCCATTGAGTGGAACTTTTACCAGCAGGAGTGCAGAAGATGTGTCCAGGCAGTCCAGGAAAAGGCCATGTTGAGGAGGAAGCTGGAGCAGAGGGCTCAAATGAAGAAAGGATACAAGCCTTACAAATTATCTAAGGAAGACCTATACAGGTGGCCGGTGCAACAAGTGCAAAGGCCCCTGAGGCAGGGCCATGTTTTTCTTCTTGGGAAGCTAGCGTGGCTCAAGCAGAGGATCAAAGAGAAAATGCAAATAAATGTGCCTGGAAAGACAGGCAGGGGTCTGATTCTGTCGTGTGATACAGTCTGGTTTGTGTTCTAGAAGGATTACTTACTATAGTTACTATGTGAAGAGCACACTACAAAGGGGCACGAGTTTGGCAGGGACAAAAGCAAGAGTCTACTGCAGCAACATGGGGAGGGGGAGGGTAGTACCAAGTGCTTAACTCTTGATTTTGGCTCAGGTCATAAGTTCAGGGTCCCAAGATCAAGACCTGTGTCAGGTTCTGCGCTGTGCTTGGAGCCTGCTTAAGATTCTCCCTCTCCCCTTCCCTCTGCCCTGCCCCCACTGCAGCAAGTGCTCATTCTCCATCTCTCTCTCTCAAAAAAAAAAAAAAAGATACATATATACATAAATACATAGTTACATAAACACAGATGTAGGTATATACATACAAAAACTCATGTGTGTATATGTATGTATGTCTCCACCTCATCAAACACATTTATAGTAATAATATGGTCCTTACAAATGTTTAAAGAATTATTACTTTTCATGTAAAAAAATCAATATAGGCAAGTACTTCTATATGGAAAAAAAAACCAGCAAGAGTAATATTCATGACTAAAGTTCAGAGGACACTACTCTTGATATCAAAATATGCTATCAGAGAACCAAGTAAATTTTATGTGTTCATCTAAAACATCCTCTGATCTAAAATAGTTTGATATTCCAACTGCAAATATATATATATGCATATATATATATATATATACTCAATTTATTTGTATCAATTTCACCCTTCCAACCAGATTTCACCTCTGGATAGAAGACAGATTAAGAAGAGATACAGGAAGACTAACCTCCTGTGCTAGTTACCTTAGCAGCAGCTGACTGTCCCCCAGACCTCCTCTCTCCTCCTCCTTGGGCACAGAGACACCTAAAATTGTTTCCAGACTGCTTTGCGGGTGGATGTAGCCGTGCAACAAAATTCTTGCCAACGGAATGTGAGTGCAAGTCATGGATGTCCACTTCTCAAGCAGATGACTCATATGCTCAAGAAGAAATTCCTTCCTGGACTTCTGCACTTTGCCTTACTTCTGCTCTGATCATGCAGAAGAGAAAAACCCTCTAACGCAGGGGTTCTTTTTATTTTTTTTTTAAGATTTTATTTATTTACTCATGAGAGACACAGACAGAGAAGCAGAGATGTAGGCAGAGGGATAAGCAGGCTCCCTATGGGGAGCCTGATGTGGGACACGATCCCAGGAACCCGGGATCACGACCTGAGCCAAAGGCAGATGCTCAACCACTGAGCCACCCAGGTGCCCCATAACACAGGGGTTCTCAGTCAGAGACAGTTTTGCCACCACCACCAGCACCACCACCACCCCACCCCCGTCCCCATGAGACACTTGGCCATGTGTGGAGATATGTTCGGCTATTAAAATGAAGGATGAGGACTAACTCCTGGCATCCAGGAGGCACAAGCCAGAGAAGCTCTGAACACCCTCCAATGCCCAGGACAGTCCCCACAGTGAAGACTTTCCTGGCTCAAAATGTCGACAGTGCCAAGGTTGAAAGACCTTGCTCCAAGGCCCTGTTACTCAACCTTTGTGCAGGATCATTATTCAAGTATGTTCTTAAAATGCAAATTCTGCTTCTGAAAGTATGGGATGGGATCTAAGAGTCTGTGTGTCTAACGAGCTCCCTGGGGGATGGCACAGCAACAAGATAGAAGGAACAGAACTTGCGTCCCTGAACAATCTCGGGGAGCTGTTCCAGCAGTCTACACTGGCTGGCATGTCCGTGCTATACAAACACATACAACCTACACCCCTGAACTCACAGCTCTCAGCTTATGTTCCCTCTGAGTGATGGGTCACCAGGCAGCACTGACTGCTACCAACTTCAAATATCACTTTTCGTAATATAGGAGAAAAATCATCTATGGTATTTAAGCCATTGTGAGTTGAGATCTCCATGTTCCAGCACTTGCGTGTTTTAGCCTAACTAGGACAGTGACCACCTGCAAATGGTGGATGGTTACATGTACGTTGCTGCTTGACGAGAGACCTCTAAGAGCCAAAGGTGATTATTTTCCAGAAAGGGAGAAAAAGAAAGGGAAGAAAAGAAAACAAGAAGGTGGCTGCGAGAGATATCTGAGGAGAGTGTACTGCTGCGTAACAAGTGACCACGGGCAGGCAAGCTTAATGAGCTTAAGTCCAAAATCAGAAACGGGTCTCCATGGGCTCACATCAAAGCATCATCAGGCTGCATTCTTTCTGGAAGCTCTAAGGAAGAATTAATTTCCTTCCCTTTGCCCTCACTTCTAGAAACTGCCTCAATTCCTTGGCTTGTGGCTCCTTCTTCTACCTCCAAAGCCAGTACCAATAGGATGAGCCCCTCACGGTCTCTCTGCCTCCTGCCTCCACTTGGAAGGATTCCTGTGATTACACTGGCCCATCCCAAAAATCTGGGATGATCCCCATTCGAGGTAAGCTGTTTAGCAACCATAATTCCACCTGCAACCTAATTCCCTTTTGCCTCGTGATCTAGCACATTCACTCATACATTCGGGAGATTAGGATGAGGACATTTTGGGGGAGGGGGCATTTTCTGCCTTCCTTTCACAGGTTAGAAAGTAGACGACTCCTGCAGCCAGAAGGTGGGGAGTGAACATGACAACTTGGGAAACACAGACAGGGTGCACAAGAAAATGACATGGTAAGTCCACTGAGAGCAAACAGAGAGAATCTTCCAGGCACTTCCAAAGGGCACCAACTGCAGGGCAATCCTAAGAAGCAAATGTGTCCTAAACACAGCTTTTTATGGTTTTTCAGTATAAAAAGATGATGGTCAGGTAAGAGTAATGCAGCGTGAGGTTCCTCAGAAATTCTGGAGATCTTCCTGCAGTCCGCCCTAACCAATGTTTGATATCCACGCTACATAATAGTTTCTGTAAATTAAACTTCGTCTAAGTTTATGATAAGAGTGTCCTGTATTTCACGTACTCCCTGGAGTGCAACATTCCAGAAAACCAATTACCTGGGGGAATTCATGAAAACGTGCACAGATTAATAACAACCAACATGTGTAGACCATGCAGATCCCAGGGCATCAGCATTATTCCATCCTCACAAAATCACTGTGACATTCTCAGAGGCCGTGATTCCCATTTCAGAGATGAGGAAACAAAGTCTCAGAGGCTATGAGGTCCACGCACACAGAGCAAGGCAGTCACAGAAATCAGACTCAAATCCTGAATTTCTGATTCCAGGTTCAGCTTTCTTTTTCAAAACACCACGTAGCTCCAAAGAGTCAGAGCGCCCTACAACAGAGGCACTCGGGTAGCCTGCCTTTGATTTCTTTGGCTCTAGGAACACCCAAACCTCAAAATCCCTGCCAAAGCCTTAACCTGGGGGCACAAGGAAAGGTCTATCTACACCTACAGTGAGTAACAAATCAAATACCCCTGTGTAACTGTTTGATTACTGAAGGACAGTCTGACAATGCATCTAGAGAAACATAATCCAAATTACTCTTGGGACTCAGGGCCCATCAGAAATAATCCAAGCTCTTCTAAAATGCTGTCGGTGAAAAAATTAAAAAATAAAAAATAAAAAATAAAAAATAAAAAATAAAATAAAATAAAATACTGTCAGTGGCACCAACAAAGGCTAGGAACCAAAAGCCATGTGTCACAGTCAAAAGACACCTGGCCTGTGACAACCTGCCATGTGACTCTGACACCGTCACTCTGCCCTTCTGAAGTCTGACTCTCTTTATTTGTAAAAGTGGGATGAGGAAGTATCTACTTCGTGAGGCTGCTGTGAGGAAGACATGGATAATGTTGTATGTTGGAGGGAACCTTTTGGGGAGACTGTCTAGCCCACACAGCTGGGTTGAGTGGGTTTCTCTTTCTCGCACCCAAAATAGTCTTACAAAAATAGTATTGTGAAAGAGCCTAGAACAATTCTTAGCCAGAGTTCCCAAGAAATGTGTTATTTCTTTCCAGAAGCTTGAAGTTTTGCAAGAGAACTTAGCACATAGAAAGCACTCCTTTTATGCATTAGTTCATTGATCCTAAATCAGTGATTAGGGCCGCCTGGTGGCTCAGTCAGTTAAGCATCCTAATTTCGGGTTGGGTAGTGATCTCAGGATCGTGATACCGAGCCCCACATTGGGATCCACGCTGGACATAGAACCTGCTTGAGAGTCTCTTTCTCTCTCTCTGCCCTCCCCTCCCCCTGAGCTCACTCTCTCTCTCCCTCCCTAAGGAAAAAATAAAATAAAACAAAACAACAAAAAAAAAATCAATGATTGATTAACCACGTTTATGGAGCCCCTACTGCATGCCAAGTACTGATCTGGGCAGTGTCAAGGAAAAAGACAGACAGGACCCCTGGTCCCTCCTAATTCACCTTCCAGCAAGAGGGAGATGCGGAATGCAGATGATTTGGGAAAGCAGTATATGCTGTGAAGAAAATAAAATAGCAGAAAAAATTCAGGAGTAGAAACAGGTTTTTAAAAAAAAAAAAAAAAACAAAACAAAAAAAAACAGATCTTTGGGAAAGGTCTTTTTGAGGAGTTAGAATTTAAGCCAACACCTGAAGGATGAGGAGATACAGGTTGTTTAGAGCCTGGAGGCAGAGTATTCACGGCCCAGAGAACAGAAAATAAAAAGCCCCGAAAGCAGGAACGAGCTTGGGCCCAGAACAGAAAGGATGTCAGTGCCCCAACCTGTCGCGTTGGGACCAGATTGCCCCCACACCCCTTCCCCAGCCTGTCCCACAGGCAGGCCAGTCCATCTACACATGGGAAATGGAGAGTGTCGAGCAGGGAATGGTACACGATTACTGTTCACTCTCGTGTGCCTGGAAGGACAACACTTCTGAGGGTTTAGATAAAGCTTCAAGACAAATAAAAGGAGATGCTGTGTGTTTGGGGCCAAAGACTTGGGTCTGAAGGCCAAGCCCACGCCCTGAGCCAGATACATGACCTCTCTGTGCCTCAGCTCCCTTACCTGGAAAATTCAGGTAAGGACCCGTTGTCATAAGGTCCCTGTGAAGGCTGAACGGAGCTGGGGCCTGGAGCAAAGCGTGGCCTCTCCTGCCACCACCACTATGGTCATTCTTTCCCACCCAAATCTTCATCTCCCTGCCCCAGTGAAAGCAACCATTACCGGTCCCTGATTTTTCCACTTTGTTCACCTACAGCTTCTAATTTACACCAATCCAACTATTAATCAACACCTGTGCACGGTCCCACCATCCTTGAATTTAGGATATAAAGCCGGGCATGCCCCCCCTCCCCAACAAGGAATTCTAACTCTGTATATGAATCTGAACAGCAACAGTTGCCTCACCATCCTCTTCTCGGTCAAATACAACACAGTAATAAGAGAATCCTATATACGAAGTACAAGGTTTTGGCCCTGTTCACAGAAACAGTATTTTCAGACCACTTTCAAACAGGCCTGACCTCAATCTTGCAGCTCTACCACCACCAACCACTGTAACTGCAATCCCTACAGTAACGACCAATGCCTCTAAATTCCAATAAAACAGAAGAGGAGGGCTGAGGGAGGGAGGAGGAGAGGGGATGGAGGGAAAGGAAAGACATGCCATCCTCAACAAAGAAGCCTCTCCATCTACTCCTCTCTTCTCTGTTGCCCCTCAGTAAAATATTAAAATTTTGTTCTTACAAGTCCCTTGCAAGTTTTGCTAAATTTATTCCTAGTTATTTTGTCTCTTTGGTTGCTTCTATAAATAGTGTATTTTCTCTCATCATATTCTCAAAATGGTTGGCGTAGGCACATAGGAAAACTATAGATTTTGCAAAATAATTTCCTTACCAATCCCCTTAATGAACCCCATTATTGTTCCTAATAGATTCGTTGAGAGGATTCGTTATCTCAGACTTTCCATTAAGAGGTGAAACTGCTGGCAAATGGTAATAATTCTACCTCCCCCTTTCTCATTCTTTTCCTCATTCAAGTGCATCATCAATTAATTCCTGAACAAAGATAAATAACAGTGATTTCAATGAGCATTGTGGGCTTGCTTGGAATTTAACAGGAACGTTTTAGTGGTACACCATGAAAGATGATGCTGGCTTTGTAGATGATTCTATTTTATCAGCAGGTGGTTCTCAAAATGAGGAATATTTAGTATTATCAGCTCTATTTTTAGCATCCATAAAGTGAATCACAGGGTTTTTCTCGTTTGCTCATGGTAAGAATCAATCACGTTGTTAGACTGCCTACGATCGAACCATCCTTCCATTCCTCGAATAAATCCCACTTCGTCAGAGCTCTCATTACCCTATGATGTAATCACTTACTTGTCCATTTCCCTATTTCATAAACTCTTTCAGGTCACTGGCCATGACTGATTCATGCCTGACCCTAGCACATAGTCGACAACTGGTATGTGTTTAAATAATACCTAAGTGAGTGGAATAACTAAAACAAGTCCACCAGACCTCCCCAGACTAACCCTTTGTACCTCTTTCTAAAAACACTCAGAGAGATTGGGTACCTGTCCCAGACTTGATCTTTACAGGTTTAATGAGCACGTGGTTCAAATGGCCCCCATTTCTGACAACGGAACCCTGGAACACTTTGTTCTTATGGGGAAATTGTTCCCTATGGTTTCATGAGACTAACTCTACTTCCCTGCCCCCAACCACTATCCCAGCCCAAAGGGGTGAGTGACCACATCACCGGGGTCTAATAAGAGCATGACACCATGACTGCTTTAGGAACAGGCACATGACCCAACCTGGGCCAATGGCACCTCTGGGAATTTCTTATAGAAACTCTTAGGAAGGGATGACTGGGTGGCTCAGTGGTTGAGCGTCTGCCTTCTGCTCAGGGCATGATCCCAGGGTCCTGGGATCGAGTCCTACATCAGGTTCCCTGTAGTGAGTCTGCTTCTCCCACTGCCTGTGTCTCTCTCTATGTCTCTCATGAATAAATAAAATAAGAAAAGAAAAGAAAAGAAAAAGAAAAAGAAAAAGAAAAAGAAAAAGAAAAAGAAAAAGAAAAAGAAAAAGAAAAAGAAAAAGAAAGAAAAGAAAGGAAAGAAAGAAAGGAAAGAAAGAAAGAAAGAAAGAAAGAAAGAAAGAAAGAAAGAAACTCTTAGGAAAAATGATTTCCAAAAGAATTGATAAACATCAAGTATGTTTGTCTGAGGTTGCTATTTATCATCTTGCTGAAAATGTGGTGAGACAACCTATCTGAGAAGAAAGCAAGGTCAAGAAAACCATGGCAAAGAATGGAAAGAAACAGAGACCTAGTGATAGCATATGAGCCCCTGGATCCAGCTTTTCCTAGTGATAGCATATGAGCCCCTGGATCCAGCTTTTCCTGAAGTCATCACCCCTAGGCTTCTCAATGACAGAAACCAGTATATTACCTTTTCTATTTATAATAGTTTAAGATCATTTTCTATTACTCACAATCAAAGAAAAAATACTAATTCATGTGTTTTTTTGTTTCCTGATGAATACGTTTTGTACATTTTTAAATAAAGGTCGAAAAAAAATTTTAAGCGAGGCAATCCTAACTAGTGAGTGTTAAAACAAAAAATTCAACCGCCTGCTTTTAATTAATGGCAAGATCGGCTGAAAGGCTCCCTTAGTGAATTATAATTTCAGACTCAAATTCCCAAGACAGTTATAGAGAAGCTTGTTAAGCCGCAGAAACCAACGGAATCAAGAGATTACTTTTAACAGGGCGGAGGTTCAATCAGTTCCAGAGATATCATCCATTATGCAAAGCCAAAACCTTTAAAACAAAACAAAAAAAAAATCTTCCTGCCGTACAACCCCAGCAATCTCTCATTCACCTAAAATCTCGAGGCCTCTCTCCTGACTCAGTTTAAAAGTAAATACAGCTGGTGTGATCTACAAACGTAAAAATAAAAATAAATAAATCACGTCACGACAGCTGGAGAACACCAGTGTGCAAGAAGCCAAATCTCAAGCCAGGGAGTTTGGCGGGGGTCCTGCCTCAACAGTCCTGCGTTCTCAAATGCTTTCGGCTCTGCAAAAAAACTGAAGGCTAGCATGCCCTTGGCATTCTAAATGCCTCTGTAGCCATGCAGGCCAAGCGGCATCAATTCCTACGGAAGGTTCAAGAAAATGTCAGCACACAAGCCCAGAGTGCCAGCCCATTTCCCTACCCCAGGCCCTCGGTGGAGAATCCTGGCTGCAGCTACCTCATGAAATCAGACTCTTCCCTTCCTTCAGCTCCAGTTACAATAGACCAAATTCTGGAATCCGGTTTTGATTATTCTCTGGAGAGCTACTTAAGAGCTGCTTCAGGGTTTGAAATCCCTCATTCAGACATAATCTTGAAATAAAAGGCTATATTCAAACGAAAAATGCATTACAGCCTTCTCTTTAGGACCTTCAGTACTGATGGGCAGGGGAGATGGAGAAGAAAGGCATGGGGGAAAGAGGAGAGAGAGAGAAAGAGGGGAAAGAGCAATGTCCTACATCATCAACTCATCTCATCATCGCATAATCCCTGGGAAGTAAGTAATACTGAGCCCATTCTGCAGATGGAGAAACTGAGGCATGGCGATCACACCGGGCAGAGGCAGCGGCCTCTGGGCTCAGAGACGGATATAAAAACACACTCTGTACAACGTTGCTTCTCCCCTTCTGGCTCCCTCCCTCTAGAAAGTCTAACACACAAGTCTGCTCTAGAACCGAAGGATTTCACTGAATGGACCCTTTGCAGACAACAGTCTCATTATCTCAGACATTTTTTTAAAAAGAAGAAAAACAGACCAAGTAACCTGAGGTCAGACAGAACTAGTAATATAGCAGAGCAAAAGCGAGAACCCAATTTCTCCATCTCTCAGGTCTTACTGAATCCACCAGACCGGAGTCTATTTTTTCGGTGCAACTCATCTGTACGGATCCCATACCCAAGCTCCTGATTAATGAGGGAACAACTGAAGAGTGGTACCGCCTTCAAGAAAATGTTCACTGAAAAAAGAAAAAAAAAAGAAAAAGAAAATGTTCACTGGACAAAAAAGGGAAATTTACTTATGAATTCTCTTTTTCTTCCTCAGTGTTCCTCTTTAGGACCAGCTCCTTTTGTTATTGTTGCAATCTATCTGGGAGGTACCCCCCCCCCTTCGTTGCTGTTGCAAAATCTGTAAAAGGGGGGGGGATCTAAACTAAAACAGCACCTATAAGCCACAATTCTGGCAACTGCAAAGGCTAGGGCTATGCCAGTTACTTTCTGAAACAAGTTTAAACCAGAGGTCACCAACTGGTAGCCAGCTGGCTGTACCCAGCCCACAGATGTGTTTTGTTTGTCCCACGGTGCTGGCCCACACAGCGCTTTTAAGAAATTTTTATCTGTTTGCCAACGTTAAAAACCAAGAGATTTCACATCAAGGCCTGGGTTTCCAGCTTCTCTTACCAAGTGGAGGACGTGGTTAACGTTTGCAGATGGAAAAGCAAGTGCCCCCGGTCTCTTCCCGCCTAGTCTATTTCACTGGGTAGGAGAGTTGGTGACCCTTGGTTTAAAAAGTCAAGCAGATGTAGATTGCAAAGCCAATCATTATTAGACTTTTCCCAAAAAAAATCCCCAATAAGAGACTCTTCAGTCAATATTAGGACAGCTGTGATGAAAGGTAAAGCATAGGAGACCAAACTGACTTGAAAATTTAAAAAAAAAAAAAAAAATCTCAGGAGCTAAGTCCATTTGGATTTCTGCTCTAAGAGACTCATTTTTGGGCAGCCCTGGTGGCTCAGCGGTTTAGCGCTGCCTTCAGCCCGGGGCGTGATCCTGGAGACCCGGGGTGGAGTCCCACATCGGGCTCCCTGCATGGAGCCTACTTCTCCCTCTGCCTGTGTCTCAGCCTCTCTCTCTCTCTCTCTATTTCTCATGAATAAATAAATAAAATCTTAAAAAAAATAAAAGACTCATTTTTTATACATTCACCTTTATTGTTTCATTTATTCCTCCCAAAAATCTCAGAAGGATTATTCCCAGATAAACTAAAACCGAGTGATGCTAAATCAGTCATCCAAAATCATACACCAGTAACTTGTAAAGTCAGACTGTGAACCCAGTTTTGACCAGCTACAAACACTGTGCACTGGGAATACTGAAAGAATCCTTTATAAAACCAGTAGGATTGCTTCCACCTCAGGGCCTTTGCACCTGCCCTTCCCACTACTGGAAACCTCTCTACCTAGATCTTTACATGACAGGATCTTCCTCTTTCACTTGATTTACATCACCCTCACGGAGAAGTTTTCCTTAGTCATTTGCACATGTGATTTAAAATCACATGTTTGTGCACACACACCCATGCACCGATTTCTCTCTAGACCCCCTGCTACTCAAAGTGAGGTCCAGCGATCGGCAGCACCAGCAACACCTGGGATGTTAGAAATGCAGACTCTCAGGGCCTCCCTCAGACCTGCTGACTCACAATCCTGCATGTTCACAACATCCCAGGTGACGCGTGCACGTTTAAAGCTTAAAAAGCACTGCTCTACTAGGAGCCCTGCCCAGTGGAAATATGATGTGAGTCACAAGCATGATGCTAAAATTTTCTAGTAGCCACATTAAAAAGGTAACAAGAGACTGTCCACTGTCTCCCCTGCCCACCACCCAAATGTCTGGTTCAGAACCACGAAGTGCTTAGTCACCAGGGTTTCCCCTGTACTTAACAGCAGTTCTGGGTATGTGGTAATAATAAGTAAATGATATTTATTAAAGGATTGTTAAAGGTTAACAAGGAAGGGAAACATCTTAGTAGTTTTTGTTTTTGTGTGGTGGTGGGATGGGAGGGAAGAAATCAGCCCTGTGAAATTGAGACGCATGGGGTCGCCTGGGTGCCTCAGTGGTTGAGCATCTGCCTTTGGCTCAGGGCGTGATCCCGGGGTCCTGGGATCGAGTCCCACATCAGGCTCGCTGCATAGAGCCTCCTTCTCCCTCTGCCTGGGTTTCTGCCTCTCTCTCTGTGTCTCTCATGAATAAATAAATAAAATCTTTAAAAAAACAAACTGGGACGCACGCGGTCAGCTCAGCCACGGACCAGCTGAGCCACCCTGAGCCCATCATGCACGCTCCGAGAGCCACCTGTAAAACACGAAGGCCACTATTTAGCTCACAACCCTCATCAGGACACTCAAATGTGAGAGCACATCCACAAAGCACCCGGCACTGTAGGAACAGGCATTTCCTAAGTGCCAGTGCCTTTCTGGAGTCCTCCCTCAGCCTCTCTCCAGATACCAGGTGCAAACAGTGCTGCTAGCCACTTTCCTCCGGGTAGCACGACGACAGTAGCATGTTCCAGAGTGATCTCCCCTTAGCAGATGGGAGGAGTGTATTAACTACAGGCAGCGCAGACAGTCTGAAGCCACGGAGGTTCCCTTCCCATCATCACCCTGGAGCAGGGCTCAGCAGTCACGGTTACTGCACGGCTTTTAACACTCAGGGCAGCCCTGTCACCTGGATGAGTTCGGCACACCTGCCGCCAGGTCCCGTCCCTTAGAGGAGCGTAAGGTCTCTGCCCAGACAGCCTGGAGCAGCCCATTCTGGAAGGTTCCGTGTGGCTCTCTCCTTTTACCAGTTTGGAGGTGTGGGGAGTGGAGGGACGAGTCTACCCCCCACTTACTGGCCTGAGTCGATCCGCCAAGTGAGGCTTGCTTCCCCCCATAGCTTTAACACTCCCGTCCTAATCCATTAGTCTATCTTGCCCTGAAATCGGAGGCATGCGTTCTAATCTCAAATGTGTTTTTAAATCACATTAGATCAACAGCGTAGGAGAAAGCAAAACCCGGATTTGGACACGACTGGAGTGACACAGAGGGAATAACAACTCTCAGGGCCGTTCCGCCGGGAGAGGAAGGAAGCCCAAAGCAGCGCTGCCCGGAGCTGCCCCAAATCCTTCCCGCTTCTCCCTCTGGCTGAAAACACCATCCCCAGAAATACTTGCAGACCGAGCAGGCTCCCGCAGCAGCACAGCAGACGGGCAAAAGGGAAAGAAAACAAGTGGGGGAGAAAATCGAAACCTTTCATTCATCTGTGGCCCTCCCGTGTGGCAAGCAGAGGGAGATTTTGCAGGGAATGCTCCGTGGATGGGGAGGAAGTGTGACCATTCAAGTACGTTCAAGCACAGATGCCACCACTTACAAGATGCGGTTGGAGCAGGGAAAGAAGAAGAAGGCTTTCTCTTACTGGTTTGAACTGATGCCACGGTTTCCTTTTCTACAATATAATGAGGATGTCATCCCCTCTTCCTCCATGGCAGAGAGAGACAGGAGCCTGAAGAGACGGAGCCTATGAAAAATCCCAGAAATACCCTCAAAGCACTGCTGTCCCTGGGAAGGCTGGAGAGGTATCCGAGCAGCCCCAGCACACTCCCGTGGGCCGAAGAGGTTTCTAGAAGTCTTCCCAGCAGCCAGTGTGGGGTGGCTACCGAGATCCTCTGTGTCACATAGGTTCTTCTCCAGCACTGTGAGGATCTGCCATGGGTCAGACACTGGGGTAAAGGTTGGGGGAGGCGGGGGGGGGGGGGGGGGGGGCGTGGAGGGGAGGGACACACAGAGAAATCACACGGTCCTCCTCTTAAGTAAGGATCAAGGGGATCTGCCCACCACATGTCTTTGGTCTAACAGCTCTGTGGATGGATGGGTACCAAATATTCACCCTCAGCCCCAAACACCACATGAGTGATGGCTGGGAGTACGACAGTGCTAGGACAGTACCTTCCCCGGCCCTGTCATGCCTGTCTCCATGCCTCCTCTTTCCAGCCCCGGCACGAAAGAAGAGAAGAAAATCCGGCATCTCCTACCAGCTCCTTCAGAAAATTCTCCAGGCCCGCTGATGGGACCTCCTGACACTCATTCCCCACCACGCACCCTCCATCAAACTTTAAGTCATCTGAATAAAACACTCCCTTCTCGATTCCCAGCTGCTACCCAGCAACCCGAACACATGCTGGAAAGATGTGATCTTTATGCCTCTCTCTCCCCCAAAAGGGCACTTGGCACTTCTCCGGAGCCACACGGTTTTAAGATCAGGATTGGAAAAAGCCACCGATACCCTCGTAGGGCCGAGGCCACCTCACAGCAGAGACCAGGACATCCCCATCACCAACAATCAAACAACTGAAACCCTCCCAGACATCATACCCCTTTCTCTATTTCGCTGTTGTTGCATTAATCATCCTAACACCTTTTTAATTATAATCGCAAACTGGAAGCCACGGCTCGTGATGTTATAAATACTGATTTTCCAGTTAAATTAGGCATTTGCTGTTTTATGTTTTGATAGGAGGGGGCTGTTTGAAGCCTCGGAAAATATTGCAATTAGTTCTTGCTGTTGAAACAGACAAGACATTAACAGACACATTTGCTGTTTCAGTTTAATGTGGTGGAATGTTTGTGCCTAAATGTACTTCTCTCAAGCTTTGAAAGCATAAGGCATATTTTTTAAAGTGGAAGAAATCAATCACAGTACACCCATTTATTATCTATTTCCCCAGTTAAGCTATTTCTAAAACTTTCCCAGGCTGTAATTTAAACTTGGAAAGCACATCTCTTCAACAGGAAAGGGACTTGTCAGGAAACAATCCTCGTATTTTACCTATTGGCTCTGCTAAGATGATAACATCACTTTAGCTGACAAAGCCCGTGTTTCTGTTTGACAATTGCAATTAATTACGGAGATGCAAGCGAGATGGGGCCAGCCATCCGGATCTGTTTTCCCAGAGAGATAGAAAACGGAAGGAAAGAGGGAAAGAAAAAAAAGAAAAAAAAGAAAAAGATTCTAAAAGAGCGAAGGAGGTTTGCGTCTGAGCATCTGCACCGGTGTCGAGTTAAATGTGATGGCTGGCAAGAAAGCTGGATCATTCATTTATTTCACCTGCGCCCAACTTTCTGCTCCTGTCTCCTCCCTTCCTCTCACCCCTGGCAGAGGGTGGAAGAGGAGAGAGGTGAACGTTTCCACAGGGCAGGAGCTCCAATCTGTTGCGAAGGAGGCGCAGGTTAGAAAGGACACGGGTGCAGCGCACGCGAGGAACTTGGAGCACCAACTGTCGCGCAGACAGACGCGGTGCGGTGCCGCCGAGGCAAAGCCAACCCAGGGTGTTCATGCAGCCGAGGGGATCGAAAGTTCTGGAGATGGGGGCGGGCGGGGAGCGCCTCAGTCTTTACTAGAAAGCCAGAACTTGCCAGCATCACCTTGTTTAACAGCTGCGTGCTCCTGTGGCTCTAACCTGCAAATACTCAAAGTTGGATTCTGGCCACGCCAATGCGTGTCAGGGCGATTTCGACAAGAGATCCCCGGGGACCTCAAAGCACCCCCCCCCCCCGGACACACACACACACACACCGTCCCCGGATCCATCTCGCTACCCCGTGCTCCATTCCTCCCTCGGCGTCCCCAAGACGCGGAAGGCGCGGGGAGCTGGGAGACACCCCCCGCGGGCACCAGGGCCGGGGATTCCCGGGCTCCGAGCCGGGTGGCTGGAGGCACGAGGCACCGGGGCAGCCAGAAAGGAGCGAGGCGGCGCCCCCGCCCCTCGCCCTGAAACAAAGTGATCCCGGGCGGGCGTGCACACAGCCCCCGCCGAGCGGCGGGCGGGGAGGGCCCCGGGTCCAGGCAGCCCCGCGCAGCCCCGCGCAGCCCCGCGCCCTACCTGTACCACTCCAGCCCCTTCTCGTAGTTCCTGTCGAAGAAGTGCGGCTCCACGCCCACCGCCCGCACGTCCGGGTGCACGCGGATGGCCTCCAGCAGCGCGCGGGTGCCGCCCTTCTTGACCCCGACGATGAGCGCCTGGGGCAGCTTCCTCTCCCCGTAGTCCGGGGTGCCGGGCGCGCCGCCCCGGTCGCTGCTCCCGTTGGCCGCCCTCCGGCCTGCGAGCTCGTCGGCCGCGGTGCTGGACTCGGGCGCCTCCCTCTCCGGCAGCGCGCTCTGCGCCGTGGCCGTGGCCGTGTCGCCCGCGGCCGGCGGGGTCCGGAGCCAGGCGTCCCGGGCGCCCCCGCCGCCGCTCGCCAGCCCCCAGCCGTCGGCCCCGGCCCCGGCCCCGGCCCCGGCGGGCTCCCCGGCGGGCTGCTCCGGGGGCTCCTCGGCGGGCTCCTCGGCGGGCTCCTCCGGGGGCTGCTCCGGGGGCGGCTCCCCGCGGCTCGCGCTGTCCGGCGGCGGCGGCGCGGGCGGCGGCGAGGGGGCGCCGAGGCGCGCGGGGGGAGGCGGCGGCGAGGGTGGCGGCGGGCTCGGCGGGGGCTCGGCGGCGGCGCCCGGCGGCTCCTGCAGCGCCAGCGGGAACTGCAGGGAGCCCGAGCCGCCCAGGAGGCTGTAGCACAGGTAGGTGACCGACAGGGACAAGGTGCACATGAAAAGCAGCTTGCGCGCCGGCGGCCCCTTAGCGGAGGCGCCGGGCGGCGGCGGCGGCGCGGCGAGCGGCGGAGGCGGAGGCGGAGGCGGAGGAGGCGCGGGCCACGGGGCCATCGCGGCTCCCGGCTCGCGGCGGCGGCGGCGGCGGCGGCGGCCCCCGGCGCTGCCCGGACATGGTTTCAGCCGCCGCCCCCGCCCCCGCCGCCGCCGCCGCCGCTGCCCCGCCGCCCCGGCTGCATGAAGCGACGCCGCTGCGCCCCCGGCCCTGGCCGCTGTCCCGCTGCGCCGGGGGGGAGCCCGGCCGCATGGCCCCCCCTCCGCGCTCCTCCCGCGGGGTCCGGGCGGCCCCCCGCCACCCCCCCAGCCTCGGGCGCGGGGACCGAGGGGCGCGCGGACCCGCCGGCGGCACCTGCTCCGTGCGCAGCTCCGCCGCGGCTCCCGCTCCAGCCGCCGCCGCCGCCGCCGCCGCCGCCGCCGCCGCCGCCGCCGCGCGCTGCTGCGGCCCCGAGTTCCTTCCCGCTGCTAACTTTCTGCCGGGAGAGCCGAGCGGCGCGGACGGGAGGCGGACGGGAGGCGGCGGGGCCGGGCGCGCGCCCCGCGCCGCCGGGGGAGGGGAGGGGAGGGGAGGGGAGGGGAGGGCAGGGCGGCTCGCGCGCGCCTGCGGAGGGGGGCGGCGGCGGAGGCGTGCGCCGGGGCCCGGGCGCGGGAGGGCGCGGGAGGGCGCGGGAGGGCGCGGGCAGGGCGCGGATCGCGCCCCGCCCCCACCCCCACCCCCACCCCGGTCCCCCCACCCCCACCCCCCACCCGACACGCGCGCCCTGGAGGCGGGCCCCGCCCAGCGCCGCGCGCTCCCCTCCCCGGGGGGCCTGGACGCCGCCCGCCCCGTCCCTCTCCCGATACTTTTAGGGACGCGGCCGCGCACCCGCCCGGGAGCCGGGGGGCCCGGGGACTGCACGCCCCTGCCGGGCCCGCCCTGCTCTCACCCCGGAAATCCTCCCGGGGGCCCGGGCGTGATGTCTTCTGTCTAACTGCTTCTCGGCTAAACTTCCATCTTTCCGGCCTCCCCATCTCGTCTTGGAGCACCAGCCCCCGGGTGTCCCGGCCCTAGAGCTTTTGCCTCTGCCCCCTCCCCCCCAACACACACGGGGTGACGGTGCTTTCTGCTCCAAAACAGTCCCCTACGCGACATTCCTACCCACGGGTACACCTGCGCCCCGTGGGGGCATGGCCACTTAAAGGAGCTCAGATTTCTCCGGACTGGGAGAGACCGAGCCCATCGTCGCTCTGAACACCCTAATAGGCAGAGACAACTTGGGTGGCAGGGTGTCTGTGCATCGCCTCATTGATTTTTTTTTTTTTTAAGTATATTTTCTTCGCAGAGAGATTTCCATTCCTCACCTTCCTCTCCCGGGGGCAATGGTAAACATCAGAAGGCTCTGGAAGATTCAAAACTAGACACTGCTTCCCGTTGCGTTTTTGCTCAGGGAGGTAGCAGGAACGGAGGGAAGAGGCAAAGAGACCAACCGAGGCACTCTAAGGAACTCCGCTTCCCGGGGACAGGGACTGGCCCTCCCGTGCACACCCCTCCGGCCGGCCTCTCCCAGACGCTGGCTCCGGTGAGCCCCAGTCCTGTTTACCCTGCCAGCCTCAGCCGGGTGCCTGGTGGGGTAGGTCTGCCTTCTCCGGGCGGGCTGATGTGGTGGGCATCTCTGGTTTTGTTTGATCACGTAATAGGAACAACAGTTGAAAGAGAATGTATAGAATGTCTAAATATTAACTAGATACCTAGTGCCAAAGAGAGGGGGGAAATGTTAATCAAATAAGATGAAGAACACGGACTTTTCCCTGAGTGAACAAAAGCTCACTGCTGCTCTCAGCTGGACATGAGTTTCCTTCACTGCAGCTTTGGTTCAGATAAAGATTATTCCTTTATAATATATTTTTTATGGTACACTGGAGACCTCTGAAATGCAGAGTCTGGTGTCCTGTAAATCATTCCCTGTAACTAGGGATGCTTTTTCAAACACCACACAACTGCATTACTGTAATGTTAATGGGAAGGGGCCAACTGGAGCAGAGAGAAACACAAGCTTTCCCCATCCCTCTTTCCACTCCCAGCCCAGTTCTGGGTGGTCAGCCAGGAGGCCCTGGTTGCAGCAAACCTTGCCACTGCCGTGGCCCACCTTCCTTTCAATGCCCAGGTACCGGGATACCCAGCATCTGGCCCAGGGCTCTCTGTGTCTAGAGCCCAAATTTCTCCGTGCACCCTCCCAACCGTCCACGTGAACCTGCTGTGTAGTTAGCTTTACCACACGTGCGCTTTTCCGATTTGGAAAACTTTTCATCCAGTGGTTTTAAAATTTAACCCAGGGATGATAGACGGAGAGCTAGATGTGGCCAGTACAGTGATATTAAGAAATTTAAACTGGTTGCAATATTTTTAAATTGAGGGCTCCACCCCACCCCCACCCCCCCCCCCCCCCAGCCACCACCTCCATAAAATCTGGGTTTAAGGTTTTTGTTGAAATAGCAGATTGTCCTCACACCTTTCTGTAACTTGCCCGGGCACTGCCAGTGAGGAAACTTGCCAGCATCCCTTCTTCCTCTTGTCCTCAACTGCTCACGCTTGAGTAAGACACTCTTGACGGAATAAAAACCATTGGGGAAATGTCAGGCTCCATTAACTGATGGGGAAGGGGTGATTTGGGGGGGAAGGAGTGTTGTAGACTTCCTACTTAGGCAGTTGCCTGTTGTTTTTTTTTTTCCTGCTCCTGATCCAGGCTTTTTCTGGGAGCAAGTTTTTGAGAAACCTATAATGAAAAGTAGGAGCCACCTACATAGGGAGAACTCAGACTTCATTCAGCAATTCCCAATGGGTCTGGAGAATGGATAGAAATTTTTTTTTCTGTTTCCACCGCCAACACCCATGCTCATTCAGGCTTTTCCGAGTTTTTACAATCTTCCTCCAGCTGGTCTCCAGGTCTGCGGGGTGCCTCGTTCCCTATCATCCCAGACATCAAGAGCAGACCAATCCATCAATTAATCATAGCTCTGGTAATGCTCTCTATGGCTCAAAACCTCCCTCTCACTGCCTAACCAATAAACTCCAACCTCTTACCTTTGTACTCAAGATCCCCTCCCACCCTTCCTGTAACTCACAGTCCCGCCAAACCAAACAGTGTCTACTCTCCGAATGTACACCTTGCAAGATTCTGTTTCACCTCTGTATGCTCAGATGATGGAGTCAAATCAAAGCTGTCCTTTCCTGGCTACATGGCTTTGGGGCAGGTCATTTCACCCTTCTGAGCTTCAGTGTATGCAGATATAAATCATGTATAATAAGACTCACCTCGAATTGGTTTTAGAAAATTAAATTGATTTAGATCACATATGCAAAAAAATACCTGGCTCCCCGCCTGGCATGTGGTGGCTACCAATCATTACTTGGATCTAAACATTGGCTCCTGCCATGCCTTGCTTCTTCAAGCCTCATCCTTGAAAAATCTGTGTGTGCCCTTTCTTCAGACCAGCCCAATGTGTAAACTGAAGTTCACTCTCCAAATCTGCTCAGTAGCGTATATAACGGCAAGTCCGATGCCTTCTGTAGCTTTTTTCTTTTTTAAGCGATAGAAACTAACTGTGGCTAAATTCAGCTCAGTGTGGTTTTTTATTAAAGAAATTTACTAGGGGTGCCTGGATGGCTCAGTTGGTTAAACGTCTACCTTCAACTCAGGTCATAATTTCAGGATCCTGGGATGGAGCCCTACATTGGTCTGCTTCTCCCTCTTCTGTTGCCCCCCCCCCCCCCTTGCTCGTGTGAGCATGCATTCTTTCTCTTAAACAAATACATCAAATCTTTTAAAAAGGAAAAAAAAAAAAGAAAGAAACACTGGAAGGATATATGATAACTCACATCACAAAAATCAACAAACCAACAAGAAGCAAAAATTGGCTTTGGAATATTGTCAGCTCTCCCGTGGCCCACAGGAGAGATCTATTTTTCTTGGCTCCTTAAAATTAAGTCTGACTTGTGGCACTTGGCTAATGAAGCTTGAGCAGAGGTAAAGTGGTGTGTTCTAGGCAGAAGCTTCGGCACACAGTGGAAGATCTACCAGTGGCAGTGAGCTTTTCCTGCCTGGCAATTGTACAAGAAACCAGATAGAGCCTCTCTTACCTACCATCTATTGGATCCTCCACACTGAGCTAGGTTAGGGTTAATTCCAGCCTATGACAACATACAGCATGATCAAGAAATAAACCTCGGTTGTTCTCAACCCCTTGGTTGTGAGCACAGCACAGCCTAGCTGATCTGTCTAATGAAAGCGTACATACCCATTCATTTCCATGCTGTTGAGCAAAATGACTTCAGTGAGCCAGTGTCAGAACTCCCTTTCACAGAGGGAATGAATAGCACCAAGACAGTAGAGACAGAACTCTTGTCTCATATATAGCAGATAGATTTCCCCCATTTTGGCTTTTACCTATCAATAAAAAAGTGTATCTGTAGCAATTTGGAGGCAAAGCTCCAGACAAAACCAATGTGATAACAAAGAGGAACATTATATGCTTGTAAAAAGAGCAAAAGATTAAAAAATAATAATGCCATGACCTTACGGAAACTTGCATTGGAAAGGATCTCACATGGGAAATCAGGAAATACTTAGAGCTGAAACAGCAGAATCTGGCAGATGGAATTAAGCAATACTTATATGAAAGATTATATCTTCAATATACTTCTCCAAAAAAGAAGAAAAATTAAAAACAGATGAGCTACATGTTCAACTCAGGAAGCTAGAAAAAGAGCAAGAGAGAAAAGTCGGAAAGAAAGGAAATGATAAAAGATAAATGCCAAACATCTTTTTATATTTATGTGCTGCTGCTTACTTACTGCTAAGGACTGAATTGTGTCTCCCCCAAATTCATATGTTGAGGCCCTAACCCCCAAGGTGAGCCTGTCCGGAGATCCAGTCTTCAGGAAGTAGCTAAGGTTAAAATGAGGTCATGATCAGATAGGATTGTGGCCTCATAAGAAACTGAAGAGTTATCTCTGCTTCTTCATATGTCCAGCCATGGGAAGACAACCCAGGAAGAGTCCTCACCAGAACCTGACCATGCTGGTGCCCTCATCCCAGACTGCTGGGCCCCAGCCCGGTGAGCCGCACTCCTGTCTCTGAAGTCACCCACTGCAGTATTTTGTTACGGTAACCAGAGCCAAGACCAAGATCTTTCTCGGTTTGTAAAATAGGCTCTGGTACCAATTCCCATGTACGTTGGGGTTGAGGAGAGCAAGCAATTCTCAGACACCAGCTGGGTGTCCTATAGTCAACTCAGTTCTGACCCTATGAATCCAGAGATAGCACCAGATCCCACAGGTCAGGGTGCAGTCCACTGCAGATGCCAATGTCAAGTCTGGGCCATCCACCTTCACTAATGCCCCACAGACTGTAAGTCAGAAGTTCCGAAAAACCCGCTCCTCAGGCTCGATTAATTTGCTAGAGCAGCTTACAGAACTCAGAGAAACATTTTACTTACTAGATTACTAGTTTATTATAAAAGTATATCATTCAGGAACAGCCAGAGAGATGTGTAGGGCCAAGTATGGGGAAAGGTATTGAGAAGCTTCCATGCCCTCTCTGGAAGCACCAGTCTCTAGTCCCTCCACGTGGTCACCAACCCAGAAGGAAGCTCTCCATGTCCTTTTGGGATTTTATTGAGGCTTCATTATGCAGTCCTGATTGATCAACTCCTTGGCCATTGATCAACTCCTTGGCCATTGAATTGATCAATTCAACCAGCAGTCAGTCCCTCTCCCTTCCCAGGTGTGGATAGGAAGTAGTTTGCTGAAAGTTCCAGCCTTTTTATCAAGTGGTGGGTTCCCCCTGGCAACCAGGCCCCACCCTTAGGGTTATCTAAAGGCTTTCCCAAAGTCACCTCATTAACACCACAAAAGAGATGTTTAAGGCTCTGACCACAGGAAATTCCTAGGGTTTTAGGAGCTCTGTGACAGCACCAGGGTTCCAGATCTGATACATGTTTCTTATTAGAGATCACAGTATCACAGTGCACCACCTGGTCTTTTAACATAGACCCCTCTTGGCAGAACAATCTTAAAGGTCAAAGATCTTGGCACATACTAGGATTCCATTCAGTCATTAATAACTATCCAGTCCATCATCATGTGGTATGAAAAAGTCTCTCAGGATGAGGCCCTTCTCGTTTGCAGGTTTCTATTGTCAGGTTCCCAAAGCAGAGGTGGCTTCAGCAATATAAGGCTTCCCCCCTTTCAGGCATCTGATTTAACTGAACAAAGAGACAACATCATCTCTTGCTCTGAGCCTCTTTCGAGGTGTTAATGTAATATTGATTTCCCTCATTACAAAACGCAGTCATTCATTCCCTTATCGTCGGGGACTATTTTTCCTTTTCTCTATTCATACCCAAACCTTTCCACCTTTGAAAGGGACATTGGATTGGGCCACCGTGCTGGTCTAGATTGCAGGCAGCAATACTGGTCTGGCAAGCACCTCCCCTCCATCCCGCTGGTCACAGAGAGTAAGGTCACACAGGTGCAGAACCAGAAGGCTGTACTTACCCCCAGGCAACATCATTGCCAATATGCAGGCTTAGCCCCCATTTTGCCCGCATCAGGTCCCTAGCAATTCTGACCTAAAGGATAGAAACATAGAGTTTCTTGCTTGGAAATCATCCCTGCTTCTGCCTGGTAGTTGGACTATCTATGGCTAGTCCTATGACCACCACATCAAATAGGCAAAAAAGTCAAAGTCCAGATGATGTAAGAAAGAAGAAAAACTAGTCATTAAGTGTCTTCCCCTGGCAAGAATTATACAGGCATAAGGGCATCCTTTCCCACCTCTTCTTTCATCAGAAAAACAGACAAATCTATCCCGTGAGGACACTTCCCCATCCCTCCCTCATGTTCTTGTTCAGTGTGAACACACACCCTGGGGGCATTCATTTTTATGTTTACCGGTTCTCTTTGGCTTGGTTGCTATTTCTTACTGAGTCATGAAAGGCTCTTAAGTATTAAGGACACCAGATTTTTTTTCTCTCTATCCTGTATTTTCCAATTATTGGGTCAGCAGTTTCTCTTTATTGGCAACTTACCTTTACTGTTTTTGATTGTGTATGTGTTTCATTTTTATGTACTCAGATTCCCAAATATTTACTTCTTAGTTTTTACCTTTGATAAAAGATGGTGTTCCCCAAAGTTTGTAATGATCATCTACATTTTTCTTCTAGTAATTCTTGGTTTTATTTTCTACATTTAAATTTTAAAACATCTGAAGTTTATTTTGGTATACAGTTTTACATAAAGATCTACTTTACTTTTTCTTTCCATCATTTTCCCAGCATCCGAGACTGCGATGTTACATAATAAACCCACAATGTTGGGATTTTCCCATCCAGAAATATAGGAAGTGAATCTCCATTCATTCAGTCTTCTTTTATATATCTCATGGGACTTTCTGTAATTTTATTGATGTACACTCTGCACAAATCTTTATCTGGGTGAGCTTTTTGACATCTGATTCTGCTCTGTTCAATTTCATTGAATCTCTTGCTCTCTTTTAGCTTCATTCATAAGTTCATTCTTTCATTTGTCACTAATGGAGTTAGTATATTCTGGATGAAATCTATAGGTAGTAGTGAGACAGGAAGCAAAATCCCTGTCCTCTTAAAGGCAAAACAATTATACAAGCAAGTGTAATCAAGTGAGGCAAGTAGTGAAAGAGAAAAAAATACAGAGGGCTCTGGTGCATGCTGGAGCATCTTTGTTAGCCTGCAGAGCCTTTGAAGAAGGCTTCACAGAGGAAGTGACATTTCAATCTATATTCAAAAGGATTGGATTGTACCAGCTAAAGCAAGAGGATTATTTTTAGTATGTGCAACATCTACCCACCTCATTCATTTTAAATACATTTAGCAAACTAAATGGAAGGTAACTTTCCTAAGAGAAAAAGGAAGGGTATCTGCCAAAAACACAGAGTAAACATTATAATGAAACATAATGAAATAGTAGAAGTAAGCCCTTGTAAGACAGAAACAAGACAAATGTGCCTTCCACCTTCTGTTCAGCATTACACCAGGGCTTCCAGTTAATGCAATAAGACAAGAAAGAATAATAAAGTACATGAGATTTGGAAAGAAAGAAACAAATTATTATTATTTGCAAATTATATCTTTGTTGGCAAATACATGAAAATCTACAACCAAAGAGTTTGGCAAGCTTGCTGAATAAAATTTAAAATATAAAAAGTAGATCCATTCTTATATATAATCAGGACGCAATTAGAAAATATAACCTTAGGGCCACTTCATTGGCTCAGTTGGGAGAGCATCCAGCTCTTGATCTCAGGGTCCTGAGTTCAAGGCTTCCATTGGGCATGGAGCCTACTTTAAAGAAAGAAAAAGAAAATATAATCTTAAAAGATCCTATTCAGAACTACAACAAAATTCAGTCAGCAAGTCTCATATAGACAACATTATACAATTTTTGACAGTATTATATTAATTTCCTAAGGCAACCATAACAAAATACCAAATACTATGTGGCTTAAAACAGAAATTTCTTCTGTCACAGTTCTGGAGGCTGGAAATCTGAAATTACGGTGTCAGCAGGCATCTGTGTTTGCATAGCACTTTCCTCTTTTTATAAGGACACCAGGGCAGCCCTAGTGGCTCAGCGGTTTAGCACCACCTTCAGCCCAGGGTGTGATCCTGGAGACCCGGGATGGAGTCCCACTA
Organism: Vulpes vulpes; assembly: GCF_048418805.1. Lineage (NCBI taxonomy): Eukaryota > Metazoa > Chordata > Mammalia > Carnivora > Canidae > Vulpes > Vulpes vulpes. The sequence continues at coordinate 95,368,413 of NC_132782.1, forward strand.
AGGGCTCCCTGCATGGAGCCTGCTTCTCCCTCTGCCTGTGTCTCTGCCTCTATCTCAGTCTGTGTATCTCTCGTGAATAAATAAATAAAATCTTTTTAACAAGACATGTTTAAAAATATATGTATATAAGGACACCAGTCCCATTGGCAGAGCCCCCCCTCCCCCCATGACCTCATCTCACTTTGATTCAATCTACAAAGATCCTGTTTCCAATAAGGTTCCATTCACAGGTACTAGGGGATAGGACTTGAATAGATCTTTTGGGGGAGACACCATTCGACTTGTAGCAAGCATAAAAATATAAGAATAAACAAAGCCTACACATTCATGCATTTAACATAGTTGTGAATAGTTGTGAATTAAAAACCCAGTACTATAAGGATAAAATTCTCACCATTAATCAATGAATTCCAAGTAATTTCAAACAAAATCCCAATAGCATCATGTGTAGGTATAGGTTATATATATTTTGATAAGGTAATTCTAAACTTTATGTAATGATAGGGAAGCAAAGTAGTATCAATGCCTCCTTGAAAAAAGATGTGTAATCAGAATAACCAATCTCCCCCTAAGAAGGGGAGAGGATTTAAGTTGAAAGGAAAGATTACAGTAAATTTCTTAGCCCAAAAAGTAGTTTGTTTATACAGGTGCTGTCATGTAAATTCTCTCTGTATTCTGATAAGAAAGCTGAGTTGACAAGCTCATATACTAACCAAGGAGCTCAGGTTTGTTGATATTAAACAAAAAAGAAGCTCCCAAATAGGAATATTGCAAATAGAAATAAATGTAACTGTCTAATCTGATCTCCCTCCTAAGTGGCAGGTTTGATCCAGTGTATTTTCCTGCCATTCCATGTAAAAAGAAAAAGAAGTCTCTTGGTCTGAAGCTATTTCTATAGTACAGTATGTCTTTACCTATCTGACATGTAAAAATATCTATATGTGCACAAATGCTGAAATGTGCAAAATACATTTTCCATAATCATGAGAAGTCATAAAACATGACTAATGTAGGAGAGTGATCGTTCATTGATGCTCATTGAGTGAACACTTTTGCAATGAACTCATTGAGTTTTGAAAGAAATTTTATTTTGAAATGATTTTAGAATTATGGATGGTTATCAAGGTAGCACAGAGTTCCTTCATACTCTTCATCCAGCTTCCCCTAATGTGAATAGCTCACATAAGCACAATCCCTGTGTCAAAACTAAGAAATGAACCTTGCTACAATCCTACCAACTAAACCTCATTCTCTTTACATGACACTGTTTGTTCTACTAATATCTTCTTTCTATTCCAGTATCCAGTTGCATTGTATTTCACTGTCCTATCTTCTTAATCTCCACCGGTGTGTGTGTGTGTGTGTGTGTGTGTGTGTGTGTGTGTGTGTGTGTTAGAGTTGGTCATCAAGAGAATGTGACTGCCAGTTGAACCTTTGAGCTAGACCCAGGCTGTTGAAGGCTCCTCACTCTCTGTGGAATGTCTGTTCTGTACACCATTCCCAAACTAGGAATTGCTTCAGGGATGCAGCTTTGAGTTCTTGGGCTTGGGACACCTGGATGCCTGCATGCCCTGAGTCTGAGGCTAACACCACCAGGATCTTGAGGGGAGATGAGCTCTACTCTCTTCATCTTTCTTTTTTTCGAGTTTTATGGTTTTATTTATTTTTTTAAGATTTTATTTATTTATTCATGAGAGACACAGAAAGAGAGGCAGAGACACACAGGCAGAGGGAGGGAAAGCAGGCTCCATGCAAGGAGCCCAAAGCAGGACTCGATTCCAGGAATCCAGGATCACACCCTGAGCCAAAGGCAGATGCTCAACCACTGGGCCACCCAGGTGTCCCTCTCCTCATCTTTCAGTAAACCTATTTGTCCCTAAAGGAAGGAGAGAAGGAGGGACGAAAGGCAGGAATCCAGCCTTGAAAAAGCAATGTGTTGATAAGACCATCTGGATGGTCCACATGACTGAACCCCACTGAGGCTTCTGTGTAAACTTTTAAGATTCTGGTGGGCAGGTGTACAGATCTACTTATCTTGTAGCTAACCAAGACAAGCTTCCTATGTAAGTTCCTTTGCTCATTAAAACTACCAATCTGGAGTGGTCTGTCTCTTTCTTCAGCCTTGCTTTCCATGTATGAGGGCCAGTTTCAGACTCTCCCCCCTCCCCCAGGAACTCTGAGTTTGCAAGCCAACACCATGACAGCTTCTCAAACCTTTCCTTGTCTTTTTTTAAGGTAACATTTTTAGGTAATCTCTACACCCAACATGGGGCTCGAACTCACAATCCCGAGATCAAGAGTTGCATGCTCCACTGACAGTCAAGCCAGGTGCCCAATCTTTTCTTGTCATTAAGGACCTTCACACTTTAAAAAAGTAGTGGACATTGTGTAGAATTTCAGTCTTGGATTTGTCTGATGTTTTTCTCATGATTGGAGTTATGGGTTTGGAGGAAGAAAACCACAGAGGTGAAAGGTTTCACTCATCATGTCCTATCAGGGATATATGACATCAACATGATGTTGGTGTCATTATTGGTGACATTAGCCTTGAAAACAAGATTCAGATGGTGTCTTCCAGGTTTCTCCACTATCAAGTTGTCTTTCTCTTTCCATACGCTAGGTTTTAGAAGTGGATGACTAGGTCCACCCATGTTCAACGGGAAAGCAATTAAGTTTCACCTCCTAGAGGGAGGACTATCAAAGATGATGTAAACACATATTAAAACCGGGATAATAATAACCCAGAACCACATATTTGGGTTTATGCAAATATTTCATTTCTCTTTAATGTTCCCTTTATTAATCTGAGCATTCATTGGTAGATCGTACCTGTGGCAATTATAACTGTGGTGAGCTGATGGTGAGTTTCTATTTCTCTCATTTTTTTACCCTTATTAATAGGAATTTTCATGTAGGGAAGATTTATTCCTTTTTCTCCATTTGTTTATTCAATTGCTTATTTACATCAGTATAGAGTCATGGACATTTATATTTTTCTTTGATCCATACAATCAGTATAATCTTATGCTATTTTAATTTATTTTATTGCCAAAAATGTTCCAACTTTGGTCATTGGCAGGTCTTCCGTATTGGCTCCTATATTCTTCTAACTTGCTCCCATTTTGTGTGTGTGTGTGTGTGTGTGCGTGTGTGTGTGTTTTATTATACATAAGAGACAGAGATTGAGAGAGAGGCAGAGACACAGGCAGAGGGAGAAGCAAGCTCCATGCAGGGAGCCCGACGTGGGACTCGATCCCGCCTGTCCAGGATCACATCCGGGACTGAAGGCGGTGCTAAACTGCTGGCTGCCCTGTTTTTGTTTTTGTTTTTTTAAACACTACAGAGAACCCTGTTTATTCTTCTACACAAAAGAAAAAGGCCAAGAATACCCAACACAAGTTTGAAGAACACAAATAAAAAATGAGTATTCATACTATCAAATAGCAAAAAGCAAAACAAAACACAAAACACAGCGGATATTATAAAGTAATTAGAACGATGAGAATAATGTACTATTGGCTCAGGGATTGATTTTAAAAAATAAAGAAAAAAATCAATGGATGAGACTAGGAAGGCCAGAAACAGAAGCACATATGTGTGAAAAATTAAGTTTTAACAAAGAAGGCATTACAAACCAGTGGGAGAAAAAATAGATTATTTAGTAAATCACTGGCGCAAAGAAAAAAATTAGATCCCTCTCACCACTGTACACAAACAAAACAAAGAACAGGCAGATTAAAGACCTAAGTATGACAAGAACTTTTAAAATTTTATAAGAAAACATAGGAAATCCCTGTGACATCCAGGTAGGAAAGAATGTCATAAACAAAATGCAAAGAGCACACATCATAAAGGAAAAGACTGATAAATTTGGCTATATTTCAAATTTCTTTTAATGGAAAGATGTCATAAAGAAAATGTAAAGCAAAGTAGCCTGGGGCACACCTGGGTGGCTCAGTGGTTGAGCATCTGCCTTTGACTCAGGTCATGATCCTGGGGTCCTGGGATCTAGTCCCACATGGGGCTCCCTGCGGGGAGCCTACTTCTCCCTCTGCCTATGTCCCTGCTTCTCTCTCTGTTTCTTGTGAAAAATAAATAAAATCTTTAAAGGAAAAGAAAGAAAAGAAAGGAAAGGAAAGGAAAGGAAAGGAAAGGAAAGGAAAGGAAAGGAGAAAAGGAAAAGAAAAGAAAAGAAAAGAAAAGAAAAGAAAAGAAAAGAAAAGAAAAGAAAAGAAAAGAAGCCTGGAAATATAATTTAGAATATATATATGAATATACATAAGAAACTCTCACAAATATGGGCACCTGGCTGGCTCAGTCTGTGGAGCATGAGACTCTTGATCTCGGAGTATACGTTCAAGCCCTACATTGGATCTAGAGATCACTTAAAAATAAAAACTTAACAAAAAAAAAAAAGGGGGGGAAACTTTCACAAGTAATTTGAAAATCACTAGAAAAAGGTTGAAAAAGATATACAAAGGCAAAAAGAAAGTTTTTGAAACACAGAAGAAAATCTGAATGGCAAATAATCCTAAGAGATTATGATCAATCTCACTATCAAGTAGAACAGTAAAAAATTAAAACACAGATGATATTCCTTATCATGCCCGTGAACCTAACAAAAATTAATGCCTAGCTCCAAACTTTAACAAGGATGTGGGGGAGAAGGACATCATATGTTCCTGATAGGAGTGTAAATTAGTAATCAAAGAAAGCTCATCAAAGAAAAAATAGTAATATCGCATCAAGGTAAATGTGTATTGTCACATGACTAAACACCACTTTCTTGTGTGTGCACTAGAAAATGCTCATTTATACACATAGAGCGTATGTATAATACTGTTTAACGTATTAAAGGTGAACAACTTTCTGTCAGTAAGGGAATGGATTACTGTGGTTTATTTATACACTGGAATATGAGACTGCAGTTAAAAAAGAAGCAACTAGTCCCAGGCATATTAACATGGATACAGCTCAAAAAGCTATTATTGATTAATGAAAGCCAATCAAAGAAGAATATGTACTTAAATAAAAATTTTTGTGCATAAAAGTAAAGTATTTTGAGGGCACCTGGGTGGTTCAGTCAGTTAGGCATCTGCCTTTGGCTCAGGTCACGATCTTGGTGTCCTGGGATCTAGTCCCGCATTGGGCTCCCTGCTCGGTGGGGAGTCTGCTTCTCCCTCTCCTCCCCACTTGTGCTATCTTGGTTGCTCTCTCTCTCTCTCTTTCTCTCTCTCTCTCTCTCTCTCTCTCTCACACACACACACACACACACACACAAATAAATAACTTTTTTTTTTAAGTGTAGCAAACTTGTTTGTGGTGATAGATGCATAAATATTCTTGGAATAATTCATGTTAATTTCATGGTATGGATACCCATAATGAGGGAAAGAGGAGAGGGAACAGAAAGATAAATTTATGTGTAACTGCCATATTTTGCTTCTTAAAAACAAAGGCATTGTAATGGACTGGATTGGCTGGATCATATCCCTCAAAATTTCTGTGTTGAAGTCCTAACTCCAGGAACTCAGAATATGACTTCATTTGGAGATAGGGCCTTTAAAGAAGTAGTTAAGGTGAAATGAAACCCTTTGGGTGGGGCTGACCCAATGACTGGTATCCTTCTAAGACGAGGTGATGAGGACACAGACATCACAGGTCTAAAGGTGACCACGATGTGAGGACACAGAGAGAAGGCTACTATCTGAAAGCCAGGTAGTGAAGCCTGGGGAATAAAAACTAAACCTGCCGATACCTTGATCTCAGACTCCTGCCTCCAGAACTGTGAGAAAATACATTTCTGTTCTTTATGCCACCCAGTGTGTGATATTTTGTTATGATAGTTGTAACAACTAATACGACATCTGAAGCAGATATGGCAAAATTGAACATCTATTGCTTCTGAGCATTGAGACCATAGGTATAGGTTATATCATGTACTCTTTTGTGTGTTTGCAATGTTTCTTTATCAGTTAAGAAAATAGTAATTAGGGGCACCTGGGTGGTTCAGGCGGTTAAGTGTCAGACTCTTGATTTTGGATCAAGTCATGACCTCAGGGTTGTGAGATCAAGCCCTGCATTGGGCTCTGTGCTGGGCATGGAGCCTGCTTGAGATTCTCTCTCTTTCTCTGTTCTCTCATGCCCTGCTTACTCTCTCTCTCTCTAAAGAAAAGAGAAAGAAAGAAAATAATAAGTAGATCCCCAAAAAGAATGACTCAAATATAATAGAAATTTATCTTTGATTATGTCATATGTGGGTGTTGTGTTGGGCAAGTGGCTCTCCTCCACAAGGTATGTCAGCACCCACGACTTCTCCTCTCCTGACTCTGCCACACTGAAGAGCTGTATCAGTGCCTGCAACTGTCCTACCCCAGGAGAAAGAGGGAGCATCGAGAAGACACCCCTGCTTTGCAAAGTTCCACCCTGGGGGCACCTAGCTGGTTCAGTCAGTACAGCATGTGACTCTTGATCTTGGGGTTGTAGGTTCTAGGCCCATGTTGGGTGTAAAAATTACTTAAAAAAAAATAATTCTTTAAAAAAAAAAGTCCCAGCCTGGAAAAGGCTCACATCACTCCCACTCCCATATACCACACTTCACAGCAATTTTCTGGGGAACCACTTCACCATGCACAAAGCACATAGCTAGTAGCCCTGCCCACAGTGTCCTAACTAAGAATTTCAAGTTATTCAACTCAAGTCCCATCAGTAAAAGAACATTAAGTTCTTCTGTATTAGTCAGGGTTCTCTAGAGAACAAAGAGGAGGTATAGAAATCAATGTAAATAAATAAACATATTTAAAATTATAAGAACTGTATTTATAGATTTATGTTAAACAAATACATTTATGTTAAATAGATATATTTATTTCAACAAGTACTTTGATTTAGATAAGTAATCAGCATAATAATAGATTTATATTAATAATATATTTATGTTAGTTGATGTGAATTTGTGCATATAGATCAAATTTATATATAAAATTATATTACGTGTGTGCATATGCATATATCAACACACACACATATATATAGAGAGAGAAAGAGAAACAGAGAGGTTTATTATAAAAAATTCTGGTCCCTAGATTATAGAAACTAAACTGCAGGTGATTCTGGAACCTGGAAATCCAGGAGACAATGGTGTTGTCCCAGTCCAAAGGTCTGAAAACCAGAAAAGCCAATGTTTTAGTTTAAGTCCAAAAGCAGGAAAATTCCCCCTTGCTGGAGGGAGGGTCAGCTTTTTTGAGTTACTCGGGCCTTCAACTGATTGAACAAGGCCCACCCATATTAGGTGGTCTGCTTTCCTGCATCTACTGATCCAACCTTCCTCTCATTTGGAAACACCCTTAAAGACACACCCAGAATAATATTTGACCAAGTGTCTGGGCACCTTGTGTTTGAAACATAAAATTCAAGTTGAACTATGAAATTCACCATCACACCTCCCCCATAAAATAAATTTCTCAGCTTTCACTCTCGGCTCCTTTTAGCCTCTGCTTCACCTGATCCCTGGCATAAACTTTGGAATTTTAGACTTATTGTCACTGCTGAATCTATATTTAACATTATACATCTTCTTTTATATTTGCATGTGTTTTCAGCCTTTATTCATATAATCATACACCCTCAATGCATGCTGTGTTAAACTTTTTCCACTGCTCATTCCCATTCCTTTACAAACCCCATACTTGAGGCCTTTTGATTTGACTCGGTTTTCTTTTATTCCCTAGAGGTTTTGAGCTTCTGAGTCAGACCAGAACTTGGCAGGGCCCCCCCATTAAGTAGCATGCTTTTACATGAAAGACAGGAGTCAGTTATTTTTTTCTGGACACGAAGGACTCTCAAACCATGATTAGATCAAGACGAGCCAACAAAAACTGTTTTTCATGAGAGGATAAAAATGTGCAAAAACACAATTCTGCCTGCAAGTAGAAAACACAATCAGAAAGTATCTTTTTTTCCTAATATTTTCCTGTTTTTAGGATCACGAAATACGAATTCATAGTAGTGAATTTATTTAGTAGCAGAAATAGATAAATAAATCCACAAACACAGATATAATTGGAAGTTCCTCTATTAACAAGTACTGGATTTACAATTTCTCATTGATAAAATGAAAGCTACTTTTTAAAGTCAAAGGCATCAAGCCTGCCACTGTTAGATAATATAATCATGTTTGCCCTGGTCTTCGTGCCACTGCTCAGTCTGCACTTTTATTTGCCATGTTTATGCTTGGTGTTTAGGCGTTTTTACAAATATTATTGAAGCCCTCATATCTGATAAGTGAAAAAGCAGCAAGGATATTGAAAAAGTTGCAAAGAAAGGGAACACGGTTAAAAAGGAAGCGATTTCTAGAAATGAGAGTCAAGAGGATGAAGAAGGTGGCATGTGTGCTTGCATGAATTATTTGGGAGTGTGAATGATTTTAAAGCAAGAATGAATGGCGCTTGTGAAATCAACTGTATTCATCAAGAAGTGAGAAAAACTATTTGAGTGAGTGAGGGAAAGAAGTCAGACATCCATCCACCTAGTGTTAATTGTTGGCAAAGCTTGATATGGGGAATTGAAGGACTAAGTAGGTTTTCAAGGGCTGCTGCTGATTCTGTTGTCTTATAGGTTATTCCCACCAGGGAGGAAGGCTTATCTGAATCTGCACACCGTCAGTGTGAGTGGCAAACTAGCACACGTGGGCTTCAAACCACTAAAGAATAATGTATGTCACTAGCAAAGATTATGCAGGGCGAGACAAATACCTACCTTAACAGATTTCTGAGAAAGACAAAATTTATCTATTTGGGGAAAATAAATCTGCTAGAAAATATATATGGAAGAGGGAGAAGAATATGCCTGCTTTTCAAGCTTCACAGAAATTGATTCATATCCTTGTTAAGCAGAAATGCAATGCGGATCTCGGGTTTATATCTGTCTTAGTTACTTGGGACTTGAAAAACATATGGATTTACAAATATCCTTTCAGAACCTAATCTATCCCAAAGTATAGACTGCCCTAAGTAACCATTGTTAACAGTTTGTTAGGTGCTGATGGTTTTCTTCCCTTGTTATAAATAAAAATTGAGCTATGCGATAAATACTACGATTTGCCAAATTCATTTTGTCAGAGATTTAGGAGACTTTTCTTATTGATACATTTAGATCAACCCCATTTCTTTTAATGACCACAGATGATTACCTAGAAATTCATCTACTGTAAGATATTAAACAATTCTTCTGATGGATATTTAGGTTTTTTCCAATTTGGGAATATATTCGGTGCATATATGAATATCACACATAAATGTATAAATATACACACATATATATTAGCTGCAGAATTGCTGCATCAACTGGTATATGCCTTCCATAATGTAAAAACAAAAATTCTGTGGCAATTGATATTTATACCCAGTTATTTTTAATTCAAATATATATATTAAATTTACATAACATTGACAAGATTAATACATGGAACCCCAACACACCTTCAGCAAGATTCACCACTTGTTCCACTTGTTAACATTTTGCCATGTCACATGTATCACTGTCTCATTCTCTTTCTCGTTTTTTTCTGGTTTCGGAGAAGTTTGACTATATAATACCAATTTATCTTCTAATAGTTCGCTGTATATTTTCTAAAAACAAGAATATTCCCTTATTGATGTAACCACAGTATATGAACCAAGCTTAGGGATTTTAACGTTGATATAACACTTTTATCTACTGCACAGTTTATATGCCAATTTTGTCAATTGTTCCAATAATGGCTTTTATAGCCATTTTTCTCCCCACCGGTACAGGAACTGGTCCAGAATCCTGTTTTGCATTGAATTGTTATTGCTCTTTAGTCTCCTTTAATCTGGAAACAGTCCTTAGCCTTCCATTGTTTTTCATGACTTAGACATTTTTGTAGAACATGGCAGGTTATTTTATATAATGTCCCTCCATTTGGGTTGGTCTGATGTTTCTTCATGATTAAATTCACATTTTACATTCCTGGCTAAAGCATTTAAAAGTGATGTTGTGTTACATCTAGAGGCACATTAAAGCCATTTGCCCACTCATTGGTCATTTTAATTTTTCTCATCTGATGAAAATGTTGTCTAATGAAGAGCTTTAGAAAAAGTTCCCCCACAATGTGCCATTTTGGCATATGGACTATTATGAGCTGAAGGCAATCAATACCCAACAGACTCAAGAAAAACTTTTACCTGGCCCTTAAACTACTAGAAAGAATTTAGATAGGAGCCCTGGCCCAGAAAGACAGCTGTTACCAAGAGATAATTTTTTATCTGAATGACCTATCTGTATGGCAGGACAAACATCTAATTACTAAACATCTGCTCTTTTTTTTACAAAGATTTATTTATTCATATGAGAGAGAAGAGAGAGAGAGTGAGCAGGGGAAGGAGCAGAGAGAGGGAGAGAGAAAGCCTCAAGCAGACTCCATGTTGAGTGCAGAGCCTAATGTGGACCTTGATCCCTGGACCCTGAGATCATGACCTGAGCCAAAACTGAGAGCTGGACACACCTGACTGAGCCATCCAGGCGCCCCAAACATCTGCTCTTCTTATTGTCCTATGAATCACCCTGTTCCCCTTAGAAGTCCCAGTCCCCGTGCCACTCCTTAGCTCAATATGGCATATCAGCCTCAATTGTCTGGCTTGTCCGTGGGGCTCATATTCTTAGGTGATCCCCATACTATCAGAATTCAATTTGTTTTTCTCCTGTCAATCTGTCTTATGTTAATTTGATTATTAGGCCAGCCAAAGAATCTAACGGGTGGAAGGAAAAATATTTACTCCCAAACACTAGCTTAGCTTCTAGGTATTATTACTATTATTCACTTGTAACTAATCAATTCTCTGAAGGAAGACACATACAGATCATATAAATATTCTATTCCTCATCAGACTTTCATGTCCTGGATATAGTATCCATTGACGACAACTGTCTAAACAAACCTTTAATATAATGATTTCAAAATGGTGATATTCTAAGCCTACTACTTCCTCCACATTTATCAGTTAGCATTTTGCTGAAGGAAGAGCATTTTCTTTTTTCTGTCTGTTTAATCTAGCTAACTAGCTGGCTATCTTGCTATCTATCTTTCTGTATGTCTATCTATCTATCTATCCATCCATCCATCCATCCATCCATCCATCCATCCAACTATCCAGTCCCTTGTCTACTTACTGTCTGCACAGATAAATAGGTTACTATTTTATTCAGTGGGTTATAATACATTATTGGTCTCACTTATTTTTATATTCAGTTTTTCCCAGACCTGGCCCTTTAAGCAGGTTCTTGTGTCCTCTTGATAAGTCCCCACAAATTGTTGTTGTTGATGTTGTTTTAGTACTTGCTTACCTTTTGGCACAAGAAGATATTCCAAGTTCTTGAACCTTTCCTGTCCCAGTTCTGGAATTAGTACTGTCTCCAAGCATTTCTGGGTCTTCTTGGTGGAGATTGAAGCTAAGATCTGAGCTCTGGGTTTATTCATTGTCACTGAGATGTCATTGCCTTGTCCTTTCAGTGGACAGAGCCATGAAAATCTTTATATTTTTATATCAGAAGCCACAAATTTATACTGAGACCTCCTCAATTCCAATCTAACCCTACAGGGTTCTTTATGGGTTCCCCTCCTGAACCCTGAGATCCCTGGCTCCAACACATCATCATCTTTACTCATTAGCACAATCCTGCATCAAACAGAAAATTGTTTCAGAATTTCTACAACCATATACTATGAAAAACACGTCTAGTAAGAAAAGTTCAGGATTAGTTTGCAGTACTTTTGTTCTTTACATTGATGGTACGTAGTGTAAGTACTAGGTTCAAATGTTGTTTGCATTATTATTTTCCCCTGTAGATGATTACGTCTTAAATTTGCAAAACAAATGGGTCTATTTGTCTCTGCTTACATTCTCTGTTTACCTACAATTTAGGTTTTGTTCTTTCCCATTGTGATGATTAGATTTTAGGGTTTTAAAAAAGATTTTATTTATTTATTTTTTATTTTTTTTTAATTTATTTATGATAGTCACAGAGAGAGAGAGAGAGGCAGAGACACAGGCAGAGGGAGAAGCAGGCTCCATGCACCGGGAGCCTGACGTGGGATTCGATCCCGGGTCTCCAGGATCGCGCCCTGGGCCAAAGGCAAGCGCCAAACCACTGCGCCACCCAGGGATCCCAGATTTTATTTATTTATTTTATTTTTTTGAGAGAGAGAGAACGTTAGCAAAAGAGAAAACAGAAACAGCAGGGAGGGCCAGAGGGACAGGGAGAAGCAGACTCCCCACTGAACAGGGAGCCTGATGCAGGGCTCAATCCCAGGACTCTGTAATCATGACCTGAACTGAAGGCTTAACCAACTGAGCCACCCACACATTCCTAGATTTTAGTCTTGAATATGTGGAACATTAGCATGCTTAGTTATGTTTTTCTACATTATTAGAACATATACTATAACATATGTAACATTTACATACTATTCTTTCACATATGTCCACTCTCTTGTTTTAGTCTTATCTTCACAATTAAACACATTATATGCTCACAATTAGCCCCTTTACCAAAATTCTCCCAATTATCTCCTAGTTGGCTGAAGTTCATCCTCAAATAGATTCTGGAGGATGGGCACAAGTATTCAGAATTCCCTGAATGCTTGCATCTTCAAAACTCCTTTCATATCAGAGCTTTTCAACCTCAAAAACATTTTCATTTTGGGCTGGAGTAATTTTTCTTAATGTAGGACTTTTCTGCACATAGTTGATGTTTAACAGATTTCCTGATCCCTAACCACTGGATGCCTGTTAACACTTTGTCCTCCATTCAGGACAATGGAAAAGGTCTTCAGACATTTCCGAATGTTTTGTAGGAGACAGGAGAGTTGAAAACCACTGTCTACAGTTTCAGTAATATGAAGAACAACTTCCTGGATATAAAATATTTGGTTAGTACTTTCTTTCTTTGAGATCCTTTGTTCCCTTCAATCATTTGTTGTTTTTTAAAAAGTCTGATGCCAGCCTAATTTTCTTATTCTTGTAAATAAATGTGATTGTTGTTTTCTGCCTAGAATGCCAGAGGACTTTTTCCTTATCATCTTGGAATATAATCATTCCACTAGAATATGGCTTAGAATTGACTGTTCCAATTTTCTCAGGAACACTGTGGTCCCTTTCAAAATGGAGATTTAAGTTGTCTTTTATTTCCAGAAAGCTTTTGTGAATTGCAGTTTTATTTTTTTAATATTTATTTTTTTTTAAAGATTTACTTATTTATTTGAGAGAGAGAGCGTGCATGCATGCTTGTGCAAGCAGAGGGAGGGGCAATGAGAGAGAGAAACTCTTAAGCAGACTCCATACTGAGTGTTGATCCCAACCTGGGGCTCGATTCTGAGACCCTGAGATCATGACCTGAACTGAAATCAAGAATCAGATGCTCAACCAACTGAGCCACCCAGGTGCCCCTGAATTGCAATTTTAAGTAGTAGTTGTATTCCCTTGTTCTTTCTCCCCCCACCCCAGAATCTCTAATTATATGTGTGTTGGACCTTCTTTCCCTGTCTTTTATTTCAATCATTTGGTGGTTTAATGCCTTTCTTTGATGTTTTTAGTAAATTTATTAAATTTTCCTGAGGCATATTGCATTTTAGTCTTTATTTCAGAGGTGGTTTTGTCTTTTTCTTCTACTTTTCCTGAAATTTGACCAACTCTCACTGTATTTTTTTCTGCTGTCTCCATTTCTGTTCCTAGTATTTAAATTTTATTTTATTTTTAAATTTTATTTATTCGAGAGAGAGAGAGAGAGAGAGGCAGAGACAGAAGCAGAGGGAGAAGCATGCTCCATGCAGGGAGCCCAATGTGGGACTCAATCCCTGGGCTGAAGGCAGGCACTAAACTGCTGAGCCACCCAGGGATCCCCTAAGTTTTATTTTAAAGGGACACCTGGGTGGCTCAATGGTTGAGTGTCTGCCTTCAGCTCAGGGCATAATCCTGGAGTTCCAGGATCGAGTCCCACATTGGGCTCCCTGCATGGAGCCTGCTTCTCCCTCTGCCTGTGTCTCTGCCTCTCTCTGTGTCTGCCTTCAGCTCAGGGCATGATCCTGGAGTTCCAGGATCGAGTCCCACATTGGGCTCCCTGCATGGAGCCTGCTTCTCCCTCTGCCTGTGTCTCTGCCTCTCTCTGTGTGTCTCTCATGAATAAATAAATACAAATCTTTCAGGCAGCCTCAGTAGCTTAGTGGTTTAGCACCGCCTTCAGCCCAGGGTGTGATCCTGGAGACCTGTAATCAAGTCCCACTTCGGGCTCCCTGCATGGAGCCTGCTTTTCCCTCTGTCTGTGTCTCTGCCTCTCTGTGTATCTCTAATGAATAAAGTAAAACATAAAATAAAATAAAATAAAATCTTAAAATTTTTTTCTTTAAAAAAAGAGGTATTTATTATTTTATTTGAGAGAGAGAATGAACTGGCAGGAGACAGAGGGGATGGTAAAGAAATGATCCCAAGCAGACTCCATACTGAGTGCAAAGCCCAACTCTAGGCTTAATCTCACCACTCTGAGATCATGACCTGAACCAAAACCAAGAGTCAAACACTTAACCAACTGAGCCATTCAGGCACCCCAGTATTTAAAATGTTTAATTCTAGATGTTTTTTAAAAATATCTTTAAAATGCTTGTTTGAAATAACTAAATGTAGAATATTATGTTACAGTTTTTCTCTTTTGTGGTTTTGGAAGAGCAGAGGAGAAAATTTTTGTTGGCTAAGATGTTGTGATTCACTTTTTCTTTCTCCTTACAGTAACTGTGTATGGATTTTTTTCTAATTCTAGATATTTTATAGGCAGGGATTTTGGCTTGAAAGAGCCCATTCTGTCATTATAGTCAAGTGTAATTTCTTTAAAGATTTACTTATTTATTTTAGAGAGAGCAAGTATACAAGTAGAGGGAAAGACAGAGGGAGAGAGAAAGAGAGAGGGAGGGTGGAAGGGAGGGAGGGAGGGAAGGAGGGAGAGAGGAAAAGACGAGAGTCCCTGCTGAGTGTGGAGCCCAACTGGGGACTCAATCTCACAACCCAGAGATAATGACCTGAGCCGAAATCAAGAGTCAGAGGCTTAACCAACTGAGCCACCCAGATGCCCCAACTGCAATTTCCGTAATGCATAATGTTATTGAGAAGTGATAGGCATATATTTTGTATGCAAAACCTTTAATATTCCTTTCTTATTTCCCTCCTTCTTTTTCCTTTTCATAGCCACATTGCTGGGGAGAACTGCTTCTTTTCCAATTTTTTTATTCTCCCACAGAAGTAATGCTCTTTCAATGCTGACAATCCCAGAAATTGTCACTTTCAAGCAGCTTATGTGTTGTCCATACTGAGAACTACCAAGTCCTGGACCTGCACTAGGTATTTTAGCAGTTACTGTTGTATTTCTTTGGGGGATGACTTTATCTGAGTCTCATGTGATTCTCCCAGGACCTTATCCTCCTTTCCATGGAGTCTCTTACACATTCTAAACTTTTCCTCTCCCAAAGCCTTTTCATAGTGGTAGGAGTTGGGTTGGAATTTGGTGTTTATTTATAAAGCTACAGTAATTTGAAAGTTATGGTATTCTTTGTCTTCTTGTAATGCTGAAGTTGATAGTGTATAACTTTGTTCTTCTTATTGGTTGTATGATTTGGAGGAAGTTGGTTGCATGCTTGTAGAGAGATTTGGATTCAGCTGCCATTATGCTCCAGACTCTGAACATCTTCCCAAGTTTTTATAAGTACCTATTTTCACATGCCTTTCCAATACATCATATTATCAGCATTATTTGTTTTTCCAATATGACAATCAAAAATGGTCTTCCATTGCCAATTTCATTGTTTAAAAAAGATTCATTCATTTATTTGAGAGAGAGAGAAAGTGGGAGGATGGGGAGAGTCTTAGGCAGGCAGGCTCCACACTGAGTGCAGAGGCCAATGCGGGGCTCAATCTCATGACCTGGAGATCATGACCAGAGCCAAAACCAAGAGTCGAATGCTTAACTGATTGCCACCCTACCCAGCTTCATTTTTAATTAATGAATTCTAACATCTTTGCCTATTGTTCATCTATATGTATTTCTCAGGAATTTGAGAAATATGAATTAATAAACATATGAATTGTTTATTTGTATCTTTTACCTATCTATTAATTGGGTTTTGGATCTCCTTCAATGTTGGTATTAACCATTTGTCTTTGTTATGTGTTGCTATTTTTTTTTCCTGAGTCTGACTAATCTTTTAACTGTGTTTATAGTATTGTTGCTAAATGGAATGGTGTATTTTCTGGGCGAGAAGTGTAAAATTTTTTACTTTTGTTCTTATCTTCACTCATGAGAGATTATCTGGCTATAGAATACTTATCTTACAAAATTTTGCCCTTTATCTCTGTCCACTCTTATTGTTCCATTGTTTTCTAGAATTGAAGATGAGAAGTCCAATCCCAATATGACCTTTTTCCTATTTCTTCCTAGAAATCTAGAGAACTTTATATATTCTTTAAAGTCAAAAACTGGGATCCCTGGGTGGCGCAGTGGTTTAGCGCCTGCCTTTGGCCCAGGGCGCGATCCTGGAGATCCGGGATCGAATCCCACGTCGGGCTCCCGGTGCATGGAGCCTGCTTCTCCCTCTGCCTGTGTCTCTGCCTCTCTCTCTCTCTCTCTCTGTGACTATCATAAATAAAAAAAAAAAAAGATTTAAAAAAATAAATAAATAAAGTCAAAAACTTCCTCAGTATGTGTTATGGTGACATTTTTTTCTCATTTATTTTGTCAACTATATGATGTATCATTTTAATGATTGGAGTCTTCCTTGAGTTTTGGAAAGGTTTTTCTGACACAGCTTTAAATATTGCTTTTCCAGTCCCGCCTGCCCGGCTCTCCCGCAGGGTCGCCGCACCCGCACTCGCTGCGCGCGGAGCGGGGACGCGAGCCACGGAGGAGACGCCGCCCCCGGGCTGCAGCAAGCCGCATCTGGAGAAGCTGACCCTGGAGATCACCCCCATCCTCGAAAAATAACTGCATGCTACCTGAGGATGTGAAGAATTTTTACCTGATGACCAATGGCTTCCACATGACATGGAGTGTGAAGCTGGATGAGCACAACATTCCATTGGGCAGCATGGCAATTAACAGCATCTCAAAACTGACTCAACTCAACCAGTCTTCGTGTACTCACTCCCTAATGCACCAACTCTGGCAGACTTGGAGGATGATACACTTGAAGCCAGTGAGAACCAGCCAGAGAAGCCTCACTTTGATTCTTGCAGTGTGATATTTGAGCTGGATCCTTGCAATGGGAATGGGAAGGTTTGCCTTGTCTACAAAACAGGGAAACCAGCATTAGCACAAGACACTGAGATCTGGTTCCTGGACAGAGCATTATACTGGCATTTTCTCACAGATACATTTACCGCTTACTATCGCCTGCTCATCACGCACCTGGGCCTGCCACAGTGGCAGTGTGCCTTCACCAGCTATGGCATTAGCCCCCAAGCCAAGCAATGGTTCAACATGTATAAACCCATCACCTACAACACAAACCTGCTTGCAGAAGAGACCAACTCCTTTGTGAACAAGCTGGATCCCAGCAGAGTATTCAAGAGCAAGAACAAGACATTAATCCCCAAAAAGAAAGGGCCTGTCCAGCCTCCAGGTGGCCAGAAAGGGCCCTCAGGTCCTCCCTCCACTTCTAAATCCTCTTCTAGCCCTGGCAACCCTGTCCGGAAATGAGCACTTCACCTCCCCGCCAGCCTCACAGCCAAGATTTCCACACACAGGTGGCCCAAGCCTCAGATTCTGTGAGTGGCACCATAGACCTCTTCCCGTCTGAGCGAGCCAAATCCTAGGCCTTTTACTCCCATTGGCATTGGCCAGGAGTTCAAGGGCATACTCAGGTCTTCCAGAGTCCTTTCCTCATCCCCTGCCTCTGAAAGCTGTAGAGAGTTTCAGAACTTGTTTAAGCAGTTAAATAGAGCTGTTAAGAGCTTTCCTCTCTTTCCACCCCCAACCCTCTACACCCCTCAGCAGTCATTAGAGAAATCCCTCAAAGAAACCACTGATTTTGACCCATGAAGCATTAGAACTGTGCTGTTCAATTGGTAATCACTAGCCACATGTGGCTATTTAAACTATATTAAAAATTCAGTTCCTCAGTGCATTAGCCCTATTGTGAGTATTCATGGGGCTAGTAAATTCTGTATTTGACAGCACAGAGATTATGGAACATTTCCATCATCACAGAAAGTTCTTTTGGGCAACACTGCATTAGAATATTTTCATGCTGCTTTTTCTCAGATCAGTTCATTTTTGTTAGAGAATGTAGATAATTTAATGCGTCATAATGTTCCATGAAAATTCTTGAAGATACAATTGCATATGTTTATTTTTCTTAATTCTCACTCTGGTCCTTTTTAAGTTTCCTATAAAGTTTGTTGTTTCCAAAAATAAAAATAAAAATAAAATAAAATAAATATTGCTTTTCCTTTTTTGCTCTGTTTTCTCCATCAGTCATCCCAGTCATTCTTATACTGGAAATCTCTTCCATCTCTGGAATCTTCTCACTCATTATTTTATCTCTTTTCCATTATCCTCTTCTTTCTGAGAAGAGAGTTTCTTCAGAATGGCTTCAAACTTATTACTTGAATTCCCAGTAGTGTAAATTCTGGTCTTTATTGTTTCCAAGCTACATTTAATCCCAAGGGAAATTTTATTCCTTTCAAAATATATCTTCTTTATTTTTTTTGTTAAATATTTTATTTATTTATTCATGAGAGACATAGAGAGAGAGAAGCAGAGACACAGGCAGAGGGAGAAGCAGGCTCCATGCAGGGAGCCCCATGTGGGACTCCCGGGACTCCAGGATCATGCCATGGGCTAAAGGCAGACACTCAACCATTGAGCCACCAGGGTGTCCCTATTTCTTCTTTATTTATCTCTGTCCATCATCATGCTACCCTCCTGCTTTATATCTCAGTCTTTCAACTTATCATATAATTTTCCATTTCTTCTTTCATAGAGCAAACAGTTTCATGCATTGTATTGAGAATACAAACACAACAAAAGCTTTATAAAGTGTGCTTCTTTTTCATATTAGTACTCTTTCAAAGACTCTTCAGAGAAACATATCTATCATTATGCTATATAATCTTGAAAAAAATAAGTCTAAGATACATGACTGAAATATACAGTTGATCCTTGAATAACATGTGGGTTAGGGACACCAACCCCTTATGCAGTAAAAAATCTACATATAACTTTGACTTGCCAAAAGCTTAACTACTAATAGCCTATTGTTACCTGGAAGGCTTACTGACAACAAACAGTTTATTGACATATGTTTTGTCTGTAACATGTATTGTATACTGTATCTTGAAATAACACCTAACTTTCTTTCTTTTTTTCTTTTCTTTTTTCTTTTTTTTGACTATTTCTAGGCTACATGGTTTATCTGCAAATATTTTCAAATTGTTGCAAATCTACAAAAAAAAAAAACTTACCAATATATTTATGTATATAAGTGAACCTGCACTGGTCAAATTCATGTTGTTCAAAGGTCAACGGAATGTTGTTCTTCATTCCATTTCCATGTATTCATCAAGAATCAAGGTACTTATAGCCTTTTCTGATTTGTTTTATAATATATGTAGATGTTTATACATATATATAATTTTTAAAAGCTGCTATGTAATCTATTCCTTCTTCCTGATCTGAAGTTGAAGAACTATATGAAGTGCACAAACTTTAGCCAAATTTCTAGTTTAAAATAGCTAATTATCATTAAACTTTCTAGTTTAAAAGCCAAATATTCTTTGAAATCTGATGTTCTAAAAAAAGACATTGTGATATCACTACCTCATTGTTTTTCTACAAAATTTAGAATTTATTCCCAGATAGGCTATTTCTGTGTTCATGACTAAAAATCTACAACCTTCACCATGGCCACTCTACAGCTTATGTCATTCCAAATGCAGATTTCAGATCACAATTGATGTTGAAACAGTTTGTGAAAAGACTCTAAATACTCTAGTAAACACATCCCATACTGAGGGAGATTCATATTCCTTCACTCTAGACAGAAGAAAGTCCAAGCTTGTGGGGTTTCTTGAAAAAGTTTTCCATTAATGGTTCCATCGTTATACCTGTAAACATTAAGGTTTTGACTCATGGCAGTTCTTCCTGTTACCTAGAAGATTGTTGTATAGTATCCTCAGTTTCTAGGGCTACTGAAATCTTCTCTTGAGTTTTTATATCCATGTGAGTGTGGGGAATGACTAATCAAAAGGTAGTTTTCTATCATCATAACTCAAAATTAAGTATGTGGTGATTATGTCACTCTGTTGCATAAAATCCTTCAAGGGTTTCCAACTGTATCTAGTGTAAGGTATAAAAGCCTCTCAGAATAGCATGGGAGCTCTTTACAATTTGGCACCAACCTATCCTTTCAACTTCATATTTTTTCACGTCCTTCCATATATCTCAAACTCTCACCATGCTAGACTATTAATCTCGTTTTCTAACCTGCCTGGTGATTTCAGACCTTTCTCCTTCTGCTTATATACTGTCCCCTCTGTCTGAAATTCCTTATTTGTCCTAGCTCAGTGGAAAATTCTCATTCATCCTTCCAAAGGAACAGAAACAGCATCACCTTTTTGTAGTATTCCCAGATGCCCAAAGTAAAATTAGTCACACAATGTGATCTCATTGGGCGGTCAGAATGTTGTGTCCCCTTGAAATATATATGTTAAATCCTAATCTCCAGGGTGACAGTATTTGGATCTGGGGCCTTTGGGAGGTGATCAGGTCATGAGAACAGAGCCCTCATAAAGGGGGTTAGTGCTCTTATAAGAGAGGCCCAAGAGAGGTCCCTAGCTTTTGTCTCAGGGAAATTATCTTCTAATAGATCACTGAGTTTTTCCTCCCTTTTATTACCTCTGTTCTCTGCCTCTGGAACCCCAATAAAAGAAATGGCAGACATCCACACTGCTTCATATTTTTCTCATACATTCCATTATTTTCCTTTGGCTCAGTTCTGCAAGATTCCATTGACTTTATGACCAGACCACCGACAGGGCTGTTAACCATAACCATTCTCTTATTCAGTCTGTCCACTGAATTGTTTTTAGTGCCAAACACATTTTTAATTGCCAGGTACTCATTTTTGTTCTCTGATTACATCTTTTTTGTAGCAGCAGTCTGTTCTTATTTATGTACACACCATCTTTCCAATTTCACTGGAGTCATTCATTATTTTTTTTTATTGCTTTCTCCCCAAATGATCTTTATTTCCTAAAAGCACAATTATTTTACTTGTTAATCTTGTTACTTCTCATATATGTAGTTTCTTTTTCCTCGTATGTTTGTTGATCCTTGGTTCTTAGTTCATATTTATGAATAAAGATCTAGGCTGTTGGTTAATGAATTTCTTTTAGTTTTGTGTAGATCTATTTGCCAGGAAGCTTCTCCCTAGATGATTCCATGCTACTGGGTAAGGTGTGATACTAGACAACTACATTGAAGAATTTTACATTAGAGGGTCAGCAGGTTGTGAGTAACAAGTCAGAAAAGGAAGGATTTCACTTTAGTAATGGGGTATTTGATGAATTTCTTCTTAAGAAAAGCGCTTTGCCTTTCTTTTTGCATAGATATATCTGCTATGTGTTCCAGAGTTTCCTCAAAACCTGCTTTGCTTCCCATTCAGATGCTTTGGTTCGTCCTCAGATCCAGTTCTTTAAATTAAATATATTCAACATACATTTATTGAATAGTATGGCAAGATAGTATTGAATAGTATGGTAAATCATGTCTTCAAAACGGCTACAAATTCTATCTATCCTTGTATCCATTCCCCTTTGCAATGTGACTTTGGAGCTCCTCCTACTGGAGGGAGGTAGGGTCGATTTCTCCACCGCCTTGAATCTGGGCTTGGCCATGTGGTTTTCTTTGTTCAGCAAGATTATAGAAAAGTGACCTGGAAGAGAGACATGGAAATCGCTCGTACGATGGGGCTTGTTCTCTTGCTTCTCTAAGAAGATATATAAAAGACCAGAGCGTTCAAAATATGTTTGTTTTTTGTTTTTTGTTTTTTTTTTTTTTGCCAATGAATTCTGAGATAGCAAAATATCTCAGAAGAAGATACTTTGTGAAGAAGCCCGAACAGATAACAAGAGGCATGTGCTCTATTTGGCCCATTGTCCTGATCAGGAAGACACTAAATGTGTGAAAAAGATTTTCTAGATTATCCAAGTAGCAGCCCATCCACAGTGGACTGTGGATGCTTGAAAGTGCCCAGCAGAGATGAGATGAGCTCTCACAGATAAGAACTTCCTAGTTGATCCAAGTCATGCTCTAAATAAAAAATTACTGTTTAAGGCCACCGTGTTTTGGGACAGTTTGTTACACAGCAAAAGCCTACTGATACAAACACCACATTGTCTTAATGCTCCAGGTACTGTAGATACTATGATAAACAGAGTAGATAAGCTTTTGCCTTCAAATGATGATAAGGAAAGAAATAAAGGAGTCAGACAATTTTAGAGAATAACGCACACTCTGAAGGAAAGGAATCAGGGCAATGTGACAGCAACTTTGAGTAGGTGGTTTGAGTTAAGGTCTCAAGGGCATGGAAGAGCCAACCATGCAAAGGTCCAGAGACAGATTATTCCAGACAGAGGAAACTGCAAATGCAAAGACACTGAGGTGGGAACACACTTCACAGATTACAGGGGCGTAAAGAAGGTCAAGAGGCTGGACTATAGTAAGCAAAGAAGACAGTGAGTGCAAGGATATAAAGTCAGGGGAACAGATTATGTGAACTTGGACTATAATTAATTTATTAATTACCTTGGTGCTTGCACCATACCTCATCCCTATTCTTTATATTTGTGGACTTGGAGCTTTTAAAAGGCTCCTATGGGAAGGATCCCTCTTCCCTCCAGCATTATAGGTTACAGCTTTCCATGATCTGTTTCCTTCATCAATCAGATCCATCTGCTTTCTGTCTTTGAGGATTTCTTCAAAATGTCCTTCCCCAGCTGCCTGCCTTTCTGGTTTCCTAGCATTACTGTGAATTCATGCTTTTTAAAATACATGGTGTGTTTGTTTGGTTATTGTTTTTGTTTTTACACTTTTAAAAAAATTGGAGTGCAGTTGACACACAATATTACATTAGTTTCCGGTGTACAGCCTCGTGATTCAACAATTCTACGTGTTATACCGTGCTCACCCCAAATGTAGCTACTGTCTGTCACTGTACAATGCGATCACAAAACCACTGACTGTGGTCCCTATGCTGTACCTTTCATCCCCATTATTTATTCATTCCATCCCTAGAAACCTAAATCTCCCACTCCACTTCACCCCTTTGTACATCCTTTGTCCTCCCACTTCCTTCTCTCTGGCAGCCATCAGTTTATTTTATATATTTCTAGAAGATATTATGCTAAGTGAAATATGTCAGAGAAAGATAAATACCATATGATTTCACTCATATGTGGAATCTAAAAACAAAACAAGTGAATAAACAAACAAAAACCAGAATCAGACCTAGAAATACAGAGAATAAACTGATGTTTTTAAATTTTTAGGATTTTGGTTCAGTCTGTCCTCAATTCACCATCTAACTGAAATTCTCCTATCTCCCTTTACAATTTGTAGCTCTAAGCTCACCCTAATCTATTAACTTCTTTTTATTGTCCTTTTTCTCCTCATTGCTTCTCTTTTATAGCTTGTCTTTATAGTGGCTGGTGAGAGGTGAGGCCTCCATAGGATATTTATTCACTACCCAATAAATATTTATCAAGTACCTTTTATCAGCAAACAAAATGGAGACCATTCTCTCACCAGTTACCCTTGCAGTCACCTGCTCTGCTCAGGTCCAACTGAGCTGAGAGTGGCTCCTCAAAACACCTCATACTGGAGGAGGACATTCAAGGGTTAATTTCCCCAGTGCCTTAAATTTCACGGGACAGTAATGTGTTTCATTTCCCGGGGAGGTGTTGCTCTTGATATGTCAGAATTCATGTGCCAAAAAATGTGTTTTAACTCCCCAGTCCTCTATCTATCATCTATCTATCTATCTATCTATCTATCTATCTATCTATCATTATCTATTTATCATCTCTTTCAATTCCTCTATCTAAGTATCTATCTATCCATCCATCTACCCTTCTGTCTACCTACCTAACTGCCTACCTATCCATCCACTTATCGTCTACCTATCTTCATTGAGTTTTGGGTGCCATGAGTCAATAGGAGATGGCACGCAGGGTATCATACTTGGGAGGGATGGACCATATTACCCCATTGAGAACAGAAGACCTTTACCCTCACAGACCAAGAACTTGGCCTTGGTAGGCATTTGTAAAGTATCCAGTACAGGAACCTTCTCTTGTTTCCCTAAAGCAGATAAATATACTTTCATAAAGACATTTAGAGCATTTATAGTGGATATTAGCAATCTGAAGAGCCCAGTATACACTCATAATATTTTCTTCCCCAAATCTGTTGGATCCATTGCAGAACCCAAAGTACAAAACCCTTGGGCTGTCCGGCTATTGCCTTATGAGAATACCACTACACTGTTTCCCTCAAACCCAGAATAAGCAGGCCAGAGCACCTTGAGTAAAGAGAAAAGGAGGCCAACTTTCTCTTCTCTACCCCAGGGCTATTGCATGTGCCATTCCCTTGGCCTGGGACACCATTCTCCCTGTTTCTCCAAATCTCTTACTTATCCTGACTCTTATTTATCCTTGTGGTCTCAATTTACAAGCTCCTTGAGGAGAGAAGCAGCCTTCTTTGCTTTTCTACTTTTCCTTTTCTACCCTAAGTATAGTGGATGCTGTAGGTGCTCTATCCAGCCAGGTCCCCTTCACTGGTGCACTCATTTCTCAGTTACTGAGAGTATTTGATACTGAAATGGAGCTGCCTTGCCTGGGAGGTTACTCCCAGCCACAGGGGATAGTCAGTGGCCAATGACTGACTGGGATACAAAAGGTTGGGTGCCTGGCCTCACGTGGAACACAGCTTCCCAGGGTATCAGGATGAAGCTAGGTTCCAGGTGATGCCACACCTCTGCTGGGTTTTCTTCCAGTTTCTCCTGCTTCTCTCTCACCTTCTCTCCAGAGAACACTCCTCCAATAAACCATGTTCACCAGAATCACCATCTCAAGCTCTGCTTCTAGGTATCTTGAACAAAGAAAGCCTTATTTAAGAGGTTTATCTGCTATTTAAATAACCAAGAATACCTTTCCTCTCTGATTCCTGCTCCTTTAACTGTGCTAGAGATTCACATGGTCAGACTCGGGTGTGAATAGTGCCCCCTGGAACTGGCCACACAGGAGGCCCCCACCTGAGAGCCCTGAGAAGCCTCTCCTCCAGGAAGCAGAAGTGGAAGAAGAAAAAGAGAACACCGCACACAAGCAGTTCACTCTAGAGGCTGTGCTGGCATTCCAGAAGCAAAGCTGTTTGTCTAACCTGATAAAAAGGGTTATTTTTTTTAAAGGCTTTAGTAAAATCACTTAATCTAAAATTCAATATGAATGTTACTCTGCATTAATCGCTAAGAACCAACAAGTCAATCCCAGACCTGTTCTTTCCCTGAAGTGAAACGAATTTCGTTAAGGATGAGGTTTGGGGGGGGGTTATTTACCAAAAAGTTCAAAGTTCAAAACTGCAATTAAAGTTATTCTCCCAAATGGAACCCCTTGGGAGCCACAGTAACAGCACAAACTAATAAATCAGGATGAATTCACGTTTGAAGAGTCTGTAGAGACACTGACTAATGGCATGAGACTGACAAGATGGTTTAGAAATTCGTTCATATACAAATATTTTTAAACATCAGTCCCTTGTCACTTACATATTCAATAGTTAAATTTAGACTATTTGAAAGTGATTCAGAGAGGTATCAGTTGTGATATCCTGTTGGGACATGAACTCAACATACTCAAAGTTGGGAGATGGTGAGTAGGTGAGGTGAGGTGACCATTCAACATCAACATGACATGTGCAGTAACTCGCAGGAGAGTATTTAAAAGCTCTCCAACTGTGAATGTTGCTAATGGAAGTGCAGAGGTGGAGGAAAGAAACAGCAAGTATGGATTTGAGGGTACCAAGACGAAAGCTCTAGCAGCTCTCAGGGGATTACTATATTCCATCCATCTGAACAACCACAATGGGGGCCTTAGAGACCAATTTTCCAAATGCGTAATTAAGGAAAGAGAGGCACTAGCATGCCATCTTGAGGAAGAAGATGGAGCTTGGATGTCTTCTCCTACCTGCAGTTCAAGAAGCCGCCTCTTTATCATCTCAGGCAGGCTCACTCCACCCATCCGGTCTTCATGGTATAGGCTGCCTTTTCCTTCTGCAACTCTTTTCTCTATGGCACCACCGTTGTCTTAGTTGCTGAAGTGTCAAGCCTCAATTTTCGCTCCTACATCTTTAGCCTTCTTTTCTTTTGCCACCATTAGCCTCAGGGCCAACACAATTCCATAATCTTCTGGCTGTGATTCCTTGACCTTCTTATAGGATGTGACCATTACTTCCATTTCACCTGCATTACTCATGAGCCTAACCATGCCTTGGATCTTTGTATTACCTTGAGTCTCTCCTCCTCCAAGAGCATGACTATGGAAACCCATTGGAAAAATCCTCTACCTCAGCTATGTTACCAATATCTACTCCTACACCAGCTTGTGCTGATTTTTTTCTTATCATGTGAAGCATGTGAGATTAGCTGTTTTGACTCTTTTCTCTTGTCTTAGAGAAAGCAAACCAAGATCTGTGTGTTTCCTCCCAGAAAGGAAAGAGCTATGCAACAAGGAAGGGGAAAATGTGTCTGCAAATCTGCAGCTTAAAGCCCCATGTGTTTAAAAAATCATTCTTGTTTGCCTTTTTTTCCCTATAAAATGTATAAAGAATTTTATCCCTCAGTATTCTACATCAGATCAAAGAAGCCTGTGTTTGGATAACACCGATGAAAGAGGAAGGCTCTCACTCCTTGCTACTCTTGAACAAAGGCTCAGATGCAAACTGGGATGATCACTCTGAAACCTGCTCTATCACTCAAAGAACCATAGCGGCTCTGGCACTGAGGGCTGCCCTGACTACAGCCAGAAGGCAGGACTAGTGTAGGTTATAATATCTGAATAGTACTTGGCATTGGATTTGATAGACAGTGAAGGGGTTGATAAACACTTTAACCAGTTGTATTCTTTTAGCATCTCACAACTTTTATTTCATTTCATCAAATGGAATGAAAGCATGGTATTGGCCAGTGAGAAGATGTAACCTTAATATTGACTTACCCTAAATCTAGTGTGAATTCTGAGCTCCTCCCCACTGCTCACAGGAACTTCTTTCACCTCTTCATCTCTATTTTCCCCTGGAATCTGTATCTGTTGTCTATAGAGCCCAGGGGACTCCATACTTGTGCCCCTCTGGTCAGGCTTGTTTAGCCCAGGTGAGCTGCTTCACTGGTTCTCATGAACATCCCTGACACCCTCATCTCCATGAACTTCCATCATCCCCACCTTCCCATTCTTGCCGTACCACCCATAACCATCTTCAATAGCTAGCATGTCACACAACACTCAGTAAAATCACAAGAGTTATATGTTCTTTATCTACTGGGTCCTTTGACAGCACTAACGTCCTTGTGATTGACCACATAACATATTCTGAAAGGACTTCATTCCTATTCTACTCAGATCAAGGTCCATATTCCATCCTTACCACCAAAACCTGTGAAATCATATTTTGTGGGGAGTAAGTCCATTCATTGAGAGTTTTGTCAAAATTTCTTTTTACTTATGCCACATTTATATTTATATTTGCCTTTTTCTTTTTGTTTTCTTCATGCCTCAAATAAAGAAATCTCCCTTTGCATTATCTAAGAAAGGTGAAAATCTTTGGGAGGGATGAGCCATATTACCCTATTGTGAACAGAAGACCCTCCACTCTCGCAGACCAAGAGTGGGGCCTTAGTAGGCATTTGTAAAGTGTTCATGACCCAATATTTTTTGTCCTATTTGTCTCTTTGCCCAATTTCCTATTGGCTTGTTGTACTTATTTTTAGACGTTCTCTTTATTTATTACCGGGAGGAGATGGCAGAGAGGGCCATGCTAATTATACATGCTCCTTTCCTTAAGAATCTAAACCTCCAGGCAGCCCCTGTGGTGCAGCGGTTTAGCACTGCCTGCAGCCTGGGGTGTGATCCTGGAGACCCCAGATGGAGTCCCACGTCAGGCTCCCTGCATGGAGCCTGCTTCTCCCTCTGCCTGTGTCTCTGCCTCTCTCTCTCTCTGTCTCTCATGAATAAATAAAATAAAATCTTAAAAAAAAAAAAAAAGAATCTAAACCTCCTCCTAAACAAACACAGAGATGAGACAGTGTTTCATGGAGCTCAGAGTTTACTGTGAGAGGTAGTGTATAAGATACAATGCAGCCAAAGTGCAATAATGGATGTCTACTCAAGGTACACTTGGGACACAAAGAAATGATGAACTCATCTGGGGGTGGAAGCAGGAAAGCATTACAGACAAGGAGCCGCTGAGCCAGGTCTTAAGGAATTAGTGGTTCAGTAGCTAGGTGGGGAGGTGTCCATTAAATATTTGTTAGACTAGAAAATGAAAGGTATATTACACAGTGAAAAGAACATGTGCAGAGTGACAATATTTAAACAGCTCAGTCTCTTCAGGAAATGTTCAGACTCAGTCTAGCTAATCAGGTGGGAGGCAGAGTGGTGGCAAATGTGTCTGAGGGCTCAAAAAATAAAATAAAGAATTTACTAAAGAAAAATTAGAGGAAGGAGGGGCTCCTGGGCTGGCTCAGTCAGAGGGCATGCAGCTCCTCATCTCAGGGTCATGAGTTTGAGCCCCCTATTGGGTGTAGAGACTACTAAAAGTAAACAAATAAACTTAAAAAAAAATCATAATCATATAATTGATAATCATAATATTGATAAAACCAAACAAACATTGGTTTAAAAATCATCAAAACCGGGGCACCTGGGTGGCTCAGTTGGTTAAGCATCCAACTCGATTTCAGCTCAGGTCATGATCTCAGTGTTATGAGATGGAGCCTGGTTGGGAGGTGGAGCCTCCTCAGGAATCTTTCTCTCTCTCTCTCTCTCTCTCTCTCTCTCCCCCCGCCCCTCTCTCTCTCCCACTGCTCCCCCACTCCACTCACAACATTCTTTCTCAAAAAAAGAAAATCATAAAAACAATAGAATTTAAAAATAATTGCAAGAATTATTTCTTTAAAAGAGGAAGACCATGGAAGGAGAGAAGACAGGAAAGGAAGGAAGCAGGGATGGAGAGAGAAAAAGTAGATTAGGGTCTTGTGAGTTAATTCAAGGGGAAAGGAGCAGACATGGAATGTAAATTTATTGATATTATATTTACCGAAGGCTTAGTACTTGCCAGGGACTGGGCTATGTGTTGGGGACAAAACAGCTGTATAAAGAGATATGTCCTCTGCTTTTGAGGAACTGAATTTCAAATGAGGAAGTGCTTTTTTAAACATATAATTACATGGACAAAATATAAGTACAAATTGAGAGAGGTGTGGAAGAAAAGTAAAGAGGATAATGAGAGGTTACAGCAAGGTCAGAAATTAACTTGGGGTTGGGGCCTGGCTCATGAAAGGATTTTGAAGATGTGACATTTAAGCCAATATCTGGTGAAGAAGAATGAGCTAACCAGGCATAGTTAGGAAAGAACAATTCAGGAAGAAAACCAAGGGCTTCAGGTAAGAGAGACCATGATCCAGTTCAAGTAACTGGAAGAAGGTCAGTGGGGCTGGAGCCAACAAAGGAAGAAGAAAGTTACAAAGATTTGTAGGTAGAGTGGCTGACAGACCCAGAGGTATGGGGGTGGTGGTCCTGGGATCTGAGACTTTTCTTTTTCCTTTTTAAAACAGGGACAGCCCCAGGCAAACCCGGAAGACTTGATCATCCTACTGAAGGCCTTATTCAAGATTTCAATTCAATTCAATTTCGATTCAAGAACAATATGGCAGCTGTAATCAGCACAGTCCTAGTGAGGACGCGTGAAAGTGAATGGTTTCAAGAAATATTAGAAGTAAATGGATGAATCATAGCCAGGGAAGGGGAGTGGGGTAGAGAGAACAATCAAGAATGAATGGCAGATTTTTCTGGCTTTGGAAATGGTGGGATGTGCATAAAAAGTGGATGAAGACACAAGTAAATGACACTACCTTTGTTCCTCAGCATCAACTGGTCAAATCAGAGCTTCACATTTGATCACCACTGAATACACAGGAATAAATTTTGGTACCCTCCATCTCCTCCATCCCTGGGGTTGAGGTAGACACTGGACCAGGAAGCTGCCTCAATGCGCTCAGGAAATAATTTGCAAGCCAGTTTTAAGCTTTAAAGAAGGAGAGTATTCCTCACCCTAATCAGGGGGTATGACTCAATGAGCCAAAGAAAAACAGGAAGCTTTTATTACAGGCTGCATTCATCCCGCATTCGGATGGCTTGTCAGGAAATGTATTGCTTGTTCCCTACCTCCACTTCCCAGACTCCAAT
Source organism: Vulpes vulpes (assembly GCF_048418805.1). Taxonomy (NCBI): domain Eukaryota; kingdom Metazoa; phylum Chordata; class Mammalia; order Carnivora; family Canidae; genus Vulpes; species Vulpes vulpes. The sequence continues at coordinate 95,398,985 of NC_132782.1, forward strand.
TTTTAACCCAGAAGAAATTGTAACTGAATTATGAAGTCCTTTCAAAACTAGACATTTGACACATCTGTTATAGAAGCCTTATAAAAAGCACACTGGATGCCTGTAAATTTTATAATTATGTTAATTCAAACTCAAAGACACCCCCATGAATTAAAAAAAATATATATATCTCCAGCTCAAATCACAGAGTTTGTTCTGCCTGCCATGGAGATGTGGGGAATATTTGCTGTATGCACTAAATTCTCCCCTTTAACTGCCCATGTCAGAAGAGCAGAGGACCGGAATGAAGATGAGCGCAGCAGACTGAAGATGAGAGTTTTATTGAAAGTGTAGGTTTGATCCCGTTCAGAAGCACAATCCCAGTGAGACCTAAGGCAGGTGTCTAGATAGGGGAGAATTTGCTTGCACCCCAAATGCTTTCCTCGGACTTGGGAGCAGAATGCCAGGGCTGGGATGGGCCACCAAAATCAGTCAGCCCATCTTACATCCATATTTTGTTTGTCATATGTTCATACGGTCACTCATTCATTTAGTAAGCATTGATTGAGTGCTCACTATATACGAGGTGGTCTTCTAGGACCTTGGGATAAAACAGACACAAAGCTGTCTTCTTACTGATTTTTTTTATTCAAAACAGAGGAATCAAGTAATAAACAATACAAATAAGCAATAAACCGAAAGAATAAGTAAGATACATGGTACCCTAACAAAAGAAAAAGGAGGATGGGGTAAAAGAGCCCTGAGGAGGGACAGGTTGCAATCTAAAGAAGGTGGTTGGGTAGCTTGCGCTGTGAGGGTGATGTTTGGAAAAAGTTTTTTTTTTTTTTTTTTTTTTTAGGTTTTATTTATTTATTCATGAGAGACACACAGAGAGGCAGAGACATAAGCAGAGGGAGAAGCAGGCTCCATGCAGGGAGCCCAGTGTGGGACTTGATCCCAGGACCCCGGGATCACAACCTGAGCCAAAGGCAGATACTCAACCACTGAACCACCCAGGTGCCCGTGGAAAAAGATTTGAAAGAGAGTGAGAGAGTCAGCCATGGGGATCTCTAGGAGGAAAGCCTGGTTGATTGAGGTTTTATTTTTCCCTCCAAAATAGCCAGGAGTCAGCTAACCTGGGATTTTTATCAAAGTACTCCATTGGGTAAGGAAGCTGGGTTATGCTTGTGTCCCACCCATAAGTCATGGGGCCTAGTCAATTTTTTCTATTGTAGTCTAAAAGTAGTCCACCAGCCTTCTAAACCGGATGTTTCCAGAGCCTCAGCTCAGCCCTTGAATGTTGTAGCATATTGGAATATTGGTAGCACTTGTCTTTAGGCGTTCATCTCGTATAAAGGAAGCTCAAAGACTGGGGCAAACAAGGTCAAAACCTGACTCTGACACTTAACACTGCCTGTCCTTGGACAAGTTATATAATCTGTATGAGTCTCAATTTCCTTATCTTAAAGATAAGATGTTAATAGCGCTTGGCATGCAGTAAGCACCTAATTAAAGCTAACACTTTTTGGTGGTGCCCACACTGGTGCCACCTCCTTGGAGGCAAGGTCTCTCTTGTGTTCTTTCCCTGTACCAGGTCAGCAGTGCCTAGGGCAGAGCACAGCAGGTGTCAGTATGTTACAAGTAGAGGAATGCAGCTTGTTCAAGAACCCCCCAAAACATGGCCAAAGCCCCATGGGAGAACTCACCTCCATTTCTTCTTCTTTTTTTTTTTTTTTAAGATTTTATTTATTTATTTGTGAGAGACACAGAGACACAGAGAGAGGGAGAAGCAGGCTCCCCGCAGGGAGCCCGATGCAGGACTGGATGCCAGGCCCCCGGGAACCACGACCTGAGCAGAAGGAAGACGCTCAACCACTGAACCACTCGGGTGCCCCTCACCCTCCATTTCTGGTTGGTAAATAGACACCTGTCCATTCACCAAGATGAGAAGTTTCAACACACATACACCTGAATCTGGTTTTATCTCTTCTTACCCCCCACCCCGCCCCGAATTTACTGTTTGGGGAAGAAGAGTGATCTAGTAAGGGGAAATACACAGCAAAGTTTTCATTCTTAGCAACAAGCTAATAAACAAGATTGTTTCTTATCCAAATTACAGTATTTCCTGCCCTTCTTTTTTGCAAAATGAATTCTTTGTCTAAAATTAAAGGATAATAATACTAAGAATAATGAAATTAAAAAAAAAAAAGAATAATGAAATTAATTCTCTGGTGTGTCAGACTGCGAGATAAAGTTAGGATGTGATTCTATATATAGAAGGGCTTCATCAGGAGAAGCAAAACTCTGATCCCAAATGTCTTGCCATATGGATAAAAAGTTAGGTATCAAATTAAAAAAACACTTTTCCCAAATCACCTCTTTGATTGCATTTTGGAGTTTCAGAACTGTAACATCAGTGGTGCTCAGAGTGTTAGTATGTGTTAGTCTCTGGTGGCAAATATGTAAGGTCCATAATTACCAGGGCCTTCTGGATGTCCCAGCAGGAACCAAATGGTTATGACCTGCAGGAAACTCTGAGCCTCTTAAGGTTGAGAGGCCATGGGTGGAAATCACATTCTGGGCTGAGAAAAGTGGCAATATGATCATTCTTGCTGTGAGCTGGTTTTGGTACCAATCTGACATTTCTCTATATCCAGGGTAGGCAAACTATGGTTTCTAGACCAAAGTCACTCTATTTCTTGTTTGTATAAATAGTTTTGTAAATAAATTTTACTGTGGGTTGTAGCAGCGACTCCTCCTCATCTCACAGTAGCCTCCTGGCCTGTCAAGGGTGCGTCCACAGCTGAACAGAAATCTTACCAGCTTTCCATTTTCCTGGTGGAAGTCCATGATCGGGAACAAAGGGTTAGCAGATTCTGGCCCACTGCTTGTTTTGTCAATAAAGCTTTATTGGAACACATCCATGCCCATTTATTCATATATTGTCTGTGAGTGCTTTTGAGCTATAATTGCAGAGTCGAGTAGTTGCAGCAGGGGCCGGCAAAGCTTAAAATATTTATTACCTGATCCTTTACAGAAAATGTTGCCAATTCTCCTTCTACATGAATGAAGTTTTCTAGATTTGTCACCCAGGGGAGGTTGTGAGAGGATTAAGTCATCAACCAGGCATGGCAGGAGACCTGCTCTTTCCCTCTGAGGAACGAGAGGACCAGCCTTGGACCTTGAAACAGCAATCTTGTAGCAACAAGAAGACATCATCTCTCACATTAAATTAAGGATACTAATGTGAAGTGGACTGGTCTTGTTTTCTCGGTATTTAATTTTTAAGTCTCTTTGGTTTTAGAGTTGTAAAAGAGCAAAAAGAATAAGGACGTTTTTACTAAGATGTCTGTTTGTAAATATTTAATTTGCATTTGAATAAAAATAACTTAGGTAACGCTAGAGATCCTTGAGAAGTTTTTTTTTTTTTTAAGATTTTATTTATTTATTCATGAGAGACAGAGACACAGGCAGAAGGAGAAGCAGGCTCCATGCAGGGAGCCTGACGTTGGACTGGATCCCAGATCTCCAGGATCACGCCCTGGGCTGCAGGCGGCGCTAAACCGCTGAGCCATCCAGGGATCCCTGATCCGGGAGAAGTTTAATGAAGGGATCTGCGCATTACTTGGGTTTGAGAAACATGGTTGAGGTGTCTTTTTCCTCAGACTTTCACACTGGCTTTTCTGCTCTCTGTTTTCTCTCTGCTCTGATTAATTAATTAGTTAATTAACATTTTATTTACTTATTTTAAGTAACCTCACATGGGGCTTGAACTCATAGCCCCAAAGTCAAGAGCCACATGCTTTGCAAATGGAGCTAGCCAGGCCACTCTCTGCTCTCATTTATATCCTTTAACCAGGGGCCAGAAAGCTTTTTCCATAAAAAGCACATTAGTAAATATTTTAGATGATCTCTGTTATTTAGCATGAGGCATAAACTATGGGTGTGGCTGGGTTCCACTAAAACTTTATTTATAGACACTGAAATCTGAATTCCATTTCATGTGCCATGAAATATTCTTCTTTTGGATCATTTTCAACCACTTAAAAATGCAAAAAAAAAAATTCTTAGCTCATGAGACATAAAATAAAAAGATGAGGGCCTGGATTCGGCCCACAGGCCATAGTTTGCCACCTTATTCTTATCAATCAATGTATCTTTCTAAAAAGTCATTTTTATTGTGTTCCTGCTTAGAAATCTGCGCTTGGATCTGGGTTTTGTTCTTGTTTTTTTGTTTTTGTTTTTTTTGTTTGTTTGTTTGTTTTTAATAAGATTAAGTCCATTCACCTAGGCGTAGCATTTCAGCCATTAGGATATTTTTCCAATCCTATTTTCTTCCACAGTCTTCCATAAAAAAAAAAATCTATGTTCAGGCATGCCTGGATGGCTCAGCAGTTTAGCACCTGCCTTTGGCCCAGGGTGTGATCCTGGAGACCCGGGATAGAGTCCCACATCGGGCTCCCTGCATGGAGCCTGCTTCTCCCTCTGCCTGTGTCTCTGCCTCTCTCTGTGTCTCTCATGAAGAAATAAAATAAAATCTTTTAAAAAAAATCTATGTTCAAAATACATTGAATTTATTATTTTTTCCCAGCTATTCTGTTTTTTCTCCTCCATGTCATCTTGCCTTTTGCATGTGGTCTTATCAGCCCAGAATGACTGCGTCTCATTCTTCACCTAGCAAAGCCCGAAATGTTCTTTCTGAGCCTGCTCTCCTGCATGTTGTCCTGGGGTGCACAGCCCAGCTAGCCTCTCCCTCCCCACTGTCACATAACACTTAGTACTCCCATTAAAGTAGCCCTTGTGATGAGTTCTCATGGTTTCTCAGAGTGCTTTGTTGCCCTGATCACACGAGCCTTTTGAGAACAGGGATTATGACAAATCAACACTGTATCCCTAACATCCAGTACAGTACCCTAACACCAAGTAGATCTTTAACAAAAATGTTCCTAGTGAGTGCTCCAGCAATTATTAGTAAGAGACATAACAGCTACTATTTATTGAGTCCTTTTTTAAGCTCCAGACACTGTGCTGAGTACTTGGCATGCATGATGTGAGTTAGTACATCAGGTTCAATATTTTTTTCCCCTCCCACTCAGTTTTTTTTTTTTCATGAGGTCACAATTCCATAATTTCATAAGATACTCACTAATATATCCAACAGTGGAATTTTAAACATCAGAGACAGGGCTGATGGAGGAAATTTTCGGTCCCTCAAATCCCATTGGCTCTGCTTTGCGATTAAGGCAATCCTGTCTACTTGCCCTAGAGCAGCCCCCGTGCCCTACAGGAAAGAAACATTACCAAGTTCTTAGTCAAGAACAGATAAAAATAAACTGTTGGCATTTCAACAGAATTCATCTTTGTCACTGGGCAAAATTAGGGGTATGCCCTGCTTTCTTGGAGCTGCTAGGACGTAAATGAAGCCCAAGTTGAGGCAAAGAGGGCCTTGGGGACCTGATTGTGCATTCTCCTCCTGGCTGAGGAGGGAAGAGAGTCCCTTTGTTTGGCAGTGGATGCTTTCCAAATTTAGAGAGTCCTTAATGACTCTTCAACTGCATTACATCCTGAGGATAATTAGTAATGTTGCTGCTCAGCTGTTCAGCACCAATCAATCAAAGAAGATACACAGAACATGCAATAAATCCAGAATCTGAATCCATTCCAGGGGAGGAAAAGACATCTCCTTCAAGGTTCAATAAAAGAAGTCCATCCTTTTGCGGAATATATTCAGGGGGGCAAAGATTAAGTAAATAAGAGCACCCTGTCGGTTTCTGTACAATCGTGACTCATTTTTGCCTTGTTTGTGAATGGTGCAGGATAAATGGTGGAAAAGTCTTTATGAGGGAACATTATAAAGTACAAAGCCTGTGAGACACCGAATTTTTCTATAAACTTGGAATAGCTCCCCCTTTTCTAGCTACCCATTCCAAAGCTATTTTCTGGAAATGTCCGCAGCTCTTTCCTTGCCCACGGCAGGAGCAGCACTACAGTAATATCCTGGCTGGAAGACTCATCCTCAAACTGAATGAAGATCCCAGAGATCCAAATCTGGGGGGATGCTGCTGAGCAAGGTTGAGAAGGGTGAGTGCAGAGAGCAGCCCAATGGATTGGATAACCTGAAGGCAGGGGTGGGGTTAGTTGAAGGATGATGTAAAAAGAGGTGGTAGGAAAAAAATGGGTGCATACAACTATTTTAATCAAATTTCCTGTGAAAGCCAGAATGATGCTGGCAATCAAGTAGAGTGGAGGGTGAGGCACAGAAGAGCTTTTTGTGAGACTGTGTTTGTTTGTGTGTTTGTTTGAAGTGGAAGGGGCCCATCTAGCTACATTTCAAAGGGATTCTTGATGGCAATCACTGAGCTATTTTCTGCCCTCCAAATTTCACCTTTACCAAAATGTCATATAAATGGGACCAGACAGTGTGCCCTGTTCCGAGTCTGCCTTCCTGCATTGGGCAAAATGCATTTCAGATTCATCCATGTTGTGTGAATCAATAGTTCAATCCCTTTTAATTGCCAAGGGGTAGCCCATCATATGGCCGTGCCATGGTTTCTTTATCCATTCACCACCTAAAGAGCCATTGAATCATTTCCCCGTCTTCACAGTTATGAAGAGAGCTGCAGTAAGCACTCACACGCAGATTTTGTGTGTACAGAAGCTTTCCTTTGTCTTGGGTAAAATACCCAGGGGTGGGATAAGTGTGTCCTTTGATAATTGTCTGTCTCATTTTATAATAAACTGCCAACCTGTTTTCTAAGTGAGCTGTGCCATTTTGCTGAATGTAATTTTTTTAAAAAAATCAGTGAATTGAGGGGCATCTGGGTGGCTCAGTGGTTGAGCATCTGCCTTTGGCTCAGTTTGTGATCCCGGGGCCCCGCATCAGGTTACCTGTGGGGAAACTTCTTCTCCCTCTGCCTATGTCTCTACCTTTCTCCGGGTCTCTCATGAATAAATAAACAAAATCTTTAAAAAAAATCAGTGAGTTGAAATTTAAATTTAGCAAAAAAAAACAAAGGCAAGGATCTAGCAAAGACAGAAAGAGAGAGAGAGAGAGAGAGAGAGAGAGTGTGTGTGTGTGTGTGCAGAGGTGCAGAGTGGAGTCGGGACAGGTGAATCACGAAGTTTCCAGAATGAAGAAGGGGATGGGATGCAAAGAACAGGTGCAGGAGCTGCTCTCACAGGAGGAACGCCACCTTTCTCGCACAGAGAGGAGGGAAGGTGGGAAGGTTGGTGCAGGTGTTAGCTTGTGAGCAGAGTTGAGAGGAAGTTTCCATCTTTGAAGCAGAAACCAGTGAAAGGAGAAAGGAGTTAGAAGTCTGAGAAGAGTGGAGAAGATTTAAAGCTGTCTTTGTAGAGTGTGGAGAAGCAAGCTGCGGGGAGAAATGTAGTAAGGCGTCTGGGCAGACCTGGGCTGGTCTGCAGGGGCGCCCATCTGCTTGCTTGGAGCAAACGAGTTTACGATATCAGCCAGGGAGTGACTGAAGTGTTGGATAAGTAATCCCAGGCTGGACACCTGGGGAAGTGAATTCAGGAGGCGATGGTAGATGGAAAGCAAGCAAAAGAGTTGTTCTCATTGTCAAGCTATTGTCTCAGCTCTGAAGTCACCTGAAGCTGGGATTGGTACTCTGCAAATGACATTTCTGCATGGCCAGCTGGCTTCCCACTCCGCTCTGCTGGGGGGTGGGGGGGGAGGCAGGGGGGACAAGGGAGGGGAGGGAAAGAGGGGGAAGGAGAGGAAGAGAGAAATAAAAATAGAGATAGGGAGAGAGAGAAAGAAGGAACTAGCACGTGATGGCTCCACTGGAGGTGGGAGAAGGGACTTGCTATTCCTGTTTGCCTATTGTTCCTGCTGAACCAGCTGAACCAGGCCTGCAGCTTCCCCAACACTCTCAAAGACAGCAGCACCAGCCAAGTGCCCTCCTCTGAGATCTGGGAACCAGCACCACCGGTCCCATCCCCCAAGCTCTGAATCATGAGGAATCTAACTCCCTGCATTTATTCTGCTGGCTGCTCCCCGCAGCTCTACCTTAAAGGTAGAGCAAGTTTTTCCTTTTCAGTGCTTGAATACTGTTAACACTTTTTACAATTCACTTCTTTCTGTTCTAATAACTTGTGTGCTTACTTTCTCTTGAATGGGCCCTGGGGGACACAGGAGACATTGAGCTAGGAATGCCTAAGAAGTGAAAGAACAGGGGTGCCTGGGTGGTTCTGTTGGTTAAGCATCTACCTTTGGCTCAGGTCATGATCTCAGGGTCCTGGGATGGAGCCCCAAAGCAGGCTCCCTGCTCTCCCTCTCCCCCTGCCCTTTTTCCTGCTTGTGTGCTCTCTCTCTCTTTCTCTGTCTCTCTGTGTGTGTCAGATAAATAAAAGAATAAAAACTAAAAAAAAAAAGTGAAAGAACAGTAGTGATGGAAGTATTCAAGGAAGTAAGTTAGAAGGACGGAGGTTTGCATGCTTGAGTTTGTAATTTAGAAGGTAAAAGTTTGGGAATGATGATGAGGCCAAGCATGCTTTGGCCAAGGTGAGTGGAGGGCTCAGAAGGAGTGCAGGATTAGTTTTTTTAGAGAAGAAATCATTAACCTGACATGCCTCGCATGATCACTGACACCAGCCCAGATGATGGCAAGGGCTAGGACAGAATGGGGAAATGTGTGCCAAGAATTCAATAAATAGGGGATCCCTGGGTGGCTCAGCGGTTTGGCATCTGCCTTTGGCCCGGGGCGCGATCCTGGAGTCCCAGGATAGAGTCCCACGTCGGGCTCCCTGCATGGAGCCTGCCTCTCCCTCTTCCTGTGTCTCTGCCTCTCTCTCTCTGTCTCTCTCTCAGTGTCTATCATGAATGAATAAACAAATACATCTTAAAAAAAAAAGAATTCAATAAATAGAAGGTAGACCAAAGGTACAAACTTCCAGTAGAAGACATATAAGTACAGGGGACGCAATGTGCACTGTGATGACTACAGTTCCCACAACTGTAGGTGTACTGGAATGTGGTTAAAAGCATTCTCATCATAAGGAAAGAAAATATTTTTTCTCCCTTTTCTGTTTTTGTATCTAGATGAGGTGATGAATGTTGAGCAAACTCTCCTTGTGCTAATCATTTCACAATATATGTAAACAAGCCATTACAATGTACACTTTAAATTTACACAGTGCTGTATATCAATTATCTCTCACTAAAAGAGTGTGTGTGTTGGGGGCGGGGGGAATTCAATAAATAGACAAATCCAGAACGTCGTTAGATGAAAGGGATATAGAAGGAATAAATAAAGTGCCAGAATTGAATGACCTAAGCTTCAAAAGAATAGTTGCATTTTTTAAAATGAGTTTATAAATTTTTACTGAGAGGTCTGCAAAGATTTAAACAAATGAAAAACACACATCTAAACCCTGACTAGAAAGACTCAGATACTTCCAATTATCTCCGATTTTAATCCCATTAACCTCAAAAATAAAATTTGCCACTATTTTACTAGCAAAAAAACTGGGTTTGATTGAGAATTGCAACCCAAAACCACCACGCTGACACAAAAACCATTGGCAAGTCTGGAAAACAAAGCAGAGGAATGCGTTTTTATAGGGGAAAGCCAGAGGGGATGTTGTAAACTAAAAGTCCATTGGAGGAAACTGGAAATTCAGAGTGTAGTGGCTTCTCGTTGGCTGAGCTGTGACTGTCTCTCATTGGTTGGGCTCTTGCCAGTGGAGGAAGAACCTCCAGCTGGATGGTAAAGTGTCCACTGCATGGTCCAAAGGGCCTCCCCTTCTTGTGGGGTCTGCAACTGACTGGTGCTGGGCATGCAAGCTCCCCATGCCTGCCTCCCAATTGCATTCTAAATGAGGTTTCCTTTTATTAATTTTCACAATCCCAACTGGACTCTTTTTAGACTTCGATGCTAAATTTCTACTTCTCATCTGTAAGAATATCATGCCAGAAACAAAGAACAGAGTTTTGAGGAGGGGAAAGGGTAACGAGTCTTCAACAGATATTTATGTGTATTATAATCAAGCTAAATTGTGAAACAGTAAATTGATAACATAGGAATACATGATCAATGGAACAGACCAGAGAGTGTAGAAATACCCCTAGAGAAAATTATATGGAAATTTAGAATATGATAAAAGTGGCATTTCACATTTGTGGAGAATAATAATTTGGAGATAATTGCTTAACTTTGGAAAAATATATTGGACTTAATCGATGACTACATAAGAGGAAAAACTTTCTTATTAAGTTACAAAAGTAAGATTAATCATCAGTGGAAACTTAGTCTTGCTGCCCTGAGCCTGATATTTTATAGGGGGGGTGGGCAGGGCTTGACCACTAGTATGATATTCAAAGGCAATCACTTGGGTCAGGGTCTTAAATTGGAAGTGACAGAAAATGAAACTCAGCCTGGTTTGAGATAAAAGAGAATTTGGCATATCCATCTTCAGAGCCCAGAGATATATTGGGATATGGCTCCTGAAGGGTCTACAGTTGCGTCATTACAAATCTATTTCATGGGGCACCTGGGTGGCTCATTTGGTTAAGCATCTGCCTTCTGCTCAGATCATGATCCCAGGATCCTGGGATCCAGCAGTGTGGAGATCCCTGCTGAGTGGGAGCTCGCTTCTCCTTTTCCCTCTAACCCTTCCCTCTGCTAGTGCTCTCACTCTACCTCAAATGAATTTTTAAAAAATCTTTTTAAAAAAAGAACTCTGTTTCATACTCTTTCCAATCTCTGACTTCCCCTCTATTGGCTTCATTCTCAAGTTCTACCACTTGATGCCAGCACCTCTGAAGCCAACTCCCACCAAGCTGAAGGGCAGCAGAAAACAGGTAGTGGTTTTCTCCCAGCAGTAGTGTGGAAGTCCCTCTGATTCTCATTGGCTCAGACTGAGTCACATGCCCATTCTGGAACTGTTACCAGGAGAATACAGTTTCTATTGGCCAGGTCCAAGATGCAATTCCCTCCCAGGATCCAGGTATAGAGAGTTGACTCCTTTCTAATTACATAGAGCAAGAATTAGCAAAAAAGTGGTTCTCCAGTGGAACTCAGAGGACTAATCCTAAGAGAGGAGACTAACAGATAGGTAAAAATAATAATGACAACAGGTGTCTTGTACATCAACTCATATGGTTGGGGTTCTCCTTTTATTTGTATTTTATTCCCCTGAGCCCCCTCCCCAGTGTCTGCTCATGCTAGGATGTACCCTGTATGTGCATGCCCTTGACCTCCTGTGGCAGGATGGAGTTCTTTATCCATAAAGCTCTTCCTAAATGAGAACCAATTCCCTATCTGTAGAATAGCTTGGAGAGCTTGGGTGTCATGAATATTATCTTTTTCACGAGGAATCTTTTATTCAGCAAATATGTGTCAAACGTATTCAGTGTGCAGGCACTGAGTATAGAGTGAAGAATGGGGGTAGAAATCAAATGTTACCTAGAAACCATAGCTTGTACCGATGGGCACCACCCTTGGTGGCTGGCCTTAGATTACCACCAAGAACATCTGTATCTCTGGCTTATTGTCCCATCTCCCCTGGCCAGTCGTAAAGGTTCTGCTATGCATCATTCCTGAGTCTCCATAGGTGTGAATCATTTCACACCACCGTGGTGAAAGCTTCCAGCACGCTGACTGGTACTTTGAACTAATTTGCCTCTTGGGTCTCAATCTATCCTGCTCACAGACATTATAGTCCAAGCCAAAGACAAGAAAGCAGCACGTTGGCTGGAATTGAATAAAAGTCAATCCATCAGCCATGTAGTTTCAGAGTGGACAGGATTCAGCCCCCAAACATTGGTAGGGCTCCTGCAGTGACCAAAGGATAGTAGGCAAGGAGAAAGATGAATAAAATGTGAGCCCAGCATCCCAGGGGCTTGCCATCTAGTTGGGAAGAAAAGCATGTCCAGAAATGGCTGAAAAACCAGGAGTGATGTAATAAAAGCTATATAGTGGCATTGACAAGGAGTTATAGAAATGGAAGTATTTTCCGACGAGGTATGAGAGGGGTCAGGACTGGTGACGTAGACAGTTGCTTTTGGTAGGTTGGCCCTGTGAGCTGATTTTGCAGAATGACTGTAATGTTTTATGATTTATCCTAAAAGCTTTACCCTTTCTTGGTGGTTCTCTGTAAACTTTGAACTTCAGCCCCAAAATACCAGCTGTTTAGGTACAGTGGAGATGCAAAACATTCTCATTAGCTAGTATTGGTTATCTGGTGCTGCGTAACAAATTACCCCAAAACTTAGTGGCTTAAAACAGAACACATTTATTTTCTCATACCGTCTGTGGGGCAGGAGTTCAGAGCAGCTCAGTTGAGTGGTTCTGATTCAGGTTTTATCCAAAGATTATAGTCAAGATGTCAGCCAAGACCATGGTCTCTAAAGGATTGATGGGGTCTAGAGAATCTGCTTCCAAACTTGCTCACATGGCTGTTAGCAGAAGGCTTCAGATCCCCGCTGGCTGTTGGCCAGATGCTTTTGGACCTTTCCATAGGGATTCTAGAGTGTCCTTACAACACGTCAACTGGCTCTCCCCAGAGTGAATGATCTGAGACCAAGTAAGGATGCAGCCATGGTGCTTTCTATAACCTCGTCCTCAAAAGCCATGCACTGTCACTTCCACCTCATTATATTCATTAGAAGCAAGTCACAAAGTCCAGCCCACACTCAAGGGAAATTTGACTCCACCACATGTGGGAAGGAATATTAAAGAATTTGCACAGATTTTAAAATTACCATAATTAGTTATGCCTTTCATTGTATTGCTCCTCTGCTCTTTCAGGTAGTATGGCTCCAGAGTCAAAATACCTGAGTTAGAATCTTGGGGCTACCATGTAGTTTCAGTCTGACCTGAGGCATATAAGCTCTCGGCCTCAGTTTTCTTATCTGCAAAATGGGAATAATATTAAAGCCCACTTCATATGATTCCTGTGAGGATTAAATGCTGTAGTCATGCAAATACTGCATGGGCAACATGTAATACATAGAAATACATGAAAACACCTAGAACAGTGATTGGTACACAGTGGGTGCTCAACAAATGTCAGCTTTTTTCAAAATTGTTATCAACTCTCATCTTTACTTGGTAAACTTCTGTTCTCTCTTTTTGTTTTTAAAGATTTTATTTATTTATTTGAGAGAGAGGGGACGAGGTGGGAGAGAGAGCGAGAGAGAGAGAGAGAGCACAGCGAGGGCAGGGGCAGAGGGAGAAACATACTCCCCGTAGATCAGGGAGCCCAACAGAGGGCTTGATCCCAGGACCCTGAGATCATGACCTGAGCCGAAGGCAGATGTGTAACCAACTGAGCCATCCAGGTGCCCCAGTCCTGTTCTTTCAAGACTGAAGTTAAATGCTTCCTTTTTTGCTAAGATTTCTAGATCTCCTGGGCAAATTTTCTTCCTCTCACCTCTAAGGTACTGTAGCATTTTGATTATTCTTATAATTGGTACTTTTCAGACTGCCATTGTGGCTTAATTACACTCCAGTGTCCCTCACCAAATGCTGTGGCCCATAAGGACAGATTTGGATTCCCTGAGGGGCAGATTCTGTGGAAGGAGAAGAGAAGCAGATTATGAGCACCCTGTAGGAGACTCAATTTTTCACTCCAGAGTTGGGGCCATGAAGAAAAAAGAGGACTGAGTTTTTATGGAAAGTGGTTTCCCAACCACTGCAGCCTGGAGTTAACACCAACTGTTCCCTGGGGTCGTCTAGTGGAAGTTCTTGGAGGGAATGCTGCCTTGGGGAGAGAGTCTCTCCATCATAGCTCTGACACCAGGAGCCTGGGCACTCATTACACGTTCAAACACTTCTCAGGGGAACTGTTAGCAGGTTTCACATACAAGGAAGTACATTTTCAGGAGCATGTGATATTCTGGAAATGCCTTTATGTGGGAGAAGAACAAGTCAGGAGGAGAGATGACTTCAAATTTCCTGAGCATCCAGGGAGAGTTGTTTTTGCCTACCAAGATATTAGAAGGGCCTGAATTTGATCAAAACTGGTGCCCCTTCCTCCAATATGCCACAGAGGAGGGGTGGTGTGAGGTGTTTGCTCTACCCAAGGGGACCCAAGCTATTCTCAACAGAAAGCTCCTGGATGTTGTACCATATAATGTGTGTTGCCAAGCTTCACCTCCTCACAAAGTAACAGACTACTGTGCTGTTATTTAAAATGATGCTTCAAAGGAGTTTTCATGCATCGTTCTCATCGCTACTCCAGGCATAGACATTTAGCTCTGTTGGATGCATGTTTTGGATGTAACAGGCTAGTACATTCCCTCTTTTCTCAGCCTTTACCATTGTCACGTTGAAAATTATAGTCTAGATTCTAGAAGATGTACAAAGTGGAAATAACTTATGGGAGTGTCCAAACCATTCTGAACATTTTCAAAAGCGTCTTCTACCCAGCTGGATAGAAGAATCCCTGTCCATAAGATGGGCCCTGTCGCCATCTGTTTGGACTTGCCTACTCCACCAAAATCATAGGTCTCTTGAGTCACATAGCTTGGAGTGGAGGGAGGGGCCAGTCTGATGTCCCTCAACATCTGGCTCTAAGAGTGGGCATGTAACATGGGTTGAAGTGGAGGGTAAAAGTAAACATGACTCAGGTGCATTGTGATGGGTGGTAACTCATCTTATGGTGGTGATCATTGGATCAATGTTGAATTACAGTGTTGTACACAATGTTGTATATCATTTTTAACTCAGTAAAAAGGAAAAGAAAGAAGGGCATGATATCAGCTCTCATGAAGTTATATTTCAACAGAGGACTAAAGTTAAGAATAAGAATAACTATCATTTAGGGCATAATATATTAATTATAACACATACAGTGTTAGTAATACTGTATGTGTCAGGAACACTAACACTAAAGATAGAAAGGAATTGATCGGAATTGATCCAGCAGGGGATAGGAGACATACTTAACAGGGAAGGTAGCATTTGGCTAAGGCCTCGCTGGATTAGCTTTAAGTACATGGGAAGATTTACATTTTCAGACCAAGAAACCTATAAAGACAAAGGCAAGAATAGGAAAGGAACAACTGTTGACAAGCCACTTGGATTGGGTTGAAACGTATGATACACGAAGGGACAAAAATTGAAAAAGCTGTTTGGTATCCCCAGTGGAAGGTCTTAAATGGCAAGTTTATAAATTTGGATTACTTCTGAAGGCAATTGGGTCTGTTCAGATTTTTATTGCCTACCATCTAGCCACAGAAAAGTAGCTGAGGTTTAACTCTTACTGAAATATTATCTTCTACCTAAGGATATTAAATCATGAAACAAATAAGCAAGCAAACACAAAGTGATCATTAAAAATTGCTAGCCCTATAAATACAGTAGTAAGATTTGTAAGCTAAACTTCAATTTAAGGAAGAACTGATACTGTGAACATATAACTTTAGTAAATTGAATATTACTGAAAACAAACCAAAAAAGTACAAATATGTTTGCCCTGATTGACATGAAGCTCCTAGATCCAGCCATACCTGAAATCTACAATGTGACTTTTCAAGTTATATGCTCTTATAAATTATTTTATTGAACTAAGGCAGTTTGAACTGTATTGGATTCTTTCTTGAAACTCCAGAGTTCTGACTTACACGATAGAGATAGATAGATGTACAGTCAGAATGGCAAGTATTAGTCTCCTTTGCCCTCTCATTCTATATATGAAGCATCTATCTGAAATTCTGTACTGGAAATTCCTCTTGATAGATGGCAATACAATAGCTTTCAGTCCCCTTAACACTTTATATCTTTGAGAATGCATGTGTATGAGCATTTTAACTAGATGGTGGGAAAGAACAAATTTATTCAAC